>NC_143488.1:57645607-58988808 GCF_027475165.1 Benincasa hispida
TTCCCTGTGATTTCGCCGCGCTGCTAGCCTTGACCAAGCGTGCGTCACCGGTCTAACACAGACAGCCCCATCTGTCACCAGATCATGGTCAGTTTCCGTCAGATTTTGCTGTTTGGGGTAAGATTTAGAACATTTTAGGTTTATCCCTGGTCGTTTTGTTGTTGCCCAATAAATTCTCAGCCTAACTCTTGGTGTTATGTTGTTAGATTCGAGTTGTGAAGATCGGAGGCTTGTTGTCCATTAGTTGGAGGTTGCTTCAGAGGAGTTTTGGTGAATAGTAATCCTTGGAAGTCTCTTGGTATCGATGTTGGTTGATGGAATTGGGGTCTTTAATCCTTGGAATTAAATGTCACTTAAGGATATGTTTATTATTGACATTTGGTGGTTTTTGGGGGTCACTTTACGTTTTGGGTTAAATGACTTGAGGAGAAATTAGTGGTTGATTTAGGGTCTCTCAAAGCTAAAAGGAGAAATTAAATTGCTTACATTAGTTTAATTTGTGGTAAGTGATTTACTACCGGTTCGCCCCCGAACCAAGTATGCATTAAGTATTGGTTTCTACGTTGGTTTGGAATATGTTTTTTTGGCATGCTTGTTGGTCAGTTGTAATTTTTTTTGACCTTACACTTATGTTACGGGATTTCGATAGTATGTGTTATTATAGTGTTTGATTGATGGATAAATTTTGAAACTGTTATGAAACCTAGACATGATTTAAGATTTGATTGTATGCTTATGCCTATATGAGACTATTAGTGACTGTTAGCACTTCCATCGGGCTATGTACTGTAGGATTGTTTCAACAACAGTGGAAGCTCTAGGATCATCTAAGCACTTAAATTCACTAATTTTGGCAAAATATAAAGTATGCTTTTACAGAAAAAAAAAATGGGTTTCAAGACATATCTCTTGCATAACTTCTTCAAAGCTCCTTCACCAGCTACTATCTTCTCCAAATCTTGTTGTCGACCACCTAAGGATCTTCCTCACTATTCTCTTGGTGCTCTAGATTGAGTTATGGGACTCAAAACAAGCTTGAATCAAGGGTTGAATGAGAAATGCTCACTGCAAAAAACTAGCTGAAGAACTCTTTCTTCAAGCCCAATTTTCTCTCAAAATCTCTATTGATTGCATGCCCGATTTTCACTCCAATCTCTTCATCATATTACAGATCAACATGCAAAGAGAAGAGTTGCATGAGTTGCAGCTCATGCTTGGAGAAGACAAGGCAAAGATATTGCCCTTTGAGTGAGCTACTTGGTGATGAAAAACCTTTTTTTTTCCATTTTGTGTGTTTTGTTTTCCAATTTTATCTAAAAATCAAAATTTGATTATATAAAATCTATTTTGATTTTTAAAAATAAAAGTTTAATTAATTTCAAAAATTAATTATTAAATAAAACTTAATTAATTTAATATCAAATATTAAATTAATTTTAACACATATCCATCTTTATATATTTAAATCATATTTAAATATATAAATTCTTCTATTCCGTTTAATTCTAAAATTAAACATATAATTATATCTCATATAATTACTAATTCCCTTAATTCTAATTTGAACGTTTCAAATTAACTTATCACACTATTCTAGAGCTAGTCCGTTATGAGCTAGTAGGGGGACCTCGCGAACCTACAAATCAATGGCTCCAACGATCCGAGATTAATTGGCTAAACTCATTAGACCAAATCAATCCATATTTGTTAACTAATGGGTCATTCCACTAAAGCGCATAATTGCACTTCCCTCACTATAGATATATTATGTCCACATGATTTAGCCATAATCAGTAAGTCGACCCTTCATAGGTTGTTCATAATAACGGTTGGGTCAAATATCTATTTTACATCCAAGATTATGTCTTATTCCTCAAGTCCCTACTGATCCTCTAATGAACAACTAGTTTGTGATCCAATCATTAAACCAAACTCTCTCAGCCTAATGAGAGGGTGGGGCCCCTTATTCAGGACCTGGATTCAGTACTTGAAAGAACAACCTTTCTCCTATCCCTAAATCGGATAGGTGTGAACTCCGTCTTGCACCCTATGTGTCCAGCTATCTATCTGGTCTTACCCCTGAAAATGGGAGTCTTATTGAGCCGATGTTGCTGAGAAAACCCTCAACTATGCAAATCTAAGGGCAATCCCAAAGTTCATAGTTAGCTCAGGATTAAAATCGAGTTACCTGGGTCATCTAGGTGAAATAGTCAGTCTTAAACAGTAAACAACGTTATAAAGTAAGAGTGACTTATTTCTTGGTCTTGATCTTATGCAAACTCATTGCATATGACGCCCCCACTTCTCATGTCATAACATGTACGAATTAGGATCACATCATATGTAGCACTTTACAACTCTTTGTAACAACTGCAGAATAGGCCGCATCCAATGGTGTTACCAAAATAAGGTACCCAACCTCATTCATGTACCATAGATCATTTTGACTATTTACTCGAGCCCGATCCACTCTTATGTCTCCACATAAAGTTCAAGTACTCATACAATAGTTATGGGTCTTAGTTTATTGGATTTAGACTTTCATACAATTTATGAGATCAATAACAAGTACATTGATAATAGAAAATGTTTATTATTTTATAAACTGCGAGTTTTAGGACATAAAACCCAATAATACTCCCACTTGGACTAAAACTCCAGTGGATCAATATATACAAATATATACAATGTTGAGAGAAAGTACAAATACAATAAACTAGGGCATCACAATACCCATCAATTCTCCCACTTGCCCTAGTGATATAAAACTCGTAGACCTCGTCCTACTAGGTGACCCTCGAACATTTTAGCTGAGAGGGCCTTCGTAAATGGATCGATCAGTTATGTTTCTTTTGTTGATTCGCTTGCAGCTACATACTCAGCTTCCATTGTGGAGTCCGCAATACAACTTTGCTTGATGCTTCTCCGCACCACTGCTTCTCCATTAAGAGTAAATACTGACCCTGAAGTTGATTTTCTCGAGTCAATATCGATCTGAAAGTCAAAATCAGTGTATCAGTAAGGATCAGATCCTTAGAACCATACACAAGCATATAATCTCTCGTTCCCCGCAGATACTTGAGAATGTTTTTAACAACAGTCCAATGGTCATGACCAGGATTGGACTGAAATCTGCTAACAATTCCTACGTCATAGCATATATCGGAACGAGTACACAACATTGCATACATCAAACTCCCAACTGCAGATGCATATGGAATTCAATTCATCTCCTCAACTTCTTGAGGTGTCTTAGGACTCTGTTTCTTAGACAAATGAATTCTATGCCTGAAAGGTAAATACCCTTTTTTAAAATTTTATATTTTATACCTAGACAATATCTTGTCTATATAAGATGCTTGAGATAAAGCTAATGTTTTGTTCTTGCAATTCCGAACTATTTGGATTCCAAGAACATACTGTGCTTCTCCTAAATCTTTCACTTAGAATTGTGAAGCCAGCCATCTCTTAATGTCAGCTAGATATTCTACCTTATTCCCAACTTCATAGAACTCATCATGGAACGAACCATGTCCCCAAAGAGAATTTGGTAATTGAGCGTAACTCATCATGGAATGAACCATGTCCAACAAGATTCTGTTTCTCCTTTCTGCCACACCGTTCTGCTAAGGTTGCCAGGGGTTGTGAATTGAGACTGAATTCCATGTTCTATCAAATAGTTTTGGAATTCTATGTCCATATACTCACCACCTCGATCCGATCTAAGAGTTTCATCTTTTTACCTAATTGATTTTCAACCTCAGCCTTATACTCTTTGAACTTTTTAAAAGTTTCAGACTTTTGGTGCATTAAGTAAACATGTCCATATCTGGAATAATCATCTATAAAACTGATGAAATATTCATACCCTCCTCTTGCTCTAACATTTAGAGGCCCACAAAGGTCTGAGTGAATCAACTCTAGGGGTTTCTTTGACTCTAAGACCTTTTCCAGAAAAAGATCTTTTTGTCATTTTACCTTCGAGACAGGACTCACATGGTGGTAATGAACTGTCTTCCAACTGGTTTAAAAGACCGTTCTTAACCAATCTCTCAATCCTGTTGAGATTTATGTGACCCAGTCTCAAGTGCCAAAGATAAGCATTTGGAGAAATCTTCCTCTTCTTATGAGTTCCAGCAGTTTTAAACATCTCTATATTCAAAACAGCTTTGACCTCAGTTGGTTTTAACATGTACAAGTTATTTTCTAATTTTGCAGAGCAAATCTATTTATTTCCCATTTTGATGAACACTTTGCCATTTTCGAAATAAACTTTATAATTTTGTTCTAGCAAACAAGAGACAGATATTAGATTCCTTTTCATAGAAGGAATATTATATACATTTTTCAAATAAATGTACTTATCTCCTATAAATAACTTCATATCTCCCACTGCTTTGGCTGAAACAATCTCCCTGGTCCCTACCTTAAAGATTGTTTCACCTTTTGTCAAATGTCTCCAGGAACTTGTTTCCTGTGAGATAGTACAACATGATTAGCAGCACCTGAATCAATTGTCCAGATTTTATCGTTTTCCACTAAAGATGCTTCGATAACAAGTAAATCATATTTATCTTGTTGTTCGAATTCAACATTCTCATCTACATAATTCATAATTTTAGATGAGTTGGGAGATAGAGGACAATCCTCTGTTAAAACTCTATTGGTGTAATCAACCACTAGTAATTTGTTTGTTTATTTGATTTTACTGTTAATAATATCGGAAGTGAGTATTCTAGAATTCGACATGCTGATAAAATTCAAACAAATTCTAATTAGCAAATTTTAACTAAATCCAAAATCAAATTTTTAGCAAAAAGTAATAATGTACCCATAACCATTATTTATTTGCAACGATATTTTAGTGAGTCATAATATGTGCTATCGTTGGGTAATCAGATACTCCTTCACTAAAACGAACAATTTTGACCAAACACTATCCCCATAATAACTCTTATTCCCATAGTCGTTTAGTTATTGTTTTTTGTCAAGATCTTTACCAACAACTTAGTAATTCTTGTAAGTATGACCCACCATTTTCAGATCTTATAGAATAGTATGATAAGAGGGATCCGTGACCAGCGGCCATTTGGACATGTTGTCGCTTCCGCACTTAGGTTTCATCTGATAGGGTATGATCTAGGAGTTTAGTATTTTAAAATTTATGGATACTCCTTTATCTCATTTGTTAATTTTCTTAATTGATATTTATTTTAAATTTTGGGTCAGGGGTACCCCGAACGGTGTTTTCATGATTTATCTATTATTTAAGTTTATCTAATGAAATAAAAGTTTTAATTCTTTTATTTAATTTTACTTCGAGGATTTCATCGTCAAACCTATGCATGCACCTAATAGCATCCTAGAAATATAATAGAAATTTGGGTCGTTGTAAAATATATATTTTTAACTAAATCTAATCGTTAGTTATTTATATCAAAGCAAAACTATAAAAGGACACCTATCTGACATTAAATATTAATTATTCTACCTACCAAAATGCGTACCTTTGCTATCTAGAGATCCTATTGCTAAAATGAACAAAGTTCAAATCGCAAAATGCTTATATTATCAATTTCGAAGTCAAATGTTCAATTTTTCACTATATGTTTGTAAAAAAGAAAAAGAAAAAAGAAAAAGACATTGAATAATTTACCCATACTAGTAATGATATCTTCAAATAATATTTCCGATATTCATGATTAGTAGATTGCTCACTGATGTTGCAGTCCATACATACTAGTGAGATATTTGTCCCTCTTTTATGTAAATTGTTAAATTATTATAATTTGAAAAATATTATAACTAAATCATTACCAACTAAAACGTTGATACCTTCATGAATTTCATAAAAGTGTTTTAAAAATTGTTTAGGAAAAGATTTTCTTCAATCTTATTCTATTTGTATGGTTTCCACTCTCCAATTGATGTAGTGGTCAAGAAGCCACCGATGATTGTGGTGGTTATTTTTTAATTACAAAATATACAAAGTCAACGGTCAGCATGTACCTGCATTTATCATATGCCCCCAAAGAAATTAGTACGGATAACGCCTAGCCTGACTTATTTAAAATATTATAATGATTGATGTCATTTTTCATTTTTATTTCATTTTTCTTTTTAAAACTTTGTTAAATCAATATTTAATTTAGCTCATACGCTGTACTGTACGGTAGGAATTAGAAGAAGCCCCATGATCGTTCGCCGGTTCTTCCTTCCAAGTTCCATCCTTATCTCTTTTGGGTTCGGAAGAGCGGTTCAAATGTTCATACTTTTATTTTCGAAAATTTAATCTATAAATATTCATTCCATCTTTAAATTTTTTATTTTGTTATCTATTTTTTTATCAAAATATTAAAAAAATCAATACTAAATTTTGAAAACTAAAAGAAAGTGAATGATAGGGAAAATGTTTTAAATAACAAAATTATTGAAAATATTTTCAAATATAACAAAATATCACAGTCTATCCGTAATATACACTGATAGACACCGATGACTATTATCATCGATTAATAATAGACATTGATAGATGACACTGATAGATATCAAGTGATATTTTATAAATATTTTGGTCCATTTTCTTATATTTGATAAGAATTCTATATTTTAAACTTATTTTTATTTTTATAATTTATCAAGAATTCAATTTTTTTACTTAACCAAAAACAAAATATAAATCAGATAAGAAAATAGAAAGATAATAGATTTAATTTTTAAAAACTAAATAAGGCCTACGTAATCATATTTGGTCTATTTTTTCATACTTCTCTGGTGTCGTTTATCTCTTCCTAATTAATACAATTTGGTTTAATTTATTTATTTTTTTTAATTTTATTTCAATATTATAGTGTTTTATTTAGAGGATTGTCAAGTTGACTATGCTATTTGAAATAGAGGTTTTTTTCCCTCTAATATTTCCAAAGTTTGAGCTAATTACACGATTTTAGCACATTGATTTCAATCTTGTTTCGTAACTATTTGATTTTTTATTTTAGATTTTAAAAATTACGTCTATAAATATCTCTATCATCTCTATATTTATTCTTTGTTATTTATATTTACCCATGTTTTTAAAAACCAAATCAAATTTTGAAAATTAAATTTTTTTTTAAAAAAAATATTTTTGAAATGACTAAAAGTTGTATCTAAGAAATATATAAACCACGTAAGAAAATAAGTGAACATAAATTTAACTTTTAAAAATAAAAATCAAAAAGTGAAGTGATTTTCAAAAGAGGCCTTTCATTTTTTTATTTTCTATATTATTTTATAAACATTTTTTTAATACTTTGCCATGCTCAGTAGGTTTCTTCCTAGAGGGTGAGTTTTAGACGAAGTTCCTAAAAATATGTTGCTTGCAAAATAATTTTAAATTCAATATAAATGGTCTTATAGTTTTATCTACTCTAATTGATTTACTCACTTCAATCGTTCGGTTGAATTTTCCAAAAATAGTTTTCATCATTGTTTTTAACGGAATAAAGTGAATAAGTTGAACTGATTTGATGCAGAGAAAAAAAAAGTTTGAAATTGAATTAAGGTAACTTGTTTTACTTCATCAGTGGTGGTATTTGAACCTCTGAAAAGGAGACAATACATATTAATTGCCATTGAATTATGGTCACTTTTGGCAAAATAACTCGTTCATTTCCTACAAAATTGCGTATTGATAAATTTAGAGTTACAAATTTCACCAATAATCTTTACAAGAACAAGAACCATCAATAAATGTATGGAATCGATTAGTATCCCTTATGATTATCTCTCTTTGAGTGATCTTCGAAATGAGCTTTATGGCCTCGTGACAATCACCACATACACGAAGGTTTTTAACAACACGAATAACCTGATTCGGAGGAGAGCTTATCAAACCAAAAGCCACAGCTAGTTTCTCACTGTGGCAACCAAGGAAATGTTCCTTCTCTTCCTCTTCTATGTCAAAAAGAACAAACTCTGTAGTTGGTACATGACCAGCTGCTTTCAATTCTCTACCCAGTACATCAAGTTTTGCATATATTTTCTCCGATAACGAGTGTGATTTATCTCCTACTAAAAACTCATGAACGATTCCATTGATCTCAATCCAACTGCAGCCACGGATCTTCTGAATCCGCTGCTCCTTCATCGTCGACCGTATCTTTTCGGCTTCCTCCCATCGATGACTTGCAGAGTAGATATTTGATAACAGAACATAGTTTCCTGAGTTCCATGGCTCCAATTCAATAAGCTTTTTCAGTACTTGTTCAGCCAAGTGGGTATCTTTGTGCAATCTACATCCACCCAACAATGCACCCCAAACAACAGCATTAGGCTTCATTGGCATGCTGTTTATCAACCGATGAGCCTCATCTAATAACCCCGCACGCCCAAGCAAATCCACCATACATCCATAATGCTCGATCGAAGGAGTTATTGAGAATACCCGCTTCATGTTATTGAAATATCGACGCCCCTCTTTGACAAAACCACCATGAGTGCACCCACAGAGCAGGCCCATAAAGGTGTTTCCATCAGGCTGAATTCCATGTTTCTCCACAAGACCAAACAAAGAAAATACAGCTTTAGCATGCCCGTTCATGGACAGTCCAACCATCATAGCATTCCAAACTACATGGTCTTTATTTTCCATCGCTTTGAAGATTTCCCAAGCTCGAGTGACACTACCGCATTTGGAGTACATGTCAATTAAAGCTGTACCGAGGACGGGATTTGACAAGAACTCATGTCTATCCATCAGGCTGCTGACCCAGATGCCTAAATCTAAAGCTCCTAGTTTTGCACAAGCAGACAGAATACCAACCATCGCATAACAATCAGGCTTCAAATTCTCAGACTGCATTTGAAAGAAAAGATCTAGCGCTTGTTTAGGTAATCCATTGAATGCATAGCCTTGAATCATGGTACTCCAAGAAACAATATCTTTCTCTGACATGGCATTAAAGATAAGATTTGCTCGCTCCATGTTTCCACATTTGACATACATATCCAACAAAGAAGTAGCCACAAAAACATTTCTTCTCATACCACTATCACTTATATACCTATCAATCCACTCACCACTAGTGAAATCCCCAAGCTGAGCACAGGCAGACAGGACTTTGACAAGAGAGAAGCTATCAGCCTTTAATCCCATTTCAAGTAGCTTTTTAAATGCATCAATAGCTTCTCTAAACTGACCAGAGCCTATATATGCAGTGATTATAGCAGTCCAAGACACCACATTTTTGTCAGGAATATCATCGAACACCATGAGTGCATTGTCAAGATTATCACACTTAGCATACAGAGAAAGCAAGCTGGTCTTAACAAACACATCATTATCAAAACCTGCTTTCACCACGAGGGTGTGAATCTTCAGTCCCAATCGAATATCCAATTTCCTAGCACATGCTTTCAAAATAAAAGGGAAAGTGAAATTGTTGGGTAAAAATCCTTGTCCACGCATCGACCCATAAAGGTCGATAGCCTCATCGAAGCAATCATTGGAAACCAAGCGATGAATCATCGTATTCCAGAGGAAAATATTGGGCTCTTTGGCTTGAGCAAATACGAGTTTAGTGTAATTTGTGCAACCAAAATCTAAGCCGCAGCAAAGAATCGTGTTGAGAAGGTAGTTGTCTTGGTCGAGGTCGAGACGGAGAAGGCGGCCATGGATATGCTTGAGCTGCTTGAAGCAGTTGACGCCATTGCTGAGGTAATTCTTGATCTCTAATGCCTTGGAGAAGACGGGAGAAGATGGATTGGTGAGAATGGTCATCAAGAACCGTGTCGCTTGAGTGAATCTTACCGCTACAAAAGTCCTACTAGTTGATAAATTTAAATTTAAAATCCTTTTTAAATCTCTTCAACCCTTTTTGACAACTAGTTTGAAAAACTAATTAAAAATCTAACATAAAAAATAAAAATAAAAGAAATAAATTTTAAAACCTAGTTGCCTCTAGGAAGCACAAATTTTTAACTTCGGTTGCTTGACGCAATTTGTCCCCTATCAAGACAAGAAAAATCTCATATTTCTCTAGTTCTTCTTGGATGAGTTGATAAGACTTGGTAAAGCCACAAAGGTTCTCATCTTTTGAAAAGAATTATACAGGTCGATTTTTGAATTTTTTATTTTATTTGAAAAAAGAAAAAAGGAAAAATTGAAAAACTCAAGGACCGACTCAACAAAAAATAAAGACTCCGACTCAACTGACTCATGCGGTGAAGGTGAGCAAAATTCAAAAATTAGAGAAATCCCAGGACAGAGATCAGATTGAGGCTTGGGAGCCTCTAACTCTATTACGTGAGACTCCTCGAAATAAGGCTCAGACTCATACTTAACCTCACCAACTTGTTCTTGGCATGGCAGGGGATAGACATCGTTGTTAGAATCGGTCCATGCGAACTCTTTTATAAGGTCAACCTCAGTGTCACAGATGCGGGAAAGCTCTAAATGATTTTCTAACGTCAGTATGAGGGCTTGAGCTTCAAGGTGAAACCCAATAGACTCCTGCTCACATTTAGAAAAATCATTAGCACATTCACATATTAAGAAATCCAACATCTTGCCTTCATCAGAAATTCTAGGAACCAGCTGCTCGGCAGACTCATCTATGTGAGTGTCTCCACTGCTCAACTTGGCATCCTCAGAAGATGATAGTTCCCAAGACTCCTCGAGTCTCCTAACTGACTTAGTGATCTAAGCAACGCAGTCACTCAAACACCGAAGCTCAGCTATAACTTCATGTTCGGGTAGAAGTTATCTTGCTAGAAACTCAGGGGTGTTTGATAACCGTAGGGGCGTTCCTGCACAAACTCATCAGAGCGATTAGAAAGTTCTCTAACTATATCCTCTAAAGAAATACCTGTATTGGCAGACAGAAATGGCATCGACAACGACATTTGACTAGGCAACTCCAAAGGAGAATAGTATTTGCCCTTAAGTCCACACGAATTTTGTATCTGTATATTAGTCATAAATTGAACGATGGAGGTTAGATCGGATAATCGATTTCTAAGTTCACTAATCTCACCTACCTCTTGTGTTTCCCATTGTGCCACATATCTTGCTTGAAGCGCATGAATGTTCATATCTTCTGCCATTGAAAAACAAGTAGACATAAGAAAAGAAAAAAATATTTTTGGATTTTTAAAATTTAACAGACAATTTTAACTAAAATATATTAATTGGCGTGCTTCCCCGACAATGATGCCATTTGTGACATGCTAAAACTTACATCGTTAATAAGCCTCAAATCTGATCAAAAGAAAAATTTGTATATACTGAACTACTTCTATTACCACTAAAACATACAGTGGTAATTGCAGGGTTGAACCACAGAGAAGCGAAGAATTAATTTCTTTTAAATTAAATTTGACTTTGGAAAAACAGTAAAAACAGGATTTTGGTTTTTGGTTGAAATTTGAAAAATGCAAGAAAGATAAATTGCTAGAGAAAAATGAAACAGTAATTGGTTCATCTAGTTCTCAGATCAAGTAGCCATTCAATGTAATTTAAATCATCAATTTCCACCGATGAATCATGTCGTTGAATTATGTGCGCATAGCTACTCAATTGATACGAATTAACTAATCTCTACAAAGGACGACAATCAATTAATTCGAAACTAATCAAACGTCCTAATTAATAATTAAGGCTGGAAAGACTGTGTCCTAACTAACCTACATGCTTCAAGATTCAATTGAGTTCTTATCTGGCATAAAGAACTTGAAACACATGCATTAAGCCTTAAGTTTCAACTATGTCGATTCACTGTTAGGGAAAGTCATGTTAAATTAACAAAATATTCTTCAAATCAAAATTAAACATGCAATGCAAAGATTCAAGTTCAGCCTATAAACATAAACATTCACATTTAGTCAATGCTACCAAAGTAAACTCAAAGCATGGACAAACTATTAGGATACATGCGAGCTCGAGATTAACTAGTGACAAAATTGCAATCATGATAGTGGCGCAATTCGAAATTAAGTAAGATTCAAAGAAAACACAATTCTGAATTAAAACATAAAGTTGGACAGAAAACTCAATAATTTACATTAATGCTCGATCTAAGAACTAGATAGAAAGATTATCTCATTGATTCATAGACAAACCAATGAGATTCGATCCAATACATGCTCATAATCTAAAATCGAACTAAAAACTATCCTAATGATACTAAAAATAAAGAGAGAAAGGAATAAAATATGGCCTCTCCTCAGCCTTTATTGAAATTCAGCCTACTCTATTAATTTTCGGCAGACCTTTAACCTAAATCGAAAGAATTACATTTATAGAAAAAGGGACAGCATCGCAATGCTATGTGGAGCATTGCAACATTGTTGTGACTGGTCTCGAGCATCAAGAACAGAAGTCCAACGCTAGGCTGACGCTCACTTGCGCACGCGAGAGGGTTTCTCCGTCTTCAACATCGTAGCGTTGCAACACTGTGGGTGAGGCATTGCAATGCTACCCATTATGTCTTACAGCGTTGGGCGAGCATTAAATCAATGCAAATCATGAGCGTTGCGACGTTAAAGCAGGGGCATGTTGGTCTTTTTGACTCATTTGAAATCTGGATGCTCAAATCACCTCCAAACTGCATCAAATTAACCTCGCTCAACTCCAGATTGCCAATTCTACCTCTCTCTTGATCGGTACCTACAAAATAGAAAAATAAACACATAAGATCTAATAAAAAAAACTCGAATTAAGCTAGGAATAATAACACTTTTTTGGAGATATCAATGATAGACTCATTCATCTCTGCCACATTAAAGTGGACCGTCATGTTTAGAACATATTTTAAAATAGAGGCCCTCTCTAGCATGTGGGCATTAAAAATGTATTTTAGTGCATCATGCCAGAGCTGAATGGATGGCTGTCCAAACATTACTCTCAGGGACTTCATGATCTCACAGGCAGTGAGCATGAGTTCATGCTTATTGGCCAAGACCTCATATAGGCTTGCCAAGATGTACTTGTTGAGTTTTATGCCATAAAACTTATAAATAGTAAATTTAACATTTGACTGATCATTAATAAAGTGTTATTAATGTTTATTGCAATAAATAGTTATTAATTATCTTGTATTTATCTTGCCTAAATAACCCTAATCCAATAAACTAACATGCTAGATTGTTGTATGAGTCTTGAACTGTATATGGAGACATACGGGGATCAACGTTCAAGATACAACCTAAAGAGTCTACAGTATATAGATAAGGCTGGGTACCTTATCCTGGTAACACTATGGATACAACCCCCTTTGTATTCGATACAAATGCAATGATTCAATGCATTCGTGTAGGGGACATGCGAGTGGGGTATCCTATGCAATGAGTTTGCATAAAACCAGACCACAAAATAGTAACCTTTAGATGTAACTCCGTTGACTAGTTAGATTTCTATTTCACTAGGATGACCTAGGCAACTTAGTCTTAATCTGGAGTAGATTATAGACTCCTGTTCATGAGGGATTGTCCTTTGATTTGTTTAGGTGAGAGTGGTAAGTTCGTCGATTCAATAAGCCTACCATTTTAGGGACAAGATCGAGTGAAATGTTGAGAACATAATTTCAAAGATGGAATTCACCCTTTCCCAACATTAAGGGTAAATAGATGAGTGTTCCCTTAGGTAGTGTCTATGAGACTTGAACAAGGGGTCCTACCCTCTCACTGGCCCGAGAAGGGTTTCTATTTAATGGTTAGACCACAAATAGGGTGTTCATTAGAGGAGCATGGATACATAAGGATGTAGAGATAACCGAGGGGTAAAACGGTAATTTGACCCAACTGGTGTTACGAACACTTGTGGACTAACTTGCTGTTATTGGTCAATATCCAGCTCAATTGTGGGTCTATAGTGGCGTGTACTCATAGTTAACGAATATTGATTAACTTGGTTAATGAGTTTAGCCAACATATCATTAGAGCTTCTGATTTGTAGGTCCATGAGATTCACTGGTAGCTTATAAAGGGCTTGATGTAATTAAAGTAATTTGAAATATTTAAATTTACTAAGAGGAAGAATATAATGTACGGTGATATATTATAATATAAAGTTTATATTTTAATTAAACTTTATAATATGAATTTATTTTGAATTTGATTCAAAATTAATTTATAGACAAATTAAATATTTGAAGGAGTTCAAATATTAAATTTAATATGAATAGAATTCATATTAAAACTATAGGTTAAAATTAATACGCATTAGATGCACATTAAAATTATAGATAATATGATAGAAAAATAATTGAATGTGATTCAATTATAAGGTTAAATCAAATATGTGAAATATAATTTAATGATTAATTAATTGAAGAATTAATTAATTATTTAGTTTAATTAAATTTGATTTAATTGAATTAATGGAATTAAAACTATAGGTTATGGGAGAGAGATGTATTAGAATAAGATTCTAATGCACATTTAATTAAATATGAAATATTTAATTATTATTGATTAATTTGATTAATTAATAATTATTTGATTTATTTTAATAAATTAAATTTTGATTTAATTTATTTTTTAAATTAAACGAATTTATTATAATTTAATTAAATTTGATTTAATTTACTAAGTAAATAAATAATGAATTTAAATTTAAAAAAAAAAACATTATAACAAACTCCCAAACGTGGGGAGTTATATGGGAGTGGGAAGAGATCTTCTCCCAACTCCCACCTCTCTCAAAACAGTGGATCACAAAATTGGTTTTTTCTCTCTGAATTTTGGTCTCATGAGATTTTTCTCGGTAGAAAACTTCCTCCGAGGATCTCACCTTCTTTTACTTCACTAGCCCAAAGAGAATACTGGTGAAATCATTTTGGTGGTGTTCACTTGATTTACAATAGAGGAATCAAGATTGTAGATCCAAAAAATTGGTGCAGCCCTCCAGAGTTGTCAACAATCGTAAGGGTTTTTAGACTTTATTTGCTCTATTAATTTATTATTAAAATCTGAATATAGTATGAAATTTTTTTCCGCTACACTTGAGATGTTAACTCAGCAGTATGCTCAGACGTTTTTGTTTGCCCGGACCCATCGCTCGTATACCTCCCAAAAATTTCAGGTGGAATTAGCTTTTGGGACTTGAGGAAACTCAGACTTTATTTGCTCTATTAATTTATTATTAAAATCTGAATATAGTCTGAAATTTTTTTCCGCTACACTTGAGATGTTAACTCAGCAGTATGCTCAGACGTTTTTGTTTGCCCGGACCCATCGCTCGTATACCTCCCAAAAATTTCAGGTGGAATTAGCTTTTGGGACTTGAGGAAACTCCTCAACAAGACAAATCGTAGGTCATCGATGATTAAAATTGTATTGATTGTGTTTTCCCATATTGCGTAATTATCGTCGTCTAATTTGTCGGTGACACAAATATTAAATGTAGCAAAAGTCATTTTGAATATTGCTTAAACATACAATTTATTTATATTAGATAAACAAGCATCACCCAATTTGAAAACCAATTAATTTAGCAAAATAATTTAATACATCATATGTGACATCTATTTTAGAATGATGTTTCAATGGAGCATGGTAAAAGTCACCGTTGGGTGAACCGTTACCCCTTCACTGAATTGAGACTATCTCAACCATTAATTGCACCAGAACAACTTTTGTTCCTATAATTATTAGTCACCATTGTTTGGTCTAGAAAATTGTTAACTAGCTTAACATTTTTCTTGTAAGTATAACCCCTCATTTTAGATTCTAGAGTTCTGCCCAAATGAGCCGACCATAGGGAAAAACCGATTGGGGCAAAAATTTAAGCAATCCTATCCATTTTTGGAGTTTGAGTAAAATGGAAAACCCGATTGGGGCAAAAATTAAAGCAATCCTATCCATTTTTGGAGTTTGAGTAAAATCTCATGCAAATGTCATCCGTATGGAGACACCAACAAAGGTGCCTTCAGGTCGAGTATGAAAGTTTACTCCAAACCAATGAGAGAGACCGTGGGATGTTTTAACACACGTCTTGCTCTCACTTACTATAAACACTCTCTCCATTCATTAGATTCATCTTGATATTGACCTATACAAACACCACCCGTAAGGGATACAAGCAAGGTGCCTTGGAGTCGAGTATAGGTCCCATGATGTGAACTTTTAGAGAGAAAGGTGATAGAAAAAATGAAATATCATATACCCCATTATCCTCTCATTTAGTGGTTTACCTAGGGTTAATTAACTTATAAAAATATGATTAATTATTTTTACTAAGTGATTGTTTACTTTGCCCAATGAAACATTTACATTGGATAGTTAAACAATATTGATTATTGTTAATTAAACACTTTTGTTAAACTTCGAAAATAGGGAAATAAAATTGGCTCGTTGAAAAAAAAAAGCATAATTACACAGTTAAATAGGATGAAAAACGTAAATAAAAAAAAATAAAAAAAATAAAAAAAGACAAATTTGTCAAAAATAACATTAAGAGCCTTTACGGGAAAAAAAAAATCAAAATTAGGGACACTTTTGAAAATATATGACAAAGATGATTTTTTTTTTTTTTTAAATGTAAACATCCCTAGGTAAAAATCCTTTTCCCAAATATAATATGTTGTAAAGAAAGTTTTACAACCCATGAATGAGAAAACCAAACCACTACAAATTTAACAAAATCTAGTACAAAGTTGTGAAAAATATTATTTTATTTATTTATTGGTTACGAGAGAATTCATTTTTTTTTAAATCTAAATACAGTATTGTGTGAAAGTATTTAAATTTCTAATCTCTTTTATTAGTTGAGACATACTTCTTAACCAGTTAAACTCTACTCAAATTGATTAAGTATAATAATAATAATAATTTATCACCTATTATCAATAACTTATATATTGATCAACCATTATTCTAGAACATCACTGATTTTCACTATTATTTACCAAATGACAGATAAATCTATATATTGATTGACGTGGATTATTAGTATATGTATACTTACAGTTTTCCATATTCATCATACTTTTCAATAACAATAACCCCCATATTAACCATGGATTGTAGATGGCCTATCATCTTTACTTCTCAAATTTAATCATTTCCGGAGGTGGAACCAAAGTATTGCGTGGGTTAAATTTTCCATGATTCTCAACTTTCAATTTTAAAATCAATCAGAATCAAAATAATAAATATATGCGAATAATAAAACAGGAAACAACCCCTTGCCCTCATGTTCTCTGATGATGGAATATACACGTTTGTTTCTTATAATATATAAAGAAAACAAAAAACAAAAAACAAAACAAAACAAAAAACAAAAAACAAAACAAAACAAAACAAAAAAACAAAACAAAACAAAACAAACAGGAAACAAAAAATCGTTACTAAACCTATTATTGTCTCTCCCTAGAAAAAATATTATCAACAAAGGAAAGGTATTACAGGCTAGCAAGAAAAAGGGAAGACAAGTAAAAGCATACTTGGAAAGGCTTAAGACTGTTCTAAATAGGGGAGAATTTGAGATAGCAACTAAAAAAAAAGTTCAAAATTTGACATGTATGCAAAAATCAAAAGAAAAACTCCTGCAGGCAACGAAAAGTGGTAACCTAAACAGAAAATGAAAAACGAATATAAGATTTAGCTGATTTGACCACAGGAAAGTGCGACTAATTGTTTGTAAAGGTAAAATAAAAGCATATTACATCCGTCAAATCCAACAATCAGGAAGCAAGTATGCAAAGAGCTTCAAAGATAGCTGAGCAAGTAGAGTCTCCACAGTGAAAACCACATCCTACAAAATCAAGAGATCAGACCGAATCAAAAGTGTTTTCGAGCAAAGCATTTCGAGGAGCACAGAGCCAGCTAGGTCAATTTGAACCACAGAATCGACCCAGGATTACCAATTAATCGATATCTTTTATAAATACTCATACAACATAGAAAACAAATACCGTCCATTAATTCCAAACTGAATATAAATACAATACCACCACCAAGATCTATAACTTAATCTAAGTAAAAACAACATAATTGTTAATTTAAACCATTTATATAAATAAATGTTATCAAATATCCATCGCCTAATATTGAAATCCTGATGTCATGTGGACGATTTAACCCTTGGAATCAACCATAGCACAGTTTCAACTAATTGCACATTCATATAGAGAGAAAGTCATCATCTGTAATAAGCGAATTCAAAGGACTGCAACATTTTAATCATAATGCTTTCATCATGGCTAAGTTGTCTCAGAAGCAACAGATTGATTGGTAAAAATATATGAAAATGTATTTTGAGCATAAAACAATCATCCTGCCAGCCATCAAGCAGAAACTACATTTGAAGTATAGCATAGGTCTATAGGATAATCGAATCTCATCCCATGACTAATAAGGATTTAACTAAACAGAAACCAAAGATCTTGAAATAACAAAGATTCGGTAAAATTATAAGAAGAAGAGAAATAGTTGTGTGAGCCTCTTCAATTGTTTTCCATGATAAGTAAACCAAAGTTTCACAGCGAGAGGGACTAAAGCACAAGTGTAATTTCCTCTTCAAAAATAAATAAATAAATAAATAACAAAAGTACAAGGAAGAACCATCCTTTAGGATCTTCAGCACGACTTGCATTACACGAACACAAACCCCCCAAATAATGTCTACCATCTTGAACAACAAACAAGTGACATGTAACCTCTAAGCTCTAAGGTAGAAGATCCTTTTGTCGTCAGATTTCATGGCCTACAACTATTAACTTCAACGAACTTAATATTCAAAATCATCTAAGATTCCCCAAAATCGTCCAAGGATGCTGGAACAATAACTGAATGTAGGAAAGAAAAACTAAAAACAATGATTTGCGCATCCAAGGGTTTAGAAGGAAGCAGCCACAAAGACAGAGGGAGTTGTTTGAAGTGTTTATATATGATGGAAAGAGAAGCAACAGAGTTGTAAACCTTTAATCAATAGAAGCTGAAGCCTTAAGGCACTTGTTTTAATGAGCAAAAATGTCATATTTTACCAACTCTCTCTTTTACAAATACATTTTCACATATGCAAGAAAGAATCATTGATGTCACATACAGACATAGAATTAACAAGTTAAATTGCCAAAAGACGGGTTGTTGAGAAATACCAGTGATTGTTTTGACATGACATAGAGGAATCAGCCATACTGGTGTAGTTAAGAATCGCGAGTCAATTCATCTGAATCTGAATCACTAGCATTATAACCTATCACAATCAATGTTAGCTTACGAAATTTGCCAAGGATATTTATAAAGGATGGATGAGATTAGGAAAATATAATAACAGATAAGAGATTCATAGTCTAGCAATCAACCTGGATGTTTATCACTAACTTTCCAGACGGAAGATCGACTTCTTGATGCTTTTGTCATCCAAATTCTTCCCTAAAATCAATGGTAAATAAACTATAAAAATTCCATTAAGCCAACTCTCGAACAATTAATAACCTTAAGACATTAGAAATGTTCCAATCTCCTCAAATTCACAACAAATCAAGAAAGCATAAAGAACCAAACCACGTAGAGAACTGAGAACTATTTTTAGCCGAAACATAACAGAATTTGCAGTATATACGATACACACGGTTGACCAATAATACCCAAATACATCTATATAAGCGCAAGAATTTGGAAAAGTCGAGTAAATTAGGCATGGATTTTGGAGGACTTGATTAAGCAATAGGATTTTAATTAATTGATAGGGAAGAAATTGACCTTCTGAGCATCTCGAGGAACCCCATAACCGCTATAATACATTTGACCCACCAAGACCTGCATGTTGATGTCGCCGGCTTTGGCCTCCTTCAAAGTGTCCTTAAACCATCTTTTGACGCAATCAGAAACAACTTCTGACAAAGGAACGCGATTCAAGCCCTCTGTCCCACCGCTGATCTCCATCAATTTCAACTTCAACGGCTTCGATTACTCGAACCGAAACCTTGACCTTATGATTTCGCGAGATTCTGAGGCGCCGCAAACGCTATATTTGGTTAAACTTAGAGAACAGGAATCGATTTCATGAAAAGGAAGAACAAATAGCGAAAAATGAATTCGTCTTTGAAGGGGTTAATGTAATAATTTGACAACGGAAGCGGTTTTTCTTACCTTCCTTCTTCCTGGTACGAAAATCGTTGTCCTCTTGCTGGTAGGAAAAAAAAAACCGAAAAACAATAAGAATAAGAAGCCCAGAAAAAAGGTCGAGCGTTTGGAAGATTTTGAAAATTAAGAAGGATATACTGACAAAAAGAGGTAGTCGACGGGGGGCTGCTTGGTAAAATGGGATTACCGGAACGGTGTCGTTCAATAGTAAAGCTGTTGTACACTGAGGTCATGATTTTTTTTTTTTTTTTTTTTAATTTTTTAGTTCGACAATAGGATTGGTTCAAAATCAAATTCGAATATTTAGATCCGTTCAATAATCATTTGATTTTTTTTATTTTTGAAATTTAGGTCACGTTACTTTCACTATCTACTTTTTACCAATAATTTAATAAATCAACCCAAATTTTGAAAACTAAAAAAAAGTAGCTTACAAAATATTATTTTAGTTTTTGGAATTTGACTAAGAATTCAACATTTTACTTATAAAGATGCAAATTATTCTAAGAAATAAGGAGAAAATATATTTAATTTTCAAAAACAAAAAACAAAATGTTACCAAACGAGATCTTAATTCTTAATTTGTATGAGTGACGAAGGAAAATGGGTGCGACACTCTTTGCATTAAGTGTTCAATAGAAAAAAAAAATCTTTAAAAAGTTGATAAAAATTAAAGACAACCATTAGCTTTTCAAAGATTAATGTTTAATTTATTTGAGGTAGTTGTTGAAGCAAGAAAACCATAATTAATTACGTTTGGTTTTTGGCTTTATCGGCCATTGTTTTTTAAGATTATGTTTGAGAGTAATTTTGAAATGATTAAAATCATATTTGTTATTTCTACATTCATATGTCAATTGAATTATACTCGCTTTGATGGTTTTTTCACTTTTTAAATTCACTTGACATGGCTTTTTTACCCTTTAAATTCATTTTATTGGAAGCTTTCCTAATTTACCGACCTTCTTCTAACAATTTATAACTCAACTTAGAAGATTAACAAGAGAAAACAACATGAATCTGGCCATGTCTTTTTCCCTTATTTTAATTTAAATTATAATATGACAATATTCAAATGTGCCCCACTAATTTACCTCAATAATTTTAGACAAATATAAAAATGATTGTTTTTTCTATTGATAATTTGGAAGAAAAGTGAAGATATAGAGATTTGAATCGACATTCAAGAAAAAAAATGTATATGTTAGTTAGTTACCATAGAGCTATGTTTAATTTGGCCTCCTTTTAAAAAAAAAACAAAAAATACAACTAATTTAGTTGAAATCACAAATTTGCAAAGAGTATTAATACGAAGAATGATGCCATTTTAATTCCAAAAACTTCAAGTTATACTCTTTTAGTGACCTTTAAAATTGGGAAATTCTCACAGATGTCAAAAACAGCAAATCATTGACAAAAATAGCAAAAGAAAAAATTTTGGCACACGGGAACGTTAAATTTTCTTTAAATACCAAAATTGCCCCCGTTTGTCCTTGTCGATTTCTTCATCCTCACGAGTAGAAAAACGATCACCCTGCTCCTTCCTTTCGAGTCAATTGAGAACACGAGGCATTTGTTCTTGTCCTTGTTCTTGTGTTTGTTCTTCTTTTTCTTCTTCCCTCCAACTACATACAACGTAGAAGTTTAACTAATTAATATTGTTTGATCTCTAATTCTCTAAACAAAAATCTCAAACCAAGCCATACACCTTGAGAAATCACCGATATGAATTTATTTGCCCTTTTAATTTGGCAACAAGAATAATAATAGAGCAATCACATTTCCTTTAAATAAGAGAGGCAAGAAAAAGGAATTTTATTGTGAATAACTTTCTATCACTAATAACACTTCTATCACTATTGTGATAAAAGTATATAACTTTTTATCACTGACAGACAGTGATAGACTTTTATCACTGTCTATCACTGATAGAAAGTTGTACACTTCTATAATTGATACTTGATAGTCAATGATAGATTTCTATCAACGTTTATTAGTGATAGAAAGTTATGCACTTCTATTATTGCAGTGATAGACTTCTATCAGTGTCCATCAATGATAGAAAGTTGTATATACTTATCACTGATAGATATTGATAGATTTCTACCATTGTCTATCACTGATAGAAAGTTATACACTTATATCATTGATAGAATTCTATCACCACTCTACTTCATTTATGTTTCCCAAAATATTTTCTTGTACATTATCTTGACATGGGATTGGAGAGTACTTTTGTTGCTTGCAAAAATAATCTAAGGAAGAGAGTGATGATGGTATGGGATTCAATTTGTTTGATTAGGTCGAGATATGACTTTACATATTTAGTTATAGATTGATTATCTTTTGAATGCTCGAGAGGGGGGTTGTTATTTTACAGATATATAACATTTTACTACTGATAGACAGTGATAGAAGTTATCAATATCTATCAGTGATAAAAATGTATCACTTGATAAAGTGTATCACTTTCTATCACTAATTGGCAGTGATAGACTTCTATCGTTGTCTATCAATGATAGAAATGTATCACTTTCTATCATTGATATACAATGATATTAGTCTATCGCTGTCTATCAGCTATAGAAGTCTATCACTATCTATCATTGATAGAAGTTGTTGATACCGAAATTTGTATCAATGGTAAATTTGTATTTGGAGGAGAGTAACTGGATATCCTGCAAGAAAAGTGAGTAAGGCTAACACTGGTATGGTGTTGAGCCAAATCCACTCCGACGCTCAAGTTAGAATCGAGTTTGAATTTGAGTTAGAATCGAGCTGTTACAAACTTCAACCCTTAATGTGCTCAACCTTTGAGTGGAAGTATAACTTTCGATTTACCAATAATTATTTTTAATGTGTTATGCTTCTCTAATAATTGAGTTGCACAACTGAAATTGGGTAACTAAACAATCTTTAAAAAAACCATCTTAAAAGAGGTTTCCATTAATTTTCCGTTTCTTGAAAATCTAATGCATGGCACAAAAAAAAAACTATAAAAAAAATTGAGGGTAGAAATGGGCTATGAGATTGACCACCCATAAAATTATATTTGTTAATATAATAATATATATATTCCCTTTTTCTTTAGCTGGCCTCATTGAGGCCAACTGCCAGCCCACTTCCCCCCCCCCGGCTCTCCCTCATTTCCAGGGTTGGGCAGTCCGACTGCCACTCCCTCTCTCATTCTTTTATAATATATATATATTCCTTCGTTAAAATATACTCACATATCTATATACTTTTTTTTACTTAAATATATATATGCATATATATATATATTTCCTTATTTAAATATACATATACATATATATTTCCTTACTTAAATATACATATACATATATATATTTCTTTACTTAAATATACATATACTATAAATTTCTTTACTTAAATATACATATACATATATATTTCTTATTTATGCGTATATTATTTCATATGCACAAGATACAATATTGCTTTAGCCAAAAGCCATTTGAAAGTCTATCAGCTTGGCTTCCACCCTCAGGTTGTCTGTCGAGCTTAGTTGACTTTCCTTAGTACACCTTCTTAGCTCAACTACCTTTACCCAAAACTTGTTTTTAATTATACGACTTGGGTTTAATTTTACCCTCCACAGTTGCCCCTCTCTCGAACTGGACGACTCAAATCCTTTAGTTGGAGCCTAGCTCTAGACTTACTTCTCAAGCTTTCCTAGCGTCCATGTCTTAGCTTGCCTTAGGTGAAGAGTCTTGTTTTTCATGCTAGAATCCCTTACGAAAAGGATTTATTTAGCCACCAAACTCACCACACTCCAATCTTCATCTTTAATCCCTCATTCCTCGAGGTAATTTACTGCTTGATTTATATTTTTCTTGTTTTTTATCCATAGAAAATACTTAAGTCTTAGTTCCTAGGAT
This sequence comes from Benincasa hispida, assembly GCF_027475165.1. Lineage (NCBI taxonomy): Eukaryota > Viridiplantae > Streptophyta > Magnoliopsida > Cucurbitales > Cucurbitaceae > Benincasa > Benincasa hispida. The sequence goes on from NC_143488.1 coordinate 57,669,577, forward strand.
TGATGTGTCAACCGATTTTGACGATTCCATCTTCGTTCCTAATCAAAGGCTCCAAACCGTAGACGGAGGGAACGTGAGTTACAAAGTGACAATTTAACTTCACACACTCTTCCTTCGAGTCCGTTAACCATAAATGCCTTAAATTCTCTGAGGATCAAATTCCGAATTCCTGATTCGGTTCACATGAGAGTCCCTTCCTTAGGTGAAGATCCATCCAATCCAACCCTAGGCGAAGTGGCTTTCTACCCAGCTATGTTCACTTTTGGAGTCAGACTTCCCCTTCATCCTTTCATTCATCCTCTACTGAATGAGCTACAAGCTTAGCAGACAATGTTGAGAACAAAGGGTCTGGAGTCAGAAGTAAATGTTACTACTGTCGAGAAGAGAGGAATGTCCTCCAAGCCTGATGTTGCCACATCTTCAAAGAATAAGAGTATTCCAGTGAAGAAAGACAAAGGAAAAGGAAAGAAGAAGCCTGCTGGAAAGAAAGGCAAGGATAACGCTGCAGATAAAGGGAAGTGTTTGCACTGCAACGAAGAAGGGCACTAAAGGAGAAATTGTCCTCATTATCTTGCCGAAAAGAGAGCAGAGAAAGGTAAACAAGCTAACTAGTCCTCGGGGCCGTTTGCTCAGCTCATCCAGTGGGAGAAGTTGCTGCATGTTTTTGTAAATCTTGTAAAGAACAAATGTATATATTTCTTGTGATAAATGAAGTGTTCATTTTCAGAAATTATGTTTGTTCTAGCAACTTCTGTTAAGAATCAAACTGTTAAAAGTCATTTGTAAATATTCAAATATTTAAATGGCTAGATCAAAGTATGGAAAGTTTAAAAATTTCTAGATCTGACTGTTAACAAAGAGTTGTTGAGACAGGCCAGATGCATCTTACTCAAAGAGTTGAGAGTATCTCAATGTAGTGGGAGGAAAGTGTGCTTCCTAGCCATTATTGAGAATAAGATGCAATCCTATATAGTTTATTCAAAAGTCTATTGTATACTGCACATGTTTACAATGATTCTCTCGGCTAAAGTGTTTGAGAATCACCTAGTAGGACTAGAAATACCAGATAAATAATCTAGGGCAAGTGGGAGATATATTGGGATGGGATACCAAATGGTAAAAGATGGGTATGGGATGCCCTAGTTTATTGTATTTCTCTATAAAACTCAGAAACTCAGTCTTATATATCTGATATATATAAGTTACCACTGGAGTTTTAGTCCAAGTGGAAGTTTGTTGGGTTTTATGTCCTAAAACTTGTGGTTTGTAAACAATGGAACTTATTCTGAAAATTCAATAAAGGTGGTATTGAATAGATCTATTGCTTGAATAGAAATCCAATAAACCTTAAAATCACTTGACTATTGGATGAATACTTGAACTTTATGTGGAGACATAAAGGTGGATCGGGTTTGAGTAAATAGTTAAAATGATCTATAGTATATGAATAAGGTTGGGTACCTTATTCTGGTAATACTATTGGATGCGACCTGCTCTATAGTTGTTGCAAGAAGTTGTAAAGTGCTACAAACGAAGTGATCCTAATTCGTTCATATTGGGACATGAGGAGTGAGGGTGTCCTTGTGAAAAAGGGTTTGTACAAGATCGGACCACGAAGTCAGTCATTCTTACTTTATAACGTTGTTTACTGTTTAAGACTGACTATTTCAAAATGATGACCTAGGTAACTTAACCTTAATCCTGAGTTAACTGTTAGACCTCCTTTATTTGGAATTATCCTTAGATTTGCATAGGTGAGGGGTTGGCTCAATAAACCTCCCATTTCAAGGGTAAGACTGGATAAATAGCTGGGGACATAGGGTGTAAGACAGAATTCACTCATACCCACTTTAGGGATAGTAGAGATTTGTTCCCTTAAGTGCTGATTTTGGGTCTTGAACAAGGGGCCCCGCCCTCTTATTGGCCCGAGAGAGACTAGGTTTTATTGATTGGATCACAAAACAATTGTATATTAGGGGATCAACGTGGACTTAAGAAACAAGAGGTAATTTCGAGGGTAAAGTAGAGATTTGACCCAGTCGTTATTACCAACAACTTGTGAATGGTTGACTTACTAATCATGGTTATATCAAGTGGACATAATATATCAATGAGGGGAGTTCAACTATGGGCTTTAGTGGAGTGACCCATTAGTTAACGAATGGGGGTTAGATCAGTCTAATGAGTTTAGCCGATTAATCTCGAATCGTTGGAGCCCATGATCTGTAGGTCCACGAGGTTCCCTTACTAGCTCGAAAATGGATTAGCTCTAGAATAGCGTGATAAGTTAATTTGAAACATTCAAATTAGTATCAAACGAAATTGAAGAATATATATTAAAATATGATTTAAATATATGATGATGGATTTGTGTAAAATTAATTTAATATTGGATATTAAATTAATTAGAATTATTTAAATAATTATTTATTAATTTTATTAGAAAAATAATTTATGAAATTAATGAATTTTTATTTTAGAAATAAAATATGATTTTAAAATCAAAATTAGATTTGGAAATAGAAAAAACACAAAAATGACAAATTAGATTTTCCAACTTCATCTTCAACTAGCTCACAAGGAACCCATTATCTTCAACCTTCAATAACTCCAAGCATGAGCTGCATCCCATGCAATAAATCTCTTTGCATGATAGTCTACAATATATTGAAGAGATTGGAGTGAAGTTGAGGCATTGCAACCGATAGAATTTTAGCTGAAAATTCAAGTAGAAGAAGGTGTTCTTCATTGGGTTACTACTGTGAGCATTCTCCAAGTTCCCTTTGATTCTAGCTTATTTTAAGTCCCACAACTCAACCTAGAGCACCAAGAGAATAATAGAGAAGATCTTGTGGTGGTCTGCACAAGAATTAGCAGTTGAAAATCAAGATTTCCACGGTTCTTCAAAGGTATGTTTTGAAACCAATTAAATTCTGTTTAAGCATGCTTTCATTTCTGCCAAAATTAATCAATTAGAGTGTTTATCGATCCTTGTCGCTTTCACTGCGTGCTGCTACCAGTCCAACAACACTATCTCTGAAATAATTCTTGTTCCTATTGTCTCAAGAATAAATCTTATTCCTATAGTTGTTTAGTGATCGTTTTCGGTCAAGATCTTTACTAACAATTAGTAATTCTTGTAAGTGTGACCCGCTATTTTCAGATCTTATAGAACGGTATGAATATGCCTCCGAAATAGAAGAAAATATCCGAGACGGAACTATAAGACCCTATTCATTTTACTGAAGCTTGGGTTGTTCTGAATCCTATGTTACAACCCTTCGAGGGGATAGCCGTCGGGGCCGCATAAAGCAAACCAGCAGGCGCAACATAGGAATCTCACGGTTATTAATCTCCCACTGAAGTTTTCTAATAACTCTACCATATAGAAGTTATTGACTATCACTGAAGTGTTCTATTGGATAGATTTATACTTAGGTTCTTTTTGGCTAATAAAACAACCCTAAGTCTATGTAGTTTATCCAAGTATAACTCTTATAACTGGATTTTAACCTATGATGTCTAGGTGATAAACCCTTTTATTACCTCACATCGCTCACATATGCTTATAAAACCGATTACCAACACTCAATAATTCGGCCATAATCCCTAGGTAGGAGGTGTTCTGTAAACCGTCAACTTAAGTACCCCCAGCCTTAGACAGGATTATATACCGATTGAGTTTATATACCGATTGAGTTTGTAACCTGGGTTTTATAAGTTTTAACTATTAAAACAGGTGGTCAACCTACGTGAGCATGCAGCTGTTGTTTATAGATTTGAAATGTCTAACCTAATTTTATAACAACATATAAAACTTTAGACATATTAAACATCTATAACATACATAAAGGCATTCAATATTTAATATAACACTTATATTAAATACAAGAAACTCTAACATGCATACTATATATTATAATAGATTATAACATATTTTCAATGCTTGTAACATGCTTCCTATGGTGGGATTTTAAATCTAAATGGCATAATGTATGCACATATAAGATTTATTTAATTATAACATACATCAAATGCATAAATAATTAAACACAGGCTGATATGGTTTTAGTTTGGGAATAAACAAGCAAACAGGAGCCTAACTATTACAAACAACTTCAAACCGTCTTTTAACTGCTCGAACCCCTCTAAACCGAACCCAAGCATCTTAAACTGAACTGGATAAGTCTGAACCGAACTAACAAAGTCTAAACCAGACTAGTCAAAAACACTTTGAGGCTTAACTGGATTGGACTTCGAGAAAACTGGTTGAACTGGCTGCTTTCGGTCCAACCTCAAAGTCTTGCTAAGGTCGATCGTGTAGTGTTGAAGGCAATCGTCTAACACCATCGCCTTGTGTTGAGAAGAGGTACACGATCGCTTAGTGTCATCTGTCTATCGCATAGAGAAATCGTTTAGCTCTCGGGTAGAACTAAACGACCGCTTAACACCATCGCCTAGCACTTTATGTCATCGTTTAGTGTCCGCCGTAGCTAAACGATCGCTTTTCCCTATCACATAGAACATCATCGCATCATTCAGTGCCACAGCTACACGATCGTTTAGTTCCATCACATAGAACTCGAACGCATCGCTTAGTACCGCAGCTAAGCGATCGCTTAGTGTTATTGCTTAGCACTTCAACGTATCGCTTAGCGTACGCTGCAGCTACACGATCGTGTAGTGCCATCGTATAGCACCTCCAATGCATCATTTAGATCCCATGCAAAAACTAAACGATCACGTAGTGCTATCGTATAACATATCAACACATTGTCTAGCTCCCGTAGGTACACGATCGCTTAGCATCCAACATCACAACGATCAATGCCCATTGCTATACGATCGTCTAGCTTTTCTTCACATCATGCAATGCCTGGAACTAGACGATCATTTAGCAACTGAACCTCAATAATGATTTTGAGCAAAAGTTGAAAAACTGGAACAACAACTCGGCCTCTTTCACTTGTTTCTTCAATTACATCTTAATTTCAACTCTAATGACTCCAAATAAATTATAGACTCTTGCTAACACATAAAAGCTCATCAAACAAGAGCCAATTACAAATTTAAATGAGAAATTAAAGAGAATTAAAATGCCAAAACTCAGAAAACCATATCAGTACATCAGTTTCATATAACTCATATAAAACATCCACCGCACAAAATTAAACCAAATTGAATGCTTATATGATGCTCTGATACCAATTGTAGGATTGTATTAGCAACAGCGGAAGCAACAAGGATCATATAAGCACTCTAATTCATTAATTTTGACAAAATATAAAGTATGCTTTTGCGGAAACAAGCCAGTTTCATGACATATCTTTGTAGAACTTCTTCAAAGCTCTATCTCCAGATGCAATCTTCTCTGAATCTCGTTGTAGACCACCTCAAGATCTTCTCCACTATTCTCTTGGTGCTCTAAAATTCTCTCTTGATTGCATGCCTCAAATTCACTCCAATCTCTTCAATATATTGTAAATCATCATGCAAGGAAGAAAGTTGTATGAGTTGTGGCTCATGCTTGGAGTTAATGAATAAGAGGAAATGGAAAATGTGTGAGCATGAAAAAGATAGATAATGGAAAAACTTGTTTTTCCATTTTTGTATTGTTTTTTCCAATTTTCCAATTTTATCTCAAAATCAAAACTTGATTTTTTAAAATCCATTTTGATTTTAAAACTGAAAAATTTAACTTAATAAAATTAATTTCATAAATTATTTTTTAAATAAAACTTAATTAATTTAATATCAAATATTAAATTAATTTTTACACACATCCATCTTTATATATTTAAATCATTTAAATATAAATTCTCCTATTCTATTTAATTCTCAAATTAAATACATAATTATATCTCATATAATTACTAATTTCCTTAATTCTAATTTGAACGTTTCAAATTAATTTATCATGCTATTCTAGAGCTAGTCCAATTACGAGCTAGTAGGGGACCTCGCGGACCTACAGATCATGGGCTCCAACGATCCGAGATTAATTGGCTAAACTCATTAGACCAAATTAACCTCCATTCATAAACTAATGGGTCACTCCACTAAAGCCCATAGTTGCACTCCCCTCACTGTAGATATATTATGTCCCACATGATTTAATCATAATCAGCAAGTCGACCCTTCACAGGTTGTTTGTAATAACGACTGGGTCAAATATCTATTTTATCCCCAAGATTACATATTGTTCCTCAAGTTCCTCCTGATTCTCTAATGAACAATCGGTTTGTGATCCAATCTAATGAACAACTGGTTTGTGATCCAATCACTAAACCAAACTCTCTCAACCCAGTGAGAGGGCGGGGCCCCTTTTTCAAGACCTGGATTCAGTACTTGAAAGAACAACCTTTCTCCTATCCCTAAATCGGGTAGGAGTGAACTCTATCTTGCATCTTATGTCCCCAACTATCTATTAGGTCTTACCACTTAAATGAGAGGCTTATTGAGCCGGTGCTGTTGAGCCAACCTTCACCTATGCAAATCCAAGGATAATCCTGAATAAACAGGAGTTCATAGTTAGCTCAAGATTAAGATCGAGTTACCTAGGTCATCTAAGTGAAATAGTCAATCTTATACAGTAAACCGCGTTTATAAAGTAAGAGTGACTTATTTCTTGGTCTGATCTTATGCAAACTCATTCCATAGGATGCCCCCACTCCTCATGTCATAATATGTACGAATTAGAATCACATCGTATGTAGTACTTTACAATTCTTTGTAACAACTACAGAGTAGGCCGCATCTAATAGTGTTACCAGAATAAGGTATCCAACCTTATTCATGTACTCTTTTGACTATTTACTCGAACCTGATCCACTCTTATGTCTCCACATAAAGTTCAAGTACTCATGTAATAATCATGGGTCTTAGTTTATTGGATTTAGACTTTCATACAATTTATAAAATTAATAATAAGTATATTGGTCATAGAAAATTATTATCATTTTACAAACTGCAAATTTTAGGACATAAAACCCAACTTTAAGCTCCCACTGATCCTCCATTGAAAAATTGATTTATAGTCCAACTTATAAATCATAACCCTCTCTTTCATGAGAGGACGGGACCCCGTTGTTCAAGACAAGGCATCAACGCTTAAGAGAATAACCCATCTACTAACCCTAAATCGAGTAGGAGTGACCATATTGCAAAGCTATGTCCTCAACTATCTATCTGGTCTTATCCCCAAAATGGGAGGCTTATTGAGCAGTGTTGTTGGACAACTCTCACCTGTACAAATCAAAGGATAATCTCGAATAAACAGGAGTTTATAGTTAGCTCAGATTAAGATCGAGTTACCCTAGGTCATTGAGTTTGAGATAGTCAGTTTTAGCAGTAGACGTTTGTTATAAAGAAAAGTGACTATTTCGAGGTCGGTCTTATGCAAACTCATTGCACAGGATGTCCCTACTCACATGTCTTCATATGAATGATTTTTGGATCACATCATTTGTATCATTATACAAAATGGGCCATATCTAATAGTGTCACTAGGATGAGGTACCCAATCTCATTCGTATACTTATAGACCATTTTGGCTACATACTAAAACTTGATCCTCTTTTATGTCGCCACATAAAGTTAAAGGATTCATGTTATAGTCATAGATTTTTTTATTGGATTTTCATAAAAGAATGCAATATCAATAATAATTTAATAAAATACTAAACAACATTTTTTATAAATAGAATATGTTAACAACATTTACGAATTACGAGTTTAGCATGTCATCCACAATTATTTCCTTGCTTAAGAATGAAAACTAACTAGTGAAAACTATGCGACGTGGAAATCTAACTTGAACACGATTATAGTTATAGATGATCTACAATTCGTCTTAACGGAGGAATGTCCTCCAATCCCCACTCATAATGCATCCCAAGCATTAAATTATGCTAATGACCGTTGGACGAAAGCCAATGACAAGGCTCGAGCCTATATCTTGGCAAGTCTGTCTGATGTTCTTACCAAGAAACACGAGGTCATGATCACTGCACGTCAGATCATGGAGTCTAGGGTTGGCAACGGGGCCGGGGGGGAGGGGGGAATCCCCCGTCCCTGCCATTTGAAGGTGGGGACAGGGGCGAGGATTCCCTGTTTCTCTGTGGGGATTCCCCTACTGGTTCCCCGTGGGGAATCCTCTACTAGTTCCCTGCAGGGATTCCCCTACTAAGTCCCCGTAGGATTCCTTTAGTAGGTCCCCGCAGAGATTCCCCATTTTTTTAATTGAAGTAATTTTATTTAAAATTTGATTAATCCACAAAAAATATAAAAAAAATATAATAACTAATATATTCAATAAACACAATTTAAAAGCTCACAAATCCATTAAATAATTTTATCGGATTCCTCATTTTTTTAATTCAAGTGATTGTATTTAAAATTTGACTAGTCTACAAAAAATAAACAAAATATAATAGACTAATCTATGAAATAAACAAAAACTCACAAATCCATTAAATAAGATTACAACTTAAAATTAAATAAAGTTTGAATAAGGAAGTCAATTAAAGGCAGATGTCTTATACAATTAAATAAAGTTTGCTCGTCTTTCTCTTTTCACCGATGACTTCACATTCAAATCTTTTTCCTTTCTAGCATCATTCCACCCTTCGTTGTGAGTATTATTCCTTCCTATATTTAAAATGTAACTAACAAATAATGTCACAAAAAAAAAGCTAGACCACAAAAAATAAAAAGTGTCATAAGAAAATAATGTTAATCCTTGAGCATACCTTAGTCACCACGCCATCTTCATCAGAATCGTTAGCATCTTTTAAAACAATTGCTAAATGTTTAACCATTTCTTTTCCCGTGCTAGTACCTTATATTGTAACATATTTATGATAAAAGAAAATATTTATTAATATATTAAATGCTAAAAGAAGGTAAAAAAAAATAAACAAACTAACCTGTCAAAACTTCAGTTGCAGTCGAATTTTGAGTGCACATTAAAGCTTCTATCGTCTTTGAATGAAGTTTGTTACGATGTGGGCTTACAATCCTACCACAGGTACTAAAGCAGACTCTGATACAACACTAAATAACGGGATAGTTAATGTATCTCTTGCAATTTCTTGTAAAATGGGATACTTGACACCATTCAATTTCCACCAACTCAAAATGTCAAAAGCAGATGATCGAGGTAAGACAAATTCATCCAAATATGCATAAATTGTTGCTTCTTATTCATATTATTAGAATTTGATACAAACAAGTCATAATCATTAAGATCATCAAATTCTATATTATGTGATGTTCCATCTAAATTTTTAGAGCGATATTCATCACCTTCACCTCCATGCTTCAGTTGATATTTTGTTTCCAAATCTGAACAATTTTTTTTAATCCTTTCCACCTCAGAAAAAACCTATCATCCAATCCACAACAAATCGAATGAAACTTAGCGAAAAAGACTCTATAAATTCTAGGGAAGTAAAACTCAATCAACTTCAATTTGTAACGTGGATCTAAAACTGCAGCTATGGTCACTACCCCAGGAATTTTCTTCCAATGCTTATCAAACTTTGAAATCATATTTGAAGCCATGTCTCTTATCTCTTGAACGCCATAATTCGTCCATTTAGAAATAGCCAATTTCAATTTATAATTTTTTGGGAAAAAAAAGATTAGCAGTAGGATATTTGGATCCAAAAAATATTTCAGTCACGTGATGAAATATTTTCAGTTTCTCACCTATCTCTTTTGCTAATATCCAATCTTGATCCAAAGGCAAACACTTATACTTTGGTTCTCATTGTTTTAGTCTATAAAAAACAGCCTTGTACTTCAATGCAGTGGCTAACATAAAATATGTAGAATTCCACCTAGTACAACAATCAAGACTCAACATCTGACCATCATAAACATTCAACTGATGAGCAGTTTCCTCAAATTTCTCCTTCTTTTTTTTGTGTATGCACCCAAAAAGACACACTACTACGTACTCTTTCGATCCCATCTCCTATCACTGCCAACCCATCTTTCACAATTAAGTTCAAAATATGAGCACAACACCACATATAAAATAAACTCCCGTCCAATATTAAGTTTCTACACAAACTATCAATAAGCATATTAACCATGGAGTCATTTGTACTACAATTATCTACAGTTGCATATGACAATTTTCGATCAATATTCCAGTCTAACAGATATTCCATTATTTCTTCATGAAGCATCTCAAAAGTGTGTGGAGAAGGGACATATATAAACCTGATTATTTTGTTTTGCAAAGCCCAACTATCATCAACAAAATGTGCACTGACAGCCATACATTGTTTGGTGGTTGGAAGTCCACATGTCCATTGTAAGGGCAATTTTTCCTTTGATCTCATTCAACAATGTCATGATTTTCAACTTTTCAGTCTCATAAATTTTCAAAATCTCCTTCTTTATTGTGTTTCTTGATAGCATCTTAAATAATGGTTGGATGACATTACAAAATTCCCTAAAACCTTTATGCTCAACTATTGAGAGAGGATATTCATGTTTTATTATCATCTTAGCTAATGCTTTTTTTGCAGCTTCCCGATCAAAGTTATATAAACTCAATGTATTGTTCTTCTCTCTATTGGGATTCAATAGGGCTTGTCGTATGTTCTTTTGTCCTTTATATGGGCATATCTTAATATGGTCATGCAAATGTTTGGTTCCATTTTTACTTTCACCCCCTAATTTTCGTTTGCAATAATTACAAACTGCCTTGTCCACTCCATCTATTTTTTGTTTCTTAAAATGGTTCCAAACAATCGATGTCAATCTCCTCTTTAAAGATCCCTTCTCAATATCCTCACCAAGAATAACACAATTATCAACATTCAAATTATCATCATTCGAAGAGCATGGAGTTAAATTTTGGGTTGAATCTGGGATTAGACTTGGAATTGGACATGGAATTGGACTTGGAGAATCTTTATTTTAAGAAGGTGAAGAAGACATTGTTTTCAACCTACCAAAGATTTCAACCCAAAATAAAAAAATCAAACATACATAAAGACTTAAAGTATTTTCAAATATATTCAACTACAAAATTAAAAGCATTCAAACATACTTTTCAAACATATTCAAGCCTAAAATTCAAAGTATTCAAACATCCCCAAAGACTAATTTTTATAAAAAATTTACCGACTTGAATGGAAACAGATCTCAAATGACAATAGATTGAACAGACAGATTAGGGTAGCAACACAAGTCTCTATTTTTCAAATGAAAAACAAAACAACATAATCAAAATATATCCTTACCAATCATTTGATCTACTTTTCAAACTAATCTCATGTATTAGCATTATCTTTCCAGATCTCCTCTCTCGAAAGTCAGATGGTAGGCTTGGCAGTGGCTCAAACTTAAACGGATGCCTGAAAGGTCTTCATGAACTTGAACTCAAACTAAACGAACTCAGAAGAACTTGAACTCGGAAGAACAAACTCGAAATCAAATTGAACGGATGCCTGAACTCGAACTGAACGTCTTTGACTCTTCATGAACTAAACGAACGCAAAGTCAAATGCTCAGTATGGTAGATGGACGCCTGAAGCCTGAAGGTCTTTTCGAAATCGAATGCAGACGTGATGCAGTTAAAAGGTTTCTCGAAATTGAACGCATACGTGAAAGATTTCTCGAAATCGAATGCAACGCAAGTCACAAGGTCTTCTTCACTTCACGAATCGAACCCGAACGCAACCCAGAGACTACAAAGTCCACACTTTAGAGGCAGATGGCAGACGCAGTGTTTTCAACATTTAGGGTTTTTTTTAAATTTTAAGTTTAGGCTTGACTTTTGGGCTTAGATTTAGAATTTAGATATTTAATATTGGGCTCCACAACACTATAAGTCTACATTATAAACATACATATAAATAAGTTATTTAATAAAATATTAAAAATATAAATATACTAAATCAAGGTCGAAGGGGTCACGGTCGGGGTGGGGTCGGGATACCATCCCTGTCTCCGCCCCGTCTTTAGACGGGGCCCCGAAATTTTTTTCCGGTTTGACCCCATCCCTGGTCAAATTGGGGATTCCTTGTGGGGAATTTTGTCAACCCTAATGGAGTCCCATCAAGAGATGTTTGGACAACCGTCCTCTCAGATCTGACATGAGGCCTCAAGTACGTTTATAACGTACACATAAAGGAAAGCTAATCAGTTAGAGAAAATGTTCTCGATCTGATGGTCCATTCCAGTGTCATCGATGAAGGAAACCGGACACAAAGATTTCCATGAGCAGCAGAAGGATATTTCCATATTTCAATCGTATATGAACATTTTAATTACAATCACAAATAGAAACAAATGGTTATGCGCAAAATAGAAATTACAGCATGTTTTACTATAAATCAAGGACAAGAATCAACAAACGTTTGAAGACTCATTTTCAAGTTCATTGATCACGAACACTCGATCATAACAACACAACAACACACGAACATTCGTCCAACATGACCGCTACACTGCACGAACACAACGAACTCAAACAAACCAATCGCCAAGGTCACGAACACCCCGAACACCGTGAACGGGCTCCATATAATCTTAACTGTGTCGAGTTGAGTAAAACACTACCAAGAAGGTTACCTCGGTATTCTCAGTGTAAGAATCTAGAGGGTGGGCTTTGTGTGGGCTTGGTTTAAGGCAGAAAACCAAAGGAAGAACAATCATGTAAACGATTGAGCGAGTGGGAGATGAAACAGCCTATCGTATAGGTCGATGCCTGATGACATGCAGAAATGCATGTCATCTTAGGCCTTTTATTTAGAATTATGAGGGTTGTTAAGCAGAATATGCGGCAATTATGTTAGGAATTCATGAGAAAATGAACTTGCATTGTTCAGCATTAAGAATCTCGGCTAACCCATTGTTATGCATTATTATGCGTTCAATTGTCTATTTTTGTAGCTAACACAGGAAGTGGACGCAAACGCGAAAGTTGGACGACCACATAGACAACCGCATGCGGAGAAACTCTCCATCGCAAGGGCGAACACGTTCGATCAATATATGGGTGTTGCGGTAATCAGCCACATGCATCCATCGCATGGGAGTTGCGCTCGTCAAGCGATTGCGGTCATCGTGTCGAAGTTGTGATATTAAGCGAATGTGGTCACTGAACGATTGTGGCTACGCGATAACGCATAATAGAGGGATCAATGCAAGGTTGTGGAATGAACGTATTAACGTACATCTCGGGAAAATCAAAAGCTGATGTTGACATTTCACCTACCACGTCCTTAGCCGCAGAGATTCAGAAAGGACTAACGTGCCGTGAATGTCAGAATCAGAGCAGTCCATTAATGTTGTCGACGATCCAAGCTTTGTATAAAGAAGCCGATGAGCAAAATTTCAACTCATCTAGGGTTTTCCCCTGCGATCCAGATTAATGTGTGAGAGAAAGCTTGAGAGTTCTTCCTCTCCTTCCTCCATTCCTAGTGATGACTGGAGCCTTCGACCGGAGCTAGATCTCGGGATAGTCAGCTCCACCACCCATCCATGGCACCATCGGCAGCCTTGACGCACATCCGCTGAAAGAAAATTATTGCTTCCAGCTGGTCATTTCATTTTCCCTTCTTTTCTTACATTGTATTGTATTACATTTTGTGATTAAGGAATTAATACATTATGTGTTCAATGCATTTCTATGTTTCCTTCGATTCCATCTCCATCTTTCTTTACTTAGCACCTTTAACTTTAATTGCATCACTCAGTGAGATTACTAGAGTATTGCATACTTAGTCATGTGGATTAGAGATATGAAACATGTAGCAAACCACCGAGAGGTATGCATTGTGTGAGTGTGTGAGAAAACCTTATTTTCTTGGTCTGAAGCTGTAACAACACCTGTCTATAGGCTAATGCAATGCTTGTCTATGAGTAAAGTCAACAACAACCAACTGTCCGGGAGGGTAAGTGGTTGGTCGCATTAAGCAATGTACACTATTGTTCACTAGAGATAGGAATAATCTTACGTCAGCCGAGTTTGTATGGTTACCTTGTATTATGTATACGCCCATCACACCTTTAGAGCTACTCGAGAGAGAGTCTAAAGAAAGAACCTAAGACTCGAGAGAGCTAGGTTAAAATCGATGCTCGAAAGGGCTAGATTAGGTTTGCATAAGCAAGAATGGAGAATTAGGAATAAGCTCCGTTTGTTATTATACAGCGTATGCACTCTACGAAGAGGACAATGGCTGCATGCAGGAAGTAGAATATGGTGGTTGTATGCGGTCATCTCGACACATATGCATACACACCGCGTACGTCCTATATTTAGGCTTTTAGTGTGTGTAGCATGATCGCATAGCTTGTGTTGACTAAGGTTGCCCTTGCGGTCACTCTTAAGGGTTGCAATGAAGACATCTCCACATTTTATCTATTTTTCCATCCATTTACTTCCTGTCAATAGTTGTTGTGTCTCTACCTCTCATTCATATTCCCATTGCATTGTCTGTTAGCTAGAAGTAGGAGTAGTGTTAGCTTAACAACCCCTCCATCATTCTTTTATTCAAACCACCGCATGCACATTACCGCATACGTCTAGCTACAAGTCCCTGAGTTCGACCTCGGATCACCCAAGAAACTTGTGTTCGCGTTATACTTGGCGTGAGCGCAAGAAAACTTGTGACAGGAACGCATGGTCATCTCATACATTTGTTAACGCAAAGTCATTCCAATGCATGACTACGACACATGATAATCAACGCATACATTAAGGACATGCATCGCATATTGTGCCACGAAATTTTCGTTGTTGAGTAATTGACATCTAATTTCCCGCCATTAATGCCTAATCGTTTAGTAAAAGCATGTGATCGTCTGGCAAAAGCTATGCGATCGTTTAGCTCATCGTCTAGCTGAGTGTCTGTTGTGTAAGAATACTCTACGATCATTTAGCTACCCTCTAAGTTGTTACTTAGTAAATCTAATTTACTTGACAACTATGCCATGAGTAATTTCCGAGATTGGAAATCTCAAATCAATAACTTAGCATATCTTTTCTCTTTTCTTACTAAAATTAGGAAAACATTTTTCCTTTTATCTCACAGTTACCATGAAACCACCAATAACCTCTCACTCAATTGGTTATTATAGAAAAAGAGATAATTATCCAATAATTAATATTAATATAAATATAAATGGTAACTAACTTACCATAATATGCTTATAACCTATAGTTTTAATATTTCATCTCATGAAACATATAAACCATAGCTCATTTTCTATTCCATGACACTTAATGTAAATCTCATTTACATTAATCCTCCACTTGATGTATCTCATACACCATACTGATCATATCATATATAATCGAATTACCTCTTGTCAATTTGAACATTTCAAATCAACACCAAGAACTGATCCTCAACTTGAATCCATTGAGCTACCAAGGGGACCTTATGGACTTGTAGCTCGAAGCTCCAACGGTACGTGAATAACTGGGATCCAACATCCGTTAACTGCCAGACACTCTACTAAAGACCAACAGCTAAACTCTTCTTACTATAAATATATTATGTGTTCATCTTAACCAATCAACAGTGCGAAAACCCTTCACAAATTACTCATAAGTACAGCTCGGCAATAATCGTTATGCCTCTGTAGTTACATCTAACTCTTTAAGTACCACTAATCCCTCTAATGAACATTAGTCATAGTCCTACTATGACTGAGTCCTCTTTTTCAAAAAAAAAGTTGTGGCTACTATGTTTAAGCCCCAGAATCAGCCCTTAAGAGAGCAATCTATCTACTTACCCCTGCTTTGAGGAAGGAGTGAATTTCATCTTGTGTAAGTGAGTTCCCAACTCCCAAATTATATAATTCCCCAAAAAGGTAGGCATGTTGAGTTGGAAATCTAGCCACTCTCACCCATATTAATCAAAAGACCGCCCTCAAAGGCAGGAGTTCCCAAAACACTTAGGATTGAGGTCATGTCACCTATGGTCATTTAGGTGAGATGTAAGTCTCCAGTATCAATGGCATTATATACAGAGTCTAGTCATCTCGTGGTCCGATCTTATACAAACTCTTTGTATAGGACACCTCTGCTCGCATGTCTCCAGATGAATGGTAAGGATCTAGCATCTGTAGTAGTTTACAACACTTAGCAAACCTCTACGAAGCGGGTCGTAGTGTCACCAGGATCAGGTATCCCACCTTAATTCTTATATTACAGACCTATTTAGGTTATCACTTAAGGCATGATCCACTTGTATATCACATATACATGCTTAAGTTTACATACAATAACCATGGAGCTTTGTTCATTAGATATTAGTAAATGTCAAAATGAAATAACAATTATTTTATTCATAACATAATGTGTATAATTACAAACGAGACTCTAGAAGAATTAGGACACCAATCCCGATAATCTCCCACTTGTCCTAATGCCTCCGGAGACTAATGTACAATACAATATAAGGCATGTACAATATACAATAAACTAGGGCATACCCCAGTATCATCTCCCACTTGCCCTAGACAAGATGTCACATGTCCTGCAGACCCAGACTCTCCACGTGACCCTCGAACACTTTAACCATGAGAGCCTTTATAAAGGGATCAACAACGTTGTGCTTCGATGCAATCTTCGTGACTATCACATCACCGCTATGCACAATCTCCCTGATTAAGTGGTATTTCCGCTCTATATGCTTACCCCAACGATGACTTTGAAGCTCCTTCGAATTTTCCGCAGCCCTGCTGTTATCACAATAGAGAGTGATAAGAAAATCCATATTTGGAACAACTTCCAAATTTGAAAGGAATTTCCTCAGCCAAATAGCCTTCTTAGCTGTCTCACAAGCCACTACATATTCGGCTTCCATAGTAGAGTCTGCGATGTGTCCTTGCTTGATGCTTCGCCACACTATAGCCCCTTCATTCAGAGTGACACTGATCCCAATGTCGATTTGCGAGAATCTCTATCGGTATGAAAATCAGAGTTTGTGTACCCTGTAAGGATCAGATCCTTATCTCCATACACGAGCATGTAGTCCCTCGTTCTCTGAAGATAATTGAGGATCTTCTTAATCGTCGTCCAGTAATCAAGTCCTGGATTGGACTGATACCGACTGACAATCCCTACTACATAGCAAATGTCAGGTCTAGTACACAACATTGCATACATTAAGCTTTCTATAGCTAAAGCATAGGGAATCCGTCTCATTTCCTTAACTTCTTGAGGTGTCTTAGAAGATTGATCCTTAGACAAAACAATTCCATTCATGAAGGGTAAAAAACCCCTCTTGGAATTCTTCATTTTGTACCTGATCAACGTTTGATCGATGTACGATGCCTGAGACAAGGCTAACCTTTTGTTCTTACGATCTAAAATGGCCTAGATCCCTAGAACTTACTGTGCCTCACCCATATCTTTTATTTGGAACTGGATAGCTAACCATTTCTTAATGTCAGTCAGATACCCTACATCATTCCCAATGAGTAGGATATCATCCACATACAATTCCAGAAAAGCTACTGAGTTGTTGATGATTTTCTTGTAGGCAGATCAAAGCCAAATGACTTGACCATAGTGTCAAATCTAATGTTCCATGATCTAGATGTTTTTTTCAGCACATAAATGGACCTATTAAGCTTGCAAACTTTTTGCTCTTGATCTAGAACTATGAACCCCTCTGGTTGAGTCATACAGATGGTCTTCTCAAGATTACCATTAAGAAAGGCAGTCTTGACGTCCATTTTCCATATTTCATAGTCATAAAATGTGTCTATGGACAGGAGTATCCTGATAGACTTGGGCATGACAACATGTGAGAAAGTTTTCTCATAGTCAACTCCCTCAACCTGGGTATAACCCTTTGCCACGAATCGAGCCTTAAAGGTTTGCACCTTTCCATCTACACCTCTCTTTTGCTTATAGATCTACTTACACCCAATAGGTTTTACCCCATCAAGCGGATCAACAAGCTCTCGAACGTTATTGAAGTACACAGACTCCAATTCCTGGTTATGGCCTTGACCCATTCATCCTTGTTAACATCCTTCATTGCTTTCTTAAAAGACAATGGATCCTCGACCCCATCATTCGAAATGACCTTTTGGGATTTAGATAAACTCATGTAGTGATCTGGTGGGTTCATAACCCTCCCACTACGTCGAGGCAGTCTCAACTCTTGAGCTAGTTGACTAGATGTACTGACCTCAACAACTCTTGTTGATTTGTCAGTCTATTCAACAACTCTTGTTGAACCCTCAGTAGTCCCAGTCTCACTAGAAATCTCATGCAAAACAAGCTTACTTTGTGGCTTATGATCCCTCATGTGGTCTTCTTCCAAGAAGATAACATTTGTACAAACAAACACTTTGTTCTCACTTGGATCATAGAAGTATCCACCTCTCATTTCCTTGGGGTAGCCTACAAAGAGGCAATCCTTCGAACGTGAAATGCGGTTCGTTAAACATCCCCAAATCCTGAAATGGCGTAAACTACCTTTACGGCATCTCCATAACTCAAAAGGTGTTTCAAAAACACTTTTTGAGGGAACATTGTTCAGAATATAGCATGCAGTATCCACTACAAAACCCCAAAACGAGTCTGGAAGATGAGCATAACTTATCATAGACTGAACCATGTCCAACAAGGTTCTGTTTCTCCTTTCTGATACACCATTCTACTAAGGTGTACCTGGGGCCGAGAGTTAGGACGCAATCCCATGTTCTATCATATAGTTCTTGAATTGGAGGTCCATATACTCTCCACCACGATAAGATCATAGTGTTTTTATCTTCTTGCCTACAAATTTTAAACTTCAGCCTTATACTTCTTGAACTTGTCAAGGGCTTCAGACTTACATTGCATTAGGTAGAGAAACTCGTACCTTGAATAATCATCTATGAAAAAGATGAAATATTCATACCCACCTCGAGCCTTAACACTCATCAAACCATAGAGGTTAGAATGTATGAGCTCTAAGGCTTCCTTGGCTCTATAACCTTTTCCAGTAAAAGGTCGTTTGGTCATCTTGCCTTCGAGGCATGATTCACACACCGGCAAGGAGTTTTCTTCTAAACTCTTTAGAAGTTCACATTTCACAACTTCTCAATCTTATTGAGGTTGATGTGACCTAACCTTAGATGCCAAAGATGGGCATTTTCCTTAGGAGAAACCTTTGGTTTTTTAGCTGTTGTTGTCGTACTGAACATTTCAGTGTTCAACAAGGCTTTTACGACTAACGGCCTTAGTACATATAAGTTACTTTCCATTGAACCATAACCAATCTTCATTCCATTATTGAAAATAAACACTTTATTCTCAAAAAAAGAGATGATATACCCTTGTTCAATGAGACAAGAAATGAGATTAAATTCCTCTTAATATGAGGAACTACGAAAACATTATCCAGTAACAAATAACGTTTCTTGTGAATAAATAACTTCAGTCTCCCTATAGCAACAGCTGAAACAGCCTCACTAGTACTGACTCTAAGAGTCATCGCTTCCTGTAGCAACTTTTGCCAGGAATTGAATCCTTGGTAAAAGGAACTGACATGGTTGGTAGCACCCGAATCAAGGATCCAAGCAGAATCATCATTCTCTACCAAACACGTCTTCAAGACCAATAAATCAGATTTACTGTCTTTCCTCCTCTTTTGAAGAGTAGTGGGATCAGTGTCATAACAACTAACACTACTGGTTTTGTCATCCATTCTTTTGTGCTCAAAAAGTAAGAACTGGCATTCAAACAATTCTTGCAATGAGTCTATGATCTCACGTGCAATGACCATGTTCTCAACCCTTTTGGCCAAAACATCAGGTATGTTAGCCAAGATGTAAAGTCGGGCCAATGAATTAGCCTTCATCCACAACTCATATGCATTGCGAACACTTCGCGGTGCATCAAGAGTCGGGACTTGAGGACATTCCTCAACCATGACAAATTCAAGGTCGTTTGCCACGAAATACGTTTTACACGATTCTTTCCATTGTATGTATTCGATCATATTAAAGACATTAAACAGAAATACTAACGAGTTGCTGAAAAGAAAAAACACATTGACCTACATTAGGTTTTAAGCAAATACTCGTTGTAAAACAAACAACATCCAATAAAGTTTTAGCAAAACTAATATGAACCCCGTGTGACATCTAGTTTTGCAATGACACTTTAAAGGTTTAGGACAAAAGCCAACGAAGGGAGGTAAATTATCCATCCTCTGAATTAAGAGGTTCTTAACCAGTAATTAATACGAGAATAAATCTTACTCCCATAACGATTAGCCATCATTGATTTGGTCAAGAGATTATTAACTTACTTAGCAATCTTTCGTAAATGTGACCAGACATTTTGGGCCCTAGAGATCCGCCCTAAGCAGCCAATCGGAATGGAAAAAATTTGATTGGGGCAAAACCTAAAGCGAACCTATCCATTTCTGAAGTTCACCTTGATCTTGACCAACTGCACAAAACCCATTTGAAGGGGGATGCTCTCAGGGCACCACGAGGGAATACAGAATGATCTCACGGTTTGAACCAATGACAGAGACCGTAGGACATGTTGATATACACCCTTCACCCATTTACTATAAACACTGTCTCCGTCCACCTTGATATTGACTCATGCAAACACCATCTGAAGGGGGATGTTCCCAAGGCACCACGAGGCCAAGCATGAATCTCATGGTGTGAACATATAGGGAGAAACGTGAGTGGAATCATAGACATCTCTTCCTCCCACTGAGTATTTTATAACCTAGAGTTTAGTTTAATTAGAAAAAACACGGTTAAGGATTTTAACTAAGTGACTTTTAGGTTTGCCCAAGAGTAACTTTTACCCTGTATAGTTAAACAACTTTTGATCATCATCCAGTAAACTCTTTAACGGAGTCTTTGATCAATTGTCGCATGCTTGTAGAAAATCTATCTAATTCACCTTGCTAGGTAGGTTCCCAGGTAGGGGTGTTCCGTTCCATTAGCCTAAGAACCCCAGCCTAGACAGAACCCGCCTTAGACAAAAGGTCCCTTATAGATAGATTTAAAACAAATTCAATCTTTTATGCCAATCAATTTAATCCTATAAAAGCGATTTTAAAAGATTAATCTAAGTTACTAAACTCTTTAGAACCATTTGAACTTAGATCTATCTCAATCCAATTTTAAAACCCTTTTAAAAAACCTGAGTGCACCCTAAGTCCGCATGCAACTATTTCTTACGATTTTAGTTCTAATTTCCTTTATAACGCTTATAACGGAAACAATGAAAACCATAATGCAAAGCTAACACATGCAAGGCATTCATAACGATTATAAATAGCCTAAGTGTCATGCTCAAGCATTGTTCATTCATTGCTACTTCTTTATATAATGCTTATACAAAACAACAACGAAACAAGCACAACATGCTTCCATTCACCCTTAGACTATAACACTTAAAATAAAAGGATGATGCATGATAATGCTCACTACATGCAAAATATAACTCTTATATTTCATGATGCATGCGCATGTTTTCAAGTAATTTCTTCATGCAATATTATAACATTTATAATACATGATGCATGAATGATTGCACAACCTAAGGTGGGTTTTAATCTATATGTCAAACACTTTTCCATATGAACACCATACATCACATGTATAATAAAAAAATGTTAATGAACCGAGTAAAATTGCCTCAAATCCACAAAACTAAAGCTAACTATTACAAAACCAAGGAGTCTCTGGTTCAAATAGGCAAATCAGGTCTTGAACCGTCCGGGTGAGCAACGTGTCTCCAACCATCGGCATCAAACTCCCCATGATCATCTAGAAAAAAGAAAAAAAATGCTTTGTGCTATCATTTACCAAGCTCTCAGAGCTAAATGATCATTTAGTAACGATCGTGTACCTTTTACTAAGCGATGAACCCTGAGGTACGCAATCACCTAGCGCGCTCCGCATAATGCAAGACTTACACGATCGTCTAAATGATCGTTGAGCGAGCGCCTTTGTATCATATACCGCGTGATCGTGTAGATAGTAACTAAGCGATGAAGCAAGCTAACTACACGATCATTTAGAGCACGCCATCTTCTAAACGATGAGCATTATATACTCCCACTACGATCGTCTACCTCTAGCGTCTATGCGATCGAGCAACCAACGCTACGTGATAGAGTAAATGATTTACCCTATCATTTAACATATCTCCATGCTTCGAAACTTAATCACGAACGACTCGACTAACTCAAACTCTTTAAATTATAGACTCGATAACATGTTAATTATGCCCAAAAGCACAGGGGGCCTTCCAAATTAACACTTTGTAATTGAAGAAAGCTTTAAACAGAGGCTATTAAACCCATAAAAATTCATCAACTCCATCCACAAGAGAATTTAACAATTAAATACAAATGCAGAAAACCCACCAAGACTGTATAAAAAGTTCAAAATAAAATTGAAATTTGGAATATCAAAGCCAGGTTGCTCTAATACCAATTGAAGGAAATCAGACACGAGGATTTCGATGAGCAGTGGAAGGATCTTTCCATATTTCAATCATATATGAACATTACAATTACAATCACAAACAGAAACAATCAGATATTACAATATAATTTACTATAGATCAAGGACAAGAATCAACAAACCTTTGAAGACTCATCTTCAAGTTCCTTGATCACGAACGCTCGATCACAGCAACACAGCAACACACGAACGTTCATCTAACACGACCACCACACTGCACGAACACAATGAACTCGAACAAAGCGATCGCCAAGGTCACGAACACCCCGAACACTGTGAACGGCCTCCACAGAATCTCCACTATGTCGAGTTGAGCAAGACACTACCAAGAAGGTTACCTCGATATTCTCAGTGTGAGAATCCAGAGGGTGGGCTCTGTGTGGACTTGGTTTGAGGCAAAAAATTGGAGGAAGAACAATCGTGTAAACGATGGAGCAAATGGGAGATGAAACAACCTATCGGATAGGTCGATGCCCAATCGTTTAGTAAAAGCTATGCGATTGTCTGGCAAAAGCTATGCGATCGTTTAGCTCATCGTCTAGTTGAGTGTCTGTCATGTAAGAACACTCCACAATCGTTTAGCTACCTCCAAGCTGTCACTTAGTAAATTTGATTTACTTGACAACTATGTCGTGAGTAATTTTAGATCTCAAATTAACAACTTAGCAAATATTTTCTCTTTTCTTACTAAAATTAGGAAAACATTTTTCCTTTTATCTCACGGTTACCGTGAAACCACCAATAACCTCCCACTCAATTGGTTATTAGAGAAAAAAAGATAATTATCCAATAATTAATATTATTATAAATATAAATGATAACTAACTTATCATAATATATTTATAACCTATAGTATTAATATTTCATCTCATGAAACATATAAACCGTAGCTCATTTTCTATTTCATGGCACTTAATGTAAATCTCATTTACATTAATCCTCCACTTGATGTATCTCATACACCATACCGATCATATCATATATAATAGAATTACCTCTTGTCAATTTGAACATTTCAAATCAACACCAAGAACTGATACTCAACTTGAATCCATTGAACTACCAAAGGGACTTTATGGACCTGTAGCTCAAAGGTCCAACGGTACGTGAATAACTGACTAAACTCTTTAGTCACGGGATCCACCATCCGTTAACTACCAAGCACTCGACTAAAGATCGACAACTAAACTATTCTTACTACAAATATATTATGTGTCCATCTTAACCAATCAACAGTGTGACAACCCTTCACAAATTGATTGTAAGTGTAGCTCGGCTAATAACCGTTATGCCCCTGTAGTTACATTTATCTTTTTAAGTACCACTAGTCCCTCTAATGAACATAAGTCATAGTCCCACTATGACCGAGTCCTCTCTTCCAAAAAGAAGTTGTGGCCACTATGTTCAAGCCCTGGAATCAGCCTTTAAGGGAGCAATCTATCTACTTACCCCTACTTCGGGGAAAGAGTGAATTCCATCTTGTGTAAATGAGTTCCTAGCTCCCAAATCAGACAAGTCCCCAAAGAGGTAGGCATATTGAGTTGGCAATCTGGCCACTCTCACCATATTAATCAAAGGACCGCCCTCAAAGGCAGGAGTTCCCAAAACACTCAGGATTGAGGTCTGTCACCTATGGTCGTTTGGGTGAGATGTAAGTCTCCAGTATCAACGATGTTATATACAAAATCTACTACAGACCTATTTAGGTTATCACTTAAGGCATGATCCACTTGTATATCACATATACATGCTTAAGTTTACATACAATAACCATGGAGCTTTGTTTATTGGATATGAGTAAATGTCAAAATGAAATAACAATTATTTTATTCATGTAACAATGTGTATAACAAATAACGAGACTCTGGGAGAATTAGGACACCAATCCCAACAACTAATACAAATGGCATGGTCATCGATAAGCAAAGTTAGGTGTCTTTTATTCTGGAATCTCTTTTGAAGAGTTTCCTTCAATTCTGCAGTAATGCTATTATAAATAAAATAGAGTACACCATAACTACCTTCCTAAATGAGTTATAGACTTATTAGTCTCTTATGAAAAGTAAGGGATCGGTAGAATGAGAGGCAAATGTTGCCCATTCCAAGAAGTTCCAAGGGTTCAACCCTAGAATTAAGTCTGTTTTCTTATCTTCTAGATCAAAGAAGATCCATAAAAAAAAGAAATGGGGGAAGGGGAAGGCTCCCAGTACTGGAAAAGGAAAGGGCAAGGGGTAAGAGCAAGGTGGCTGACAAGGACAAATGCTTCCGGTGCAATGTGGATGGTCACTGGAAACGTAATTGCCCCAAGTTCCTCGCCAAGAAGAAGAAAAGAAGGAAGGTAAATATGATTTATTGGTCCTAGAAACTTGTTTAGTAAAAAATGACCATAATGCTTGAATACTTGATTCAGGAGTCACTAATCATGTTTTTTCTTCTTTACAAGGAATTAATTCCTTCTAGTAGCTTGAGGAAGATGAAATGTCGCTCAAGGTTAGAACAAAAGACATCATTTTAGCTCGTGCAGTGGGAGCTACTAAGTTGTTTTTCAGAAATAGATACTTAATTTTGGAAAATTTGTATATAGTTCTCGAAATTAAAAAGAACCTTGTATCTATTTCTTGTTTAATTAAAAAATCATATTATGTTTTTTTCATTCAATGAAATGTTCATTATGAAAAAGGGTGTCACAATTTGTTAAGCTAAACTAGAAAACAACTTATATGTGTTAAGACCAACTGAATCAAAAGCACTTTTAAATCATGAGATGTTTAAAAATGTGAATACTCAAACTGAAAGGCAAAGAATTTCTCCAAGTAACAATAATACGTATATTTGGCATTTGAGATTAGGTCACATAAGTCTCAATAAGATCGAGAGACTGGTAAAGAATGGACTTCTAAGCTAGTTAGAAGATGATTCATTACCTCCATGTGAATCCTATCTTGAAGGGAAAATGATTAAAAGACCTTTTAATGGAAAAGGTTATAGAGCCAAAGAACCCTTAAAGCTCATGCATCCAGATCTTTATGGTCCAATGAATGTAAAAGCACGATGAGGGTACAAATACTTCATCTCTTTCATAAATGATTATTCGAGATATGGTTACTTATATCTAATGGGACATAAGTCTGAAGCCTATGAAAATTTCATGAGTATAAGGCTGAAGTTGAAAACCTATTAGGTAAAACGATTAAAAATACTTCGATCTGATCGGGGTGGAGAATACATGGATTTGGAATTCTAGGACTGTATGATATAACATGGAATTTAATCCCAACTTTCAGCACCTGGTACACCTCAGCAAAACGGTGTATCAAAAAGGAGAAATAGAACATTGTTAAACATGGTTTGTTCTATGATGAGTTATGCTCAATTGCCTAACTCATTTTGGGGATATGCAGTAGAGACTGCAATTCACATCTTGAATAATGTTCCCTTGAAAAGTGTTTCTGAAACGCCTTTCATGTTATGCCAATTTGTTGGTTACTCTAAGGAAACGAAAGGTGGGGTTTAGAATAAGTGTTTCTGAAACGCCTTTCATGTCACTAATAATGTTCCTAGATTCACACTTAGTTTATGTCACTTTAGAATTTGGGGTTGTTCTGCACACGTGTTAGTTATAAATCCTAAGAAGTTGGAACCAAGTTAAAGTTTATGCCAATTTGTTGGTTACTCTAAGGAAACGAAAGGTGGATGTTCTATGACCCTCAAGAAAACAAGGTGTTTGTATCGAAAAACACTACATTCTTAGAGGAAGACCACACGAGAGATTGTAAACCACATAGAAAATTAGTAATAAATGACGTTGTTGAAGAATCAACAAGGGTTGTTGATGCAACTGGTCCTTTATCAAGAGTTAATGAAGAAGCCAACACTTCGGGTCAGTCTCATCCTTCTCAACAGTTGAGAGTGCCTCAACGAAGTGGGAGGGTTATAATGATCCATTGTCCTATAAACAGGTAACGAATGATGTAGACAAGGATTAATGGGTCAAAGCTATGGACTTTGAAATGGAGTCTATATACACCAAGTCAATATGGGAGCTTGTAGATCTACCTAAAGGGGATAAACCCATAGGGTGTAAATGGATCTATAAAAGAAAGAGAGATGTAGCTGGAAAGGTACAAACCTTCAAAACTAGGCTTATAGCAAAGAGTTATACCTAGAGGGAAAGGATTGACTATGAGGAAACTTTTTCCCCTATTACTATGCTTAAGTCTATAAGAATTCTCTTATCCATTTCCACATATTATGACTATAAGATATGGCAAATGAATGTCAAGATTGCCTTTCTGAATGGAAATCTTAAAGAGAACATCTTTATGTCTCAGCCCGAGGGGTTTGTAGCCCAAGGTCAGAAGTAGAAAGTTTGCGAGCTGAATCGATCCATTTATGGGTTAAAGCAAGCGTCTAGAACTTGGAACATTATATTTGATACTATGATCAAATCTTTTTGTTTTAATCAAAACATTGATGAACGTTGTGTCTACAAGAAAATCATCAACGGTAAAGTAGCTCTCTTAATACTTTATGTGGACGATATCATACTCATTGGGAATGACATAGGGTACCTTACTGATATTAAAGAATGATTGACAGCCCAATTCCAAATGAAAGATTTGAGAGAGACACAGTATGTACTTGGGATCCAAATTATTGAGTATTGCAAGAACAGAACACTAGTTTTGCCTAAAGTAACTTATATCGACAAAATATTGACTTGATATTTGATGTAGGACTCTAAGAAGGGTTTATTACCTTTTAGGCATAGAATTCACTTGTTTAAGGAACAGTGTCCTAAGACACTTCAAGAAGTTAAGGATATGAGGCGTATTTCCTATGCCTCAGCTATGGGTAACTTAATATATGTTATGCTCTGAACTAGGCCAAATATTTGTTATGTAGTGGGAATAATCAGTAGGTACCAGTTGATAACTGACAAAAATGCCAGTTATTATAAGCCTTTTATTTAGAATTATGAGGGCTAATAAGTAGAAAATGCAGTGATAATACTTAGAATTTTTGAAAAATTGAGTTTTACGTCGATTAGCACCTAAATCCTCACTGACCCCAATATTATGCGTTACTCCGTGCCAAAGTATCTATTTTTGTAGCTATCGTAGGAATCAAACGCATGCGTTGGAAATAAGCAATCGCAGACAAGCGCATGCGTTGAAGCCAGGCGATCGCAAAGACAAACACAAGCACTGAAAGTTGAATCGCATGCATCTATCGCATGGAAGTTGCGGTGATCAAGTAAATGCGGTAATCACTTGGAGATTGCGGCCATGGAGTGATAGCCATAATAGAAGATCGCAAGATGGGTAGAACGCGTTGATACTTCAGCTGAATCAAGCTCGGACGAATACTTTGGGAGTATCAACAAGATAAGACGATGTGATAATGCCCATACCGCGACAAAAGCAGCAGTGAGCCATAGCGCAATCATGATAGCTATCGGTGTTTAACTCTATAAATAGCCCCTTGGACCTTCATTTCAAGACATCCAAACTTCTGCCTCAAGGCAGAGGTTTGCGGTCACAGTTGAGAGCATGAGCGAGATTTCCAAGTGAGAATTCTTCATCTTCACCAACCAGACCGAGTGACGACCGGAGCTTTCGCCAGAGATAGAGCTTAAGAGAGACATCTCCACCATTCATCCATGGCATGACCGACAGCCTTGACACGGAGTCTTTCATTTCTCTTCTAACCTCTATATTGTATTACATTTTAGCTTAAGATATTAAGACATTTTGTAATCAATGCATATCTTAATTCCATCAATGCCATCTTCTTCATCATCTGTATCTTGATCATCATTTACCTTCATCGTTTATTTATCAAAGGCAATCGTATATTTAATCGTGTAGCCTAGAGATAGGACGTATATAGCAACCCACCAAGGGTGTGCGTTATGCAAGTAT
This sequence comes from Benincasa hispida, assembly GCF_027475165.1. NCBI lineage: Eukaryota > Viridiplantae > Streptophyta > Magnoliopsida > Cucurbitales > Cucurbitaceae > Benincasa > Benincasa hispida. The sequence goes on from NC_143488.1 coordinate 57,697,980, forward strand.
AGTGAGTTAATCTCTTTGTTTGGTGAAAAGGCTGTAGCAACGCTTGTCTATGAGTTTTTGAAATACTTATCTATAAGTAATTAGCCGCGTCTAACTGCCTGAGAAGGTAAGAGATGAAACGCATTAAAGCAAAGTATGCATTATTCCTAGAGATAGGCACAATCTTATTCTCGATGCAACCATGCACTATAGAGATATAGTCATGTGACTGACCACCGAGAGGTGTGCGATGCGTTAATGTGACGAGCTGGGATTACTTGAGCAATTTAAAATAATAAACATTACTATGCATTAACGGTTGTTGTGTATCTACCAATTCTCATCGCAAGTCTCATATTGCTCTATCTGTTTAGTTAGGAGTAGGAGTAATGTGTATATCCATTAAACTTCTTCTTTTTTTTTTTTTTTTTTTTTTTTTTTACTTTTATTCATTGCCTCAAACGCATTGCTTCACAAGCATTATTGAGTGACAAGTCCCTGTGTTCACCTTGGATTACCCGAGAAACTTGCGTTCGCATTATACTTCGCGCGAGCGTAAGAAAACTTGTGATAGGAACGCGTGGTCATTACATGCTAGATTAACGCATTTTCATTCCAACGCATGACCTCTGACACATGGGCGTAAACGCATAGCTTAAGCCATGTCTAACGCATGATTGCGTGCGCAACCCCATCCCTAATTTTCCAACCAACACCAATCCAATCCAGGATTAGGCCACTTGACTGTGGTTAAGAATATCCTCAAATATCTTAGAAGAATAAGGGACTACAAGCTTATGTATGGGTCTAAGGATTTGATCCTTATGGAATACACTGACTCTGATTTTCAAACTGATAAGGACTCTAGGAAATCTATGTCAAGATCATTGTTTACCCTGAACGAGGGAGCTATAGTATGGCATAGCATCAAGTAATGATGCATTGCAGACTCCACTATGGAGGCTGGATATGTAGCTGCTTATGAAGTAGCAAAGGAAGAAGTTTGGCTAAGGAAGTTCATAAGTGATTTGGAAGTGGTTCCAAATATGGACTTGTTTATCACCTTATATTATAATAACAGTGAGACAATAGCTAATTCTAAAGAACCTCGCAGCCATAAATGGGGAAAACATATTGAAATAATATATCACTTGATACGAAAGATTGTACAACAAGGAGATGTGATTGTCACAAAGATTGCTTCGAAGCATAAAATTGCCGATCCATTTATGAAGGCTCTCTCGACTAAAGTGTTCGATAGTCATCTAGAGAATCTAGGTCTGCCAAACATGTACATTGTATAATCTAGGGAAAATGGGAGATGTGTAATGGGTATATGGATGCTCTAGTCTATTGTATTCATTTACCATCCCCATTGTTTTGAATAGTGATATTGTGTACCCCACTAACTAGAGTTTTAGTTCAAGTGGGAGTTTGTTAGGTTTTATGCCCTAAAACTGGTTGATAGTAAATGTAAATAATTGACTGTCATCAATAAAGAGTTATCAATGTTATTTCAATTAATGTTATTGATTGTGTTGTATTCTATTTTGTCTTAATAACCCTAAATCCAATAAACTAACATCCAAGGTTGTCTTATGAGACCTGAACTATATGTGGAGACATATAGGGATCAACGTTCAAGATACAGCCTAAAGGATCTATAGTATAGGGATAAGGTTGGGTACCTTATCCTAGTGACACTATGGAAACGACCCACTTTGTATTTGATACAAACGCAATGATCCAACGCGTTCGTGTAGGTGACATGTGAATGGAGGTATCCTATGCAATGAATTTGCGTAAGATCGAACCATGAAATAGTAACCATTAGATATAATACTATTGACTAGTTAGATTTCTATTTCAATAAGATTACCTAGCCAACTTAGCCTTAATCCTAAGTGTATTATGATTTTTTGTTCATGAGAGGTTGCCCTTTGATTTGTATGGGTGAGAGTGGCCAGTTTGCGACTCAACGAGCCTACCATTTTGGGGACAAGACCGGGTAGGAGCTAGGAATATAATAATACTGTTAAAGATAATGTCCTAAATTGAGCGTATCTTATACTTTGTAAAGACAGATTATATATCTAATAAAATAAGAGGTATTTTATTAATGATTAGACTGGATTAATTTGATCCAATAAACTAAGATCTTAGGTTATTTTATGAAACTTAAACATATATGTAGAGACATACAAGTGGATCATGTTTAAGTAATAACTTAAATGGTTTATAGTAGATGGAAAAAGTTGAGTACTTTATCATGGTGACACTACGAATATGACCTGCTTTGTAGATGTTACAATTGTTGTAAAGTGCTACAAATGGTCTGATCCTAATCGTTCATGTGGAGACATGCAAGCGTGGGTATTCTATACAAAGAGTTTGTATAAGACCGGAATGCGAAATGAATAGCCTTTCTATATAACATCGTTGCTAGAAGAGACTTACATTTCACTAGGATGACCATAGGTGACTTGACCTTAATCCTGAGTGAGTTGTGAACTCCTGTCTAGAGGGCAATCTTTTGATTTGTATGGGTGAGAGTAACCTTTTTAGCCGACTCAACAAGCCTACCTTTTTTGGGACTTGTCCGAGTAGGGAGTTGGGATCACAACTACACAAGATAGAATTCACACCTTTTCGACCTTAGAGAAAGTAGATAAATTGCTCCCTGAATAGTTGATTCTGGGTCTTGAACATTGAGGCCTCAACCTCTCACTAGTACTTAAGAAAACAGAGGTAACTCAAGGATAAAACGATAATTTGACCCAGTTGGTGTTACAAACACTCGTGAAGAACTAACTTGCTATTATTGGTCTATATCCGTGGACACAGAAGTATATCTGTAGTGAGAAGAGTGTTGTTGTGAGTCTTTAGTGGAGTGTACCCACAGTTAATGAATATTGATTAATTTGGTTAATGAGTTTAACCAATTAATCTCATATCGTTGGAGCTTCTGTTCTATAGGTCCATCAGGTCCCATTGTTAGTTTACTAAAGGATATTAATGAGGAATGATTTGAATTATTCAAATCAATTGAAGAAATTATATATTAATGTGATTAATATATAATTAATTATAGATGTGATCTATAGTTCAAATTATGTTAGAGAGAAATATTTGAATGCAATTCAAATATTTAACTCATGTGAATTAGATTCTTGAAGAATTAATTAATTATTATGTTAGAGAGAAATATTTGAATAAGATTCAAATATTTAATTCATGTGAATTAGGTTTGAAAATTTAATTAATTATAATTAGAGAGGTGGAAATATATAAACATGTGATGTTTATATATCAACCAACTAACTATATATTAAATTAGATTCAATATGTGGTTATTTAATTAATATGTTAATTAATTAAGCAAGAGGTTATTTAATTAATTGACATCAAGGGTGAAAAAGAAAATACTTGAAGAATGGTTAAAGCCCTTCTCCATACAAATTCATCCTATTAGCCCATTTAAAGCAAGCATTCTTTTGTGCAGAAGAGGCCTAGCCTCCAAAATAATTCCTCTCTACACTCTCTCTACCTCTTCCTCTTCCAAGGGTTGGAGACCACTCATCCAACTCTTGGAATCTTAGAGAATAACAAGGTTATTCTTGTGGTAGTGTGGGTGATCATTGAAAAGAAGTTTGTGTGAAGAACAAAAGGAATTTCAAGAAGTTTAGGAATCTACGAAGGTGAGAATCGTTCATCTCTTTGTTTCTCCTTTATAATGTATGCTTAGTATGATGTTTATCCTATTGTACTATGTTTAAGCTTGTCGTCTTTTGTATCATTTTAAATGAAAAAATCGAATGCAAGGCGTCCTCATGCTTTCGCTCAGGATTCGATCCCTACACCATCTTCCACACCTCTTGCACTTCTAGTTCCATAAATTCAATATGAGAAAATAATGGGGGAGAGTTATTCAAAATAACTCTCTCCCAAATAATTAAATCATATAATTAATTAAAACATACTTCACAATTTTAATTAATTAAATTAATATATATTAATATACACACATATATAATAGAGAAATTTTTATAAATAGAAAAATCTAAAAAATATTTAAACTTAGCAAAAAGTTCCAAAAGTGCTTTGTACTTTTGAAACTTTTGAATTGAAAGTACAAAGCACTTTTGGAACTTTTTGTTATAAAGTGTAAAATATTTTTAAATATTTTTTTATTTTTAAAAAAGACCCCATATATATATATATAATATTAAAATCATATGTTATATCATAATAACGTATAACTTATAGTTTATATTATATCACATATAATATAACCTATAGTCTAATATTTGTTCACTTAATTTATATTAATTAATATGAATCAAATTCATATTTTAATCGTATTCAAATAATTGATTTTCTCTCAAACAAAACTTTATATTATAATGTGTCATATACATTATATTATATCTCATAATTATATAGTATATAATTAATTCCCTTTATTAATTTGAACAATTCAAATTATCCAAATTAATTTGATTCTCATAAACTCAATTAAGCTAACAAGGGGACCTTATGGACCTATATTTGAAGCGCCAATGGTACTTAATTAATTAATCAACTTTCATTAACTGTCGATCACTCCACTAAAGACCGACAGCTGCACTTTTTACACTATATATATATTTCTGTGTCCATTGGATATAACCAATGAACGGGGTGTTGACACTTCACAAATTGCTCGTAAGTACAGCTAGGTCAGTTACATCTAACTCCTTAAGTACCACTAATCTCTCTAACGTACAATAAGTTATAGTCTAACTATAACCTAACCTCTCTCAGGCTAGAAAATGGTGTGGTGCCACATTGTTCAAGTCTTAGAATCAGGCCTTAAAGGAGCAATTTCTCTACATTATCTAACTATAGAGAAAGAGTGAATTCCTTCTTATGTAATTATATTCCCATCTCCCTAATACCCAAATGGCATATTAAGTTGGTGAAACTGGTCATTCCCCATGCAAATCAAAGGACCACCTTCATAAGCAAGGGTTCACAACTCACTCAAGATTCAGGTCAAGTCACATATGGTCACCCTAGTGAAATGTAAGTTATTCTAACAACGGTGTTCTATAGAGAAACTAATTTCGTTGTTCAGTCTTATACAAACTCTTTGTATAAAATATTCTCACTCATATATCTCCACATGAATGATTGGGATTAGATCATTTATAGCACTTTACAACAATTGTAATTGAAGGAAATCAGACATGAGGATTTCCATGAGCAGAGGAATGATCATTCCAAATTCCATTCATATTTGAACAACAACAATTACAGTACATAAACGGAAACTAACTGGTCATGCAACATACAAAATAGGCATGTGCAGCAAAATTGAGGATCGATTTTACTCTAATTGCTCAAATTAAACATGCAACCCTAAATGAATTAATTAGGATTATTTTGAAATAATACCTTTGAAGCTCCCGAAACTCCTCTATCGCCGCTCGAACACGAACTGGACAACCACTAGAGCTGACCTACTATCCTCTGGACTCAAAACCGGGTTGTGGGATCTGATGGATGAAGAACCCGAGAGAGAGAAAGAGATGGAAGAGATGGAAATAGTAGAATGAATTTAGGGTTGGGTTTAGCTGTTTTCAGCCCAAATTTTAAAAACTAATATTTGTAAAATTTCCAAAAGTCTTTAATCCAAAATGACAAGCCCATATTTATAGAAAATGGCCATACAAAATTGCATGAAATAACTTCATAAAAACCTAACACCTAGAATCCACTATTTAAGTGGGCTTAATGTCTCCACTATAAGCGAACACCTAGCCCACTATTTTGTTAGTGGAATTATCCAACAAAAGTTTGGATTTTCCCACTAACTTTAGTCAAAAAGGTAAAATAGTTATTTGGTCAAAGTCAAACTTTGATTGAAAAGTCAACATTTTGACTTTTTATGATTTTTTCCGTGTTGACCAATTTTGACCTCCCGAGCATGAATCCGCATTCATTTTCTCGAATTCAAATCATATTTGAATATAAGGTCGGTCAAAATTTGACTTTTCAAAGTCAAAAGTCAACTCGTTGACTTTTTACATCTTTGACCATTTCCATTATTTCTAAGCTTCTGAATATGAACATATTCATATTCTTGATATTTAAATCACATTTAAATATTAAAGCTGTATCTCTAAACTGAAAATCGACTACTATATCACATATACTTGTCGGTTTCTTACTCTTCACCTAATTCGAACAATTCGAATCATTCTATCATACTGTTCTAAGTTTATTCCATATGAGCTAGTAGGGGAACCTAATAGACCTATAGATCATGAGCTCCAACATTTCGAGATTAGCTGACTAAACTCTTTAGACGAAGCTAATCAACATTCGTTAACTAACGGATCATTCCATTATAGTCCCGTACTTGCACTCCCCTCACTATAGATATATTTGTGTCCATATGATATAACCATGATTAGTAAGTTAATCCTTCACAGGTTGTTCATAATCTTGATTGGGTCATAAAAACCGTTTTACCCCCGAGACTACATCTTATTCCTTAAGTTTCACTGATCCTCTAATGAACAATTGGTTTAAGGTCCAACCTTTAAACCAAACCCCTCTCGGGCCAATGAGAGGGTGGGGCCCCTTGTTCAAAACCTGGATTCAGTACTAAAGAGAACAACCTATCTACTATCCCTATAACGGGTAGGAGTGCATTTTGTCTTGCACCCTATGTTCCCAGCTATCCACCTTATCTTACCCCTAAAATGGGAGGCTTATTGGGGCAACGATAATGAGCTGCCCTCACCTGTGCAGATCTAAGGATAATTTCAAGTGAACAGGAGTTCATAGTTAGCTTAGGATTAAGATTAAGTTACCTAGGTCATCAAATAATGAAATTGTCAGTTTTATACATAAAACGACATTTAGAACATAAAAAGTGACTATTTCATGGTTCAATCTTATGTTAACACTTTACATAGGATGCCTCCACTTTCATGTCTCCACATGAACGGTTTAGTATCACATCGTTTGTACTAACTACAAAATGGGTTGCATCCATAGTATCCCCAGAATAAGGTGCCCAACCTTATTCATATACTATAGACCATTTTGGCTATATATTTGAACTTGATCCACATTTATGTCACTACATAAAGTTCAAACTTAAACTTAATAGCCTCAGAACCTTAGTTTATTGGATTCATGAATATAGAATTTAAAATTACTAAAGATTTTCAATAATAGCTTTATTGAACAAGAATATGATATTACAAACTACGAGTTTTAGGACATAAAATCCAACACAAAATTAAACATGCTTTTAACAAGATCAAGGGAAAAAAAACATACCTTTGAAGACTCATCTTCAAACACCCTTGATCTTGAACACTCGTACAATCAGAAAAATAGCAATCACGAACGCTGGAACACTACGACCACAACACAACATGATCACAGTGACCACGAATACAGCAATCTCCAAGATCACGAACACAACGTACGGCCTCCAAAAACCTCGAACTATGTCAAGTTGAGTACGACAATATCACAATGGCTATCTTGGTATTCTCGGTGTGAGAATCCAGAAGTTTGGACTCTATGTGGACTTGGTTAGAGAAAGAGATCGAGGAAGAACAATCGTGTAAACGATTGAGCAAGCGGGAGATGACAAAGGTCTATCATATAGATGATCCCCAATCGTTTAACAAATGCTATGCAATCGTTATACAAAAGCTCCGCGATCGTTTAGCTAAAGGCCAGCTGAGTGAACTATCGTGTAGTGTCATTCCATGGTCGTATGGTCTCTCTTCAACTATCATTTAGTGAACCTCATTCACTTGACAGCCAACCATGAAAACTTCTGAGAATAGAAACTCTCAATCCAACTACGAAATTTAAGAAGACATTTTTCCTTTTATCTCATGGTTACCATCAAACCAACAATAACCCCCCGCTCAATTGGTTATTAGAGAAAAAGATATAATTATCCAATAATTAACATTATTATAAATAAATATGATAACCAACTTACCATATTATATCTATAACCTATAGTTTTAATATTTCATCTCTTGAAACATATAAACCATAGTTCTTTTTATATTTCATGGTACTTAATTTAAATCTCATTTACATTAATCCTCCACTTGATGTATCTCATACATCACACTGATCATATCATATATAATTGAATTACCTTTTGTCAATTTGAACATTTCAAATCAACAGCAAGAACTGAATTCTCAACTTGAATCCATTGAGCTACCAAGGGGACCTTATGAACCTGTAGCTCGAAGATCTAACGGTACGTGAATAACTGACTAAATTTTGTAATCACGGGATCCACCATCCATTAACTGCCAGACACTCAACTAAAGACTGACAACTAAACTCTCCTTACTACAGATATATTATATGTCCATATCAACCAATCAATAGTACGATAACCCTTCACAGATCGCTCGTAAGTATAGTTGGGCCAATAACTGTTATGCCCCTGTAGTTACATCTAACTCCTTAAGTACCATTGATCCCTCTAATGAACATAAGTCATAGTCCTAATATGACTGAGTCCTCTCTTCTAAAGAGAAGTTATGACCACTATGTTCAAGACCCGAAATCAACCCTTAAGGGAGCAATCTATCTACTTACTCCTGCTTCGGGGAAGGAGTGAATTCCATCTTGTGTAACTAAGTTCCCAGCTCCCAAATCAGACAAATCCCCAAAAAGATAGGCATGTTGAGTTGGCAATCTGGCCACTATCACCCATACTAATCAAAGAACCACCCTAAAAGGCAGGAGTTCCCAAAACACTCAAGATTGAGTTCATGTCATCTATGATCGTTTAGGTGAGATGTAAGTCTCCAATATCAATGATGTTATATCTAAAGATGCATCTCGTGGTTTGGTCTTATACAAACTCTTTGTATAGGACACCCCCGCTCGCATGTCTCCACGTGAATGGTCAGGATCTACCATCTGTAGTAGTTCACAACACTTACAAACCTCTACAAAGCGGACTATATCCGTAGTGTCACCAGGATCAGGTATCCCTCCTTAATCCTTATACTACAAATCTTTTTAGGTTATCACTTAATGCATGATTCACTTGTATATTTTTTTATAAATGCTTAAGTTTACATACAATAACCATGGAGCTTTGTTTATTGGACATGAGTAAATGCCAAATAAAATAACTTTTATTTTATTCATAACAATGTGTACAGATTACAAACTACGAGACTGAAATTCCCCTTCTCTCCCACTCTCGAAAACCCTCCTAATGCAAGACCCTCACCACCAGCTACCAGCCTAAACAATTTATGTCGTCTGACAGCAACACTCGCTGTCTATCTATAGTATCCACGAGCCGACGCGCCATCTACAGCCACTGTTGATCTTTGCTTGAATCTTGAGAAAAGCCTTGGGTAAGACTTATTTTCCTTATAATTTAGGAGGTGAAATTCACCCATTTTATTTTGGGTTAAATTAGTAACCTCTCTTTGGTGTGAAACTTAGATTCAAGATTTGGAAGTTTTGAGACATTGACCATCAAGCTAGAGACCATTTTGTTTTGCAGAAAATTGGTGAAGATCGGTGAGTTTTGTAAGTTGTTGAATGGTTATTCTTTTGGATTGAGAGTAATAGTGGAAAATTAAGTTATTGATTTTGGATTTAATTTTTTATCAGATTGGCTAATTGAATCAAGTTTTGGAATTTGTCTTGGACCAAGCCACAACTTTAAGTTTGATTCAAGTGTGCTAAAGAAGTTCTAAGGAGATATTATTTTGTGTTTTTTACCAAGTTGAGGTAACTGGTACTATTATCAGTGCCTTTGTGTCAGGCAACCTAGTCTAGAATTATAAAGTTAACTAATGGACTCTTGAAGCATGATTTTGTCATTATGTTTTACTTGTTGCATGACAGTTATAAGTATTATGAGCATGTTCGAATTTCTAATCAGTATTGATATTATGTATATGGTGCATGAATAGACCAATAAAGTGGTTTACTGTCTCGCATTGACGCATGTTTTATTTCAGAGGACGTACGGGTCTAGTTTCATGTTTGACAGTGTGCCTACGGGCTACTAGACATGCGTGAGCCGGCAGGTTTACGTTCATGTTACTTTTATTTTCATGTTTCATGTTTGACGGTGTGCTTACGGGCCGCTAGACATACGTGAGCCGATAGGTTTACGCTCATGTTATTTTCATGTTTGACGGCAAGCCTACGGGTCCCTAGACATGCGTGAGCCGACAGGTTTACGTTCATATTATTTCTATGTTTGACGGTGTGCCTACGGGCCACTAGACATGCGTGAGTCGACGGGTTCACATTCATGTTATTTTCATGTTTGACGGTGTGCCTACGAGCCACTAGACATGCGTATCAAGGCAAGATAATACGTCTTTTGGTTTTCCTTTCATCATAAAAAACCGATGTAACTGTATGAGCCACGGGCTATTTTTCTTTGCTCATGGATGCATAGCCTGATCCCGGTAATGGGATCACTTACTGAGTATTTTATACTCAACCTTTCTTAATTTATGCTTTTCAGGTAATGATAGGAACGGACCGACGGGTGATGAGAGGGACCTGTGATCATGCCATATGGGACATATAAATCGCTTCCGCTCAGTTTACGTTCTCAAGCTATTTAAAAGTTTTGATTTGAAACTCAATGTTGGTCAAAATTTTATTTGTTTAAGTTTTTTCTCTTCATTATTTTAGGGGCCCCGAACAAAGGTTTTACTTATTTGTTATTTATTTTGGAAAACTATGTTTATTATTTTAATGAAATTTATTTTCCTCAATGGTCAAAATATTTTGAATGTAAATGTGTAGTTATGAGTAACGACCCTTATCAGAGTACTCAAAAGGTCGGGTCGTTACACAAGTTGTTGCTTAGTAAATCTCATTTACTTGACAACTTCTCCATGAGTATTTTCCGAGAGTGGAAATCTCAAAACAACAATTTCTTAACATTACTAAAATTAGGAAAACATTTTTCCTTTTCTCTCACGGTTACCATGAAACCACCAATAACCTCATACTTAATTGGTTATTAGAGAAAAAAATATAATTATCCAATAATTAATATTATTATAAATATAATTGATAACTAACTTACCATAATATATTTATAACCTATAGTTTTAATATTTCATCTCATGAAACATATAAACCATAGCTCTTTTTTTTTTATTCCATGACACTTAATGTAAATCTCATTTACATTAATCTTCCACTAGATGTATCTCATACATTATACCAATCATATCATATATAATCGAATTGCCTCTTGTCAATTTAAACGTTTCAAATCAACACCAAGAACTGATCCTCAACTTGATTCCATGGAACTACCAAGGGGACCTTATAGACTTGTAGCTCAAAGCTCCAACGGTACGTGAATAACTGACTAAACTCTTTAGTCACGGGATCCACCATCCATTAACTGTCAGACACTCCACTAAAGATCGACAACTGAACTCTTCTTACCACAGATATATTATGTGTCCATCTTAACCAATCAGCAGTGCAATAACCCTTTACAGATCGCTCGTAAGTACAACTCGACTAATAATCGTTATGCCCCTGTAGTTACATCTAACTCATTCAGTACCACTAATCCCTCTAATGAACATAAGTCGTAGTCACACTATGACTGAGTCTTCTCTTCCAAAGAAAAGTTGTGGCCACTATGTTCAAGCCTCGAAATCAACCTTTAAGGATGCAATCGAAATCAACCTTTAAGGATGCAATCTCTCTACTTACCCCTGTTTTGGGGAAGGAGTGAATTCCATTTTGTGTAATTGAGTTTCCAGCTCCCAAATCAGACAAGTCCTAAAAAAGGTAGGCATATTGAGTTGGCAATCTGGCCACTCTCACCCATACTAATCAAAGGATTGCCCTCAAAGGCAAGAGTTCCCAAAACACTTAGGATTGAGGTCGTATCCCCTATGGTTGTTTATGTGAGATGTAAGTCTTCAGTATCAACGACGTTATATGCAGAGTCTAGTCATCTCGTGGTCCGATCTTGTACAAACTCTTTGTATAAGACACCCTTGCTCGCAAGTCTCCTCATGAATGGTCAGGATTTACCGTCTGTAGTAGTTTACAACACTTGCAAACCTCTACAAAGCATGCCATATCCGTAGTGTCACCAGGATTAGGTATCCCACCTTAATCCTTATACTACAAACTTATTTAGGTCATCACTTAAGGCATGATCCACTTGTATATCACATATACATGCTTAAGTTTACAAAAGATAACCGTGGAGTTTTGTTTATTGGATATGAGTAAATGCCAGAATGAAATAACAGTTATTTTATTCATAAAATAATGTGTATCATTACAAACAACGAGACTCAAGGAGAATTAGGACACCAATCCCAACACCAAAAACTAGCAAAAGAACTATCAACAAAATTATTATATGCCGATAGACACTAATAGTAGTCTATTGATATTTATCAGTAATAGATAGTGATAGAACACTATCACTGTTTATCATTGATAGACATTGATAGTAGTCTATCAGTACCTATCATAATAAATACTGATAGACAACTATCAGTATCTATAGTGATAGACGTTCGATTGAGAGTTTATGTACAAAGAAATTCCCTTAATTCTTTACCCAATTCAAAATTCCCTCTATTTTCTCAAACCCATTTCTCCAAATTTCATTTCCTTTCAACAAAAAATAGATTAAATGCTCTCAATTTGATTGGATTAGAGTTCAATTTCACCAAACCTCATCTTCAAACCCTACAAAACAAATCCAAAACGATATAATTCCATCAAAATGAAGTTGTGAAGAAGAAGAAGAAGAAGAAGAAGAAGAAGAAGAAGAAGAAGAAGAAAATGTGAATTTGATAAAACATTATCATTGAATATCATACTAATATCATTGTTTCCTTGCTTTTATCAAGAAATTGTGAATTTTGGTTCAAAGAAATGACATTCTAACATATTTAAAGAAGAAACAACCACCAAACTACATACCTTCACCAACCTGAACTTAATGAAGCGCGCAATTAATCGGGTAATCAGGTTGTCGCATAAGTTGCGTGGATTGTTTTGGAATTTCACCTAAAATGTACATGGGCTGTAGCCGAGTTGTAGCGAATTTGGTAAATTTTGCTATTTGTGTAAATACTTTTGTCCATTTTCTACATTTAAAAATACCTCCTTTAAAATTTTTCTTTTGCTATTTACACTTTAAGAATCATTATTATGGCCTATAACTTTTAATTTATTTGACAACATGAACATAATATATCTCCTTCCCTTTGAGTTTAGAAGTTCTAATCTCCTTCGCACTTACCAAAATGTTTGTTGCCTAGAGTTCCATTTATGGAATGCATACACTAAAGAACCCAAACATACAAAAATGCTTGGGGGTGTTTGGCTCACAATATGAGTTGAGTTGAGCTGGTATAATATACCAACTCAATGTTTGGCTTACCAACTTTAAATGTTGGTGGAGTTGAGTTGGTATATTTTATTTTACCAACTCACCCCCCCCTCCCCCCCCCCCACTCTTCCTTGTTCCAATGCTTCCAATGACTGCATCCATCGACCACTGTCGACGACTATCACTACCACACTTTGGAACTAATTTTGAGCTTTGACAACCACCTTCAATGATAAATTCGTTGACCAACTCTGACGACCAATTTCAAGCTTCGGTAACCACCTCCGATGATAATTCTTGTGACCCAACTCCGATGACCACTTTCACACGACCAACTCCAACGACCAATTTTGGACTTCGGCAATCAACTCCTACAACAAACTTCGACGACCAACTTCAACAACCACAACTACAAACTCCGATGAAAATTACCTTCGATGACCATCTTCGAGTGAGAAAATCTGAGGACCAACTTTGACAACCACCTTAGTAGGCTCCGACAACCACCTCAACTACAAACTTTGACGAAAATCACCTTCAATGATGACCTTTGAATGAATAACTTCGACGAGCAACTCCGAGCTCCGGCAACCACTTCCAAAGACAAAAACTCCGACACTAATTCCAATACCACTCTCATGTGGCCTACTTCGAGATTCGACAACCACCTCCAGCTACAAACTTTGGCAAAAATCATCTTCGATGACCACCTTCATGCAACCAATTCCAATGACCAACTTCGGGCTCCAAAAACTACCTCCGACAACAAAATCCGACTACTAACTCCAATATCACTTTCATGCGACCAACTTCAAACTCCAAAAACCACCTCAAGTTACAAATTCTAGCGAAATCATCTTCGATAATTAATTTTGACAACCACTTTCGACTAATATAAGACCGATAAAGGTTAAAGTATTTTGTGTACAATAAGTGCAATATTATACGTAGAAATTTGTAAAATATATTTTTATATTTACTTGACTTTACATATCAAATGAGTGCTAATGATATTTGAAAAAGTATGTATATGTAGTTGAATAATACCACATAAAAAAATCATAAAATGAAGATTTTTTTCTTGGAATATTTTTTGGCAAGAAATAGTGAAAAATGGATATTTGTTCACTGATGATCCTCCAAATTTGGAAGAATTGAAAGTGAAACTATTGAAGAATGTGATGGTATTTCATTGACTACTAAGGTGATGATAGAGATTCGATTAACAAAATTCACGACAGAGTAGAGCAACAATAAAAAAACAAAACAACAACACAGGAAGAAGAAAAAAAAGAAGAAGATGATGAAATTCATGGAGAAAAATAAGGAATAAAAAGTTTGATTTCTCTTTAGTTTTCCATTTTATTTAAATATATTCGATAAGAAATGCAGTGGATTAATTGTTGTTCATTACCAAAAAAAAAAAAAAGAAAGAAAAAAAGAAAGAAAAAAGGAAAATAAAAACTTCAAAAATTGTAATCCATATTTTATTCAACACAAAGATGAGTAGAATTACTGAATAAAACAATTTAAAAAAAATAGTCATCATAAATAGATTATTTAGGGTTTAAAGAATTGGACCAGATATCCTAGACAAATGAACTTAACTATGCATCTCAAACACAAACATATAAACTCCACCAACATATAAACTAACAATTTTATACTTTCATTTCTCAATTAGTCTTCACTCGTTTCTTCAACCTCTAGGATTACTCGTTTCAATTTTTTGATCCAGACCGTTGTGTGCCATTGATGAAACATTCACGTAACACGTGGCAATCTTATTCATCCATACTAAAAGCCGGCCTCCCGGTTTATTCACTACCTCAGTGAGACCCTCTACGGGCTCGCTTTTAAGAAATGCGAACGCCTCATTCGCGCTCTGTTTTGAGATTTCACGCAGTAAAGCACACATTCCGCTCTGCTCGTCTTCTCTCTCTCGTGATTATGAGAAAGTGAAAGCAAACTTCATTATCCTGAAGATTTTCGGGAAGAGTTACCAGATATTGATACCTCTATCTGAATCCATCGCCGTGAAAAACTTCGTTTGTTCCAGCGGTGAGGTCTTCATTTGAATCAGTCGTCTGCAGAGGAAGGTAATTGTTCAGATAGTGAGAATCTAGTATGATTATGTGGCTTTGTATTAAAAATGGTTCGACATTGTTCTCGTTTTATAGTTGTAGAGGTAATGGATTTTTCTGGTTTCTAGTCCCCTAGAAGTTAGTATTCAAGAAGGCTAGAGATGAAAATGATTCGACACTATTCTCGTATGATTCTGTGGTTTTGAATTGAAAATGAATCCATATTATTCTCGTTTTATAATTGTAGAGGTTATGGATTTTTCTGGTTTCTAGTCTCTTAGCAGTTAGTATTTAAGAAGCCTAGTGATGATCAATTCGAAGTGCGGATTCTTGTTGTATTTCTTGTTCCAAAATCTGGTTATCTGAGTAGTGCTCGGAGATTGGTGCATTTAAGATGATAAGAATCACTGGCGAAGTATGCTACGTATTTTTAAATGCGCTTGCGGATGTACATGAGAAACCTGTTCATATTAGTTTGATAATGTCGGTAATTTAAATGTTTTTTTCCTTCTGAAACGAATTGTATTTTGCTTTTCACTCCAGGATCCTGTTTTTAAATACGTTGTGTTTGAATAAATGCTAATTTCTCGAACGATATCATGTTTTTCCTCTTCAGCGCTACATATCATTTAGTCACTTAATTGATCTTTTTTCTATCCATCTTAGATCAATTTATATCAATAAAATCAAAATATATTTTTGTTGTTATCGAAGACGGAATTTGAAGGTAATAAGTGTATAGTATGAATAGAACAAGAGAGGGGGAAATACTAAAGAAAAGGTTAGCCAAAGCTATGGCGGACGGGTGAGTAACGCGTAAGAACCTGCCCTTGGGAGGGGAACAACAGCTGGAAACGGCTGCTAATACCCCGTACGTTGAGGAGCAAAAGGAGGAATCCGCCCGAGGAGGGGCTCGCGTCTGATTAGCTAGTTTTTTAAACTATGATTCCTTTTTTTATCAAAATTTGACTTTTACAGTTTTCAATTTTTCACCAACAACTGTTTATCCCATACATAGATCTATGCTTTTCCTTTTGTAATTACTAATCATACTGTCATGGTTTGAAGATAAGGAAATTTCTCACTAAGTTTCGTTAATGTTATTATCTACACCATTAATTTTTTGGTTACTAATTGTTTCGTTTGTCCATGTTTAGAATTTACATTGTGGTTGATGTAGCTTCAGTTTTCCTTCCCCCTTCTTCTGTCATATATTTGGAAGGTTGGGAAGAACCTTATGCATTTTGACTTAATTTTATATCTGTAACTTCACTCAACGTAGCTTCGGTTGTCCTTTTTTTTTTGCACATAAATGATCCTTTAAGCATTTAAGTGTCTACCTTCTTTCTCATGGTTATAATTCTAATATTAAGGATATTTTATTATTGTAAATATCTTTGTTATATTTTCCTTTTATGGCTTTTTCTATACTTTCCTTCTTTGGTTATTATTGTACACTTGTAGTTATTGAAATAGGGAAAAAGGATAACACAAGGAGTTTACGTGGAAAATCCTAATTCAGGGAAGAAAAACCACGATAGAAAAGAACTTATTATTTTATCTTACTTTACAATAGACCCAACCCTAGATATAAATAGAAGAATGTGAAACCCTAATTTAGCAAATATAGTAAAAAGACAAAAATGCCCTTAGGGCTAATTTAACATATTTCAACACTCCCCCTCAAGTTGGGGCATAGATATCAGCAAGGCCCAACTTGCTAATACAAGCTTCAAACGTCTGTCTTGATAACCCTTTCGTAAAGGCATCGGCGATCTGCTGGACTGAAGGTACATAGGGAATACAAATAGATCCGCGGTCTAACTTTTCTTTAATAAAGTGCCTATCAATTTCAACGTGTTTGGTTCTATCATGTTGTACGGGATTGTTTGCAATACTGATGGCAGCCTTATTATCACAATACAGCTTCATAGGCCCAGTACTACTCTCGTGAAGATCAGATAAAACTTTCTGCAACCAGATTTCTTCACACACTCCTAGATTCATAGCTCTGTACTCTGCCTTAGTACTACTCCTAGCCACTACACCCTGTTTTTTACTCCGCCAAGTTACCAAGTTTCCCCATACAAAGGTACAGTACCCTGAGGTTGACCTTCTATCAGTCACAGATCCGGCCCAATCTGAGTCAGTATATGCCTCGATGCTTCGTGTGTCATGTTTCCTGAATACCAAGCCCTTCCCAGGAGTGGACTTTAAATATCTCAAAATTTGAGTCACAGCTTCCATGTGCTCCTCATATGGACTCTGCATGAACTGACTTACTACACTTACAGCATAGGAGATGTCGGGTCTAGTATGAGACAAGTAAATCAGTTTTCCTACTAGACATTGATACCTCTCCTTATTCACAGGGACTCCTTCCAAAACATTTTTCAGTTTGCTATTGACCTCAATAGGGGTGTCAATAGGTTTGCATCCGGTCATCCCTGTTTCTTTTAACAAGTCCATAGTGTACTTCCGTTGAGAAACAGATATTCTTGCTTTCGATCTTGCTACTTCCATCCCTAGAAAATACCTCAAACTACCAAGATCCTTAATTTCAAATTCACTCGCCATCCTTTGTTTTAGCTTAGTAATTTCTGCTGTATCATCCCCTGATAGGATGATGTCATCAACATACACTACCAACACAACAATCTTTCCTAAAGGTGATTTTTTGGTAAACAAGGTATGATCAGAATGTCCCTGAACAAACCCTTGGGACTTAACAAACACGGTGAATCTGTCAAACCATGCCCTAGGAGACTGCTTCAACCCATATAAAGACTTCCTGAGTTTGCAAACATGATTCCCAAACTTAGCTTCAAAACCTGGAGGTGGACTCATATAAACTTCCTCTTCCAACTCACCATTTAGGAATGCGTTCTTTACATCTAGTTGATGTAGGGGCCAATCTTTATTCACATCGACAGACAGAAGAACACGAATCGTGTTTAACTTAGCTACTCGAGAAAAAGTTTCTGAATAATCAATTCCATAAGTCTGAGTGAATCCTTTAGCAACTAACCTGGCTTTATATCTCTCCAGTGTTCCGTCAGACTTATACTTCACTGTGAACACCCATTTGCAACCAACTGTTTTGTGACCTCTAGGGAGAGCTACCAACTCCCAAGTCTTATTTGCCTCAAGAGCTCTCATTTCCTCCATTACTGCTGCTTTCCATTCGGGAACTTCCATGGCCGCATGTACACTGGTAGGTATTGTTAGAGCATCTAGCTGAGTAGTAAAAGCCTTAAAAACAGGAGATAAGTTATTATAGGTCAAAAAACTATGCAAAGGATATTTTGTACATGACCTGGTTCCCTTTCTCAGAGCAATTGGCATATCCAGGGTGTTATCATAGTTGTCAGTTTTCGTCTGTCTCTCTTCAGTATCGGACTTTTGAGACAATTCTGCATCCTCTTGAGGATTATTAAGCATCTCATCCCTTCCTGACATTTCAACCTTCTCTGAGCTCATTTCGTCACTTTATAGGTTCCCAGACTTTTCTTCAAGACTCTCCTTTGAGACAACGGGATCTTGAACTTGTGCTGGTTCTGACGCTTGGACACTTTCTGATGGAACATCAGAGGTTTCCTGAATTTCCTTTCTGAGATTCTTCCTATAATACGTTATCCAGGGCACTTGTTTAGTAGGAAGAACCGACACAGGAACAATAGGAGCCGAATGAGGTTCAAGACTAGGTAGACTAGGTCCAGGAATATTGGGACTAACCTCAGATTCAGGAATATCCGGACTAGGCTCAAGGTTGAGGCTAATGGGTATGGAATACGTGGAATTGTTAGTCTCTTCATTCGTGGTCTCCCCCTGAAGATGACTAACGGGAAAGAACGGTTTGTCTTCAAGGAACGTGACATCCATAGTAACAAAATATTTTCTGGAAGAAGGATGGAAGCATTTATAGCCTCGCTGATGAAGAGGATACCCGACAAACACACATGTTTTAGCTCGTGGAGCAAACTTAGTCCGATGTGGACCATGAGTATGAACAAAGGCTGTACACCCAAACACACGAAGAGGAACTTCAGGAATAAGACGGGTAGACTGATAGGACTCTTTGAAGCACTCAAGAGGGGTTTGAAACTTTAGGACTCGGGAAGGCATTCTATTAATTAGATGAGCTGCGGTAAGAATCGCATCTCCCCACAGGTACGGAGGAAGAGATGCTGGAATTATCAAGGAACGAGCTACTTCAATAAGATGGCGATTTTTTCGTTCAGCTACCCCATTTTGTTGTGGAGTATATGCACACGAGTTTTGATGTATGATCCCTTTTGACACTAGGAATTCCTGGAAGGTGTGGTTGACAAACTCACGACCATTGTCACTTCGGAGAATGGCAATCTTTGTGTTAAACTGTGTTAATACAGTGGTATAGAACTGTTTGAAGGTAGATAAAACCTCGGACTTATCAGCAAGAAGATATACCCATGTAAGTCGGGTATGATCATCAATGAAAGTTACAAACCACTGTTTACCAGACAGGGTATTGATGTTCGAAGTACCCCAGACATCACTGTGAACCAGGTGGAAAGGCTGGGTAGGCTTATAGGGCTGAGAAACAAATGACACGCGATGTTGTTTAGCACGTATACAGACATCACAAGATAATGAAGAAACATTCACATTATGGAATAAATGAGGAAACAAATATTGCATATATTGAAAACTAGGATGTCCAAGACGAAAATGCCACAATAAATAATCTGTTTCAGATATAGCAAAAGAAGATAAAAGGCTAGTCCTAAACAAGCTTCTGGAGGAAGCATCCGTAGAAAGGAAATATAGGCCTCTGTCATATCGGGCAGTGCCAATCGTCCTCCCCGAGCTCAAGTCCTGAAACAAAGCAGTATCTGGTGAGAAGACAACTCTACAGTTCAAATCTTTTGTTATTTTGCTTATTGATAATAAATTGTAAGAGATTTTGGGCACATGTAAGACATTTTGCATGGTTAATCCATGAAATGGTGATAGTCTGCCTTTTCCAGCAACAGGAGCGAAGGACCCATCCGCAATTCGAATCCTCTCATTTCCAGCACTTGGATAGTATGAGAGAAATCGGTCGGATGAGCCAGTCAAGTGATCGGTTGCTCCTGAATCTAGAATCCATAACTCATTCCCCTCAGCAAGGAAACTCAAGGATTGAGGACTACCTGATTGAGCAACTGTTCCGATTCCTACGGTACCTGAATCCCCAGGATTAGTCACTGGAAACTGTGTTTGAGGTTGTGCAGTCCCCTCAACTGATTCACCCACTAGAGCACGCCCAGATCTCGACTTGTCATTCGGAGGGCGACGTTTACCATTTGGAGGGCGACCATGCAATTTCCAGCACTGATCCTTCGTATGCCACTGTTTTTTACAATGCTCACAAACTGGGGGTGTTTTACTATTCTGCTTGTCACCATCAGCTCTAGTGGACTTCACCCTGAAGGCAGTGGACTCTATAGTGATAACACTTGGCCCATTCATTGCACTTGATCTATCTTCTTCCAATCTAACTTCTGAACATACCTCCATGAGAGACGGAATTGGTTTCTGCCCTAGTATTCTACTCCGAACTGTATCAAATTTGGGGTGTAGCCCGGCAAGAAAATCATACACACGCTCAATCTCTTCTATCTTGGAGTACTGAATTCCATCTTGTGGGCAGGTCCAGATGATCTCCCGACATAGATCCATTTCTTGCCATAACAACGACATCTTGCTGAAGTATGATGTTACATCCATGCTCCCCTGTTTGCATTCGTGAACCTGTTTACGTAGAGTATACAGGCGGGATGCGTTCTGACGCCTCGAATATAACCTTCGGACTGCATCCCAAATATCCCGGGCAGTGGCTGAATAGAGTAGGGGTTTCCCGATTTGTGGTTCCATACTACTAATTAACATTGAGCGGAGCAAAGAATCCTCAGCCTTCCAGACACACTCTTGGGGATCACCAGGATTCGGTCGTGGTATCTCTCCAGTTAAATATCCAAACTTATGGCGTCCCTCAAGAACCATTTTAATGGTTTGGGACCAAGAGAAGTAATTTTGCCCATTCAACTTCTCTCCCGTGATCATTCCTGCAGAATTTCCAATTGTTCCAGATAAAAGATTAGAAGTTGGATTAGGAAACATTGATACCGGATTTTCTGAATACATCGGGGAAGAATCATGGCCATTCAATCGGGCTCCCAGGGCAACCATCTGTTGCTGAAGACTAGCTAATTGTTGTTGGAGTTCCCCATGAGATTCAGATCTGGAATTTTTCTGTCTAAATACCATGGGATTTTCTTCACTGGATTCACCCATTCGAAACTGGGGCTGAACCGGATATACTTGAGGAAGAAACTGTCCACCATGATGCTGTGAAGACGCTACTGCCGGAAGTACACCAGCAGTAAAGTTCGGCAACCCGTGACCTGCGCTGCTCCCAGACTGCTGTGATGGTGGGTAACGGATGAACAGCTCGGCGATCTGCTGTGTAGCGGAAGAAGTCGCGCTGATCTGACCCGACCCGGTAGCTAGAACATGCGCATAATCGTCTGATGAAGACGCGATTCTGTGCGACGCCGAGATACCTACCGGCTGTAGACCGATCTGACTCGACCCGACAACTGGAACGTACCCATAATCGTCTGGTGAAGACGCGATTCTGTGCGATGCCGAGATGCCTACTGGTTGTAGACCGATCGCGTGCGCCGGCTGGAGAACGTTTGAGGCTGAGATGGTTGTGAGCGATGCTGAGGATCCGATTGGTTGTGACCCGATTGCGTGCATCGGCTGTTCGGCTGGAAGATTCCGATCGATGATGGTTCGGAGATATCGGTCAACCGCTGCTTGAATCACAGTCTCATCATTCAGCGTACCTTCACCTACTAAGTTCGGCGACTGAGTTTCTTCTACCGGGGCTAGGGTTTCATCACCTTGCTCTGATACCATATTGAAATAGGGAAAGAGGATAACACAAGGAGTTTACGTGGAAAACCCTAATTCAGGGAAGAAAAACCACGATAGAAAAGAACTTATTATTTTATCTTACTTTACAATAGACCCAACCCTAGATATAAATAGAAGAATGTGAAACCCTAATTTAGCAAATATAGTAAAAAGACAAAAATGCCCTTAGGGCTAATTTAACATATTTCAACAGTAGTATATATATTCCTTTAGTGAATGAAATAAAGTATTCCAATTCTCTCAAACTAAGAGTTTTACATGGTATAGAGACAGAGAAAATTAGGGTTTGGGAATTTAGACCATTTTTTTGTGTTACATTTAGGGTTTTCTTTTGTGTGGAGCAGTGGGTTTATACTTTTACCCACCACCGCTGTCCTCGGTTTGTTTGCCGTCATCAGCCACCACCGCCCACCGTCATTTTTCTGCTCTTTTTCGACATTGCCTAGTCCAACGAGGAGCCGACCACCAATCTACAAAACCCCAAAGTTCGGTGTCCATTTGACTAGCGTGTGAAGCTCACACGCACCCATTCTTGTTGACGTCCGATTCATGCCCGACGTATGTAGGCACATGCACCACTGATTCCTGTTCGTCTTCTGTCAGTGTCATTGGATTTGTTGGCTCTCTTTGGTAGTGTGTTTGTTTGGGCTATATACTCATTGTTTGTGGTTTGTTTCTGTTTGTTTGGTGGTGTGTTCATGGGTTTGTGTTCATCTTCTGTTTGTGTTTCTGTCCGTTTTTTGTTTGTTTTGGGGTAGTGGCTGACAAGAAACTAGTAGTCATGTCTGAGACAAGAAACAAGTTGAATGAATCAAATTACTATTCATGGAGATCAAATGTTCACCACTCTATTAGGACCATTGAGATGAATGATCATATTATGGAATAGCCATCGAGAGATGCTACTAAAAAGATTTGGTGGTGGGATGATTCAAGAATGCTTCTACAAATCAAGATCCTATCGACTGTGAAATCGTTGAGTTAGTAAATCACTGTGAATTAATTAAGGAACTACTAGAATATTTGGATTTTCTTTATTATGGGAAAGAGAACATTAATAGAGTGTTGATGTTTGTAAGACTTTATATCAACCTGATCAAGGAGAGCTTACAAGTTACTTTATGTAGGTCAAAAATACATGTGTGGAATTCAATGCCTTAATGCTAATTAGCACTGATCCAAAAGTTCTAATGGGTTAATGTGAAAAGTTGTTTATCATGAATTTCTTAGTTGGTCTTGCACCTAAATATGAGATGACCAAAGATCAAGTTTTGTCAAGCTCAAACATCTCGTTTTGGAAGAAGCTTATACACGAATAATTCGTACAGAAAAGCCACAAGCAGTTATGTTATCTGATTCGAGCAATGCTTTGATTGGGCGCACAAATGATTATAAAGGTAATAAGGGGGTTAGATCAAATAGCTCCAAAAGTTATCCCAATAACCACTGATCAAATTTAGGAGATGTTGTTTGCTATTACTGTCGTGAACTTGGATATACAAAATTTGAATGCAGAAAATTGTTGAATAAGGGTCAAAAGGTGCCATTTGCACATGTTGCTTATACTCATGATAATCTTGACAAGTCAATTATGATTTCTGCAGAGGAGTTTGCTAAATTTCAATAATATCAAGAGTCATTGAAGACACATCTTTTACTCCCATTGTTGCCATCGCATATATAGGTAAGTTCTCTAAATGCCTTCTTTCATCCATTTCGAAATGGGTCAATGACTCTGGCGCTACAGACCATATGATAGGTAACTCCAGTTTATTCTTTAATCTTTGTACATCTGCCTATTCACCTTTAAATTTACCACAATTCTCCTTTAATTTGATTTCAGCCAGTATACTCACTCGTGATCTTCATTGATGTGTCTCCTTTTTTTCCTGGTTATTGCTTATTTCAGGATCTTACGATGAAGCAACTATTGGTAAAGGGCGTGAATTTGGAGGTCTTTATATCTTTGAACCACAAATATATACAGCCATCACATGCTCTAACGCGTCGTCTCCTTCTGTAGAACATTGTCGTTTGGGTCGTGTTGAAAAGTCTTCGTTCCCAGTTTCAACATTCGTCTTCCTTAAATTGTGAGTCAAGTTTGCTAAATTTCATTATTTGAGTTTGTATCATCGAGTCAATAAACGAGCTAGTGCTCCATTTGAATTAATTCATTCTGATGTTTAGGGTCTGTGTTCTATTGAGTCCAAAGGAGGGTTTTGATATTTTGTTACATTTGTTAATGACCATTCTTATGTAACATGGTTATATTTAATGAAAAATCGTTTCGAGTTACTTTCTCATTTTCGTAGCTTTCATACTGAAATTCAAACTCAGTTTAGTGGTGCTCTTAAAATCTTATGGAGTGATAATGCTAAAGAATATTTCTCTCATGCACATTAGTCTTATTTAGATGTCCATGACATTCTTCATCAACCTTCTTATGTTGATACTCCATCTCAAAATGAGGTTGCAGCACGAAAGAATCGTCATCTTCTTGAAACCGTCAAAGCCTTAATGTTCCAAATGCATGTTCCAAAATCCTTTTGGGTCGATGCTGTTTCCACAGCTTGTTTCTTAATAAATTGCATACCCTCTTCCATTCTTAAGGGTAAAATACCTTTTCGTACTTTATGCCCCAAACAACATTTGTTTCCCATTCCACCCAAAATATTTGGTTATACCTGCTTTGTTCGGATGTTCGACTTCAACATACCAAGCTGGATTCAAAGTCCTTAAAATGTATTTTCATTGGTTATTCTCGTGTTCAAAAGGGTAGCAGTGTTATTGACCTAGTCTAAATAAATATCTTGTCTCTCCTGATTTCATGTTCTTTGAACATTCCTCATTCTTCTCCTCACCTTCTTTCTCTTTTAATAAGAGTCAGGAGGAGCATAAGGAGTCAAAGGATGATTTCTTTGTCTACGTAGTTGTTTCCCTTTTTGATCCTTTTCTTGATTCATCTCTACCTGTGTCTATCTCTATTCATCCACCCATCGCTAAGGTCTACAATCGACGACAATCTCCTTCAATTTCATGCCCTGTATCAGAGGCTTCTTCATCTCCTGTAGTTCCATGCCCAGTATCAAAGTCTTCTTCATCATTGAATCCACAAATGAGTGATGATCTTCCTATTACTCTTCGTAAAGGTAAATGTAAGTGCACTCATCCTATTTCCTCGTTTGTCTCATATAACCATTTGTTGCCTTCTACATGTTCATTCATTGCATCCTTAGAGCCTAGCCCCTTCCCTAAAACTATTCACGAAGCTTTGTCTCATCCTAGTTGGTGTGCCGCAATGGTGGAGGAGGTGACTACCTTAGATGACAATTGTACTTGGGATTTAGTTTCTCTCCCTGCAGGAAAGAATCCTATCGGTTGCAAATGGGTGTTTGCAGTTAAAGTCAATTCTGATGGTTCTGTTGCTCGATTAAAAGTAGGCCTCGTAGAGAAAGGCAACGCACAAACTTATGGTGTTGACTATGTTGATACTTTTTCTTCAGTAGCAAGCATAACATCTGTGAGGTTGTTTATTTCATTAGCTTCAATCAATCATTGTCTATATTAGCTTGATATAAAAAATGCAATTTTTCATGGTGATCTTCAAGAAGAGGTGTATATGGAGCAACCACCAAGTTTTGTTGCTCAAGGGGAAAATGGAAAAGTGTGTCGCTTTCGTAAATCCTTGGATGGATTAAAGCAGAGGCCACGTGCTTGGTTTGGTAAATTTAGTCAGGTGATTGAAAGCTTTGGAATGTGGAAGAGCACGTCAGATCATTCAGTCTTTTTTTAAAAGATTTGAGAGCGGTGTCATCTTGTTAGTTGTATATATTGATGATATTGTGATTACTGGTGATGATATTGTAGGTATCCAGTCCCTAAAGATCTTTCTCCATAGTCAATTACATACAAACGATTTGGGCATGTTGAAATACTTCTTAGAATTGAGGTAATAAGAATAAAAAAATGAATACTATTATCATAGAGAAAATATGTACTTGACTTGTTGACTGAAACAGGGAAGCTAGGGGCTAAGCCAAGTAGTATCCTAGTAATGCCTAACTTATAGCTCACAAAAGATGGGGAATTACTAAAAGATTCTGAAAGATATAGGAGGTTAGTGGGAAAATTTAATTATCTTACAGTGATACGACCTGACACAACCTATTCATTGAGTATTGTGAGTCAGTATATGTCATGCCCTACAGTTGATCATTGAGTTGCATTTGAACAGGTTTTGTGTTATTTGAAGGCTGCTCCCGGGCGTGGTTTATTATATAAGGATTATGGTCATACTAATATTGAATATTTCTCAGATGTCAATTGGGCAGGATCTAAAGAAGACAAAAGATCTACCTCAGGATATTGTGTTTTTCTTGATGGTAATTTGATTTCTTGGAAGATTAAGAAGCAAAATGTGGTGTCACATTCAAGTGTGGAATCAAAGTATAGAGCAATGGCACAGTCTGTGTGTGAATTGATTTGGATATATCAACTTCTGTTGAGTTGAGATTTGAAATTACCACACCGATAAAATTGTGGTGTGATAATCAAGCAGCATTTCATATTGCATCTAATCCAGTATTCCATGAGAGGACTGAACATATTTTGATTGCCATTTTGTATGTGAGAAAATTAAACAAGGTTTGGTATCTACAGGATATGTAAAGATTGGAGAACAATTAGGAGATATCTTCACAAAAGCTTTGAATGGAACACATATAGATTATTTATGTAACAAGTTGGGCATGATTAATATACATGCTCCAACTTGATGGGAAGTGTTATAGTTCTAATATCAGGGATATTTTATCATTGTAAATATTTTTGTTATATTTTCCTTTTATGGTTTTTTCTACGCTTTCCTTCTTTTGTTACTCATGTAAACTTATATATATATATTTCTTTAGTGAATGGAATAAAGTATTTTGATTCTCTCAAACTTAATAGTTTTACACTCACCTTATCATTTTGACAATATTTTATTGTTGCTTCATAAATAATGGGCGATCCCTATCTTCGGGTGAATTTAACCAAATAGGAATCACCACACAAAAGGTTAATTTGTTATCATCATTATTACTTTTTAGTTCTTACACCTTGCTAATGTTTGCTTTTATACCTTCTGTTTCCCCCAAATTGTTTTATATTTTTCTTGCAGTTTTGTAGAGCCATAAGTAAGCAACAAATAAATTACGTGGACTAAAGGTAGTTTACCACTTGACAACCTACTTTATATATATATATAAAAGTAATGATGCAATTCCCGTTGGATGAGTTTGTTGTACATAAATCAAGAGATAGTTAAAATGGACGATGAATACAATTCCCATTGGATGAGTGTGGGATGACATGTGTCTTTGGTTACAATGTGGAGTATATTTTTTTCAGTTTATGTATTTAACTAGATTTTTTCTTTTGCACTTCTCCATATGAAAGAATGAATACAGGAAAGAAAGCTCTAAAGTTCAAACCTGGACCTTCTTCTCGATTTAATGCTGATGCATCATTCAGAAATTTGAGCAAGTATCACCTTGGAGGTGTAATATTTGGATGCACGAACAGCACTATAAACGAATGTCTTTCCAACCAGCTTTTTGGTTCGTAAGATTTTTTCCTTCATTCTTTTTTCTCTTTTCTCTCCTCTCTTCTTTACTTCTTTTACTAGTTTT
The DNA here is from genome assembly GCF_027475165.1 of Benincasa hispida. Classification (NCBI taxonomy): domain Eukaryota; kingdom Viridiplantae; phylum Streptophyta; class Magnoliopsida; order Cucurbitales; family Cucurbitaceae; genus Benincasa; species Benincasa hispida. Next base: position 57,726,095 of record NC_143488.1, read on the forward strand.
ATATTTACTCTTCGGCGTTTTGGTAGCTTAAAGAATGCCATTTATTTTGTTGGAAATCACAGGGTGATATCCACTACTTTGTTCTTACATTTTTCCTCCCCTCTTCACTCTAGATTATCCTCTTGTTTCGTTTCATTTTTCTGCCCTCTGATCACTAACATCTTTATTTTCCATCTATACAGGCTTGCCTTCTCAACACTTTTCATATGTTAAGAACATTGATCCTGGTTTGCCTTTGTTCCTATTCAACTCTAGCGGGAGAAAATTGCATGGCATCTTTGAGGCGGCTAGTTCAGGTCAGATGAATATTAATCCATATGGGTGGACTACTGATGGTTCAGAGAGAACACTTTATCCAGCTCAGGTTTCACCAGAAAATTCCATGCTTGTTTTACGTCTCCTAATTTGCATGACTGTAACGAGCACAATAGTTATCACCTGAAGCAATGCTCTTTCTCTTATGGTATCTATTTTTTATTAGGTTCAAATTCTTGTTCGGAAGCAGTGCCAACCTTTGTTAGAAAATCAGTTCAAACCTATAATTACAGACAACTATTATGGCCCCAATCATTTTTGGTTCGAGCTTGACCATGCTCAGACAAAAAAATTGATTTCTTTATTGGCATCTCAAGCAATGACTCCCAATGTACCACAATCTTCGACGAACTGCAGACCTTTCTGTACAGTCCTCCCCTCCTTGGAAACGACGGAAGGAAGTGAAAAGATCAAACCACAAATTATGGAGGTGGACTTTGACCTGGCAAGTCAAGTAGCGGATACTGTAGATGTTGCTTCCTCATTAGATGCAGGAAATAGTGAATTTGGAGCTCATTGTGATGCAAATGAGGCCAATGAAGAGGAGAAGAACCGACTATTGCATAAACTACAACAATTGGCTAGGAATCATCATGAAAGTCCAATGTTGCCTTTAACAAGTGATACATATCATACTACCTTTAGCAAGGACAAGAATTTGGAGAGTAATGGTTGTTCTGTTGAACCAATAAAGTCCAAAGAGAGCAATGAAGAAGACTTTGGATCTTCGACTGAATTTCAGTCTCTAATTGGCCAGGTATTACATATATAATATATATTTTTATGTGCATATCTTTCTGGATCACGGCTTTTTATATGTGCTTTAATATTTCATTTTCTACTCTCTGGTTGTAGTTGGTTCAAGAGATACAAAAGCTAAAGGATTCTAAAGCAGAACAAGCTAAGAAAATAGTTTTCTTGGAGGAAAAGCTGGTACTTTTTTTAATGCCTTGCTTTCAAAAGTCCACTAGCATAAACCTATCCCCTTCCTTCTGCATGTCTGGCATTTGGTTCATCTTCGAGAATTCAACGTGTTCATGTTGTTTTAATCTAAATGCTAGTCGGGATAATCAGGACATTGCAAATACCTTTAGAGTAGTAAATTATACGGTGGTATTATTGATTCAAGGAATGGTGCTGTTTTAAAATTTTAATTGGTTGTCTCTATTCTTTATTCTTTCTTCTGGACCATAAGAGGAATGGTGGGTCTCTACATGTTAAGGTTAATTCTAAAGAATTCCTTAATATAGGAGATGAAATATATATAATAATAATATATAAAATTTCTGAACTTGAACCTATGCAACTTTCTTAAGTCGACAGTTTGCCCTGGTGATTTTGTAATGTGATATTTGAGAATACTTCACATACGTTATGAAATACTAGCGTCAAATGATCAAACATTTAAAAAAAGGCTTACTAATGAAGCTGTTTTGCTGAAGGTTTGCGAGATGATGTTTTTTCGAGGATGAGAGTTGAACGATCTTGGTACTGCTTGTGTTTTAAGTAATCTATCCTTCTAACTAGTTTATTCTCTTGATCTCAAATGCCTCTTGTTTATGTTCCTTCTACCAAAGATGAAAATGGCTTAAGGGAAGACAACAACCCTCACTAACTTAATACGATTGATATGAAAATTTTCATCTTCTTATGGCAGTTGGGTGCAGAAGGTGAAATCCAGGAGTTGAAGAGTCTTTTGACGTTGAATTATTTGCCAAAGTCAGATGCACTAGAGGCAAAGAGGGTCATGGTGGAGGAACAAATTGAAGACTCATGTTTGGATCCCTGTGAATCTATTTTTCTTATTGGAGGATATGATGGTGCATCACACTTGTCGACTTTGGAATTATATGATGCTTCTAGGGATATGATTAAATCTCTTAGGCCAATGAGATCTGTACGCGCATATGCTTCTGTTGCTTGGTTGAATAGTCAGCTTTATGTTTTTGGTGGTGGTAATGGTTGTGTATGGTATAACACAGGTATCAGCTTTTACTAATTTTCTTGGATTCTTTATTTGTGTAATAAAATAATCTCTCATTTGTTTTCTTCTTGTTGAAGTTGAATCATATAACCTGGAGACCGATCAGTGGACCTTGTGCCCTTCCTTAAATTTGGCGAAGGGAAGCCTCGGAGGAGTTAGCATTGGCAACAAATTATTTGCTATTGGTGGTGGAAATGGTATTGAGTCATTCTCAGATGTTGAGATGCTCGACTTAGATCTTGGACGATGGATTTGTGCAAGGTCAATGCTAAAAAGGGTAAATGGTGATTTTGGCATGTTTGTCATGTTTAATTTTAAGTTATCCACCTCTATGATAACTCAGTTTCATTCGGTTAATTTTGCAAATTCTAGTAAATGTTGATTATGACAAACAGATTTGCCTGGAGTTTTCTTTTTTGGTTTAAAGGTTGGGTATTGCCATGCTCTACTTTACGAGCGTAGATTCATGTGAGGCCAGATGCTAACAAGCGTAAAGGATGTTCTTAGCTAATGTGTCATGGCTTTACTTCTCAACATTACTTTAAATGCTTGCCACTGATTGCTTCTTTTACAGTTGCATTTTGTTTATTGACCAATTCCTTTGATTTCTTGATTTTCTTCAGCGATTTGCTGTTGCTGCAGTGGAGCTCAATGGCGTACTTTATGCAACAGGGGGGTTTGATGGCAGTGATTATATGAAGTAAGATACCATGACTTTTGTTTTGTTTTGTTTTTTTTTTTTTATAGGCCTATCTCATTTGTTGCATCATGCATGCAAAAGTTGAGATGGCTTGAAAGATTTTTAAATAGTTTTCATGGTCTCTTCCAATTTCTGCCTTCTCAGATCTGCTGAAAGATTTGACATCCGAGAACATTCATGGACTGAAATTGCAAGTATGAATGAAAAACGAGGATGTCATTCATTGGTGACTTTGAACGAGAAACTGTAAGCAATTTTTGTTATGATTGCGGATGACCTTATGAGTTATAATGAGTCAGGATGTTATATTGATGCACTTTATCAATTCATAATGTACAGCAAGCAATAGTTTATAAGTTTTCTTATCCATGTGGAGATTTCAGCAGCCCTTTATTTAACGTTGTTCTATACTTTGTAGTTATGCTCTTGGGGGATTCGATGGATGTTCTATGGCTTCTAGCGTTGAAGTATATGATCCACGTATGGAATCATGGATCATTGAGGAACCCATGAAAAGAACACGAGGCTATGCAGCAGCTGGAGTTATCAATGAATCTATATACGTTATTGGAGGTGTGTTAGTTGATGACAAAATTCTAGACACGGTAAGTTAATGATTTATCATATCCCTTCCTTTAATGATTAGAAAAAGAAAGAGTTTAGTTTTAGTGATGCTTCAAAGTACATTGCTCCACTTACCACGAGGCTTGAATTTTAATCGTTTTTTTCTCTTTTTCTTATAACATAATTAAATGAACCATGTATTTTTCAATGTTTAACATTTCCATATTTTTACAAACATGATATATTATGTCGGTTCAAAACTTTACGTGTAAGGGTTTATGGTTATTATTTTTAAATTGTCATTTTTATGAATTTGAAAATGTGCCGCCCTTTCGACTTTGGTATCTTTATAACTCCCTCGATTTTAATGGTAGGTTGATATTTATAAAGAAGGGTACGGGTGGCAGGAAAAGACATCGAGAGTTCTAAAGAAAAGGTGTTTCCAATCGGCTACCGTTCTTTCAGCGTGAGAAGCTCACTTGAACGTAGTTGGTATGTTGGTATGTTAGTTAAATCCATTGCTGCAACGATTTCCTTCTGATTATTAAAGAGGCATAAACCTTTCTAATACACAACACATTTTCAACAAATTTGTAAATCGGTGTTCAAAATATCATATCTAGTGAAAATACAAAAGAGAAAAGGAGTTTAATTGGTTCGTTATACACTTATAATCTCAATTAATTAAGGCCCCATCTGATATATTTTGGTTTTTAAAACGTAATATTATTGTCTATTGATGTTTTTGTTTTATTATTACTTTTTTGATGTGTTCAAAATCCATTCAAATTTTGAAAAATAAAAAAAGTTGCTCTTAAAAACTTGCCTAGAAACTCATGTTTACTACGTGAAAATTGTGCCAAGGAAGTTTAGAAAAAATACGCACACTTTTTATAAATAAAAAAATACGAGATAAAATAATTATCAAATTGAGGCTTTGGCCACCTTGGCTTCAGAACTTGTTTGAAAACAATTTTATGCCTTTTTTTTTAATAGTTGATCTTGTTTACATTTTTTCTGTAGTTGGTGTTTATTTTATTTAGTATTAAAATTTTACATTATTTGGAAATTTGTTTTCAAATTATTTTTGGAAAAGTTATTGAAGGTATATATGAATTACTCTCTAATTTAAGCATTTTTTTAAAAAGCATTCTCAATAAAACGTTTTTATATCAAGTGAATGTACTAATGTCAAATATGTTTTCTACTACATATTTTGAAAATTTTTGGTTAATTATTTAGAAGTCAGTTTTAACGGTCCCAAGAGTTTTAAAAAATGGTTTTTAATCTAATCCTAAGTTCTTTGAGGTATTTATTAGATTTTTATTAAAAAAACACTTTTAATCATCTAAAATTATTTGGGACACTATGCAAACACTTCAATTTATTAGTTTTCTTTTTGGATAATTGTAATGGGCAGTTTTTTTAGGATAACTAAATAAGGATATAACATCATTCAAAACAATTTGGAAAGATAGCAAATTTTCATTAAAATCCTTATTCATTTAATATTTATTCCCAAAATATCCTCAAAGCACGATTTTCTCTTTCCCAATTTTATCGATTTGTTTTACCAATTTCCTCTCCTCGCACGCGTACTTCCTCTCGAGTTTATTCCCTTGTTCGTCGATTGTTCTTGATAGTCGATTTGATGGTTCTTCATTATAGATTTCATTGTTCTTTTACTTTTGCATATTATTCTACTTCTCTTTTTGGATTCGTCTCAAATTTCTCAGATTTTTCCTTAGGTTTTCTCTCAATTTTGTGTGTGATTCTTCCTTTTGGTTTTGTAGGATAAGTTTGTGGATTTGTTGGTATGATGAGATTTCGTCTTGTTTTTGGATTTGATCTCCATTTTGCACTAAATTCTTCCTCTCTGTTTTTGCTTGAGATTTTGCGCATGATTTTTTCTCTTAGTTTTAGGAATCGAATTTATCCTTGCTTTTAAAACTTGATTTAATTTGTGATTTTGTAGGCGTCGTTGTTGTTTAATTGAAACGTGTTGATTTTTCTAGTTAATTCGAAGGTTTCTATAGGATTCATCTATTGTGATTTTTCCTCTGAGTTTTATCACTTAAATCATTATGTTTTTCGGTTTCAATTTTTTCTCCTTACAAACAGTGATGAACTTTTCAAAATGATAGACTCGTATCTCAGTCTATCAATAATATTGGTTTGTCATTGATGGACCTTGTATTCTATTTATTTTTGTACATAATTAAAGGATATTAGTCTATGAAGGTGAGTTTTGATGTGTCATTTGTTTTGCATTGCTGCAGTTTTTGGCCCATGAATCAATGCAATGCACCTTTAAATTATATCAGTCTATCAGCAATGAACCAATGTCAACATCTTTCATTATAATGATATTCATTATTTTGATATAATCTTTATCACTAATAGACTCATAGTAATATTATTATGTAAAATATTACTAATTTTTTCTTTTATTTAAAATGTGAAATCATGTAAATAAGGAACTTGCGAGAGAGGTGGGACATAACTCTAATCATTGGAGGATTGGGTGACCTTGAAAATCAATGGCATCGTCTACTTTGTGGTTGAGAAATGGCATTGGATCAGATAGATAAATTGTATACAAGAATTCAATTGGAATATATGCTATAGTCATGCATGTAATTACCAATATTAAGTCGATTAGCCATTTTTTTCTTCATTTCTAGTTTATCGATTTTTCGTTCTTTTGTATGATGAAAAAAATATTATACTTTTGATTTATCAAAATTATTTTTATTTAGTGAAAATCGAAATCCTACACTAACCATTTAAAGAAGTGTGCCCATCCATGATAGACTTCTATCTATTGGAGATATGTTACTATGTCTAACAAATGTCAATCAAAACTAATATATATAGTCAATCTCTTATATTAATGAAAGGAGCTTATCAATGATAATGACATTGTAAAGTCTATCAGTAATAGAGAGTGATGTGGTCTATTATTGATAGACTTCAATACCCATTAAAAAAATAAGTGATTAGTTCTTAGAATTTTTTCTCAATAGAAATGCTAAGGGATAATTCAACCTGTGATCCAATATATATATATTTTTATATTAATATGACATAATTAAGTACATATGAAGGTAATGTTATTGTCAAGTATATCCTTGATCTTTTCTATTGTTGATACTACAATATCCACAAAATTAAGGTTCTATGGTATCCACAAAACTAAGGTACTACTATCCACCAAACTAAAGTACTACATCATTGCATCTTGGAGATTTTTAAGTCAAAATTAGGAGTACAATCCTTGATTATAGAAAAATTTCTTATTTGTTTTGGAGAAGTTTTCTTGTGATCTTCTCATTCTTCTAGTTTCTTGCAATCTTTTGATCTTTTGCTTGATAATTCTTGAAGTTCTAATGTTCTTTTTGCCCTTTTTTTATTTTTTATTTTTTATTGTTTTTCAAAATTACCCTTTGCTTATCCATTTGTTAAAATAGTAATAAACACTTTAATAGTACGAAGTCTATTAGCGATAGACTCCATCATGATAAATTTCACCACTTCAAGCCATCCATGATAGAAACATATCATTGATAGACTCCAATCAACAATATACTTGAAGTCTAAAAACACACTAGCAATATTCTATCAACTAAACAACAACTAAGTTGCAATGAAACTACATTTTTTCTTACTTTTCATGAAAAATATATTTATCATGGTTCAGGTCTATGTGATAGAAACCTATTACTAATAGACTGTAATCAGTAACACATTTGAAGTTTAAAGCACACTAGCAATAATCTATCAACTAAACAAAACAACAACAACAACAAAAAAATTATAGTTTTTCTTACTTTTCATGAAAATAAATTCACCATCTTTCAAGTCTATCAATGATAAAAACTATCACGGATGGGCTCTAATCAACAATACCAAAAGAACAACAAAGAAACTATACATTTACTTACTTTTCATGAAACAAATTCAACATTTTTCAAGTCTATCAGTGATAAAAACCTTTTACTAATAGACTCTAATCAACATTACCAAAAGAACAATAAAAGTAAATATTTACTTACTTTTCATGAAAATAAATTCAACATTCTTCAAGTCTATTAGTGATAGAAACTTATCAACATTAGACTCAAAAAAAAAAAAAAAATCAACAACAACAACAAATGAAACTATACCTTTACTTTTCATGAAAATGAATTCAACATTTTAGAATTTGGAAGTGTTGCGTTTTATGCACTAAAACTCGTAGATAGAAAATGTAAATAATTAACCATCATCAATAAAAAGTTATCGATGTTTTTTTTTTTCAATAAGTTTTATTGATTTTGTTGAGTTCGTTTTGTCTTAATAACCCTAAATCCAATAAACTAACATTTTAGGCTATCTTATGAGTCTTGAACTGTATGTGGAGACATACAAGGATCAATATTCAAGATTGAACTGTATAGGCGACATGCAAGTGGGGGTATTCTATGCAATGAGTTTGCATAAGATTGGACTGCGAAATAGTAACCATTAGATATAACTCTATTGACTAATTAGGTTTATATTTCAATAGGATTACCTAGGCAACTTAGTTTCAATCTCGAGCTTATTATAAACTCTTTTTCACAAGGGATTGTTCTTTGATTTGTATGGATGAGAGTAGGTCAGTTCGCTAACTCAATATGCCTACCATTTTGGGACCAAGATTGAGTGGGGAGCTGGGAACATAATAATACAAGATAGATTTCATTCCTTCCCAACTACAAGATAAGTGGATGAGTGTTCTTTTAAGTGGTGTCTCTGGGACTTGAATAAAGAGCCCTACTCTCTCACTGGCCCAAGAAGGGTTTCTGTTTAATGGTTGGATTATAAACATGTTGTTCATTAGAGGTGCACTAGTACTTAAGGATAAAGAAGTAACTGTTGGGATTAGTGTCCTAATTCTCCTGGAGTCTCGTTGTTTGTAATGATACACATTTTTTTATGATAAAATAATAATTATTTCATTTTGAATTTACTTATATCCAATAAACAAAGCTCTATGGTTATCTTATGTAAACTTAAGTATGTATATGTGATATACAAGTGGATCATCCTTAAGTGATAACCTAAATAGGTCTGTAGTATAAGGATTAAGGTGGGATACCTGATCCTGGTGACACTACAGATATGACCCACTTTGTAGAGGTTTGCAAGTGTCGTAAACTACTATAGATGGTAGATCATGACCATTCATGTGGAGACATGCAAGTGGGGGTGTCCTATACAAAGAGTTTTTATAAGATCGGACCACGAGATGACTAGACTCTATATATAACGTCGTTGATACTAGAGACTGACATCTCACCTAAACGACCATAGGTGACACGACCTCAATCCTGAGTGTTTTGGGAACTCCGGCCTTTGAGGGCAGTCCTTTGATTAGTATGGGTGAGAGTGGCCAGATTGCCAACTCAACATGTTTACCTTTTTGGGGACTTGTCTGATTTAGAAGCTGGGAACTCAATACACAAGATGGAATTCACTCCTTTTCCGAAGCAGGGGTAAGTAGAGAGATTGCTCCCTTAAGGGCTGATTCCAGGGCTTAAACATAGTGACCACAACTTCTCTTTGGAAGAGAGGACTTAGTCATAGTAGGACTATGACTTATGTTCATTAGAGGATTCAGTGGTACTTAAGGAGTTAGATGTAACTATAGGGGCATTAAGATTATTGGCCAAGCTGTACTTATGAGCGATCTGTGAAGGGTTGTCGTATTGTTGATTGATTAAGATGGATACATAATATATCTGTAGTAAGGAAAGTTCAGCTGTCGGTCTTTAGTGGAGTGCCTGGCAGTTAACGGATGGTGGATTCCATGACTAAAAAGTTATCAGTTATTCACATATCGTTGGAGCTTCGAGCTACAGGTCCATAAGGTTCCCTTGGTAACTCAATGGATTCAGTTGAGGATCAACTCTTAGTGTTGATTTGAAATGTTCAAATTTATAAGAGGTAATTCGATTATATATGATATGATCGATATGATGTATGAGATACATCTAGTGGAGGATTAATGTAAATGAGATTTACATTAAGTGCCATAGAATAGAAAAAGAGCTATGGTTTGTATGTTTCATGAGATGAATATTAAAAATATAAGTTATAAATATAGTATGATAAGTTGGTTATCATTTATATTTATAATAATATTAGTTATTGGATAACTATATCTTTTTCTCTAATAACTAATTGAGTGGAAGGTTATTAATAGTTTCATGGTAACCGCGAGATAATAGGAAAAATGTTTTCCTAATTTTAGTAAGTTGTCAAGTAAATTGGATTTACTAAGTGACAGCTTGGATTTAGGTAAACGATCGTGGAGTGTTAGTAGGCGACAAACACTCAACTAAGCGATGAGCTAAAGGATCACATAGCTTTTGTTAAACGATCGTTTATCTTTTCCTAAACGATTGGGCATTGACCTATATGATAGGTTCTGCCATCTACCACTTGCTCAATCATTTACACGATTGTTGTTTCCTCTGTCTTTTGCCTCAAACCAAGTCCACACAGAACCCACCCTCTAGATTCTCACATCGAGAATACCAAGGTAGTCTTCTTGGTGGTGTCATACTCAACTCGACACTGTCGAGGTTCTGTGGAGGCCGTTTGTGTTGTTCGAGGTGTTCGTGAGCTAGGCGATCGCTTAGTTTAAGTGCGCGGTGTTCATGCTATGTAGCGATTGTGTTGGAAACGTTCGTGGTTGCTATGTTGCTGTGATCGAGCATTCGTGATCAAGGAGCTTAGCAATGAGTCTACAAAAGTATGTAGCATTTGTCCTTAATCTTTTGTATTATCGTGCTATAATTTTTGTAATTAAGGCATAACCATATGTTTTTGTTTGTGACGATCGTAGTAGGAGCATGTGATGCTCATCGTTTAGTAAAAGACGTGCGCTAGAGGATCGTGTAGTTAGCAAGCCTCATCGCTTAGTTACTACCTATAGATCACGCGGTATACGATACGGAGGCACTAGCTAAGCGATCGTGTAGGCGATGGTGTTTTGCCGCATCGTATTCGTTTAGATGATCACATAAGGCATGCGTTGTGCGGAGCATGCTAGGCGATCGCGTACCTCAGGCTTCATTGCTTAGTAAAAGGTACAGATCGTATAGTATTTGCTAAACGATTGTTTAGCTCTGGGAGCATTAGTAAATGATAGAGCGAAGCGTTTGTTCTTTCACATAGACGATCACGGGGAGTTTAGTACACAATGGTTGGAGACGCGTTGCTTCGCCCGGACGGTTCAAGACGTGGTTCGCCTATTTGAACTGGTAACTCTTTGTTTTTATAATAGTTAGCTTTAATTTTTTGTGGATTTAAGGCAATTCTACCCAGTTCATCAACATTTGTTTATTATACATATGATGTATAGTATTTATATGACAAAGTGTTTGACATATAGTTTAAAGACCCACCTTAGGTTGTGCAATTGTTCATGCATCATGTATTATGAATGTTATAATCTAGCATGAAGAAATTACTTGAAAGCAAGTGCATACATCATGAATTATAAGTGTTGTATTTTGCATGTAGTGAGCATTATCATGCATCATCCTTTTATTATAAGTGTTATAGTCTAAGGGTGAATGGAAAGATGTTATGCTTGTTTCATTGCTGTTTTGTATAAGTGTTATATAAAAGAAGTAGCAATGAATGAGCAATGCATTGAGCATGACACTTAGGCTGTTTATAATCGTTATGAATGCCTTACATGTCTTAGCTTAGCTTTGTGGTTTTGGTTGTTTCTTTTATAAGTGTTATAAAGGAAATTAGAACTAAAATCAATAAGAAAGAGTTGCATGCAGACTTATGGTGAACTCAAGTTTTTTAAAAGGGTTTTAAAATTAGATTGAGATAGACCTAAGTTCAAATGGTTCTAAAGAGTTTAGTAACCTAGATTAATCTTTTAAATCAGTTTAATAGGATTTAATTGATTGGCATAAAAGATTAATTTTTTTTAAATCTATCTATAAGGGACCTTTTGTCTAAGGTGGGTTCTGGCTAGGCCGGGGTTCTTAAGTTGACGGAAACGTAAAACCCCTACCTGGGAACCTACCTGGAAAGGTGAATTAGATAGATTTTCAACAAGCATGTGACAATTTAGTCAAAGACTCCATTAAAGAGTTTAATGGATGATGATAAAAAAAATTGTTTAACTATCCACGGTAAAAGTTACTCTTGGGAAAACCTAAAAGTCACTTAGTTAAAATCCTTAGCCATGTTTTTTCTAAGTAAACTAAACCCTAGGTTATAAAATACTCAGTGGGAGGAAGAGATGTATCTGATATGTCTATGATTCCACTCACGTTTCTCCTTGTATGTTCACACCTTGAGATTCATGCTGGGCTTCGTGGTACCCTGGGAGCATCCCCCTTCGGATGGTGTTTGCATGAGACAATATCAAGGTGGACGGCGAGAGTTTTTATAGTAAGTGGGTGAAGGGTGTGTGTCAACACGTCTTATGATCTCTGTCATTGGTTCACACCGTGATAGCATTCTGTACTCCCTCGTGGCACTCTGGAGCGTCCTCCTTCGGATGGGTTTTGTGTAGTTGGTCAAGATCAAGGTGAACTCCAGAAATGGATAGGTTCGCTTTAGATTTTGCCCCAATCGGATTTTTTCCCTTCGGATTGGCTTTTTGGGGCAGATCTCTAGGGCCTAAAATGGCGAGTCACACTTACGGGAGATTGTTAAGTAAGTTAATGATCTCTTGGCCAAATCAATGATGGCTAGTCGTTATAGGAGCAAGAGTTGTTATGGTATTAATGACTAATTTAGAACTTCTCAATTCAGAGGAAGGATAATTGACCTCCCTTCGGCGACTTTTGTCCTAAACCTTTGAAGCATCATTACGAAACTAGAAGTCACACCGGGTTCATATTAGTTTTGCTAAAACCTTATTAGATTTTGTTTGTTTTACAACGGGTATTTGCCTAAAACCTAACGTAGGTCAATGTATTTTTCTCTTCAGCAACTCGTTATTATTTCCGTTTAGTGCTTTTAATATGACTGACTACATACAATGGTAAGAATTGTGTGAAATGTATTTCGTGAAAAACGACCTCGAATTTGTCATGGTTGAGTAATGTCCTCAAGTACCAACCCTTGATGCACCACGAAGTGTTCGAAATGCATATGAGGTGTGGATGAAGGCTAATTCATTGGCTCGACTTCACATTTTGGCTAACATACCTGATGTTTTGGCCAAAAGGGTTGAGAACATGGTCATTGCACGCGAGATCATGGTCTCACTGCAAGATTTGTTTGAATGTCAATTCTTACTTTCCGAGCATAATGGATAGATGACAAAACCAGTAGTGTCAGTTGTTCTGACATTGATCACACTACTCTCCAAAAAAGAAGGAAAGACAGTAAATCTGAGTTATTGGTCTTGGAGACATGTTTGGTAGAGAATGATGATTCTGCCTGGATCCTTGATTCGGGTGCTACAAACCATGTCAGTTCCTCTTACCAAGGATTCAGTTCCTAGCAAACGTTGCCACAGGGAGAGATGACTCTACGAGTCGGTACTGGTGAGATTGTTTCAGCTACTACTGTAGGCAGGCTGAAGTTATTTATTGGCAAGAAATATTATCTGTTACTGGATAATGTTTTTGTAGTTTCTCATATTAAGAAGAACTTAATCTTGGTTTCTTGTCTCATTGAACAAGGGTATATAATCTCATTTTCTAAGAATAAAGTGTTTATTTTCAAGAATGGAATGGAGATTGTTATGATTCAATGGAAAGTAACTTATATGTACTAAGGTCGTTAGTCATAAAAGCCTTATTTAGCACTGAAATGTTTAATATGACAACAATAGCTAAAAGACCAAAGGTTTCTCCTAAAGAAAACGCCCATCTTTGGCATCTAAGATTAGGTCACATCAACCTCAATAAGATTGAGAAGTTGATGAAAAGTGGACTTCTAAAGATTTTAAAAGAAAACTCTTTGCCGGTATGTGAATCATGCCTCGAAGGCAAGTTGACCAAACAATATTTTACTAGAAAAGGTTACAGCCAAGGAAGTCTTGGAGCTTGTACATTCAGACCTCTGTGGTCCGATGAATGTTAGAGCTCGGGATGGGTATGAATATTTCATTTTTTTCATAGATGATTATTCCAGTTTTGGGTATCTCTACCTAATGCAATGTAAGTCTGAAGTCCTTGACAAGTTCAAGGAGTATAAGGCTGAAGTTGAAAACTTGTTTGGTAAGAAGATAAAATACTATGATCTGATCATGGTGGAGAGTATATAGACCTCCAGTTCCAAAACTATATGATAGAACATGAGATTGCATCCCAACTCTGGGCCCCTGGTACACCTCAGTAGAATGGTGTATCAAAAAGGAGAAACAGAACCTTGTTGGACATGGTTCGGTCTATGATGAGTTATGCTCATCTTTCATACTCGTTTTGGGGTTTTGCAGTGCAGATTGCATGTTATATCCTAAACAACGTTCCCTCGAAAAGTGTTTATGAAATATCTTTTGAGTTATGGAGAGGCCGTAAAGGTAGTTTACGCCACTTTAGAATTTGGGACTGTTCGACACATGTGCTAGTGACAAACCCAAAGAACCGGATTCAAAGGTTTTCCTCTTTGTAGGCTACCCCAAGGAAACGAGAGGTGGATACTTCTATGATCCGAATGAGAACAAAGTGTTTGTTTCTTCAAATGCTATCTTCTTGGAAGATGACCACATGAGGGATCATAAGACACGAAGTAAGCTCGTTTTGCATGAGATCTCGGACTATTAAGGGTTCAACAAGAGTTGTTGAACAGGTTGATAGATCAACAAGAGTTGTTGAAGTCGGTACATCTAGTCAACCAGCTCCAGAGTTGAGATTGCCTCGACGTAGTGGGAGGGTTATGAATCCACCGGATCGCTACATGGGTTAACTTAAGCCCAAAATGTCATTTCGAATGATGGGGTCGAGGATTTGTTGTCTTTTAAGAAAGCAATGGAGGATGTTGATAAAGATGCATAGGTTAAAGCCATGGAACCAGGAAATGAAGTCTATGTACTTTAATAACGTCTGAGAGCTTGTTGATCCACCTGATGGGGTAAGACCTATTGGGTTTAAGTGGATCTATAAGTGAAAGAGAAGCGTAGATGGAAAGGTGCAAACCTTTAAGGCTAGACTCATGGCAAATGGTTATACCCAGGTTGAGGGAGTGGACTATGAGGAAACTTTCTCACCTGTTGTCATGCTCAAGTCTATCAGGATTCTCTTGTCCATAGCCACATTTTATGATTATGAAATATGGAAAATGGATGTCAAGACTGCCTTTCTTAATGGTAATCTTGAGGAGACCATATATATGACTCAACCAGAGGGGTTCATAGTTCCAGATCAAGAGCAAAAAGTTTGCAAGCTTAATAGGTCCATTTATGGGTTGAAAAAAGCATCTAGATCTTGGAACATCAGATTTGACACTGTTGTCAAGTCGTTTGGCTTTGATTAGAACGTTGATGAGCCTAGTGTCTACAAGAAGATCATCAACATCTCAGTAGCTTTCCTGGTACTATATGTGGATGATATCCTACTCATTAGGAATGATGTAGGATATCTGATTGAAATTAAGAATTGGCTAGCTGCCTAGTTCCAAATGAAAGATTTAGGTGAGGCACAGTATGTTCTAGGGATCCAGATCATTCGGGATCTTAAGAACAAACGGTTAACCCTGTTTCAGGCATCATACATCGATTAAATATTGATCAGGTACAGAATGCAGGATTCCAAGAGGGGTTTCTTACCCTTCAAGCATGGAATCGTTTTGTCTAAGGATCAATGTCCTAAGACACCTTAAGAGGTTGAGGAGATGAGACAAATTCCCTATGCTTCAGCTGTAGGAAGCTTGATGTATGCAATGTTGTGTACCAGACCCGATATTTACTTCGCAAGACTATCAGTCGGTATGCAGTAGGATTTGATCACTGGACGATGGCCAAGACGATCCTCAAGTATCTTTAGGGAACGAGGGACTACATGCTTGTGTATAGAGATAAGGATCTGATCCTTATAGGATACACAGACTCTGACTTTCAGACCGATAAAGATTCTCGCAAATTGACATCGGGTTCAGTTTTCACTCTGAATGGAGGGGCTATAGTCTTGCGAAGCATCAAGCAAGGATGCATCGCGGACTCCACTATGGAAGCCGAATACGTAGCCTCTTGTGAAGCAGTTGAGAAGGCTATTTGGCTGAGGAAATTCCTTTTAGATTTGGAAGTTGTTCCAAATATAGATTTACCTATCACTATGTATTGTGATAACAACGGGGCTATGGCAAATTTGAAGGAGCCTTAGAGTCATCGTCAGGGTAAGCATATAGAACGAAAATACCACTTGATCAGGGAGATTGTGCATCGCGGTGATGTGATAGTCACGAAGATCATGTCGAAGTACAACGTTGTTGATCCCTTTATAAAGGCCCTCATGGTTAAAGTGTTCAAAGGTCACCTGGAGAGTCTAGGTTTGCGGGACATGTGACATCTTATCTAGCACAAGTGGGAGATGATACTAAAGTATGTCCTAGTTTATTGTATATTGTACATATTTTATATTGTATTGTACATTAATCTCTTGAGGCATTAGGACAAGTGGGAGATTATTGGGGTTAGTGTCCTAATTCTCCCGGAGTCTCGTTGTTTATAATGATACACATTATTTTATGAATAAAATAACTGTTATTTCATTCTAGCATTTACTTATATGCAATAAACAAAGCTCCATGGTTATCTTATGTAAACTTAAGCATGTATATGTGATATACAAGTGGATCATGCCTTAAGTGAACCTAAATAGGTTTGTAGTATAAGGATTAAAGTGGGATACCTGATCCTGATGACACTACGGATACGACCCACTTTGTAGAGGTTTGCAAGTATTATAAACTATTACAGATGGTAGATCCTGACCATTTATGTGGAGACATGCGAGTGGGGGGTGTCCTATACAAAGAGTTTGTATAAGATCGGACCACGAGATGACTAAACTTTATATATAATGTCGTTGATACTAGAGACTTATATCTCACCTAAACGATCATAGGTGATATGACCTCAATCTTGAGTATTTTGAGAACTCCTACCTTTGAGGGTGGTCCTTTGATTAATATGGGTGAGAGTGGCCAGATTGCCAACTCAACATGCCTACCTTTTTGGGGACTTGTCTGATTTGGTAGCTGGGAACTCAATACACACGATGAAATTCACTTCTTTCCCGAAGTAGGGGTAAGTAGAGAGATTGCTCATTAAGGGCTGGTTCTAGGACTTGAACATAGTGGCTACAGCTTCTCTTTGGAAGAGAGGACTCAGTCATAGTAGGACTATGACATATGTTCATTAGAGGATTTAGTGGAACTTAAGGAGTTACATGTAACTATAGGGGCATACCGGTTATTGGCCGAGCTGTACTTACGAGTGATTTGTGAAGAGTTGTCACATTGTTGATTGGTTAAGATGGACACATAATATATCTGTAGTAAGGAGAGTTCAATTGTCGGTCTTTATTAAAGTACCTGGTAGTTAACGGATGGTGGATCCCGTGGCTAAAGAGTTTAGTCAGTTATTCACGTACCATTGGAACTTCGAGCTACAGGTCCATAAGTCCCCTTGGTAGCTCAATGGATTCAATTGAGGATCAGTTCTTGGTGTTGATTTGAAATGTTCAAATTGGCAAGAGGCAATTCGATTATATATGGTATGATCGGTATGATGTATGAGATACATCTATTGGAGGATTAATGTAAATGAGATTTACATTAAGTGCCATGGAATAGAAAAAGAGCTATGGTTTGTATGTTTCATGAGATGAAATATTAAAACTATAGGTTATAATGATAAGTTGGTTACCATTTATATTTATAATAATATTAATTATTGAATAATTATATCTTTTTCTCTAATAACCAACTAATAACCAATTGAGTGAGAGGTTATTGGTGGTTTCATGGTAATCGTGAGATAATAGGAAAAATGTTTTCCTAATTTTAGTAAGAAAAGAAAAAGCAAATTTTTGAGATTTTCAATCTCGGAATTACTCACGAGAAGTTGTCAAGTAAATTGGATTTACTAAGCAACAACTTGGATTTAGGTAAACGATCGTGGAGTGTTAGTAGGCGACAGACACTCAGCTAAGTGATGAGCTAAACGATCGCATAGCTTTTGCTAGACGATTTCTTAACTTTTCCTAAACGATTGGGCATCGACCTATACGATAGGTTCGGCCATCTCCCACTTGCTTAATCGTTTACAAGATTTTTGTTTCCTCTGTCTTCTGCCTACCAAGTCCACACAGAGCCCACCTTCTGGATTCTCACACCGATAATATCAAGGTAGCCTTCTTGGTGGTGTCATACTCAACTCGACACTGTCGAGGTTTTGTGGAGGCCGTTCGTGTTTTTCGAGGTGTTCGTGACCTAGGCGATTGCTGAGTTCGAGTGCGTGGTGTTCGTGCTATGTAGCGGTCATGTTGGATGAACATTCGTGGTTGCTATGTTGTTATGATCGAGCGTTCGTGATCAAGGAGCTTAGCGATGAGTCTACAAAAGTATGTAGCATTTGTCCTTGATCTTTTGTATTATCATGCTGTAATTTCTGTAATTAATGAATAACCATATGTTTTTGTTTGTGACTATAATTGTAAAGTTCATATATGATTGTAATTTGGAATGATCTTTCCACTGCTCATGGAAATTCTCGTGTTCGATTTTCTTCAGTAACCTAAGGGTAGCATAGTAATTTTGACCCAACTAGTGTTACGAACACTCGTGAAGGACTAACTTTGGTCTATATCCTATTGGACACATAAATATATCTATAGTGAGAAGAGTATAGATGTGGATCTTTAGTGGAGTGTACCCATAGTTAACAAATATTGATTAATGTGGTTAATGAATTTAGCCTAATCTCATATCGTTGGAGTTTCTGATCTATAGGTCCATGAGGTCCCCTTCCTAACTCGTAAGAGAATCGAAGTAATTATGTCTTGAATAGAGTTTGAAATGTTCAAATTCACTTAGGAAAATAGTATAATATATAATGATA
This sequence comes from Benincasa hispida, assembly GCF_027475165.1. Taxonomy (NCBI): domain Eukaryota; kingdom Viridiplantae; phylum Streptophyta; class Magnoliopsida; order Cucurbitales; family Cucurbitaceae; genus Benincasa; species Benincasa hispida. The sequence goes on from NC_143488.1 coordinate 57,744,731, forward strand.
CATTATAATATAAAGTTTATATTTTAATTAAACTTTATAATATAAATTTAATTTTTGATATGATTCAAAATTAATTCATGAGAGACTTAAATATTTGGAGGAGTTTAAATATTAATATAATATGAATTGAATTCATATTAAAAATATAGGTTAAAATTAATGCGTATTAAATGCACATTAAAACTATAGGTTATAAGAGGAATACAATTGAATTTGATTCAAATATAGGCTAAATTTAATATTTGATATTTAATTTGATAATTAATTAATTAAATAATTAAATAATTAATTATGTATTTAATTGTTGGAATGTGTGTCCTAAAACTCGCAATTTGTACAATGTAACATATTCTATTTGCAATAAAGATGTTATTGAGATTTTGTTCAATAAAATTGTTATTGAATATGTAAATTGCACTAATCTAATAAACTAAGATCCATGAATATTAAATGAGTATTGGACTTTATGTAGAGATATAAGAATGGATTGAGTTCAAGTTGATAGACAAAACAATCTATAGTATACGAATAAGATTGTGTACCTTATTCTGATAACACTATTAGATGCAATCCACTTTGTATTTAGTACAAACGACGTGATTCTGAATCATTCATGTGGAGACATGCAAGTGGAGGCGTCCTATGCAATGAGTTTGTGTAAGACCGAACTAAGAAACAAGTCACTTTTACTTTATAACGCTATTTACTGTTAAAGACTGACTATTTCAAAGTGATAATGTAGGTAACTCGACCTAAATCCTGAGCAAACTATGAACTCTTGTGGATTATCCTTAGATTTTCATAGGTGAGGGTTGGCTCAACAGCGCCAGCTCAATAAGCCTCCCATTTCAGAGGTAAGACCGGATAGATAGTTGGGAACATAGGGTGAGACGGAATTCACTCCTACCTATTTTTAGGGATAGTAGAGAGGTTGTTCTCTTAAGTACTGATTCCAGGTTTTGAACCAAGGGCCCCACCCTCTCATTGGCCTGAGAGGGACTCGGTTTAGTAATTGGATCATGAACCAATTGTTCATTAGAGAATCAATAGGACTTAAGGAGCAAGATATAATCTCATGGGTAAAACATCATTTGACCCAACCATTATTACGAACAACCTATGAAGGGTCAACTTACTGATTATGGTTAAATCAAGTGGACAAAAAATATATCTACCGTGAGAGGAGTGCAACTACTGAGCTTTAGTAGAGTGATCTGATAGTTAACGAATGTTGATTAATTCAGTTTAAAGAGTTTAGCCAATTAATCTCGGATCGTTGGAACCCATGATCTGTAGGTCCATTAGATCCCCTACTAACTCACAAATGGATTAAACCTCAGAATAGCGTGATGAGTAAATTTGAAGCGTTTAAATTTAAATTAAGGAAATTAGTAATTATATATGATATAAGTACACGTTTAATTATCAAATAAAACGAAATTGAGAATTGGATAATATTTAAATTTGATTTAACTATTAATTTCATGAATAGGGATTCATGATTATGGAATTTGTATTTTAATAATTTAGTATTAAATATTAAATTAATTAACTAAATTATTTAACTGATTATATTATTTTATTTAAAGTTAATTAATTGAATTAATTTTATCTAAAATTGAAATTTGAATTTTATGAAAATTCAAATGATAAAATCAACTTTTGATTTAATTTAAGTTTGGAAATTTAAACTAACTTTTTGAAAATTGATTTTAAATAAAAATTGATTTTGTTTTTTTTTTTAAAATCAATTTAACTAAGTGGGTTTTACCCACTTTTACACCCAAATTTCACATAAATATTGAGCTACTTGCTGTCAATTTATTATGCAGTTAGATGGTATGAATAACTTGATATAAGTTAAAGCAATTTCAACTGAAAGAGATGGCCATGCAAATGGATTTTTATGATTTTTACCTAAAGAAGTCTTCTTCATCATTTAAGTACAAAAACCATCCAAATCAGAACTTTTTCTCTCAAAATTCCCTATAATTCTAATTCATTTTAGATCTCACAATCCAATCTAAGATCTAAGAAAATTTGAGAAGATCAAGGGGTGGTCTACAACGTTTTGTTGAGGAGATTCAAGCGCAATTTGAAGTTTAAAGAGATCTTCAAAGGTAAGTTACAAAAACCTTTTTTTTTTAATCTTATGAACGTACTTACTTATATGTTAAAATTGATGAATTAGAGTGCTTAATGATCCTGATTTCTTCTACTGTTTGCATGCTAACTCGATCATTAATTAAATTAAATTAAATTAAATTAATTAAATTAAAACTATGTGTTATGTGAGAGATATTTTATTTAAATATGATTTAAATGAAATTATTAATTAAATTAGATTTAATTAATTATTAATAATTTAAAATTAATTAATTAGATTAAGTGGTTTTTTGTTTAACTCTCACGTAAGAAGTTATCAGAAACGTGAGATAGCTCCCAGATTTCCTCTCTCCCTATATACTTGCAAAATGTAAGTTTACACAAGGCTATGAAAAATCTCTAAAAAATTCTCTTCCTTCTTTCCCCAATTTTGAAACTGGTTCCCATAAATCAATACCAAAATTCTCAGAAAATGATGAGGTTTTCGAATTGGTGGTGTTCGTGAAATCCAAAAGGAATTAGACTTTCCACTCAAACCATCAACGAGAGTAAGAATTCTTTTGTTTTCCCATTAAGATTGAATTCCTAATTCTAACGCATGCTTAACCTAGAACTTTTATAGTAGGTTGAGTTTTTTTGTTTATGTGATATTCTGTTTTTCCAATGCATTGATATTTCAAATTTCTCAATTAATTTTCGAGTTAGGTCCTGATTCCATTGCATTGAATGTGGTTTGCGAATGAATGTTTATGGTAAATTTTTGACTTTAGATTTACATGTTTGATTTGATCAATTTATAAAGGCCCCTGCATTTTTGGGCATTTTATCATGTAATTCGAGTCTTCGGTAAGTTCAGGTCTAGAATTAGGGTTGTTAACGATGAAAATCGAAACCAATTTTGGCCAAAAAGGACAAACATTCGACAATCAACACATAATTGCTTTTTGGTGCCGCAGTGTTGCAACATTGCACTTGACGTTGTAACATTACCCTTGACATTGCAACACTACGACATATGCAACACTAGGGTTTGCGTTGTGCGCGTTTAGCTGCGATTTAGGATGATCCAATTCGGTTTGGTTGGTTCAAGGTGGTCTAATTTGGTTTTGTGGTTAGTTTGCTTGGTTCGTGGTTTTGGGGGCCGATTTGAAGCGATTCGGATTGGTCTGATATGATTCTGGAGTGATCGAAGCTTTTTTAGGATAAAATTTACAAAATTATTATAATTTATTGATTTATTTTAAAAGTTGAGTTGGAGTTGAAAATACCTGAATCCTACATAGTAATGACAATGTTTTATTTCAAGCGCCCATTTGAAGGTTTTTCGCAAATTGCATGGCTTATTTTGGAGATTTAGTTAAAAATCGTAATTGAACGAGAATATCATACAGATGTATTTGGTTATATCATAAACTTATTAGTGGTTCATAAAATCATAATTTCTAGTACACCTTAAATTGGACATTCATATGCTTTTACATAAATAATATAATAAAGTGCACCTACATATATGGTTTCGAATTCTGGATAAAAATATATCAAAGTGAGTTTGATTTGGTGGTATTGATATACGCTCTTTTTCAAGAGGTCGGAGGTTCAATCGCCCACCTTCCACATGTTGTACTAAAAAAAATGCTAAAAAAAAAGAAGTTTGAAGAAAAATACAATACATTTGAAAAGTTCTAATTAATTCATGTTTTGATGATAACAAATATGCTCTTATTCAATTATAATTTTAGTATTTAGAAATGTCCATCATGTAGAGCTCGGAACAACGAATATATGGTCAAAACAAGCTTAACAAAAAATCCCGATGACATGATATATTCTTTTTCATCAAAGTGACCAATTGAAAGGTGCCACTTGGAACAGGGGAGGAATGACTTTAGTTGACTTTTGATTTTTGGATTGGTTTAAAAGAAATGAATTCAAAAATATTTTGGACACAAGGTGGATTTTTGCTTTTTGTTGGGTTTTTTTTAAAAATATTAACATATTATATTATATTTGTGTCTAATGGTTACTTGAGTTTAAATCTCCACCATTCAATTTTTTTTTTTTTACCAATATCTATTGACCCAAATTGAATTGAGGTTTTCACCATCTTCCCTCTCTTTTAAAATTCTTAATCTTCACTAATCTTTCTCCAACAAAATTTCAATATTTTCCAATCCTCCATAAACAAAAAGCTTCCATACATTTACAAACTTTTTATAAGGGTTATTCTTGATCCTAAAAAAAGAGTTGATGTAACGATTTGATCCTCAAATGTGGAACGGATTTTATTCTTGCATTCGGAAAGGGAACAGTGTAGCAGTTCGACTCTTGGGAAGTAGAAGTAGGCCAATTGTGCCAAACCATTATAAAATTTTCAGTGTTAATTTCTCTATTCCACTCCTATTTAATTTTACAATTAATTTATTAATATATTTTATTGCTTGAATTAATTGCAATTTTTGTTCTTAAATTCAATTGTTCATATTTATTTATTTTGATGGATGGTTCTTAAATTTTTATTTCCATTACCGGACTTTTTATTAAGAATTAAAAAAGGTGCTTTAAAGTGTGTTTTTTAATTTTTTGTTTAATTCAAAGTGAGCTTATTTGCATAAAATTTTTGTTTAAATTATTTGCTAGCATAAAGTGTATTCATTTGTTTAATTGAATCCACATTAGTAAAAAGTTTTAATTAATTTAATTAGACTCTATTCATCCCTCTAGGGTTGCATCCTAAACTAGTCAATTTTAATAATTTTTCATATTTCTTTCTATTTACCGGCCCCATTTAATAGCAGACACATGTTTTAATAATCATTTCTAATAATCATTTCTGTTTCTTGTTTCTTGAAAAAAAAAAATTGTTTGATAACTACTACTTGTATTTCTTGTATTACTTTTTCTCTTCTATATTTTAAATATAATACATTATGTAAAATAAAAAATATATAAGATGCATTAAAATATTAACAAAAATTACATTATTAAACACAAATAAATCCCAATGTAAAATTAATAAAAAAATAATACAGTTATATTATTTTACTCGAGTCCTTTGTCTTAAAGAATGTTAAGCAAATCGAACTCAATTATATTATTATGTAAATGTCGGGATTATAATAAATAATAAAATATTAAAATGAAGTTAAACGAAAGTAATAGAGAGCAAATTTTATATATTGTAGAACTGTAACCGGCTACCAATGTACTAAAAATAAAAATTCAAAATAAAAACAATCCTAAAACAGGCCTATGGCAAAATTTAAAATTCAAAATAAAAGTTGAAAATTAAACCAATTGATATATCAAAATATTGAAAATTTTGAAATTAAAAGTTAAACTAATAGGAGAAATATTTTTAAAAAATAAAAATCTTAGCACCAAAACATTCATGCAAATCAAGCAGCAGATGGAGGATATTAGGGCACCTCACCAAGGGTTTTAAAAAGAAATGGTAATATATAATTATAAATGGAACAGAGAGAAACTAGTTTGTGTAGTTTCTCATATTTGGTTTCTTTTTTTAGAAACGTTTTTTCAAAATTAGAAATAAGAAACAAGAATGATTATCAAATAAGTCAATTTCTTGAAATATAAGTAACAGAAATAGGAAACGAGAACATTATCAAACGATTCCAAATGTTGCACCAGTTATTCACTCACATGACAAGACATTTAAGCTCATAACTACAATTAATGATGATGATGATAAGTAAAGGTTAGCAAGCCATGAGAAACGAGAAGTGTCCAATGATGCATACATCTGCAGATTTCTTTTGATAGATTTTAGGATGAAAAAGAGCCTCTAAAGAATTATCGACATTTTTTTTCTTTCAAAAAAAATAATCAATATACAAATCTTTAGATATCCAAGATATCGCAAGATCAGTAAGCATTTGAATTATAAATAATAAATAGGTTAGTGTAGACATGGCTGAATTTGATCAAATCTTCATGACATATTCCATAGCCATCTTCACATACTCAACAATATTTGAGAGAGTGACCTTAAATGGACCCTATACAAAATCAACCTTTGTGGATCATGTAGAGATAGACTTCCTTCTCTTTGTAGATGTATGCTAGATCACGTTTTGGACCTCCACCATGTTCATTAACTTCAGCATTCTCAAACCAACATTCAAAGTCCTACATAAATCCTAGCTATAAAAGAAGAAGCTTTTGGAGTAATCCTAGCTATAAAATGAAATCCAAAAAGATAAACTTAGTTGGCATGTTATCTATAGTGATTCTAAGAAAATGAGGAAGTTAGACCAAGGATTGAATTTATATTACTCATCTACGAAGGATAAAGATGAAAAATGGAACTGTTGATCTTAGTACTATATGTTGCTGGGGTTAAAAGTGAACTATGGCAATCACATTGATTAGGACTCATCGTATCATTAATCGGTACCAATCAATCATCCAAGGCAAGGTCCTCCCTGTCTCATCTTTTCTAAGTCAATTTTAGAAGGGATCACCTGACCACCCAACCCCTTACGTCATTTCCATGAGCTCGGGAGAAGAATCTGAAGTGACCACCTGAAGAGAGGTGCCATCTCGTTCATCAAGATGCAAGCAAAGGCGACCAACTTTAGGAACTCCCCAAATAAAAAACAAACATTCCCCCAATTATCTTTACAATTACCACTCCAACTAGTGAGTAAACTGAGAGTACAATAGTGACAAAGACATTATCTAATGCAATGCAACCAAAGGGCATAGCAGAATATAGCTAGCTCTAAAACTTATATGATAATTGAACACACTACTGTTTCTTTCCAACCCAAGAGAACTGATGTACAAACCTTAAAATCCTTAAGCCTTCATGCAAAACTCCTGATTGTATTAGTAGCCAATTATCTTGCACCTTTGAGAGGATGGTCTTGATAGATTCTATGGCATCATCATCTTTCTGTCGCCACTCATGTATTGTGTCATAGCAAGTGTCTTAAGGGAGGCAATGGCAAGTATATCATTGACAGAATTTCCAGGTGTAAGTGAGTATGGGCTCCCTCAGGATTAAACCCCAGATCATATAATCCAATATATGACAGAAGCTGAATTATCATTCAAGATGTCCTTCAATAAGCTTAGGCCTCGCTAGCGGATTAATTAATAGGATGGTCAAATTAAACAAAGCATCACAGGTAGATCTGCGCATCTTGAGATTGAGGAAGTGTCAATATCATAATTATATTTATGGAAAGCTAAGAATCATGACACTGACACATGACACGAATACGATACGACATTGACACGGCGACACGCCAATTTGTAAAAAAGTAGGACACTACATATTATGGACACACTATTTATTTTTTTTTGCAAAAATAAATATATATGTACATAATTTGATATATTCTGAAATATGCACAGATATATTTAACAAAAAGTTTGAAAAAACATAAATGGAAAAGAAAATGAGAGATAAAAACAGAAGGGAAAAAAAAAAAACAGAAATGAGAAAAGGAAAAAAAAAAACAGTAAGAGAAGTTGCATAAATTGTCGGTGGTTGTGGGTCTTGAAGTTGAAGTCACCATCGTCGATAAAGTAAGAAAGAAGAATTAGGTAGCATAGTGAGTTTTTTTCCTCTATTTTTTTGAAAAAAGGTTGTGGGTTAAGTCTTGAGGGTGAAGTGTGCTAGTACTGAGGAAGTGTGTAAACACTCTATAATTTTGAAATTGTTGTTTGAATAGTTAATTTTAATCAACGTAAAACGCCCCTTAAATGGATTACTGATAGTGGGTCTTGTTTCATTATTTTTTTTTTGTAAAAATAATTGCATACGGAGTATCCTCGGCATGTTGCTAGCGTGTTCTAGACATCTCTTGGCGTATCTTGACGTATCGGAAAATAATAACGGGTAAATATATAACAAGAGAAATCCTATCTAAATGAACTGAATATAAAAAGAAAGAGCATCTAAAATAATAATTAAAATAACAACTAAGGCAACTATTTTATAGACAAATCTACACTCCCCTCAAGTCGAGTTGTATATATATAGAAAACAATCCAAGCTTGGAATTAAATTCATCAAAATTTTTCTTTGGTAAAGGTTTGGTGAGAATGTCAACAATTTGATGGCGAGATAGAACATAATTTAGTTACACTATGTTCTTGTTGATCTTTTCAGATATGAAATGTCGATCTAGCTTTATATGTTTCATTCTATCATGATGGACGGGATTCTTTGCTATGCTAATTGCTTCTTGACTGTCACAAAGTATTTTGAATGAACTTCGAGTTTCTATACTTAGTCCTTCCAAAAGTTTCTGAATCCACATCCTTCACAAATTCCCAATGCTAGAGCTCGATATCCAACCTCTGCACTACTTCTGGCTACAATTAATTACTTTTTGCTTCTCCAAATGACTAAGCCTCAAACATAAGTATCTAGATATAGATCTTCGATTAGTTAACTCCCCAACCCAACTAGCATCAGTATAAAGTTCTACTATTATGTTTGGTGACTTTTTAAACAATAGCCCATGACCTGGAGTACCTTTCAAGTATCTTAAAATCTTGTTAACAGCCCTAAGGTGATGTGAATACCTTTCAAGTATCTTAAAATCTTGTTAACATCCCTAAGGTGATGTTCATTTGGACTGTTCATATGTTGACTAACAATACTCACAAAATATGGTATGTATGGTCTAGAATGTGACAAGTAAATTAGCTTTCCCACTAGCCTTTGATGCATGCCTTTGTCAACTGGACTAATCCTTTCACTTTGGTCTTGGCTTAGATTTGGATCCATAGGTGTTTTAGCAAGTCTATACCCTAGATTTTCTGTCTCCTTTAGCAAGTCTAGAATATTTTTTTGTTAAGAAATTACAAAGTCATTTTTAGATGTTGCCATCTCCATTCCTAAAAAATATCTCAAACTTCCCAAGTCATTGATTTCAAACTCAATTGTAAGCATCTTTTTTAAATTAAGGATCTCCCATATATCATTTCATGTGATGATGATACCAAATTTTTATTAGACTCATTCTCCATCCCAGGAGGAATCTTCATATAAACTTCTTCTTCGAGATAACAGGCAGAAATACACGTTATTATAGTGCTAAGTTATTAAACAATGAAGGTTTGCGTTGATAAAATATGTTAGATTGTGTCCAAAAAGCATTAAGTTCATAACATTGTGATCGTATGCGTTCATCGCATAAAAACAGTTAACTTTTGTATTTTTATGCAGAATATGCATTGACGCAAGGCGGAAAGTGCAATCACAAGAAATCAACGGTCGAGCGCAGCGTTACCGCAAGACTTTGCGGTGATTTGTGCTTGCAAATATCTGCTCAAGAAGGATTGTCGCATAGAGCTGGCGCAACTTGGTGGGCGCATCTGGGTGAAAAACATAATTAATCACGATGAGATAGAAAGCTGATGACGATCGAGCTTAAATTAAGTTGACAAGCCGCTAACGATAACAAGTACACTCAGCTTTTCGGTGATAAATATTCGGCGCATCAGTCAGAGAATTAAAGCCATCCCATCTGTGCAATCATAAGAGAGAAGCCACCTTGCACCCCGAAGCTCTATAAATACTAAAGGTAACCTTCAGCAAAGGAGTTCGAACACTTAGAGAATTTTCCCTTAGATATATTAGCCTTGGTCATAGTTTTTCTTTTACTTAGAAAGCGGAGCGAGAGAAGGGAAGAGACGCCAGAAGATCGCTCAGGGCAACTCGAGAGAGAACCCAGAGGCGTGGAAAAGCAGAGAGTGGGCCTCGCAAAAGCGAGACTATCTTTTGAACAAAGTAGAAAAGATAGTGTAAAAGCCTTGGGAAGTAAGAGGTTGCTGCAAGGCTCTTTATTCTCATCTTGCATTGTTATTTTGTATTTCAACTCTATTTCTATACAATGGAATTTCTTTATCTACATTTGTTCACTCTCTTGAAAGCATGCATGAGTAGATAAATTTATCGAATGGGTTGAGAAGAACTAAGCTAACATGACCTAAGATCTTCATTGCATGTGATTATCTTGCTTTATGCTGTGGCCAACACCCCTTTAGAGCTACTCGAGAGAGAGTCTAAAGAAAGAACCTAAGACTTGAGAGAGCTAGGTTAGAATCTAGACTCGAGAGAGCAAGATTAGATCTGTATAAGCAAGAGATAGAAACTTAGAGATAAAACTCTGTTTGTCAACCTGCATCGCATGCACCCTAGAGATAGGTTATGATATTATGTGGTCGCCTTATTTGTGTGTGTCATTTTGTCATCGCATAAATAAGAATAGATGCTTATGTGTAGGTCCTATAGACTCATCGCATATATCGCATGCGTTCTATTATTAGAAGCCGTAGCATTCGCGTCGAGAGATGGTTTGCTATTGTATGTGTGTTGCATGATCGCATAACATGAACGCATCCTAGGAAGTGTTAGCCGAACCCCTTCTCAACCCATTCACCGCATACTCATCGCATCTTCCGTATTATCAACTCTTTTCGTAACTCCGCCGCATTCATTTATTTTATTACCGCAAACACAACCCAAAACAACTATTGATTTCTTGGATACCGCAAAGTCTTCTTGAAAATTACCACCGCATACCGTCTTCCCTAGTCCCTGAGTTCGACCCTAGACTTACCAGGAAACTCAATGGGGTTTATACTTGGATTCCGCTGAGAAAGCTTGTTGCTCAATGCATTTCCATCACCGCATTTCATTCCATAATTTCACCTCATAAAATAACGCATCAGAGATCACCATTCAAAAAGACATTTTTGACATTATGTTGATGAAGAGGCCAATCTTGATGTTGTTAGCTTTAGTGCTTCAATCAAACCAAGTATTTTGATGATAACAAACTCAGAGTTTTTGTACTAACATGTTTCAGAGTTACTATCTTGTAGAGCTCGGAAAGACGATTCCAACGCAATTTGAATCGCTCAAATCGGAGTTCAAACAAGAAAGTTATAAGCAAAAGAAGATTGGAGAGGAAATCCAACGTGGCAGTGACACATGGCACCTTGATGATGTGGCGCTCCAACCGGTCACTTTTTGATGACGTGGCGATGACGTGGCACATGATGTGGAAGTGACATGGAAAACGTGGACGAATGAGATAATGACAAGTGGCAGCTGATTTTTAAAGGAGGAGAAATTGTTAATTGACGCGCGGATCAATAGTATGGCGACACGTGGTGTGGGTTAGGATTTTTCAGCCTTTTCAAATTTGATTTCCTTCCTAAATTGTCATCCTTCAAATCTTTTTTATTCTCCAAATCTCAATAATTCCAATCTTTCAAAATTCCTTTTCAATTCCTCTCTTAATTACAAATCCTTTCCTTTTCTATTTTTATTCAATCTCCACCCTTCATTTGCAATCATATCCAATGGCCAACATTTATCCCCCTCGCCTATAAATTTGACTTGATTTTACTCTTCATTGACACACTAAAAGCTATCAAGTCTTAAGCTCTTAATTCTCTCTACTCTCAAATTCTTGTCCTTCTTGCTCTTAAATTGGCCTAGAGTTATTTTTGTGAGTTATTTTTTAGTGCTCAACTTGTGTATTTAGCCTTCAAGAGGTAATATTGTGAGGTTTTCTTTTTATTTTTGGGAATTGTATTAAGGTGTGGGTACACCTTGGGTTGCGAGAAAAAGAAATTGGTTTGATCCTGAACCAGTAAAAATGATCTTGGGTTTCTCTTTAGCCTAAGAAAAAGAGGGTCGTGTGTCGGTTTGGTCCTCACCTGCAAGAGGATCACTTAGTGAAATACCCAAGAAGGATTCTTGTAGAGTGGAGTAGGTAATTTGCCGAACCATTATAATTCTCCGTGTTTTCTCTTCCTCTCTCTCTTTTATTTATGGTTTTCAAATTTTTTGCTTCTTGTCTTAGTTATTTTTTAATCTTTCCTAATTGCATGATTTAATTTTTAGTGTGTTATTTAAATTTATCCTTGATTAATTGTCTTTAAATTTGAAGTTATCATAGCTTGCATGATTGAAGTTTTGTCTTGCATAAAGTTTCTTTAATCAAATTAGTGGGTTAACTTTATTGAGCATTGTTTGAAGAAAAAATTATTTTTTAAAAATTGGTAGTCAACCATATTCACTCCCCTCTAATGTTGCCTTTAGATCCTATAGATGTAAGAGGATTTGGGGCTAATTTAGTAAATTCAAAATTAATTACCCTATCTCATACTTAATTCTCCATAAATAGAGAACCCCTCTTTTGTATGGATAAGATTTTGATCATTTTGAATAAAAACTTTCATTTTGGTATACCCCAAGTGGTATTGGAGCTCCAAGAAACTTAGACCTGATGGCAAGAAGATGGCCTACCAGCAGTGACCCGTGGCAACCCTCAAAGAGACAGAACAAACTATCGCCCTATCACTAGAGAGATCGGCTCGATGCTTGTGGCTAGTCGAAAATTCTATCGATGATATCTATTGTTTAATTGAACACATGTTGTTGACACTTGATCAAAATAGAGACGATCTTGGTTCACTACTATGAATTGGAGAAAAACAACCAAGAATCAACAATTACCCTAAAGAAAGAGGGAGTCTGAATTGACAACAACAAATTTCACCTAGAAACGCCCAAGACTCACCTTTATTAATTCAAGAACGATCAAAATTCAGTGATCCCAATGACAACATCATCAATACAGTAATGAGTACAGCGAGGAAGACGAGTCGAGTACAAAAGATGAGGAAAAAAAATCAGAGGACGATAAGTCGAATCAAGAAGATGACACATACAAAGGAAAGCTTGAGTGGGAAGAGGAAAAGAACAATGGGAAATTTGTACGGATGACCCAATTTTTGGGTCCAAAATGTCAATTGACCTTCTGCTAACATCATCGTCATACCAAATTACGTAAATTGCCCTTACCTCTTCATCTTTAAAAACCCATCAAAACTAAAAACTCTTCATTCAAATTTCCCAAGGCTAACGGCTTCGTATCGCTCATAAACTAAAAACTCTTTAGAATCCATCATTTCAGCTTGAAAACGATTCCACTACCACTGGAAAATCGAATCTGATTGATAAATCTTTCAATCTATGCCTGAAAAATGTCTTTAAACAGATTAGTAATGGGGCCTTGTGGGTCGTTCTGGGTTTAGAAATACTATGAACCTATGGTTTTTTTGTTTGTCTTTTTGGTTTTCGACTGGTTGAAGACGAGTGGAAAGAGTTTGTGAGTGAGATAAGTGAGAGTGAAATTGGTAGAGCGATACTAGAGAGAGTGATTTGTTTTTCTGGTTTTCAATGTGCTCGATGGTTGAAGATGAGTAAAAAGAGATAATGTGAGCGAGATAAGTGAGAGTTACTAGAGAGAGTCACACCAGAGAGAGCGACATCAGAGAGAACGACCCCAGAGAGAGCGATGCTAGTGAGAGTAAATCCAGCGAGATTTAAACAGAATGTTGTTTTACAATTTTTTTCTGAAGGAGTTTACTGATTGAATTTTTATTTCATGCAGAAGTGATTTAAGATGGAAACACATTTCAGAATACCCATAGCTGACCAATTTCCCAGTCAAGTAACGAGCTTGGCTCATATTGCTAATGCAAACAAGATCGTGAAGGAGAAGCTTACGCCAAGGCAGTTAGAAATGTTCAAGAGAACAGTTTTTGGGCGATTTGTAGACGTTGACATAATGTTTAACAACCCAATTATCCATCACATGTTGCTGAGAGAAGTGAAGAGGACGAGATCAGACTCAATGTCATTCTCTATTTGTTGAAAGGTCGTCAGTTTTTTGAAAATGATTTTTTGTTGATGACTAGTTTGTGGCGATCCCTAACACGAGTTGATTAGAACCAGCAGTTCTCGTATGAACTTACAATCAAGTATTTTGGTAATTGAGTGACGAAGGACACCTTACATGTCCGTCAACTTGAAGAAAAATGCAAGAAGTTGAAGTTTGAAAATGATGAGGATGCTGTGAAGATCACAGTAGTCTACTATACTGAGGTTGCTATGTGATGGGAAACAACAAACAGAAAAATGCAGTGGACCTCAAACGTTTTAAAGACGTTCAATACTTAGAGTACTACAACAGTCTTGATTCGGGTACCATTATTTGGGAGAGGACACTGGATGCCCTAAAAACTGCATTGAAGGATAAGAGCAGTCTATACAAAACGAAGGTCAAAGGAAATAAAAATTACGTTGTGAAGTATTCTTTGCGTGGATTTCCACAAGCGTTCCAGGTAAATTTGCTTAACATAATAATCGTGTTGTTTGATTTAACATTACTATTATTCTTAGTATATGTTAAATTTTATTCAGGTATGGACGTATGAGATCCTAGCTGCATCGATAGCTGAAAACATTACGGAGCGAAGGAGCAAGGTGGCTTTGCCCCGCATATTATGATGGTCATGCTCCCGCTCAGTGTTCTTCAAAGTACGAGAGAGAGATATTCGAGTCTAAAAATGTACGTTTACTCTATGCATAATATGTTTATTTGGTTGTTAAATTGACACTAACCAGTTTATTGGGTTATTAATGCAGATAAAGGTTAAAGAAGGTACTGTCATGACAGATGCTGAGAGGGAGTTTCAGGATACCCCAGTGGACGGACGATCTATATTTGATTTAGGTGCGGATGATGATAGTTCTAAAAGTGGTAATAGGTCGACTAGTGATGGGGTAGTTCTGAAAGTGAAAGTGACGGTGATGACCATCGTAGAGATGACAATGATGAAGTTATTAGGGTGGAGGGAGGGGATGAACACAAGCATTCTAAGCACAAGGATGTTGAATGTGGAAGAGTGGAAGAAGGAACATATACACCTAGTGATGATATGTTTCATGATGTGGTGGGGGACGTACACGATGAGGATGAGTTGAATCAAGTTGATGTCCATCTTGCGGACTCCTGTAGAGAGCGATCTGTGGATGAGGAGTGTTTGAGTGTGCTGGTCGCCGTAAGGAGGGAGCCAATCCCGACGATTCTATTTATTCATACCTGCAGACCATTGACAGCTTACTATCGAGGTTGGTTGGTCGTATATCGAGTTTAGATAGTCATGTATCTAATAAGGAGGAAAACATGATAGACATGAAAGGACAATTTTCGGTGATCTTTCACTGTTGTAGTCTATGTGCAAGTTTTGCATTTACTATCATTTTATGTCTTTACGTATTTAGTTTTTACGTGTTCGTGAACTCATCATTTTACTTTACTAATTGACGAGTTCCACGGTGAATGAGGAGACGACAAGGTCACCCATCCCATCTTGGGATCTCGATACCAATAATGTGACTGCCTCTGACACTCCTATCCCTCTTGTACAACCTCAAAATACCACCACTTCACCTACTCCCATCCCCCCTCTAGAGCTTGATACCACCAAAACTTCACCAACTGACGTCGAACCTATAGAGGCCGATGTCCCACAAGTAGAACCCAATATGTCTGCCTTACTCACCATGCCACATACAGAGGCTAACATGTCTGGTATCCCAAAGGTCGACACTTCTAAGATTGTTACGACCACAGAAGGAGTTACACTAGTGAGTAATTTATTGATTAGTAATCTTTGTTTATATTTTTATATTTTTTGATGAGTAAAGTTTTGTTATCTGTTTATGTAGGAATCTCGAAAAATTAGTCGTAAGAGGAAACCTGTTGATAAATATACACCTTCAGCTCAAGTAAAGAAGAAAAGTGTGGTTAAGCATCCTCTCCTAGGCGCAGCTACATCACTATCCAGAGCGATTGTCACATACAACGTAGTACATGATGTTCCACACAATATCGTTACAAAAATGATGGGTTGGATCTCGGACGAGAATACTGACAACAAGGTTCAAGAGAACTCCTTTAAACCACTCGCCAAGCAATTCTTCAAGGAATTAATTTCCCCGAGTTCGTGGGTCGAGTGTGATGTAAGTTTCCTAGTCTTGACTTCTTTGCATGTTGGATATCTTGTACTTTTACTGACATAGTAATTTTTTGTGCAGACCATAAATACTTTATTTTATTTTATGAAAGAAAAATTTTATACCCGGCCCGACATGTGCATGCACAAGTTGACCATCTTGCCAATTGGTATAACGGTAAATTTTGATATTTCGTTTCTTAACTTCTCATTTTATTTCGTTACTTAAGTGCTCATTTTATTTGATAGAGTCACCTTAATGCTCGTGGCGGGGTATTTAAACGAATAAAGAATAAGAAACTTCTGGAGGTTGTCTTAGCATGGGAGGATGAAGACACGTATAAGGACTACGTCACCGGTAAATTCGTTGTCAAATGGGTAGATGTGGATTTCGTTTATACGACAATGAATATTAGGGAGCACTGGATGGCTTTTGCAGTGGACATTAATAGAGGCCACATATTCATGTTCGATTCACTTCCGTCATACACACCAATGACAAAGCTGGTGAATTGGCTAGAGCCATTGACTGTCACAATACCATCCCTACTTCACTACTATGACGTGGATCCTTCAAAGCTGGACCTATCCACAGCTCGATGGAAAATCTCGCGACCTACAAACGTCGACATACAACACGGGTCGTTTGATTATGGCATCTTTGCAATAAAATTACTAGAACACCTGGTGACTGGTGTTGATTTGTTTGCAATCACTCAGGAGAAGATGAGTGAATATAAGATGCAGTTAGCATGTCAACTATGGGTGAACACTCCATATTCTTTATGTATATAAAACATGTATTTTTTTATTGTATTTTTTATGTATGTAAAACATGTATAATTAAGCTATTTCTCTTTTCATTGTATCATTGTATCAATGGTATACATGTATAATTGAACATGTATTTTCTATGTAAGTTCAAAGTTCAAAGTTCAATATCATACATTTTCTCAAAACATGTATAATTGAGCTACTGCTCTTTTTATTGTATCAATGGTATATAGAACATTATATCAAAGTTATGGTTCAAAGTTCAAATATTGAGAGAGCGAAATTTTGAGAAAGGGTGAGATTGAGAGAGCGAGATTGAGAGATTATGAAGATTGCTATTATAGAAATACTTCAGCTTGTAATTGTTTTTGTTTACAAGATGAAAGTATGAAGTATGTTACAATATGAAAAAGTATGAAGTATGTTACAAGTATGTTATAAGTATGAAAAAGTATGAAGTATGTTACAAGTATGTTATAAGTATGAAAAAGTATGAAGTATGTTACAAGTATGATGTATGAAAAACTTATCAATGGTATTTATAACAAATGAAATGTTACAAGTTAGTTAGAAATTAAACTAGATGAAGGGTGTTTGTGTCATAGTTTCTGGCATTTTCAGCACATCGCACGGTTGTGAGCAGTTCGCTACAATTTTGGTGGTTATGCCTATAATTCCCACACCAACCACATTTCATTTATCTGCGAAATTCTCCTTTGGATGGTATTCTTCTCACTCTCCATCACCCGACTTGTGCCACAAACTTCGGAGGAAGGATAGTCTTTTCTACATATCTAGTAGGTCTCTTCCATTCAGATATGTGGCCAAGTGGATTTATAGGCTCCGCATACGCAGTCATTAGAGAGTCCACTACATAAAATCGACTACAAAGACTCTAGATGGGTATATTTCGTTCCTTGGCAGCAACAATTGCATGCGAACACGGGATACCAAGTAAGTAGAATTCCTTACACGTCCATTCCTTCGTGTGAAGATTGACAATACTGTCCAATCGATTATCTTGCAAGTGGACCGGATAACAATCAATAGGCTCAATCTGATATCATCTGCCCTTATCGACCTTACTTGCCAATCAGGTTTCACAGTAGTCAGAATGCAATGTCGTTCGAGATGCCCAATAATTCCTCTATTCGTAGAACCACGATTGGAGCATTCCTCTAACATGTTCAATCAAACATACTATGGGCAATGGTTGATACTCTTTAGTTAACAAATTGAAACATTCTGCACTATTGGATGTCATGTTATCATATCTTCGTTCTATTTGGTAAACCCGTGCCCACCTTTGAAGACCGATGTCTTCCAGATATTTTATGACAGTACCGTCTCGAAAACTACGGAGTTCGTCTCATTTTGTTTGGAAATCTGTCATGTGAAATGCCCTTACTGCATCTCTAAATATCCCAACAACCGTGCTATCCTTAAAGTTTGTAACAAGATTTTGTTCTATATGTCATGTGCACAATCCATGAAATGCCGTGGGAAAAAATGCACGACTAGCATTGTTGATAGATACCATTCGATCAGACACAAAGACCAAATTATCGGGTTCTCCGATATTGCTTTTCAAGTTTGACATATACCATTACCATGATCAATCAGTTTCATTGTCCACTATTGCATATGCTAGCAAGTATAATTGATTATTTCCATCCATAGAAACCACAACCAACATGGTGCCTTTGTATTTTCCTTTCAAGTGCGACCCATCAACAATTATTACAGGCCGACAACTTACGAAACCTCTAATACAAGGCCCTAATGCCATAAACATATACTTGAAATGCACCTCATCTTCAAGTTTGATCTCAAAGATTGTACCCAGATTCTTTATTTTTAACACTTCTCCATAAGCATGTAGTATGGAGTATGAGTATTCTGGAGTACCTCTAATGAGATCATACGTGGCTTCCCTTGCACGCCACGCTTTATAATAACTTATGTTCACGCCATAATCTCTCTTCATATCCTTAATGATATGACAAGGTTTATAAATACGTCCTATTCTCGTGAACTCATCTTTAATCAGCTAACCAACAACCGTAGTAGTTGTTTGTCTATGGTCGTGATTCAAAATTCCAATGGAACATGTGTGTGAACTGCAGTACTTTGTAATCTTGAATATATCATACCCTTCTATTTTGACTGCATGAAGCCTCCACTTACATGTCTCCCCAATACATTTGACAGTGAATAGAGATTTGGTTGACTTTCTGACCTTAAATTCAAAATTTTTGTTGATGAACAGAATAGATAATCTCATTTTCAAGTCCTTTTTGCTCAAAAATAGTTGACCAACTTCAACGTCCTCTGTCTCAGATGAAAAGGTGCTAGGCATAATCAACTCTGTCCTATGACTTGAAGACATAGATGATGAAATCACTGAAACTGCTGTAGAACGATACACATCTCCATGATCACGAACTATTTCATTTAATCCTGTTGGTTGCTCATTCACATCCACTGAAGGACCATAACTTTGCTATGAATGACCATAATCCATATAATCAAATCTAGATGGTCTCTCATTACCAACAACTAAATTACTGCCCAATTCTAAATTCAATCTTGCTGGATTAGTGTGTTGTCGTTGTCTAGTGATAATGTTGATAGTACAGTGTTGGTAGATAATGGAATATCATCCTCTTCTAGATGAAACTGATATGATTCCTCGTATTGTCTATCCATAGTCGTATCATCATAACTCACATTTCCAAACCCCGTTCCAATATTTTCGTCTTGATTCGATTTCAACGTTACAGCTAAGTAAAGTCTACTAGGCTCTTTTTGCAAAAGAAGGAAGCGAACATCATCATCATTCCTTATGTATTGTGGAGGGACTTCAAATTCAAGCTTATATTTAACTTTCAGTATAAGATCGAACTCTGAAGAACTGACATTTGTAACCCTGTAAATGTGAGATTTAAGTTCTTCGTACTTCAATGTATGAGGCACGATGATTCCTGTTAATTGTCCCCCAATATACAAACTTTCATTCTCATCCCAATTACCTCCATATCGAATAAGTAGATACTTTTCTGTCATTCTACAAAGCAAGAGAACATTTTTCATTAAGTTGTACAAGCAATTGAAGTGTACTCTCGCTCTCAATCTTGCTCTCTCTCTTAATCTCGCTCTCTCAATCTCGTTCTCTCTCTCTCTCGTAATCTCGCTCTCTCTCTTACTCTTACTCTTTCTTACTCTCGTTCTATTGCTCACTCATTCTCTCCTAATACAAAGTTTCATAATGCTACCTTTCTAGAAATAACACAATAAAAATAATTAAACAGACTCAAAATAATGGAACACCTTTCTGAAAAACTTGTTCCATTCTGAAAAAGCCTCGTCTTGGAAATCTTCGTTCGAAAAATCTCCGTTCAACAAAACACCGTTGAAAATTAGAGAAGTAATCACCTTTGGAATGGAGTTTAGAATTTAAAGAAATCACCATTATATTGTGTTTAGGTATTATTGATTTGATTTAAGGCTTCTGCCGTGAAAATTGTTAAATCATTCGTACACTGACGAGCAATCACATCAAACCAAGAAATTTCAAGCGAGAGTGAGAATGTTTAATCAGACGAGAGCGAGATTTAACTCGTGAGGCTGGTGTAAGGAAAATTTATGTAATTTGGTATGAAGATGATGTCAGCAGAGGGTCAATTGACATTATTTTTTAAAAATTGGTCATTTGACATTTTGGACCCAAAAATTGGGTCATCCGCACAAATTTCCCAAGAAAAATGTGAGTAACTCGGAGATTGCACAACTTAAACTGGATGAGAAGGAACGATTGATTGAAACCAGTGATGAATACGTTGAAATCGAAGCCGTTAGAAAGGTTGAAGAAGAAATTGAAGACGTAAGAGAAGAAGTTGAAAAGGATGGTTTGTCGGAGCCCATTGTTATCAAGCTAAAATCTAAAATGTCCATCGATACAGCATTAGAGGAGGTATACTAGGAGCTGACGGTCGTGGTATCATCTGAGAGCTTCATCGGGGTAGAAGAAGATGAAGTTCATAAAGAAAAAGAGATTGAAGAAGTGGATGGTGTTGATCGTTGGTATACTACGTTGAAATTTTCAACACCGTCGGAAGGGGACGACTTCGATGCTAGAGCTTCATCAGAGAAAGACGAATTCACCGAAGGATGTTGTTGTTGGAAAAGACAAGTTGCTTGATATTACTGGAGAGGGTCGAAATCTATTGTTGTCAGAGACTACAATAGTTGTTGCCACGTTGTTGAAGAAAAGAGAAGGGTTGGCGGCTAATCACTTTCACGGTGAAGAAGGAAGTAGCATAAAATTGAGGGCAATCTTGGAAACTCACACAACTCTAATTACAACACAAAACCTGATTATCACTTCATGATATCTTCAACATTGGGCCCATTAGTGGGTTAAGCATCAAACATATGTTATCTAAAGGGTAATTTCCATTTCATTTTTACAACATTTCATGGAGTATTCATTTCATTCCAACATGGATTTGGAAAATTTTGCATTGAGATTTTTTAGTTGGAGTCAACCACACTCAAACAGTTGAGAGAAGGAAGCTTTAATTTATCACCTCGAACTTGAGGATGAGCTTTTTTTGGGAGAGATAGAATATGATATAATGGAATTTGGGGATAATTTAGTAAATTTAGTAAATATTTTGTATTCCAATGAATAATCATGAGATACAAAGCCTTTCTATATAGAAGAACGGCTGTTGTGACTTGCTACAGATGGTCTGACCTGATCATTCGTGTGGGGACATGCGAGCGGGGGCGTCCTATACAAAGATTTTGTATAAAACCTGACCATGAAGTGTTAACTTCTCATTTTATAAAGTCATTCATGACAAAGACTTCGCTTCATGAAATATAAAAATTATATTTATGCATGCAGTAAGCATATTCATGCATCATCTTTATATTATAAGTGTTATAGTATAAGGGTGAATGGAAACATGTTTTGCTTTGTTCTGTTAAGAATGATGCACTAAAGTCTTGTGTCCTGTAGTTTGTAAACACAGTTTGTACGAACGATTGTGATGTATAATATATGATATTTTCTTCACTATTTGACTTTGCACATTAGAGGTTTTATTTACGTTACCACAAACCAATAAACTAAAATCCCTAGCTGTTATTATGTAACTTAAGCATGTATGTGGTGACATACAAGTGGATCATGTCTTAAGTGATAACCAAAATTTTAAGCATGTATGTGGTGACATACAAGTGGATCATGTCTTAAGTGATAACCAAAATGGTTTATAGTATATAGATATAAGAAGGAAACCTTATCCTTGTAATGCTACGGATGCGCCCGCTTTGTGGAATAGTTACAAATGTTGTGACTTGCTATAGATGGTCTGATCCTGATCATTCATGTGGGGACATGCGAGCGGGGGCGTCTTATACAAAGAGTTTGTATAAGACCTGACCACGAAAGATTAACGTCTCGTTATATAATGCCGTTTATGATAGAGACTTTACTTCACTAGGATAACCATAGGTAACATGACCTCAATCCTGAGTGAGTTGAGAACTCCTGCCATTGAGGATGGTCCTTTGATTTGCATGGGTACGAATGGCCAGGTCGTCAAATCAAACCTACCAATTTGGGGATTCGTCTGATTTGGAAGCTGAGAACTCAGCTATACAAGATAGAATTCACTCCTTCCCCGAAGCAGGGGTAAGTAGATAGATTGCTCCTTTAAGGGCTTATCCCTGGGCTTGAACGATGTGGCACCACACACATTCTTCTGGCCTGAGAGGTGCCCACACATAGAAGGACTATGTTGTATTGTTCATTAGAGAGATCAGTTGTACTTAAGGAGTTAGTTGTAACTACAGGGGCAAAATAGTAAATTGGCCTAGCTGTATTTACAAGCATCTGTGAAGGGTTATCGTACTGATGATTGGTTATATCCGATGGACACAGAAATATATCTGTGGTAAGGAGAGTTCAGTTGTTGATCTTTAGTGGAATGTCTGGCAGTTAACGGATGGTGGATTTCGTGGCTAAAGAGTTTATTCAGTTATTCACGTACCCTTGGAGCTTCAAGCCATAGGTCCACAAGGTCCCTTCGGTAGCTAAATGGATTCAAGTTGAGAATCAGTTTTTGGGTTAGTTTGAAATGTTCAAATTGACAAGACGGAGTTTGATTATATATGATATGATTGACTTTATATATGAGATACATTATTTGGAGAAAAATGGATATAAATATGATTTATATCTAATGGAGGAGAAAATAGTATGGTTGATATTTGATATAAATACAGGTTAATGAATATAATATGACTATATTTATTATTTTTTAATTGGATAATTATAGGATAATTGGCCGCCGTTTTCTCTGTAATTATGCGTTAGAGAGAAGTTCCATTCGGTTTTCGTAACTGAAGAATAAAATAAAAATTGTTTTCATTTTGAAAAACAACACGGTTATTTACTCACAAAGGTGTTAGCTGCCTATCACTTAGTAAATTAGAGACTATACGATAGCTTGAGTTTACTAGACGATCGTTTACACCCGCACGCTTCTTTCTAAACGATCGCTTAGCGCCGTGCATTTACTAAACAATTGTATAGATGATCACTAGCACTTTCCTACACGATTGTGTACTTCATCTAAATGATTAAGCACTTTGTTTATACGATAGACACAGTCTTTCTCCCACTTGCTTGATCGTTGTATACGGTCTCTTTTTCTCCTCCCCTCTACCAAATCCGAATAGAGCCCACTCTTTGGATTCTCACACCAAGAATACTAAGGGTCCCAAGTGGTGGTGTCATCCCCATCTTCGTCTGTTCATGGTAGACGATCGGGTGTTAGTGAACGAAAGTTTGACATTCCAGCGAGAGCAAGAGCATCTGTTTGTGGAGAGAGCGAGATTTGCTGAGAAGAAAGAGTCTTCAACTAGTAAGTTTCCTTGTTCTCTTGGTTGTTTAATCTTAAGCATGCCAGTAATTTTCAGTATGATGCATATCTATTTGTTTAATTATTTATGCATTTGATGTATGTTATAATTAAATAAATCTTGTACGTGTATACAGTATGCCATGTAGATTTAAAATCCTACCGTATAAAGCATGTTACATGCATTAAAAGTATGTTATAATATGTTATAATACATAATATGCATGTTAGGGTTTATTGTATTTAATATAATTGTTATATTAAATATTTGATGTATGTTGTGGATGTTTAGCATGCCTAAAATTTTGTAAGTTGTTATAAAATTGGGTTAGACATTTAAAATTCATAACAAAAAACAGTTGCATGCTCACGTAGGTTAACCACTCGTTTTAATAATAAAAATAGGTCGTTAAAACTTGTAAAACTCGGGTTACAAACTCAACTGGTATATAATCCTATCGAAGGCTAAGGATACTTAAGTTGACGGTCTACGAAACACCTCCTACCTAGGGATTATGGCTGAATTATTAAGTGTTGTTAACCGATTTTATAAGCATACATGAGCGCTATGAGGTAATAAAACAGTTTATCACCTAGACATCGTAGGTTTAAATCCATTTATAAGTGTTATACTTGGATAAACCACTTCGACTTAGGGTTGTTTTTATTAGCCGAAAAGAACCTAAGTATAAATTTACTCATTGAACACTTTAGTGGGAGTTCAATAACTTCTATATGATAAAGTTATTAGAAAACTTCAGTGGGAGATTAATAACATATACGATACGTTATTTTTAGCTCTTAGTCCCTAAGAGTTCACAATTCAGATTTATGCGATACTTTGTGTCACCCTGGGAGTGACCTTTATACGGAAAGTATTTTTTTAGCATAAATCTAGATTTCTAGATTTCAGAGAATAAGGGGAAGTTGTTCGAACAGAAATCAAATATACGATATATAGATTTCATTTGCCACGTCTCCACATAGTTTACACCGTGAGATTCATATGACGCTTCATGTCACCCTGGGAGTGACCTTCATACGGAAAGTGTTTTGTATAAGTCAATAACAAGGTAAACGAGGGAATTAGTTCATAGTAAGTGGGTGAAGAAAATGTGTCAACATATCCTACGGTCTCTTCCGTTAGTTTAGACTGTGAGATTTCTATGTTGCGCTTGCTGGTTAGCTTTAAGCGGCCCTTTGCTAGTCGTTTAGCGACGGCTATCCCCACGGAGGGTTGTAACATAGGATTCGGAACAACTCAAGCTCCAGAGATGGATAAAATTTCTTAGGTCTATTCCCAACCTTGTCTTTCCACTTCGGTAGCATAGTTGGGGTCAAACTCTAACGTTTGAAAACGAAGGTTTACGCTTACAAGAATTATTAAGTGTTATTAATTTCTAACCAAAAGCGGTAGCTAAATAATTATCGGAATATGAGTTATTCTAGAGATAGTATTTAGTCAAGAATATCTTGTTGTAGTATCATTGCAAAAATAATTTTGGATATATTATTACTTTGCTAAAACTTGATTGGGTTTAAAAGCAATTTACTTATATAATTTGTTTATAATTTCAGAATGACAAGTACACTTGTACAATTGTTGGCGTCTGATAAACTAATTGGGGATAATTATACAACCTAGAAATCAAATTTGAATACTATACTTGTGATAGATGATTTACGGTTCGTCTTAACAGAAGATTGTTCTCTCATTCCGAGCTCTAATACAAACCGAACTGTTTGGGATGCATATGATACAAGGATCAGGGCGAATGATAAAGCCTGTGTTATCCTTGCCATCATATCTGATGTTTTGGCGAAGAAACATGAGGATATAGGTACTGCCAAAGAGATTATGGAATCTCTATGAGGGATGTTCGGGCAACTGTCCTTCACCCTAAGGCATGATGCTATCAAGTATGTTTACAACAGCTGTATGAAAGAGGGGGCCTCTGTTCATGAACATGTCCTGAACATGATGGTCCACTTTAATGTGGCGGAAGTAAACGACGTTGTTTTTTTATGAAAGAAGTCAAGTTGGTTTTATTCTAGAATCTCTTCCGAAGAGTTTTCTGCAGTTCTGCATGAATGCACTCATGAATAAAATTGAATATAGCTTGACTACTCTACTGAATGAGTTACAAGTTTTCCATACTATGTTGAGAACTAAGGGTTTGGAATCAGAAATAAATGTTACTACCTGAAAAGAGAGGAACATCCTCCAAGTCTGATCTTTCTTCCTCTTCACAGAGTAAGAGTATTCTTGTTAAGAAGAACAAAGGGAAAAGGAAGAAGAAACCCGCTGGAAAGAAAGGCAAGAACAACACTGCAGATAAAGGAAAGTGTTTCCACTACAATGAAGAAGGGCACTGGAAGAGAAACTGCCTTCAATACCTTACTGAGAAGAGAGCAAAGAAAGCTAAATAGGCAAACTAGTTCCTAAGGACCGCTTTCTCAACTTAAACTAGTAGGAGATGTTGCTGCTTGATGATAATGTTACCTACTTTTGTTATCTTGTAAAGAACAAAATGTATATACTTTTGTTGTAAATGAAATGTTCATTTTCAAAAATTATGTTTGTTCTTTCTCATAACAACTTTTGTTAAGAATCAAAAGTCATTTGCAAATAGTCTAATATTTATAAACGGCTAGATAAAAGCATAGAAAGTTTAAAGATTTCTAGATCTGACTGTTAACAAGAGTTGTTATGACAGGTCAGATGCATCTTACTCAAAGAGTTGAGAGTACCTTAAAGTAGTGGGAGAAAAGTATGACTTCCTGGTCATTATTGAGAATAAGATGCATTCCCTATATAGTTTAATAAGAAGTCTATTGTACACTAACATGTTTACAATGATTCTCTCGGCTAAAGTGTTTGAGAATCACCTAGTAAGACTAGGAATACCATATTAATAACCTAGGGCAAGTGGGAGAAATATTGAGTATGGGATACCGAATTTTAAACTATGGGTATGGGATGCCCTAGTGTATTGTATTTCTCTATAAAACTCATAAACTCGGTCTTATATATTTTATATATAAGTTACCACTGGAGTTTTAGTCCAAGTGAGAGTTTTTTGGGTTTTATGTCCTAAAACTCATAGTTTGTAAACAATAAAACTAAAGGAAATCGAACACGAGGATTTCCATGAGCAGCGGAAGGATCTTTCCAAATTTCAATCGTATATGAACTTTACAATTACAATCACAAACGAAAACAAACGGTTATGCATAAAATAGAAATTACATCATGCTTTACTATAAATCAAGGACAAGAAATAACAAACCTTTGCAGACTCATCTTCAAGTTCCTTGATCACGAACACTCGATCACAGTAAAACACGAACATTCGTCCAACATGACCACTACACTGCATGAACACCGCGCACTCGAACTAAGCGATCGCCAAGGTCACGAACACCCCAAACACCGCGAACGGCCTCCACAGAAACTCGACAGTGTCGAGTTGAGAAGGTTACCTTGATATTCTTAATGTGAGAATCCAGAGGGTGGGCTCTGTGTGGACTTGGTTTGAGGCAGAAAATGGGAGGAACCATAATCGCATAAACGATTGAGCATGTGGGAGATGGAACAACCTATCGTATAGGTCGATGCCCAATCGTTTAGGAAAAGTTATGTAATCGTCTAGCAAAAGCTATGCGATCATTTAGCACGTCGTCTAGCAGAGTGTCTATCGTGTAAGAACACTCCATGATCATTTAGCTAACTCCAAGTTGTCGCTTAGTAAATCTGATTTACTTGACAAGTTCTCCGTGAGAATTTTCCATGAATGGAAATCGCAAAACAACATTCTTTCAAATCCTTACTAAAATAAGGAAAACATTTTTCCTTTTATCTCACGGTTACCATGAAATCACCAATAACCTCCCACTCAATTGGTTATTAGAGAAAAAGAGATAATTATCCAATAATTAATATTATTATAAATATAAACAATAACTAACTTACCATAATATATTTATAACCTATAGTTTTAATATTCCATCTCATGAAACATATAAACAATAGCCCTTTTTCTATTCCATGGCACTTGATGTAAATCTTCTTTACATTAATCCTCCACTTGATGTATCTCATACACCAAACCGATCATATCATATATAATCGAATTACCTCTTGTGAACATTTCAAATCAACACCAAGAACTGACCCTCAACTTGAATCCATTGAGCCACCAAGGGAACCTTATGGATATGTAGCTCAAAGCTCCGATAGTATGTGAATAACTTACTAAACTCTTTAGTCACGAGATCCACCATCCATTAACTGTCAGGCACTCCATTAAAGACTGACAATGAACTCTCCTTACCACAGATATATTATGTGTCCATCTTAACCAATGAAGAATGCGACAACCCTTAACAGATCGCTCGTAAATACAGCTCGACCAATAACCGTTATGCCCCTAAAGTTACATCAAACTCCTTAAGTACCACTGAATCCTCTAATGAACATAAGTCATAGTCCTACTATGACTGAGTCCTCTTTTCCAAGGAGAAGTTGTGGCCACTATGTTCAAGCCCCGGAATCAGCCTTTAAAGGAGAAACCTATCTACTTACCCCTGCTTCAAGGAAGGAGTGAATTCCTTCTTGTGTAATTGAGTTCCCAGCTCCCAAATCAAACAAGTCCCCAAAAAGGTAGGCATGTTGAGTTTGCAATCTGACCACTCTCACCCATACTAATCAAAGGACCACCTTTAAAGGTAGGAGTTCCCAAAACACTCAGGATTGAGGTCATGTCACCTATGGTCATTTAGGTGAGAGGTAAGTCTCCAGTATTAACGGTGTTATATGCAGAGTCTAGTCATCTCGTGATCCGGTCTTATACAAACTCTTTGTATAGGACACCCTCGCTCGTATGTCTCCACATGAATGATCAGGATTTACCATCTGTAGTAGTTTACAACACTTGCAAACCTCTACAAAGTGGGTCGTAGCCGTAGTGTCACCAGGATCAAGTATCCCATCTTAATCCTTATACTACAGACCTATTTAGGTTATCCCTTAAGGCATGATTCACTTGTATATCACATATACATGCTTAAGTTTACATAAGATAACCATGGAGCTTAGTTTATTGGATATGAGTAAATGCCAAAATGAAATAACAGTTATTTTATTCATAAAACAATGTGTGTAATTACAAACAACGAGACTCCAAGAGAATTAGGACACCGATCCCTAACAAAAACTTATTCTAAAAATTCAATAAGTTGTTATTGAAGGAAATCGATTACGAGGATTTTCATGAGCAGCAGAAAGATCATTCCAAATTACAATCATGTATAAACATTACAATTACAGTCACAAACACAAACATACGATTATGCATTCATTACAGAAATTATAGCAAGATACAGCAAATAATCAAGGAGAAATCTACACACATTTGTAAACTCATCGCCAAGCTCCTTACTTACGAACGCTCGACACAGCAACCTCAAGTGCTCGAACACAGTAACCTCGAGCACTCGTCCAACATGACCACTACAAAGCATGAACATCACGCACTCGAACTCAGCAATTGCCTAGGTCACGAACACCCCAACAGCACGAATGGCCTCTACAGAACCTCAACGGTGTTGAGTTGAGTATGACACCACCAAGAAGGCTACCTTGGTATTCTCGGTGTGAGCTCTGTGTGGACTTGGTTTGAGGTAGAAGACGGAGGACTCAACAATCGTGTATAGCAAGTGGGAGATGGCTGAACCTTTCGTATAGGTCGATGCCCAATCGTTTAACAGAAGCTAAGCGATCATCTAGAAAAAGCTAAGTGATCGTTTAGCTCATCGCTTAGCTGCGTATCTGTCGCCTACAAAACACTACACAATCGTTTAGCTCGCTCCAAGTTGTCGCTTAGTAAATCCTATTTACTTGACAACTTCCGTGAGATTACTTTTGAGAGAGAAAATCTCAAAATCAATTTTTTTAACCTTGTAAAAACATATTAAAATTAGGAAAACAATTTTTCTTTTATCTCACGGTTACCATGAAACCACCAATAACCTCCCACTCAATTGGTTATTAGAGAAAAAGATTTAATTATCCAATAATTAATATTATTATAAATATAAATGATAATCAACTTATCATACTGTATTTATAACCTATAGTTTTAATATTTCATCTCATGAAACATATAAACCATAGCTTTTTTTCTATTCCATGGCACTTAATGTAAATCTCATTTACATTAATCCTCCACTAGATGTATCTCATACATTATATCGATCATATCGTATATTATCGAATTATCTCTTGTCAATTTGAACATTTCAACAACACCAAGAATTGATCCTCGACTGAAGCCATTGAGCTACAAAGGGGACCTTATGAACCTATAGCTCGAAGCTCCAACAGCACGTGAATAACTGACTAAACTCTTTAGTCACGGGATCCACCATCCGTTAACTGTCAGGCACTCCACTAAAGACCGACAGTTGAACTCTTCTTACCACATATATATTATGTGTCCATCTTAACCAATCAGCAGTGTGACAACCCTTCGCAGATCGCTCGTAAGTACAGCTCAACCAATAATCGTTATGCCCCTGTAGTTACATCTAACTCCTTAAGAACCACTGATCCCTCTAATGAACATAATTCATTGTCCTACTATGACTGAGTCCTCTCTTCCAAAGAGAAGTTGTGGCCACTATGTTCAAGCCCTGGAATTAGCCCTTAAGAGAGTAATCTCTCTACTTATTCCTGCTTCGAGAAAGGGGTGAATTCCATCTTGTGGATTGAGTTCCCAACTCCCTGCTCAGACAAGTCCCCAAAAAGGTAGGCATGTTGAATTGGCAATCTGGCCACTCTCACCCATACTAATCAAAAAACCGCCCTTAAAGGCAGAAGTTCCCAAAACACTCAAGATTAAGCTTGTGTCACCTATGGTCGTTTAGGTGAGATGTAATTCTCTAGTATCAACGGCGTTATATACAGAGTCTAGTCATCTCGTGGTCAGGTCTTATACAAACTCTTTGTAATAGGACACCCCCATGCGCACGTCTCCACATGAATGGTCATGATCTACCATCTGTAGTTGTTTACAACACTTGTAAATCTCTACAAAGTGGGTCGTATCCACTTGTATATCACATATATATGCTTAAGTTTACATAAGATAACTAAGGAGCTTTGTTTATTGGTTATGAGTAAATTCCAGAATGAAATAACAATTATTTTATTCATCAAACAATGTGTATCATTACAAACAATGAGACTCCAGGAGAATTAGGACACTAATCCCAACATTTATTGAATATATGTATTGCTTATTAGAAATCTAATAAACCTAAAAAATCCCTTGACTATTACATGATTGCTTGAACTTTATGTGGAGACATAAATGTGGATCAGTTTCGTGTAAATAATCAAAATGATCTATAGTATATGAATAAGGTAGGGTACCTTATTCTGGTAACACTAGGGCCAATGTGAGTAGGATCGCCTAGCCATGCTTCATAATTGGAAAAATGAGCACCGTGGAAATACATCCCATTCAGCCAAAGAAAGATGATAGAGAGTTGGCCGAAATGGGCACTAAATACTTTTCGAGAGATCTCCTCCAAAACATTAGTATGGCTATCGAAATCGTGAGCATTAGCATAAAGGTTCTAGATCCAAGTATCGTGAGCATCAGCATGAAGGTTCCAGATCCAAGTGGTAGTATCAGGACTCTGATGCGGCCTACTCTGTAGTTGTTACAAAGAGTTGTAAAGTGCTACAAACGAAGTGATCCAAATTTGTACATGTTATGACATGAAGAGTGGGGGCGTCCTGTGCAAAAGGGTTTGTACAAGATCGGACCACTCTTTAAGACTGACTATTTCAAAGCGATAACCTAGGTAACTTGACCTTAATCTATCTATGAACTCCTATTTATTCGGAATTATCCTTAGATTTGCATTGGTGAGGGTTGGTTCAACAGCACCGGCTCAATAAACTCTTATTTCAAGGGTAAGACCGGATAGATAGCTGAGGACATAGGGTACAAGAAGAAATTCACTCCTACCCGCTGTTAAGGATAGTAGAGAGGTTGTTCCCTTAAGTGTTGATTCTGGGTCTTGAACAAGGGGTTTCACCCTCTCATTGGTCCGAGAGGGACTCGGTTTGTCGATTGGATCACAAATCAATTGTTCATTAGAGGATAGTGGGACTTAAGGAACAAGAGGTAATCTCAGGGGTAAAACAAAGATTTGACCCAGCCGTTATTACGAACAACTTGTGAAGGGTTAACTAACTAATCATTGTTATATCGATTGAACATAATATATCTACAGTGAGGGGAGTTCAAAAATGGGCTTTAGTGGAGTGACTCATTAGTCAACGAATAAGGGCTAATTCGGCCTAGTGAGTTTAGCCA
This sequence comes from Benincasa hispida, assembly GCF_027475165.1. Taxonomy (NCBI): domain Eukaryota; kingdom Viridiplantae; phylum Streptophyta; class Magnoliopsida; order Cucurbitales; family Cucurbitaceae; genus Benincasa; species Benincasa hispida. The sequence continues at coordinate 57,776,796 of NC_143488.1, forward strand.
ATTAATCTCGGATCGTTGGAGCCCATGATCTGTAGGTCCGCGAGGTCCCCTTACTAGCTCGTAAATGGATTAGCTTTAGAGTAGCGTGATAAGTTAATTTAAATCGTTCAAATTAGAATTAAAGAAATTAGTAATTATATGAGATACAATTACACGTTCAATTTTAAGAATTAAACGAAATTGGAGAATTAATATTTAAATTTGATTTAAATATATGAAGGTGGATGTAAAATTAATTTAATATTTGATATTAAATTAATTAGAATTATTTAAATTTTTTAAATAATTATTTATTAATTTTATTAGAAAAATAAATTTATGAATTTAATTTTGACAAATTAATAATATTTTCAATTTTATAAATCAAAATTGATTTTTGAAATCGAATTTGGAAAAATTGAAAAGTTAGAAGAACAAAATAGAATTGTGATTTATTCCATTATCACCTTCAAGTTGCTCACACAAAACTCATCTCTTTAGGCTTCAATTACTTTAACCATGAGTTGCATCACATGCAACCATCTTCTTTGCATGATATCTGCAATATATTGAGAAGATTGAAGCAGAATTGAGGCATGCAATCTGTAGAATTTTTGCTGAAAAATTCGTGGTGAAGAAGGTGTTCTTCAAGTGGGTTGCTGTTGTGATTTCCTCTCTAAGTTCCCTTCATTCAAGCTTATTTCGAGTACCACAACTCAATATAGAGCTTCAAGAGAATAGTGGAGAAGATCTTGAGGAGGTCTAGAACGAGATTTGGAGGAAACTACAGCTGGAATCGAGCTTTGAAGAAGTTCTACAAAGGTATGACTTAAAACCCACTTGTTTCAACAAGAGCATGTTTTAGTTTCTGCCAAAATTAATGAATTAGAGTGCTTATTGATCCTTGTTGCTTCCACTGTTTGCTGATACAATCCAACACTATGAGGAAACTTTTTCACTTGTTGTCATGCTCAAGTCTATCAGGATAATCCTGTCCATAGCCACATTTTATGATTATGAGATATGGAAAATGGACATCAAGACTGTCTTTCTTAATGGTAATCTTGAGAAGACCATCTACATGGCTCAACCAGAGGGGTTCGTGGTTCCAGATCAAGAGCAAGAGTTTCCAAGCTTAATAGGTCCATTTATGGGTTAAAAAGAACATCTAAATCGTGGAATATTAGGTTTGACAGTGCGGTCAAATCGTTTGGCTTTGATCAAAACATTAATGAGCCTTGTGTTTACAAGAAAATCATCAACAACTCAGTAGCTTTCCTGGTATGTGGATGATATCCTACTCATTGGGAATGATGTAGTGTTATGACTGATATTAAAAAGTGGCTAGCCGCTCAGTTCCAAATGAAAGATTTGGGTGAGGCAAATATGTAGGGATCCAGATCATTTGGGATTGTAAGAACAAGAGGTTAGCCTTGTCTCAGGCATCGTACATTGATAAAATGTTGATAAGGTATACGATGCAGGATTCCAAGAATGGTTTGTTACCCTTCAGGCATGGAATCATATTGTCTAAGGATCAATGTCCGAAGACACCTCAAGAGGTTGAGAAGATGAGACAGATTTCCTATGCTTTAGCTGTTGGAAGCTTAATGTATGCAATGTTGTGTACCAGACCCGAAATTTGCTATGCAGTAAGGATTGTCAGTTGTTATCAGTCCAATCCAGGATTTGATCACTGGACAGCGGTCAAGACGATCCTCAAGTATCTTCAGAGAACGAGGGACTACATGCTCGTGTATGGAGATAAGGCTGATCCTTATAGGATACACAGACTTTAACTTTCAGACTGATAGAGATTCTCGTAAATTGACATTGCGGTTCAGTGTTCACTCTTAATGGAAGGGTTGTAGTGTGGCAAAGCATCAAGGAAGGATGCATCACGGAATCCACTATGGAAACCGAATACATAGCTGCTTGTGCAACAGGTAAGGATGCTATTTGGCTGAGGAAATTCCTTACAGATTTGGAAGTTTTCCAAATATGGATTTGCCGATCACTATTTATTGTGATAACAACGGGGATTTGGAAAATTCAAAAAACCCTCAGAGTCATCGTCGAGGTAAGCATGTCGAACGGAAATATCATTTGATCAGGGAGATTGTGAATCGCAGTGATGAGATAGTCACGAAGATTGCGTCGGAGCACAACATTACTGATCCATTTAAAAAGGCTCTCATGGCTATGTTGGGATGATGTGCTAAACTCACGTGTCCTGTAGTTTGTAAACACAGTTTTGAATAAACGCTTGTGATGTATAATATATGATATTTTCTTCACTTTTGTCTATTAACATTGAATGTTTTATTTGCTTTACAATAAACCAATAAACTAAGATCCCTGGTTGTCATTTGTAACTTAAGCATGTATGTGGAGACATACAGGTAGATTATGTCTTAAGTGATAATCAAAATGGTCTATAGTATATGGATAAAGGAGGGAAACCTTATCTTGGTAACGCTACAGATGGGGCCCGCTTTGTAGAATAGTTACAAGTGTTGTGACTTGCTACAGATGGTCTGATCCTGATCATTCACGTGGGGACATGCGAGCGAGGGCGTCTTATACAAAGGAGTTTGTATAAGACCAGACCACGAAGTGTTATAGTCTCGTTATATAACGCCATTCATGGCAGAGACTTTACTTCACTAGGATGACTGATGACATGCAGAAATGCATGCCATCTTAGTCCTTTTACTTAGAATTACGAAGGTTGTTAGGCAGAATATGCGGCAATCATATTAGGAATTCACGAGAAAAAGAGTTTGCGTCGATCAGCATGTCGAATCTCAGCTAACCCGTTATTTTGCGTTAATTATGCATTCAATGTTCTATTTTTGTAGCCCATGCAAGAAATGAATGCAAACACGGAAACCAGACCACCGCATAAATGACCGCATGTGGAGAAACTCTCCATCGCAAGGAAAACACATTAGATCAACGCATGGGTGTTGCGATCATCAGCTGCAGGAGTCTATCGCATGGGGATTGCGCTTGTCAGGTGATTGCGGTCATCATGTAGAGTTGTGGTATTAAGCGAATGCGGCCATTGAATATTTGTGGATACACGACAATGCAAACCAATGGGATCAAGGCAAGGTAGGTGGAATGAACGCATCACCGCATCTACCTCGAGAAAATCCAAAAGATGATGTTGACATTTCACCTACCATGTCGTTGGTGGCAAAGGTTCAAAAAAGGACTAACGCGCCGAACGTCAGACTCAGAGCAGTCCAATTAATGTTGTTGGTGACCTAAGCTCTATAAATAGAAGCCGATGAGCTGAAATTCAATCATCCAAGGGAGGATCCTTGTGAACCAGGGACTTTCCCTGCGATCCAAAAAAAATGCGTGAGAAGACGCTTGAGAGTTCTTCACCTCCTTCATCCATTCCGAGTGATGACCGGAGCCTTCAACCGGAGCTAGATCTCGAGAGAGTCAGCTTCTCCGCCCATCCATGGTGTCACACCCCGTCCCAGACTAACCTTAAAGCCTGAAAAAGGGCGTGATTGTAGCAATTATCAACTCTTTGGCTGACACTTACTGCCTAATAACTCTTGCGGAATAACTCTGATACCAAAATATAAACTATATATAGCGGAATGTCTTTAGGCCAAAATTTATTAATTCAGAAACATAACATATTTAGAGTCATTACAACACTAGATTCACAAGTCCCAAAACCCAAAAACCCTAGTCCCTATATAAACAACAGTAACATGTGTACAACAATATTAATAGTAACCACTTAAACCGACAGGTTACAAATCTCTTATTCCTTTAGTGGCAGAGCAGATGCAGAGCTATCTTTAGAAGATTTGACCGCTACTTGTGGGGGGAAAAAGAAAACATTTGAAAATGGGGTGAGCTTGCGCCCAATGAGTGACTTAAGAAAGATAATTGATTCTCATGCAAAATCTCAATAAAAAGTTTAACTGAAATATAAACTTCTACAGTACTTGTACGGCTGTATAAAAAATTTCCAAGCATAAAACATATAAAGTTATTTTAATCATAAAATAGTAAAACTATTTATTAATTGAGAATAACCCCTTACAGTGGATAAAACAATCCCAACACCAATTGCTAGTCAAGAGAGAACCCTTTTGCTCAATCTCTGACTCTAACTACCTACGTGCACGTTGCCATACTAAGTACCGTCATACCTTAGGTACTTCTGGTCAGATACCTTCTCACACATCCTTCAGTATCTGGTTGGTTTCGTACCTTCTCAAACGTCCTTCAGTACCAATTGATACCTTCTCAAATGTCCTTCAGTATCTAGTTGGGCGGATACCTTCTCAAATGTCTTTCGGTATCGCCTTTTAAGTAAAACTAGTCATAAATGATTTTCTCTTTAAAGCATGTAAAGTATAACACATATAAAAACATGGCTTTAAAGGTACTAACGCATGCTGAGTATATTTAACACATATAAATCGCTTTTCAACAATTTCTCACACATGCATGAGTTTAAAACATAACTCATGGTTTGCTTGGAATCACTTTGTAAAACTAGCTGGCATGAGAATAATCTTCTTTAAAACATGCTTTCTATAACACGTTGTAATAAAAAATTTTAAGCAAATGTTTTAGACAAAACGTTTTAGCCACTCAACTTGATTGCTTAGAAGCTTTTCACTCTAGTAGCTCCCTTTTCACCCCTAGAATCCAGAATCAACTTACAGCTTAGATTGCTTATAGTTCTGGACCTTATTTTGAAACACTTCCTTCTACAAAAATATTCTAAAATGTCTCAGGAAACTTACCCTAAACTTTGAGCACAGAACTCCTCGTGTTTTGGCCGAAATCACAGAATATTCAAGACTGGCCCAAACTGATTCGACATCCTGAACCTTCTGTCTTCTTCTCAGTTTCCAACCCGATCCCTTCGAGCTTTTCTTCCGGAAGCTCTATCCTGAAAACTAGACTTAGAGCTTTCAGGTGGCTTTAAAATCACTCCAAACGCACAAGTAAATTGGGAGAACTCCTCGTCCCAAGTTGATGCATCATCTTCAGACGTCACTGTCCAATGCGTCCTCTATGACTAACGCATGGATTTGGCTCCAACGCAAGGTTTGCTCAACGCATGGGCGTGCTTGGCCGCATGGGCTGTGCATTTGGCTGCATGGAAGGGCACCTTGATGCACGGCATAACTGCTCGATAGGGCGCTTAACGCATGGGCGTGCCCACTCGACGCATTGGCAGGGTGTCCGGCCGAGGCTGCTCGACACATGGCATGGACGCTGGCCGAGGCTGCTCGACGCATGGCATGGGCACTGGCCGAGGTTGCTCAACGCATGGCAGGGGGGCTGGCCGAGGTTGCTCGACGCATGGGTTGCCTTCCAACGCGTCACTTCCATCTTCCTTCCTTCAGCCGCATGCCATCCCCAACCACTCTTCCAACGCATCAACACAACCCTTCCAATGCATCAACACACAAAATTTATACTTAGCCAAATTTCCAAATTTTCCCCAAAAAGTTAATCTTCCAAGTTTCCTCTTTTCTTCAAATCTTCACTCTTTTCTCTACCATTACACTAGTTTCCACATCAATCTACTCAGCACACTGAACTCAATAGGGAATATACTCAAGTAGAGATATTAGGATTCGGGGATAACATTTACCTCCCCCTTATAAAAATTTCGTCCTCAAAATTTCGCTACAAGTCTATCAACTAAACAACTGTGGGTACTTGTTTTTTATTTGCTCTTCGGCTTCCCATGTTGCTTCTTCTGTGCTATAATTCCACCATAGTACCTTTACCAATGGGATTGTCTTATTCCTTAAGACCTGTTCCTTTCTGTCAAGGATTTCTACTGGTTCCTCTTCATAAGACAAATTCTTTTTCAACTGTATCGGTTGCTCAGGCAACACATGGGTAGGATCTGGCACATACTTTCTAAGCATTGCCACATGAAACACATCATGAATACGAGATAATTTTGGAGGTAAATCCAATATATATGCCATTAGGCCAACTCCTTCTATTATCTCGTAAGGTCCAATATATCTTGGGCTTAATTTCTGTTTCCTACCGAATCTGAGTATTCTTTTCCACGGAGATAACTTCAGAAATACTTTATCACCAACTTTAAACTCTAATTCTCTTCTCCGCTTATCAGCATAACTCTTTTGCCTATCTTAAGCTGTCTTAAGATTATCTCTTATAATCTTAACACTGTCTCATGTCTATTGCACAAGTTCTGGACCTAGTAATTTTCTCTCACCAACTTCATTCCAACATATCGGAGTTCTACATGGCCTAACGTATAGTGCCTCATACGGTGCCATCCCGATACTCAAATGGTAACTGTTGTTATACGCAAATTTGATTAACGAAAGATGTGTATCTTAATTGTAATATACATGCTCTCAGCATGTCCTCTAATGTTTGGATTGTCCGTTCAGACTGACCATCCGTCTGTGGATGAAAAGCAGTACTAAAATATAACTTGGTTCCCATAGCTTTCTGCAAACTAGACCAAAACTTTGATGTAAATCTAGAGTCTCGATCTGATACAATTGAAACTGGAGTCCCAAACTGACTCACGACTCGATCAACATATAGCTTAGCTAATTGGTCTAGGGTATAAGTAACTTTAACTGGTAAAAACTTAGTTGTTTTTGTCAATCTATCCACAATTACCCATATACCATCATAGCTCGCTGGTGTTTTAGGTAATCCAAACAGGAAATCCATCGTAATATGCTCTCATTTCCACTCTGGTACTGGGATCGGATTAAGTAATCCTGCTGGCCTCTGTCTTTCTGGTTTAACTTGTTGACATATTAGGCATCTGTCAACATACTCCGCTATTTCTCTTTTCATACCAGGCCATCAGTACGATCTCTTTAATATTCTGAACATCTTCGTATTTCCTGGATGCGTAACGTAGGCCAAACTATGTGCCTCCTCTAGAATAGCTTGTTTAAGTGCTAAGTCCTTAGGTACGCATATCCTACCTTCTTTCAATAGCACTCTGTCAGCTCTTAATTGGTAGTCCGTCCTCAATCCTTTATCTACTTCTTCAGCTAACTTCTAAAGATCAGAATACTTTAACTGCTTGCGTAGAATATCTTCTATGAGCGTAGAACGCACTTGAAATGAAGCTAATAACCCTCCTTTTTTACCAATTGATAATGCTGCCCTAGAATTATACAACTCATGAATCAGTGTACGCTTCACTGAATTGATCCTAGCTCTAGTTGATCTGGTTTTTCGACTTAAAGCATCAGCTACCACATTTTCTTTACCTGGGTGATAATCAATGGTACAGTCATAATCCTTGATCAACTTGAGCCATCTTCTTTGTCTCAAGTTCAATTTCTTCTTATCAAAGATATGCTCTAGACATTTATGATCTGTGAATATATGACATCGCTCACCAAACAAGTAATGTCTCCACTACTTTAGAGCTAACACAACTTCTGCTAATTCCAAATCATGTGTAGGGTAGTTACATTCATGCTTCTTTAACTGTCCAGAAACATAAGCTACTACCTTCCACTCCTGCATCAGCACACATCCTAACCCTTGTCGGGATGCATCACAATAGACTTCAAACTCTTTACCTGATGTAGGTAGAGTTAATACTGGTACTGATACTAACTTCTGTTTCAATACCTGAAAATTGTGCTTGCATTCTGGCGACGACTCAAACTTCACATCTTTTCAGGTCAGGTTTGTCAATGGTAGAGCTATCATAGAAAAACCCTCCACGAATCTCCTATAATAACCTGCTAAACTCAGAAAACTGCGTACTTCGGTTACATTCAGGGATCGTTCCCAATCGACTATTACTTCTATCTTTTGGGAATCAACGCGAACTCTGTCAGCTGAAACTATATGCCCAAGGAATACGACTTGGTTTAACCAAAAATCACACTTACTAAATTTGGCATATATCTCTTTTTCCTTTAGAATCTGTAACACTATCCTTGAATATTTTTTGTATTTCTCCGCACTACTAGAATACACTAGTATGTCGTCTATGAATACTATCACAAACTGATCCAGATAAGAATGAATTATCCTATTCATCAAGTCCATAAATACCGCAGGAGAATTTGTCAATCCAAACGGCATTACTAGGAACTCAAAATGTCCATATCTAATTCTGAATGCAGTCTTTGGAACAACAGTGTCTTTCACCTTCAACTGGTGATAACCCGATCTCAAATCTATCTTAGAGAATAATGTGGCTCTCTTTAACTAATCGAAGAGATCATCTATACGAGGTAATGGGTGCTTATTCTTAATGGTCACCTTATTTAGCTGTCTATAGTCTATGCATAATCTAAGAGTACTGTCTTTCTTCTTAACAAACAAGACTGGCGCTCCCCAAGGCAACACACTGGGTCTAATGTACCCTTTATCTACAAGTTCTTGTAACTGAACTTTTAGTTCCTTCAATTCTGTTGGTGCCATCCTATATGATGCCTGGGATATAGGTGTTGTACCCGGAACTAACTCAATAGTAAACTCTATTTCCCTATCAGGTGGTAAGCCTGATAATTCTTTAGGGAATATATCTAAGAATTCTTGTACCACAAGTACATCCTTAGGTCTCATTTCTTATCTTGTGAAACCACTACATAGGCTAAATAGGCTTCGCATCCCCTACTCAACAATTTCCTAGCCTTTACTACTGATATTAAGCTTCCTGGAAGTATTCTTTTATTTCCTACCAGGGTTATCTCTTTTTCACCTGGTTTCCTAAACACTATTTCTCTTCTAAAGCAATCCATAGTGGGATAGTGTTTACTTAGGAAATCCATACCTACGATAACATCAAACTCTAGTAATTCTAATGGAATCAAGTTAACCCAAAAACTCTGATTTCCAAGAATTACTTCACATTCCTGTAATACTTATGTACAACTAGAGTATCTCCTACAGGCGTAGAGATAAATAAATCCTCATTCATACACTCAGGCACTCTATCTATATGTAATGCACACATGCTAGATATGAATGAATGCGTAGCACCAGGATCAAATAATGCATAAGCAGATTGATTACATAAAGTTATCGTACCAGTTACGACATCTGAAGCCTCTTCCGCTTTCTGGTGTGTCATAGCGTATACTCTACCCTGCTGCTGCTGCTGCTGCTGTTGCTGTTGCTATTGGGGTCGTCCAGCTACCCCTTTCTGCTTAGTTATACCGGATCCGTCTCCTCTAGTTTCGATCGCTCTAGGTTGGTTTATAGTCTATGTAACTTCTATTTGCTCACTCTGTGCTCCATAACCTAGCTGAGGACAATCTCGCTTGAAATGTCCCGCTTGTCCGCACTGGAAGCACACATTCCTATTGCCATAACATACTCCTGTATAAGGCCTTTCACAGTTTATACAAAGTGGTTTCCTCCCTGTACTAGCTACTAACTCGCTAGTATGACCTGATACTCATCTACCACTCTGTCCAGCTGCAGGTCTTGACCTCTTTCAACTTGAACTTTGTTGGCTCATGCCTCCAAAGCTCCTTATACCTGATTGTCCAGAGAACGGGGGTCTAAATCTTCTACTTCGCGTTTCTCCAAGCATTCTAAACTATCCTTCACCTGGCTGGAGTACATCTTCCCTCGCTACACTCTGCTCTACTCGGATAGTGATCTCAACTAACTGAGTGAAATTCACCCAATTGGATGTAGAGGTAACGGGTGTACGTATTTTTCTTCTTAGACCATTCTCAAATCTTCTACACCTCTTCTTCTCTTTCGCAATGATTGGAAAGGCATACTAAGATAACTCAGTAAATATTTGTTCATACTCAACAACCGACATCACTCCTTGAGTTAGCCTAAGGAATTCCTCCCCCTTCGCTTCTTTAAAAGAACTAGGGTAGTATTTATCATCAAATACCTGTCTGAACTCAGGCCAAGTCATAGTTTCCGAACTATTCCTTCTAACTTTTATCACTTTCCACCACTTCTCAGCCCCTTTCTGCAGCAAGAATGCCACTAACTCGACCTTACGATCCTCAGGGCACCTCATAACCTTAAAACATTTCTCAATCAAATCCAACTAGATCTCAGCATCTATTGGATTTGTGGCTCTATCGAACGTAGTGGCTCCTAAAGCTTTCAGCCTCTCGATGCCGAATTTCTTTTCTGGATCGTTTTGAATAGATCCTACATTTGCCGCCAATCTTTGAGTGATTCTATCAAATACTCGATCCTCTATCTGGGGTTCTACACCTACCCTTGGTGTACTCGACTCATTTGCAAAAGTTGCTTCCTGCTCTACTGAGTCTCTAACTCTTTTCCCCTTCGGATCTGGGTCCCGTCCAACTTCAGAACCTCCGCTGGTAGGGTCAACATTCCTCTACACAGTCTGCTTGCTCTACTTGCCACTTCTCCTCAGCATCTTTGCCTAATTATTAAGTACACATGTTAGGGACTTATCTATGGGACTTAATCTAATACATGAACTCTCTTTTTCACCCAATACCTTATGCTTTAAATACCAAACTAGCTCAAAACTTTCCCAAGTTTACGTATATCTTTGCTCTGATACTAAGCTATCACACCCCGCCCCAGTCTAACCTCTAAGCCTGAGAAAGGGCGTGACTGCAGCAGTTATCAACCCTTTGGCTGATACTTACTGCCTAATAACTCTTGCGGAATAACTCTGATACCAAAATATAAAATATTCTTTTTATAATAATACCTTACATCATGAATCTAATAGCTTTAATAGGTATAATAACAGTTCTATTTGGAGCTACTTTAGCTCTTGCTCAAAAAGATAATAAGAGAAGTTTAGCCTATTCTACAGCGAAATGTCTTTAGGCCAAAATTTATTAATTCAGAAACATAACATATTTAGTGTCATTACAACACTAGATTCACAAGTCCCAAAACCCAAAAACCCTAATCCCTATATGAACAACAGTAACATGTGTACAATATTAACAGTAACCACCTAAACCGATGGGTTACAAATCTCTTATTCCTTTAGTGGCAGAGCAGATGCAGAGCTATCTTCAGAGGATTTGACCATTACCTATAGAAGGGGAAAAAGAAAACATTTGAAAACGGGGTGAGCTTGCCTCCAGTGAGTGACTTAAGAAAGATAATTGATTCTCATGAAAAATCTAAATAAAGAGTTTAACTGAAATATAAGCTTCGACAGTACTTGTACTGCAATATAAACATTTTCCAAGCATAAAACATATAAAGTTGTTTTAATCATAAAACAGTAAAACTATTTCTTAGTTGAGAATAATCTTACTGTGGATAAAAAAATCCCAACACCAACTGCTAGTCAAGATAGAATCTTTTTGCTCAATCTCTGACTCTAACTACCTACGTGCTCGTGGCCAGACTAAGTACCGTCATACCTTAGGTACTTCTATTCAGATACCTTCTAAAACGTTCTTCAGTATCTGGTTGGTTTGGTACCTTCTCAAATTTTCTTCAGTATCTAGTTAGGCGGATACCTTCTCAAATGTCCTTTAGTATCGCGTTTTAAGTAAAATTAGTCATAAATGACTTTCTCTGTAAAGCATATAAAGTATAACACATATAAAAACATGGCTTTAAAGGTATTAATGCATGCTGAGTATATTTAACACATATAAATCACTTTTCGACAATTTCTCACACATGCATGCGTTTAAAACATAACTCATGGTTTGCTTGGAATCACTTTGTAAAACTAGCTGGCATGAGAATAATATTATTTAAAACATGATTTTTATAACACGTTGTAATCAAACATTTTAAGCAAATGTTTTAGTCAAAACGTTTTAGCCACTCACCTTGATTGCTTAGGAGCTTTTCACTCTAGTAGCTCCCTTTTCACCCCTAGAATCCAGATTCATATTACAGCTTGGATTTCTCATAGTTCTGGACCTTATTTTGAAATACTTCCTTCTAAAACAATATTCTAAAATGTCTCAAAAAGCTTATCCTAAACTTTGAGCTTAGAACACCTCGTGGTTTGCCTGAATCAAAGAATCTTCAAGACTTGCCCAAACTGATCTGATAGCCTGACCCTTCTGTCTTCTTCTTAGTTTCTAGCCCGATCCCTTCGAGATTTTCTTCCAGCAACCCTACCCTGAAAACTAGACTTTCAGAGCTTTCAGGTGGCTTTGAAATCACTCCAAACTCACGAGTAAATTGGGAGAACTCCTCATCCCAAGTTGATGTGTCCTCTTCAGACCTCACTGTCCAATGCGTCCTCTATGACTAATGCATGGATTTGGCTCCAACGCAAGATTTGCTCAACTCTCCCACTATTTTTACAGTATTTCTGAATTGTGATCTAAAAATGAAGTCTTTTGGCTCTATTTATAGGGTCCAAACCTTCTCCAGAGTTGACACCACCTACTTGGCTGTATGGCCAAGTGTCTCCTTCTCACCCCATCAATGCAATGCTGTGATCATCGCAAGCTAAGTGTCTTCCTCCCACGCTGCCAATGCATGAGCCTCCAATCTGATGCCACCACCTTAAATTCTTGAGGCTTAAGGCTTTCCTCCCAAGAAGACACATGGTTTTGATGATGTTCTCCTGCCGATCTCATTCTTTGTATGCATCCAACTCTTGGATGTTCAACACATAATCCACACTCAACGCATAGCCTATCATCAACGCATAGCAAGAAAATCACTACCATCATAGTTCAACTTAGCCATCGCAAGAGCTAACCATCACCAACGCATAGGGTAACCGTCCATCCTCGATGCATGGCTCACTAGGTAGCATTGCATGACTTGATTGGCATGGGCGCATGGTGCTGACCACCAACGCATAGGCACGCTGCATAGGTTGGTCGCTCGACGCATGGGCGTGCTTGTCCGCATGGGCTGTGCGTGGCGCCTTGATGCTTGGCTGGGTGCTTCGACGCATAGACGTGCTGCTTCGACGCATGGGCGTGCGCCGTAAGCTGGTCATTGTTCACTCGCTTGGCCACATGGGTTGTGCGCTTGGTTGCATGGCAGGGCACCTCGACGCACGACATAGCTGCTCGGTAGGGCGCTTAAAGCATGGGCGTACCCGCTTGATGCATTGGCAGGGTGTCCGACCAAGGCTGCTCGATGCATGGGCAAGGCGTTTGGCCAAGACTGCTCGACGCATGACATGGGCGTTGGCCGAGGCTGCTCAACGCATGGCAGGGGTGCTGGCCGAGTTTGCTCGCTGTATGGGCTTCCTTCCAACGCGTCACTTCCATCTTCCTTCCTTCAGCCGCATATCATCAACTCTTTCAACGCATCAACACCACCCTTCCAACGCATCAACACACAAAATTTATACTTAGCCAAATTTCCAAATTTTTCCACAAAAGTTAAGCTTCCAAATTTCCTATTTTCTTCAAATCTTCACTCTTTTCTCTACCATTACACCAGTTTCCATGTCAACCTACTCATCACACTGATCCCAATAGGGAATATACTCAAGGAGAGAAATTAGGATTCGGGGTTCACACATGGCACCACCGGCAACCTTGATGCACATCCGCTGGGAGCAAATCTTTGCTTCCAGCTGGTCATTTCTTTTTTCTTTCTTTTCCTATATTGTATTGTATGACATTTTGTGATTAAGGAATTAATACAACTTGTTTTCAATGCACTTCTCTGTTTCCTTCAACTCCATCTCCATCTTTTTTGCTTAGCATCTTTACTTTCATTGCAACACTTAGTGGGAATGCTTGGGTATTGCATACTTAGTCATGTGGATTAGGAATATGAAGCATGTAGCAACCCACCGAGAGGTGTGCGTTGCACGAGTGTGTGAGTAACCTTATTTTCTTAGTGTGAAGCTACTACAACGCCTGTCTATAGGCTAAAGCATTGTTTGTCTATGAGTAAAGTCAGCAACAATCAACTGCTCGAGAGGGTAAGTGGTTGGACACATTAAGCAAGGTATGCGTTGTTCACTAGGGATAGTAACAACCTTGCGTCAACCAAGTTCATGCGTTTGTCTTATTTTATGTTGTGCTCAACACCCCTTTAGAGCTACTCGAGAGAGAGTCTAAAGAAAGAACCTAATGACTCGAGAGAGCTAGGTTAGAATCTAGACTCGAGAGAGCGAGATTAGATCAGCATAAGCAAGAGATAGGGACTTAGAGATAAGCTCTGTTTGTCAACACTGCATCGTATACACCCTAGGAATGGAATGATGATATGTGGTCGCCTTGTTTGTGTATCATCGCATAGAAAAGAATTAGAGGCTTATGCGTAGGCCCTATAGTTACCTCTGCACATACATCGCATGCGTTCTAGCATTAAAAGCTGTAGTATTCGCACCGAGAGGTGGTTTACTATTGTATGAGTGTTGCATGATCGCATTAGTTTGCGTTGACTAGGGTTGCCCTTGCGGTCACTCTTAAGTATTGTAATGAAAACATCTCCGCATTTTATCTATTTTTCCATACATTTATTTCATGTCAAGTGTTGTCGTATCTCTACCTTTCATGCATATTCTCATTGCATTGTCTGTTAGATAGGAGTAGGAGTAGGATTAACTTAGCAACATCCCCTCCATTCTTTTATTTAAACCGTCGCATGCACATCACCGCAAACACATAGCTACAAGTCCCTATGTTCAACCTCGGATTAGCCGAGAAACTTCGTTCATGTTATACTTGGTGTGAACACAAGAAAACTTGTGGCAGGACGCATGGTCATCGCATACATTCATTAACGCATTATCAGTCCAACACGTGACCATCGACGAATGACTATCAATACATTTCTTAGGAACATGCATCGCATAACGCGTCCATGAGATTTTGGTTGTCAAGTAAAATTGACTTCTAATTTCCCACCATCAATGACCATAGGTAACATGACCTCAATCTTGAGTGAGTTGGGAACTCCTGCCTTTGAGGGCGATCCTTTGATTTCCAAGGGTGCGAGTGGCCAGATCGCCAACTCAAACCTACACTTTGAGGATTCATCTAATTTGGGAGTTGGGAACTCAGCTACACAAGATGGAATTCACTCCTTCCCGAAAGCAGGGGTAAGTAGATAGATTGCTCCCTTAAGGGCTTATCCCTGGGCTTGAACGATGTGGCACCACACACATTCTCCTGGCCCGAGAGGTGCCCACACATAGTAGGACTATGTTGTATTGTTCATTAGAGGGATCAGTGGTACTTAAGGAGTTAAATGTAACTACAGGAGCAAAATGGTAAATTGGCCCAACTATACTTACGAGCATCTGTGAAGGGTTATCGTACTGTTGATTGCTTATATTCGATGGACACAAAAATATATATGTGGTGAGAAGAGTGCAACTGTCGGTCTTTAATGGAATGCCTAGCAATTAACAGATGGCGGATCTCATGGCTAAAGAGTTTAGTCAGCTATTCATGTACCATTGAAGTTTGTTGGGTTTTATGTCCTAAAACTCGTGATTTGTAAACATTAGAATT
This sequence comes from Benincasa hispida, assembly GCF_027475165.1. Classification (NCBI taxonomy): domain Eukaryota; kingdom Viridiplantae; phylum Streptophyta; class Magnoliopsida; order Cucurbitales; family Cucurbitaceae; genus Benincasa; species Benincasa hispida. The sequence continues at coordinate 57,792,179 of NC_143488.1, forward strand.
TATTCTGAGAATTCGATAAAGTTTTTGTTGACTATATTAGAAATCCAATAAACCTAAGTCCCTTGACTATTATATGAGTACTTAAACTTTATATGGAGACATACAAGTGGATCAGGTTCGAGTAAATAGTCAAAATGATCTATAGTATATGAATAAGGTTGGGTACCTTATTCTGGTAACACTATTGGATGTGGCTTACTCTATAGTTGTTACAAAGAGTTGTAAAGTGCTACATACGAAGTGATCCTAATTCGTGCATGTTGAGACATGAGGAATGTCCTAAGCAAATGAGCTTTGTGCAAGATCGGACCACGAAACCTGTCACTCTTACTTTATAATGTTGTTTACTATTTAAGACTGACTATTTCAAAGCGATGACCTAGGTAACTTAACCTTAATCCTGAGCTAACTATGAATTTCTGTTTGTTCGGGATTATCCTTTGATCTGCAAACGGTGAGAGTAGATCAATTGCCTCTGCTCAATAAGCTTACCTTTTGGGGATAAGACGGGATGAATAGCTGGGAACATAGGGTGCAAGAGGGAATTCACTCCTACCTGATTAGGGTTAGTAGAGAGGATGTTCCCTTCAAGTGCTGATTCTGGGTCTTGAACAAGAGGCCTCACCCTCTCATTAGCCTAAGAGGGATTCGATTTGTTGATTAGATCACAAATCAATTGTTTATTAGGGGATCAGTGGATCTTAAGGAACAAGAGGTAATTACGGGGGTAAAACAGAGATTTGACCCAGTCGTTATTACGAGCAACCTGTGAAGGGTTAACTTACTAATCATGGTTATATCGAGTGGACATAATATATCTACAGTGAGGGGAGTTCAGCTATATGCTTTAATGGAATCACCCATTAGTTAACGAATAGGGGTTGAATCAGTCCAATGAGTTTAGCCGATTAATCTCGAATCGTTGGAGCCCATGATCTGTAGGTCCGCGAGGTCCCCCTACTAGCTCATAAATGGGTAAGCTTTAGGGTAGCTTAAGGAATTAATTTGAAACGTTCAAATTATAGGAACAAGAGAATAAATATTTAAACAAGATTTAAATATATGAAGATGATTATTGTATAAAAATTAATTTAATATTTAATATTAAATTAACTAATTTTTTAAAATTAATTTAAGAAAATCAATTTTTGAATTAAAATGATTTAAAAGTCATTTTGTGTTTTAAAAAGAAAATGGAAAAATGTTTTGCATGGTTGCACAAAATAGAAAATGGATTTTCTCCATTACCATCATCTTTATGCTCACACACAAACCATTATCTTCTCTACTTTGATTCTCCAAGCATGAGCTGCAAGCCATGCACTCTATCACTTTGCTTGTTCATCTAAATATATAAAGAAGATTGGAGTTGTTGGAGAAAAAGGAGAATATAAAGTTCAGAGAGAAAAATCACGGTGAAGAAGAAACTGTATTCTTCAATCTGCTGCTGTGAGCTTTTCTTGTTTGTTCACATCAACAAGCTATTCTTGAGTCCCACAACTCTGCCTAAAGCTCCAAGAGCATAGTAGGGAAGGCTTTGAGGTGGTTTACGTTGATATCAAGTGAAGACAGCAGCTAAACAGACGTTTTCTTGGAGAGTTCATCAAAGGTATGTTCTGAAAAACCCATTTTTTATGGAGTGCATGCTTTAGTTTTTGCCAAAATTAGTGAATTAGAATGCTTATGTATCCTTGATACTTTTGTTGCATGTTATTTAACTCTTACAATGACTTGCTACAGATGGTTTAATCCTGATCATTCATATGGGGACATGCGAGCGGAGGCGACCTATACAAAGAGTTTGTATAAGACCGGACCACGAAGTGTTATAGTTTCGTTATATAACGTCGTTTATGACAGAGACTTCACTTCACTAGAATGACTATAAGTAACATGACCTCCATCCTGAGTGAGTTGGAAACTTCTGCCTTTAAGGGTGGTCCTTTGATTTGCATGGGTGCGAGTGGCCAGATCGTCGACTCAAACCTACCTCTTTGGTGATTCGTCTTATTTGGGAGCTAGGAACTCAGCTACACGAGATGGAATTCACTCCTTCCCCAAAGCATGGATAAGTAGATAGATTGCTACCTTAAGGGCTGATCTTAGGGCTTGAACAATGTGGCGCCACACACCTTCTCATGGCCTGAGCGATGTCCACACATAGTAGGACTATGTTGTATGGTTCATTAGAGGGATCAGTGGTACTTAAGAAGTTAGATGTAACTACAGGGACAAAAAGATAAATTAGCCCAGTTGTACTTACGAGCATCTGTGAAGGGTTATCATGTTGTTGATTGGTTATATCCGATGGACACAGAAATATATCTGTGGTGAGAATAGTGCACATGTCGGTCTATAGTGGAATGCCTCGCAGTTAACGGGTGGTGGATCTCGTGGCTAAAGAGTTTAGTCAGCTATTCACATATCGTTGGAGCTTCAAGCCATAAGGTCTCCTTGGTAGCTCAATGGATTCAAGTTGAGAATCATTTTTTGGGTTAGCTTGAAGTGTTCAAATTGACAAAAGGGAGTTTGATTATATATGATATGATTGAATTGGTTAAGTATATATGATATGATTGACATTATGTATGAGATACATTATTTGGAGGAAAATGGATATAAATATGATTTATATCTAGTGAAGGAGAAAACATATGGTTGATATATGATATAAACTATAGGTTAATGAATATAATATGATATAAACTACAGGTTAATGAATATAATATGATTATATTTATTATTATATCTAGTGGCGGAAAAAAGAACTATGGTTAATGTATTGCATATGATGTGATATTAAACCATAGGTTAATGAATATAATATGATTATATTTATTATTTATTTTTGGAAAATTATAGGATAATTGTGTCGGCGTTTTCTTCATAACCGTGTGATAGTGGAAGGTTACATTCAGTTTTCGTAACTGGAGAATAAAATGAAAATCGTTTTCATTTTGCAAAGAGATTGGTCATTCGCTCACGTTTGGTATATACAGCCTATCGCATAGCAAACCAAGAGGCTATACGATAGCTCAACGTTTCTAAACGATCGCATACACGCGCACAACTTACTAAACAATCACATAGGATTTGTTAAACGATTGTCTAGCTGTTTCCTAAACGATCGCCTGCCCGAGGGTTTACTAAACGGTCGTCTATACGATCATGACCTATTTACTAAACGATCATGTACCTCTTTCTAAACGATCAAGCATCGTCTATACGATAGACATCAGCCTTCTCCCACTTGCTTGGTTGTGGTACATGATCTTCTCTTCCTCCTTCCCTCTGCCAAATCCAACAAAGCCCACACCTCATGGATTCTCACACCAATAATACTGAGGGTTCTAAATGGTGGTGTCCTCCCCGTTGCTGTGTTCAAGTGGAGGTCATTCGTGGGTAGATGATTGTGATTTGGTGAACGACTGGAGTGGACATTCTCAGCGAGAGCAAAAGGAGGAATCCTTGTACGAAAATGAGTTCTAAGGCAAAGAAGGGTTCTCCAACTAGTATGTATTCCGTTCTCTTTTTGTATAGTTTTCAAAATATGCCGGTAATTTATTGAATATTGCATATCTATTCTATTAGACTGTGAATGCATGAATTTTGTCACAATGAGTTTGGAACGATCTCACTTCTGATCAGAGGTACACTTGAATAAGAGTTCCTTCAATTGGTATTAGAGCTAGGTTCTGATATTTTAAATTCATTGATGTAAAGAATGGCATTTACATTCTCAGTGGGTAAAAGCATGTCTGCTCTCTGTTTAAGCTTTAAATAGTTTGTGGATGTAAGATTAATGGAGTTTCCTAGGATGAAGCCTCTGGTCATTTAAATTCTTTTACATTTAAAGTTAATTGTAAGGGCCCCTGCGTTTTTGGGCATATTAACTTGCTATCGAGTCTGTAATTTCAAAGTTATTTGAGTCTATGAGTCATTCGTGAAGAAGCTTCAAGGCAAAGGTTGCTGTTCTTCGAGGATGAAGACGACCAAGCATTGGTCGGGTCGTGTAAACGATGGGGTAGACAATCATTGAGTGTCAGATACTCAGGAGCGAGTTGACACACGCGCACTAGACGATCGTGTAACTCAGCAAGCTTCATCGCTTAGTTACTGACTATACAATCGCAGAGTAAATCGTGTACTTAATCGCTTGTTACCCCATCGCTTAGTCGTTTGCTTAATAGCTTCATCGCTTAGTCTAGACAATCGGGCTTCGCAGCTAGGTTGTCATCTAAACGATTGTTTAAAACTCGCGTGTTTAGTCTTGTGCGCTAAACGATCGGGTACCTCATGCTTCATCGTATAGTTATTGGTACTCGATCGTAGCTAAACAATCGTATACCCAGCCACGTTTACTAAACGATGGGAACTTTGCCTGGGCGGTTCAAGACCTGGTTCGCCTTGAACCGGTTTGCTCGATGGAATATGTAATAGATAGAGTTTTTACTTCCAGTTTTTTAGGCGATTCATCCCGGTCCATTAATCCTTTGTGAATGTACATAGGATGTATGTTTATTTATATGTCATATGATATGCCATATAGAAGAAATCTTACCTTAGGTTATGCATTGGTCATGCATAAGTGTTATGATTTAGAGAAGCATGATTTAAATTATGTAAGAGCATGCTCATGCATCATATAATATAAGAGTTATATTTATGCATGCATAAAGCATAGACATGCATCATCTTTATATTATAAGTGTTATAGTATAAGGGTGTATGGAGCATGTTTGCTTGGTTCGTTACTTGTATATAAAAGTTATGTATAGTAATAAATGTGTAGGAATGTATCAGCAACAGCAAAAGAAACAAGGATCATTAAGCACTCTAATTCATTAATTTTGGCAGAATATAAAGCATGCTCTTGCAGAAACAAGTGGATTTCAAGACATATCTTTGTAGAACTTCTTCAAAGCTCGATCTCTAGCTGCAAACTTCTCCAAATCTGGTTGTAGACCACCTCAAGATCTTCCCCACTATTCTCTTGGTGTTCTAGATTGAGTTGTGGGACTCAAAACAAGCTTGAATCAAGGAAATTTTAAGAAGAGCTCATAACAGCAATCCAGTTGAAGAACACCTTCTTCACCATGAATTTTCAACAAAAATTATATCAATTGTATACCTAAAATTCACTCCAATCTCTTCAATATATTGCAGACCATCATGCAAGGAAGATAGTTGCATGAGATGCAACTCATGCTTGGAGTAATTAAAGGCAAAAGAATGAGTTTTATGTGAGCAACTATGAAGATGTAATGGAAAAAATCAGCTTTCCATTTTTGTGTATTTTTCAACTTATCCAAATTCCAAATTTGATTTTAGAAAATACAATTTGATTTCCTAAATAAAAAATTATTAATTTTACAAATTAATTTTTTCAAATTAATAAATAATTATTTAAACAATTTAGATAATTCTAATTAATTTAATATCAAATATTAAATTAATTTTACATAAATTCACCTTCATATATTTAAATCATATTTAAATATTAATTCTCCAATTCCATTTAATTCTTAAAACTAAACGTGTAATTTTATCTCATATAATTACTAATTCCTTTAATTCTAATTTGAACGTTTCAAATTAACTTATCACGCTACTCTAGAGCTAATCCAAATACAAGCTGGTAGGGGGACCTTGCAGACCTAGAGATCATGGGCTCTAATGATCCGAGATTAATTGGCTAAATTCATTAGACCAAATTAACCCTCATTCGATAACTAAAGGGTCACTCCACTAAAGCCCATAATTGCACTCCCCTCACTGTAAATATATTATGTCCACATAATTTAACCATAATTAGTAGTCAACCCTTCACAGGTTGTTCGTAATAACGACTGGGTCAAATATCTATTTTACCCCCGAGATTACATCTTGTTCCTTAAGTTTCTACTGATCCTCTAATGAACAATTGGTTTGTGATCCAGTCACTAAACAAAAACTCTCTCAGCCTAGTGAAAGGGTGAGGCCCCTTGTTCAAGACCTGGATTTAATACTTGAGAGAACAACCTTTCTCCTATCCCTAAATCGGGTAGGCGTGAACTTCGTCTTACACCTTATGTCCCCAGTTATCTATTAGGTCTTACCCCTGAAATGGGAGGCTTATTGAGCCGGCGCTATTGAATCAACCCTCACCTATGAAAATCTAAGGATCATCCCAAATAAACAGGAGTTCATAATTAGCTCAGGATATCGAATTACCTAGGTCATCTAAGTGAAATAGCCAGTCTTATACAGTAAACAGCATTATAAAGTAAGAGTGACTTATTTCTTGGTCCGATCTTATGCAAACTCATTGCATAGGATGCCCCCACTCCTCATGTCATAACATGTACAAATTAGGATCACTTCGTATGTAGCATTTTACAACTCTTTGTAACAACTACAGAGTAGGCCGCATCTAATAGTGTTACCAGAATAAGACACCCAAGCTTATTCATATACTATAGATCATCTTGACTTTTACTCGAACCTAATCCACTTTTATGTCTCACATAAAGTTCAAGTACTCATGTAATAGTCATGGGTCTTGGTTTATTGGATTTAGAGTTTCATGTATACAATTTATAATATCAATAATAAGTTTATTGACTATAGAAAATGTTTATCCTTTTACAAACTGCGAGTTTTAGGACATAAAACCCAACAGAACAGACATTGCATGAAGCATGACAGATAGGTTAAATTTATAAGTGTTATAAATACCTAGTTGTGTGGCAATGTAGTTTTAGTTATTTCTTTTATAAAGGTTATAAGGAAATTAAAACTAAAATCAATAAGGAAGACATGCATGCCAACTTAGGTTTGAATCATGGTTTTAAAAGTGTTTTAGAACTTGGATGAGATAGACCTAAGATCACGGTTCTAATATGATTAGCAACTTAGGCTTTAATCTTTTAGTCAGTTTAATAGGATTAAATTGACTAATAAAATGTTAAAGTGTAACAAATCCATTTATAAGTGACCTTTTGTCTAAGGCTGGTTCTGTCTAGGCTAGGTATTTAAGGTGGTGGAAATGGAACATTCCTACCTGGGAACCTACCTGGAAAGGTGAATTAGATAGACTTGATGTATGCATGCAAGATTGAGGACAGTTCATTAAAGAGATTAATGTGACTACTTGAACTTGTTTAGTTTCAAAGACAAGTGTTGTTTTTTAGCGGATTACATGGACTTAGATTAAAATCAGTAGTCGGATGGTCTAAGTTAATGAACCCCTAGGTACAACATTCAATGGGAGGTACTTTGGGCATCTAATGCTTCATTTAAGTCTCTCGCGTTTCTCCCTTTATTGTCCACACCGTGAGATCTATTCTCGGTCTCATGGCACCCTAAGAGTGTCCCCCTAAATGATGGTGTTAGATCAATATCAAGGTGGATGGAGAGAATGTTCATAGTAAGTGGAAGCGGGACGTGCGACAGCATATCCCACGGTCTCTTTCGTTAGGTTGGATAAAGTTTCTGTGCATCGCCTCGAGGCACCCTACGAGTGTCCCCTTATAGGATGGCAGTTTTGCACATTTCTTTATTTGATATCCTATAGAGGATAAGGTTACTTAGTCTCTTGTCCTAATCTTCTTTTTCCCTATGGTGGGCGCATTAGGGCGGGACTCTAGGGCCGAAAACGAGGGGTTACACTTATGCAAAATTGTTAAGGGTTAACAATTCTAGATCGAACAAATTGTGGCTATTAGGTATAGTTCCAAGAGTTGGTTCTGCCTAATGGTTGATAGTGTCTCATCCCAATGAAGGGGCATCTGATCACCCCACCGGTGATGTTTGTCCTACCTCGCTGGGGCATCATTGCAAAATAGAAGTCTTATCACTTAGGTAACTATTTTTCTAAAACTAAAATTGGTGTTAAAATGTGGTTTAGAAAAAGAGTTATAAAAGTTTGTTCTGTTTTCAGCAACAGTTTTAAAATGGCTACAGCCACAATTTCTCTATTAAGCACTGACAAATTAACTGGCGAGAATTACGCTAGTTGGAAACACATGATCATGACTATACTTATCATCGAGGATCTCATGTTCATCCTTACAGAGGCGCGTTCTCCTATTTCACCTCTTAATGCCGCTCAAAATGTTCATGAGGCTTACGAGCATTGGACACGGGCGAATGAGAAGGCCTGAGCCTATATCTTGGCCAGTATTAACGACATGTTGGCCAAGAAGCATGAGCCCATGGTCTCAGCGCGTGAGATCATGGAGTCCCTGTGGGGGATGTCCGGACAACCGTTTAGACAGCTCAAGCATGAAGCTCTTAAATACATCTTTAACTCCAAAATGGAGGAATGCAGCTCTGTTCGAGAACATGTGCTTAATATGATGGTCCACTTCAATGTGGCGGAGATGAATGGGTCTAGGATCGATGAAGGCAGCCAGGTTAGCATCCTGCATTCGTTGTCGGAAAGCTTCGTGCACTTCGTTAGCAATGCGATTCTTAACAAAGTGGACTATACCCTTACAACTTTCCTCAACGAGTTGCTGACATATCAATCCTTACTGAAAAGTAAGGAGAAGAGGTGAGGTGAGCCAAATGTTGCCTCGTCTTCAAAGCAGTTCCATTGAGGTTCGACCTTAGGAACGAAATCTGCACCGTCTACTTCTAACCCGAATAATCTCGGTAAGTGTGTATTAAAATTATAAATAAAAAAAAAAAAGGAAATAACCCTCTACTTAGGGGTGTTCATGAGTTGGGTTGGGTTGAAAGACTTTTTAGACTCAACTCAATTGTTCGGGTTGTAAATTTTTTCAACCCAAATAACCCTTATTAAAAAAATGAACCCAACCCAATCCAACCATAAAATATTTGGATTGAGTTGTTTCGGGTTAATCGTGTCATTTATTTTAAAATTTGTTCTAAAAAGAAGTAAAATGTAAATATTTAAAAATCTAATTTAATTATGTTCATATATTGAATTAAGATTAACAACTCAATTTCAATTTATATAGTGAATTTTTTTTTCTAAAGTGCAAAGAAACTACTTTTAAAAGTTATTGAAGAATAAATTATTAAAAAATATTAGAATTAAATAAAATTAAAATCAAGATATGTATAAATAATGGTGTTATAAGTAATAAAAAAATATATTTTAAAGTTAATAGTAAATTCGGGTTAATTCGGGTTGGTTTGGGTTATATTAGGTGAACCCATGAACCAAACCAACGCATAAATTTTTAATTTATTTGAACCCAACCCAACCTAAATGAGTTGATAACCCAACCCAAACTGCACGAGTTGGGTTGGGTTGATCAATTTTTTCGGGACATCGGGTTTTTTGAACACCCCTACCTCTACTTCATAGGTTATTCCCCGATTCTCTCTCCTCTACGTTTCGTCTCTCTAGCTGTTGCACTAAAAAAGCTCTAGTCGTCGATCTAATACATTGTTAATCGTTGATTGAAGCCGCCACCACGCCGCCATAATTCGTCTGTCGAGTCGTGCACCTCCTCAGATACTCTAGCCACCGTCGACGTTCGTGATTTGACGTTGTCTGGATCTCCATGTCGTCGAATTGGCTGTCAAACGTCCGCCATTACAATCACCCTCAGTCTATCATTAGTGTAAATATACATCCTCAACTAGGTGGGTTCCGATCTCACTCTCTTCTTAATCTCTCACCCTTCATCTCTCTCTAGATCCCTTACCGTCTTCTCTTTCTAGGTTCTCATCTGGTCCCCGCTTCCATCATCAATCTGTAGGTTGATGGAGCATCATTGTCGCTGCACAGTAACCATCGTGCTCTCACTGGAATTTTGGAGTTAGGTAGGGTCTTGGGTAAGTTTGGTTAGTTTTTCTTGAAAATCTTTGATACTCATTGAAGGTATGGCCTAATAATTGATTTGACCTCAATTTTGAGGTTGGATTGAAGTTTTTTTTTTTTTTCTTGAAGAATCTGAGGTGCTATTGTTTGCCTTCTTCTTCAATTCTTGATAATGATGAAGGATGATGAGAATAAGTGATTGAGATAGTAAATGATGAGGATATTTAATCTATCTCTTGGTATACAAAAGATATTATCAGTTGGACTAATGATATGCGTACACCTTACTAACACATACAAGTCTTCTTAAGCTAGACTCAAATATAAATCTAGTCTAAGTGTCCTGGTAAGCCCATGGTCGAACACAGGGATTCTAGAATATACTAACGTACGGCTAACCTTTGAATCTATTGCAAAGGCTTCCTTATTACTTAATAGGTATTGGTTATTTACACTAACTATTGACATGCATGCAAGAGGATAATAGGAGTTCAGATAGAGAAAAAGGGGTCATGGATGAATGACTTATGCGTAGATGGTATGCATTGATTTCCTAGTGGGAGTAACAAGCCTATATGAGCATAATGACAATGAACATAAAGATGGTATGGATGTTTGCTAAATTTAAATATATGTGTGATGCGTTGGAAATCTGTTATTTAATTTATGTTCAACACCTCTCGATGTGGTTGCCACACTTAATCCTATCTCTAAGGTGCATATATTAGTTACAAAGAATAGACAAAAGACATGAATAATTTTATCTCTATTACTTCACGCCCTGGCTTGATGCGTTCAACAATTAATTACTCTCTCAAGTGACTTAACTGTTTTTCACTTCAATCAACTAATCAGGTAGATTCAGCATAAACTTTATGCATTCATCAAGTCAAAAAAATCACAAACACAAATAACTTAGAAAATAAATAGGTGGAGATATGGAGAATGGTCGAAAATGAGATTGGATTAAAAATATAAGTTTGATAAAAAATACTCTTAGTTTAATCAGTGGAATGGTAGATGAGAATGCAAAGATAAAGGAAGAAGTCAAGCCTTAGAGTTTAATCTCTTGTACTCTTGGGCTTGTTTTCAATGCTTGTTGTGGAAAACTTGGTGAAGAAGTTGAAAGAGATGTCTCTCTCGAGCTTCTCTCCGGCATGACCTCATTATCAACAGTGGAAAATGGTGGTCGTCCCTCCTATTCTTTACTTGCAAACGGCAGAGGTGAAGAATGTCCAACTACTTGCTAACTATCTATTGTCTGATTTTCTAACTCTTTCTCTTGCAGGTAGCTTCCCTTTATATAGGCAATCACTTAGCACTTGGTGATGTGATTAAATTAAATTCCATACCCTAAAACAATCGTCTACCACTCTATTTCGATCAGACGCCGTCAGTCAGGTGCCCATGCCTGCAAGTAGATGATTTGACATGGATTGCACAAGCTAAATGTATCTTCCATGTGTCGCGTGTAGTTTGGACGCATACATCTTGCATTGGCCTTGTCTGCAACACTTAGTAGATTTTTCTACTTCCTGCATTAAAGTGTGTTAGTGAAGCAATTTTTCACTTAAAAGATAATTTTATATGAATTTATCACATGTATAGAATTTCATGTGTTTTATATCTACAAGTTATCAGCTATCCGGAGTTTGGTTTTGGTGTTTCTAGACCGACGCCGTGTGGGTAAAATTACTTGGAGTTGTGAAATTATTTGGGTACATTATGTTTGGTTTAGGCCTAATCAGTGATTTTTTAATTGGATTTATGTTTTAGGATTTCAGTTCAAGTAGACTGTTGGAATATGGTTGCTGTAATAACTTCTCTGGACTTAATTTGAGGTAAGTGATACTATTACCAGTGCCTTCGTGCTAGGTGCCCTAGTTCAAAATTATCATGTTATTTATTGGATTTTGGTACTATGATTTGGAATATGTGTTACCCTTTTTTATGTATGAAAAATACAAGGATTATGAGCATGTTAAATCTATATGTCAAGTTAGGATTTGATGGGACCACTTATGAGATTTATGTATGTGATGCATGTTAGATTAGTAGAGGCGATTACCATCTCGCCTTGATATATGTTTGATACAGCGGACCAAATGGTCCAATTCCATGTTTTGATAGTGTGTCATTAGGTCACTAGACATGCGTGAACCGATAGGTTCATCTACATGTTACGACTTCGTGAGTCAATAAGTTCACTTTCATGTTTTATCTGACGATGTGCCATCAGGACACTAGACATGCGAGTTAGGGTGAGATAGGTTATCTCCTTAGTTGGCCATCTAGAAACAGTGATATTATGCAGGTCCCACTAACCCTAAGCATTCACAACATGTTATTACTTAGCCTAATCCTCGTAATGGGGGGATCACTTGCTAAATATTTTATACTCATCCTTTATGTTTACATGTTTCTTAGGTAAGGGCAAGGATACACGGTCGATTGACAAGAGGAATCTGTGACATTGCCGATAGGACTAGTCAAACGCTTCCGCATATGAGTTCTTATGTCATTTTCATGGTTTACTATTTTCTTTTCATGAACTTGATTTTGATAGAGTTTAGGTGTTGGAGATTTTTTTTTCAATTAATTTTTCTTATTTTCAAATTTATGTTTTAGAGGTACTCCGAATCAAAACGTTATGATTTTGTTGACTGGAACTTTATATACTTTTGTAAAAATAAATGTAATGAATGGAAGACAGATTTACCACTAAGCTAACTAATAGTTTTGATACTATGGCAATTTTTTATGAAATGCTTAAAGCATATACATTATAATTTTCTTGGATTATTTCTTCTCACAATTTTAAAAACATTTATTTTTCCTTTTGTTTTTGGAACATCTTTTTTCCTAGTAGAAATTGGAACTGAGTTACAAATTTTAATTTTATGTTTGAAGATAAATAAATAAATAATTGTCTTATATATTAACGTATCACGTTTTATTTGTTAAAAGAATAAATAGATGACTCAAATAACGTAAATCAATTCACTCAAATGTTTCATGGTTGGATTGGATATGGCTTTTTATCTTGCAAGGATGCATGTATCGAAGAAATTTACCATCCCAATAATTTGGTTAAATTAAAAATATACATCACGTCAATCTAACCCAATTCGACTTATGAATAGAACTATATCTTTCAAAAGGTTGGATTTGATTTTTTTTTTTTTTTTTAACTTAGATGAAAGTTTTATAAGGGTAAAATACAGGATTTTTGTTGATGGGTTTTTATGAATATATTTTAAATTTTATTCTAAATCCAAATTATTTTTAATTATGACTACCCAAGAAAACCCTCCAAATATATTGGCAAATGTGTACATCTATGTTATTTTAATTATTCATAATAACTTTGGGTTAGTTTTCATTTATTTATTCAATGGATAATAATAAGGACTTTTTCTCTCCCTTCTAAGAATGGAAAAAGAAAATAGATTTGTGTTAAATTTTAATTATAACAATGTTCAAAATTTACTAAAATATCAGTTAGCTTTCATGTGTAGTTTTCCCTATTGTTTACGTAAATAGCCTTGCGTAAGTGTAAATGTCAACTCTGCCATGCTAAACAATGCAAGTGCACAAGCCTTGCTTTGAGATCAAGCCAAATAAATTACTTGTCAATAAACAAAGCAAACAATGCTGAAATACTTTTAAAAGCACAAGATTCAAGTATACTTATTCAAATAAGCAACAAGCATGAAATGTTCATGGATTTAGATCTATTGCTTCTATGGGCTTTCATTTCTTTGTTCAATTTGATTGTTTAAAGGCTATTGATCAATTATATTGAATTTATCAAAACCACACTGTTTTTTAAGATTATCGTAAAGAAGTTTTTAGTCAAATTCCTTAGTTGAGGTACAATGTTTCTGTCACAAAATGTTTATAGCATATGATTTCTGCATGTTAGCTAGCAAACTTTCTTTTGTTGGATCTCTCAAAATGTTGAAGATGATAGACATTAGTTTACTTCTTACTATTTTTTTATATATATAATTATGATAAGATAAATGGTGAATTTGTACACGTTTTTAATATGTATATATACACATACAATTTGAGCCTTTTAGTTTAGTACTAATAAGTTGGTCTTTTAACTTAAAGGCATATTTTACTTCTTCCAAGTAATTTTGAAAAATTTTAAGTCATTCCAACAACCTTATTAGTTTAAAATTTCGTGAGAATGATGTTAGGATAAATTACCAATCCCTTTCCATAACTAACCAACGAGATTTAAGACAAATTCGATGCTATTGTTGGGATTTTGTTGGAAATTTTGAATTATGATATTTTTTAAAGAAAAAAAAAACTTTTATTGAATCATTCATTTTGAAAATGGAAATTTTGAGGTAGGAAAGATTTTTTACTTTTATTGAAAATATATATTTGTATTTTATCCAATGAAAATCAAACGACGTGTTAATGAGATGATAAACATTGAATGAGGTTAATTTGAACATTATCCATTCGTTAAGAGATTACAATCTCCAGTAAATGGTTCCCATATATTGTTGAACTTAAAAATTATAAAATTAACATGAAAATAATCGATACTTTTAATGGAGAGCATAATTAATAATTAGTTGGATCCTTTGAATTTGAGTTTTATTTCTTAATGGTCCATAAGTAGAGTCAATCTAATGAATGTGTGTTAGCTAACAGATACTAACTAGACTTTGATTATATGCATCATTTAAATTATACATAGAGACAATTTAGAAACTAATTTCAAGCTCTATTGATCAATTAGAAGCTTTTTTAAAGTCTAGAGATGAATTAGAAGTCTCTTCAAAAATCAAATTCAAACATTAAACATCAAACAAGTCACTGCGAAAAAGATTAAATGTGAAATTGAAACTAAATCCGAAAGTGTATTAGTTTAAAAAATTTAGAGGCTCGAAGAATTTAAACTGAAATTTTAAGGGCAAAAATAACAGGTTTTGAAAACAAATCGAAACTAAGAAAAAATGTGAAATACGAAAATGTATAATTTACCGGTGAATATTTGAGCCAGAAGAAAGAAAGATGTATCATTACCGTTGGTTGACCGATCAAATCAAGTTGAATGGGCGGTCACGATCAGAAAGAGAGAGAGACCACCATCCACAGAGAAGGATCGTCGGTACGGAATAAAACCTTGGCCCATCCGCGTTTTTCTCCACTATTTATCGGTAGGAGAGGTCTTGTTTCGTCTGCTTCCTTCTCCGCCATTTCTTAATATTCATTCATTCCCCTTCGAGTCTTTGACTCAATTACAGAAGAAGCATTCTTCCTTCAAAACCTATCTCTCACCTGCGATTTTCATTGCATCAAGATCCACCGACGATGTCTTCCTCTTCTCCGGCCATACTTCCTATCTCAAATCCTCAATCCACCGCAGTCCCCGCCGCCGCATCTGGTGGTTCTCTCCAATCTCAAGGTCCTGTCACCACGCCGGCCTTCCGCGCCTTCATTAACCACCTATCGGAATATCTCCGCCACGGTCTCTCCCAGCGAAGACCATGGGCCGAACTTGCAGATCGGACGGCATTTTCTAAGCCTGAATCATTCTCCGAAGCGACCCTTCGAATTCGCAAGAATTACTCCTATTTTCGTGTCAATTATCTCGCTGTGATTGCTCTGATCCTCGGTTTTTCTCTCGTTTCTCATCCGTTTTCTCTGATCCTTCTTGCCGGTCTTTTATCCTCGTGGCTATTTCTCTACCTCTTCCGTCCGTCGGATCAGCCGCTTGTTCTATTTGGCCGCACATTCAAGGATAGCGAAACCCTAATTCTCCTGGTTGTGCTCAGCGTGTTCGTCGTGTTCCTCACCAGCGTTGGATCGGTCCTCGTTTCGGCTCTTATGGTCGGTGTGGCTCTGGTTTGTGCCCACGGCGCGTTTAGGGTTCCTGAAGATCTCTTCCTAGATGAACAAGAAAATGTATCCACCGGTTTCCTCTCGTTCTTCAGCAGCGCGGCTTCCACCGCTGCCGCTGCCGCTGCGCCCGTGGCTGTTCGCACGTGATTTGAGTAGTGGGGATGAAACCGCCTTCGGTCTGGTATCAGTAAAGGCATAATATAATCTTGAAAATTGGCGTAGACGAAATAAGATGCAGTTTTTTTTCTTTTGTGCAAATTTTCATATTAACTATCTGTTCTTTTACCTTAAGATAGAATATTATACTTAATACGATGTCTGTGGATCCAATTCTTTTCCTCTCTTCTTTTACCATGGATCATGTTATATTGTGTGATTCGAATTTTGCTATAACACACTGCAAATTTTCTCTCTTAATTTTCCCTATTCGATCATTTCTTGAGTTAATTGCACGTTTTACTCGACAAAGGTTTGCGATGCTTGATTGAAATCTGGATCTGGGGTTCTTGAGAAAAGAAATTTGGATCTGTTTCAAATGTTATTTCATCTGAATCGAGAATGCTGCAACTTTTTCCAGAACCCAAATTTCTTTCCCCTATGTTATGATCGCAAGTTATGGGATACTTGTTTATTTATTTTGAATGTATGTTTGTTCATAATGCACTACAAAATATGGGTCATCTCCCAGTTTAGCAGCTTCATTGATCTTTGAAGGAGGTGTTAGATTTCAGTTTTTTGGTCAATGGATTTCCCTAACTTTCAACTGGGTTCGTGGATTTTCTTGCTCATCATCAGTTTTCAATTTGCAAATTTCATAATTTAATAAAATTGAGTGCGAAGCTTGAAGATGGAAATTTTGAGATTGGATTGTGCAGGAAATAGATTATAGAAACATAAACCTGTGGTTTGTGGGTCAGTTGTGTTATGGTGATTTTTGTATTGAATTGGTCAATTTGGATTATTCTTCTCGTATTTTCTTGGTGGAGCCATTTAAACTTGTTCTAAATTGTTGAATGCTTCAATCTTATAACGTTCGTGTTGAAAGTCTTGCCTTTTGTGGTTGTTCGTACTTTGGCTATCTATTCCCATTTATTAATACCATGTGAACGTGAGGAGGATTTGTGAGTAACACTGATTCTCATGGTTTGCGTAAATAATCTGTATTTTATGTAAATGGTAACTACATGTCACTATTTCAGAAATTACTTGCTAGTTGCAGTGCAGAATGTGCCTTGAATAGTTGAATGAAGATTGGAGAGATAATTGTCCAAAAGACTCATTTTAAAGGTTCCAA
Source organism: Benincasa hispida (assembly GCF_027475165.1). Taxonomy (NCBI): domain Eukaryota; kingdom Viridiplantae; phylum Streptophyta; class Magnoliopsida; order Cucurbitales; family Cucurbitaceae; genus Benincasa; species Benincasa hispida. The sequence continues at coordinate 57,809,122 of NC_143488.1, forward strand.
ATGACAAATGACCTTGAAAAAAATGACAAATAATCTTTTTGTTGATGTGATGATCACGTGAGTCATCTTCTTTTTCGGCGTTTTCTCCTTTGTATATCGCTTTTTTCAACCTTGGTGAGCAAGTGACGAGAAGTGATTTTATGAGTGAGAAAGCGAAGAGATAGCGAGACGAGAACAAATATTCCTTATAGCGTTGTGCCATGTCTCGACCTCATTTGATAGTAATTTGAGTATAAATTATTTTTGGAAAATTACTTTTTTTTTTTTTTAGTGTTGGTAATAGAGCTAGGGTCGGAGCTGGGCAGGGTGGAGGGGGAGTCCATGTCCCCAGCCTCAGGGAAATTCACCCCATCCTAGTCATTTAAAGGCGGGGACGGAAATAGGGATTCTCCGTCAGGAAAACGAGGTCCTCTGGGAACCTATTTTCCGTCTCCCACGAGATCGGCGCTGACTGCTAAAGACGAAGAACGGACGGCCATGGCAAGACCCTCCTACTCGTGCTCGACGTGAACGATCATGAACGGCTCGGCGCTGGCTGCTATGTTGTGCTCGTTCTTGGCGACCAGCGAACGACAAGACAAAATCGAGATCCTGTGCTCGTTCTCGGCGGCCAACGAACGGCCACAGCAAGACCCTGCTCTGCTCGTGCTCGACGTGAATGGATGGCAAGATCGTGATTCTCTTCCTCTTTTCGCGTGAAGTGAACGGCAGATTGTGATTAGAGTTGGTATATTAGTGTTAGGGTTTTTAATTTTTAGGGACTTTGGGCTTGGACTTCGGGCTTTTGATAGAAGTATTGTTTGAGTTGGGAGTTGGACTTTAGTTTGGGCTTTGGTTTATATAAGTTATATTTTTTATATATAACTGTTTAAAAAGCATAAAAATAATTAAATGGGGGTCTGGATTTAATCAGAGTTGGGGTTGGGGTCGAGGCAGGGATATCATCCCCATCCCTGCCCCGTCTCCGGACAAGGACCTAAATAAATTTCTTGATTTGACCCCATCCCTCGGTCAAATGGGAATTCTTCGACTCGACCCCACGAGTTTTTTTGCCAACCCTTGTTCTTAAAATTTGGCCCGATTTTTTAAAACTCACGTAGATAACAAAGAAAGAAATTTGGAGATGGAAGTAATGTCTATAGGTTTAATTTTTCAAAAACAAAAACAAAAATCAAAATGGTTATCAAATGGGACCTTAATTTTGGTTTTGGAATTTGCTTAAGAATTCAATCATTGTACTTGATAAAAATGCAAATCATTATAAGAAATGAGTAGGAAATAGGTTTAACTTTTAAAAACCAAAAACAAAAATGAAGTGGTTACAAAACGGGACCTTCATTTTTAGTTTTTTTTTTTTTTTGTGAAAAATAAGTTTTATACTACTTCCACCTCCAAATTCTTCCTTTGTTATCTACGGTCCCATTTGGTAACCATTGGGTTTGGTTTTTATTTTTGAAAATTAAGTTTATTTAATCAACATTTCCTACAATGATTTGCATATTTTTTAAATACAATGATTAAATTCTTAGCAAAATTTAAAAAACAAAAACTTTTTTAAAGCTATTTTTCTATAATTCTCAAATTTTGGTTTGGTTTTTTAAACCATTAGTGAAAAGTAGATAACAAAAGAAGAAATTTAGATGTGAAAGTAGTGTCCGTAGGCTTAATTTTCAAAAGAAAAACAAAAAATAAAATGGTTACTACATGTGATATACTTTTTACCAATGGTTTAAAAAACCAATCAAACTTTGAATACTAAAAAAAGTAACTTTTAAAAATTTATTTTTATTTTTGAAATTTAGCTAAAAATTCAACTATAATACTTAATAAAGATGCAAATCACGGTAAAAAATAAGAAAAAAAAAAAACAAACTTAATGTTCAAAAATTAAAAATATAAAACGAAATAGTCATTAAATGAGAACTAATTTTTTTGTTAAATTATTTGTACTATTTTGAAGGTTGGGCGACTATGCAGGTTGATGTATGTAATTCAGATAGAATAAAATAAAATAACTTCGAAATGATTTAGGAATTTGTAAATGGCAAATCAAAATGATTTTATTGGCTTAGATGGTATGTAAATGCCTAATGATTTGTTTTTTTTTTTTTAACAATATATAAGGTGGGAGAAATCAGAAGTTGGTAGTCTAACCATGAGGTCAATTTTTACCTTTCATAGAATGCAGCTTTAATCTGGATAAGTATGTAAATTATCTCTTTAATTAAATAAGGCATTGCAGATTTTTCTTCTCTCCTTTTAATTGGGTGTTTTGTTTGAATTACTAGATGTCAATTTTGCTTTATGCGTTTTTGTTAAAACTATCGGATGAAATTGCAATAATTAACCCTAATATAAAAATTGCAACACTTGGTCAATTTTATAAAATTGAGAAGTTTGTGTAGAAATCAGTTTTTTTAAAAAAGAAAAAAGAAAAAAGGTGAGTAAAAATTGATCTACCTCGTAGAATTCAAGATAAAAGATAATCAGTCTCTCTCTCTTTTTGAGAAAAGGTAATTATTTTCTCATTATTAATATGTATAAAACCAGAAATTTTCTAAGGCAGGTGGCACAACGTACGTTCATGATTCCCATTATATAGTATCCACCTACTACGCTGACCCAATCAAATATAGCCGTTGGAGGAGAGACAAAGCGTTACAGAAACAAAGGGAAAAAAAATGTCACGTAGCCTGAATAACCGATGAAAAATGTAGCCGTTAACATAAAAGAATGAAGACTCTGACCCCAGTGTAGGCCTTCGCTAAATCCTTTCTTCGCCCTCTTTTCCACTCTAGAATTATAATAACATTTCAGATCCTCACATGCTTCATCACACCCATTCCAACTTCTTTCTCTCAGCTCATCTAATTTTCCCGTTATTTTCATTTTCTCTCTTTTCTTCTTCTTCTTCTTCTTCTCCTATAAAACTTATCTTCCCAACTTTCAGAAACCCTAGAATATAACCAGAGATAAGAAAAGCCATTCTCTTTTCCCACTTCAACTGAAGTTTCTTTTGGTTCATGGGAAAAAGCCACAACCCTCTGAGTGAATTTCGGGTACACCCACTTCAGTTCATGCAGATTCTTGCACCAAAGACAGCTGATTGGTGCTCTAAATCACCAAATAAGAACAGAAGATTGAAGAATCAACAATGGAGAAGCTGTTTTTCATTCCTCATTGCTCTCTTTTTTGCTCATCTTTTGGCTTGTTCCATTCGACCAGTCACTGGTCAGATGTGGGATGGAGTGGCTGTTACACAAGGAGATTTTCAAGCTCTTCAAGCTATAAAAAATGAACTCATCGATCTAAAAGGAGCTTTGCATAGCTGGAATGGCAGTAATGGAGCTTGTTCCGGGCAGTGGGCAGGAATCAAGTGCGTGAAAGGGCAGGTTATTGCTATACAGCTTCCATGGAAGGCTCTTGCTGGCAGGATTTCCGACAGGATTGGGCAGCTCCGGGAACTTCGGAAGCTCAGCCTCCACGACAATGTGATCTCTGGCGTGATCCCTCGGTCCCTCGGGTTCCTTCCAAATCTCAGAGGAATTTATCTTTTCAACAACAGATTATCAGGTTCTATTCCTCCTACAATTGGTAACCTTCCCCTTCTTCAAACTCTTGATTTGAGCAACAATTTGCTCACTGGAGAAATTCCTTATGGTCTAGCAAATTCTACCAAATTGATTAGAGTTAATCTGAGTTACAATTCATTGTCTGGAGGACCTATCCCAAGTAGTTTTACGCAGTCGTTTTCTCTTATAATTCTTGCCCTTCAGCACAATAATATTTCTGGGACCCTCCCAGATTCTTGGGGAGGTCATGGAAACAGAACTTGCCCACTTGGGGTTTTAACACTTGATCATAATGCTATATCTGGAGCAATTCCAGCTTCTTTAAGTAAATTGGAATGGCTTCAAGAGATTTCCATCAGTGAAAATAAGATCTCTGGGGCTATACCAGGTGAGATAGGCAGGCTGAAGAGACTTCGTCTTTTGGATTTGTCGAACAACGCCATCAGTGGCGGCTTCCCTTCGAGTTTCTCCAATCTCTCCTCTCTTCAATTATTGAATGTTGAAAATAATCGCCTTGAAAGCCAGATTCCAGGAGATATTGATAGATTGAAGAACCTCTCAGTGGTCAAGCTTCGGAAGAATCGTTTTAGTGGTGAGATTCCTGCGAGTTTTGGGAACATTTCTGGTATTGACCAACTAGATTTATCAGAAAATAACTTCACGGGACAGATTCCAACATCATTGACCCGTTTGTTGAATCTAACCTCTTTCAATGTATCTTACAACAATCTCTCTGGCCCTGTCCCAGTCCTCCTATCAAATAAGTTCAATGCGAGCTCTTTTGTAGGGAACCTTCAACTGTGTGGTTTTAGTACTTCAACTCCATGCCTACCTGCATCCTCCCCCCAGAATATTACAACTCCATCAACTGAGATCCCACCACCACATCGCCATCGCCGACTTAGTGTGAAGGACATAATTCTGATAGCTGCTGGAGCTCTGTTGGTGCTTCTTCTTCTTCTCTGCTCAATTTTACTATGTTGTTTGTTATCAAAAAGAGCTGCTGCCAGAAAGAATGACAAGACAACTGCCAAGCAAGCTGCTACGAGAAGCATCGAGAAGGCAGCACCGGGGAACACCGAAGTTGGGGCAGGTGAAGCTGGTGGAAAGCTAGTTCATTTTGATGGGCCATTAGTTTTCACTGCTGATGATCTTTTGTGTGCGACTGCGGAGATTATGGGCAAGAGCACATATGGAACAGCATATAAAGCAACATTAGAAGATGGAAATGAAGTTGCAGTGAAAAGATTGAGGGAAAAAACAACAAAAGGGCAGAAGGAATTTGAAACCGAAGTTGCAGGACTAGGAAAAATTCGGCATCCGAATCTACTTGCGCTTAGAGCTTACTACTTAGGCCCCAAAGGAGAGAAGCTTCTTGTTTTTGATTACATGCCCAGAGGAAGCCTCTCTTCCTTCCTTCATGGTAAGTAAATTCAACAGTTGGCTATACAAGTTTTACTATCATCGTTTTCTTTTTTTTTCCTTTCTTTTCTTCAATGTTGCAGTTAGAACAAGGGCTGAGACTCGAAGCAACAAAGCTACTACTCATGAAAGAGGTTATTAATCTAGTTAAGATATACTTACAACTCATATACTTATTTTTGTTAATTTATGCAGCTCGAGGGCCGGAAACCATAGTTGCTTGGCCAACAAGGATGGAAATAGCGATCGGAATCACACAAGGCTTGAACTACCTCCACACAGAGGAGAATCTAATTCATGGAAACCTCACGTCGAGCAACATTCTGCTGGATGATCAGACCAATGCTCGTATTGCAGATTTTGGGCTTTCTAAGCTCATGACTTCAGCTGCAGCTACAAATGTGATTGCCACTGCAGGAACACAGGGCTACAATGCACCAGAGCTAACAAAAACCAAAAAACCCACGACAAAGACAGATGTCTACAGCCTTGGAGTCATAATATTGGAACTTTTGACAGGAAAATCTCCTGGAGAAGCCATGGATGGAATGGATTTACCTCAGTGGGTGGCCTCGATAGTAAAGGAAGAGTGGACAAATGAAGTGTTTGATTTGGAACTTATGAAAGATACACAAAACATTGGTGATGAACTGCTGAACACGTTAAAACTAGCACTGCATTGTGTTGATCCATCACCGGCTGCTCGGCCAGATGTTCAGCAAATTCTTCAGCAACTGGAGGAAATTAATGCTGCTTCTACTTCTGTTGATGACGGAGCCAAAAATCAACCAGCAAATGAATAGAGTTACATATAGAGAGAGAGAGAATTATAGATTACCGCCAAAATGAGAAGAACATAGGGGTATTGTTATTTTATTTGTTATAGTATACTAGTAATTAGAGAAGAGATGTATTCTTTTATTTTTGGTCAATTGGTATTTGAATTATTCTTTTATTCATATATTGATTTTAAGTGCATATATATTGTTGATGATACAAAGTATAATGGGATTCTTCTGTAATGTATTATTTTAAAGCTGATCTGTGAGTTTCGGTTTTCTATTCATTTTTTCTGTTAATAGAACGCTTAATCCCAAGGCAAATATTACATTAAGACGGCTTACGTAGTTCAATTGGAGATATTTCTTCATTTGACCGTCCCTCCTCTAACCACGTTTACCAGCCGATTTGCACGGAAAATTGTTTCACCGGCAATAGGTGCAGTGACTGTTCTCATGAATCGTTGACGAGTCCAGTTGCTCGTGCCTGATCTCCGGCTCCGGATCACCGGGAATTTCAGCTCAAACTTCCATTGCGATGCTGCAAAACCCTAATCGGCATTATCTCTCTCAAGATCTGAGCAAAACTTAACCAATTCGAAGATTAAAATTATTTTAAACAAACAAGCATTTTTATAGAGATAAACTTCTCGCAAGAGATTGGAGTGGCTGATTGAGCTGGCCTAACCCCTCTTTTTGTTGACTGACTTGCACAAGAACAGTAAGCTTTAAAAGTGTTTCTTTTCCTTGTTAGTGTTTACTTTTTCTATTGACATTAAATGTTGCGGGGCCAGCGAAAAGAAAGCACAGTGTTCCTCATTTTTACCATTAACAAGGTTGGTGCCAAAAATGGCGTTAAGTATTTTGCCCCATCGACGATTGATTATGACTACATTTACCATACGTCCCTGTTGAAGAAAAAGACTTGAATGAAGCAAAAGGCATGTGATTTTCTACTATCTGCAAAGAAAATATCAGAAGGTTCCAAAAAAAGCTAAGATACGCTGCGAAGATTTTGCCTCACATTTCACCCACTTAAAGCAAGAAAATGACAACATCCTAACCCTCGCGCCAGAGTTGAATTGAATTTCATGATATTTGGATTTAACCTAATTGTTTGAATTGTAAATTTTAATAACTCAAACAATCTCGGTTAAGCCATGAAGCCAACCAAAACCAATTCCAAAGAAAATTAAACTGAGATTTCCATTCCCGTAAACTGCAAGCCTTGAATCAAAACTCCGATTTCAGAACATTTACTAAAGCAAACGATTTATGTGATAGAATCGAACGAAATTCAACTTCAGCGACAGAATAATCGTAAAATACTCACTTCTCACTTCCTCGTCGAGTGATAGATCAATGTGTCTTGCAATTCTTACCATTACTCTGTTTCCGTAACCTACAATCGTACAGAGGATGATAGCCAGAGCCAGAGCAAGGAGAACCGGTGAAACTCAGGATGGATAGCGCCACGGTGGAGAAATGGCTGATTCGGAGACGAAACCGCCGTCGAGGGCGCTATCCCTCCTGAGCTTCAGTGGATTCTTCTTAACTTCATTCGATGTTTCCGGCGGAGCGACGAGAGAAAGGGAAGAGGCAGACATATTTGTGGGGAGAAAAAACGTGGGGAGATGGAAACTACACTGAGAAATGGCAATAGGGAATGGCTTAGGCAAATTATATATTTATATAACTGACGAACGATAGTACTTGTAATCTTGTTGAAGCGTATGGGAGGTCACTGTTTAGCTTGTGATTGGTCCGAAATTTGTTTCACCTGCTTTTCTGACTCTAGACGACCTTGCCGACTACGAGGGTTTATACTCTTCTTGCGCTACATTTACAGCCTACGCCTCGTTCACGCCAACGGCGGGACCGAATTTTATATTTTGGAAAATTACACAAACCACCCAAAGTCTATGGATGGGCCCAAATCGAAGGTAAATGAGAGGAGGCATGTATCCCATAACAAAAAATTAAGGTCTCGTTTCCTAGTCGATCAGCCAAGTCGATAAATAATCGAGATATACTATACTATATAGCCTTGAGCATTAAATAATTTTTCTAACGTCACCAAAGTCACAACACAATTAGCCACATGCAATTATTAGAGGAAGGTAATATAAATAGTCCACTTTGATGATTCCACGAGGAGGATAAGTAATCTCCAAATGAAAGCAGTTTTGTGTGCTTAGTCAAACTAAATTATACATTCCATATACTAATTTAAACATCGAAGTATGGCAGGCTTAGAACCATACAAGTGTAAGTATTTTTCATGCAAATCTACACCATATAAGGAGAAGCAAGTCGAAGTCAAATTCACGAGAGGTCTGTGATGATGACGAACGCATACAAGATTCATGTACCAACAAAAAAAAAATATATGACTATGACATAACAAGTTTTAAAATTACCATTTTTTTAAAGACAAGATTACCAATTTTGAAATACCTATTTGTATATATATTTTTAAAAAAAAAAAAAAACATATTTTATTATATTAAAAAATCTTTGAAAATTCAAAATAGATTTCAAATCTCATTTGAGGCCATGTTTATATTTACGTTACTGTAATGAAAAATTGTATAAACGTAATAGATTTTTTCTTGATGAATCAATTGTAATGGACCTCAATCATTAAGGTAATTAGATTGTTTTTTAACATGTTTAGTTAACCATTTAATTTGATTACTATTGATGTTACTTACTTAACCATTTTCCAACAATTTTTTTTTTATCAATACATTAGAAAATAACATCCCAAAATTTTGGATTTTTTTAATCGATACCTTTATTGATATCCCAAAATTTTATATTTTATTGGATCTTTTTGTCGATAACAAATAATAGTCCTTTTTTTTTTTGGTTTTTTATCGATGCCTTATCGAAAAATAACAGTAAAAATTTTTGAATTTTTTTATCGATGACTTTATCGGGCAAATAACATTTCAAAATTTTACTTTTTTTAATTTTTTTTATTGATATCGCTATTGAACAAATATGATCCCAAAATTTTGGAATTTTTAACATAGCAAATAAAGTCCCAGATTTTTTTTTTTTTAATCGATCAAATAACATCTCAAAATTTTTTTTATTTCTTTTTTGATTTTTTGAATATTTTCTATCGATATGTTATCGGCAAATAACACTCTAAAATTTTAGATTTTTTTGGATTTGTTATTTATCGAGTAAATAAAGATCTCAAATTTTTGGATTTTTTGTATCAATGTCTTTATTACGCAAATAACATTCCAAAATTTTAGATTTTTCTTGGATTTTTTTTATCTAAGTCGTCGAATAAATGTTATCCCAAAATTTTGGATTTTGTAATGCTATCCAGTTCATGTTTAATATAACATTTTTATTGTTAAAAACACGTTGTGATTGTGCAGGCATCATCTGATACATTCGATAGAACAAATATTAACAACCACATATTAACTTTTCTAAGTTTGTTCAAAAATCATGAACGTGTCCATATACGACGGCCGACGCCAATTCAATGAAACAAACCTTTTTCCCAACAGTTTGGTAACAATTCCTTTGACGAAACTTATACTAAAAACGCATCACCTTTCAAGTGTTAGGTGGTAATTTAAACAACTTTAATGTGACCATATCTCATAAATGTAAGGACACAATGGGTCCACGTGTACCCATTAGTACTTCTTTTTTCTTTAATTTTTAAATTTAAATTATTGGAGCCAAGGTCAGTCAGTTTTAAGGGGCTATTTGGGGTGCATAGTTGATATAGGATGTCTGGGATGCAAAGTTGTTTTGTCTGAGTTCATATGTCTGTGTTTGAGTGTAGAGTTGATATAGGATGTCACGGGTATCTGGTGTAGTTTTTCTAGGTGTAGTTTTTCTAACTCTAAAAGAATTTGTTCAAATGATTTACTTGTTTGTTTTGGAACTTTTTTATATCATAATTCTACAAATGGTTTGTTTGAATCAAATTTTGATTGAATTTTTATTAAGTAGACATATTTTTTATAATCATGAATTATGGTCTAGGTTTTAGTTTTGGATCTTTCCTTCCAAAATTCCTTTTAAACAAAAACAATTATTTTACAAGTTTGATTTCTATTAGTTGTTTTTGGAAAGTTTAAACAACTATCTGTAATCATTTGATAAATAAAAAAAATCTTTTAAACAAAAGCAATTATTTTACAAGTTTGAAATCTATTAATTGACTTGGAAAGTTTAGACAACTATTTGAAATCATTTAATAAAGAACAAAATCCTTTTAAACAAAAGCAATTATACTTGTTACACAAAAAGTAGATACTAGCTTATACATGGGTCATATTTTCCGGCCCATTCACAAGGTGCACAAAAAAAATATATATACTATGGATTAACAAAAGGCCAAGTTACATACATACAAAAAATATATATATAGTTCAAGACATCTAACACATAGCTTCAAATCAGTCAGTCTTGCCCAACAAACGCATGCAATATCTACGTCTTGACTCAGGAGGAACAGCTAGAAAACAATATGTTTTCTGAATGTCAATCACTACGATATCCATAAGGGCCAATCGATCATCTTCCTCCAAATCCTCAACCTAGAAGATCGTTGGACGACGTCCTTTCGTATCCTAACCTCCAACTCATATTTCTCTTTTTTTTCAAGATGCAAGCTTTTCCATTTGAGTTTCTTGGACATCCATCCCTGATTGTAGGGGTATTCAAAAAACCCGATAACCCGACCAATCCAGACTACCCAACCCAAACTGTAAGGGTTGGGTTGGGTTAGGTTTTATTTTAGGTTAGGTTGAGTTAAAAAATTTCAAAAATCTTAAATCCGAGTGGGGTCTCGGGTTACTCCATTTCAGGGTCGGGTTGACCCGACCCGAATATATATATATATATACATAAATATATATAAAGTAGAAAGAGGCTAGAGCCCCCTACAAGCCCGCACGCTTCCGGCTTCCAAAGTTCCTTTCTCGCTTTTAAAATTGTCGAGACTCCGAACCAAAGTTCCGTCTTCCAAATCCGAACTCAAAGAAACCCTCGCCAGTCGCCTCGCCTCGCCCTCGCCGTTCCCGATCAAAACCCTCGCCTCTTCCGATCCGATCTCCGCCTCGTCGAACAAAAACCCTCGCCTCTTCCAATCTGGTCTCCACCTCGTCAAATTCGTCCCACGCCTCACGCTTCTGACCCAGTCTCCCTTAGTCCCTTCACTTTCGCTTTCGGTATAAGGTTATTGTATTACTCATCCCTTTTCTAACTCTCTAATGTTCAGTTTCAAATCTAGGGAAAAAATGTGAATGGTGATTGGATTTGATGATAAAATAGAATGTTGTTCGTCGTGGATCTTCAAAAAAATTAAATGATTTGGTTGATTGAATTTAGTATGATATGGATATACTTATGAGATGATGATGAGATTGATTTTCAAGGGATAGGTCATTGTCGGATATTGGATTTTCAGGGGACATATTGATTTTCAGAGATTCTTTAACAAAAAAAAAAAAAAATTAGTTAAGATGTTGGATATCTATATATATTTCATACTACTCATATAATATGATTGATTTTCAGGGGACAGTTTATTGTGTTGTGTTGTAGGAAAGAACAAGAAAAACGGAAATATTTGTTGTGTTGTAGACATTTGTACAGATTATTGTGTTGTAATATTGATTATTAGAGGTTTCATTTGGGATTCAGATTATTTGTACAAAATAAGTTTTGAACGGTAAATTATTAGAGGTTTCATTTGTTTTGCTGTCCAATTTTTTTTTTTTTTTTGTTCTATTCAACCGTGATGGATTAATAAATTATTTTTTGTTCAATCTTGCAGTGTCTTGAGAACAGTTAGATTCTTCAAAGTCGTCACAACGGACACGGAATCAAACACTACTGAATTGCCATTTTCAAACTTTTCCGTGAGTAAAATAATTTAATTTTTATTGTGTACATATATTGTTTATGTGTGATTGATTGATGATTGATCTTTATACATGAGTTGTTATGAGTTAATTGAGAAACTAGTGTTTGTTTTTTTTTTTTTTAATTGTATAGGTAGGTGTAATTAGTTGTTTATTAGTTTCATTTATTTTATAGATGGACAACAGTAGTGGTAATGTAAGTGGAACCGGTAATAATGAAATGTCTCCTCCTCCTCCTCCCCTCCTAATGTAGCGAAACTCCTAAAAATATACCACAGCTACCTCCCAAGTCCAATCGAAAGAGACCTAATAAACCAACTTCGTCTACATAGGATCATTTCACAAAAATAGAAGCAAGTGCTAACGATGGAGCTAGGTGCAAGTGTAACTATTGTGGTAAAGATTACGCATGTGATAGTAATACTTGTGAAACTAGTACTTTATGGAAGCACTTAATAAATCAATGTAAAAAGTACCCATATAAAGAAGAAGAAAAAGAACAAACCACCCTAACTCTCGTACCTTCAAATGATGGAAAATGAGTCAATGCTAGTAATTTTGTGACGAAATTGTTTAACCAACAAGCATGTAGACTAGCATGTTCTAAGATGATAATTATGAATGAGTTGTCGTTCAAATTTGTTGAGACAGAGAGTTTTAGACACTTTGTAGTGTTTCGTGTCCTAAGTTTGATGTTCCATCAAGAGTCACAATCGCTAGAGATGTATATCAACTTTATCTTGAGGATAAAAAAAGTTGAAATCATTTCTAGTTAAAAGCTCTCAAAGAGTTTGTCTTACTACCGACACATGGACTTCGCTACAAAATGTGAACTACATGGTCATCACTGCACATTTTATTGATTCTGAATGGGTTTTGCATAAGAAGATTTTGAGTTTTTGTCAAGTTAATAATCATAAGGGGGAGACTATTGGGAAGATGATTGAGAGTTGTTTGTTGGAATGGGGGATTGAAAAAAAATTCCATCACCGTTGATAATGCAAGTTCTAATGATGTGGTTATTTCTTATGTTAAGAGAACTTAAAAGTTAGAAATTGATTGTTTTAAATGGAGAACTATTACATATGAGGTGTTATACCCACATTATTAATCTTATCGTGAATGATGGACTGAAAGATATGCATGATTCTATTGTCAGTGTTCGTAATACTGTGAGATATGTTCAATCATCACCTAAGAGAATGTAAAAATTTAAAGCTTGTGTGAAACAAGAAAAAATTCAGTGTAAGGCTTGTTTGTTTAGATGTGGCAACTAGGTGGAATTCTACTTATTTAATGCTTAAACATACAATTAAATTTGAGAAAGCTTTTAGAACTTTAGAGGAGGAGAAAGATGACTCAGATTTTGTTGATTACTTCGAGGAAGATGACCGTGGAAATAAAATATTGGGGCCCCAAGTACATCGAATTGGTTGACTGTTGGTGTGTTTATTAAGTTTTTAAAAAGGTTTTATGAAACCACCATAACGATAAGTGGATCTTCATATGTAACTGCTAATATTGATTATAAGAAAATTAATAAAATTCAGTTTGTTTTAAACAAATGGAGCAACAATACCGTTCTAAGTATGATGGCTATGAATATGAAGACAGAGTTTGATAAGTATTGGGATTCGCTTGAAAAAATGAATAAATTGATGTTTGTGGCTATGGTGATTGATCCTCGGTACAAGTTAAAGTATTTGAATTATTGTCTTTCCAATGTTTATGACAATGATGTGGTTAAGGATATGGTTGAAAGTATGAAATTATATTTGTATCGTCTATATGACTTTTACAAATCACATAACACTTCTCCTCGAGATAGTCATGTACCAATGATTCTCAACAATCAACTGTCGCTATAAATGAAGATGATCATGGGATGGACGAAGAAATAGATGATCCGTGGATATCTTTTAAGAGATTGAGAGAAGAACAAAGTTCATTGGGAGTGGAGAATGATTTGACCTCTTATTTGCCTGACAAGGTTATAGAAGATAAAAGATAATTTTGAGATATTGTACGGGTGGAAAATGAATGGTTACAAATATCACATTTTATCAAAAATTGTTCGAGATATTTTGGCAGTATCGATATCTACAGTCGCTTCTAAATCTGTACGTTTAGTACGGGAGGATTCTTGATTCATTTTGAATTTCTTTGATTTCAAAAACAGTGGAGGTCTTGATATGTATACAAAATTGGATTCGTGGTGGCTAAATGTTACTAGATCTCCATCCACAACTTGAAGAACTAGAGATGTGTGAAAATATTGAGTCAGGTAATTAAATAATTTTTTTGTACATATCTAAACTATTTATTGTACATTTCTAACATGTATTATGCTCAAATAATTAATATATTTAATTTTGCATGATTTTTTTTTTTAGAGAGTTCATCATCTTCTATTGGATTTGGAGCATAATGATGATTTTAATGGTAAGTTTTACTACCATAAGATCAAATATTATTATTACCTATAAATGATCCTCTATGTTTAATGTATTTGTAAGGCATTGAGAATGAGAAGTGAAAAGACCAAAGATGAAGAAGAAAACTCACTCAAGTCATTCGTCATGCCTCATGGTGCATTGGTGTTCTTGAATGTTATTATTGAACTTGGAGCTTTTGAATGTTATTATTGAAATATAATAGGCCACTAGTCATTATTAAACTTGGAGTGTTGGACTTTTTGTTTCTATTTTAAATGTAGACTTGAATATTTTGAGTAGAGACCTTGAACTTGAACATTTGAATTGAATTATTTGAAGTTTATATTGAATTTATGGTGGTTGTATTTTAATGTAAATGTTAAAATTTCACATAGATTACAATATTACATGTTTCTTATTATTAAATTTTTATTAATTGATAATATATTTAGAATTAGTTCACTTGTGTAAATATGGAGGTTTATTGACCTACAAAAATCAAATTGTTCAATAGAACTAAGAACGGGAAGTAACGAAAAAAAATCCAAAATTCAAAAAAAAGAAAGAAAGAAAGAAAAAAGAGGAACCGGTGACCCAACCCAAAAATTTTGGGTTGGGTTGGGTTAGGTTGACCATTAAAAATGAACCGTTAGGGTTCATTATTAGCCAACCCGATTTTTTGGGTTGGTCCACAAAATTCTTTCAACCCGGACCATGTACACCCCTAGTTGATTGGACTATGTTGAGAAACTCATATTGGAATGTACTCCTCTTTCTCTTGCTTCCTCTCGAGGTGGTGTCGGTTGGTCTGACACGCCTATTAAATGTATCTGAGAAAAACTCATCCATGCCGTCAACAATCGTTATGTTCTCAAATACTTGGTCCTTTGGTTCCTCATTATCCTCTGATTCCAATCTAGAAGCATTCATATTTCTGCCATTTCCTATGCATGGTCGATAGGAATCTAACAGTTTTCACTAATAGCTCTATTCTTCCCAAAAATAAGGGAAAATTCGTCAAAATGAGAGTGGTTTGTGCCTCCCACCCTTTACATTAGGATGTGACTGCAAATGAATATATATTAAGTTAGAAAAAGTATACTAACTGTGATAATACACCGTAATGTATTAGCTTACTCGAACCCATAAATCAAACACATCCATCTCTGCATCCAGGCATTTGAACTCCTTATTCCAATCGAAGCCACTGCATGCATTGCTCAACATCTCATTAATTGTTGTGTACTCTTGTTTTATGAACCTCACCTTGCACTCTATAATCGATGTTCCAATGCCACAATTAGGAACTTTCTCCTGCATCATACGTTCAAGTAGTTGCAAATAGCCAGGCTTGAAAGTTCCATTATCAGCTTGCCACCCATTCTCGACCAAATGCATTAACGACTCGACCAGCTTTATATCTTCAACCTAGGACCAAGTGTATTTTTTTTTATCTTATCACGACTGGCCATTAAGCTATATGCATTTGTACATCTAATTAAATTAAAAAGGGAATACGTAGAGAAATACATTTAGTAGTATAAATTACATAAGACATATTTCATTAAAAAAAAATGTTAGAGCTTACAAGAATATGAAACAAAGTCAATTAAAGTTAAATTCATAAGAAGGCAGTTTCAATGATAAAGTATTTCTTCATGATGCTTGTTCCTATGCATCAAACATTCTACTTGCCAAATCATCCCTAGAGTTGGTCCATTCATAAGATGTTTCAATAAATTGTATATTATTCTCGCCTAATCCACTAGGTACAAAGTTTTCATCCACTGATGCTTCCAACATTGCAGCTGACCCCATCTTCCTGGTGATTAGGTTATGAAGCAAGCAACACGCTGTTATTGTTCGACATTGGACCTCCACTAGGTTGAATGACTTTCCACAAAGAATTTCCTATCGACCTTTCAGTACACCAAACGCTCTCTCTATGAAATTCTTAGCAGATGAATGTTTCATGTTGAAAAATTTCATTGGATGAGTCAGTGTATTTCCAGCACCAAGCCATTCTGAAAGGTGATATCGTTCTCCCTTATATGGTGCCAAGAGACCCTCAGCATTGGGATATCCAGCATCGCATAAGCAGTAATAACCTATACAGGTTATATAAATAGTTAGTTGACAAGATATTCGAGTTTGCACACAAAAAATGTTGTCCTGGAAAGTTCCATATACCTTTTGGGACCTTCAATCCAGTAGGTCAAGAAATCGCATCCCTAAGCATCCTAGAATCGACTGCGGACCCTTCCCACCCTAGCTAACGAATATGAACTCTCCATTTGGAGAACACACACCAAGCACGTTTGTGGCTATCACACTCTTCCTGGTATGATATCGTGGTCGATCGGTTGCACTAACATTTACCTTGATGTATGTGCCATCCAAAGCACCCAGACAATTCTGTTTGAGTTCATACGTCACAAATAAGTTAAAGTTTGTGGTTTCTTGAAAAAAAGTCCTTTAGTATTTGACCATGTATTTATAAAACCGATCAAATACCTCAAACCATTTCCATCTCTCATCAGTGCAGTCATTTGTGATGGGCTCTGGTTTTTTAACAGTATCTCATGAAGTTATAGCACTACAGCAAGGATGAAGTTGAAATGTCATGAAACAGTTTCACCAAACCGTGCAAATTGTCTTCGAACTATTCGATTCTTAACGTCGTGGGCAATATGTGGAGGAACATTGCCACCATCTCTTCGACATCAACACACTGAGTAGGCATCAGTCGACTGGTCGTCCTAAGCATGTTACAAAGGATGGCAAACGTCCATCTATCCATTCATGTGCTCTCGCGACAACATAAGTCATTCTCATAAATAAGTCAAATGATGTTCGTTTGCCTAATCTGATTTCTAATAAGCGATTATTGCTTTTCTAAGATGATTATTTAGGGAAAGAGGTACAACTACCAATAGTTTTCCCTAAAAGGTGGTAATGATTTGTATGATGGTAAATAGTTCTTCGTTTTCTATATTCAAAGATAGGAAATATGTTGAAATTGTTCCTAAAACTATGAGAGCTAATATTGATTAAAATTTTGAAGGTACATTAAGAGCTAATACTAAATCCTATATATATAACGACCACTCCAACAATAAACCCAAGTATTGATGGTTTTGTATTATTTTATTGTCCTACACATTCCTCACTTGTTGGAATAACCTAAAAGGCAAATGCTTGTTCCCAATAAGTATTAACTCAAAGGTTCATATGGACCCTCCCCATCTAATCTCCAACCATTTCTAGGTGGAATCTTATAATAACTGAAAATACCATTTTTAGGTGAATGCTTATAGTAAGGAAAATTATGATTTATAAAAGCTTAATAACCTATTATATTATTTAACTAATTTAAACAAAACTAAATTTGAATAACTAAATTAAAGATTTTTTTTTTAAAGTACAAAAATTAAAATTGGAAAATTTTGAAATATATGGATCAAAATTTTACTTTAACCCAAAAATAATAATATTAGGTAGAAAAGTTACTCATTGCATATCAATTATGTACTTGGAAGTGGCTAGTGAATGAAAACATCATAATTTCTTTTTTCTTAAAAAAGAATCCTTTTACTTATTATTATGGAAATATTCTGCAATTTGAATTGATCAATTCTACACTTATTATTATGGAAATTGCCAAACTTAGAAAATTTTATGAATGTGAATTTATAAATCTTCAAATTTCCGTTTCCAAATTGTTTAAAAAAACATGTCTTCAAACCTACAATTAAGTGTGGTGCTGTTATGATTCAATTTTAGTTTTAAAAACAAAAATAATTATTTATCAATGAAAACAAAAACTTAAAATTAATTTTATGATCTTTCAAATCTACAATTATCTATTGTCCAAATTGCCAAAATGCCCAAAAACAGAAAATTTTATGAAGGTCATTATATAACATAAATAAAATTATTGAGCTTCACATAACAAAAATAAAACAATATGCACATAAAATGCATACAAAATGCTCAACAAATTATCAAATTCTAAACATACAATTATCAATGATATATAGTACTTATCAACAAAAAAATAAAGGTTCGAAATTAACAATAAAAAATGTTACAATAAGTCAAAGGTCGAAAACATGTGTAAATAATCCAAAAAACATACTACAACTGGAAATGGATTGTCTCTGATTTGTGTTTATGTTCTTGAAGAATTGTAAATTTTTGGAACAATTTGGAGCTGTTTATCTCACTGGACGGCGGCTTAAGTGAGTACAGAAAGATGCTGAAAATTTTAACGGCTTTGTGGCCCAACAATCGAGAGAACAAGGAGAGAAAGAGAAAGATGAAGAGGGAATGTGGAGGATGAATAGAGAAGAGAGAGGAACGAGAGAGATTCTCGTTTTTCTTATAATCTTTTTTTAAATAATGTTATTTAAATAATTATTAACAAAAATAGGATTGGATAGATAACATTGACAAAAATAGGTTTTTTAATAGTGTATAAGTACACGATTAGAACTAAGTCGTGTACTCGGTACATGAGTCCCTATGATACACAAATTGTCAATGTGGCAGTCATGTAGCGTTGACCGAGATAATTGTGGATCGGGTCCACGATTACCAGGTACACGACTTAGTGGTCCCTCAAACGTCGTAGCCCCTTCTTCTTCCCCCATCCGAGACATTTTTCTCCTTTCTTCCCCCATTACCGTCAGTCACCAAATCCACCGTCGTCCACCGTCTTTACGATTACCTTTTTCTCCTTTCTTGTTGTTGCCGTCGTGAGCCGATTTACCATCCGTTGTCTCCAATATTTGTCATCGTCCATCTTAGGTAAAAAAAAATCTTTATTTTTTCTCAATATATGTATTTGTTTATAAAAATGAAGATTGCTTCATATATATATCATTTTGTTTGCATTTAGGTTGATTTAAATGTATAGTTTATGGATCTTAGATTTTTGTTGATTTAAATATACAATCTTTAGATCTTATAGGTTGAACTTAGAAATTGGATTTTGTTGGGCTATTTATATGTATTTGTTTATAAAAATGAAGATTGCTTTATATATATATATATATATATATATATATATATATATATATATATATCATTTTGTTTGCATTTGGGCTGATTTAAATGTATAATATGTGGATATTAGATTTGGGTTTATATGTTGAACTTAGAAATTAGACTTTGTTGGGTTATTTGTTGGATTAATTTAAGAAAATATTTGGATTTCTTATAAAGGAAGAAATAATTTTTTTTTTCATATTAACACATATTTTTTTTCAACTATAACAGTTGAAAAAATCATAATAAATATGTCGATGCGTGAAGATTTAGTTATTCTTAAACTTGGAAATGATAAATGATAGAGACAGTAATATTGATGTTGAACTTGATGAATTATTTGGAAATGATAGAAGTGGGAAATATGATCTTGAGATGGTACCGTCGGATATGTTCACCCAAATAGATTAGAAAATTACTAATTCAACATGTGAACAAGGGTCAACTTTAGAGAAAAGAAGTATATGTGTAGATAATTTTAGTTTAATACAGAAATGAATGTTATTTAATATTAAAGAAGATTTAAAACTTGTTGTATAAAAATTGTAAACAGTGGAAGGAAGGATGGTTGTGATGGTTTTATGTACGTTTATTTTTTATGTAATTGTATCTTTTATATACTTATATTTTTTATGTAATTGTACTTTTTATTTAATGAATTTATTTTATCTTATTCATTCTTAGGAAATAGATTTTGTTATGTGATAGATTTTATTATGTAATGTAATTTGAACTTCTGAGCTAATGGAGTCTGGTCCTTTTAATCCTGTACAACTCTATCAACAAAATATGCATAGTTCACAATCGATATGAGATAGTTCTTCTACCGTAGTTTTGAGTTGTCGGAAAATGGAGGCATCTACACAATATATTATCCCATTTTATCAACGTATTATTCCCTACGTTGCACATGCAGGTTTTCTTGGGGTTGCAGGATGTTGCCATTCAGTTTAGGTTACGAGTGGACGGAGAACCATTGACAAGTTCATTACAATATGAGTGGAAGAATGTTTGTGACGAGCTCTTAGGTCCAGATGATCTGAAAGGCTCAAGATTGAGTATCCCGTGGTTGGCGTCCCAGTTTCCAAAATTACCTCATGATGCCGATGACATTAGCGTACATAGTATGCACGAGCATACATTATGCAGCTTACTAGATGATTTTTGTTTGTTGACAAGTCGAACGCTCTAGTACATCTCATGTTTCTCCCGCTACTGTCTGATTTCGAGCATGCTGTGTACTCGTGGGGTGGTGCATGTCTTGCATGGCTTTATAAAGAACTTTGTCGGGCTACCAATGCACAAACATTGGCAATAGCGGGGCCGCTGATACTACTACAGGTATGGGCTTATGATAGATTTCAATTTATAGCACCACAAGTCCAGTTACACCCAGGTCATCGTCCACTCAGGGTCATGTATTATTTCATTTATATATTTATTTCGTTATCATTTTATGTACTAATATAAAATAATTGTACTTTTTATAATTTTTGATGAAATGGTGTATTAGTTGCCTCTGAACAATCAGCAAATATGTTGCTAGTATATCGAAAAATATTTGACAGATTGATGCACAATCAGATAACAAATGTATATATAAATGAACATTTAAAACATTTTGGGTATATAATTATCTTCTTTTTTTTTTTGTCAGATTAATTAGACGCCATATACACAAGATATTTGGTCATCATTACCTGATTACTGTTGTAATGTTGAAGATATCTGGTTGACCGCTATCCCTCTTATATGCTTCCATATAGTAGAGTGGCATCATCCATATCGTGTGTTGAGACAGTTTGGTTTGCGACAAGCGATATATTCATCATGCTATACACTCCCAGCACTACACCAGATTGATTTGAGAGGTAAGCACGACCAAGGCTGGCATCAAATTCACACAGAATATATATCCTACTAGCATGGACGACATGATCGTTGTGCACAGGGAGAAATAATAGATAGACCAGCTGTATCAATACTTTCCGTAGTAAAATTCAATCACGGGGCAATTTATCACACCCGACGACGCTCACTGCATGGTAAGAGATTTAAAATAAGACATTTTCCAAATATATGATATGAATATTGTTTAATATTTATTTTTTTCATCGTATAGAATAATTTTATTGGAGATGTATAACAATATTCAATACAACACAATTTACCAGAGTTGGGTTCAATGTGTCACCAAAACATTGGTCAACATAGAAAGTATTATTCAACAAACAATACGACTCAATGTTGCTGACATTGAAGATGTATTCATTGTAGATGATGAAGACAACAGGGTGAAGCTAATTTAAAGACACATGAAGACAACCCTATGTAGGGTAAAGGCTAGGGGTCGTCTTTAAATTTCATGTAAACTTTTATTTTCAAATTAAATAACTAATTGTAAATCTTCTTTAGTATCATGACATTTTTTTTTAATATGGGTGCAGAATAATTATATTTTCATCGTAGATTAAATATATAATTAAGTTTAATAATAAAGGAATTTGTGGACTCGGTCCACGAGTCTTAATATTGTTATACATCTTTGATTAAAAAAATAATTAGTCAATCGAATTTTTTAAAAAAATCGTGAACCTGGTCCACGAGTCTCTCTTCGATCGGTCCACCAACTGAGCCGACATGGTACTGATTGGATTAAATGCTAATCGTGCACCCCATACATGATTTTACTTAATACCAAAACTACCCTATTTTTGTCATTACTTTCCATTCCTACCTATTTTTAAAAAAAATTTCCTATGTACCCCATTTTTGTCAATAATTTGAAAATCCATATTATTTTCGAACTTGATCATTCTTCTTATTTTTCTAATTTAAAAACGTTAGGTCATATCTAAAAAAAAAAATCGTAGTCAGATGAGGAATATAGGCTTCAAGATCTTTTAAACTTATTTTTCAAATTTTGGAGATTAAAATGACTATTTTAAAACCTCAAGGCCTAATTGTACTTATTCTTAAAAACTTGGGACTAAAAAGATACTTTTTCTCATTTTCTTATTAGACTCGTCCAAAGACATCAAAGGTTTCCTTATTAAGCTCGAAGATTCAAATACGTAACCTTTAAATACGTTGTTCGATTATAAGTCTCAGCCTACAGGGTTGTGAAATTAGTGGAAGAGAAGCAAAGCATTTGTTTATAAACATTGAAGAGTTGCTTATGCAAAATGATCTTCCCACTTTTCTTTAATCCTAAAATGCGTTCATAGTTACATTACAACTAATTATAACATTTGTAAATTTTTGAATTAAACAAATCTGTAATTTTTTTTCAACTATCATATTTGATCTTATCTTTAATTTTAATTTTTCAATTTAATTATTTTTATTGATTTTATTTTTTATTCTCATTGACAACAGGTCTACTTTGGAGGCTTGACTTAATTGATCAAATCTACTAGTGTATAGATGAAGGCTCGACTTAGTCGACCATCGACCAAGAGTTTAAGTTGCAAAGTTTGTTCTTTCTAAAGTGATCCCTATAGAGCAACTGTGAAAAGGTAGGTCAAGCATATAGACACTAAGTGATCCCTATAGAGCAACTGTGAAAAGGTAGGTCAAGCATATAGACAGTATTGATATTAACTCGTTTCCCTTGGGTCTTAAACCCACCTTGACATATTCTATCAAGGAAGGATGTATCATCGTCAAATATTGTTTGTTTCTCATTTGTTCACGAGATTTTCCCGTTTGACATCAACACCACATCATCATTAGTTAGTAATTTCGTTGACGATTTTTAATTGAGATTTTCATACTCCAATCTAAATCGGTTTCTTTCTTCACGAATGCATATATTTAGATAAAGTTTTTATCAGTTTATTCCTCATTTTCCAAACCGATGTTTTGGGTCTAGAGCAAGAACAAGTATTGTTACAGGAATTTTGAGTAAGTTCAATAGCGATTTAGATAGTTTGATTAATTAATTTTCAATTGCATTTATTTGTTGGGCATAGTTTTGAAACTAATTACAGTGTATTTGTAGGTTACGTACATATCTCATCGAAAATATTGCAAGAAGTTTCACTCATCTGAATTACATTGTAGCTATTTTTTTCCTTTGCACGTTTCTTTTATTATAAATCTTTATTTTTAAATAAAATATCTCCCATGTTTTAAATTAGAAAATCATATTCCTAGTTAATATAATTTTTTTTTTCCAAAAAGACTTAAGTTATCTTAACCCAACAACGTTGTACGCCCTCCTCCATCTTCTTCTTTGTGTCGATGGCTTCCTTAAAGCAGTAGAGTGAAAAGTAAAGACAAACTAATCACATTTGAAGTAGTAGAGTGAAGGAAATTATGGTTGCAATGATAGATTCTGAGACAATGATTCTATTAATGACAACACCATTGCTAGGGTTGAAGTCGACGACAGAGCCTGTGTCGGAGAAGTTGAGACAGAAGAAGATGGAACTGGAGTGATCATTAGTGGCTCCGAAGGAGCAATAAATGAAGTCAATGGATAAGGAGCTGAATCCAAAGTTGGTGGTGAAGTTTTGGTGAAAGGAGATAGAGCCATGTAGCAGGGGATGAAGATAGAATTGAAGTCGGAGGTGTTGCCACAATTGGTGAAGGAGCCGATTTCGAAAAGAATAATGGTTGTGACTTGGTCGGAGAAGAAGTCGTCGTGGTGCTTAGAACTTAACTAAGAGAAACGTCGACAATCTCCGGATGTTTATTGTAATTATAGTGTAATTACGAATATTTCTCAATAAGTCAATTGTAATTCTATTTATATGGCTCGAGATAGTTTAGAATTTTATAAATTTGTTTATTTTTATTTTTAATTCATTTTAATATTTTTACGAATGAAAGGTAAATGAAAAATTAAAATCTACTATTATTAGCCCAAAAAACAATATCTATTTATTTTTGCTAAGGTTCCGTGATTCTAACGTTTAACCCATTCCCCCGTCGGATATTCTTCCCTCCTTGGTTGCGAAATTTCCCGCCACTTATTCGGGAAACATTTTGGAAGAATTGTACAGACTGAGCTTAAAGGGCCAAAGGCGACGCAAACTCCGCTGCGTCCTACGTTGCGACGGGGCATGTCGTCGTGGCAGATTTCTTCTGATGCCGGCAACAATTTCCGGTGGGAACTTTCCGCTGAGCGTCTCGAAGTCAAATCCTTATGCGAACAAAATGATTCTCTTTCTCGGAGTAACAGCACCTCCGTCGCCCGTCTCCCATCCATGGCTGACCTCTTGCTTTGCTCTAGGTTCATGCAAAATCCCGAGGATGCGGGTGCCGGCGCTCCGATGTTCCGAACCGGATTGGGAAAATCGGTTTCTGTTAAACAGTCTTCAATCGATAAGGCTTTATCTCTGCTTGCCGACGATAACGCTCCAGATATAGGTTTTTCTTCACTCTCTTAATTCCATCAATGGCTTTAGCTATAAATACCTAATCTGCCTTGCTTTCCGTACGGTTAATATCCACACATATTTGTACTTTGCCCAAGTCTTCGAGTGCAATGCAACTTGGATGACCTGTGTAGAACTTCTCAATTTGATTGCGTACTGTTGCTCATTCAAAATTTATGCAGTTAGCAATTTTGGTTCACATTCCATCTCTGATATTCACTAACTTCAGTCTACCAATTTACTTTTAATTTATAGTCCATTCAAACTTACGAGCGAAATTCGTGTGTTTTCTGTAATTAGAGTGCTTATCCGTGATGGATAAATCTCTACTATTTCAATTCGTGCAGGTCAATTGCATAGTGCAGGTAATTTCACCAATTCTCTCTTTCAAACAGGCTCTGGGAAATCGGTCAACGTATCTTCTGAAGGTCTTCTTAGAGCCAAGACATTGTTGGGACTGGAAGAAGGTGATACTTGTTCCAATTTTCAAAGCTTCGGACAAGCTATCAGTCCATACGATGTGAAAGGGGGATTTTTGGGATCAAAAGGTGTGTGTGGTATGGAGAACATGAGCGGTGCATCAGTTTCCATCTCTCCCTTGGTCTCTAATACTTGCTTTTCAAGAAGTTCATTAGAGAATCATGCTAGCCCGTCATTTAGACAAATTGAATTGCCTAATCAGGCTCCCAAGCCTCCTCCAATAAAGTTTCATACAGCCGGGGGAAGATCCTTATCTGTTTCAAGTGATGCACTAGAACGTGCAAGAAGCCTCCTTGGTGACCCAGAGTTGGGAAGTTTCTTGGATGAAGGGGACATGAATTGCTATAAGAGGAATACGGGAGATGCAACACCGTCGATTGGGAAACATGTTTTTCACACTCCTTCCTTCAGCAAGGAAGAGTCAACTACTAAACACACATCCAAAAGCTTTGTTTCCCCACTACAATCATCTTCAAGAGTTATGCAATCTTCATTCAAGTCAAAAAGTATATTAGGTAGTAATTTGATGAAGAAATTCGATGCAGCTGAAGAAGAAAGTATCAGTAGGTTTGACAACAGTAAAACCTGTTTGCCAGAAACTTTAGGCAGCCAGCCTAGAGAGCCGAGTACTATAGTAGAGAATGCTTCTGAAAATAGAATTAGATCAGGGATTCATTTAGGTGAGCGGTCATTTGGTGGGCCGCTAAATGATATATCAAATATTGTTGACTCAAGAAGTAGAAGTGATAGAGCTAGTAATAACGAGAAGAGGAAGCTTTGGGGTACAAGTTCTATATCTCCATTCAAAAGGCCCCGGAATTCCAAGTTCTCCACTCCCTTGAATAAAAATGCATCACTTGTTACCACAAGTCAGCTTACCTTCTTTAGCCTTTTCTCAACTTAGTCGTTAGTTTCAATATTTTTGTGGATTCTTGATTATATTTTTGACCAGGTTTATCTACTTCGTCGTCTAATAACTTCAGTTGCAAAAGAAGGGTTTCCACTTGGTATCCACATCAAACTTCAAGGGTGTATATCAAGGAGTATTTTGGAAAACCTCCATCAAACTATGACAAGGTACGTAGATCTAAGACCAGCACACCTATTTTTTTCTGTGGAATTTTGATACTGAGACAATATTTTCAACTATGGTGAATTAGTTGGATTACTTGTCAGATGAAGTCAGAAAGATCAAAGCAGAAAATGCAGAGAAATATAAAGTTCCTGACAACTCTGGCACACATTGTATTGGAGTAGAAGCTTTTCGTCATATGTTAGCTGACTCTGGAGCTTCTCTGCAACATGCTTCTGAATTGTAAATTTTTCTGACTTTTTCTCTTCTTGTTGTAATCCTTACACACACTACTATGAGAGGGTGCAATCCAACCAAATGCAATTCGGGTCACAATGAAGAATTTCTTTGTTACCCTTGTGGGTGCATGAGAAGTTTGGACCTTGGAGTAGCTTAGCCTAATAGCCTCACTGTTTGCAGAGGGAGATATATGAGATATATGATCAGTTCTTGCTCCATATTGAGTTTTCTCAATTTCTTCGGTATGGGTTTAACTTTGGCACTTCTGGCTGTTTAGGTGGGTCACAAATCACTACAAGTGGATTGTTTGGAAACTGGCCTGTTATGAGAGGCAAAGCCCCGTCAAATCAAATAGAAAATTTTTGGCAGTTTCCAATGTTCTCGAGGAATTAAAATATAGGTGAATGATTGCATTTATACTGAATTATGATAGAATAGAACTACCCCATGTTTATAAAAAGAGTGAAATAAATTATTTAACGGTTGACAGGTATGAAAGAGAAGTCAATCAAGGCCACCGTTCTGCAATAAAGAGAATATTAGAAGGAGATGCACCACCATCAATGTTGTTAGTTTTATGTATTTCAGCTATTCACTCAAATTGCAAATCAAGGGCCCAAGTTTATTCATCCATGATCAACGAGCTTGAACATGGTGAAGGGGCAAAAGTTGAACTGACTGATGGATGGTATGGAACTGACCCCATAGAACTTTCATTACATATTTTAGTTCTTTGGCATTGATATTGGATGCGGTAGGTATTCCATTGATGCTCTTTTGGATGGGCCGCTGTCAAAGCAACTTCTTATGGGAAAACTGTTTGTGGGACAGAAACTCCGGGTAATTATCTATCAATTGTCCAATCCTTTATTCATTGAAAGTGCTTCCAGCTTACGGTCGTGCCTTTCTTTTGAAGATATGGGGAGCAAGATTGTGTGGTTGGATCGGGCCTGTTTCACCTCTTGAGGTTGTTTTTGTTTATTTCTTGATTAAATCACATATTTAGTTCCTATACTTTCCACGTTGGTGTTAATGCTTCAAATTATTTCATTTTAATTTCTATACTTTGATAATGTTTCATAATAGAAGCCCTTGTACTGAGGATATGATAAACATAAAAGGACCATGAAGAAACAATTTTTAATATGAAAATCAACTATTTGTCTATTCCTGGTTTAGACTTGCTGTATTATTCCTGACCATTTGAGCCTTTCATCATCAACTACAGATGTCAGAGACTGTTTATTTGACGTTGCATATAAATGGAACTTATAGAGCTCATTGGGCGGATAGACTGGGATTCTGTGAGTGGTTCAGAAATTCTGTTGATAATGCCAATTGTCTACTTCAGACAACTCGAGCCTATAGTTTACTGTTTTAAGCATGCTCGACACTTCAATTTTCTGTGCAGGCAAAAATGCCGGTGTCCCATTATCCTTTAAGTGCATCAAGAGCAGTGGGGGTCCAGTTCCTTGGACCTTGGTTGGAGTCTCACGGAAATACCCTGTTCTTTATAAGGAGAGGTAATTCAAGATGAGTTTGTCGACTATTCTGTATGAAATGCTATCAATGCTATAATCTTGATACCTAACTTTGCCATGATTGATATAGGTTAGGTGATGGGGCATCCATAGTAAGAACTGAGAGGATGGAGATGAAGATCGGGCAATTATATGACCAGAGGTGGATCCCCCAAGCTGTGTTTCTTTCAAATTCTTTGTTTTAACACGGACAATATTGACCATGTATTACTTTAGTTTGTCTGCTATAAGTTAGAGATTGAATATGATTTAGTATAAAAGATCGAATTCAAGAATTGCAGATGCAATAGGGAGGTTTTGTTAACTTTGTATTGTGGTTGAATGATGCTTTGACTGTAGGCGCACAGCTATCGTAGATGGTATTGTTTCTGAATTCCAGAGAGGGACAAAGAGTAGTATCTACAATGAGAGCGATAGTGAAGAAGGGGCAAAGCTCTTTAAGATCCTCGAGACAGCGGCCGAACCTGAACTTTTAATGGCAGAGATGAGTCCTGAACAGTTGACTTCTTTTGCGAGCTACCAAGCTAAAATAGAGGTTATTCTTATTTTACTTTATTTTGTGGGACAGGTTAAATCAGATTGTTAAACACGCCTTTAAAATTTTAGGCAATCAGGCAATCAGACATGGAAAAATCAATCGAGAAAGCATTGGCAGATGCTGGGTTAAGTGGGAGAGATGTCACTCCATTTATGAGAGTGAGAGTGGTTGGACTTACAAGCAAAAGCAACCAAAGAAAAACCCATAGGAAGGAGGGCTTGATTACAATCTGGAATCCATCAGAGAAGCAGGTGAATCCAATCATTTGGTCTTTGTCCTATCGATTCTCATGTCAATTTTCTTTTCCATTCGAGTCATCTACCACTTGAGTTTTCCTTTGTACACTTTCTCCACCAATGGATGATTTTACTTAATTTTTTTCTCGAGTTCAATTGCCTTGTGTCTATGACGAACAAGCAAGATTTATTTGCCTTACAAGTATCTAACTGAATATACTTAAACAATGTGATAGCAACTCGAGCTGGTCGAGGGCCAGGCATATGCTGTTGGAGGACTTGTGCCAATAAATTGCGATGCGGACATTCTTTACTTGCAAACAAAAGGATCAACCACCAAATGGCAGTCTTTATCTCCCCAGTCCATGAAATGCTTTGAGTACGTCTTTGCATGTCTCTTGTTTTGGTAAAATTGAGCTGCAAACTCATGCCTTTTCTGCTGCAGGCCCTTTTATAACCCCCGGAAATCCGTTTTGTTATCAAATTTGGGGGAAGTTCCTCTATCCAGGTAAAGCTTGCAACTAAATTCTTTAAAAGGCATCATTCAATTTTTTAGACATTTTGTGTGGTATCCCTAACATCCTGTCCTTTTATATGCAGTGAATTTGATGTTGTAGCAATTGTTGTACATGTGGGAGAAGTTTTTACTACTGCTCAACAGAAGAAACAGTGGATATTTGTGGCAGATGGTTCTCTATCTGAGTCACATTCAGAAGGCATATCTAATTCACCGCTTGCTATTAGTTTCTGCTCACCGTATGCGGATGATGAGTCATTTGTGCCAATGAACTGCAACCTCATCGGTTCCACTGTATGTAACCCTTTTTTCTTTTCCTTTCTTATTATTTTTTCAAATCCAAAGTGCATCATTACCTAATTATATAGTTAGCATTAATTTTACTGTTAGATCAAATCTTCCTTCAGGCAGGTTTCTGCAATCTTATAAAGAGACCAAAGGACCAAATAAATCATCTCTGGGTAGCAGAAGCAACGGAAAATACGTCATACTTTTTGAATTTTGATTCTACGGATTGTTCTCACATGAAAAATGCTGGAGTTTCTGCTAAAAGATGGGCAGAGAATTCTAACTCAGTTTGTACTCTATTATTGAACTCCGGAAAACTTTGGTTCTATGGTATACTTCACTGATGATTGGTTTCTCTGAATTAATCCATCGTCCTTGTTTCTTCCATTCAGATTATTAAGAATCTCAGGAAGAAGATTTTATTTATGATTGATGATCGTAAAGGCTAGATGGAGAAAGGAGCTGATCAGACCTGATTTAATGTAAGAGTCCCTGTGCACCTTTTTATTTTCATAGAACAAGAGGTGAGGAAGTAATTAATATCAAAATATACAACTTTCTTTGTAGTCAATGTCAACTTGAGCCCAACTTAACCGATTAAAGTACTATAATCTCAACCAAAAGGTTAAAGGTTTGAATTTTCACCATCCTTTATTGTGCAACTAAAAAATTTTAAAAGACTAAACTTGTATCTATAATATACATAAAATAGTCTTAAATTTTATTTATTAGTTTATAATCTTCAAATTTGATGAACAAGACAAATAGAAAAGTTATGCATTTATATCTTTGGTGTATTGTTCAGCTTTTAATCGTACTTGAAATAACGCTGTAGTTAAGGCCTAATTTGATAAAAATATATATATATATATATATATATTTTTTTTTTTTTTTAGTTTTCTATTTCTGAAATGTATTCTTGTCTACTCACAATTTTACTATGATTTTTACTTTTCTCTAAACGAAATATTTGAATTTCTATTTAAATTCTAAAAATAAAAAAACAAGTTTTAAAAACTATTATAGTTTTCAAATTGACTTGAAATTTGAATACAATTTTAGAAAATAAATAATAAAACAAAGAAACTCATAAGCGCAAGTATTGGTTATAAGCTTAATTTTTAAAATCATTGAGACATAAGCTATTCACGCTGTTTTAGTTTTACAAGAGCACAAAAATGTTTATAAAGCTCAAAATTTCCTTAACTTAGACTACTGTTGATTTAACATATAGACCAAAATTGGAGATTCTCCTTTAAAGCCTTGATCAATATTCTGAAAATTACGATGCCCTTTGCAGATCCTTGCCAAAAAGGAAGAGAAAGAAAAGGTCTTTATCACGGGAATGGGATGAAAAGGCGCATGGAGTTCTTCATGAATTGCAAATTCTTTTCATGTGGCTTTAGCTATAAATCCTGCTGTCTTATTAACAAGATTTGGCAATTGAGCATGTGCATTGAATACAGATAGAGCAGGTCGTTTTGCCCTGTGGGCTAAAGTGGGAAAGGACTGGCGTCTGTGGCATTTAAGTAAAACTTTTTGTGGCTCATCCTTCAGTTCCATCTTTTGTTCTTTGATTTAGCTGCCAAAAATTTTCCATACATGGAAAGGGACTGACGTCTTGGGTTGGTTCTATTAGATGTATATCAATTATGTACACATTTTTCTTGTGTAAAAAGAAAGATAGCTGGAAATATGTCTGGTACAACTTAACATTATTTTTAATTTAGCCTTTAAAATCTTAAAGGCTTTAGTGGAACAGTGCAGAGATGGTGTTTGAACTTTGACCCTAGTATAGCTTCATTTATTCATAGAGTTGCGTTCAAATTAGTAGACGTGTTAAAACTTGTTTAGTTGTTTATTATTATTATTATTGTCATTAAATAATAATGGCTAGTATTTGGAGTACACAAAAATAAGCTATAAGATTGATGGAAGGATGAGCATAGTAAGGGTAATCAGCATGACCTTTCTTTCTAGAGGTCGAACGTTCGCAATCTTCCATCACCATAATTGTATTAAAAGAATAAAAGATTAAGAAAACAAATCATACCATCCTTTGTTAACATAAGTTTTCAATTTAAGGATTATTATTGGAAGAAAGAGTGAAGAAATTGCATTTTAACCAATGACTTATCAATTCATAAATCTCATAGATATTATTTTAAAAAAAAGGGTAATTGCAATAGATAGTATTTTTTGCTCTAATAATCAAGAGATTGTTTGGGAGGTTGGAATGTAATCAGAATTATTGGGATATGAGAGATGAGTGAGGAATTGAGGGTGGAACAAAAATGAGATCATGAAATGTGAAAACGGTAAGAAAGAAGGTTGACTTGAAAACTATGGAAATAGAATGAGGATGGTATTACAAATTGAGTCCAAAACATTCATGGGCTTTAGATTGTATTACTTGCAAACCCATTCTATTACGGGGCTCAAACAACCTCTAAAGTGTTTAGCAACATTTTAAAAAAATTATAAACATAGCAAAATCTATTAGTGATAGATTTGATAAACTTTTATTAGTGATAGGCTCTATTGCTAATAGATTCTAGTGATATGTTTATCACTGAGAGCTTGATCAAAATTTTGCTATATTTGCAAATTCTTTTGTATTGTGCTACATATATAACACTGTGAGTTTGATTGTTATATTTGCCATTGATCCTAAAACAAAAGGTGAACCTACAAGGCCAAAAGCATAGAAAAAAAAGGGAAAAAACCATCAATCACAAAAAAGTGAATTAAAAAATTTAAAAATAAAAAGTTTTAAGGATTTTTTTTAAGAGTTTAAGGTATTTATCTCTCATACATTCAAAAGTAAAAAACTATCAATCGAGATTGTCTCATTATGGATGTTCAAATGACTTCATGGCTTGAAAAATCCAACTCGATTCATACAATTTAGGTTGAGTTATCAACAATTAACCTAAACTTAATATTAATTTGACATAATATTATTTCTATTTATGGTCAAAATTACATATACATCTATTAGTTTGTATCATATACATGGATTAGTTTTAGTTTTATAGATTTTTTTATTATTTATTCTCTAATAATTCTTAAAAAGCTATATTTTTAAGTATTTGAAATCTAATTTACAGAGTATATATTGAATGTGAGTTGCAAGTCATGACTCAATGTTAAATAAATATATATTTTACATTTTCACATTCCAATTGAACAATCCAAATCAATGTAACCCAATTCTTTCATGTGGTGTGGAGCAGACAAATACATGTAGACATTTAAAAGCATTCCCCCAAGTTGCTCTCCAAATCAAATCCCTGTCCCTTTCAAAGCCCCATCCCCTTCCACAATTTGCCAATAAAAACACTTCCACATTACCCAACTTGCACCTTTCTTTTCAGTTTTCACGCACATTTTCTTTTACCAATCCCATTTATTTCAAATATAAACCCCGACTTCCACCCCTAATTCTTTATATCTTACGCATATTATTATTATTATTATAAGTTTTGTCTTTAAAATTTTATATTAATATTTAATTAGTTTATAAATTTTAAAATATTTTAATTAAGTTTGTGATTTATTAGCCATACAATTGAATGCCTACAGAACCTATTAAATTTGTGATTTATTATTATTATTATTATTATTATGGTTTATAAGTTTGGTAGGAGCAAGTGGACGCTTCTCAGTGCTGGGAGATTTGAGTCGTCCTCTTGACTTCCTCCCAAGTGCCCTCCCTTCGGCAACTGGGTGTCTTGTTTGTCGGTGAGAGGTAGAGGCATGCTTGGTTGGATTCTTCATCACCATGAGGGCAATGCGATTCTTGGAGGCTGCAAATTCACTCAAAAGGGTGGTGATCTAAGTCTGCTGGAAGCCTAAGCGTTTTTGGAAGATTTATGTGCGATTAAACGCATGTGATTCGATAACAACCCTCTCACTGAAATGGAGTCTAATGCGCCAGAAGTTGTTAAACTTCTTAATAGGGAGAGGTTTTCTTTTGTTGAGTTAGGAATTCTCGTTGAGGATGAAAAAGAGTGAATCACAATAATACCACAAACTAGTAAAAAAGCTACTGACAAAAGTAAAGGCAAATAGACAGAAGCAAAGAATAAGGGAGATGCACACAGAGACTTGTTAATCTAGTTCAGTGAAATCATATCTACACCTAGGAGGCTTTCCGTCTAAGTGAAAAGAAATCTACTAGAATGCAACTTAGTTTTTACAACATATACTTCAACTAAGATTACATAAAGTTGGTTTACTCATAATTGAATACTAGTGAGCAAGTTAGGCTCCCCTTAACACTGATACTGTTTATGATGAGTCTACAGATTTAGGCTCCCCTAAGTCTGATGCCACAACAATGACTTCACCCTCTTTTCACCTACTAGTTGAAAGAACTCTCAACCAACACTCTACCACAACACTATGGAGAAACTACTTGGTTAGCCAAAGCTTCAAAGAACCGCTTTGTTTCTTACTCTGATTAAGCAGTAACATCGAATACACGAAATCCTTTTGAATTACAATAAATCAATCCATACAAGCAAGAATACGACTTACCCTAAAACCAACAGAAGGTACCAACGACAAGAAAACCACCAACGACAACAACCCAAACAAGGAAAAGATCACCCCAACAAATTTGTCACCAATAAGGAAAAAATACCAACATCAAGTCAGAGACAAAATATGCAACAAAATAAAAGAAAATATTATCAATCAACCAACATCGTAACTGAGAACATTCTTTTGGTTGGAAACATTGTTAATATTGTTCATTTTTGTCACATCTCTCAAGAGGTCAATAAATCTGCTCATGCATGCTATTAAAATAATAGCATCTTTTCAAAGTTGTTCTTTGATCTAAAAAAATGTTTTTCTATATGGTGTTTTCTGCTCTCAGTCTTGTTGAGAAGTTTTGGTATGTTTGATTGTGTTAGTGTCTGATTGTTTATGGTTATTTATCTCTAGTCTCGATACTATGTTAAATTACTAATCAACCTACAAATGTAAGTTAATGGATAAAGTTAATTTAATTATATAAAAACTTGAAAACAAAAAGCCCAACGTTTGACTTTGTAATAAAAACATTCCACATATATTTTGCATAAGAAATGATTGATTATTATTTAAAAGTCTTTACCTTTTCTTTTCGTGCTACTTCCAGCTATCATGGAACGTCTGTGAATGAGCTTTGAAACGAACCTAAATTTGGTTTGACTTTGACTGTACAATTACCTCCATGGGGTTCTCACTCTTCAATTATTTTCCTTTTTTCTTTAAATAGCTGAAAACTGGAAAATAAAAAATTACATTTAAAAAAAAAAAAAAAAAAAACGTTGATCTATTCTAAAGTGATCAGGTATTAGCTGTGTGAGTTGTCGTATCAGATTTGCAGGCTATATTGTGGCTGTATGCATCTCTACAGTCAATAGCGACGTCGTTTTGACACTGCCTTCTCTACACTTCTTTTGCTTTCCCCCATCTTCGGACACTTTTCTCCTCTCTCGTTTTTTACGATATTTTCATATTTTTTAAGTTTAATGGTTCCATTTTTAACTAAATTTTAAAAATAAAAACAAAGCTTTTAAAATATATATTTTTTAATTTTCAAAATTTACCTTGGTTTTTTAAATTATTGGTTAAAAAGTAGAAATAAAAGAAAAAATTTGAAGATGAAAATAGTATCCATAAATCTAATTTTCAAAAATAAAAATAAAAAACCAAATGATTTTTAAACGAGTCTGTTCTAAAATTTTCATTTTGAATTTTGTAACCATTTATTTTCTATATTTTAATAGGCAACCATTTAATTTAAGTACTTTTAAATTTCTAAAGATTTGATCCAAATAGTAAATTTTCAAGTTTTGTAATTTACAAATATATTGTGTCCCTAATTAATTTAATAATACATTTGTAAGAAATTAAATCATTAAAATTTTTAAGTAGATGGATTAAATTGTTATTTAATAAGGTTCACGAACTAAATTATAACAAAATTTGAAACTACAATCACTAACACTCTGTTTGATAACCATTATTGATTTTTGAAAATTAAGCATAGAAATACTTTTTCCACCTCTAAATTTATCATTTTGTTGTCTAAACAAAAGATTTAGAGATGAAATTGGTGTTTATAGGACTTAAATTTAAAAAAACTAAAAATAGGTCTCGTTTAGTAACTATTTTGTTTTTTGTTTTTATTTTTAAAAATTAAGCATATAGTCACTATTCTTACCTCCAAATTTCTTTATTTATTATCTAATTTTCACCGATGGTTCAAAATACCAAACTAAATTTTGAGAACTAAAAAAAAGTAACTTTCAAAAAGTTGTTTTTGTTTTTGTAATTTGGCTAAGAATTCAACTATTGTACTCAAGAAAAATACAAATCATTGTAAGAAATGTGAATGAAATAGGATTAATTTTCAAAGTAAAAAACCAAATAGTTACCAAAAGGAGCCTAAATTATTACCAAACGAGAATTTTAACTTTTTCACCTAAAAAATATGTATAATATTGTGGAAGTTGAAAGGAAATAGACTTAATTTTTAATAACCAAAACAAAAAATCAAATGATTACGAAAGGGAATAATCCTTACCCTTTAGGGGCCGTTTGGTTGGAGTGAAAAGAAGGTGGGAATGGGAATAGGTTTACAAAGCCCATGTTTGGTTGGTGGGATTTGTTTATTTATCTTGGAAAAGACAATTCCTAGGTATATTTTTCCCACATAAATGAAGGAATTGCATACCCATTGAGAAGTGTGGGTTGTCATTTCTTCTTCTGCTTCCTACCATGACTTTCCTTCCTTCCAGTCGTGAAATCGTATAGCATTTTGTTACTGAGCGATTGTATAGCATTTGGTAAGCGATCGAGTAGCATTTGGTAGGCGATCGTATGACATTTGGTAGGTGATCGTATAACATTTTGTTACTCAGCAATTGTGTAGCATTTAGTAAGCGATCGTGTAGCATTTGGTAAGCGATCATGTAGCATTGGGTAGGCGATCGTATAGCATTTTGTTACTCAACGATCGTGTAACATTTGGTAAACGACCGTGTAGCATTTGGTAAGCGATCGTATAGCATTGGGTAGGCGATCATATAGCATTGGGTAGGCGATCGTATAACTACTCAGCGATCGTGTAGCAAAGCTAAACGATCGTGTAGCATTTGGTAAGTGATCGTGTAGTATTTGGTAGGCGATCGTATAACATTTTATTACTCAGCGATCATGTAGCAGAGTTAAGTGATCGTGTAGCCGAGCTCAACGATTGTGTAGCATTTGGTAAGCGATCGTATATCATTTGATAGGCAATTGTATAGCATTGGGTAGGCGATCGTATAGCATTTAATATAACATCGCACACATTTTTTAGTAATAATGTAATTTCAATAATTTGGAATTTTAGTAATTGGTATTAGTTGGAGGGCATTTTTGAAATTTTGGACTTCAAGTGTAAGTGCGAGAATTTAATTGTTGGTGTGAAATTATTCAATTTAAAATTCAAATTGAAAATTAATGGCAGGAATTAATTTTATTTTGAAACAGAAAGGAATTTAATAGTATAAAACGGAAAAGAATTAAATGTAATTATATTTACTTCCTTTTTTGTTTTATTGTTGTTGTTGTTGTTGTGTTTCCTTCGAGATTCACCAGTTTGTGTTTCCTTCGGGATTCACCAATTTGTGTCTCCTTCGAGATTCATTAGAGGTAGTGGGCATACTTAACTACAGTAGGATATGACTCAGTCTCCTTCTTGTTTCATGTGCATATGTGTCCCATGAGGACTAGAGCAGTTTATATGTTTCACCAGAGGTGGGTATCTAGGGGACATAGATGCTCAGCCTGACCCCAGTAGTGGGGTTACTTACTGAGTATTTTATACTCATTCTTTCTCATGTTGTTGTTTCAGGTAAGGGTAGAGATGCACTGGCGATGGACAAGTGGAATTTGTGATCGAGCCACTGGGACTAGTTTTTATGCTTCCGCTCATGAGATTTAAAGTTCTTTTCATGTTTCTCTTAATTTTTAATTTTGATGTTTAAAACGTACTTTTAAGAATCGTTTTTTCAGATTTATTTATTATCCTTTATGTACCCTATTATTGATTTAGTATTTGAATTTAATGAAAGTCTTTTGAATTTACCTTATTTAATTAGCATTTATTTCGCCATAACAAAGTGTCGTTTTGAGTTCCATGCATGCATGTATTTAGTAACGGCCTAACTTAAGTCCTAGGGGGTCGAGTCGTTACATTATTACCCAACGATTGTAGATAATTTAAGTGATCATATAGTATTTTGTAACGATCGTGTAGCGGAGCTCAGCGATCGTGTAGATAATTTAAACGATCGTATTGTTACAAAATCGACAATTAAAGAACACAAAAAAAAAGGGAACGTAGAGATAGAGAGATCGACACACAGATATACGTGGTTCACTAATAGTGTGTTAGCTACGTCCACGGGTAGAGGGAGAACAGTATTATTAGAGAGAATGTTTTCAGAAAATTACATCATAACGGCGCCTCTAGGGTTAGAAAGTTTATATAGCGCACTACTCTAAACCCTAGGGTCATAACTGTTCGAAGCGCATTCAAGGCATTTCAACAAATGTTTGATAGGGACAAGACCCTCAAACTATCTCCACAATGGTATGATATTGTCCACTTTGGGCATAAACCCTCATGGACTTGTTTTCACAATCTCAATTTTTTTTAATTCCCACACATACTATTTCCAGATATTATTTTCCCATGCACAATCAAACATAACTATGCTTGATTCCCAGTAATTTTATTCTCAGATAAATAATTCCCAAACATCCTGGACATTGAAAAAATCTTAATCCAAACGGCCCCTTAGAGTTCACAATCTATGGAAGTTCAATGACAAAGACTAAAAAAAAAAAAAAAAACCGATCCAAATCTTCACATTTCAACCATTTTCTCCTTTTTTTTTTTTTTTTCAAAACTTTCTTATTAAATGTTTGTTTCAATTAATTTGACAACATCTCATCTTGTTAGATTAAAATTTTGAATTATTTCATCCTACATGTTACTGAACTTAAAAACTTCAATCAATCAATTTTAATTTATAAAAGGAATTTTTTTAAATATAAAAAATATTTTAAAATATTTATAATACTTTTAAAAAATTTTTGGTAAATACTTATTAAACTTGAATATATAGAGCCACAGCAATAACTATTGCAGAGAATTATTTAACAAAAAAGAAAAAGAAAAAAAAATCACACACATATATGAATAAACTCCTCATGCAAATTCAAGAAGCAGAGGGAAAAAGAAACCTGTCCCCTCTGCCCTTAACAGTTTCACCTCCTCTATCTAGAACCTTCTAATTTACCCACCACATTTATTTCTCTATGTCCTATCATAACGTCGTCACCTGACAAAATTTGATTAGGTATAATTTGAGCTACACCACAGTTTTTAGTTTTTTGTTTGTGAAATGATGGTTTAAATCCTATTTTGAATTTGTTTTAATCCTATTATCAAGTTAATAAAAATAAAATTGCATCTAAGGAGTTGAATATGATGGGATGAAGTAAAATGATAAGAATACAAAGTTATTTTGTTATTTTGGAACAAAAGAGAGACAAAGTTCTAAATATTAATTCAGGTACAGGGCGGAAGGCATTTGGGCAGCCCCTGAAAATTTCTAGACAATTAAGCCAAAAATTTGAAGAAATAGAGAAGAGAGGAAAATAGTGAATGTTAAAATCAACGAAGTTAACTTATGGCGGAGATTGATTATTGCGTTTATGCAAATTCTCGGCGAGTTGAGCCAACGACTGCAGATTACAACGCAGTATGGTATCAACGAACACCACCGTTTCTTCTTTGGTATTTCCCGGCGGCGTATCGACGGCGTAGGACTCAACCACCACGGTTTTATTTCCGCCGTCGGCCGGCGATGGATGAAGTGTGGTGATGGATCTGTAGTTGGCGAGGCGGTGGTCACCGCCGATCATGCTGAAGCTGAGGATGTGGTGTTCGTCGTCGAGAATCTCGAGGCGTTCGGTGCTGCAGCCGGCGGGAAGGCCGGAGATGACGTGGACCTCCCGGAGCGTTCCGACGTTGCCATCGCCGACGACCACGTGGCAGCTCTTGACGAAGTGCTTGTAGGCCTGCGGGTTATCGAACCGCCGGACCACTGACCAGACGGTGGAGATGGGGGCGGCGATTTCTTGGACCACGGCGGAGCAGGTCTGGTTGGGCCCCACCGCATGCGTATGGTAAACGGCTACGGATTCCGGCACCTGGAACCATTTCTGAGCCTTTTTCTGGCAATGGATTGAGGCGGTGATTGAATCGGAGCCGTTGATTTGGTCTATTAGAACAGACGATACAGAGGGTTTCGAAAGCATTTCCAGTGAAGAGTAGCTTTTTAAAAATTCTACAGGAGATCAAAAAATAACAAAAATAATTAAGAAGAGAGAGAGAGGATTTAAAACTTGCCAGCCGCCACGGCCGTGGACGGCGGCGATCTTAACGGCGGGTCCGGCGGTTGATTTATTAGCTCAACCCTCTCGACAATCGATCGTTTGGCTTTCCCGTTTGGACCACAGACGAAATACATGTGCGTGGATATATAAATACCAGGCGTCAAAGTAACTTTATCAAATGGTATTACCAAAATACCCTTTCTTGGCTTTTTATTTACAAAATTACCAATCCTTTTCTTTAGGTTTTAACAAACCCATTTATTACAATAAAATTGAATTTTGTGTTGGATAAAACCCTATTCTTCCAATTTATAGAGTCTAATACACTATTGATTTAGAAAGACGTTTATTAAATCCAAGACCTATTAATACATATGATCGAAAACTCAATAAAATATGAAATACATATTAAAAGTTTAGAAACTTTTTAAATAATAGAAAATGATTAGACACCAAGATTAAAAAACTGTTAAAGAATTTTTAAATTTTCATGATCAAATCGACACAAACTTGAAAGTTCAGATAATAAATATGTATTTTAATTTTTTTCTTCTTCGAGAAAGTAATTCTTCCTTAATCATTTTAGCATTTCTCTCACTTACCAAAAAATCATTTGAACTTGGAAGTTCACTTACCAAAGAAGTTCAGTCCATTTAGTATTTTAAAATAATATACATTAATATCAAAATGAGCTCAATTCAATAATAATTAGTATGATTTCTTCTTTTGAAATAAAATATTCAAATTCTCATAACTTCATTAGTTGTACTAAAAAAAATTAGTACGTTCCTAAAAAAAAGTAGACAGAAACATGTATAATACAACAAAATTTTATCTTTTATGTTCACACTAATTTCAGAGATGGTTTAATGTAGTTGGACCACATCTTATTTAAATGAAGTGGGAAAATTCATATGGACCATACAAATCCTCATAAATGCAGGCATCGTGTTGAATGAAGATTAAGTTTGTGGACAAAACTTGGGTGGGATTGTAATTGTAAATACAATGGCAATGCAAGGGCATAAGTGTAAAATGGCATACAACAAATAGGCAACTTGCAAAATGGGAGATGGCTGCACGTTGAAGAATAAGGTAAAGAAAGAGAAATGAGTATGGGAATTTTTTTTTTTAATTTATTTTTCAAGGAGAATAAAGGTGTTTACGAAGAATACAAGCTTTTCTTCAAATTTGTTCTTCTTATGAATTTTTATGTACTTCAGTTTTGTATCTTATTAAACCACCGATTGATCTAAAAATTTATGTTAATAGGTAAAGATAAATAAATCAATAAATAGAAATGAATATTAATTAGGAAAGAAATAATATAGAACATTTTGGATCAACTATTCTGATACCATATTAAATAATCAATTGACCTAAAAACTTAAACTCATGGATAAAGATAAATTTAATTTTATATCATCTAACATATATATTTGAGAAGTTTGTAAATGTACTTGCCTATATGGTGAAATTTGTAAATGTGTACTCTAATTTAATTTCCATTTGGTTTTTTGTTTTTTAAAATTATGTTCACTCTTTTTTATTTTTTATTTTTATTATGACATTCATTATTTCTAACTAAACACTAGGATTTTTAGTCAATTTTGAAAAATAAAATAAGTTTCAAAAACAACTTTTTAACGTTTTAAAAAACATTCAAAAGTAGATAACAATACTAGAAAATGACAAGTGAGGATAGTGTGTATAAGCATAATTTTCAAAAATTGAAAACTAAGACCTCGTTTGATAATTATTTGGTTTTTTGTTTATATTTTTAAAAATTAAGTCTATAAACACTACTTCTCCCTCCAAATTTCTTCCTTTGTTATTAACTTTTTATCAATGATTTAAAAAACCTAGTCAAAATTTGAAAACTAAAAAAAAAAAAAAATTAAAAAGTTATTTTTGTTTTTGAAATTTGACTAAAAAATCAACCATTATACTTAAAGAAATATGCAAATTATTGTAAGAAATGAGATGAAAATAAGTTTAATTTTCAAAAATAAAAAACAAAAAATTATTACCCAACCTAGCTTTAAAATGATGTTTCAACCATTAAGGTTAAAAGGGGTTGGTTTAAAAAATTTTAAACAAACTAATCTGATTTACCCAAACTAATGCGTTGGGATACAATTGCTCAATTTTTCTATATATACAATTGTAGTTGACATTGAGATTTAGCTTTAAAAAATATTTAGTGCATTTTAAGCTACACCCATCTTTATGACTTATTCAATTGTCCAATCATAATTTGTCACATGACAATGTCATCCTACTTTTTTACTATTGTGTGTATGATTAGAGTGTGATACACAAATATGAACGTGTCTTGTGAAGCACCAACACATTTTTGTTTAGTTTTTCCTTACTATTTATGTTTGTTATCATGGAATTTTGATAAAATTTCTTCAAGTTTAAATTTTTTTTAATACAATTAAAGATAGAAGAATTCGAAGTATGAATCTCATAATTTCTAACCGATTTAACTTAAAAGATCAACTATTAGAGATATGCGAAATTAAACCATGATATTTAGAGGGTAATTGATGGGTTGAAGATTGAGCCGCTCGAATGGACAAATTTTGACACTATTGATTCTTCGGCTTTGGAAACCCTTTGCAATATTTCATTCAATTTACTTGGTCGTGCTCTCCCTACAGATGTGTTGGTGTAAGGTAAACTCTCTTATTTTATTATTTATTACACAATTATTAATACACCCAATGCCTTCTTCCACCAAATAATTTAAGGG
Organism: Benincasa hispida; assembly: GCF_027475165.1. Lineage (NCBI taxonomy): Eukaryota > Viridiplantae > Streptophyta > Magnoliopsida > Cucurbitales > Cucurbitaceae > Benincasa > Benincasa hispida. Next base: position 57,851,791 of record NC_143488.1, read on the forward strand.
GAAATAATGAAGTATGTTTTTTCTTTCCCTCTTCTTCTTAAATGAAATTTAGATTTAAAAATAAATAAAAATACACCATCTCCCATATGGTTGAACTCAAAAGAAAATAGTTGCATTTTGGTCCAATCAAAATGTAAATTTTTATCCTCGAATTTTTTAGAATAAATACATTTTAGTCACTTGCTTTTTAAAATGTAAATTTTTAGTCTCTAAAATTTTAGAAATATGTTTAAAGATCTTAAACTTTCTCTAAATTATTTTTAAAAATTATATTTTTAATTCAAAATATCATACCATTATTTTAAAAAAAAAATACTTCAAGCACCTTTTAAACTTATTTTAAAAATTTGAGGACTAAAAAAGATATGTTTTGAAAATTCAGGAAATTACCCTTCGTTTGGATTCAAGAAAGTTTAAAAAATGATTTTAAATCATGTGATTTGAAATCCGAGAAATGATTTTAAATCAATTACTTTATTTGGAACGAGAAAGATTTGAAATGAATGTATTTAAAATTTTGTGTTTCGATGGTAACTGAAAAAAAAGTTATGAATTTACTAATATAATCTTTTAATTATGATGTGTTAATTGAAAATTAGACTTTCAAGCAAACTTCAAACATTTTGGTTAGGAAAGTTTGTTTTTAAGTAAAACAAGATTTAAAATCCTTTCAGATTTTAAAATCAGTCTATTTCTTGCAGTACCAAACAATAGAATTCATTTGAAATCCTTTATGAATAGAAATCTTTCGAAATTACGAAGTTCAAAACAAATAATTAATAAACCTATTCTAAAAAGGCAGTTTTCGTTTAAATTAATGATAGAGTTTTAATATCCACACTTGAAATTGCAACATTTTGGTGAAAAGAAGAGAAAAAGGAAACAATATGGTGACATCCCACCAAATAACCAAACCATTAACTGGCTCACAATCCTCCATCGTTATCTCCAATTATTTTCTTTCGTTCTTTTTTTTATAAACTCCATCGCTCTGCCTAATTTTTTTTTTTTTTTTTTTTTTTTTTATAATTATTATTTTATTTTATTTTAATATGAACCACGTTTTATTTTGGGCCTAGCTGCAGACAAATGGGCCTCATTCCCATCGGCTCGGCTATGGGCCTAAAACCTCCCAAAACTTGTCCCTATGTCGGCCTCGTGACATTTTTCAACCTTAAACTAATTTAACAATTAACTTTAAAATTGTGTAATAAATGAAATAATTATAGTAATGGAGTAATGACTAATTAACCTTCATTGCAATCAAATTATTACCTCAAATTCATTGACTTTAAAATAACTAACCCTTCTGCCTATTCATTTGTATTTGTAATATACTATTTTGATACACTACGTTATCTCATTTCAATTCAAATTAATTTTTAGAGTTGGTTTGAAGTTTGTTTTTATCAAGTACAATAATGACAATTTCTTTTGAAAAAAGGCACGATATGAAAATTTATCAAGTTTATTAGAAAAAATTAATAAAGACGAATGATGCAAGAAATTCGCATGTGTTCGTTGTCATTGCGAACCTTTTGTAGGTTTGACTACCAACCTAGTCTCGCTTTTCAAGTTAACCTATGTGAGAGTTTCTTGCACCAGTATGGTGTCGAGCCTCCGATGCCTAAGTATAAAGAGTGTATAGTTCAATTAAACACACAAAATAAGGTTAGAGATAGCCGTGAACGATTACTTACTCTTCTACTTTTAAGATGTCGATAGGGCTATCTAACACATGCATGTGGTTATGTATGATTCCAACATGTTAGGATAGATATGGGGATCGAAGTTGCAAAGTGTTAGGCCAAGCATAACTAGATTATTGCTTGATTAATATATATTCACCCACTTGGCTGGTACTCTTGGTGAGGCTATCCCCTTAACTATTCAAGATAGTCAGTTAATTCCTATGAAAGAGATCTATGCAAATATATCACTATATGTCAGATTGAAACCCGATATTGACTATTTTCCATGCCGCCTCTCAATTTTCTTGATTTTGGGCCCACATGTGGCCCTTCGAATCTTACCTGGGACAACCTGCAACATTGACTATACTTACTTTTTAGAAGATTTAACAATAAACTAACAACATAAATTCATATAGAGATTAAATTTAGAATTTGAAGCTTAGATAATAAAATAGAAAAAATCTATCGAGCGTAGAGACCAAAATTGAATTTGAAATTTATCAACACAAATAATTTACAAGTTAATTGCCCATGAAGCTTGAAATATTAGATGACCACTTCGCATTATGGTATGCAAATCAGTCTGAGATTTTCAGCTATCCAAAGCATTTTGTGCAAACTCAATACCCATCGTCTTTATGTGAAACTACTGATGATTTACTTTACATATATCCTTGAAAATACTACTCAAATGTTACAAAAGGACCCCAAAATTGGTGTTTTTTTTTTTTTTTTTTTTTTTGCCGGTAAGGATCTGAGCTTCCAATCCTATTCAGAAGAGGAAGGCCACTCACTACATGTGAAAACTACAATCAAGTTTACACAAGAATTAGATTTTTTCTGGAAATCATTCCCTTAATCGTTGCATTGCAATGCTGTTAGAGAACGATAATCTATCGATCGTTTCTGACTTCGCCAAAGATTTTTCTCTCGAATTCAGCTCTCTTCATTGCCTCCCTCCTCTCCTTCCGCCTAGCATTTCTGGCAGCAGCATCGCCCTGAACCTTCTCCATTATTTTACTGAAACCAGGAATTGTCCGCTCCATTTTATTGTAAACTCTAGTGCTCAGACTGAAGAATGTCCTGAACATTCTCTGCAAAAAAGGAGACAGAGATTTCGTTACTTGACGTAATTACCCTCGCCCAGATTCAAAATTAAACTGAAGCAAACTGAGTAGAGGACTTTTATGCAGCTATAGCAAATAGAAAATTGCAAAAGTTTCATAACAACATAAATGTACCTGCGTGGTTGATCTTTTTTCTTATTTTAGGGTGCCAATTCAAGATCAGCAAACTTATAAGACTGTGAACCTAGTAAGTACTGTACCTTGACATCTTTATTCCAATGCCTGATGTATGGAGGACCTGTCGTGTATGTCCCAAGAGGTTCACGATGCCATTCGCCATTATATGTTATCTGTTCCATTGCTTGCTCCACGCTTAGAACCTCCCATGGTCTTAACCCGGGTATAATTTTAGCTAATTTATACCTGTCACACCACAGACAACCACCACGACATAAGTACAAGAATCTAACGAAGAAGAGATCTCCAAAGTTAGATTATATATCCAAAAAGGTTACTGCAATGGCCGATGTTAAGGATACTTCATCCTTAGAAATGGAATGAACTATTCAAGGAAAATAAACTTTCACATTTCTTACATAGTTGAAAAACAAATAACTAGCCTGAACACATCCTCAGCATTTCCTAGACTGTAATAGTACTGTCTTATTTAAAGTGTATAGAATATACATTTGCCAACCACTTTGATTTTCAATCACCAGTGACTTAACCAAGAGTCTCTCAAGTGCCCATTGTCTTAAAAAATTACCACCATGGATTAAGGATTTATAATTAATACGACTAAAATAGTTGTACTTCAGATAATAGAGACATAATGAACAGAATGTGGGGTTTAGGCACATACCTTAGATCCCTAGGGATGTACTTGTTTGGCATGTGATCTGCCTCCAAAGTAGATGTCAGCTCAGATCCACTAGCCCAGAGAAAAAGCGCATGGCTAGGGATTCTAACGCCAGGCCAAACACCGTCATTAGCTGCTAATACTGCTAGATCTCGTCTCTTGCTCTCTAAGGCTTCTTGTTGCAGTTGCTTGTAGGTTTTCTTCTCTTGTCCCTTAAGAGGAACCCATGGAGGTATACCTTTCTGCAACTTGTGAAGAAAAGCAGTGGCAGCAGCACCGAGTCTAACTGTATAAACAACCGTGAGCCAATAAACAACTTTGTAACAGGATCGTCAATATGCCATGAGTGTATAAATCAACTAGATGGACCAGAGTCAAACAGAGGGATGGTGGGAACAATAAATGAGAAGTAACAAACAGGATTAGAACATAAAAATAGGAACTGCTTTAAAGAAGGCAGCTGGTCACAAATAAAGTTCCAATTTGAGTGATATTGACATTGGATGTATGGTTTTACTATATATGGCATCTAGCTTGCTACTTTTCCAAATGTTCGGACAGATAGGAAAAGGCACAAGAAGTGTTTGTGCTATCCAATCCGCCTTCCCTGAGCTTCTATAGTGCTAACAACTTAATGAAACATGGCTATAACTGGACAGTTATTAGGATATGGTGTCATTTGACAATGGGTGTTTGGTCTAATGGTATGATTCTCATTTCAGGTGCGAGAGGTCGCGTGTTCGATATGGTGTTATTTGAATTCGTTCTAAACTCTACAAGTGCTGTACACCACATTATAGAATGTAAGCAGGTGTATTCGGGAGCTTATTTATATTTACTAATTCCAACTACAGTTTAAGAACACTTTGAAGAAATGATGTTTTATTCCTCTCTGCTGGAAACCCAGCTGATAATAAAACCCCTACATCACTCATCAGCAGGGAGCAACCAATTAGAGGTGGTTGTATCTGCCAAAAAGAGCATATATATGCACTGCAAATGTTTGCTCATGATATGTCATGTTTAAAGTTTGATTGTTATTGTGTCGCTATAATAAACAGTTGAAGGAAAGGAAGTACGTTCTAATGCAATTCGGGATATCTCTTCAATAAACTAAAAGAAACGCTTCATCTTTAACTGTCTTGTGTTGATCTGCTTAAAGACCAATAATAAGTAGTGCTTGAATTTAGCATACAATAATTGATGTTACAACTTCAGGGAAAATTTCTTGATACCCAAAATAATGGTAACCTTCAACTTCATACCTGCCAAAACAAATGAAAAGATGAACATGGAAGCTTGACTGACCTTCCCAAGTGGCAATTGCACGCTCCAATCCGTAAACCATGTGAATTGGTGCCCATTCGTCCATGTCCTCCCCCCAGATAAATGTATCCTTGTCAATAATCCCACCTCCCCAGGCTGTTTTCAGAGTAATTAGTTCCAATGGTCCCCGAGTACGACCTAACCGATCCTTATAGTACCAACCTCCGCTCCTCATTATAACTGCAAAATCAAAACAATCATTCTAAAAACCATGAATACAAGACAAGATTAGGAAAGCACTTTCCAATGACTAAGCCAACTTCATGTTGCTGATCAAACAAGATTGGAACGTAGATTATACAGGTATATCAAACAGCGTAAAAGTAAAACCAAGGGGGAAGAATCATGATAAAGCAAAGTGCCTGTCTAATACTTTTTACGATTTAGCTCCAAAAAGTGATGAAGATCTAAGAAACTTGAACTACTGAACATAACAGCTCTATTATGAGCCCGTATCATGATGAAACTGAAACAGCCCATGACAATGTGGATTCCGCAGCTCATTTTAGCTTAAGGCCATATTGGGTAAATGGAATATCGGGGCACATTTTTTAAATAACCACACCAATTTAGACTTACAATCATAGTACCGCTTCTCTAGGCGCTTGTACCCAATGGCCTGAGCAACATCAATCGGGCGACCAGGTGGATAAGGTCTTTGCCGGAAGCCCCAGAGCCCAAAAAAGAACTGTCTCGCAAAATCCCAAAACTTGTCATCGGATTCTCTTTTCGTCTTTATTGCTTTCCTCGGCATAGGCCGCCCATCAAGACCAGGAACATGAGGAATTGCCCTCCACAGCTTCTTGTCCTCATCTCTGTATGGATTCTCGTTTTCTTTGTGCTCCAGTTCATTGTACTTGGCTGCAATTTCCTCTGCACGTTCCAGAAATTTCACAACAGGGCTATCTCGAATCCCTTTCCAGAGCTTCTCGTTCTTTTCGAGCTCCTCTTGGGTAGAATTCTCTTTGTTCTCGAAAACAGGATCTTCGCTCAATATTTTCTCAACCTCGGGGGCGTGCCTGTAGTCGGGTAAATTTTCGCATTCCCAGTAGAACTGTTCTAGCATTTTTCCGTAATACCCCGGTTCATCGGATGCTTTCTCTGGTTTCTGCCGCTTCTTGAAGACGTTTGAGAGGCTTCTTGAAGCAAAATTTGGGGACGGTGAGGATTTTTGAGACAACGAGTCTCTAAATGCGATGAGACTGTGGGAAGGAATGGGATTAGGACGCCTGGAGAACCAATTTTCAAAGGGGTTGAAGTTGATTGACGCCATAACTGAGACAGACCTCTGGCTTCAAGAAGGCCAGTCAGATGGGAAAATGCTGAGACTTCAGGCGATTCGAGTAGGGTTTCGGACTGAAGCAGAAGCTGCTCGACCTGACTGAAAATGGAGGTCTGGCGGAGGAGTCGGGGAACAAGACGAAGAGTGATGGAGGCGAGTGGATAGACACACTGCAATCGGGTCACATAAGTGGGCTGTAGTGATCGAAATGTCAGAGCGTTGGTATTGGGCCATTTATTAATGGGCCTAAACAAATCAAAATGGGCAGCTCTTGACATTCGTGTGGTATTCCAAATCCAACCTAATTCAATTGACATATAAGGCTCTCATAGCACGTCAATTTTTCTGTTACAAAAATGTTTGGTTACGTGTTGAGTATGTCCTCGTATCAAATAAAAACGTTAGACGGGAGTTTGTCTATAGGGAATGTTTGGTCAAAGAGTTGGAAAAAGTAAAGTTGTGCAGTCTACTTCTTGTTTGATTATTCCATCGTTAAAAAAGATCGTTATTATTCTTTATCTATTCATTAAATTCATGAGTTCACAATTTTGTATACTTCACAATTTCTTATCTACTCCTTATTCTTTCTTTGAGATCTTTTAATTTTAAGTAATAAAGTACGAATCTAATCATTTGAAATATGAATATTTAAAATATTTGTATTTGGTCAATTGGTCTATATGCACATTTTAAATAATTATGTCTACTCTCTTTATTTTGTTTCGTGATGAAAGTAATTCTATTACTCCCCTAGTACAAGCGTTTTGAGTTCCCACAAATTTTTTCGTTGGTCCGTTTTTAGTCTTTTGTAGTCACTATCACACTACTTTGATTCCCGCAATAAGTTTATAATTTATAAGTATATTTTTAATTTCAGTGGAGCATGCCATTAATTGACATTCACTCGCCGCTCATTCCCTACTTTTCTTTAGTTATCATTTTTATTTAAAATGTCATTTCAAACATTTAAAATAACTACAAAAAATATCTATATATCTTTCAATACTATTATTAAAAATTAAAGACAAAGTGTTAGATTTTAAATTTTACAGAAATATAACTATTGCGGATAATTTATAACAAAAAACGTGATCGTCTATTTGATCATAAATCTGATAACATAAATTTAAAAATGAATAAAAACAGTGTTATAATTCATACTTTCAGGTGTTTCGTGCCCACTAAATATTAAATTAACTAACAATTATTATTAATTTATTTATGAACATGTTTAATGTTATTATTTTATAATTATTATCTTGTAATATTATATAATTTATAATACATTACATAATTTTTTTTGTTTTTTTAAAAAATAATTAAACTTATAATCTGAAATACTATATTTTTTAATACTTCTATAATTTTAAATTTTAAAATTCAAAATTTGTATATAAAAATATGAGAAATTTCAAAAATAGAAAAAATAACAACTACAAAAGGAGTTTCTCATACTTGAGCTTAGACCATGGGGTTTTGGTAACCCAACCCGAGTTGGATTGGGTGAGTTTAAATTACCCGACCATCGTTTGGATTACGCATAAGCATTGAAATGTGGGTTTTTGGTAACCTCCATTTTACTATCCTCAACTCCCCAATTATTACATGTGTCTTCATTACTCACCCATTTATCACCAATATCTCTATTTCTCTCTCTTCTCATATTCTCTCTTCTTTCACGATTCGTCTTCTTTATCTCATCTCTTCTTTTTCCCTCTGGCTCGTATAGGTTGTATTCTCCTCAAACTTTATTCTATATTTGCATTTTCTTGCTAAACTTTGCATTTATCTTCTTCCATTTTTTCTGTATGGTTATTTTTTTAGATCTAGTAGATACGAACGATTTTTTTATAGATCTAACTATTTTTTGTCGTTCTACTGCGTCTTTTTGTTTAGATCTAAAATATTTTGGAATGTTTGGTTTCTAGGTTTGGATTTGTACGTTCTCATCTTGATTCCTCATGTTTTATTCATCCTTACATGTTATTTTTTCTATCTTTTTTAATGATAGATGGTTCGCATGGCAGATCTATTGTGTGAGGTCTTTTTCCTTTCAAATTTTTTGGTTTCCATTTTATGAATAGGGTTTATGGTTCTTCTTTGTGTCTGTTGTTTTTTTTTTTTTTTCTTTTTCTTTTTTTTTTGTCGTTATATGTTTTCCCTCTTCGTCGCTAATATTTTTTTATTTTTGCTTCTATTACGTTTTTTTCCCTCGTCTCCTAGGATGGCTTTTTTCCCACTTGTATTATGTTTACCTTGCTATTTTTATCCTACTAATATTTTCTTCTTCTTCGTGCGTGCTACCTCTTTCGATCATTATATATGTTTATTCTTCGTCTCTTATGATTTTCCCACTTCTGTTATATTATTACAACCAAGTCTCCGTTATTTTTTTTCTATTTTTATTTTGTTTACTTATTCGTCTCTATTATTTCTTCCTCTGTTGATATTTGTTCTGGTTCGTCTCTATCTTCCCTACTTTTTTTTAAATCTCCTCTTGCCGCTTCAATAATAAACCATGCGTCCTTCCCTTCCCTTCTTTTCTTTTTCCTACTTTTCCATCAAAATTGGATATTGAAAACATTGAAAAGAAGATAGATTGTGATATAATAATGACATATAATATAATCTTATATTTTGAAAATAAGATAGACTATGGTATAATGATTGCACATAATATAATGTGCAAAACTTTGAAATATAAATTTGATTGCACATAATTTGAAAAGAAGACAAACTATGGTATAATGTTAGGAGTTTTGATTGGATCAACAATTTATTAAAAAATCATAATTAAAACCCATAATGTTAGTAGACTAGAACATATTAATACCTATAAGCCTTTAAAAAAAAACCATGATCGAAGGATAAAACAACAACCAACATAAGATTGGATAGACTCGTTGCGTGGCAAATAGAAAAGTACGAGCTGGAATTTGAACGTCGGAAGGAGGTGGTTGATGCCATATTTGATATTGAGGGGTTGGTTGAGGATGATAGATGTGACCTAATCGATATCATTGACACAGACATACAAAAGATTAACATTTTCGACGCTGTATCGGAAAAGGCACGAAAACGATATTGCATCCGCCTACTTCCTCGAACCTTTTAGATTGACCACCTAATATTTCAATCCAAAAATGTATATTTTGTGATTTTTTTTTTTGGAACGAGCACATGTTCAACCGTTCGATATTATTTTTGTGATGTTTAAAGAATGTAATTTTACTATACAATCACCATTCTCAACATCATTGTGAAAATGAAAGGTAAATATTCTATATACACTTTTATTTTAACATAGACGATGCATGTTATATAAACATAAATTGTTAAGTTATCAAGTGCTTCAACGTTTATGTGTGGAGTATGCTATTTTTTTTTTTATAACAATGTAAGTTAGCAAGATTTAATATATATAATCAATTTATAAGTAATTTCCATATAGAAGGAAGAATGTTAATTTTATTGTAATATGACATGTATTTGAGTGTATAGTTGAAAATTAATCAACAATAGCAAAGTTTTTTTTTTTTTAAAAAAAAAAACCTAATTGTCTTTAAAAAAATGCATCACATACTCTAGATCAAATCAACTCAACACCCTGAATACAGACAATAATTAGTAACTAAATTCAATATAAAAAATATAGATAATTCTGTACTTTTTAACTCACCAAATAACAATTTAACTCATCAAACAATAATTACCAACCCAACCCAACTTAACTCAATTATATACTTTTTATCCGACATGAAAATTTGTACGGATGACCCATTTTTTGGGTCCAAAATGTCAAATGATCCATTTTTTAAAAAATAATGTCAATTGACCCTCTACTGATATCATTGCCATACCAAATTACGTAAATTGCCCTTACACCAGCCTCATGAGGCAAGTCTCGCTCTCATCTGATTAAACACTCTCGCTCTCGCTTGAAATTCCCTGGTTTGATGTGATTGCTCGTCAGTGTACGAATGATTTGACAATTTTCACAACGGAATCCTCAAATCAATAATACCTAAACACAATACAATGGTGATTTCTTTAAACTCTAAACTCCATTTCAACGATGATTACTTCTCTGGTTTTCGATGGTGTTTTGTTGAACGAGGATTTACAAGATGAGGCTTTTTCAGAATGGAACAGGTTTTTCATAAAGGTGTTTCATTATTTTGAGTCTGTTTAATTATTTTTACTGTATTTTTTCTGGAAATGTAGCATTATGAAATTTTGTTTGGGAGAGAGAGAGAGCGAGAGATAGAACGAGAGTAAGAAAGAGTAAGAGTAGGAGAGAGAGCAAGAGTAAGAGAGAGAGCGAGATAAGCGAGAACGAGATTAAGAGAGAGTAAGAGTACACTTCAATTGCTTGTACAACTTAATGACAAATGTTCTCTTGCTTTGTAGGATGACAGAAAAGTGTCTACTTATTCAATATAAAGGTGATTAAGATGAGAATGAAAGTTTGTATATTAGGGGACAGTTGACAAGAATCATTGTGCCTGTTTCATTGAAGTATAAAGAACTTAAATCTTACATTTACAGTGGTTACAAATGTCAGTTCTTCAAAGTTTGATCTTATACTGAGAGTTAAATATAAGCTTGAATATGAAGCCCCTCCACAATACATACGAAAAAATGATAATATTCGCTTCCTTATTTTCCGAGAAGACCTTAGTAGACTTCAGTTATCTGTAACGCTGAAATCGAATGAGGACGAAAATATTAGAATGGGGTTTGGAAATGTGGGTTATGATGATACGACTGTGGACAGACAATACGAGGAATCATATCAATTTCGTTAGGAAAATGATGATATTCCATTGTCTACCAACACTGTATCATCAACATTATCACTAGACAATGACCGCGCTAATCCAGCAAGATTGAATTCAGATTTGGGTGGTACTTCAGTTGTTGGTAATGAGAGACCATCTAGATTCGATTATATGGATTGTGGTCATCCAGAGCAAAGTTGTGGTCCTTCAGTGGATGTTAATGAGCAACCAACAGGATTGAATAAAATGGATCGTGATCATGGAGATGTTCGTCGTTCTACAGCAGCTTTAGTGGTTCCACCATCTATGTCTTCAAGTCATAGGGTAGAGTTGATTATGCTTGGTACCTCTTCATCTGGAACAGAGGACGTTGAAGTTGGTCAACTATTTTTTTAGCAAAAATGACTTGAAAATGAGATCATTTATTTTGTCCATCAACAAAAATTTTGAATTTAGGGTCAGGAAGTCAACCAAATCTCTGTTCACTGTCAAATGTATTGGGGAGACTTGTAAGTGGAGCCTTCATGCAGTGAAAATGGAAGGGTCTGATATATTCAAGACCACAAAGTACTGCAGTTCGCACACATGTTCCATTGGAATTATGAATCACAACTATAGACAAGCAACTGCTACGATTGTTGGTCAGTTGATTAAAGATAAGTTCACGGGAATAGGACGTATTTATAAATCTTGTCATATTGTTGAGGATATAAGGAGAGATTATGGCATGAACATAAGTTATGATAAAGCATAGCGTGCAAGGGAAGCCACATATGATCTCACTAGAGGTACTCCAAAATACTCATACTTCATACTACATGCTTATGGAAAAGCGTTAAAAATAGAGAATCCGAGTACAGTCTTTAAGATCGAACTTGAAGATGAGGTGCATTTCAAGTATACGTTTATGGCATTAGTGCCTTGTATTAGAGGTTTCATAAGCTGTCGGCCTATGATAATTGTTGATGGGTCGCACTTGAAAGGAAAATACAAAGGCACCATGTTGGTTGCAGTTTCTATGGAGGGGAACAATCAATTACACCCATTAACACATGCAATAGTGGACAATAAAACCGATCGATCATAGAAATGGTTTATATCAAACTTGAAATGCAGTATTGAAGAACCCAATAATCTAGTGTTTGTGTCTGATCGGATGGTATCTATCGGCAATGCTATTCGTGCATTTTTTCCAACGGCATTTCATGGATTGTGCACATGACACATAGGACAAAATCTTGTTACAAACTTTAAGGATAGCACGGTTGTTGGGATATTTAGAGATGCAGCAAAGTCATTTCACATGACAGAGTTCCAGACAAAATGAGACGAACTCCGTATTTTTCGAGACGGTGTTGTCACGAAATATCTGGAAGACATTGGTCTTCAAAGGTGGGCACAGGTTTATCAAATAGAACGAAGATATGATAACATGACATTCAATAGTGCAGAGTGTTTCAATTCATTAACTAAAGAGTATTGACTATTGCCCATAGTATGCTTGATTGAACATGTTAGAGGAATGCTCCAATCGTGGTTCTACGAACGGAGGAATTAATGGGCATCTCGAACGACATTGCACTCTGACTACTGTGAAACCCGATTGGCAAGTGAGACCGATAAGGGCAGACGATATCAGGTTGAGCCTACTGATTGTTATCGGGTCCACGTGCGAGATAATCGATTGGACGGTATTGTCAATCTTCACAAGAAGGAATGCATATGTAAGGAATTCGACTCACTTGATATCCCGTGTTCGCATGCAATTGTTGCTACCAAGGAACAAAATATACCCATCCAGAGTTTTTGTAGTCGATTTCATACAGTGGACTTTCTAATGACTACGTATGCAGAGCCTATAAATCCACTTGGCCACATATCTGAATGGAAGATACCTCATGAATATGTAGAAAAGATTATTCTTCCTCTGAAGTTTGTGGCACAATTCGGCAATGGAGAGTGAGAAGAATACCATCCAGAGGAGAATTTCGCAGACAAATGAAATGTGGTCGGTGTGGGAATTATAGGCATAACCGCCAAAATTGTAGCGAACCGCTCACAACCATGTGACGTGCTGAAAATGCCAGAAACCGTGACACAAACACCTTTCATATAGTTTAGTTTATAACTAACTTGTAACATTTCATTTTTTATAAATACCATTGATCAGTTTTTCATACGTCATACTTGTAACAAACTTCATCTTGTAACATACTTTCTAGTTTTTCATACTTGTAACACTTCATAATTCATACTTTCATCTTGTCAACAAAAAACAATAACAAACTGGAGTATTTCTATAATAACAATATTCATGTTGTAACATACTTTCTACTTTTTCAAAGTCTCACTCTCTCAATCTTGCTCTCTATCAAAATCTCGCTCTCTCAGTGTTCGAACTTTGAACCTTGAACTTTGATATAATGTTTTATATACCATTGATATAATGAAAAGAGCAGTAGCTCAATTATAAATGTTCTGATAAAATGTATAATATTGAACTCTGAACTTTGAACTTTGATAAAATGATTTTATACATCTTTTACATACATAAAAAATATACGTTTTACATACATAAAAAATACATGTTTTTACATACACAAAAAAATATAATAAAAATACATGTTCTATACATATAAAAAAATATGGAGTGTTCGCCCATAATTGACACGCTAACTACATCCTATATTTACTCATTTTCTCCTGAGTGATTACGGACGGATCAGCACCAGTCACCAGGTGTTCTAGTAATTTTATTGCAAAGATGCCACAATCAAGCAACCTGTGTTGTATGTTGACGTTCATAGGTCGCGAGATTTTCCAATGGGCTATGGATAAGTCCGACTTTGAACGATCCACGTCACAGTAGTGAAGTAGGAATGGTACTGTGACAGTTAATGGATCTAGCCAATTCACCAGCTTTATCATTGGTGTGTATGACGAAAGTGAATTGAACACGAATATGTGGCCTCTGTCAATATCCATTGCAAGGACTATCCAGTGCTTACTGATATTCATTGCCGCATAAACGAAATCCACATCTACCCATTTGACATCGAATTTACCGGTGTAGTCCTTGTACATGCTTCATCCTCCCATGCTAGGGCAGCCTCCAGAAGTGTCTTATTCTTTATTCGTTTAAATATCCGCCACGAGCATTAAGGTGACTCTGTCAAATAAAATGAGAAGTTAAGTAACGAAACATATCATAGTAAAATGACTCTGCACAATAAAATATATCAAAATTTACCATTACACCAATTGGCAAGATAGTGAACTTGTGCATGCACATGTCAGGTCAGGTATAAATTTTTTCTTTCATAAAATAAAATAAAGTATTTATGGTCTGCACAAAAAATTACAATGTCAGTAAAGTACAAGATATTCAACTGTAAAGAAATCAAGACTAGGAAACTTATATCGCACTCGACCCACGAACTTGGGAAAATCAATTCCTCGTAGACTTATTTGGCAAGTGGTTTAAAGGAATTCTCTCGAACCTCGTTGTCAGTATTCTCGTATGAGATCCAACCCATTATTTCTGTAACGATATTGTGTGGAACGTCATGTGCTACGTTGTATGCGACAATCGCTCTGGATAGTGATGTAGCTACACCTGGGAGAGGATGCTTAATCACACTTTTCTTCTTTACTTGAGCTGGAGGTGTATATTTATCAACAGCTTTCCTCTTATGAGTAGTTCTTTGAGATTCCTACATAAACATATAACAAAAAGTTACTCATCAAGAAATATAAAAATATAAACAAAGATTATTGATTAATAAATTACTCACCAGTGCCACTCTTTCTGTGGTCGTAACAATGCCAGAAGTGTCGGCCTCTAGGATGTCAAACATGTCGACCTCTATATGTGGCATGGTGAGTAAGGCAGACATGTCAGGCTCTATTTGTGGGACTTCGGCCTCTGTAGGTTCAACGTCAGTTGGTGATGTTGTGGTGGTATCGGGCTCTAGAGGGGGGATGGGACTAGGTGAAGTGGTGGTATTTTGAGGCTCTACAGGGGGGATGAGAGTATCAAAGGCAATCACATTAGTGGTATCTGGATCCCGAGATGGGATGGGTGACTTTGTCGTCTCCTCATTCACCGTGGAACCATTCAATTAGTAAAGTAAAATGATGAGTTCATGAACACGTAAAGACATAAAATTATAGTAAATGCAAACCTTGCACATAGACTACAATAGTGACAGGATGGCCGACAATTGTCCTTTCACGTCTATCATATTTTCCTCCATATTGGATACACAACTATCTAAACTCGATATATGGCCATCTAACCTCGATAGTGAGTTGTTAATGGTCCGTAGGTACGAATAAATAGAATCGTTGGAATTGGCTCCCTCCCTGCAGGCAATACACTCAAGACACTCCTCATCCACAGACCGCTCTCTATGGGAGTCCGCAAGATGGACATCAGGTGGGTTCAACTTGTCCTCATTGCGTACGTCCCCCACCACATCATGAAACATATCATCACTAGGTGTGTATGTCCCTCCTTCCACCCTTCCACATTCAGTATCCTCATGCTCAGAATGCTCGTGTTCATCCCCTCCCTCCACCCTTCCACATTCATCATTGTCATCTCCACGATGATCATCACCGTCACTTTCACTTTCAGAACTACCCCCATCACTACTCGACATATTGCTACTTTCAGCACTATCATCCTCGGCACCTAGATCAAATATAGGTCATTTATCCATTGGGGTATGTTGGGTTTTACGTCCTAAAACTCGCAGTTTGTAAAATGATAAACATTTTCTATAATCAATAAACTTATTATTGATTTTATAAATTGCATGAATGTCTAAATTCAATAACTAAGACCCATGACTATTATAAGAGTACTTGAACTTTATGTGGAGACATAAGAGGGGATCAGGTTCGAGTAAATAGTCAAAATAATCTTTAGTACATGAATAAGGTTGGGTACCTTATTCCGATAACACTATTGGATGCAGCCTACTCTATAGTTGTTACAAAGAGTTATAAAGTGCAACATACGATGTGATCCTAATTTGTACATGTTATGATATAGGAGTGGGGGCGTCCTATGCAATGAGTTTGCATAAGATCGAACCAAGAAATAAGCCACTCTTACTTTACAACGTTGTTTACTGTATAAGACTGACTATTTCATCTAGTGACCTAGGTAACTCGATCTTAATCCTAAGCTAACTATAAACTTCTGTTTATTCGGGATTATCCTTAGATTTGCATAGGTGAGGGTTGACTCAACAGCGCCGGCTTAATAAACCTCCCATTTCAGGGATAAGACCTAATAGATAGCTAGGGACATAGGGTGCAAGACGAAGTTCATACCTACCCAATTTAGGGATAGAAGAAAGGTTGTTCTCTTAAGTATTGAATCCAGATATTGAACAAGGGGCCCCACCCTCTCACTGGATTGAGAGAGTTTGGTTTAGTGATTGGATCACAAACCAGTTGTTCATTAGAAGATCAGTAGAAACTTGAGGAATAAGACATAATCTCGGGGGTAAAACAAATATTTGATATTAAATTAATTAAGTTTTATTTAAAATTAATTTAATTTATGAAATTAATTTTATAAAATTAATTTTTTTAATTTTAAAATCAAAATGGATTTTAAGAAAAAATCAAGTTTTGATTTTGAGATAAAATTGAAAAATTGGGAAAACAATACACAAAATGGAAAAACATCCATCTTCTTCATGCTCACACATTTTCCATTTCCTTTTCTTCATTAACTCCAAGCATAAGTTGCAACTCATGCAACTCTCTTCCTTGCATGATGATTTGAAATATATATAGAGATTGGAGTGAATTTGAGATATGCAATTAAGAGAGAATTTTAGAGAAAATTCGTGTTGGAGAAAGTGTTCTTCAACAAGATTGCTGCTATAAACAATTCTCTATAATCCCTTGATTCAAGCTTTTTTTAGTCCCACAACTCAATCTAGAGCACCAAGAGAATAGTAAGGAAGATCTTGAGGTGGTCTGCAATAAGATTCTGAGAAGATTGTAGCTCTAGCTTGTGCTTTAAAGAGGTTCTACAAAGGTATGTCATGAAACTCACTTGTTTTCTACAAGAGCATACTTTATATTTTTCCAAAATTAATGAATTAGAGTGCCTAAATTATCCTTGTTGCTTTTGCTGTTGTTGATACATTCCTACAATTGGTATCAGAGCATCATATAAGCATTCAATTCAGTTTAATTTTGGTGTGGTGGGTGTTTTATATGAGTTATATGAAACTGATGCACTGATATGGTTTTCTGAGTTTTGGCATTTTAATTCTCTTTAATTTCTCATTTAAATTTGTAATTGGCTCTTGTTTGATGAGCTTTTATGTGTTAGCAAGAGTCTGTAATTTATTTGGAGTCATTAGAGTTGAAATTAAGATGTAATTGAAGAAACAAGTGAAGGAAGTCGAGCTGCTGTTCCAGTTTTTCAGCTTCTGCTTAAAATCGTTATTGAGGTTCAGTTGCTAAGTGATCGTCTAGCTCCAAGCGCTACATGATGTGAAGAAAAGCTAGAAAATTGTATAGCAATGGGTGCTGGTTGTTGTGATGTTGAACTCTAAACCATCGTGTACCTGCGGGAGCTAAACGATGCAGTCAAATGCTATGCAATGGCACTACGTGATTATTTAGCTTTTGCGTGGGAACTTAACGATACGTTGGATTTTCTATACGATGGCACTACATGATCGTGTAGCTGCGACGCGCGCTAAGCGATGTGATGAAGTGCTATGCGATAGCATTGAGTGATCGTGTAGATGTGGTGCTAAGCGATGCGTTGAAGTTTCTATACGATGGAACTACACGATCGTTTAGCTACGGTGCTGAACGACGCGATGATGTTCTATACGATAGAGCTAAGCGATCATTTAGCTACGACGGATACTAAATGATGACATCAAGCGTTAGGCGATGGTGTCAAGCAATAGTGTAGTTCTACCCAAGAGCTAAGCGATTGCTCTATGTGATAGACAGATGACACTAAGCGTTCGTGTACCTCTTTTCAACACAAGGCAATGGTGTTAGACGATTGCCTTTAGCGCTACACGATTGGCCTTAGCAAGACTTTGAGGTTGAACCAAAAGGAGTCGGTTCAGCCTCGAAGTGTTTTTGGCTGGTCCAGTTCAGACTTTGTTGGTCTGGTTCAGACTTATTCAGTCCGATTCGAGATGCTTGGGTTTGTTTGGAGCGGTTCGAGCGGTTCAAAGACGGTTTTGAAGCTGTTTGTAATAGTTAGACTTTTGTTTGCTTGTTTATGTCAAAATTAAAACCATATCAGTCTGTGTTTAATTATTTATGCATTTTATGTATGTTATAATTAAATAAATATTGTATGTGCATACAGTATGCCATTTAGATTTAAAATCCCACCATAGGAAGCATGTTACATGCATTGAAAGTATGTTATATTCTGTTATCATATATAGTATGCATGTTAGGGTTTCTTGTATTTAATATAAGTGTTATATTAAATATTGAATGCCTTTATGTATGTTATGGATGTTTAACATGTCTAAAGTTTTATAAATTATTATAAAATTGGGTTAGACGTTTAAAATCCATAAACAAAAGTTGCATGCTCACGTAGGTTGACCATGTAACGACCCGACCCCCTATGACTTAAGTTAGGCTGTTACTAAATACATGCATGCATGGAACTCAAAACGACACTCGGTTCTGGCGAAATAAATACTAATTAAATAAGGTAAGTTCAAAAGTATTTCATTAAATTCAAATATTAAAACAATAGTAGGGTACCCATAAATCATAAAGGATAATAAATAAGTTTGAAAAACAATTCTTAAAAGTAAGTTTTAAGCATCAAAACTAAAAGCTAAGAGGAACATGAAAAGAACTTTAAATCTCATGAGCGGAAGCGTAAAAACTAGTCCCAGTGGCTCGATCACGAATTCTATTTGTCCATCGCCGGTGCATCTCTACCCTTACCTGAAACAACAACATGAGAAAGAATGAGTATAAAATACTCAGTAAGTAACCTCACTACTGGGGTTAGGCTAGGCATCTATGTCCTCTAGATACCCACCTCTGGTGAAACTTATAAACTACTCTAGTCCTCATGAGACACATGTACACATGAAATAAAGGGGAGACTGAGTTCTATCCTACTGAAGTTAAGTATGCCCACTACCTCTGGTGAATCCCGAAGGAAACACAATCTGGTGAATTCCGAAGGAAACACAAACTAGTGAATCTCGAAGGAGACAAAACTGGTGAATCCCGAAGGAGACACAAACTGGTGAATCCCGAAGGACACATAAATTGATGAATCCCGAAGGACACACAAACTGGTGAATCCCAAAGGACACACAAACTGGTGAATCCCGAAGGAGACACAAACTGGTGAATCCCGAAGGAGCACAAACTGGTGAATACCGAAGGAGACATAAAATCTAATAGGCATCTAACTAATCAGTAAGGACACTTGCACGGTCTCAACATCATAATCATCACTGTACAAATCTATGATATACATATAAACCTCAACCTCATGGCTCTACAACATACACATATACCTCAACATCATGGTTCTACAACATACATGTATGTCTCAACATCATCAGATCAAATACAACCATATGGAATCACATACCATCTCATACTAGCATTCAAGTTTCTATGTGCACAACTAAATATTTCAGATCTCGTACTAAAACATACTTTTGTCATATTATACTATCAATCTATCATGCTGTCATTCTGCCATAATATTCATTTATCATGCTAGCATACATATGATGTCTGGCCCGTGGGCAGTTCCAGTAGTAAAATTACTTACCTTGATATTAGGTCGAACCAAAAAGCAATTGAATCTTTGTGAAATTCTTGAATCCTTAATCAAGCCTAAACATAAACCAAGCTTTAAAATTAATAGTTAAGGCCAAAATCCAAACACCCAAATATTACAAAATATTTCCAGATAACCTTACCTAAGGTGTGGTCCAATTCGAATTCACCTTCCAAACCTCCAATTTTAAGCCCAAATAATTAGCAAACCAAACTCTTCTTCATCTTGAATGAAATTCTTGAACCAACCCCCTAATCATAATTTGAAATTAGGCTTACATGATTAAAGCTTGAATCAAATACATACTTCACTACTAATGTCTCAAATAAATTATCCATATGTAGCTTCGTCAAAAAAATCACTTCCAAATGACTTTACCAAAATTTCTCAACAACCAAAATTAATCCACAAGAGGGTAATCAAAGCATAAAACTTACCAAAACTCGCTAATACAAACTCCAACTTCACTGAACAACACCTCAATACCTTCACAAACTTGAATCCAAAGTTGAAACACAATGGGTATCAACCAATTGATGCCAAAAGTAAATGAGTATTCAAGAATCAACCGAAAACAAACCCAAACGGCAGAAATATTACTCAAAACGATAGATCCAATGACGACAAAGGCGAACGACGCTTGAGCAATGGTGGACGGAGGTCATGAAGAAGAAATTGATGTGGTGGCTTTGAGCGGCGTCAGACGGGCTCACGAACGTGAGGAAGAAAAGGGGGGTGGGGTTTGACTTTTTATAAAAAAAAAAACAATAATAATAATAATAATAAAACAAAAAAGGAAATAAATTTAATTACATTTAATTCTTTTCCATTTTATACTATTAAATTCCTTTCCATTTCAAAAGAAAATTAATTCCTGCCATTAATTTCCAATTTGAATAATTTCATGCCAACAATTAAATTCCCACACTTACACTTGAAGTCCAAAATTCTAAAAATGCTCTCCAACTAATAACAATTACTGGAATTCCAAATAATAAAGTTACTGAAATTACATTATTACTAAAAAAATGTGCGAGGTGTTACAGACCACCTATTTTAATAGTTAAAACTTATAAAACTCAGGTTACAAACTCAACCGGTATATAATCCTATCTAAGGCTGGGGGTACTTACGGAATACCTCCTACCTGGAGATTATGGCTGAATTATAGAGTGTTGGTAACCGGTTTTATAAGCATACGTGTGCGACGTGAGGTAATAAAATGGTTTATCACCTACACATCGTAGGTTAAAATCCAATTATAAGAGTTATACTTGGATAAACCATATAGACTTAGGGTTGTTTTATTAGCCGAAAAGAACCTAAGTATAAATCTACTCAATATAACACTTAAGTGGCAGTTTAATAAATTCTATATGATATAGTTATTAGAAAACTTGAGTGAGAGATTAATAACATATACGATATGTTATTCTTAGCTCTCGTGTCCCTAAGAGTTCACAATCCATATTTAAGCGGTACTTCGTGCCCCCCTGGGAGTGACCTCCATTCGGAAAGTATTTTTTAACTTAAATCTAGATTACAGTGAATAAGGGGAAGTTATTCAAACATGAGTCTATTATATGATATATAGATTTCAACTACCATGTCTCTACATAATTTACACCGTGAGATTCATATGACATTTCGTGTCACCCTGGGAGTGACCCCCATTCGAAAAGTGTTTTGTATGAGTCAATAACAAGGTAAATAGAGGAAATGGTTAATAGTAAGTGGGTGAAGGATAATTGTCAATATATCCTACGGTTTCCTCCATTAGTTTAAACCGTGAGATTCCTATGTTGCGCTCGCTGGTTTGCTTTAGGCGGCCCATGCTAGTCGTTTAACGATGGCTATCCCCTCAGAGGGTTGTAACATAGAATTCGGAACAACCTAGGCTTCAGTAAAATGAATAGGGTCTTATAGTTCCGTCTTGGATATTGTCTTCTATTTCGGAGGCATATTCATACCATCCTATAAGATCTAAAAATGGCGGGTCACACTTACAAGAATTACTAAATTGTCAGTAAAGATCTTGACTGAAAATGATAACTAAACGACTATAGGAATAAGAGTTATTTCGGAGACAATAGAAATAAGAGTTGTTCCAGAGATAGTGTTTGGTCAAAATTGTTTGCTTTAGTGAAGGAGTATCTGACTGCCCCTCGGTAGCACATAATCTGACTCACTAAAATATCGTTGCAAATAAATAATGGTTATGAGTACATTATTACTTTTTTCTAAAACTTGATTTTGGATTTAGTTGCAATTTGCTAATTAGAAATTGTTTGAATTTTATCAGCATGTCAAATTCTTCTAGAATACTCACATCCGAATTAAATAACAGTAAAATCGAATTAACAAACAAATTACTAGCGGTTGATTACACCAAAAGGGCTTTAATAGGGGATTGTCCTCTATCTCCCAACTTATCTGAGATTTTGAATTATGTAGATGAGAGTGCAAAATTCAAACACGAAGATAAATATGATTTACTTGTTATCGAAGCATGTTTAGTGGAAAACGATAAAATCTGGATAATTGATTTAGGTGCCGCTAATCATATTTGTATTATCTCACAGGAAATAAGTTCCTAGAGACAATTGACATAAGGTGAAACAATCTTTAAGGTAGGGGTCGGGGAGGTTGTTTCAGTTAAAGCAGTGGGAGATATAAAGTTATTTATAGGAAATAAATACATTTATTTAAAAAATGTATATTATATTCCTTCAATGAAAAGGAATCTAATATCTATCACTTGTTTGATGGAACAAAATTATAATGTTTATTTCAAAAATGATGATGTGTTCATCAATAAAAAAAGTAAATAGATTTGCTCTGCAAAATTAGAAAATAACTTGTATATGTTAAAATCAACTGAGGTCAAAGCCGTTTTATAAAGATGTTTAAAACCGTTGGGACTCATAAGAAAAGGAAGATTTCTCCAAATGCCTATCTTTGGCACTTGAGTCTGGGTCACATAAATCTTGATAGGATTGAGAGATTGGTTAAGAACGGTCATCTAAATAAGTTGGAAGAAAGTTCATTACCACCATGTGAGTCCTGTCTCGAGGGTAAAATGAAAAAAAATATCTTTTTCTGGAAAAGGTCTTAGAGCCAAAGAACGCCTAGAGCTGATTCACTCAAACCTTTGTGGGCCTTTAATGTTAGAGTGAGAGGAGGATATGAATATTTCATCAGTTTGATAAATGATTATTTTAGGTATGGGCATATTTACCTAATGCACCAAAAGTCTGAAAATTTTGAAAAGTTCAAAGAGTATAAGGTTGAGATTGAAAACCAATTAGGTAAAAAGATTAAAACGCTTCGATCGAATCGAGGTGGTGAGTATATGGACTTAGAATTCAAGAACTATTTGATAGAACATGGAATTCAGTCTCAATTCACAGCCCCTAGCACACCTCAACAAAATGGTGTGGCAGAAAGAAGAAACAGAACCTTGTTGGACATGGTTCATTCCATGATGAGTTCGCTCAGTTACCAAATTCTTTTTGGGGACACATAGTTGATGTTGGTGTTGATGCCCTAAATTCTCGTGTTTTGTAGTTTGTAAACAGCTTGTACGAACACTTGTGATGTATAATATATGATATTTTGCTTTACTTCTTGATTTTGCTCAGTTATTTGTTTTATTTGCTTTACCACAAACCAATAAACCTAAAATCCCTGGTTATCTGGATGTAACTTAAGGATGTATGTGGTGACATACAAGTGGATCATGTCTTAAGTGATAACCAAAATGGTTTGTAGTATATGGATATAGGAGGAAAACCTTATCTTGATAACGTTACGGATGCGGTCCGCTTTGTGGAATGGTCACATATGTTGTGACTTGTCACAGATGGTCTGATCCTGATCATTCGTGTAGGGGACATGCGAGCAGAGCGTACTAAACGAACACCCGCGATTTCTAAATGATCGCTTAAGTTTATTACACGATCGTTTAGCACACGAGCAGAACTATGGTCATTTACCTTTTGATAGACGATCGTTTAGAGTTTACTACACGATCGTGTACCCTGACCTAAACGACAAGCACCCGACTATACGATAGTCGTCCCTTTCTCCCATTTGTTTGTTCATTCTACATGATCGCTTTTCCTCTTTCCCTCTACCAATTCCATCAAAGTCCACCCTTTGGATTCTAACTCCGAGAATACTGAGGGCTTCGAGTGGTGGTGTCGTCCTCGATTGTTGTTTGTTTGTGCACGGCTGATCATGTAGAGGACCGTTGTGCTGGTAGGCAACCGATTGCTG
Source organism: Benincasa hispida (assembly GCF_027475165.1). Taxonomy (NCBI): domain Eukaryota; kingdom Viridiplantae; phylum Streptophyta; class Magnoliopsida; order Cucurbitales; family Cucurbitaceae; genus Benincasa; species Benincasa hispida. The sequence continues at coordinate 57,875,908 of NC_143488.1, forward strand.
GACGATAATGAGTGTGAGAAGTTCGCTTCTGCTAGACCGAGCTTGATTGAAGAAAGTCTTTAACTGATACGTTTACTCGATTTTTTGTATTTTATTTGTTAAAGCATGCCGGTAATTAGTGTTTACAATGCATATCTGTTTGTTCGAATGTAGGTGTAGTAATTCTATCACAATGAAATCGGAAAGATCCACTTGCGCTCATGAGTACTCATGTTTAAAATTTCCTTCAGAATTCACCTGTCTAAGGAACAAAGTTCTAAGATACCTCAAGAGCTTGAGGAGATGAATCAAATTCCATATACATTAGCAGTAGGGAGTTTAATGTATGCAATGTTGTGTACTCATCCCAATATATGCTATGTCATAGGAATAGTCAATAGATTTCAGTCCAATCCCGGATATGATCATTGAACTGCTGTTAAAAACATTCTCAAGTATCTTCAGAGAACGAGAGATTATATGCTCGTGTATGTTGCTTAGGATCTTATCCTTACCGGATACACTGATTCTGACTTTCAGACCGATATTGATTCGAGGAAATCAACTTCGAGGTTAGTATTCACTCTAAACGGAGGAGTAGTTATGTGGAAAAGCATCAAGCAAAGTTGTATTGCTGACTCCACAATGGAAGCTGAGTATGTAGCTGCAAATGAAACAGTAAAAGAAGCAGTATGGCTCAAAAAGTTCCTGACAGATCTGGAAGTAGTTTCTAATATGCATCTGCCTGTCACTTTCTATTGTGACAACAGTGAAGCAGTTGCAAATTCAAAGGAACCACAAAGCCATAAAAGAGGAAAGCATATCAAGTGAAAGTATCATCTAATCAGAGAGATTGTACACAGAGGAAACGTAATCATCACCCAAATTGCTTCACAAGACAACTTTGCTTATCCATTTAAAAATACCCTTTCGGTTAAAGTGTTTAGGGTCACCTAGTAGAACTAGGACTACGAGTTTTGTATCACTAGGGCAAGTGGGAGAATTATGGGTATTGTAATGCCCTAGTTTATTGTATTTGTATATTTTATTCTCTCTATGTAAACTCAACATTGTATATATTGATCAACTGGAGTTTAGTCCAAGTGGGAGTATTGTTGGGTTTTATGTCCTAAAACTCGCAGTTTGTAAAATGATAAACACTTTCTATAATCAATAAACTTATTATTGATTTTATAAATTGTATGAAAGTCTAAATCCAATAAACTTAGACCCATGACTATTATATGAGTACTTGAACTTTATGTGGAGACATAAGAGTGGACCAAATTTGAGTAAATAGTCAAAATGATCCATAGTACATTACATGAATAAGGTTGGGTACCTTATTCTGGTAACACTATTTGATGCGACCTACTATGTAATTGTTACAAAGAGTTGTAAAGTGCTACATAAGATGTGATCCTAATTTGTACATGTTATGACATGAGGAGTGGGAGCATCCTATGCAATGAATTTACATAAGATCAAACCAAGAAATAAGTCACTCTTACTTTATAATGTTGTTTACTGTATAAGACTGACTATTTCATCTAGATAACCTAGGTAACTCGATCTTAATCCTAAGCTAACTATGAACTCCTGTTTATTCGAGATTATCCTTAGATTTGCATAGGTGAGGGTTGACTCAATAGCGACTCAATAAGTCTCCTATTTCAGGGGTAAGACCTAATAGATAGTTGGGGACATAGGGTGCAAGACGGAGTTCACGCCTACCCAATTTAGGGATAGAAGAAAGGTTGTGCTCTCAAGTACTGAATCCATGTCTTGAACAAAGGTCCCCACCTTCTCACTAGGCTGAGAGAGTTTGATTTAGTGATTGAATCACAAACCAGTTGTTCATTAGAGGATCAGTAGGAACTTGAGAAATAAGACGTAATCTCGTGGGTATAACAGATATTTGACCCAGTCGTTATTACGAACAACCTGTGAAGGGTCGACTTGCTGATGATGGTTAAATCATGTGGACATAATATATCTACAATGAGGGGAGTGCAACTATGGGCTTTAGTGGAGTGACCCATTAGTTAATGAATGAGGAATAATCTGGTCTAATGAGTTTAGCCAATTAATTTTGGATCGTTGAAGTCTATGATCTGTAGGTCCGCGAGGTTCCCTTACTAGCTCGTAATTGGACTAGCTCTAGAATAGCGTGATAAGTTAATTTGAAACGTTGAAATTAAAATTAAGGAAACTATTAATTTTATGAGATATAATTACATGTTTAATTTGAGAATTAAACGGAATAAAATAATTTATATTTAAATATGATTTAAATATATAAAGATGGATGTGAATAAAAATTAATTTAATATTTGATATTAAATTAATTAAGTTTTATTTAAAAATTAATTTTATAAAATTAAAGTTTTTCAGTTTTAAAATCAAAATGGATTTAAAGAAAAAATCAAGTTTTGACTTTGAGATAAAATTGGAAAATTTGATAAAACAATACACAAAATGGAAAAACAAGTTTTTCCATTATCCATCTTCTTCATGCTCACACATTTTCTATTTCCTCTTCTTCATTAACTCCAAGCATGAGCTGTAACTCATGCAAATCTCTTTATTGCATGATGATCTACAATATATTAAAGAGATTAGAGTGAATTTGAGGTATGCAATCAAGAGAGAATTTTAGAGAAAATTCGTGCTGAAGAAAGTGTTCTTCAACAAGATTACTACTGTGAGTAATTTTCCATAATCCCTTGATTCAAGCTTATTTTTAGTCCCACAACTCAATCTAGAGCACCAAAAGAATAGTGGGGAAGATCTTGAGGTGGTCTGCAACAAGATTTGGAGAAGATTGTAGCTGAAGCTCGTGCTTTGAAGAGGTTCTACAAAGGTATATCATGAAACTCACTTGTTTTCCGCAAGAGCATGCTTTATATTTTGCCAAAATCAATGATTTAGAGTGCTTAAATGATCCTTGTTGCTTCCACTGTTGTTAATAAATTCCTACAGGGTATCCCAAAACTCCCTCTCAGTGTCTGTCATGACAATACCCTCTTTAACCTTTATCTCCATTAACAACCTAGTAAACTGGTTAGTGTCAATTTAACAACCAAATAAACATATTATGCATAGAGTAAATGTACATTGTTAGACTCGAATATCTCTTTCTCGAGTACTTTGAAGGACACTGAGTGAGAGCATGACCATCGTAATATGCAGGGCAAAGCCACCTTGCTCCTTCGCTCCACAATGTTCCCAACTATTGATGCAGCTAGGATATCGTACGTCCATATCTAAATAAAATTTAACATATATTAAGAACAATAGTAATGTTAAATCAAACAACACGATTATTATGTTAAGCAAATTTTCCTGGAACGCTTATGGAAATCCACACATAGAGTACTTCACAACGTAATTTTTATTTCCTTTCACCTTTGTCTTGTATAGACTACTCTTATCATTCAACATAGTCTTTAGGGCATTCAGTGTCCTCTCCCAAATAATGGTACCCCAATCAAGACTGTTGTAGTACTCTATGTTTTGAACGTCTTTAAAACGTTTAAGATCCACTGCATTTTTTTCGTTTGTTCTTTCCCATCATTGCAACCTCAGTATAGTAAACTATTGTGATCTTCATAACATCCTCATCATTTTCAAACTCCAACTCCTTTTATTTTTCTTCAAGTAGACGAACATGTAAGGTGTCCTTCGTCACTCGATTACAAAAATACTTGATTGCAAGTTCATACGAGGACTGCTCATTTTGATCAACTCTTGTTGGAAATTGCCACAAACCAGTCATCAACAAAAAATCATCCTTCGAAAAAGTGACGACCTTTCCACAAACAGAGAATGACATTGAGTCAGATCTCATCCTCTTCACTTCTCTCATCAACATATGATGGATAATTGGGCTGTTAAACACCATGTCAACATCTACAAATCGCCCAAAAATGATTCTCTTGAACATGTCTAACTTCCTTGGGGTAAGCTTCTCCTTCACAATCTTGTTTGCATTAGCAATATGGGCCAAGCTCGTTACTTGATCAGGAAATCGGTTGGCTACGGGTATTCTGAAACGTGTTGCCATCTTAATGTTGGCTTGATGCCCTAAAGTCTCGTGTCCTGTAGTTTGTAAATAGTTTGTATGAACTCTTGTGTTGTATAATATATGATATTTACTCCACATCTTGTTTTTGCTCAGTCGAATGTTTTATTTGCTTTACCACAAACAATTAAACATAAAATCCCTGGTTATCTGTATGTAACTTAAGCATGTATGTGGTGACATACAAGTGGATCATGTCTTGAGTGATAACCAAAATGGTCTGTAGTATATGGATATAAGAGGGAAACCTTATCCTGGTAATGCTATGGATGCGGCCCGCTTTGTGGAATGGTAACAAGTGTTGTGACTTGTCACAAATGGTCTGATCCTGATCATTCGTGTAGGGGACATGCGTGAAGGAACTCTTATTCAAGAGTACCTATGAGCGGAAGCGGATCTTTCCAATTCATTGTGACAGAATTACTGCATAAACATTCAAACATACTTTCATAATGCTAAAGAGATCAAGAAATCATACCAGATGAAGATTTCTTCTTCACAATGAGTCTGAAGCCCAACCGTCTACCTCAAACAGTCACCCTTCAAACAGAAGGAAACGAAGAAGACAACAACACTCAGAGCCCTCAATATTCTTGGAGTGAGAATCCAAAGTGTGGGCTTTGTTCGGATTTGGTAAAGGGAAGGAGTAAGAGAGACCGTACACAACGATCAAGTAAGTGGGAGATGCAGTCGTCTATCGCATAGACAATATGCTTGATCGTTTAGGTGAATTATACGATTGTGTAGTAAAAGTAAGTGATCGTCTAAATGATCGTGTAGGAAAAGGTAAACGATCGTGTAGGAAAAGGGTGAGCGATCGTCCAAACGATCGCATAAGAAAAACTAATCGATCGTCTATACGACCGTTTAGTAAATATCAGGAGCTAAACGACCGCTTAGGAAAAAGGTAAACAATCGTTTAGATAATAACACGCAACGGTGTAATCAGTATGCGATCGCTTAGCAATATCGCATATGTAAGCGATCGTGCAGTCACTATCGTATAGGCACTGATTTTCTAAACGATGACACTATCTTTTTCACAATATCCGCGCACCCCGAGATCAACACACCATCTGCTATTTATAATGCACTCATCTTTTATTTAGAACGAAGAGGCGCCTTCCTATTTCTTTTATAACCGTCCAATGAATGTGATCTTATCACATTCATAACTTATAAATTAATATCATATATTAATTATAATATTTTTCCTCTACTAGATATAAATCATATTTATATCAATTTCCTCCAAATTAATGTATCTCATACATAAAGTTAATTATATCATATTTAATTAACTCGTTCAATTATATCATATATAATTGAACCCTCTCTTGTCAATTTGAACATTTCAAATTGACCCAAAAAATGACTCTCAACTTGTATCCAAGCTACTAAGGAGACCTTATGGACCTATGGCTCGAAGCTCCAACGGTATATGAATAGCTGACTAAACTCTTTAGTCACGATATCCACTATCCGTTAACTGCTAGACATTCCACTAAAGACCGACAGTTGAACTCTTCTTGCCATAGATATATTTCTATGTACATTGAATATAACCAATCATCAGTACGATGACCCTTCACATATGCTCGTAATTATAGCAGGCCAATTTACCATTTTGTCCCTGTAATTACATCTACCTCCTTAAGTAACACTGATCCCTCTAATGAACAATACAACATAGTCCTTCTATATGTGAACACCTCTCAGGTAATGAGAAGGTGCGTGGCGCCACATCGTTCAAGCCCTGGAACCAGCCCTTAGGGGAGTTATCTATCTACTTACCTCTGTCTCGGGGAAAGAGTGAATTCCATCTTGTGTAGCTGAGTTCCCAGCTCCCAAATAAGACGAATCCCCAAAATGGTAGGTTTGAGTCAGCGTTCTGGCCACTCGCACCCATGCAAATCAAAGGACTGCCCTTAATGGCAGAAGTTCCCAACTCACTCAGGATTGAGGTCATGTTACCTATGGTCATCCTAGTGAAGTGAAGTCTCAGTTATGAATGGTGTTATATGACGAGACGTTAACACTTCGTGGTCAGATATTATACAAACTCTTTGTATAGGATGCCCCCGCTCCCATGTCCCTACATGAATGATCAGGATCAGACCATCTGTGACAAGTCACAACACTTGTAACCATTCCACAAAGCGGTCCGCATCCGTAGCGTTACCAGGATAAAGTTTCCCTTCTATATCCATATACTACAGATCATTTTAGTTATCACTCAAGAAATGATCCATTTGTATGTCACCACATACATAATTAAGTTACATACAGATAATCAGGGATATTAAGTTTATTGGTTTGTGGTAAAATCTAAATGTGCAAAGTCAAGTAGTGATGTAAATATCATTTATATTATACATCACAAATGTTCGTACAAAGTTGTTTACAAACTATTGGACATGAGACTTTAGGGCACAAATCCCAACAATGCGAGCGGGGGCGTCCTATACAAAGAGTTTGTATAAGACCTGACCACGAAGTGTTAACGTCTCATTATATAACACCGTTCATGACAAAGACTTCACTTCACTAGGATGACCATAGGTAACATGATCTCAATCCTAAGTGAGTTAGGAACTCCTGCCATTGAGGGGCGGTTCTTTTATTTGTATGGGTGCGAGTGGCCAAGTAGCCGATTCAAACCTACCATTTTGGGGATTCGTCTGATTTGGGAGCTGGGAACTCAACTACGCAAGATGGAATTCACTCTTTCCTCGAGGCAAGGGTAAGTAGATAGATAGCTCCCTTAAGGGCTGCTTTCAAGGCTTGAACGATGTGGTGCCACACACTATTTTTTGGCCAGAGAGGTGTTCACACATAGTTGGACTATGTTGTATTGTTCATTCGAGGAATCAATGATACTTAGGAGTGAGATGTAACTAGGGGCAAAACGGTAAATTGGCTCAGCTGTACTTACGAGCATATGTGAAAGGTCATCGTACTCATAATTGGTTATATTTGATGGATACAGAAATATATCTGTGGTAAGAAGAGTTCAATTGTTGGTCTTTAGTGAAATGTCTGGCAGTTAACGGATGGTGGATCTTGTGGCTAAAAAGTTTAGTCAGCTATTCACGGTTGGAGCTTCGAGCCACAGGTCCATTAGGTCCCTTGGGTAGCTTGGATAAAGTCGAGAATTAGTGTTTGGGTCAGTTTAAAATGTTCAAATTGACAAGAGGGAGTTGATTATATATGATATAATTGGACTGGTTAATTATATATGATATAATTGACTAAATATATGAGATACATTATTTTGGAAGAAATTAGATATAAATATGATTTATATCATGTGGAGGAGAAATTACTATAGTAGATATGTGATATCAAACTATAGGGTAAGAATATAATATGATTATATTCATTAATTACTAAATTGATTAAGTATATGATAATTGGCCTAAAACTTCTCTCGGACGTGTGTTAATGGGAGCAGCCGCATTCGATTATGGTAACCAAGGAATAAAATGAAACTTTGTTTCATTTTGCAATAGTTCGAAAAAATTGGTAATCGGTGTGAAAACGTAACGATCGCATAGTTTGAGAGCCTATACGATAGTCGTTCATTGACTAAAGGATTGCACACCAGAGCCTAAACGATCGCACGCTAGTTTTTAAACGATCACATAGTGTGCCGCGTTTTCTAAACGATCATCTACCATTTACTAAATGATTGCTTAGTAAAACCTACACGATCGTGTAGCTTCTTCTAAATGATAAGCACTTAGCTATACGATAGCTCATTTTCTCTCCCACTTGCTTATCGTCTACACGATTTGTTCTTTCTCCAAGCTCTACTAAACTCACCAAAGACCACACTTTGGACTCTCACTCCGAGAATACCAAGGGCTCCATTTTGGTGGTGTCGTCCTTGCTGCTACTCACTTGTTAGTGACTATTCGTGTTTCTGTCGTTCGTGTAGATGATCGTGTTGCTACAGTCGACTTGTTTGCTAGGTGATGGAGTTCGCATAGAGGTCTTCCGCTACGTCTGAGTTCCAAAGCTTGAAGAGGGTCTTCAACTGGTATGAGAACTCTTTCCCTCGTATTTTAGTGTTCAAAGCATGCCTTTAATTAGTGTGTATTGTATAACTATCTGTTAGAATGTATGTGTTGTATTTCGGCCATGATGAAATCGGAAAGATCCAAATGCGCTCATGGATGCTCTTCGTTAAGAGTTCCATCAATTGGTATTAGAGTCAGGTTCTAATATTTCAATTTCATTGTTGCAACGAATTACATATATATTCTTGGTGGGTGCATGTCTGCTCTGTTTAAATTGTTAAATTGTCATGGATGTGCGGATTAATGGATGTTTTTGTGGATGTTAGCCTCGATTTGATTTAATTCTTTTACATTTGTTGTTGTTTGTAAAGGCTCCTGCGTTTTTTAGCATTAATAACTGTTATCGAGTCTGTAATTCAAAGTATGTTTGAGTCTTGAGTCATTCGTGAAGAAGATCGGAGCAAGCGTTGCAGTTCTTAGAGGAAGGAGACGATCAAGGGTTGATCACATCGTGTAGATGATGGGGTAAGCGATCGCTGAGTATCGGGTCGTGTAGATGATGGGATGCTCACGTATTGTCGTTTAGCTCAACAAGCTTTATCACTTAGTAACTGACTAAACAATCGCTTAGTAACGTAAGGTAAATTGTTTATCTGTCGCCGTGTTAGGCGATCAGGCTGCGCAGCCTTGTTGTCGATGTATCTATCGTCTAGTGCGCACCGGGCGATCGTCTACCTTCAGTGTTTACTATACGATGGAGTCCTCCTGGTGGTTCAAGACTCGATTCGCCTGTAAACCGCTTCACTCGATGAAAAATGTAATAGATAGGGTTATTTCATTCTGGTTTTTTGTAAAGGGTCATCCCAATCCATTAATCCTTAATTTATTACATGCGATATATGGTTTTTATATGTCATATGGTATGCACATATAGTAAATCCCACCTTAGGTTATGCATTCGTCATGCATCATCTCTTTATTGTAATTTTTATAATTTAGATAAGCATGATTTAATTATGTTAGAGCATGCTCATGCATCATATAATATAAGAGTTATATTTATGCATGCATAAAAAGCATTTACATGCGTCATCTTTATATTATAATTGTTATAGTATAAGGGTGAATGATAGCATGTTTGCTTGGTTATTACGCGTTATATAAAAGTTATGTATAGTAATGACCGGACATTGCATGAATCATGACACATAGGTTACTTTATAAATGTTATAAACACCTTGTTGTGCGCAATAGTTTTTTAGTTGTTTCTTTTTAAAAGTTAAATAGAGAACTAAAAGAAATAAGAAAGTCATGCATGCTCACTTAGGTTTAATTCATGGTTTTAAAATGTTAAAACTTGGATAACATAGACCGAAGATCAAAGTTCTAATATGATTAGCAACTGTAAGGCTTTAATATTTTTCATCAGTTTAATAGGATTAAATTGACTAATAAAAGGTTAAAGTGTAGCAAATATATCTATAAGGGACCTTTTGTCTGTAGGATTGTATCATCAACAACGGAAGCACAAGGATCATCTAAGCATTCAAATTCACTAATTTTGGCAAATTATTAACCATGCTCTTGCAGAAAAACAAGTAAGTTTTAAGACATACCTCTTGTATAATTTCTTCAAAACTCTTTTACCAGCTGCTATCTTCTTTAAATCTTATTGTAGACCACCTCAAGATCTTTCCCACTATTCTTTTAGTGCTCTAGATTAAGTTGTGGACTCAAAACAAGCTTGAATCAAGGGTAGAAGAAGAAATGCTCAATGTAGAAAACTAGCAAAAGAACTTTTTCTTCAAACCAAATTTTCTCTCAAAATCTCTATAGATTGCATGTATGATTTTCACCCCAATCTCTTCATTATATTGCAGATCAACATGCAAAGAAGAGACTTGCATGAGTTGCGGCTCATGCTTGGAGAAGACAAGGCAAGATTGAATGCTTCATGTGTGAGCAACTGCAAAGATGGATAATGGAAAATCTTTTTTTCCATCTTAGTGTTTTGTTTTCTTCTCCTTTTCAATTTTATCATATAATCAAAATTTGATTTAAAAAATCTATTTTTATTTTAAAAAGGAAAAATTAATTAATTTCATAAATTAATTGTTAAAAAAAACTTAATTAATTTAATATCAAATATTAAATTAATTTTAACATATATCCATCTTTATTTAAATCATATTTAAATATACATACATACATACATACATACATATATATATATATATTCCTATTCCGTTTAATTCTCAAATTAAACATGTAATTATATCTCATAAAATTACTAATTCCCTTAATCCATGTGATTTAACCATAATCAACAAGTCGACCCTTCACAAGTTATTTGTAACAACGGTTGGGTCGAATATCTGTTTTACCCCTGAGATTACATCTTATTCCTCAAGTCTCTATTGATCCTCTAATGAACAACTGGTTTGTGATCCAATCACTAAACCAAACTCTCACAGTCCAGTGAGAGGGTGGGGCCCCTTGTTCAAGACATAGATTCAGCACTTGAGAGAACAACCTTTCTCCTATCCCTAAATCAGGTAGGCGTGAACTTCGTCTTGCACCCTATGTCCCCAGCTATCTATCCGATCTTACCCCTGAAATGGGAGTCTTATTGAGCCGACGCTGTTGAGCCAACCCTCAACTATGCAAATCTAAGGGCAATCCCGAATAAACAAGAGTTCATAGTTAGCTCAGGATTAAGATCGAGTTACCTAGGTCATCTAGGTGAAATAGTTAGTCTTATACAGTAAAAACGTTATAAAGTAAGAGTGATTTATTTCTTGGTCCTGATCTTATGCAAACTCATTGCATAGGACATCTCCATTCCTCATATCATAAGATGTACGAATTAAGATCATATCGTATGTAGCACTTTACAACTCCTTGTAACAACTACAGAGTAGACCGCATCCAATGGTGTTACCAGAATAAGGTACCCAACTTCATTCATATACCATAGATCATTTTGACTATTTACTCGAATCTGATCTACTCTTATGTCTCCATATAAAGTTCAAGTACTTATACAATAGTCATGGGTCTTAGTTTATTGGATTTAGACTTTCATACAATTTATGAAATCAATAATAAGTATATTGATTATAGAAAATGTTTATCATTTTACAAACTGTGAGTTTTTAGAACATAAAACCCAACTTTGTCTAAGGCGGGTTCTATCTAGACTGGGGTATTTAAGTTGACAGAAACGTAACACCCTTATCTGGGAAACTTACCTGGAAAGGTGAATTAGATAGATTTAATGCATGCATACAAGTTAAGAACAATCCATTAAAGTGTTTAAAAGAGACTACTTGAACTTGTTCATTTTTCATAGACAAATGTTGTTTATGAGCAGAGTTTTAAAAAGACGACTTAGACTAAAATCAGTAGCCGGATTGTCTAGGTTAATGAACCCCTAGGTAGAACATTCAAGAGGAGGTACTTGGGCATACGATTCTTCACTTAAACCTTTCACGTTTCTCCTAAATAGTCCACACCGTGAAATCTACCCTCGGCCTCAAGGCATCTTTGGCGTGTCCCTAACGGATGGTGTATGGGTAAGTCAATATCAAAGTGGATGGAGAGACTGTTCATAGTAAGTAGGAGCGGGAGGTGCAACGGCATATCCCTCGGTCTCCCTCGTTGGGTTGAATAAAGTTACTGCGCATCGTCTCGAGGCACCCTGGGAGTGTTCCCCAAAAGGATTGCAGTTTTGCATGTTCTTTTATTTAATATCGTGTAAGAGGATAAGGTAACTTAATCTCTTGTCCTCATCTGCTTCTTCCCTACGGTGGGCTCATTAGGGCAGGACTCTGGCACTGAAAGCGAGGGGTCACACTTATGCGATATTATTAAGGGTTAACAGTTATGGATCGAATAAATGGTGGCTTAGGTTCAGTTCCAAAAGTTGGTTCTATCTAATGGTTGAGAAGGTCATCCCAACGTAGGGGCATCTGATCACCCCACCGATGACATTTGTCCTGCCTCACTGGGGTATCATTATAAAATAGAAGTCTTTCACTTAGGGTACTTGAAGCTGTTTTGCAAAATTAATTGGTTAAAATGTGGTTTAGCAAAATCTAATAAAGTATTGTTCGTATTTTCAACAACAATCTTTTCAAAATGGCCACAGCCACGTTAGCTTTGCTTAGCGTCGAAAAATCAACTGACAAGAACTTTTCAACATGGAAACACATGATCATGACAATACTGATCATCGACGATCTCATGTTTGCCCTTATGAAGGTATGTCCTCCTATTTTAGCTCCAAATGTCGCTCGAAATGTTTGGGAGTCATACAAGCGATGGACACGGGCGAATGAGAAGGCCCGAGCCTATATCTTGGTAAGTCTTTCTGATCTTGGCCAAGAAACATGAGCTCATGGTCTTAACACGTGAGATCATGGAGTCCCTGTGGGGATGTTTGGACAACCGTCTGAAACGCTTATGCATGAGGCTCTTAAGTATATATTCAACTCTAAAATGGAAGAAGGCACCTCTGTTCATAAACATGTGTTTAATATGATGGTCCACTTCAATGTGTTGAATGGGTCTACAATCGATGAAGGCAGCCAAGTTAGCATAATCCTGCATTCTTTGCCGGAGAGCTACCTACACTTTGTTAGTAATGTGATCCTTAACAAAGTGAAATATAATCTTACAACTCTCCTCAACGAGTTGCAGACCTACCAATCTTTACTGAAAAGTAAAGAGAGGAAGAAGGGTAAGGCAAATGTTGCTTTATCTTCTAGGACGTTCCATAGAGGTTCGACTTCAAGAACGAAGTCTGTACCTTCTACTTCTAACTTTGAAAAGGGGAAAAAAAAGAAGCGTGGTAAGGGAAAAAGGGAAGACGCCTGCTAACCTGCCGCCTGTCGCCCTAATAAGGCATCCACCGTTGGTTGAAAAGGGAAAGTATTTCCATTGCAACCAAGATGGACACTGGAAGAGGAACTGTCCTCACTGGCTGAAGGAAAGGAAGGCCGCCAAGGCTAAGGCCAAGGCAAATAAAGGTAAATATGATTTACTTATACTTGAAACTTGTTTAGTGGAGAATAATGATTCTGCCTGGATAATTGATTCGGGCGCCACTAATCACGTTTATTCTTCTTTTCAGGGGATTAGATCCTGGCGATAGTTGGAGGCTGGTGGGATGACGATACGAGTAGGTACCAGACACGTCGTCTCAACTGTGGCAATGGGAGGGCTCGAGTTAGCTTTACAAAATAGGTTTCTAGTTTGGAATGATGTATATATTGTTTCTGAACTTAAGAGGAACATTATTTCTGTAAAGTTCTTGCTGCAATGTAAATACATTGTTTCTTTTAATGTGGATAAAACGTTTATTCATAAAGATGGTGTTAATATTTGTGCAGCTTATCTGGAAAGTAATTTGTATGTGCTAAGGCCGTTAGCCATTAATTCCCTCCATAACACAAAATTGTTTAAAACTTTCGTAACTCAAATAAAACATCGACGTATTTCTCCAAAAGAAAATTCCCATCTTTGGCATTTTCGTTTAGGGCACATCAATCTCAATAGGATTAAGAGATTGGTGAATAATGGATTTCTAAGTGAGTTACAAGAAAATTCTTTACTGGTGTACGAATTTTGCCTTGAGGGTAAGATGACGAAACGACCTTTTATTGGAAAAAATTATCGAGCCAAAGAACCTTTTGAGTTAGTACATTATGACCTTTGTGGTCCTATGAATGTGCGAGCCCGAGGTGGCTTTGAGTATTTTATCAGTTTCATTGATGATTATTCTAGGTATGGGTATATTTATTTTATGCAACGGAAGTCTGAATCCTTTGAAAAGTTCAAGGAGTTCAAGGTTGAAGTTGAAAACGCATTGGATAGACAGATTAAAACACTTCGATCGGATCGAGATGGAGAGTTTTTGGACTTGGGATTCCAGGACTATTTGATAGAACATAAAATCGTTTCCTAACTCTCAGCGCCGAGTACACCTCAGCAAAATGGTGTAGCGAAGAGGAGAAATAGGACCTTGTTGGACATAGTTCGCTCGATGATGAGTTACGCTTCCTTACTGGACTCGCTTTGGGGTTTCGCAGTGGAGACTGCAGTATACTACTCAATTGTGTTTCCTCCAAGAGTGTTGGGAGAACACCTTTGGACTTGTGGAACGGGCGTAAGCTAGTTTACGTCACTTCCGTATTTGGGATTGCCCTGCACATGTGCTTGAGGAAAATCCCAAGAAGATGGAACCACGGTCGAGATTATACCTCTTTATAGGCTACCCCAAAGGTACACGAAGGGGTTATTTTTATGATCCGACGAAAAATATGGTGTTTGTTTCAACAAACGCTACTTTCCTGAAGGAGGATCATATAAGGGAGCACAGTCCACGAAGTAAAGTCGTGTTGCGTGAGCTTTCCAATGAAATTACTGAAACTTCAACAAGAGTGTTTGAAGAGCCTGTTACATTAACAAGAGTTGTTGATGGGAGTTCATCTATTAGGTTGGTTTAACTTCAAGAGTTAAGGGAACCTCGACGTAATGGGAAGGTTGCGAACCCACCCGTTCGCTATCTGGGTTTCACGAAAATCCTTGCTATGGTAGCAAATGGCGATGTTGAGGATCCGTTGACTTATCAGAAGGCAATGAAGAATGTTGACCAGGATGAATGGGTCAAGGTCATGGATCTCGAGATGGAGTCGATGTACTTCAACTCAGTATGAGATCTTGTAGATCAGCCTGATGGGGAAGACCTATAGGTTGTAAATGGATCTACAAGTGCAAACGGGGTGCTGATGGGAAGGTACAGATCTTCAAGTCCCGACTTGTGGCAAAAGGTTATACCCAAGTAGAGGGAGTCAACTATAAGGAGACTTTCTCACCTGTTGCCATGTTAAAGTCGATCCGCATCCTCCTGCCCATTGCAGCTTATTAAAATTATGAGATCTGGCAAATGGACGTCAAAATGGCCTTTTTGAATGTGAATCTTAAGGAGACCATTTACATGGTGCAACCCAAAGGATTTATAGCCCAAGGTCAAAAGCAAAAGGTTTGCAAGCTGAATCGGTCCATTTATGGGTTAAAACAGGTGTCTTGATCTTGGAACATACGATTTAATACTACGATCAAGTCGTATGGTTTTGACCAAAATATTGATGAACCTTGTGTCTACAAGAATATCATCAATGCTTCAGTAATCTTCTTAGTGTTGTACGTAGTCGATATACTACTCATTGGGAATGATGTAGGTCTATTGACTGTAGGTAAGAACTGGCGAGCAACCCAATTCTAGATGAAAGATTTGGGAGAGGCTCAGTTTGTTCTTGGTATATAGATCTTTTGGGATCGTAAGAACAAAGTGCTAGCACTGCCTCAGGCATCATATATTAACAAGATGTCGCTCATGTACTCAATGCAGGACTCCAAGAGGGGTCTACTACCGTTCAGGCATGGAGTCACTTTGTCTAAGGACATGTATCCTAAGATGCCTCTCGACTTTATCCAAGTCACTTTGGCAGTTTGATGTACGCGATGCTCTGTACTCGTCGAGATATCTACTACGCAGTGGGCATAGTCAAGTAGGTATCAGTCTAACCCAGGCCAAGGTCATTGGACTGTAGTGAAGAACATCCTCAAGTATCTTTGGAGAACGAAGGACTACATGCTCGTATATGATTCTAGGGATTTGATACTTACTGGATACACGGATTCTAACTTCCAGACTGATAAGGACTCTCACAAGTCCACATCGGGGTCAGTCTTTACTCTTAACGGAGGAGCTATAGTGTGGCGAAGCACAAAGCAGAGGTGCATCGCCAACTCCATTATAGAGGTGGAGTACGTAGCGGCTTACGAAGCTGCTAAGGAGGTCGTATCGTTTAGAAAGTTCTTGATGGAACTAGAAGTTGTTCCAGATATGTCTAGGCCCATTACCCTATATTGTGATAATGTGGGGCAGTGGTAAACTCCAAGGAGCCGATGAGTCACAGGCGCGACAAACATAGAGAGCAAAAGTATCATCTGATCCGCGAGATAGTGCATCGAGGGGACGTGATCGTGAGAAAGATCGCTTCAGAGCACAATGTTGCTGACTCGTTTACGAAGGCTTTCATGGCTACATTGTTTGAGGGTCACCTACGGAGCATGGGTCTACAGAATCACCTGTGGCTGGACTAAGGCAAGTGGGAGATTTTCTTATACTGGACTTTTATGCCCTAATTTATTGTTTTATACTAGTTTTATGTACATCCCACTTCGCTTTAGGACAAGTGGGAGATTGTTGGGGTTGATGCCCTAAAGTCTTATGTCCTGTAGTTTGTAAATAGTTTGTACGAACACTTGTGTTGTATAATATATGATATTTACTTCACATTTTGTTTTTTGCTCAGTTGAATGTTTTATTTGCTTTACCACAAACCAATAACACATAAAATTCCTGGTTATCTGTATGTAACTTAAGCATGTATGTGGTGACATACAAGTGGATCATGTCTTGAGTGATAACCAAAATGGTCTGTAGTATATGGATATAGGAGGGAAACCTTATCCTGGTAATACTACGGATGCGACCCGCTTTGTGGAATGGTCACAAGTGTTGTGACTTGTCACAGATGGTCTGATCCTGATCATTGTGTAGGGGATATGCGAGCGGGGGCGTCCTATACAAAAAGTTTGTATAAGACCTGACCACGAAGTGTTAACGTCTCGTTATATAACACCGTTCATGACAGAGACTTCACTTCATTAGGATGACCATAGGTAACATGACCTCAATCCTGAGTGAGTTGGGAACTCCTGCCATTGAGGGCGGTCCTTGGATTTGTATGGGTGTGAGTGGCCAGGTCACCGATTCAAACCTATCATTTTGGGGATTCATCTGATTTGGGAGCTGGGAACTTACTTACACAATATGGAATTCACTCTTTCCCTGAGGTAAGGGTAAGTAGATAGATAGCTCCCTTAAGGGCTGATTCCAGGGCTTGAACGATGTGGCGCCACACACATTCTCTTGGCCTGAGAGTTGTTCACACATAGTTGGACTATGTTTGTATTGTTCATTAGAGGAATCAGTGGTAGTTAAGAAGTGAGGTGTAACTACAGGTGAAAAACGGTAAATTGGCCCAACTGTCCTTACGAGCATCTGTGAAGAGTCATCGTACTCATGATTGGTTATATTTGATGGACACATAAATATATTTGTGGTAAGAAGAGTTCAACTATTGGTCTTTAGTGGAATGCCTGACAGTTAACAGATGGTGGATCTCGTGGCTAAAGAGTTTAGTCAGCTATTCATGAACCGTTGGAGCTTCGAGTCACAGGTTCATTAGGTCCCTTGGGTAGTTTGGATAAAGTTGAGAATCAGTGTTTAGGTCAGTTTGAAATATTCAAATTGACAAGAGGAAGTTCGATTATATATGATATAATTGAATTGGTTAATTATATATGATATAATTGAATTGGTTAATTATATATGATATAATTGACTAAATATATGAGATACATTATTTTAGAGAAAATTAGATATAAATATGATTTATATCATGTGGAGGAGAAATTATTATAGTAGATATGTGATATCAAACTATAGGATAAGAATATAATATGATTATATTAATTAATTATTAAATCGGTTAATTATATGATAATTGGCCTAAAACTTCTCTCGGACGTGCACTAGTAGGAGCAGTCGCAGTCGGTTATGGTAATTGATGAATAAGATGAAAATTTGTTTTATTTTGCAATAGTTCGAAAAAATTGGCAATAAGTGTGAAAATGTAATGAACGCATAGTTTGAGAGGCTACACGATAGTCACTCATCGCCTAAACGATTGCACATAAACGCCTAAACGATCGCACACTAGTTCCTAAACGATCGTTTAGCTTTCCTAAACGATCACATAGTGTGCCGCGTTTTCTAAACGATCATCTACCATTTACTAAACGATTGCTTAGTAAAACCTACACGATCGTTTAGCTTATTCTAAACGATAAGCACTTAGCTATACGATAGCTCATTTTCTCTCCCACTTGCTTATCGTCTACACGATTTGTTCTTTCTCCACCTCTACCAAACTCACTAAAGACCACACTTTGGATTCTCACTCCGAGAATACCAAGGGCTTCATTTTAATTGTGTCGTCCCTATTGCTGTTCACTTGTTTGTGACTATTCATGTAGACGATCGTGCTGCTACAACCGACTTGTTTGCTGGGCGATAGAGTTTGCGTAGAGGTCTTCCGCTGCATTTGAGTTCCAAAACTTGAAGAGGGTCTTCAACTGGTATGAGAACTCTTTCCCTTGTATTTTAGTGTTCAAAACATGCCTTTAATTAGTATGTATTGCATAACTGTTTGTTAGAATGTATGTGTTGTATTTCGGTCACGATGAAATCAGAAAGATCCGAACGTGCTCACGGATGCTCTTTGTTAAGAGTTCCTTCACTTAAATCACTCATGCATGAAATACAGATTCAATCAATAAACTCATTCAGAAAGAAAATTGTAAATAAACATTTTGTTTAAATCTCGCTGGTATCGCTCTCGCTGGCATCGCTCCCTTCGGTGTCGCTCTCTCTAGTAACTTTCATTTATCTCGCTCACATTCTCTATTTTTACTCGTCTTCAATCACAGAACACATCGAAATCCAGAAAAAAAAAACCATAGGTTCAATATTTCTAAACCCTAGAACGACCCACCCTTTATGGTGTCACTCTCTCTAGTATCGCTCTACCGATTTCACTCTCACTTATCTCGCTCATAAACTCTTTCTACTCGTCTTCAACCATAGAACACATCGAAAACCAAAAAAACAAACAAAAAAAAAGCCATAGGATCACAATATTTCTAAACCCAGAACGACCCACAAAGGCCCATTACCGATCAGTTTAAGACATTTTCAGGCACAGATTGAAATATTTACCGATTAGATTCGATTTGTTAGCGATAGTGGAATCGTTTGCAAGCCAAAATGATGGATTCTAAAGAGTTTTTAGTTTATGAGCGATACGAAGCCATTAGCCTTGACAAATTCAAATGAAAAGTTTTTAGTATTGGTTGGTTTTCAGTAAAAAGGTAGGAAGATGAAGAGGTAAAGGCAATTTACGTAATTTGGTATGGTGATAATGTCAGCAGATGGTCTATTGATATTAATTTTTAAAAAACGGATAATTTGAGATTTTGGACAAAAAAAAAAAAAAAAAAAAAAGGGTCATCCAGCGGCGTTATTTTGAGTTTTTCGCGGCAAATGCGCAGTTCATATTTGTCTCTCGCGATCAAGTGAGAGAGTTTTCGAGACGGTGAAAGGGAATTTTCATTTTCAACTACGTTTAAGGAAGAGTAAGCAGAAAGTGACGATTCTATCTGAATTCATCGCTGTGAATAGTCTTTGTTCGGACGGCGAGGTCTTCATATGAATCGATCGCCAAAGAGCTAGGGTAAGTGTTCAGATATTGAAAACCTCATTTGATTGGTTTAGATTGGAAATGCTGTACATTACTCTCGTTTTATAGTTTTAGAGGCTATTGATTTCTGATTTTAGGCTCTTAGGGCTCGAAAAACTAATGGTAGTCGACGCGTGTATAATTTACTTGTTCCAAGTTTGGTCAGCCTAGTAATGCTAGTGGATTTGTTGCCTCTGAGATGATAAAGGAATCATTAGCGATTAGCGAGCTACGTATTTCTTTTTATGCAATTTCGGATGTATGCTCAGACACCGGTTCGTATCAGTTAGATAATCACGGTAATTTAAGAAGTGCAGCTTTTTCCCCAGTGCTCTGCCTTTTGGTATTATGATGTAAAAAAGATCATTCGATTTTTTTCGTCTTTAATATTTGGGAAGTATGATCTTTTCTGATCATTCAAGTTGGTAATAGATGTCTTTTCTTCCATACAGGGTGCCTCATTTCAAGTTCGTTATGTCCGTTCAAGACCTGGAGTAAGTAAATAAAATCCATGTTATGTTTTTGAAAGAGATGTGTGTATCCACATAAATAGGAAGTGCACAAACTTGTTAGTTTAGGGTGAATTTATTTTTCGATCCACTATTGATATTGATCTTGATTCATGATATGTGCGCCTACGGTGTATAGGATTTAATACTAATGAACATGGAATTCAAAGAGACTGCAAAGATTTGAACTCTCTAAACCTCAAAACTTCTCTTTTTTGATATTACATTTTATCTAGACTGAGTTTTTCATTCATATTAATATTTTAAATTTTTAACTATGCAAATTAATGCAATAATCATCAAAGCCTTGAGATCAACATATCGGGTTGGCAAATTTGTTCATTCTAATGTGGGTTCTGAGTCGTCTGACTACTTACTAATTGTTGCCTTCATCAATAGCTTCACCTATTTTCATAGATATGACAAAGAAAGAAAACAAAACTTCCATTATTGCTAAGTTTACACACATTGTACGTAGTACCTTCATTCTTATGTAGTTAGTGAAAGCTTTTAAAGCCTATGGTGTGTTAAATATTTTGTGGAATTTAAAGGTATCACAATTGTGATTCTGAGATTTGGAGAAATTTAAGTGGTATAGTAGTTAAAGGTAATAAAGAAAGAGTTGCCAGAGGATGGCTTTGGATCTTTGGGAATCTTCAACTGACAGGCTTTTATTTGATTGTTTTGTCGTGCGGGGGATGGTAACCATGGTTACATGATTGGGAATCATGTAATTAATTGAAAAAAAAAAAAGAGAGAAAGTATTGGGATTATGGAGTTTTGTGGACATGAGTGTAATTTAGGACTCTTGGAGTCTTGAATTTAAAGAGCTTTGAGGACAAGGAAAGATTGACTAGAAAACATAATGAGGGAATATGTGAAGATGATGTCTATCTCAATGGTTTAAGTTAGAATCTGTTGATACAAGTGTGCGAGAAGACAGCTTGAAGTTTGAAAGAACCTGTACTTTGAGGAATAACGAAAATAATGGGTTTGCTAGTATTTGATAGGGGAAGGACGTTAAGATACTATTTTCAATCATGGGTCAATTTCATCAAGTTGATAGAAGTGGATAAAGTCAGCTTAGAATTTGAAGGAAAATAAATAGACTGAAGTGGGATCTTTTTGGTCTTCGTTACATAAATATTTTGTTGAATTTAAAGGTATTGGAATTTCGATTTTGAGATTTGGTTAAACGTATTAGGTTCTGTAATTTAGAGTAGGAAGGAAAGAGGATAGGCCTGTGTGGAATTTTGAGCAATATCGAGAGAAGTTGATTGTAACTTGGAGTCATGGACCATTAAGAGAATGGTGGTTCTCCAAACATGGTATGAGGAATTAAAAGAAACAAGTAAATATTGTCTCTGTAATTTCTTATCTTGAGGCCATCCAAGTTTTAAGCCGAGAGGTTTAATTGGTGACTTTGTAATTGCCTTGATTAGACATTTTGAAGAGAAGCCTGCTAGTGAAGGACTTGTTGAAGGTTTGCAAGAGGATGCTTGCTCTCGTGAGGATGAGGGTTGAACAATCTTGGTCCTGCTTGTGCTTTAAATAATTTCTTTTTAATTAGTCTTGATATCAAACACTCATTGTTATCAAAAGATGAAAATGGTTTAAAATGGTTTAGGGCAGAAAACAACTCTCCCTAACTTATATTTTATGACTTTTACGGGAGGAGTTTCAACTTTCAACTTCTTTTCGCAGTTGGAGGCAGAAGGATGTCCAAGAGTTAAAGAGTCATATGTCAAAACTTAAATGCTTTATGTTTTTGGTGGTGCATGGTATATTACAGGTACGGGCTTATCCTGTTTTTCTAGGATGTCTTAGAGCATGTCTTGGAGTGATTGGAAGTGATTAATATTACTTTAGTCATGTTTAATACATTCCAAAACATGCTTTAAATTGTTAAAAGTCAATTTTGATTGTAGAGTATCATGTTTAACAGTGTAAAATCAAATAATAAATTGATCTTGACTTAGTAAAACCATGTTTTGGAGTGATTTTATCCAACAAAAGTGATTTAACCCTTTCAAAATGGTAACCAAATAATTTCTCACATTTCCATTCTTTTGTGATTGAAGTTCATTATAAAACCTACTTGGAACTGGGTTGCCTGCTTTTGTAATTTAATGCTTTCTATGGATTGATATGAAGGAATGTATGTTTCTCAGGAAAAAAAAAGGTTAGCTATATATCCTGGAGAATAATGAATCAACCTTATGCCCTTTGAATGTGGAAAAGGGAAGCCCGGGGCTGGGAGGAGCAGTTACCGTTGGAAACAATTTATTTGCTATTGGTGGGGAAAGGCATTGAAACAGGTGAGTTTTGTTCTGTACATTTAATTAGCTGGAATGCGAAAGTGTGACTTTATAGAAACAACCACGAGTAACGTTTCTTCCCTGCTAATGCTAACGATGCTGTAGTTTCCAATAGTTTATAAGAGATGATGGAGAAAATGAAAATAAAGTGCGTGTGTATGTATTATAAGAAACAAAGACTTTTCAATTGAAAATAAAAGACAGTCTATATAAATAAAACAAGAGAATAATCTAAATGAGCGATTAGGTGAAGCCAATGTTTTCTTTGCAGATTAGGTGGGCATACGGCAAGTAGTTCACTGGAGAGGAACTGTTACTGTATTGGGATTCTTGAAAGAGGTAATTTTTCAATTGAATGGTGCCAAGTGAATTCTATAATTTGGTAGATTAATGTGAATATTTAACCTTCAGAAGAAACCAAAAGTTAATATTTTTTAATGTTACATCACAATTACTTTATTCTATGATTTCAATGACATTATTGGATATATATTCAATTGAACCTTTTCAATTTTACTCTAGTAGTATTATTAAATAGATTATAGGTGGTTTTCATTACTTTTTCTTTTGAATATGTATTTTCTTGTCCATGTCTATACAATTATTTAACATTCTCCTTTCGAATTTAAATCTTCTCATGTCCCATTGTATCTCTGTCAGAGAAAAAAAAGGGTTATTCAACGTGGAGAATGATCAAAGTGTTGGGGTTGATGCCCTAAAGTCTCGTGTCCTATAGTTTGTAAACAGTTTGTACGAATGCTTGTGTTGTATAATATATGATATTTTACTTCTATCTTGTTTTTGCTAAGTTGTTTGTTTTATTTGCTTTACCACAAACCAATAAACATAAATTATCTGGTTATCAGTATGTAACTTAAACATGTAGGTGGTAACATACAAGTAGATCATGTCTTGAGTGATAACCAAAATGGTCTGTAGTATATGTATATAGGAAGGAAACCTTATCTTGGTAATGCTACGGATGCGGCCTGTTTTGTGGAATGGTCACAAGTGTTATGACTTATCACAGATGGTCTGATCCTGATCATTCGTGTAGGGGACATGCGAGCGGGGGCGTCCTATACAAAAAGTTTGTATAAGATCTGACCGCGAAGTGTTAACGTCTCGTTATATAACACCGTTCATGACAGAGATTTCACTTCACTAGGATCCCCATAGGTAACACGACCTCAATCCTGAGTGAGTTGGGAACTCCTGACATTGAGGGCGGTCCTTTGATTTGTATGGGTGCGAGTGGCTAGGTTGTCAATTCAAACCTACCATTTTGGGGATTCGTTTGATTTGGGACCTGTGAACTCAGTTACACAAGATGAAATTCACTTATTCCCCGAGGCAGGGGTAAGTAGATAGATAGCTCCTTTAAGGCCTGATTCCAGGGTTTGAACGATGTGGCGCCGCGCACCTTCTCTTAACCCGAGAGGTGTTCACACATAGTTGGACTATGTTGTATTGTTTATTAGAGGAATCAGTGGTAGTTAAGGAGTGAGATGTAACTACAGAGACAAAACGGTAAATTGACCCAGCTGTACTTACGAGCATCTGTGAAGGGTCATTGTACTCATGATTGGTTATATTCGATGGACACAAAAATATATTTGTGGTAAGAAGAGTTCAGTTGATGGTCTTTAGTGAAATGTCTGACAGTTAATGGATGGTAGATCTCGTGGCTAAAGAGTTTAGTCAGCTATTCATGTACCGTTGGAGCTTCGAGCCACAGGTCCATAAGGTCCCTTAGGTAGCTTGGATAAAGTCGAGAATTAGTTTTTGGGTCAGTTTGAAATGTTCAAATTGATAAGAGAGAGTTCGATTATATATGATATAGTTGAACTGGTTAATTATATATGATATTATTTTGGAGGAAATTAGATATAAATATGATTTATATCAAGTAGAGGAAAAATTACTATAGTACATATATGATATCAAACTATATGTTAAGAATATAATATGATTATATTAATTTATTAATTAATTGGTTAATTATGTGATAATTGGCTGGAAACTTCTCCTCAATCGTGCGTTAGTGGGAAAATCTTATTCGGTTATTATAACTGAAGAATAAAATGAAAATTGGTTTCATTTTGCGAAGAGTCTGAAAAAATCGCAAAAGGTGTGAAAACGTATCGATCGCTTAGCTAAGAGCCTATACGATAGTGCCTTATCGCCTAAACGATCGCACGCCTCGCGTACTAAATGATCACACGTATTCTCTAAACGATTGCTTAGCTTGCTGAGTTTTCTAAACGATTGCTTACTAAATACTAAACGATCACTTAGTAAAACCTACACGATCATGTAACTTTCTCTAAACGATAAGCATCCGCTATACGATAGCTTTCTCCCACTTGCTTATCGTTCTACACGATCATCCCTTTCCTCATTCCTCTACTAACTCCATCAAAGACCACTCTTTGGATTCTCACTCCGAGAATATCAAGGGTTCTAAGTGGTAGTGTCGTCTCCGCTCTTGCTTGTTCGTGCAGACGATTGTGTTGCTGGTAGCCAACTGTTTGCTGGACGATAAAGAACGTAGAGGTTAGCTTCTGCTAGGTTGAGTT
Source organism: Benincasa hispida (assembly GCF_027475165.1). NCBI lineage: Eukaryota > Viridiplantae > Streptophyta > Magnoliopsida > Cucurbitales > Cucurbitaceae > Benincasa > Benincasa hispida. Next base: position 57,900,834 of record NC_143488.1, read on the forward strand.
CGAAGTGAAGACAGTCTTCAACTGGTATGTGAACTTAATCTCTTGTATTTTATTTCTGAAAGCATGCCTATAATTAGTGTTAAATTACATAACTGTTTGTTAGAATGTGTGTGTGGTAATTTGGCCACAATGAAATAGGAAAGATCCAAACGCGTTCATGGATACTTTTGTTTAAGAGTTCCTTCACAAAAGACTTTCTACCCTTCTCAATTCTCAGACTGGGATCTTGGACGATGGATCTGTACAAGGTCAGTGCTAGAAAGAGTAAATGATGTCTTTGACACGTCTGTCATGCTTAATTTTTAGCTATATATTACCTCTGCAATAACTCATGTTTCAGTCGGCTGGTTTTGCAAATTAATTATACTAGGTGTTTGATTATTTATGACAATCAAAGTTTCTTGGAGTTGTATTGTAGAAATAATTTTGTCCTTTTTGTGAATGAAAAAATTGAAAACAATTATCAAACCGACTCTCAATTTTTTTATTTTAGGAAAATAAAAAAACAGTTACCGAACATATTTGATTTTTCTTTCTTTCTTTCTTAATACTGACTTTTTCGTTAAAATAAAATAAAATTTGATATATTTATGTTTTTTCTAAAAAAATAGATGAAAAATGAGAGTCTTTTCACATTGATACCATGATTTCTTAAGTAATTAGATTCAAGTTAAATTACAAGTTTAGTTCTTTTGTTTATTAGGCCCTTGAATTTTAAAAAGTATATAATAGATCTTTATACTTTAAATTTTTGTTTCGTAGATCCATACATTTTAAGTATCAAATAGGTCATTGATATATTCAACATTTTTTAAAATTAAAAAATATATTAGACATAAAATTGAATTTTATATCTAATATAGTATTAAGCTTTCAATTTTGTGTCGGTTAAGCTCGTAAATTCTTTAAAATGTCGAACAAGCCAAACCTATGAGACATAAAATTAAAAGCTGGGACTTATAGACAAGAAATTGAAAATTCAGGACTTATTATATGCTTTTTAATGCTAAGGTACCCATGCTTAAGGATCTTTCAGATACTTTTTAATAATAAAGTTTAGAGATGGAGAGTCTATCGTTTCCTAACCCGTTCCCCAGCCATTGTCTTCGTGGAAGATGGTAGAAAATCAGAAATATCCCAACGTTGAAATACTTTATAAGAAAGAAAAAAGAAAATCGAAGGAAGACTTAAGCTTTGTCAACCAATGCTGGCTGGACTCTAGACGCTTGGAAACTTCAAACTCACTTCTCCACCACATCTCTGGAGGGCGATTGCCTTTATGTTCAAATTCTCTTGAATTTTCTATATGGAGACACTCCTAATTCCTATGGTTTCATTTCAATTAATCTCCCACCTCTCGTGGCAATTTTCTGTCATTTTCAGTATTTAATTTACATCACAAAATTCAAATTATTGAAAACTACTATTCTCTGACAATGGAAAGTTTGGCAATGGTGATGGCCCCAGAGCTCTTACATCTTCCTGACAATTGCCATTTTCCAATCTACATCCCACCATTTATTAAAGTTTCTATCATAGGTACGTACATGGAAAACTATTGTTTTCTTCTTAAGCTATGATTTCTTTCTTTTCTTTCTTATAAGTCTCCTCACATGGCTATGGGAGTTTCTTTAGCTTGCCTTGTGATATTTTTTTTCTGTGTCGCTGCTCTTTCTGTTCAACCTTCATTTGTCTACCATGGATTTAATAATTCAAGTCTGAGCCTTGGTCAAGGAGCTTCTATAGAGCCTACTGGATTACTAAGGCTAACCAACAGCGCCCAGTACGTTATAGGCCATGCTTTCTATCCTAATTACCAACAGATGTTTGATAAAAGTTCTGAACCAGTTTTAGAAGTTTCTTCTTTCAGCACAACTTTTGTGTTTGCAATCGTTCCATCAAGCTCGGGTCCACCAGTTGGGCATGGCCTTGCCTTTGTTATAGCTCCATCAACCCAATTTCCAGGTGCTGGAAGTGAACATTACTTGGGATTATTCAACTCCTCCAACAATGGCGACCCTTCAAATCATATCTTTGCGGTCGAATTTGATACTGTCAATGGTCACGATGACAGTAGAAATTTCAAAGGCAACCATGTTGGAATCAACAAGAATGGTGTGCTATCAATTGCGTCTGAATCAGCCGAGTATTCTGACTATGGCTCTGAAGTGAAGAAGGAGGTGTATTTGGATAGTGGTGATCCAATCCAAGCTTGGATCGAGTATGATCGGCACCGAAAGTTACTGAATGTCACAATAGCTCCTGCAAATGTAAGCAGACCAACTGAGCCATTGATTTCACATCGCATTAACTTAACTTCAGTTTTGAAGGAGAGGATGTTTGTTGGCTTCTCTGCATCAACTGGAAAAGAAACAAGCTTCCACTACATTTCAGGTTGGAGTTTTGCAATCAACGAATCAGCACCTGTGTTAAATGTTCCTCGACTTCCAATACCACAGAAAGGGCAAATTCTTCCGCCTTCATCATCGACATTCAATCCTCTAGTAACCGTTCTTGTACCAATATTATCTGTCATAACACTTATGGGAATTTTGTTCTTAGCCTCCATATTCAGAAGAAGATTACGAGGTGAGAACCTTGAAGAATGGGAAAAAGATTGTCCTCACAGATTTGATTATAGAGATCTTTATAAAGGAACAAAGGGATTTAAAGACTCTGAGCTCATCGGATCAGGAGGCTTTGGCTCAGTATACAGAGGTGTCTTACCTTCCACTGGAAGTGAAGTTGCTGTAAAGAAGGTAACAAGAGATGCGAGTCAGGGAATGAGGGAATTTGCTGCAGAAATCGAAAGTTTGGGCCGACTAAGACACAAGAACTTGGTAAATCTCCAAGGATGGTGCAAGAAAAAGAATGATCTCCTCTTGGTGTATGATTATGTTCCAAATGGAAGCTTGGATTCTCTCCTCTACCATCCAAAAGGAAACTTTGTACTGAATTGGGAACAAAGAATCAACATCCTCAAAGGCGTTGCTGGTGGATTGTTATACCTACATGAAGAATGGGAGCGAGTAGTGATCCATCGAGATATTAAGCCAAGTAATGTATTGATAGATATTGGCATGAATGCTCGACTAAGTGACTTTGGTCTCGCAAGGTTATATGACCACGACCAAATATCGCATACAACGAGTGTCGTTGGCACGATCGGCTACATCTCACCTGAGTTGGCTCGCACTGGAAAAGCATCGAAAACTACGGATGTGTTTGCGTATGGAGTATTAATCCTTGAAGTGGCTTGTGGAAGAAGACCTCTAGAATCAGATATATTCATATTGGTAGATTGGGTAATGGAATGCCATGAAAGCGGTCGTATTCTTGATGCAGCCGATCCAAAGTTGAATGGAGTTTATGACATGGTTGAAATGAAGATGGTTTTGCAACTTGGCCTTCTTTGTTCCCATTATAAGCCTGAAGCTAGGCCAAGCATGAGGCAAGTCACTAGGTTTCTTAATGGAGAAGACCAAATTCTTTCTTTTGATCCTTCACCTTATTCTCAACTTACCTTCCAATCTGGCTCCGGATTCACTCAATTTATTCCACCTTCTTCCCGTACTTCAACCACTAGTTTTGCCTCTTCAACTTCAATGGATGTCGGTCGGTAAACAATTACCTTTTTGTATTTACTTTTTCTAAGTTAATCCATGTAAATCAGTATCCTACAATAATCAAATTTAAAGGAAATCACATATCAGCCTTTGATTTTTTAAAATTAAGTCTATAAACATTATTTTACTTCTAAATTTCTTGCTTTATTATCTAATTTTTTCTACCAATATCTTCAAAAACCAAGCCAAGTTTTGAAAACTAAAAAAATGTTAAAAATTCAACTCTCTTATTTAAGGAAGATGAAAACTAAAATAAGAAAAAAGAAGACTTAATTTTAAGAAATCAATTGGTTACCAAATACGGTCTAAACTTTTAAAGTTGTGTATTTTCCCCGTTGGAGCAAAGCTTAATTGATATAGGCGTAGACAAATAAGATTTGAATTTCTACACTCATATGTTGAACTCAAAATAAGTTCATAAACATTTTTATGTTATAGGTTTCCAAAATTTTAAAAGATGTATATTAAATTATTCAATTTTGTGTCTATTAGATTTGTGAAATTTAGTATATGTTAAATGAGTTAAGTTTTATTTGACAAAAAGTTTAGAGATGTATTGAAAACAAACTTAAAAGTTTGGCAACTTATCAAAGTTAGATATTATAGACTCGTTAGATCTAAGAGTAGAATGATTTATATTTAAATTCATATATGTCGAGGTACAATGTTAAAATTCCACATATTAAAAATAGATAAAGTTTACTTTATCTAATTTTTTGTTTAACAAGTACACGAAAGAGGTACCTCATTATTGATTTGATATTTATTTAACATAATCAAGTCAGCAAGCTTGGAAATCAAAGTAAAGAAAATTGAACTATATCTCCAAGTCTTCGTGGTTTCCATATTTATTATTGTTATTATTATTAAAATCCAAAAGTTATACGGTAAGTCAAGGTCAAATGATTGCTTATTGATATCTGATAACCCAAGTAATTTCCCTTATCAAAAAAGAAAAAAGTAATTTCCAGAAGTATATATCCCTTCCGAATTCCTTCTTTCCAGCCTTACTTTTTGTGTTCAAATTTGTCAAATAAAACGGCTAATAACATCAAGCAAAATTACCAAAATGGGCCTGAAATAAGATGTGTATGAATAATGGCTTGGAGTCTTAGCTTAATTATTTATTCTTCACATTATTAAAGAGAAAAATGGTGGTTTTTGAGAAATAAATCATTAAATTAGATGTGTATGAATAATGGCTTGGAGTCTTAGCTTAATTATTTATTCTTCACATTATTAAAGAGAAAAATGGTGGTTTTTGAGAAATAAATCATTAAATTACAATTATTCAAGTGAAATGATGATGTAATAGTGATTGCATATCGTGCCCCATTAAAATACTCGTTTTCAAAGTCGTCTTTTTTAAATTATAATTTGTAAAGTCGGCACTTTCTATTAAATTTTGCCTATTCAACCAAAAACCAATTATTTAAATATAAGGATTTGAATTTTTTTACGAATTATATTGTAACCAATAAAATATATTATCACTTAAATATAAATGTGAATTTAGTGTTTTTTTTTTAATATTGTGACCCCAACTTATTCTTAAAAAATAAATTAAAGAAGATGACTTATGGTATGGGTGGAGCCAAGTAGGGCTGGGCATGTGTCCTCAATTTATCCATCTTTTGAATTTTTAATATAAATTATAAAGCAATATATATAAGTTCAAATTGGATAGCCAAAATGGTGTTGGCTTGTTGGTGTGTAATGTTATTTAGTTAGTAGTAGATAGGAGTTCAACTTCGACTCTTGGTAACATTTTATTTTAGATTTCGTATGTAGAATATAATAATGTGTTGTTTTTTAATAAATAACTAAATAATTTTTTTATCAGCAACATGACTGGGTAGTTTATATAATAAAATGTGACATTCTTCTTATTAATATTTTTATAGAGTTAAATCAAAATTAATATGGAGAGATATTATAAAAGAAAAACAACAATAGAGACTATAGAGGTATCATCTTCAAAGAAAAAAAGTTTTGGATTCTGATCGATCTTATACAAAAATCAATATAGAAAAACTACTTGCAAATCCTGGTCTAAGAACCAAAATTTATGATTATAATTATAATATTCGAGATCAAGTTCATATAGCATATTTACAAAAAGGTTCTTGTTAGCCTTGAAATTGTACTTTTCCATTTAAGAATTTTGGTACAAAACCAAGACGATTTAATATAGTTTTGTTAAGTGAATATTCTAATTACTTAGAATATTGCATTTCAAAAGATGCTACATTTAGTTTGTGTTGCTATCTATTCAAATCAGAAGTAAGTGAAGAGTCATGATCAATTTCAAAACATGAAAACTCGTAGATGACAATTGTAATGTAATAAATTAGTTAATATATGAAGTTACGAATATTTTTTTTTAAATATTCATTTATAGATTTTTTTTTAGACTTGTACATATAGTATCCTCTATATAAAATTCTTGGCTTTGCCACTGAGACAACGAAAAATGAGTTTGAATTTATGCTTCAAAAAACAAGGGACAAGGTGATAAGTATAATTTTTAAAAATAGAGAAAAAAATGATTATTAGAAGAAATAGGGAGATTGATTGACTTGAGTAGTTCGAGAACTCCTTTCACTAATAACTAAACATATTTTCTAAAATTAAGCTAAAATTTGAAAACTAAAAATAGTCATTTTTAAAATTTTGATTTTTTTTTTTAAAAATCGTTTAGAATTCAATCGATTTTGTAAGAAAGGTTATCAAATAAAGTCTTAAATTTTAGAGATCGATTGGTTTATTCTTCTTTACACATTAGGACGGGTGATGAGGAACATTGAAAAATCGGACAAACAACTCTCTAAAACATCATTTTATTAATTTGCACTTAAGTGATTACATACGATCTATCTCAAATTATTAGATTGTGCTATCGAAGATTATTAGATTTGTATTTCTCAAATATTAAGTAATTGTGTTATGCTACTGATAAGTATTGAAATTAAGAAGTATGAATTTGTTAACTGTATCTATGTAATATAAAATTTTGAATTTCATTATAGCTTTCAAATATCTTATTAAACATTTTTTTTAATAAAACTTATTTGAATTCTCTTATTTAATGTTAACATGACATGTTAATTTGACAAAAGGTGTTTTCTTTTTTTTTTTTTCATCTGAAAACAAACAGGGCAAAACGCGGGTGATCCAAAGCATGCGAAAAAAATTCACAGGACAATCCAAAAATCAAGATTCCAAATTATTATTATTACTACTTTGGCATCTGTCTTTGTTGTGCTTTATTTTTGTTTTATTATTATTATTTTTTTTTGAGAAAATACATTTGGTAAGACTATAATATTATTTACCACATTTTACAACGGTAAATATTATTTTATATTTTTCACTTAACTAGAGTCGATACTATATAAAAAATTCCATTTGTCATAATATTTACTATTTGTTACAGTTTTACTATTTTACATTCATCATTTTTTTTATTCTTTGCAACCATGTTTATTGTTTTATTTTCAAACTAAAATAGTTTACATCTTAAACACATACTATTATAACCAAAACTAAAATAATCAACATCTCAAACAAAAATTACAATAATCCAACTATAATAATTTAGGATTATAATAACCAACTCCTAATCCCAAACATCCAGTTTATTGTTTTGTACTTGTGTTAATATCAATTATCAAAAGCAATAACTTTTTTCCTATTGGAATCACAATAAAATGTAAAGCAAGTTAAAATATTATTTTGATTCTTATATTTTAAATTGTATATCTTTTTAATTCATGTATTTTTTAAATATCTATCTTAATCTATGTATTTTCAATAAACTGTAAAATTAATCCACATAATTTCAATAGACTTTAGAAATAGTCCATACTTTTAATTTGTTTTTGACTTCTTCAAAATACTTTTTTTATTATTAATATTTCTTTTATAAATTTTATAAATATGTTTCCTGCATGAAAATTATTCTTATAATGTAACCAATTTGGATAAAAATAAGATTTATTAAAAATAAAATAGCTAAATATGAACCATTGAAAGTATATATATATATATATATATTAAAGATAATATATAGATTGATATACTTAAAATACATCATCAAATAAATATTAATCTGCCAAAATGATCATAATTCAACTAGCATAAGACTTACTAAAATAATATTTTAAAGTAGGAAGTATTTTAAAACCATAAATATTCATGAATTAAGTCCTAATTAACTAATTCCGGTGTTTATAGTCAATTAATCATTGATCAGATGAGTAGTACCGGTGAAAGGTATCGGTCTGAATCATCTGATGGTCGAGGAGGCAGTCATTACTACGCTACTTTATTTTGTCTCCACCGGCTCCATAATGGCTTATTGGCTTGAATGAGTCTATCCATTTATCTTTTCTCATTTTAGTTGGAAATCTAATATGTGTGGCATTGCCATCATCTTCGTCAATCTGCACATGAAAGGTTATTTGTTTTCGTCTTCAACCTCTGAAATTTCAAACTTTCCCCATCAAACCGTTTCATCTCTCATTCCCAATGACTTTGCTCTTCTTCTCCAGCCTTCAAAATTCAGCGACTCTCTCAAACTTTGATTCCCAAGTCAATAAACAATCTGGGGTTCTCCACAAAATTGACCAACTCCATATCTCTTATTTATAATTAAGTAATAACAATTGAGTTCAAAAGCTGACCCCATGTTTAATCCTTGTTTGGAGCTTTGTTTTTCTTACAAGCTCACATGGCTATTGCAGCTCCTCTGACTCTTCTTTCTGTGTTCCTCTTTTTGTTAGCTCATTCTGTGCAGTCTTCATTTCTCTACCATGGATTCAACGATACACCACTTGATCTGGAAGGAGCTTTTGTTGTGAAACCATCTGGTGCGTTGAGGCTCACCAATACATCGCATTATGTTATCGGCCACGCATTCCATCCGACTTCAGTCCAGATGTTTAATAGAAGTTCCGACTCATTTCCGAATGTTTCATCCTTCAGCACAACTTTTGTTTTTGCAATCGATCCTTCAAGCCCCGGCCAAGGCGGATACGGCTTGGCCTTTGCCATAGCTCCATCAACCCAATTTGCAGATGTAGACAGTGGACACTTTCTTGGATTGTTCAAATCTTCCAACAATGGTAACCCTTCAAACCATATATTTGCTGTTGAATTTGACACTGTAAATGGGCATGACGAAGAAAGGAACACCGAAGGAAACCATATTGGGATCAACATCAATGGCATTTCATCAGTTGCATCCAAACCTGCTTCTTATTCCGACTATGGTGAAGCTAATGAACACGACCTGCAAATTGATTCAGGCGATCGTATCATTGCTTGGATTGAATATGATGGCCCCAAGAGAATAGTGAACGTCACAATAGCTCCCTCGAAGCGCCAGAAAAAACCAACAAAGCCACTCCTTTCCCATCCGATTGACCTGACACCTATTCTAAAGGAACAAATGTTCGTCGGATTCTCAGCTTCAACCGGAGATAAAACAAGCTCTCATTACATTTTGGGATGGAGTTTTGCAGTGAATGAACCAGCACTTCCCCTGAATTACTCTCTTATTCCCAACCCACCAAAAGAGCAAGATTCTGTTTCTTCACCACCCAACTCCCACTTCAAGGTTTTTATAGCAGTTATTTCTGTTGTAGCCATTCTAGGGATTCTTTTCTTAGCTTTCTGGTATAGAAAAAAGAGGCATACTGAGAGGCTTGAGGATTGGGAAAGAGACTGTCCTCACAGATTCCACTACAGAGACCTCTACACAGCAACAAAAGGATTTAAAAGTAGCGAGCTAATTGGAATTGGGGGGTTTGGCTCAGTGTACAAAGGTCAGATACGTTCAACTGGAATTGAGATTGCAGTGAAGCGAGTAAGAAGAAACTCAGGCCAGGGAATGAAAGAATTCGCAGCAGAAATCGAAAGCTTAGGACGATTAAGACACAAGAACTTGGTGAATCTCCAAGGATGGTGCAAGAAAAAGAACGATCTGCTCATAGTTTACGATTATATTCCAAATGGAAGCCTCTATTCTCTTCTGTATCATCCAAAAAACAACAACATATTGAATTGGAAACAAAGATTCAACATCCTCAAAGGAATTGCAGCAGGATTATTGTACCTCCACGAAGAGTGGGAGCAAGTAGTGATCCACCGAGATGTAAAGCCAAGCAATGTTCTAATAGACGCCGACATGAATCCTCGATTGAGCGATTTCGGTCTAGCCAGGCAATACGACCACGACGAAGCATCGCACACGACTGGCGTCGTCGGCACGATCGGCTACATAGCGCCGGAGTTGGTTCGGACAGGGAAGGCGTCGAAAAGCACGGATGTGTTTGGGTATGGAGTTTTGCTTCTGGAAGTGGCTTGTGGAAGAAGACCTCTGGAATCGGAACAGTTCATACTGGTGGATTGGGTGATGGAGCAGTATGAAAAGGGAGGGATTCTTGATGCGGCTGATCCAAAGTTGAATTCGGTTTATGAGGCTGAGGAGATGGAGATGGTTCTGCAATTAGGACTTCTTTGTACTGACCAGAGACCAGAAGCTCGGCCGACGATGAGACAGGTGACAAGAATCCTTCACGGAGACGATGACCTTCCGGCGGTGGACGGCTGGGCTTGTTCTCAAAGTTACTCCAAATATAACTCAAGAATGACTGAAGTAATTTCAGCGACGTCTTACCTTTCGTCCTCCATTGGCGCTATTTCTTCTAGTTCCATAGATGCAGGCCGGTAGTTAACGATTTACTTCTATTTTGTATTTTCTTTTTAGTTTTTTATTTAGACATGTTTGTTATTATTGCATCATATCCAAAAGTTTTAAATAGGGTTAAGTTGAAGAATAATGTATTTTTTAAAGTAATGACAAAAATATGGTATATTGGAAAAAAAATTACAAAACTAAGTTGGAAGAAAAAAGGTATGGATAAAAATTGGATAGCAAAATCGTGTATCCGATGCACGATTATTGTTAAACCAACCCGGAGTCTCTATGTCGACGTATAGACCAATCAGCATATGACTTGGTTAATGAAGAGTAAACTTGTAGACTGTTCCACAATTTCCATATTATTATTATTTTTTTATTGCTTTTGGATTTAGATTGACCTGGTCCATACAAGAAAGTTCCAATCCCTATGGAAACAGAAAATAAACAAAAATCTGTTTTCAACCTCTTCCATTTCAGAGAATCTAGAATCGTAAGCAGAAAAGCTTGGAGAACTTCGGAAGGAACCACCATTGACAAGATTTTATAGCTTCTACAAATTCTAAAAAGAAAAAAAAGGGAATTTAGAAATACTAGAAGAAATTCATTGTAATATTACATTGAAAGACCCAAAACACGTACCCGACCTTAAATCTCGGAACAAAATTAGTAAACGTTGAACAAAAACCCTAACAACCACGAAACTCATAGCAAATTGATTCACAAATCATACTCATAATATTTAAACTATAATAAAAAATTTTCCTTAATCTCGTCACCGCCAATTCCATCCTCATTCAAAAATCTCGCCACCAAAAAAAGAAAAAGAAAAATACACTGCAAAAATGGAGGAGAAAAAAGAGAAGGAAACAATAGGTGAAAGCTCCACCGAAATATTTCGTTTCAGAGAAAAACAGGGTTTAAACTTCCAATAAATAAGCGGCAGGAATATGAAGAAGAATGAGATGATACTTTCCCACCGTCATTGTCGCTCTGAAACCTCCAAAGCTTTTCATTCCCATTCTGGTTCTTCGAGTTGCATGTTCTTCTAGGCTTGACATGTGGCTAGGAAATCGTGGATTTCGTCCATGATTTAGCCTTAAATTGTAGATTGAGAACACAATTTATGTGCGGACTCGAATAAAAAAAAAATATATGGATTTAATTTAAAATTAAATTTAAATTAGCAAATAAACATTTTGTGATTTTCAAACAAGCCGATATGTGTATTATTTATATTATATTTATATTAATGGCATTTTGATGCTTATTATTATCATTATTATTACTATTATTATTACTACTTTGTGTTTTAGGGATTTTTTCTACAATATAAATGAAATGTTGATTCACTCTCGTGTCATTGTCGAACCCATAAAAATAATATCCACATGTCAACGAAAATTTAATTCTATAATCACATCATATGTTTTTTTTTTCCAGAATAAACCTTTGAATGATTAGAAAACATTTTTAAAGATCAAATAGTTTGGAATGGACTCTAGTTGTAACCTTAGTTATGAGCCTTCGTTTTTTAAACCTGAACTTAAGGGGTAAAAGAGAAACAATGTCATCATTAACTATATCCAAAATCTAGCTAAGGAAACATGAGTCTCAACACCTCCAATTAAGTTTAGAGGTGGAGGAGATGAAGATACCAAAATCGAACAAAAACTCATAGATACAATCTCATCAATAACACTCTTCACCTTACTGAAATCTAACTTTTATAAAAAATTATTGGTTCTAGCTAATTACTCATTCATAATTTTAGCCAAAAAAACAAAAGTTAAACTACTTAAAAATCACAAGTACGAATAACAAACTTGTAGATCAATCACTCAGTGTAGGTTTTTTTTCCTTTTCTTTATTAAAAGACAAAAATTAAATTCCGTTGCCGGGATTTGAACCCGGGTCTTTCGGGTGAGAGCCGAATATCCTGACCAACTAGACTACAACGGAATTGTTAATTGTGTTTATTCCTTATTATTTTATTATAAAATAAAGCCCATCCCCATTTCTTGTTAACTCATAGATGGGCTTCAAGCCCACCTCAAGATAGTGACTCCAGTAGGAAATAAAAATAGAAAAAACAAACCGATTATAAATGTTTTTGTCATGACTTTGTTCAATAAAAAAGGCTTAAATTATACATATGCCCATGTACTTTATGTAAGTTTTTAATTATATTGGTGTATTTTCAAAAGTTCCAACTATATATTTTGACAATTTGGGGACGATAGAATCGACCTTCTAATTTTGAAATTGATGATAGATGTACTATATCAGTTGAGTATGTCCATTTTGACTTCTTTAAAATATACTAGTAAGGAATCACGTGCAACACACATGTTTATAAATTTTGTAGTAAATGTTGAAATTTTAATTATTTAATTGTGAATTATGTCAATTATCTTAGCAATTTTTTTAGGGTAATTGCAATTGGTAGCATTTTTAGGAATAATAACATAGTGTATAACATCATTTTAAAAAAATTACAAATATAGACAAGTCTATCAGCAATAGATTCTATCGTTGATAGACTCCCAAGTCTATCAATGATAGACTTCTATCTTTGATGGACTTTTATTAGTGATATGGTATATCACTGATAGACTCCTACCAATAATATGGTCTAGACTATTTAAATTTGACCGTATTTGTAATTTTTTTTTATATTATGTTATATCTGCTAATACTTTGGGTCTAATGTCTATATTTGCAACTGTCTCTTTTTTTTATTAACCAAAAATTTGACTACCATTTTTATAATTATTTAGTTTTAAAAATATTAATTATGGTTTATTGTTATTAATGAAATCCTAATTTTAAAATTATGTCATAGTTTTTTAGTACAACAATTAAGATAGAGGATTCAAACCACAGACGTCATGGTGGTTTAGTAGATGATTGTTGAGCTAAGCTCTTGATGGTAAAAAATTATATCATAGTTTCTTCATGAAAAAAAAATATAGTTTTTAAAATCAAATGGCGGCAATTACTCTAACATATTAGGATAGTTATTCAATGTATAAGGATGATTAAGGGTATGTTTGGAATACATTTCCAAGTGTTTAATTTAAAAAATAAGACATTTTAGAAAAAATTGGAGTATTTGGTAACCACTCAAAATAGCTTTTATATTTTAAATAGTTTTGATCAAAAGTATTTAAATAAAAATGAATTTTTTCAAAAACACTTTTTTCTTAAGTCCATCCAAACGGATCCTAAGATGATTATTAGGTTAGTTATTATTATTATTATTTTGGTTCAAAGCTTTTGTTTTTTTATTTCTTTTTTAAAAAAGAATAAATTTCTGTAAGTTTTATATGTTAAAACACACCCAAAAAGTTAATTTCTTTTTTTTTTTTTTTTTTTTATCATTATAAAATTTTTACAACAATTTTGATATTTTTTATTTTTAAATGTAAAATAGATAGTTTTTTTTTAATAAAAAAGGTAAAACAGATACATTAAGCATATTTTTTCTTTCCAAAATCCCCATATTTCTAATTTCACATTTATATCTCCATAATTTTCTCCACTCCTCTATCTATATCTCTTTCTTAACTAATTTTTTCATGTCATCGATATATCTTCATATTTTCCATTTTTCTCAATTGTTCCTCACCTCGAACAACTTTTTCTATCTTCTTCATGTTAACTGCATATTTAAAATTAGGTGAAATAAATCTAGTTGATATCTATGAATTAGATGATTTTTATTAGTGCAGGTCACCGTATCTGAATGGATTGCAATTAGATAAAAAATAATTAAAAGAATATAAGTCCATAATAATTAGATATAAACAAATTAAAAGAACGAAAATTGAGTAAAACAAATTAGACAATTTAAAATTCAACTAACATAAAAGGGAAGGAATAGAATTTAAAATTAAGAATTACGAAATATATAGGAGTTAAAAAACTTTTGATTTTTTCTTTTATCATTTCTAGTTGATTATCATGAGATTATATAATGTAATTTTACATTAAAATTATTAAATAAAAAGAGTTATTTCCTATTTTTGTGTATTCACGTTGGAAGAAGACCTTTTCTAAAAAATTCTCACATGTTACGTTATCAAGATTTTAAAAAAAAAATTTATTAATTTTAAAAATATTTAGATTTAGTTTTGATAATTACGTCACCAAGATTTACAAAAGTAAATAATTCATATAAAAAATTAATTAGATTTGGCTTTGATAATTACGTTCAGTTTATCATTAAATTAAATGCATATAATCATTTGTTTTTTTCTCTTAACGCATGGTTGGAATTTGATAATGATTTTTTAAAATTTGAATATTCCTTATTTTGTATATATATATATATATATTAAATTCAAGATTTTAATATCTATAACTATATAGTGATTTATTACAAAAATTGAAACATCAAACAAAATCTAAATTTGATTTGACCGAATTTTTTTCGAACAATTGGACCAAATTTTAGAGGTAAAATTAAAATAATATGATAGTTTTAAAAACTATTTATAAAAATATTGTACTTTTAAAACTATTTAGAAAAATATTGTTGTTTTTTTTTAATAGGCCGAGGGTTCAAAATTCGATCTAAAATTCGACCCAAGTAGGTCGAATTTTGAACCCTTGACCTTGACTTTTTTTTTTTTTTTTTTTTTTTAATTTTTTAAAATTTTCATTTTATAAAAATAATTTCTAAAAATATTTTATTATTTTATTTAAACTCTAAAAAGAATAAATTAAAAAAATATTATCTCATAAAAATAAAAAATTGTAAATTAAAATATCTCATTTATAAAAAAATAATTACAAAAATCAATGTGTCCCACAAGGCGGATGTCGCCGATTTCGAGCTGGTTGTCCTCGTCGATTCGAATTTTAGGTTGCTCTGGTTCTTCTTGATGTTGTTCTGGTACCTCTGCAGACGCTTCATGATATAAATATTCATTATACTCTCCATGACCCCGACCATGTCCATGCATGTATGAAGACGAAGGACCAGCCTCTGAGTCATAATGTCTTGGACCAAATGCTGGCATAATCATCATCGGACTAACATAATCAGTTTGACTCTGCGTCTGCATCACAGGGGCAACTCTTCCACATTATGGGCAACTTTACAAACTCATCCTCTTCCCATACAGGTCATCTACGTCTAGGAGCTGGTGGAGGAACAATAGGTATATCGTACATATAATGTATTTCCTCCATATAGCTTTGGTTGTCACTACATATAGCAAGAACCTAGTTTAGATAATTCGCAACATCACAGAGTCTACTGTTGTTCGATCTCTGTGAATTATAAAACAATTAGATAATATTTAAAATAAATTTAAATTAAAAATAATTAGATAATATTCATTCATTTATCAACTGCTCCCAGACGAGTGACATAGTGCCTTGTGATATTATTATACCAATGAATGTAGTATTGAGTGACATCCCCGTCAAACTATTCAATAGAAACCCCACTGCAATAAACTTTGCATGATAGTGCCATCGCACTACCAAATGTGCCACTTTTTCTGACCAATTTACCGATATCATGCAATAGGTGTTCAGTATTACAAGGCGATGGGATATCCAGTTGAAAACTGAATCACCCTGTCAGGAAGATGCCACTCACCAATGTGAAAACATATGAGAGGACTCATTGTTTGCCATATGTTTTGACCATTCGTACAAAAATTGGGCAAAGTATGCATAATAATTTTGTATGGCTCCTAAATAACCTAAAACACAAAATATTATATTGTAGAACAATAAAATGTGTATAAAATAATCAATTAGGTTCAGTGTAATGTACCTGATCAGATTGAAACAGATCAAACATGTATCTTATCTGGCTGATTACATGTGTGGCTGTCCTAGTCACACAAAATTTGTCTCTCCACCTAAAATTTTAAATTGATAATTTAGAATCTAAATTAACTAGATCAGTGATATAAAAATTAAATTGAATTAAAACAACATACCGAAAACTATAGATTCGTCCAGCTAACTGAGCGTCATTAACATGTTGTAGCTATGGAGTCATTGTTGGAAATCGCTCCCAAGCCCATAGTTGCAAAAGTATGAGAGGCCCAGCTATCTCTCGAACCTCAGGTCTTGTTGCTTTGCATAGTTGTCTATACAACCATGTCAAACATGCTCCACCCCACGAATACCACCCTGCATCATAGAGGTTAGCTAATAGTGGCAGAAACATCAAGTAAACAAAATGACTTAATTTTTCGGAAAACAGACTTCCACCCATCATTTGTAGTATATATGCTCGCGCATATCTTATGACAGTTTCTTCGTCTGCATCATCTGTGAGCTCACAGAATTGTGTTCCTAACCATATCAAACTTAACCTCGATCTTTTAATTTTGTTGGCAGGTGGGGTCACACCGAGGTACAGTTGACAAACTTGTGACCAATCATCGTACATCACCCCGGTGACCGGTTCACCGTTAACAGGTAACCCCAACAACACTTCTATGTCTTGTAGAGTGATAGTGCACTCTCCAACAGACATATGAAATGTATGCGTCTCAGGCCTCCATCTCTCAACCAAGGCTGTGATCAGATGCCAGTCCAACTGAATAAATCCCAATCTGGCAACCCATAGAATCCAGATATGCGCAGTAGCGGTAATATTCGAGGGTGGAGTGGGATAATGCGCTGGAGAACTGCCTCTCGACACTTGCAAGATATTTCTCCAGTAGTACGATCTCGCCATACAACAGATGATCGATGAATGGACTGGTCGTACAAAACATCGGTCCTGGGTTTAAAGCCATGATCTGAAAGAAAAAAAATATTTATTTCTCAATTAGAAGAATAATGTACAACTTAATTAACTTAATTAAATAATGTATAACTTAATTAAAAGAATAATGTATAATTTAATCAAAAGAATAATGTATAACTTTATAAATTAATAATAAAAAAAATTGAATATACAATAAAAGTATCTACACTTAATTAAATATATATAATAAAAAGATTATTTATTTCTCAATTAAATAATGTACAACTTAATTAAAAGAATAATGTATAACTTTATAGATTACAATAAAAAAAAATTGAATATACAATAAAAGTGTCTACACTTAATTAAATATACATGATAAAAGGAGTATTTATTTCTCAATTAAAAGAATAATGTATAACTTTATAGATTACAATAAAAAAATTGAATATACAATAAATTATTATAAAAAAATTGAATATACAATAAAATGAATATATAATAAAAAAAATATTTATTTTTCAATCCCTAACTATCTGGAGCCCGTCTTAGTAACGAAGGACACTTCCTTCGATTATGGCCTAACTGATTACAAAATCTATAACGTTGTCGAGTGACTGTTTCTGTCCAATCCATCTCGTTGTGACGTGAACTTTTCGGTCTACTAGGTTTTCTCAACAACGATGGATCAGGATGTAAGACGGGCATATTAGGGTGCGTGATCCAATAATCTTCATGCTGTACAGGTTGAAATTGAGGAGAGTAACATTCAACATACATTGACAATTTATAGTAGTCCTCAATAAAGTCTTCGAAGTTTATGTTAAAATGTGAGCAAACGACCATAAAATGTGAGCATTGAATGCTGAATGCTTGCCACATGAACAGTACCGCTTGGACCTGTTTAGCCTCAATATTTGAACGTTTCCTCCTTTGGCATTGAGACTATGACGTCCAGTCTTCACATGAAACACACCTTCATACCGATCGTATGATTGTACTTCATGTTTACTAGATTTTGCAGCCCATTTATTTATTTTCTCGTGTGCGTACCTGAATTTTTACTCCACTTAGTATTATAAAATATGCTTGAAATAAATTGTTAATAACACACACACACATATATAAAATAATAATATTATCGGGTGTATTTATCTTGACGCTCTAATGCATCCCTTATTTATTCTCTTCTTTTCTCGAAATAATTCACACATTTGAAGAATTTTATCTGAGCAAGAGCATTTATAGGCAACATTCGAGCTCCTTTGAGGACTCCATTTATGCACTATGATAGATTTGTCATCATCCACCCATATCTGAATCCTCCATCATGTGCGATCGTGTAGGAATTTGTAGGCGATCGTGTAGTGAGGAAAGAGAGCTCTCGAGAGGCCATCGCAACGTGCCCTCATCGTGTACTTCCACTATGCGATCGTGTAGTAAAGCTTAGCGATCGTGTAGAATTTGGTATACGATCGTATAGTAAAAGGTAGGCAATCGTATAGGTTTTGAGAAGGCGATCGTCTAATTGTAATAGCTAAGCGATCGTGTAGAAGTTTGTGGGTGATCGTGTAGTAGGGTAAGAGAGCTCTCAAGAGGCCTGAAGGATCTCATACCGAGAGTTCCATGAGCGGGCTTAGATCGCTCTGATTTCACAGTGATCGAAACATAAACGATATACATTCCATACAAACAGTTATGCATATTAAACTTATAATCGGCATGCTCAGAATACAAACATTAACAAGTAAAAAAGGTTCATACCAAATGAAGACTGTCTTCGTATGTGTGAACCCAAAGCAGCGAAAAATCTCCCACCGATCTACCAGCACCTGACGAGTCTGTCGACTGCAACAGCACGATCCAAACGTACACGAACAATGCCGCGGGGACGACACTACCACAAGAGAAACCCGGGTATCCTCGGTGTCAAAAACCCAAAGAGTGGGCTTTGGTGAGTTTGGTAGAGGACAGAGGAGAAGACGTCGTGTAGACGATAAGCAAGTGGGAGATGAACTCTGCTATCGTATAGCGGAAATGCTTATCGTATAGTAGAGCTACACGATCGTTTAAAAAAGATGTATACGATCGTTTAAAGAACGCATGAACTAGACGATCGTTTAGACGAACGAGCTTCTATCGTATAGGCTCTCGAGATCGCTCTTTCACGGATTCTTTTTGGGAGCGGGCGATACGAATGCATGATTGAATGATAAAATGAAAATGATTTTCATAGCTTTAACCCGTCGGTTACCATAACCTTCGCAGCCCCATTTTCCACGTCCGAACGTGGATTAATCGGTTAATTATCAAATAATTTAATTAATAAGTATAATCATATTATATTTATATCCTATAGTTTGATATCATATATCTACTATAGTATTTTCGCCTCTACTTGATATAAATCATATTTATATCTAATTTCCTCCAAAATAATGTATCTCATACATTTAGCCAATTATATCATATATAATTAACTAGTCCTATAAAATTGGACTTCCTCTTGTCAATTTGAACATTTCAGATTAATCCAAACACTGATTCTCAACTTTATCCAAGCTACTCAGGTGACCTAATGGACCTGTGGCTCGAAGCTCCAACGATACGTGAATAGTTGACTAAACTCTTTAGCCACGAGATTCACCATCCGTTAACTGTCAGTGATTCCACTAAAGACCAACAACTGAACTCTTCTTACCACAGATATATTTCTGTGTCCATCGAATATAACCAATCATGAGTACAATGACCCTTCACAGATGCTCATAAGTACAACTAGGAAAATTTACCGTTTTGCCCCTATAGTTACATTTCACTCCTTAAGTACCACTGATTCCTCTAATGAACTATACAACATAGTCCAACTATGTGTGAACATCTTTTAGGTCAAGAGAAGGTGTGTGGCGCCACATCGTTCAAGTCTCGGAATCAGCCCTTAAGGGAGCTATCTATCTACTTACCCCTACCTTGGGGAAGGAGTGAATTCCATCTTGTGTAGCTGAGTTCCCAGCTCCCAAATCAGACGAATCTCCAAAATGGTAAGTTTGAATCGGCGACTTGGCCACTCGCACCCATGCAAATCAAAGAACCGCCTTCAATGGCAAAAGTTCCTAACTCACTCAGGATTGAGGTCATGTTACCTATAGTCATCCTAGTGAAATGAAGTCTCTGTCATGAACGGTGTTATATAACGAGACATTAACACTTCGTGCTCAAGTCTTATACAAACTCTTTGTATAGGATGCCCTTGCTCGCATGTCCCCAACACGAATGATCAGGATCAGACCATCTGTGGCAAGTCACAACACTTGTGACCATTCCACAAAGCAGGCCGCGTCCGTAGCATTACCAGGATAAGGTTTTCCTCCTATATCCATATACTACAGACCATTTTGGTTATCACTCAAGGCATGATCCACTTGTATGTCACCACATACATGCTTGAGTCACATACAGATAACAAGGAATTTTATGTTTATTGGTTTGTGGTAAAGCAAATAAAATAAATAACCGAGCAAAACAACAAGATGTGAAGTAAATATCATATATTAACAATCATTGGTGTTCGTATATACTGTTTACAAACTACTGGACACGAGACTTTAGGGCATCAATCTCAACAAGGTCATCGCAGCGTGCCCTCATCGTGTACTTCCACTATGCGATCGTGTAGAATTTGGTATACGATCGTATAGTAAAAGGTAGCCGATCGTATAGGTTTTGAGAAGGTGATCGTCTAATTGTAATAGCTAAGCGATCATGTAGTAGGGAAAGAGAGCTCTCGAGAGGCCATCGCAGCGTGCCCTCATCGTGTACTTCCACTATGCGATCGTGTAGAATTTGATATACGATCGTATATTAAAAGGTAAGCGATCGTATAGGTTTTGAGAAGACAATCGTCTAATTGCAATAGCTAAGCGATCGTGTAGGACTTTGTGGGCGATTGTGTAGTAGGGAAAGAGAGCTCTCGAGAGGCCATCGCAGCGTGCCCTCATCGTGTATTTCTACTATGCAATCGTGTAGTAAGGCTTAACGATCGTGTAGCATTTGGTATACGATCGTATAGTGAAAGGTAGGCGATCGTATAGGTTTTGAGAAGGCGATCGTCTAATTGTAATAGCTAAGCGATCGTGTAGGAGTTTGTAGGCGGTGATCGTGTAGTAAAAGGTAGGCGATCGTATAGGTTTTGAGAAGGCGATCATGTAATTGTAATAGCTAAGCGATCGTGTAGAAGTTTGTGGGCGATCGTGTAGTAGGGAAAGAGAGCTCTCGAGAGGCCATCGCAGCGTGCCTTCATCATGTACTTCCACTATGTGATCGTGTAGTAAAGTTTAGCGATCGCGTAGAATTTGGTATACGATCGTATAGTAAAAGGTAGGCGATCATATAGGTTTTGAGAAGGCGATCGTCTAATTGTAATAGCTAAGTGATCGTGTATTGAGGAAAGAGAGCTCTCGAGAGTGGGAGTTCGGAAGACGATGTCGCAAAGAAGCCATCGTAGCGTGCCACTCATCGTCTACTTCCACTAGGCGATCGTGTAGTAAAGCTCAGAGATCGTGTAGCATTTGGTATACGATCGTATAGTAAAAGGTATGCGATCATATAGGTTCTGAGAAGGGCGATCGTGTAATAGTAATAGTTAAGTGATCGTGTAGGAGTTTGTGGCCGATCGCAGAGGATTTAGTAAGCGATCATTTAGTATACTGAACGATCGTTTAGCTTCTAATAAAGAAGTTGCTCATTGTTCACTTGTTCTTTCCAGAAGTTTGCACCTATTGTTACGTTAATAAGGAATTACTAAACGATCGTATAGTAATTTTATTAAACGATTGTGTGCGATCGCGTATATAATTACTAAACGATTCTTTAATTTCCTTTAGGTCGAGGGTTTGTTCTGTAATTTTTCTCATCTTTCCTTACAGATCTTCTTTAGTTTTCGACAGATCGAGGGTTGAACCCTCATCCTCTTCTCAATTTCCTTTAGGTCGAGGGTCAAACCCTCGATCTCTTCTCTAATTTTCGGTGGGTCGAGGGTTGAACCCTCGTCCTCTTCTCAGGTCGAGGATCAAACTCTCGATCTCTTCTTTAATTTTCGAAAGGTCAAGGGTTGAACCCTCGACAAAATATTTTAAACTAAATCTCCACCTCGAAATCTCCAAAACAACCATAGATTTCTTAATAGTTTCAAAACCACTATATTTCTCTAAATAGTTTTCCTAATCACAATATTAAAAAAAAAACTCCAATTTTAGATATATTTTTTAAGTGAAAATATGATTCTATTCAAAATGTTTTTTCCCGTGTAGATTGCTTAAGTTAAACTCCCAATTTTTTCATTAAGGTATATACTATCTCTGACTTTTTTCCTTTTTCTTTTCTTTTGTTTTTACAATTTTAGTTTTGTTAACAGTCTTGAGTCAATAATACGTTATTTCGATTGTTTCATATTAATTTTTGAACTTGGAATCCAAGTTGCAAAACTGGTTTAATAGGTGAAATTATGCTATTTGGATCCACTTTTTTTTTTTTTTTTTTTGGTTTGTTTGTTTTTTTGTCGTCTGCAAATCCAATATTTTTATATCATATTGATTTCGGAAGTCATTTTAGTTGAATTAATAATACACCGATAAGTTTGAATGATTTTGGATGCTGGTTTGGTAGAAGTTTGATTTTAATTTCAAAATTCGCTAAAATGGTTAGTGAATCTATATATCTTTCTGAAAATAAGTTTTGTTGATATTGATTTGTGTTTTGGGTATTTAGATATATTTTAGAATTAATGTTTACTTCTCTTATTTTGATGGTTATAGAGATATATTAATAATTTCTCCTTTAAAATTATTAAATAGATTTTTTTTTGTCAGTCACATGTTAAAGTTAAAAAAAAAAAAGAAAAGAAATTCCTCTATTTTTTGCCATTCACACGTTCAATTTTTTTTTTTTAAAAAAATTCTGATTTTTGACATTCACACCTTAAATGATAGTAGATTTTAGGAAAATCACATCTTATTCTCTAATCTCTAGTTCAAGTTAAATAAAATTTAAAAATATAAAAAAAAAATTACATTTTATCTCTATCTAACATTATTTAAAACCTATCATTCATATTAAACCATAGTAGATTTTAAAAAAAAAAATATCATTTTATCTCTGATTCACATTAACAGAAATTAAAAAAAAAAAATCATATTTTATCCATAATTCAGAGAAAAAAAAACTCATTTTATCTAATATCTTTAAATAATTTCATTATATTGAAGTTAAATGCATAACCATTTCTTTTTTTAAAAAAACCATTCACCTTAAATACATAAGAAAAATTTTAATAAATATATATAATTTTTTTTGCAACACCATGACATTTTTATTTTTATTGTGTTTGAGATATCTAACGAGTCGGAAGGCCCCTACGTTTATTTCATTTCCTTTATCTCTTTTATTTTGTTAGCAGCATTTTATTTTTGCAAGTGAGAGAACTTTTTTGAAGGCATCTCTCTCTCTCTCTCTCTCTCTCTCTCTCTCTTTTTTTTTTTTTTTTTTTTTTTTTAAATATTTCGTTAACAATTTTATTTGTTTTGTTCTTTTTCTATTTCTATAGGCAGACCTTTAATTTTTTTTTCTCTCTTTATATATATATATATATATATATATATAGTGCACCAGTTCCCTTAATAGGTGTAGTTGTAAACTAGGTGAAGAAGGAGGACAACTGGAGATAATATTTTTTTATATTTTTATATTTATTTATTTATTTTTATGTGAGATTAAGATTGATATTTAAATTGAATAGACTTTTTAGAAAAAGAAAAAAAAAAAAGACAAAAAGACGAGTTCTTTTATTTTAAGGAAATTGAATAATAGTTAGGAATATATTAGAAATAGGGTTTTCAGTTTAATAAAAGTGGTTCCCTTTTATTTTAAAGTTTTCTTACTATAAATTTAGATATTATGTTTTTATTTGTTCTCTCTTTTTTGAAGAAGTTTGTTTGTTTTCTTAATATCAATGATTTAAATTTATAAAAGAAATTCAACTATTTGTAGAGGAAGACGATAATGGATAGTTTTCTTCAATTTTTCATTCATTTAATACTCAGATTTATTATATATACATTTAATTTTCAACGTTAGCACGTAATTACAACTAGTTATAATTAAACTAATCAAATCAATTACTATATGATATTCTCTTAAATTTCTAACCTCTTTCACTATATCTCTTTGTTCTTTAACAAACATTTTTATATAAAAACCAAACCAATAATGACAAAATTGTCATCCATTTTGCTATCTGGTTTCCATCATTGTTTCAAATAAAATTTGTCACAGTCTTAAAACAATGTTTATTCGAGGTATGTATTATGCTTCTTATTTTATTGAATGATTCCACTTTGTTGTAAAATTTTACTTGCTTCTCAATTTGAGAATGAACAGATGACTAATTAGGCAGTGAAACACTTGTCCGATTTATTTAACAACTATTTTTCATTCCAATATTCTATTTTTTTTTTTTAATTCTAGAGGAATAACATCTCGAAGGCAAATCCTTCACTTCAAAAACTTCCTCAAAATACAATTTAGGGATGAAAATAAAAATTTTAAAATAAATAAACAAAGAAAGAAAAATGATAAATAATAGTACCTTTGCATTAATTTAGTAAAATGTTTTCCTTCAAATAATAAAAATTGTAGTCTCCATTAACCTTTTTTTTTTTTTTTTAGGATTTTGCTTCTCAATGTTTGGTGGAATTTCAAGTTTTGTTATGATAATGAATACATCAGGCACCAACTTCTTTATTTTTATTGGTACTATCACACACACCCATACACTTACAATAGAAGAGTTGTCTCATTGTCATCAAATCCAAATAATCATATCCCTTCAACATCAACAGACACGTGAGAAAAGAAAGAACTATCTTATTGGGGGCAAGAAAGAAATTATTAAAATATACAAGGGCAGAAAGGGAAGGAGAAAAATTTCCTCTTATAGTCATTTTTAATATAGTATAGATAGTTTAGTTTTATTCATATAAATTGTATCATTTAATAACTTGTCTTATATTTTGTTAAATAATATATAGTAAGGCAAAATTTCAACATTTTGATCAAAAAGTTTTTCTTTTTCCCGCTAGGCTAGCTTCTAATGAGTGAACCGTTTTGATTTGTATTAACTTGAAATACTTTCTTTTTCCCTTTTTATTTTCAAACATAAAGGGTAGTATATAGATTACAAACCAAATTTAAGTAATACATTTTTATAATATACTAGTTAGAGAACACTTGCATTGCACGTGATTAAAAACTTTTACAACATTAAATTATAAAATGAATATAGTATTAATTTAATTTAAATAGTAAATTTCTGACACGAAATTTAAAAATAATAAAAGAGATAATAGTTAAATTAATATATATGTTGTTCTTTCAAAATATATATATATATATATATATGTTATATTAGGTTATATTGAATATGAAATGTGATGGACTCAAACTTTCTAAGGGGAAATATAAACGATTAAACGAGTTTAAGATCTCATTGATTTAAAATATAAATGTTAAGCATGAAATTTGAAAGTAATCAAAGAGATAAAATGAAGTATGAAATGTTGAATTAAAAAAAACGAGTATCAACCTATAACTAACCCAATAATTAAGAAATCGAAAAAAAAAAAACTCATAGTCAAAGAAAAAAAAGGCTAAAAAATATGAAAAATATATGATGATTGTTAGAAATATGATATTGGCTAAATATATTTGTTTAAGTTTCGCTTTATTTTCTTGAGGTTTTTGGAGTTGTTTCTTCTCTTGTCCCACATGAATCTTGTCTCAGAAGTTGTTTATCCAGTTTTTTATTCTGCAAAATATTTCTTGCTTTCTGAAATTGTTTCTTCTCTTGTCCC
Source organism: Benincasa hispida (assembly GCF_027475165.1). Lineage (NCBI taxonomy): Eukaryota > Viridiplantae > Streptophyta > Magnoliopsida > Cucurbitales > Cucurbitaceae > Benincasa > Benincasa hispida. The sequence continues at coordinate 57,926,796 of NC_143488.1, forward strand.
AAATGCATCTTGTGTCAGAAACTGTCTTTTCAGTTATTGATTCTACATAATATTTCTTTCCTTATTTATCACATTCTATAGAATATTTTTTATGGAATATTTTCCTTTCTGATGAGTTGTCGATTTTCTGTGAGATTATTTTTCTTGTTTCCGCTGTGCTATTTATGCTCAAGAAGATCATTTGCTAGGATCGTCGCTTCATTCATTGTTTGAGCATATTGTGTGTGATCCTTATTTTGTAAGAGTGTTTTCTCTTTGCGTGAAGATGAAGTTTCCTGTGTTACATTTGTTGTGGTATGTTATTCATAATTCTCATCACTGTTCACGAAGATTGTTTGGTCTTAGAGGGAGTCTAAGACTCTGTTCATCGATAAGGTTTTCTCAAGCCTTAGGGGGAGCCTAAGTTGCTTTGCATTGAGAAGGGAGTTCTTATTACTTAGGGGATCCTAAGTTCTCTTGTGAAGAGAGTTTACAAGTAAAAGGAAATATATGATTGCGTGAGATGGAGTCTCATTCACTTAGGAGGAGTTTAAGTGTTCCATCACTAATATTCATATATTTAGGAGGAGTCTAAGTTCAAGAAAGGGAGTCTCACATCTAGGAAAAGCCTAGGTGTTCAACAGAGTCGAGCTGAGAATAGATGTCACTGTAATATTAATAAAAAGATGTAATAATAGAATTAAATTTAGCAAAGTAAATACATGTCACCACTCTTTCCTCTTCTGCTGCACTATCACGAGTAAAAATTAATCTCTTTTCAATTTATATTATTCATTTCTTAGATTTTAGAAATAATATAATTTTTGAAAAAAAAATTTTCTATTTTGATTCCATTTGATTGCCATATATTATAGACAATATTAGATAGCTTTTTTTTAACTAAATTTTAGATATGGTATGGAATCAAACTACATACAAGTTTTTAATTATAATTTGAGCATATCTCAAAGATAGTTGAGCAAGAGATTCCATGCACTAAAGAAAGAACAAAGAGAGAGAAATTCAATCCACGATTTACCCCCTTTGAACCTCCTTTCTTCTCCACGATTTTCTTCCTTTTCTTTCTCATTTTCTTTCTTTCTTCATCCTTGAATCATTCTTCATTCTTAAACCGTAGTTCTTTGTGGAGATGAATGCTGCTCGTCGTGGATAGTCTGTCCTCGTGGTCTATGCGATCATGGTCAATGGATTGGGTTTCTGCAACTGTGGTGGTTGTCAGCTTCAAAGGAGTTGTTGTGTCAGTTTATCCTCCACCTTGTGTTATCTATCTCTCTCAATGTGTCATCTAATCTCCTCCCTTTTTCGTTCTTCATCAAACGGCAACTGATAGCCAAACGCATTTGATTTCTCATTTTCCTTCTTCATTTTAAACTGAAATTAGAAACAAAAACCATTGGAACTATCATGGAAGATCAAAGATTGGATTAATGAAATAATTAATCAAACTTACATTGCAATAGTGAATATAGGATTAAGGATCTTCCATCTTTAGATAATGTAATTATAAGGGTAAAATAGACAATATGAAAAATTTTAAAGACAAAGAGGGAAGTTAAAATTCTCCCTCGTAGTCCCATTTGTTATTGTAATAGATTAATGTTGTTTATATTGATTTTAATCACTTATTAATAATATGGTTAAGAAATTCATCTATAAATGGAGATCTTCCTTGTGATATCAACCATGAAAGCTAACTACTAAATTTAAAAATAAACTTTCAATATAATTTATTTATTTTAAAAAATAAACTGGAGATTAATTCCTGAGAAACTCGATCCCCACTACAAAATCTAAGGATGAATTTTGAGGAAATTTCTATGAAACTTTATAGATACTTAATTTTTAGAAATACAAAATTTATTTTTTTTTAAAATATAAAAATGAAAAACAATTATCAAACAATTTGTTGTTTTTTGTTTTTTTTGAAAATAAAAAACAAAAAGCCATTACAAACGAGTTTGAAAAATAGTTAGCAAATGTATTTGGTTTTTGTTCTTTGAAAAATAAAAGTACTAAAAGAACAAAAAAGTAAATTTAAAAATTGAAATGGTTACTAGATGAAGCCTTCAAAATCAAGGTTCTATCATTTTATATATTCGCATGCATGAACAATAGTTCTCATCTCTACCACATATCAAAATAAGAGCAATACTCGGGTACATACTATGTTGCACTGATTTTTTTTTGCAGCCTCTTCCAACCATACATTAACAAAAAAAAATCAATAATAATTAAGAAAAGATGAAAGAAAAGTTTGTCACGTGAAATAATGTGCTTGGATGATTGGGTGGACGATAAAAAGATGGTAATCTAAGAGATATCTATTGCATTTTTTTCAAAATAATAAATATTTTCGGAAGATTTTTGTTTAAATTATAAGGATAAAATGTGAAAAAAAAATATTCACAATTTTATTTTTTATAATACATATAATTAATACTGAACTATGCTTACTTGAGATTTACAATTGCATGTACATTTGGTTTCTACATTATAAACTATAAAGTAATATTTATCCTAAAATAATCAAATAAGTTTATTTTTTAATCTATATATGTTTTGGTCCAATTTGTTTTGTTTTGTTTTTTCTATAAAGCTCGCCGCCTTATCTCCAAAAGTTTTAATTCAAATACTTAATAAAAATAAAATAAAAATTCAAGTCCTTATTGTCACAAAACATTAGAATTTATTAACAAAATTAATGATGATATAATATTCATGATACTCGTCCCCTACCATATTAACATAGATTATATAGAGAGAATTTTTACATATTTATTTTATCCTTACATTTTTCATAAATTCTATATTGTTCGATTGGTTGTTGAAAGACAACGGATGTGATTTTTCCAATTTCTAATTTACACAATAAATTTATATATTTAAAAAACAAAGTCTTGCATTGATTAAGTGTAATTGATGTTGATAGGACGCAACTATTCGAGATATGATGCAATAGATGCTAATTAGATGCATCTATTTTGGATGGAGGTGGTTGCACACATCAAATTGGCGTATTTCCATTGTATATGTGGGATGCACGTGTAAAAGAAAAACAAAATAAATACTTGCATTTACCTTTTTAGAAAAACAATTCCATCATATCCAAAGTTTAGAGAAAATACAAATACAAATACAAAAAAAAAAAAAAAAATAATAAAAAAAATTAGAGGACTCAATTGAATGAAAATAGTACTTGATATGGTGAAATAATGGTTTTTTTTTTTGTGTGACTTCAAAGTAAATATATAATAATATTAGAACAAAAAGTATTGCATTATATGTATTACAGTAATATAACAAATCAATTCGATAATTTGATTACTAGAACAATTTTTCTTTCTTTGTTACATTATCTAACTTTTAAAAGTTGATGACAACTAAAATAAAATTGTATAATATTTATTTATTATATGCTAAAAAATTACAATTAAAAAAATATAAGAATTACAAAATTTCATGTGCAATTGCACGTGTTTCTTGAGTAGTAATATTAAAATGGGCTCATTTCATAGGAATGATTTAATATGGAGTAAATTACTTATCCATCCACCAAACTTTCTCATTTCATATCCATCAACAAAAATTCATAGAACCAACATTTCATATCCAAACTTTCTGATTTCTTATCTAGTCCGGTAGTCCAAAAACCAACATTTATTTCATAAATATCTAAAGATTTGGACTATTTGATTATTAGATTTTAGTTGTTTTTTTTAATATATATATAGACATTTGTGAAATATGGACAAAACTCAAATTCATAGTCTTTGAAAGTTGTTTCAAACTTTCCAAGACAGCTTGAGTTTGAAGAAAGAGGGTAGAAGGATTTCTCTTAATCAACTTACATCCCCCCAGAATCGGGGAGCCGGCAGAATGGGGCACAATCCACCCCAGCCCCCCTTCACTCGTTCTCGAAACTCAAGGGGCATCAGCATTTAGTTTCTAGCAATTAGCATCAGGCGGCTTCTAAGGATTAGGAGGGCGACATCTCGCAAAAATTTGAGGGGCTTCAATGGAGGCTCTTGTCTGCTCCAAACACGGCTTGTACTTAATATCAACTTCATTCAGCTGCACTTTGGTCCTTCGACGACCACCAGCCCCTATCCAAATCAAGAGGAAACAAATTAGGATGGAAGATGTGGTCCCAATCTTTCGAAAGCTTACATTCCAAAATAATATGAGGGGTCGATTCCTTAAACTTTCAGCAAAAAGAACAAAGTTGGTTAGTCCATAGTCCTTGTGAAATTTAGTTATTAGTTGTAGGGATTAAGTCATTAATGATGCCTAAAAAATTGGGTGGATCTAACACATAATATAATGTCAAATACAATGTCACAAACAATATGTATGACAACTGGAAAATATTAAAGCAAACAGAAAAATAATGACCTAGAGATTGGTCACCCAGTTCGGTGCAAAAATACCTACATCTCGGAGGCAGTGTGCCCGATGGAACTAAACTTCACTATAAAGAGTTTAATACTTATAAGGGTGATAGACTCCATCTTCAATGACTCATGTATAGCTTCCTCCTCAATTTCAACTTAGGCTCCTTTAAGTTTGAGCTCTCCTCATTTCCACAATAATGCTTCTTGAACTTTTGTATGAGATCCCCTCAATACAACATACTTAGGCTCCCTTTAAGATTGAGATCCCCTCACATTCATCATATTTAGGCTCCCCTTAAATATGAGTTTTCGTCATCTTCAATGTACTTAGGCTCCCCCTAAATACAATATCAAATCAAACTCCTCTCGAGTTCTACCACTGGAAGAAATTCAGACTTTAATGTCGGTTGGCAACCTACATTAAAGATAGTGTTATTAAAGGCCTTTAATATCGGTTGTCTTTAATGTCGGTTTTAAACCGACATTAAAGGCCTTCAATAACACCAATATTGCAGCCTTCAATGTCGGTTGCAACCGACATTGAAAGTATCAACATTGAAGGTCTTGCAACCGACATTAAAGGTGTTTTTTTTTTAAATTCTTAACCGATATTGAAGTCCGAATCTGTCCCTTTGTTTTTAAATTCCGTTGCTGAATCCATTTTTCTTTGAGTCTAAAGTTAAAATTTTTAATACATGAAACTAGGTACTAAAGGCTAACAATTCTTTTATGATTGATTCTAAGATCAAATTGTTTATACAAAGAATTCGATGGCATCATTTACACCTTGTAAGTATTTATGATCCCCATTCTTAGTTTTAATTGGGAGCTACCAACCTCTGATAAGGCACATTAACTAGAAAAGTAAATTGAATCAAAGACCTGTACACAGATAAATGAGTAGAGCTTATTCTATACCGTAGCTTTAAATATAAAATCACTTCCGGCCAAATCTAGCTAGATGTTTTTTATGTTTAGTTGCTGCTGCTTTATCCGCAGCTTCTCGTTTCAAGGCCCTTTTAAATTGTCGACCTATTTTATCTTTGGAAGTGGGCTCCCTCGATGAACTAGGTTTGGCCAACTGTGGCCTAAGAACTGGTCGGGCTTCTGTCTACCTGCTTGCACGTAACCATTGAATCCCCACCTTCGATTTCCGATTTGGAGACTTGGTGATACACCCAGGTAAGCATCCTCCAACTCTTCATTGTCATCCTCATAAGGATAGTAATGATCATCCTCAGGATCCATCATAGGTTTCCTCCCGTTCTGCAACGATCTGAGGTTTATACCACGAAGCTCTCAGAAGCAGACATACACTTCCTCAAACATGTAGTCGTGGATGCTAACAATGCGATGGCAATATATGGTTAGAATAGTAATTTGAAAAGATAACAGTATCCAAACCCTAAACTATAAACTATAAAAATATTCATATGATGGTGAAGGAACAGACCTCTCATCAAGAGAACGATGAACAATCAGGAACTCAAATGGATGTTTACATTATGGACAAGTCGGTTTTTGCGTGTATGAGGCCCATCGAAGGATGCAAGTCACACTTCATGAAAGTAAAAGAAAAAATAAATAAAAGGTAATATAAAAGGTCACTTTCATTCCTCAAACAAACAGGCATATAGAATACGCTTAAACACTCAAGTTCAAATGCCTAATAATCATTCCAATATGTGTTCTATTCGAGTCTTATTGTGCTTGTACCCATCAAACATTCAACACGGTGGTTGATATGTGTCCAATTTAACAAACATGTCACTATAATTAATCAGTGAACAACAGAGTTCTGTCCACTTCCCATAAAGAAAGCATTTTAAGTTCAATGATCAATCAACTAAATAAGACAAACCTTAACTATGACTTCTGCCAGTTACTCCAAGATGCTTTGATTATAAATCTAGAATAGCATACCTCTTCCAATTAAATTCGGGCAATCTCAAGTACAATTAGAAACATTGCACTAAAGGCAATGGTGGATACAGTGAATTTCTCCTACGAAGTTTAGCGAACACTCAGGAATATGTTTGCAACAACTTAAAACTCCATCTCCAATACAAGTATAGAGCCACAACGAAATGAAATATATATGAATAAGTCATGTTATAAAAAATATTAATTAGATTTTTTTATATATAGAAACAACTACGTTTATGGAGAATGAACGAAATAAAAAATATTAATAGGTATATGAAAGATGAATCAATTGGGACAAACCAATAGGCGTGCTCATAGCCTCTCACTAAAGTAGTTTCTTGAAGTGTTATCTTATTTAAGCAAATTGCACAAGCCCCATCGTGACTCCCATGCCCCATTACTTTAATCTCTACCTTCTTTCCCATTTCCTACTGAACATACAAATCCAGCAAGTTAGACATCCTCACAATATCCAATATTCGAAAACATACACTTAAACAGAATCATAGATAAGCAATTCTAATTGAAAGAGAAGTTCGTATACAAGAATATCCAATATTTCAATACAGACACTTAACAAAATCATAGATATGCAACTCACTCTTAACTGAAAGAGAGGAAAGTCTTCCTTATAGAATAAAGAAAAGCATGCAAAGGCAACTGACCAAATTCACAAGAGAAAAACAACAACAATCCAATGACTGGTAAACAGATGAACATAAACAATAACTTCTGCTTCTTATGATTACTCATACCATACAACCAAACACAAAAGTCAATTCAATTCGATTCAACCATATTCTCCCGAGATATTATATTTTAGTGACGATGTCCGTAATCATGAAAGAAAACAAGACTAAACCACGATCTCAGACATCATTAATTAACCCCCAAGCCCCAACAAACACAAATCTTGAAAAACAAATGACAACAAGACTAAATCAACAATCTTAGATTTGCCAATAAGAACAATCAACAAATTGGAGACAACCATTTCTTACACAAAGCTTTACGCCCCTGATTCTCTTGGATAAAGAAAGTGCGTGAAAGTAGATCAACTTCAAAAATGAATAGATAGAATAAAACCTGGTTGCAAATTACTTGTTCTTGAACAGCATCTGAAACGTTATGGATAGAGATTCCGGAAGAAGTAATAACCCTCCATCTTTATCGCTCTAAATTACACAGAACCCAAACAGTTGTTCGACACAAATCAAAACTTGAAAAGAAAGGAGATGCTAAAAAGAAAGATCTACATTTCCAACTGAACATACAAATCCAGCAAGTTAGAAATACTCGAAGTATGTATATGCGAATATCCAACATTCGAAGAATAGACACTTGAACAGAATCATAGATATGCAACTCTAACTGAAAGAGAGGAAAATCTTCCTTATAGAATAAAGAAAAGCATGCACAGGCGACTAATCAAATTCGCAAGAGAAACAACAGCAATCCAATTACTGGCAAACCGGATGAACATAAACAATAGTTTTTTATTCTTATGATTCCTCGTAGCCATACAACCAAGCATAAAAGTCAATTCAATTTGATTAAACCATATTCTCCCTAGATTAAATCGCAAAAAACAAGCCTCCTAATGTCCATAATCTTGATAATGAAAGAAAACAAGACTAAACCAAGGATCTCAGACTTCTTTAATTAGCCCCCAAGCAACACAAATCTTGAAAAACAAATGACAACAAGAGTAAACCAACGATTTCAGATTTGAGAACGCAATACTACCAATAAGAACTATCAAGCACCATTTCTTATGCAGAGTTTTACGCCCCTGATTCTCTTGGATAAAGAAAGTGCGTGAAAGTAGATCAACTTTGAAAATTAAAAGATAGAAGAAAACCTGGTTGCAAAGAACTAGTTCTTGAACGACATCTGAAAATTCGGCACTTTGGATAGAGATTCCGGAGGAAGACATAGCGAGTACACGAGGGTTTCTCCTCCGATCTTTCACAGAATCGAATGACAGCACAAATCAAAACTTGAAAAGAAAGGAGATGCTGAAGAATTATTCTGAGCGACAGACATGGGAAGAAGATCGACGGCGAGCAAAGAAAGGTGAAGGAGATCCAGCGAGGGGTGGTGAACGGCGCGACACAGAGATAGGGTTTGGGCGAAGAATGATAATCGAGAAGGACGCGATAAATTAGAGATATATTATTTAATAATCGGTTTTAAACCGACATTAAAGTCCATCTTCAATGTCGGTTTAAAATCGACATTAAAGATCTATTTTTTTTTAAAAAAACCGACATTATACATCCGATTTTACTTTTCCCAACCGACATTAAAGCCCGAATTTCTTCTAGTGTACAATGGTTGCCGAACCAAAATTCTCAACGACAAGTACAAAGATTTTCAATAATAATACATGGAGGTTAAGGCTTAGACAAACTCTAAGCTCAAAATTCTCAATCAGTACAAGAAAAATAACTTTCAGTGACAAATAAAATACGTTGCTAAAAGCAAAAAAAAAACGTCGCTAAAAGTATTAACAATGCGTAGAGGTACATCGCTGTGAATGTCGCGGTAGCCGCGTAGTCAAAAGTTTTAGTGGCATAATCATTGCACCTTGCTAAAACATGACTTTTACTGACGCTAACGCGTTACTAAAAGCGTACTTTTAGCAACACACATTTTGTTGCTATTTGTATTATACAGTGACGTTGAAGATTCGTCTCTCAAAGTTAATTTTAGCAACATATAAGATTGTTGCTAAATATGGATCAATGGTCATTACAAATATCTTTTGCAATATATGTAAGCGTTAATAAAAGTATTTCATTAATTAGAAAAATAATATTCAATTTAATATATAAATTTGATATCACTAGTACAAAACTAAGCTATAATGTCAGTTGAAAACCAACATTATAAGGGTACTGACTGACATTGAAGAAGGTTGACTAACAAATATTTATATGGATATAATAAAAGTAATAAGATATTTGTATACACAACTATCAACAAATATGACAAGCTATAATTAACTCTTTTGCTTCAACAAAAGTAATATAATTATTCGTCCCTTCACAAGCTATAGTCAACTTATAAAGATAAAAAAAATTGGTAACTATAATAAGTACAAAACTCTAAAACCTTAAAATTACTTGTTGACCCTAAATAATGGTCTTTTTGAGCTTAAATAAATCAAGAAATCCCATCGTCAGTTTCACCACATCTAGCTTTTTTCTAATGAAGTCGTCAGCTTCACCACACCCAATATAGTATTTGAATAAGTCTGAAACAAATCCAAAGCTTCAAATAGAAGCTTCAAGTGTTAGGAACAATTATAAAACAATTAAAATTAGTCACAACTCCAATAAAAACCTCTCTTCCAATATAGTTTAGAGAACTTAGTCCAATAATCTTCATTAAACTACAATGATATTCAAAGGAGATGTTCATACCAAATTCAATAGAAACCATAAACAACTAAATAGAAAACTACTTATTAAACCAAGGAAGTAAACTTATCAAATTAAAAGAAAAACTTATAACAACCATTTCCACACAACAAAATATATAAACATAAACCAATAAACTTATAAACATATACAACTCAATGAAAACTATAAACAAACTAATCAATGCAAGCAAGTTATTTTATCCAAACTAAGATAAAAGACTAATAGAACTCAAATTAAAATGGCAAATACATAAACTTAAAAGAAAAATAACTTATAACTACTAAACACAAACAACTCAACTTATAAAAATAAATAAACTCAACAAGATAATGAAAGTCATGAACTAAGACGAACTCAGTAGACAATATAAACAACTCGATGGATAATTACTTATAAATCAAAACAAATAAACTTGTCAAGCTAAGAGAAAGGACTAAAAGAAATCATAACAACTCAAAAATGACTTGGGACCAAGTTGAAAAGTATTCGAAGAAGTTGAAAACTAATCCAAAGCTATAAACATAAGTTTCAAGTGTTAGGAACCACTACAAAGCACCTTAAATTTTTTTGAAAGGATCTAAAGGGTACACTTTTCTAATTAGGCAGATAAACCTAAAAGTGAATACGAGTACAATATAAATAAGGCTAACTAGCTATAGGAATATATTTTTTGAGTGAATAAATATTCTTTGTAGGAAAATAAGGAAGGTAGATACGAAAATATGCAAATCATGCAGACAGATAGGGAAAAGATATACAGAATCTACTGCCAGACATGTAACAATGCTTATGATAATGTCTTTGACATGTTGCACAACATGATGCTCGAGTTTTACATGTAATAAAATCAGGAAACCACACTGTAGTCTTATGATAATATCAGCCAATCACACTATAGTAACAATCTCCCCCTTTGGCTATTTTTTAAGACAAAACAAACCAACCATCAAGGCACGACAGCGGAAGAAAACCAATAAGACTAGAGTAATGTACATATAACCACAAACCACCATAAACCATCAGACAGACAATCACAACCATAAACCATCAAGCAAAGAAATCCAACCCAAATTAGAACGACCACACTAATTCTTCCCCTTTTATTTAGCTTATAAAAACAACCAAAACCAACACTAGATATCATATAACACATGCCCACAACCTTCTGTTAGGTTTTATGTTCTAAAACTCGTAGTTTGTTAAATTAAACATATTATATTTGCAATAAAGAAGTTATTGAGATTTTGTTCAATAAAACTGGTATTGAATATGTAAATTGCGCTAAATCCAATAAACTAAGATCCATGGCTATTACATGGGTACTTGGAATTTATGTGGAGACATAAAAGTGGATCAAGTTTGAGTAGATAGCCAAAACGGTCTATAAGTATACGGATAAGGCCGGGTACCTTATTCTGAAAACACTATCGAATACGGTCTACTTTGTATTTAGTACAAACGATATGATCCTGAATCGTTCATGTGGAGACATGCGAGTGGAGGCATCCTATACAAAGAATTTGTATAAGACCGGACCAAGAAATAAGTCACTCTTATTTTATAATGCTGTTTACTATTTGAGATTGACTATTTCAAAACGCTGACCTAGGTAACTTAACCTTAATCCTGAGCTAATTATTGAACTATTGTTTATTTGGAATTATCCTTATATTTGCATGGGTGAGGGTTGGCTTAACAAACCTGTTCAATAAGCCTCCCATTTCAGGGGTAAGATTGGGTAGATAGCTGGGGATATAAGGTGCAAGATGGAATTCACTCCTACCTGCTTTTAGGGATAGTAGAGAGGTTGTTCTCTTAAGTATTGGCTCCAAGTCTTGAAAAAGGGGCCCACCCTCTCATTGGCCCAAGAGGGACTAGGTTTGATGATTGGATCACAAACCAACTGTTCATTAGAGGATTAGTGGGACTTTGTTGGGTTATATATCCTAAAACTTGAGTTTGTAGAGTTAAACATTTTCTATTATCAATAAAGATGTTATTCAACATTTCTTTAATAAAGTTGTTTTACACTTGTAAAGACTAAATCCAATAAACTAAGATCCATGCTATTATATGAATACTTGAACTTTATTGGAGACTTAAAGATAGATTCAAGTTCAAGTAAATAGCCAAAACGGTCTATAGTATACGAATAAGATTGGGTGCCTTATTTTGGTAACACTATCAGATGCGGTCCACTGTGTAGTTATTGCAAAGAGTTGTAAAGTGCTACAAACAAAGTGATCCTGATTCGTTCATGCGGTGACATGAGGAGTGAGGGCGTCTTGTGCAATGAGTTTACATAAGATCGGACCAAGAAATAAGTAACTCTTATTTTATAATATTGTTTATTGTTTAAGACCGACTAGTTCGCTTAGATGACCTAGGTAACTCGACCTTAATCCTAAGCTAACTATGAACTCCTGTTTATTCAGGATTATCCTCAAATTTTCATAGGTGAGGGTTGGCGCAACAGCGCCAGCTCAATAAGCCTCCCATTTCAAGGGTAAGACTAGGTAGATAGCTGGGGACATAGGATGCAAGATGGAATTCACGCCTACCTGATTTAAGGATAGGAGAAAAGTTGTTCTCTTAAGTGCTGAATCCAAGTCTTGAACAAGGGGCCCCACCCTTTCATTAGCCAGAGAGGGATTCGGTTTAGTGATTGGATCACAAACCAATTGTTTAGTAGAGGATCAACGAGAATTAAAAAGTAAGATGTAATTTTGGGGGTTAAACAACATTTGACCCAACCGTTATTACGAACAACCTTGTGAAGGGTCGAATTACTGGTTATGGTTAAATCAATTGGACATAAATATGTCTATAGTGAGAAGACTGCAACTACTGAGCCATAGTGGTGTGTCTCGATAGTTAACGAATATCGATTAATTCAGTTTAAAGAGTTTAGCCAATTAATCTCAAATCGTTGGAGCTCATGATTTGTAGGTTCGTAAGGTCTCTCTACTAACTCGTAAATCTTGGATTAGTATATTGAGTGAATTTGAAACGTTCAAATTCGATTTGAGAATTAAACTTGAAGTGTTCAAATTTTAAATTAAGATTTGAATTTGAATTGTTCAATTTCAAATTAGGGTTTGGATAATTATATTCGATATAATTAATGTTTAATTTATCTAAATTAAACTTAATTGGAGAGTTTAAAATATTTAAATATTGATTTAAGTATTAATTACATGAATAGGATTCATGTATGATATAGGTGTTTAATTAATTTAATATTTAATATTAAATTATTAATTAATTAATTAAAATAAAAATTAATTTCCAATTTTCAATTCAGTTTAAGAAACTGAATTTTGGATTTGATTATGTTTGAATTAAATCAATTGGAAATTGAAAATTAAATGAGTTAGTGGAAATTTCCAAGTTTTTGAGATACTTGGTGGATTCAACTCAAGAACAACACCTAGCCCACTTCCCTGTTGAAATTGAAATGTCAATTTGCTTTCTCTTTTAGTACTTGCATGTATATGATACATAAAAAGCTCAGAATTTATGAGTTTTAAAGTGGAGAAGATTGAATTTTTGGAATTCAACAAAAATTCTCCCTATCTCTCAAACCCTCTCCAATTCCATACACAAATTCACTTGGCTTCTGAGTTCCACCACTCAAATCCAAGTTGGAGAATAGTAGAGAAAACACTCTTGGTGGTCTACTATTGATCTGAAGGTCAAATTTGTGGAGAACAACTTGGATTCGGAGGAATTCTTCAAAGGTATATATTCTAAAACCCTATTCTATGAAATTGTGTTCATGCATGTTTTTAGAACTCAAATTAAATGTAATTAGGGTACTTATTGATTCTAATTGCTTCTGCTGCATGCTTGTACTTTCCATCATGTGGATTTAAAGTCCCACCATAGGAAGTATAAGCATGCATTGAAAGTATATTATAAAGAGTTATAATATATAGAGTATGCATGTTTAGGGTTTCATGTGTTTTAATATAAAGTGTTATATTAAATCCTGGAATGCTTGATGTATGTTATGGATGAAAAATATGTCTATAGTTTTATAAGTTGTTACAAAATTGGATTAGATATTTAAAATCCATAACAAAAATAAGATACATGTTCACCTAGGGTTAACAAATAACAACTTATTTTAATAGTTAAAATAGGTCGCTATCTTGTATAATTCTGGTTACAAACTCAACCGGTCGATAATCCTGTCTAAGGTTTGAGGTATTTAAGTTGATGGTTTATTGAACACCTCCTACTTGGGGGATTATAGAGGAATAATTGAGCATTGTTAACTCCGTTTTATGAGCATGCGTGAGCGATGTGAGGTTTTAAAATTGGTTTATCACATAGACATTGTAGGTTAAATCCAAATATAAATGTTATACTTATAATCATCTAGACTTATGTTGTTTTATTACCCGAAATGTAACTAAGTAAATATTTACCCAGAATAAATAGAACACTTCAGTGGGAGATTAATAACATATACGATATGTTATTCTTAGCTCTCATGTCCCTAAGAGTTCACACTGTGAGATTCATGCTCGACTTCCTGTCACGATGGGAGTGACCTCCATTCAAAAAGTGTTTGCATGGGTCAATAGCAAGGTGAATAGAGGAAGTCGTTCATAGTAAGTGAGTAAAAGGTATGTATCAACGTGTCCTACGGTCTCTTTCATTAGTTTGGACCATGAGATTCCTATGTGTCACCTGTTTGTCGTTTTTAGGCGACATAAGCTAGTCATTTTATGGTAACTATCTCCTTGGAGGGTTGTGACATGGGTTTCGGAACAACTCAAACTCCAGAAATGGATAGGATTCCTTAGGTCCATTCCCAACCTTGACTCTCCAATTCGGTAGCATCATTGGGGCCAACCTCTGAGATCTGAAAATGGAAGGTTGCACTTAAAAGAGTTACTAAGTGTTAGTAAGTTCTTGATAAAAAACAGTAACTAAGTGACTATTATAGAAATAAGAGTTATTCTGGAATTAGTATTTAGTCAAGAATGTCTTGCTTCGATGAAGGAGTATTTGACTACCCTCGTTAGCATCTATTCTTACTTAGTAAAGTATCGTTGCAAATAAAATAATGAAATTTGGGTACATTATTACTTTGCTAAAATTTGATGGGATTTAAAAGTAGTTCACTAATTAGAATTTGTTTATATTTTCAGCATGTCGAATTCTTCTAAATGACTCGCTTTTGATAAGCATAACGGTCTTAATATTTTAACATCAAATATAAACAAAATATATTTGATGATGATTTAAAATTTGTTTTAACAAAGAAATGTCCTCCATCTTCCAGCTCATGCAAACTAAAGAGTTTGGAATGCATATGACAGATGGATTAAAGCAAATGAAAAGGCCCGAATCCATATCTTAGCAAATATATCTAATATATTAGCTAAGAAATTCGAGAACATGGTTTCTGCTAAAGAAATCATGGAATCGTTACAGACATTGTTTGGACAGTTTGTCAGGAACGATATTCTTGAAGATGTTTATAACCATGATATAATGAACAAGTTCTGGATATGTTAAAATTAATAAACACGAATGTCATAGATGAGGAGACTAAGAAAGCACAACAAAGTAAATGTGATTTACTTGTAATTGAGACAAGTTTAGTGGAAAATGATAAATTAACTTGGATATTAGATTCAGGTGCCGCTAATCATATCTGTGCTTTCGCCCAGGAAACTAATTCTTGGAGACTGCTTATAGAAGGTGAAACAACCTTTAAGGTAGGGACCGAGGAGGTTGTCTCAGCTAAAGCAATGGGAGATATGAAGTTATTTATTGAAGATAGATTTATTTTACTTGAAAATGTTTATTACATTCTTGCCATGAGAAGGAATTTAATATCTATCTCATGTTTGCTAGAACAAAAATATAGTCTTTTTTTTTTAAGAGAACGAAGTGTTCATTTTCTCAAAAGGTATTAAAGTATGTTCTGTAAAACTGGAAAATAACTTATATGTGTTAAAACCAACTGAGGTAAAAGCTATTCTGAACATAGAGATGTTTAAAACAGCTGAAACTCAAAACAAGAAACGTAAAATTTCTCCTCATGCCCATATTTGGCACTTAAGACTAGGCCACATAAATCTTAATAGAATTGGGAGATTGGTTAACTGTGGACTTCTAAATCAGTTTGAAAATAACTCTCTACCACCATGTGAATCTTGTCTTAGGGGTAAAATGACTAAAAGATCTTTTATGGGAAAAGGTCTTAGAGCCAAAGAATCCTTAGAGCTAGTACATTCAGACCTTTGTAGTCTGATGAATGTTAAAGCAAAAGAAGGGTATGGATATTTCATCAACTTTATAGATGATTTTTCTAGATATGGCTATATTTAACTAATGCATCATAAGTCTGAAACCCTTGAAAAGTTCAAGGAATATAAGGCAGAGGTGGAGAACCAATTAGGTAAAAAGATTGAAACACTTCGATCAGATCGATGTGGTGAATATATAGACCTATAATTCCAAGACTATTTGATAGAACATGAAATTCAGTCCCAACTCACAGCACTGAGTACACCTCAACAAAATGGGGTAGCGAAAAGGAGAAATAGAACCCTGTTGGACATGGTTCGTTCGATGATGAGTTATGCTTAGTTGCCAAATTCTTTTTGGGGACATGCAGTAGAGATTGCTCTATATATTTTGAACAACAGAAACACCTTACGAGTTTTGGAGAGGACATAAAGGTAGTTTACGTCACTTCAGAATTTGGGGATGCCCAACCCATGTGTTGGTGTAGAACTCGAAGAAATTTGAATGCCATTCAAAAGTATACCTATTTTTAGGCTATCCTAAAGAGACAAATGTGGTTTTTTCTATGATCCTCAGGAAGATAAAATATTCGTATCAAAAAATGTAACATTCCTAGAGGAGGACCACATAAAGAATCATCAACCTCGTAGTAAGCTAGTATTAAATGAAATGTCCATAGAAGCTACAGACAAATCAACAAGAGTTTTTGATCAAGTTGGTCCTTCAACAAGAGTTGTTGATAAAACTAGTACTTTACGTCCTTCTCAAGAGTTGAGAATGTCTCGACATAGTGGGAGGGATGTTCAACAGCCTGACCATTACATGGGTTTAACGGAAACTCAGGTCGTCATTGATAGCTCTCAATAAGAGTTATAATTCCTAGCTTAACTCGGGCTCATTAATAGATTTTATATGTTAATTATCTTATTTTGTAGGTGCCGAGCAATCAAGAGGTAGAATTGACCATTTGGAGCTAAATGAGGTTAATATGAAGCAAATTAGAGTTGATTTGAGCATTCGAGCTTCAAAAGAGTAAAATGACCGAAATGCCTCTAGACAGCGTCGCAACGCTCATGCCATACATAGTCCCAACGATCACCTGATGCTTGAAGATAGAAAGCAGATGTGCACCGCAGCGTGGCAACACCAACATTATAACATTCTGAATCTTTTGATGCTAACCCAGCCGTGCGCGCGTTTCCATCTTCTGCCCAAACGCAAGGCAGTGTTGCAATGCTGCCATTAGCGTTATAACAATGCGATTAATTCTATAAATATCTCTCTTCATTTTTAGGTCAAAATATGCTGAATTTTCATGGAGGCCAAAGAGAAGCCGAGTTTTCTTATTTTCCCTTGATGTTTTCAGTATCTAGATTTTAGTTTAGTTTTGGATTGTAAACATGGATTGGACCGTATCTCTCAGATTTGTTTATGAATTTTTGAAGTAATTTTCTATCTAAATCTTGGGTTGAGAATTCTTTGTAACCTCTTGAGCTTTCTGCCCTAATTGATGTTTGCAATTCAAAATTATTTTTTTTCTTTTAATCTATTTTAAATTCCCAAGCATGACTATTGAGGTTGACTTTTCACGCTTTATCGTGCATGCTAATGATTCTTAGTCTTGCTAGGATCGCCTAAGTAGCAATAGTAAATTAGGAATTTGATGGTTATTCCTAGAATGTGCTAATTGCTCGGTTCAAAGATAAAATTGGTTTATTGAATATGGATTTTTTGACAGTTAATCGACGTAATTGAATCCTAAATCGTAATATATGTTGTTAGTTCTATATAGCTGCTATCGAACCTATAGAATTTAGAAGCATGTAGATTAATTAGGGTATTGGCTTTTCGACCTCAATTATTAATTAGGATGCTTAACTTATTTTGATTGATTAGTTGTTGGCCTTTGTAGAACTAGTTAAATTGCATCAATTTGGTAATTGTGCATACATAATTCGATTGCATAATCAATTGACAGAAAACGATGATTGAAATTATATTGAATATATATCTTGATCCAAGAACTAGATGAATCGATTCCTATTTCCATTTATCCCTTGCAATTTAATTTCTTGCATTTAAATTTTCTATCAATCAAAACCAAAACCCACTTTTTATCGCTTTCGCAGTCAAATTTAGCTTAAGAGAGAATTTAATTCTGTGCCTCCCTGTGGTTCGACCTTGCACTTACCACTGTTCCTACATTTTTGTAGTACTAGGAGTAGTTTGGTGTATTTACAAATTTTCTTTTGTTTTAATTTGGAGTCGAATCAACGACATCGATTTTTTACTTGAATAGTCATACCTGATGATGGCTTAGAGAATCCATTGCCTTTTAAACAGACAATGGAAGATGTGGATAAAGACCAATGGATAAAAGTCATGGACCTCAAAATGGAGTCAATGTACTTCAATTCAGTCCGGGAACTTGTAGATCAACCAGAAAGGGTAAAACCTATTGATTGCAAATGGATCTATAAGAGAAAATGAGATCAAGCTAGTAAGGTACAGACCTACAAAGCTAGATTGTTAGTAAAAGAGTTTACCCAAAGAGAGGGAGTGGACTACGAAGAAACCTTCTCTCTAGTTGCCACGATCAAGTCTATTAGAATACTTTTATCCGTTGCTGTTTTTTATGATTATGAAATCTGGCAAAAGACTTCAAGATAGCCTTTCTGAATGACAAACTTGAAGAGAGTATCTATATGTCTTAACTAGAGAGGTTTATAAAATATGGTCAAGAGCAAAAAGTTTGCAAGCTTAAAAGATCTATTTATGGGTTGAAACAAGTATCTCGACCTTGGAATATGAGATTTGATACTGCGATCAAATCTTATGACTTTGAACAAAATGTTGATAAACCTTGTGTCTATAAGAAGATTGTCAACAAAACTGTAGCTTTTCTGATTTTATATGTTGATGATATTCTACTCATTGGAAATGAAGTAGAATTCTTAACTGACGTTATGAGGTGGCTGGCATCACAATTCCAAATGAAGGATTTGGGAGATGCAAAGTATGTTCTTGGGATCCAAATGGCTATCTAGGTATCTTATATAAATAAGATGTTGTCTAGGTATAAAATACAAAATACGAAGAAAGGTATGTTACCTTTCATGCATGAAATTCATTTGTCTAAGAAACAATGTCCTAAGACACCTCAAGAGGTTGAGGTTATGAAACGAATTTCCTATGCATCAGCAGTTGAAATTATGATGTATGCCATGTTATGTACATGCCCTGACATATGCTATGCAGTTGAAATAGTCAGCAGATATCAGTCTAATCCTGAATATGATCATTGGACTACCGTTAAGAACATCCTTAAGTATCTTCAGAGAACGAGGGACTACATGCTCGGGGTTAGTTCTAAGGATCTAAATTTTTCAGGATACACTGATTCTGATGATCTCAGATTCGTCCTTACGAAGGAGTGTCCTTCTATTCCACCTCCTAACGCCACTCGACATAGTCGGGAGGCCTATAACGTTGGACACGGGCGAATGAGAAGGCTCGAGCCTATATCTTGGCCAGTCTTAACAACATATTGTCCAAGAAGCATGAGTCCATAGCCTTAGCGCGTGAGATCATGGAGTCCCTGTGGGGGATGTTCAGACAACCATCTGAATAGCTTAAGCACGAGGCTTTTAAATGCATCTTCAACTCCAAAATGGAGGAATGCACCTCTGTTCAAGAACATGTGCTTAGTATGATGGTCCACTTCAATGTGGCGGAGATGAATGGGTCTAGGATCGATGAGGGCAGCCAGGTTAGCATAATCCTGCATTCGTTTCCGAATAACTTCCTACACTTTGTCAGTAATGCGATTCTGAACAAAGTGAACTATACCCTTACAACTCTCCTCAACGAGTTGCAGAAATTCCAATCTTTACTAAAAAGTAAGGAGAAGAGGGAAGGTGAAGCAAATATTGTCTCGTCTTCAAAGTAGTTCCATCGAGGTTTGACCTCAAGAACGAAGTCTGCACATTCTACTCCTTTCACTGGAAAGTGGAAGAAGAAGAAAGGTGGTAAAGGGAAGGGAAAGGCCCCTACTAACCCTTAGCCTGTCGCCCAATGGGGTAGGCAGACACTCGTTGACAAAGGAAAGTGTTTCCACTGCAACCAAGACGAACATTGGAAGAGGAATTGTCTTCCCTGGTTGAAGGAGAAGAAGATGGCTAAGGCTAAAACTAAGGCTAAGTCAAAACAAGGTAAATATGATTTCCTAGTTTTTGAAACTTGTTTAGTGGAGAATGATGATTCTACCTGGATTATTGATTCGAGCGCCAATAATCATGTTTGTTCTTCTTTTCAGAGGATTAGATCCTAGCGACAACTGGAGGCTTGTGAGATGACGATGTGAGTAGACAACTGGCACGTCGTCTCAGCTGTGACAGTGGGAAGAGTCCAGTTGACTTTACAAAAGAAATTTCTTGTTTTACATGATGTATTTGTAGTTCCTGAGTTGAAAAGAAACTTAATTTCTATAAAGTGCTTGTTGCAGTGTAAATATAATCTTAAATTTAATGTGAATAAAGAGTTTATTCATAAAGATGGAGTGCTCTATCTTAGAGCTTTGGAAGGGGGAAGGAGATGGAGAGGAAGAGAGAGAGGAGAAGAACTTTTTTCTCTGTTAATTTTTCTAGAGAGAACTCTTTTTTTTTTAATTTATTTTTATTTTTTTATTAGTGTTTTTCAGGAAAAAGATAAATCAAACGCATCTTCTTCTCTCCCCTTAATATTAATTTAATAAAAGTAAATTAATAATAATTATACATATAATAACAACCTTATTATATGTATATAAACTATATGTTATGTCCCATATAACACATAATCTATAGTTACATATTGTATCAAATACAATATAGTTTATAGATGTATTTTCTCTCAATAATACGTGACATTTAATATAATCACATTTATATTAAATTTACTTATATGAATCTAATTCATATAACTAATATTTGACTCATATTCAAATATTTAATTCCTCTCAACTTATTTATGGTATTTAATATAAATCATATTTATATTAAATTTAATTATATGAATCTCATTCATATAATTAGTATTTGAATCATATTCAAATTTCTTTCATATTACTTTATATTATAATGTATCAAATACATTATATTAATTATATCTCATATATAATTAATTTAATTAATTATATCATATATGATTAATTCTCTCAATTAATTTGAACACTTCAAATTAATCCAAAAATAATTCTCAATTAAATCCCTGTTGAGCTACAGAGGGGACCTTATGGACTTGTAGATTGAAGCTCTAACAGACTCGGATAATTAATTAATCTCTTTAATTAAATTACCCAACATCCGTTAACTGCCGGTGATTCTACTAAAGACCGACAACTGCACTCTTCGCACTACACATAAATTTTTATGTCCATTGGATATAACCAATCAACAATGCGATGAACCTTCACAAATTGCTCGTAAGTATAGTTGGGCCAAAATTACCGTTTTTCCCTTGTAGTTACATCTAACTTCTTAAGTACCACTGCTCCCTTTAATGAACAATAAGTCATAGTCCAACTATGATCGAGTCTCTCTCGGGCCAGGAGAGGGTGTGGTCACTATGTTCAAGCCCCGGAATCAGCCCTTAAGGGAGAAATTTATCTAATTGCCTCTGCATCGGGGAATGAGTGAATTCTATCTCGTGTAGTTGTGTTCCCAGCTCCCTAATCAGACGAATCCCAAAAATGGTAGGCTTATTGAGTTGGCAATCTGGCCACTCCCACCCATACAAATCAAAGAACCGACTTCATGAGCAGAAGTTCACAACTCACTCAGGATTTAGGTCATGTCACCTATGGTTATCCTAGTGAAATGTAAGTATCTATTATTCACGGTGTTATATAAAGAGACTAATCATTTCGTGGTCCAGTCTTATACAAACTCTTTGTATAGGATACCCCGCTCACATGTCTAAATGATCAGAATCAAATCATTTGTAGCACTTTACAACACTTGTAACACCTACAAAGCGGGCCGTATCCATAGTGTCACCAAGATAAGGTACCCAACCTTATTCATCTACTACAGACCATTTAGGTTATTATTTAAACAAGATCCACTTGTATGTCTCTACATACTTGTTTAAATTCCATAAAATAATCTTGGATCTTAGTTTATTGGATTGAGTATATGCTTATAAAATAACACTTATTTGATTAACAACAATATGTTTATACAAAGTTTACAAACTACGAGATTACAAGAGATTTAGGACACCAATCCCAACAAAAAATATATCTATAGGGAGGGAAATGCAACTACTGGGCTTTAGTGGAGTGACCCGGTAGTTAACGAATGTTGATTAATTCAATTTAAAGGGTTTAGCCAATTAATTTTCGATCGTTGAAGCCCATGATCTGTAGGTCTGTTAGGTTCCCCTACTAGCTCAGAAATGGACAAAACCTTAGAATAGCACGATGAGAGAATTTGAAACGTTCAAATTCGAATTAATGGAATAGGTAATTATATACGATATAATTAAACGTTTAATTATCGAATTAAACGGAATTAGAGAGTTGAAGAATATTTAAATGTGATTTACATATTAAAGACATGAATAGAGATTCAAGTTAAGAATTGGTGCTTGATTAATTAATTTAATGTTTTATATTAAATTAATTAATTAATTAAAATTGTTTAATTAAATATTAAAAATTAATTTTATTTAAAATTAATTATTGAATTAATTTTGATTAAAATTAATAGGTTTTATTTAAATATTAATTATTGAATTAGTATTTTAGTAATTTCAAAAATCAATTTGAATTTTAAAAGAAAATTCAATTAAAAATGAAAAAAAGGGTTGAGTAGGTTTTTCCCATTTCATCCACTTACTTCTACACCTAGCATCCACCTTTTGATCATGGTTTCGGTGTCAATTTAATATTGATTTGGATTGCATGAAAAACTTAAACAAATATCAAGTTCATTCAGCTGCATTGAAGCTGAAAAAGGATTGAAAATTGATGAGAAAATCGGTTTTCTCATACACTAGACTAAAAAACCAAAAGAACCTCTCCTATGCCCTTCAATTCCAACTAATTTTGGGTTGCACCACCCAATCTAAGGTCCTAGAAGATAGTAGGGAAGATCAAGTGGCAATCTACAAGCATTTGGAGTGAAGATTCAAGCTGGATTTGAAGATTGAAGAATTCTTCAGAGGTTAGTTTTCTAAAACCCTTTTTAGTTCTTGAACATGCTTGTTTAGATGCTAAAATTTATTGAATTAGAGTGCTTAGTGATCCTGATTACTTCCGCTAATTGCATGCTAAGTCCAACACCTTCAGCATTTGGCCCTGAATAAAGCCCATATTTACACAAATAGTAGTTAACCACAACAGCTCAACATTAACTTCAACCATAAGATCAGTATAGCAAAAAGAGAACACATAAATCTCGTGATTCAAAAGTAAGAACTTGGAGGATACAATTTTCAGC
The DNA here is from genome assembly GCF_027475165.1 of Benincasa hispida. Taxonomy (NCBI): domain Eukaryota; kingdom Viridiplantae; phylum Streptophyta; class Magnoliopsida; order Cucurbitales; family Cucurbitaceae; genus Benincasa; species Benincasa hispida. Next base: position 57,950,292 of record NC_143488.1, read on the forward strand.
AGAAGGAATTTCACACCAGACATAAAAAAATATCAGCAAAAAAAAAAAAAAAAAAAAATCCTTATCAACCAATAGATGAATGTCGTGGATGATGACAAGTGAAAAATGTCATTGAAATAAATTAACACTAACACAAGTAACACTAAGATCGACAATGATGAGCTGTCCATTCTTAAACCAAGGCTTACGAACACCTCTAGAAAGCCTAATAACAAACTTATTTGTAGCAGAACAATGCTCCAACACAAACATGAGACTTCCCTTTCTCAAATCAACTTTCTAATAATCTTTGTAATCTCTTTGCAAGTTTCCATGCTTGTCTCTTTCACAAAAATTTTTGTAGAATGACTTGCAAAACAATATGCAACTTACCTTAAAACGAAAAGCAATAACACCTCCAGATATAACACACAAGGAATACCACAGACACAACAAGAACAAAATCGAAAAGAATCACCCAAGCAGATATACAACCAAATAAGGAAAGAAAACCAGAGCCACATATCTATCCATAGAACTTCGGACAAAAATTTTGACGAGATAAATAAGGAAAATATTATCTGCCAACCAAAACCATAATAACCCATTATAGAAGACAACCCATTGTTATGGTTGATGCCCTAAAGTCTCATGTCCTATAGTTTGTAAACAGTTTGTACGAACACTTGTGATGTATAATATATGATGTTTACTTCACATCTTGATTTTGTTCATATGGATGTTTTATTTGCTTTATCACAGACCAATAAACTAAAATCCCTGGTTTTCTTAAGCATGTATGTGGTGACATACAAGTGGATCATGTCTTAAGTGATAACGAAAATGGTCTGTAGTATATGGATATAGGAGGGAAACCTTATCCTGGTAACGCAACGGATGCAGCCCGCTTTGTGGAATAGTTACAAGTGTTGTGACTTGTCACAGATGGTCTGATCCTGATCATTCATGTAGGGGACATGCGAGCTGGGGCATCCTATACAAAGAGTTTGTATAAGACCTGAACACGAAGTGTTAACGTCTCGTTATATAACGTCATTCATGACAAAGACTTCACTTCACTAGGATGACCATAGGTAACATGACCTCAATCTTGAGTGAGTTGGGAACTCCTACAATTGAGGGCAGTCCTTTGATTTGCATGGGTGCGAGTGGCCAAGCCGCCGACTCAAACCTACCACTTTGGGGATTCGTCTGATTTGGGTGCTGGGAACTCAGCTACACAAGATGGAATTCACTCTTTCCCCGAAGTAGAGGTAAGTAGATAGATAGCTCTCTTAAGGGTAGGACTATGTTATATTGTTCATTAGAGGAATCAGTGGTACTTAAGGAATGTAACTACAGGGGCAAAATGGTAGATCAACCCAGCTGTACTTACGAGCATCTGTGAAGGGTTATCGTACTCATGATTGGTTATATCCGATGGACACAAAAATATATCTGTAGTAAAAAAAGTTCAGTTGTCGGTCTTCAGTGGAATGCCTAACAGTTAACAGATGGTGGATCTCGTGGCTAAAGAGTTTAGTCAACTATTCACGTACCATTGGAGCTTCGAGCCATAGGTTCATAAGGTCCCTTTGGTAGCTTGGATACAAGTTGAGAATCATTTTTTGGGTCAGATTGAAATGTTCAAATTGACAAAAGGGAGTTCGATTATATATGATATAATTGAACTAGTTAATTATATATGATATGATTGACTAAATGTATGAGATACATTATTTTAGAGGAAATTTGATATAAATATGATTTATATCAAGTAGAGGAGAAAACACTATAGATGATATATGATATCAAACTATAGGTTAAGAATATAATATGATTATATTCATTATTTTATTAATTGGGCGGTTATGAGATAATTGACCGAAGTTTTCTCCGAATTCGTGCGATAGTGGGAAGTTCAATTCAGTTCTAGTAACTGAAGAATAAAATTAAAATTGTTTTCATTTTGTAAAAGACATGCATAATCGTTCACAGTGTGTTAACATTCTATCATTTAGTGTTGAGAGCCTATACGATAGCGCCCGCTTACTAAACGATCCCACACCCGCGCTTTCCTAAATGATCACCCGCGATTTTCTAAACGATCGCTTACCTTTACTAGATGATCGCTTAGCGCTTGAGCAGAACTAAACGATCGCTTACCTTTTTATAGACGACCGTTTAGCTTTTATTACACGATCGTGTACCCTGCATTAAACGATCAAGCACCCGACTATATGATAGTCTTCTCATTCTCTCACTTGTTTGATCGTAGTACACGATAGCCTTTCCTTATTCCCTCTACCAATTTCATCAAAGTCCACCCTTTTGATTCTCACTCCGAGAATACTGAGGGCTTCGAGTGGTGGTGTCATCCCCGTTGCGCTGCTATTCGTGTAGACGACCATGGTGTTGCTGGGCCATTGCTTGTTGGTCTAGAAAAAACGAGAGGAATTCGTTCATGGCGAGACCGAGTTTCATGAAGAAAGTCTTCAACTAGTAAGTCTCTCAGTCTCTTGTATTTTATCTTTTAACGCATGCCAGTAATTTAGAGTTATCAATGCATATCTACATGTTCGAATGTATATGTGGAAATTCTGTTACAATGAATTGGAAAAATCCGCTTCCGCTCATAAGTACTCTTGTATAAGAGTTCCTTCAATTGGTATCAGAGCCAAGTTTCTAATATTCCAATTTCATTGCTGCAAAGAATTGCATATACATTCTCGGTGGGTGCAACATGTCTACTCTTTGTTTTAATTGTTCAATCGTTTGTGGATGTGTGGATTAATGAAGTTTTCTGGGATGAAACTGTTGGATCGACACCAACACGCAGTGGAAGATATCAGGATCCATAAGCACTCTAATTGAATAATTTTGGCATAAAAGAAACATGTTAAAATAGAGTTTAATGGGTTTCAAGAACATACCTTGGCTGAATCGTTGACATCTCTATTTTCAGCTGTTAAATCCTCTAAATCCTTGTGTAGACCACCACAAGATCTTTTCTACTATCCTCTTGGTGCTCTAGATTGAGTTGTGGGACTCAAAATAAACTGGAATCAAAGGAAATTTAAAGATAGCTCATTGAACCAACCCATTGAAGAATACCTTCTTCTCAAGAATTTTTCAGGAAAAATTCTATCAGTTCATCAATCTCAACTTCACTCCAATCTCTTCAATATATTACAGACTATCATGCAAAGAGATTTGCTGCATGGGATGCAGCTCATGGTTAGAGTTATTGAAGCTTGAAGGTGATGGGTTCCTAATGAGCTAGTTGAGGATGAAGATGGAAAAACTCATTTTTTCATTTTTTTGTGTAATTTTATTTTCAAAATCCATTTTTATTTTAAAATCATATTTTATTTCTAAAATCAAAATTTATTAAATTTACAAATTAATTTCATAAATTAATTTTCTAATAAAATTAATAAATAATTATTTAAACAATTTAAATAATTCTAATTAATTTAATATCCAATATTAAATTAATTTTTACACAAATTCATCTTCATATATTTAAATCATATTTAAATATATTTTCTTCAATTCTGTTTGATTCTAATTTGAACGTTTCAAATTAATTTATCACACTACTCTAGAGCTATTCCATTTCCGAGCTAGTAGGGGGACCTTTTGGACCTACAGATCATGAGCTCCAACGATCCGAGATTAATCGACTAAACTCATTAGACCGATTAACCCCCATTCGTTAATTAATAAGTCACTCCACTAAAGCCAATAGTTGAACTCCCCTCATTGTAGATATATTATGTCCACTCAATATAACCATGATTAGTAAGTTAAACCTTCACAAGTTGTTCATAATAAAGGTTGGGTCAAATCTCTGTTTTACCCCCGAAATTACCTCTTGTTTCTTAAGTCCCCACTGATCACCTAATGAATAATTGTTTTGTGATCCAATCAATAAAACCGAGTACCTCTCATTAATGAGAGGGTGGGATCCCTTGTTCAAGCCCCAGAATCAACACTTAAGGGAACAACCTCTCTACTATCCCTAAAAGCGAGTAAGAGTGAATTCCCTCTTGCACTCTATGTCCTCAGCTATCTATCCAGTCTTACCCCTGAAATGGGAGTCTTATTGAGCTGGCACTGTTGAGCCAACCCTCACCTATGCAAATCTAAGGGCAATCCCGAATAAACAAGAATTCATAGTTAGCTAAGGATTAAGATCAAGTTACCTAGGTCATTGCTTTGAAATAATCAGTCTTTAACAGTAAACAATGACACCCCCACCTATGCAAATCTAAGGGCAATCCCGATCTTATACAAACTCTTTTTCACAAGGACACCCCCACTCTTCATGTCCAACATGAACGAATTAGTATCACTTCGTTTGTAGCACTTTACAACTTCTTGTAACAATCACAGAGTGGGCCGCATCCAATAGTGTTACTAGAATAAGGCACCCAACCTTATTAATATACTATAAATCATTTTGACTATTTACTCGAACCTGATCCACCTTTATGTCTCCACATAAAGTTCAAGTACTCATCCAATAGTTAAGGGACTTTTAGTTTTATTGGATTTCTATCAAACAATAAATCATTTAATAACACCTTTATTGAATTTTCAGAATAAGTTCCATTGTTTACATACCACGAGTTTTAGGACATAAAACCCAACAGAAACCTCGGTTTGTTAAATTCTTTTACATTTTCAGTTAATTTTAAAGGCCTCTATGTTTTTGGGCATAATTAATTGCTATCGAGTCTGTAAATTCAAAGTTAGTTTGAGTTTTGAGTTGTTCGTGAAGAAGTTTGGAGCAAGGGTTGTTGTTTTTTGATGAAGAAGACGATCAAGTGTTGGTTGGGTCGTGTTGATGATGAGGTAGACGATCATTGAGTATCAGATGCTCGGGTATCGTTTAATGCACACACGAACTAGACGATCGTATAGTTTAGCAAGCCTCATTGCTTAGTTACTAACTATACGATTGTGGAGTAAAGGTATGGTAAATCGTTTACCTTTTCACGTGTTAAGTGATCGTCTAGACGATCAGGCTTTGCAACCGCGTTGACATCTAAGCGATCGTTTAGCTTTTCACGCTATCGTCTAGTGTGCGCTACACGATCGTTTACCTAGAGGTATTTACTAAACGATGGAGCTTCGCCCGATGGTTCAAGACCCGAATCGCCTATGAACCGGTTTGCTCGATGCAAAAATGTAATAGATAGACTTTTTCATTCCAGTTTTGTGTTGGTTTATTCCGGTCCATTAATCTTTGGTTTTAATACATGAGATGTATGTTTAATTATATGTCATATGGTATGCACATATAGAAAAATCTGACCTTAGGTTATGCATTGGTCATGCATCATTTCTTTATTATAAATGTTATGATTTAGAGAAGCATGATTTAAATTATGTCAGAGTTATATTTATGCATGCATAAAAAGTATTGACATGCATCATCTTTATATTATAATTGTTATAGTATAATGGTGTATGGAAAGCATGTTTGCTTGGTTATTACATGTATATAAAAGTTATGTATATTGCATGAAGTAAGACACATAGGTTACTTTATAAGCATTATAAATACCTCGTTGTATGGCAATGTGTTTTAGTTGTTTTTTTTAAAGGTTAAAGAGAAATTTGAACTAAAAGCAATAAGAAAAACATGCATGCTCACGTAGGTTTAATTCATGGTTTTAAAATATTTAAAACTTAAATGACATAGACCTAAGATCACGGTTATAATATGATTAGCACCCTTTAGGCTTTAATCTTTTAATCAGTTTAATAGGATTAAATTGACTAATAAAAGGTAAAATGTAGCAAATCTATCTATAAGGGACCTTTTGTCTAAGGCGGGTTCTGCCTAGGCTAAGGTATTTAAGTTGACGGAAACGTAATACCCCTATATCATGCATAGCTAAATCACTTGATGGGTTGGGAAGATTGTAGCTAACACGACTAAATAACTGGAGGAATCATTGAAGAAACTCTTATTCAAGAGTACCTACAAGCGGAAGCGGATCTTTCCAATTCATTGTGATAGAATTACCACATATACATTCAAACATACTTTCATAATGCTAAAAGGATCAAGAAATCATACTAGATGAAGATTTATTCTTCACAGCAAGTTTGAAGCCTAATCGTCTACCTCGAATAGTCACCACTCGGACAGAAAAAATGGAGAAGACAACACCACTTAGAGGCCTCAGTATTCTTGGAGTGAGAATCCAAAGTATGGGCTTTGTTCGGATTTGGTAGAGGGAAGGAGGAAGAGAGACCGTACACAACGATCAAGCAAGTGGGAGATGTGGTCGTCTATCGTATAGAAAATATGCTTGATTTTTTAGGTGAAGTATACCTTGTATAGTAAAAGTAAGCGATCGTCTAAACGATCATATAGGAAAAGGTAAACGATCGTGTAGGAAAAGGGTGAGCGATCGTTCAAAACAATCACGTAGGAAAAACTAAGCGATCGTCTGTATGATCGTTTAGTAAATATCAGGAGCTAAACGATCGCTTAGGAAAAAATAAACAATCATTTAGATAATAGCACGCGACGGTGTAATCGGTATGCGATCACTTAGCAATATCGTATAAGTAAGCGATCGTTCAGTCACTATCTTATAGGCACTGATTTTCCAATCGATGACACTATGATCTTTTTCACAATATTCGCACACATCGAGATCAACACACTGTCTGCTATTTATAATGCACTCATCCGTTATTTAGAACGAAGAGGTGCCTTCCCAATTCCTTTATAACCGTCCAATGAATGTGATCTTATCACATTTATAACTTATAAATTAATATCATGTATTAATTATAATATTTTTCCTCTACTAGATATAAATCATATTTATATCCATTTTCCTCCAAATTAAAGTATCTCATACATAAAGTTACTTATATCATATTTAATTAACTCGTTCAATTATATCATATATAATCGAACTCCCTCTTGTCAATTTGAACATTTCAAATTGACCCAAAAATTGACTCTCAACTTGTATCCAAGCTACTAAGGGGACCTTATGGACCTATGGCTCGAAGCTCCAACAGTACGTGAATAGCTGACTAAACTCTTTAGTCACGATATCCACCATCCGTTAACTATCAAGCATTCCACTAAAGACCGACAATTGAACTCTTCTTGCCATAGATATATTTCTATGTCCACTGGATATAACCAATCATCAGTACGATGACCCTTCACAGATGCTTGTAATTATGGTAGGTCAATTTACTGTTTTGCCCCTGTAATTATATCTTCCTTCTTAAGTACCACTGATCCCTCTAATGAACAATACAACATAGTCCTACTATGTTTGAACACCTCTCGAGCCATGAGAAGGTGTGTCACGCCACATCGTTCAAGCCTTGGAATCAGCCCTTAAGGGAGCTATATATCTACTTACCCCTGCCTTAGTGAAGGAGTGAATTCCATCTTGTGAAGCTGAGTTTCCAGCTCCCAAATCAGACGAATCCCCAAAATGGTAGGTTTGAGTCGGTGTTCTGGCCACTCGCACCCATGCAAATAAAAGGACCACCCTCAATGGCAGGAGTTCCCAACTCACTCAGGATTGAGGTCATGTTACCTATGGTCATCCTAGTGAAGTGAACTCTCAGTTATGAACGGTGTTATATAACAAGATGTTAATACTTCGTGGTCAGGTCTTATACAAACTCTTTGTATAGGACGCCCCCACTCGCATGTCCCCTACACGAATGATCAGGATCAGACCATTTGTGACAAGTCATAACACTTGTGACCATTCTACAAAGCGGGCCACATCCGTAGCGTTATCAGGATAAGGTTTCCCTCCCATATCCATATACCACAGACCATTTTGTTTATCACTCAAGACATGGTCCACTTGTATGTCACCACATACATTCTTAAGTTACATACAGATAACTAGGGATATTAAGTTTATTGGTTTGTGGTAAAATCTAAACGTGCAAAGTTAAGTAGTGAAGTAAATATCATTTATATTATACATCACAAGTGTGCGTATAAAGTTGTTTACAAACTATTAGACACGAGACTTTAGGGTACAAACCCCAACAATCATGTGATCAACTTGTTTTATGCATGCTTATATTTGTTGCTTGAATCAATTGAGAGATTGTTCTAAGTAAAGCTAATCTAAGTTTTAGAAAATTTAGATTAAGACCTCATAAAACGAGAGAAAATGTTCCTTAGAAATAAGTAAATTCTCTGCATATTACACCTATCACATGCATCTTAGAGATAAGATAATTTGGCAAAAGATACTGAGAAGTGCTGATTGTGACATTGAGTGTATAGCTTGATAGCATATTTCATTCAGTTATTTAGAAAATGTTAGTGAAATTTCTTCTTAACCCTCCTATCGCATAACTGTCGTATGATTCATGCTGCTTCACTTTAAATATAATCCCCATCGCATATTTAGATTTAAGTTTATTTACTCAATCACTCCTTTGAACATTTTTAACATGCGAAGATCATATTTTTAATTTTATCGCATACTTACGAGCAATTCCTGCTTTCGACCCTAGACTTACTAGGAACTTTGATCAGATTTGCACTTTGGTTTGACTAAAGAAAACTAAGCGTTTAATTCTCATAAGTATTATTATTTCATCGCATGAACAGAATGCATCATCGGGCCTAACACCGAGAACAACAAAATCAACATCTTTAGCATCAAGATGAGCAACAGTAGGGATATTAGATAAATTAACTTCCTTAAGCCCCTTAGAGCCTAAATTTTCCATGCCCATATTCGAAACTATCTTACTGATAACAAAATCTTTTCCACAATCGATTCATTACCACAAGCATTCAACTCTAAAATATCTTCACACATATTCACATAAGAAAAAGGGAGATTTGGAATTATAGGATCAATATAACAAAGAATATCTTCCTTAGAGGTAAAATCATCAGATACATCTATATCAAAGTAATTTTTACCACCATCTGGACCATCATAACTCACAACTGTTTGATCAACCATACCATTATAAATATTCATTTTCTCAGGCATATTCAAATCATCAGGTCGATTTATAGTAGTAACACTAGCAAATACATCAATAGAAGTAATGTCATCATTTAACACAATCTCAGAATAATCAACAAGTTGACTAGTTGAAGCAACATTAATAACTTTATTAACTTCAGTAACATCAACGATGTCAATAGAAGCACTATCAACAACAAACACAACATTCCATATAACATTCTTAGAAAAAGAAGGATTAATATTTTCTTGGAAATCAATGACAGCAACAACAAAAGTAGTGAACTCAATTTTATCAACAGTCAAAGACATATCATTTGAAATATTTTTAGATGAACAACAAACATATGGCTAACATTTTCAACACTTCTAGTTGGAGATTCAACAACAATATTAAGAGACACAATGACTTTACCTAAGGATTCAAAAAGAGTACCATTACCAATAACCCTATCACATAGCATATGAGGCTTAACAAGTATCTTAGTAGTCACAATATGATCCATCAGAGTTTCAACAGAAAGAACGTGGTTAATATAATTCACATAATTAATCTCAGTGCTTCCAATGACAAGCTTTGTGGGAAACAGTATGAACAACATAAGTTCACACAACAGTATTTGTATAAACAATATTATCAATAATAGAGAAAACAAGTAGATCAACATTCTCATAGTAGGCGCAATAATAAAAAAATCAGACAGCTCAACATGATCAACAATAGACATAGATTCTATCACAATATTATCAACATTATTATAATTTGATCACCATTCTCACTTTATTTTTTTTTTAGTAAACACAAGCAAGGCAAGAGAAGTCAAATTTCTAGACATCTCAATAGAAAAAATTAGATTTAGCAGTAGATGGTTATCCTTCAAGATCTTTATTGGAAGTAGATGTCTGATATAACGTATCCATAGACACATACTTTGTGAACTCAATGACATGAATTATGGGGTATTTTATTCTTAGGATAGCCCGTTTAGCATTATGTCTTTCCTTCCCAAATTTGTAGTGAAAAAGTCCTCCTCAGGGAAATAGCGACCTTTGAGTAATCTAGCATGGAAGCTATTAGGATTCCTTAGAAGGCGCCAACTGTACTATGCTAGCATTTAAGGGATTGATTCCCAATGCAGAAACACATGAACGCCTTGTGCCATTGAAATTCTATTTGGAAAAAACATGAAAACATAGAAGAAAGAATAACACATCAAACAACATGCTTTTTACCGAGTTTAAGGGAAAAAGAAAACCTCTGCCAAGTGCTTGGATATTCTTTGAAGACAACCTCTTCAACCGTTTTCCACAACAGCTTCTTTGATATTCTTCAAGTGCTTGGATACCACTGCCAAGTCTTCCTTGCTATTCTCTGGCAAGGATTGGGTTTGTGGGAATCAATCTTTTAGAATACAAAGGGAAGAAGAAAACTTCTTTTCTAGAGAAACTCGTTCTTTTCTCAAATTTGTGTTGAGAGAATTGAGAGAATTCTTGAGATCTTGAGATTTTACTTGAGAGAACAATATTCCATCCTACAAAATAGAATACATTATACTATTTTAATGAAAGAGTGAGGAAATTAAAATAACTTCGATGAGTGGAGGTGAGTTAATTAACTTCCCCTTAACTCACTTTTAACTCCCTTTAACCATGGAGAGTTAAAATTTAACTAAAGTTAAATTAAATCATATTTAATTTAATTTAATAAATATTAATTAATCTAATTAATTAATGTTAATGAATTAAATATCATATATTTAATTAATATTACCTTTGAATCATATTCAAATGTATTTCTCTTTCATAACCTAAAATATGAATCTCATTCATATTAAATTTTAACCTATAGTTTTAATATGAATCTCATTCATATTATTTAATATTTGAATCTTATTCAAATTTATTATTTTATCATATTAAATAGTTTAATTTTGAATCTATTTCAAAATTAACTTTATAATATAATGTATCTTTATACACTATATTAATTGTGTCATATATAATTAAAATTTAATTCCCTCATTATATGGTCTTATTCATATTAATTTAATATTTGAATTTTATTCAAACATTAATACTCTCATAATATATAGTTTAATTTTGAATCTAATTCAAAATAAACTTTATATTATATTGTATCTCTATATATTATATTAATTGTATCTTATACAATTAATGCACATTGCTTATTTAATTTGAACAACTAAAATTTATCCAAAACTAATTTAATCCTTGCTTTACCTTTAATGAGCTAGCAAGAGAACTTAACGGACCTACAAATTAGAAGCTTCAATGATTCGAGATTAATTAATAAAACTTTTTAATTAAATTAATCAATATTCATTAACTATGAGTCATTCCACTAAAGACTTACAACTGCACTCTTCACACTGTAGATATATTTTTGTGTCCATGGATATAACCAATCAACAGTAAGTCAAGCCTTCATGAACTGTCCGTAATTACAGTAGGGTCAAATTACCATTTTACCCCTCTAATTACATCTAACTTCTTAAGTACCAATGATCCCTCTAATAAACAATTAGTTTATAGTCCAATTATAATCTAAATCCCTCGTGGGCCAATGAAGGGTGAGACTTCATTGTTCAAGACCCAAAATCAACCCTTAAGGGAGCAATTCATTGACATACCCTAAAGACGGGAAGGAGTGAATTTTATCTTATGTAGCTATGCTCTCAGCCCTTTACTTGGACAAATCTCCAAAATAGTAGGCATATTGAGTTGAGGATACTGACCACTCTCACCCATACAGATCAAAGGACTGTTCTCATAGACAGGAGTTCATAACTCACTCAAGATTAAGGTTGAGTAACCTATGGTCATCTTATGAAGTGTTAATCTCTTCAATCAACGGTGTTAAAAAGAGAGATTAGTCATTTCGTGGTCTAGTCTTATATAAACTCTTTGTATAGAACACTCCACTCGTATGTCTCAACATGAACAATTTGGATCAAATCGTTTGTAGCACTTACAACTCTTGTAACATTTAAAAGTGGATTGTATCCACAGTGCCACCAGAATAAGGCACCTAATCTTATCCATACACTCCAGACCTTTTAGGTTATTACTTGAACATGATCCATTTATATGTCTACCACATACTGTTCAAGTTACATAAAATAATCTTGGATCATAGTTTATTGGATTGAGTTACACAAGTTTAAATGTCAAATAAGATAACTCATTTTGTGAACCCCGAACCCTACTTTCCTACTTAACATGTTAATTAGTGTGCTGAGTAGGTTTAAATGTAAGTTAATATTATATTGTAGGGAAAGGTTGAAGAAAAGGAAAATGAAGGAAGGAAAACTTAAATTGTGGGATACATGACCTTTGGGTAGCTTGGTGGTTAGTCTTAGGAAGTGGAAATTTTGGCTAAGTACGGAATTAGGCGTGGAAGCCATGGGCGATAGTGTAGGACTTAATGGGCATTGGCCTTACTATTAGAGGTTAGACTGGCGCTTAAAGGAGTTGGCCATGTTGGTTAAGTATTGGATGCATGAGGACATCATGCGTTGGTAGGGGATGCACAGAAGCCAAAGATTTTGGAAGTTAAGTGAGGCTATGTTGAACGCAAGAGTAGGCCATAAGGCTAAGTGTTGGCTGAGAGCTTGTCATACGACAGCAAGGAGCATACGTTGATCAAGTCATGCGCCAACCATGCTAGAGGTTAGCAAGAATTGAGTTGCGCAACATGGTGCAAGGATGAGCGCACCAAGGCCTTGAAGACCCTAGGTGCTGGGAGGCTGTGTATGTCCATATGTATGTGCTGATGGCAAGGCTCGTGAAGCACGTAATGCACGATGAGGTATGCGTTGTTGCTGGCGTGTGTGCGTTGGCTGGTGCCTATGCGATGGCATTAGGGCCATACGTTAAGGTTGATCCCTACATTAGTTGAGGCTATACAATGTATACAGCAAGGACACGACAAGGGAAAGCCAAGGCGTTGGTTTTGAGGCAAGGCGATGAATGCAAGGCATGCAATGGCCAAGAGGGGCACGTGACTAAGGGGGTTGCATGCGATGACAAGAGTAAGTGCCTTGTGTTCATGAGAGTTGATGACAAGGTGAGGCGATGTGCTAGCCAAGCCTTGCGATGAGATAGGTAGGACGCCTTTAGTGATACGACCTGTGCATGCATTGGTGTGCGATGGCCAGGCAAAAATGTGTATTAAGGCCATATGATGAATCTTGAAGTTTAGGTGTTGGCGTAAGAGAGGCGTTGACGCATGCGCTGGCCGAAGTGGTGTAGGCGTCCGAATGAAGCTTTGTGTTGGTGATAGAGAGGTGACTTTCATCCTAATCACTGGTTATGATTGTTGGGAATGTCCTAGAACTCTAAGTTCATGTTAAACATTCTATTTATCAATAAAATATTATTGAGTAATTTATTCAATAAAGTTGTTGATTTTGCATTCTATCATGAAAATCCAATAAACATATCCATGGCTATAGTGTGAATACTTTAACTTTATATGGTGAGATAAACAGGATCAAGTTAATAGTATATAGCCTAAATGGTCTAATAAGTATATGGATGAAATTGGGTATCTCATAAGTAAATGAATTCCATCTTGTAGGGCTATGTCCCGAGCTATTCATCCGATCTTATCCCCAAAATGGAAGGCTTATTGAGCAGTGTTGTTGGACTACTCTCACTCATACAGATCAAAGGATAATCCTGAACAAATAGGAGTTTATAGCTAGCTCGGGATTAAGATCGAGTTACTTAATAATGAAATAGTCAGTTTTAACAGTAAACATCATTATAAAGAAAAGTGACTATTTTCGTGGTCCAGTCTATATACAAACTCATTGCATAGGATGCCTTCACTAACATATCTCTATATGAATGATCTGTGGATCACATCGTTTGTACTACCTACAAAATTGGACCGATACAAATATAGACAGATATAACATAATGTAAAAAAAAAATTACAAATATGACCAAATTTAAATAATCTATCAGTGATAGACCATATTATTGGTAGGAGTCTATCAACGATAAAAGTCGGATAGACTTGTCTATATTTGCAATTTTTTTAAATGATGTTATACACTTGGTTATTATCCTAAAAATGCTACTAGTTGCAATTACCCTAAAAACAACTCAAATATCATGAATACATTGTATCTAAACATTCTAGAAGCAAAAATTAAAAATCACCCAATATGATTCTTAATACTTCCGACTGCCAATAGGCCTCATGCTTGCGAGGGAAGCCGATGACTAGACAACATTGGTAGTCAGAAGCTTATGGATGTCCATAGCAATGGACTTCTTCCAAGGTGAGAGTAGATTGATTATACCAGTGAAGTTATTATTGGCAAGTGAGTATTTGAAAGAATTACATCCTTAGGACGATATGACAGGACAAAGAGAATTCATTAAAGGACAAGCTTACGGATCCTATTGAAATGTAGGATTGCATTTGCCACTTGCAGGGTGTTTCATCATCTTCATTCCCTGTGGCCAATGTGTGCGAGTGACTAAAGCTCGCAACTTTGCAGGGATGGTCATCAAAAGCTAACCGAGATGATGGAAATCAAGAGAGAGATTTTGGGGGATAAGTAAAGAAGATGACAAGCATGAGGTTAAGAGAGGGGGAGAGAGAGATTTGGGAAAAGGGATGGGGACAAACTAAATCTTTTATCAACTTAATTCAAAATATTCAAGTCACTTATCAAATAAATTTAAATTAATTATCTTCTCAATTATATCAATTTTGGCTCCAAAAAGACAAAATTAAAGAGGAAACATAACCTAGAATTCGGGATGTTTAAATCTCATAATTTCACAGTACAATTACACTGTATGTGTAAATGTAAATTAGTTAAATCTCATAGTTTCATATTATTATTACATTGTATGTGTAAATTTATATTAGTTAATTACTAGAATATATCGACATTGGTAGAGAAAAATTTGTAAGATACAATATTATGTTATAATCAGTAATCATGAAAATTGATGGGTTAAAACCTCATAACTTCACATTATAATTACATTTTATGTGTAAATATAGATTAATTAAATTTCATAGTTTCATATTACTATTGGATTGTATTTGTAAATGTATATTAGTATATGAATGAGATTGGGTACCTCATTTTGGTACATATGTAAATGTATATTAGTATATGAATAAACGAATTCATGACATGAGGATTTCCATAAGTAGTGGAAGGATCGTTCCAAATTTCATTCATATATGAACAACACAATTACAATCACGAAACATAAACACACAGGCTATGCACAAACGAAATTACAGCATGCTTTTCTAAAGATTAAGGGATAGAACAAACATACCTTTGAAGACTCATCTTCAACACCCTAGATCATGAACGCTCGAACAGACTCCAAGACTGCAACACACAAATGCTCGTCCACCACGACCGCAACACAGCACGATCAACAAAGAACTCGAACACCGCGATCTCCAAGATCACGAACAATCATGAACTATGTCCAAGATCACGAATTATGTCGAAGTGTGGGTTCTATGTGGACTTGGTTAGAGGAAGAGACCAGAAAAGAACAATCGTGTAAACGATGGAGCAAGTGGGAGATGTGAAAGTCTATCATATAGACGATGTCCAATCGTTTAACAAACGCTATGCGATCGTTTAGTAGAAGCTACATGATCGTTTAGCTAATCAGCCAGCTGAATGTCTAGCGTATAGAAACACTCACGATCATCTAGTCTCTCTTCAACTGTCGTTTAGCAAATCTAATTTACTTAGCAGCCACCCGTGAGAACTTTCCGAGAATGAAAATCTCAATCCAACAACTACTAAATTTAGGAAAACATTTTTCCTTTTATCTCACGGTTACCATGAAACTACCAATAACCTCCCGCTCAATTGATTATTAGAGAAAAAGAGATAATTATCCAATAATTAATATTATTATAAATATATATGATAACCAACTTACCGTACTATATTTATAACTTATAGTTTTAATATTTCATCTCATGAAACATATCAACCATAGCTCTTTCTCTATTTCATGGCACTTAATGTAAATCTCATTTACATTAATTCTCCACTAGATGTATCTCATACATCATACCGATCATATCATATATAATCAAATTACCTCTTGTCAATTTGAACATTTCAAATCAACACCAAGAACTGATCCTTAACTTTAATCCATTGAGCTACCAAGGGGATCTTATGGACCTGTAGCTCGAAGCTCCAACGGTACGTGAATAACTGACTAAACTCTTTAGTCACGAGATCCACCATCTGTTAACTACCAGGTACTCCACTAAAGATTGACAACTAACTCTACTTAGCATACATATATTATATGTCTATCTTAACTAATCACAGTGTGATAATCCTTCACAGATCACTCGTAAGTACAGTGGCCAATATATGTTATGCCCCTGTAGTTACATCTAACTCCTTAAGTACCATTGATCCCTCTAATGAACATAAATCATAGTCCTACTATAACTGAGCTATGATGAGTCCTCTCTTTCAAATAGAAGTTGTGGCCACTATGTTCAAGCCCCGGAATCAGCTCTTAAGGGAGCAACTAACCAACCTGGAGATTTTTTTCACACAGTCACTTGTCATGCCAATGCTTTGTACGTTCTTTGTAGATCTTGGCATTTTCATACGCTTGAATTCTCCATTCGTCCAGCTCGAATAACTGAAGTTTTCTCTCCTCCCCTGTGGCCTTTAGATCAAAGTTAAGCTTCTTCACTACCCACAGCGCCTTATGCTCTAATTCCAATGGTAGATGACATGCCTTCCCAAACACCAACGCATATGGGGACATGACTATAAGTTTTTTATAGGCAGTTTTATAGCCCACAAGGCATCATCAAGCTTCATGGCCCAGCCCTTTCGTGAGGGATTCACCACCTTTTCTAAAATCATCTTGATTTCTCTATTAGACACTTTGGCTTAGCCGTTTGTCTACGGGTGATATGCGGTGGCGATCTTGTGATGGACATTGTATTTGAGCAGCAGTTTGTTAATGATGCGATTGACAAAGTGGGATCCTTCATCACTTATTATGGCATGTAGGGTGCCGAAACAAGTGAAGATGTTTCTCTGTAAGAATTTGAGATTGTCACCGCATTGTTTGCGACACATGATACCACTTTAATCCACTTGGAGACATAATCGATGGCCAATAGAATATATTTGTGACCATTTGATGGTGGAAATGGCCCCATGAAGTCTATGCCCCAAACGTCAAACAATTTGAATTCCAATATAATGTTCATCGGCATCACATTTTTCTCTGAAATGCTTCCAGTGATTGGCACTTATCGCATTTCATAGAATAGTCTCGCGCATCTTTAAATAGAGTCGACCAGTAATACTCGCTTTGTAGAACTTTTGTTGCTGTGCATTGACCCCCGAAATGTCTACCATAGAGTGAGTCATGGCATTGAAAAAGTATGCACTGAAAAAGCAGTCTCTGGCACAGAGTCTCAGGATTTGGTTTGGTCCGCTTCTGTAAAGATTCGGCTCGTCTCAGTAGTAGAATTTACATTCATGAATGAGCCGCTTCTTTTGGTGGGCTGTGTAATTTTCCAGAAACTGCTTGCAAACCAAGAAATTGACAACATCTGCGTACCATGGTAATTCTTCATGTTTAAACAACTACTCGTCTAGAAATGATGCATTCACATCCGACTGAATGCAGTCTACTTCAGGATTCTCTAATCTCGATAAGTGGTTAGCGACCTGGTTCTCCATTCCTTTGTGGTCAATTATCTCCATGTTAAATTCTTGGAGAAGGAGAACCCATCAGATTAGCCTCGGCTTTGCATGTTTCTTGGTCATTAAATACCTTATTGCTGAGTTGTCGGTCTGAACTAACTTTAGATCCCAATAACTAAAGTCTAAATTTTTTGATCGCAAGAAGCTCCTTCTATGTGGTGGTGTAGTTTGTTTGCGTGGAGTTCAACGTTCTGCTCGCATATGCGATGAGGTGTAACATTGTCTTTTCCTTTTGTGCTAACATTGCCCCCATCGCATAATCGCTGGCATCACACATCAGCTCGAATGGCTTTGTCTAGTCGGGTGCGATCAAAATAAGCACTGTAATCAATGCGTTCTTCAGTACTTTGAATGCGTTGAGGCATTGTGAATCAAAGTCAAAAGTTCTGTCAGCCTCTAGCAACGCACTCAATGGTCGAGCTATTTTAGAGAAGTCCTTCACAAATCGTTGGTTGAACCTTGCATGTCTCATGAAACTCCTTAGAGCCTTCACATTTACTGGAGGTGGAAGTTTTTCAATGGCCTCAATTTTTGCTTTATCCACCTCTAGCCCTTCCTTGGAAACCCTGTGCCCAAGCACAATTCCTTCGTTAACCATGAAATGGCATTTCTCCTAATATAGCACCAGATTGGTCTCTTCGCATCTTTTTAGTATCCTCTCCATGTTTTTCAGAAAAACTTCATACATTTGCCTGTAAATTGAGAAATCGTCCATAAAGATTTCCACTGAGTCCTTGAGATACTCGGAGAAGATTGCTATCATGCACCTCTGAAATGTGCTCGGCGCATTTCATAATCCAAACGGCATGCGGCGAAAAGCGAACGTTCCATATGGGAAGTGAATGTGGTCTTTTCTTGGTCTTTTGGTGCGATCAATATCTGGTTGTAGCCCGCATATCCATCAAGAAAACAAAAGTAGTCATTCCCCGCTAGTTGGTCTAGCATTTGATAAATGAAGGGTAAAGGGAAATAATCCTTCTTCGTCATCGGATTAAGCTTCCGTAGTCTATACAAATCCGCCAGTCAGTGACGGTCTTCATAGGTATTAACTCATTGTTTGCATTCGGGACTATTGTCATTCTGCCCTTCTTGAGAACGCATTGCAAGGGGCTAATCCATGTGCTATCGGCGATAGGATATATGATATCGGCGTCCAACCATTTAATGATCTCTTTCTTGACAACCTTCTTCATCGCATGGTTCAGTCTGCGTTGAGGTTCGACAGAGCCTTTCTTGTTTTCTTTGAGTCAAATTCTGTGCATGCAGTATGTCGGGCTAATACCTCTTATATTCGCTAGCGTCCATCCGATTGCTTTAATATACTTCTTCAAGATACTGAGCAGTGCATTTTCTTTTTCTTCTGGTAACGCAGAGGATATTATTATTGGCAAGGTTTCATTTTGCCCAAGGAAAACATACTTCAAATGATTTGGCATGGTTTTTAGCTCCAAGGTAGGTGGTTGTTCTACGGAAGGTTTCTTTGTTTTTCTCTCTTCATTCAAATTCAAATTTACGTCATTGTTCACCGTCTCCGTTATCACATGGCATGTTTCTACGGATGCTGTCACATCCTCTCCTTCTTCATCTTCTTCTTCGAACTCCAATTCTTCATCACAACTGTGTTCATTGTTAGCTTCTGATAGGTCTTCATCTTGTGGAAACTTCATCGCCTTGATGATGTTAAACCTGAGCTTTTTCCCATTGATGCTCATCGTGATCTCTCTTTTGTGCACATCTATTAGGGCTCGACCAGTAGATAAAAATTGTCGTCCCAATATGATAGGCAAATCTTTGTCCGCCTCATAATCTAGAATGATGAAGTCTGCTGGTAGAATGAATTTATCGATTGTAACCAAGACATCCTTCAACTTTCTTTCAGGGTGTACTAGGGACCTATGCACAAGCTGGAGAGTCACCGTCGTAGGCGTCAACTGCCCCACATTCAATTGTTTGAAGATTGAAAGGGGCATTAAATTTATACTCACCCTAAGATCGCATAATGCTTGACCGATGTAGATCTCGCCAATTGAGCAGGGTATCGTAAAGTTGCCTGGGTTGCACATCTTTAGTGGGATGATAGTGTTTGATTCTTGTGTTAACGCCACCGTAGCGAATTTTCCTGTGCTTCTTTTCTTCGACACCATATCCTTAAAAAACTTGGCATATTTCAGCATTTTCTCTATCGCTTCTGTAAATGGAATATTGATGTGTAGTTGTTTTAACATTTCCAGAAAGCAATGATACTGACCTTCATCATCTTGCTTCTTTTTCAGTCTTTACGGGAATGGTGGTAGCTATACTTTTATTGTTTCATGATCTAAAGGTTTAGAGGTAGTCGCAACTTCAAGTTCCATCATCTCGGGCTCTTCTGATTCATTTTGCGTCAACGGTTTCATTGGTTCCATTGCATTTGGATTGGTCTTGCTAGACTCCTCCCTAACCTCCGCCATCGTCTTTCTACTTCGCAGGGTGACTACTTGACATTGCTCTTTCCCTGTGTTCCCCGGGTTGCGTGGGAACTCAGTTGAGCTCGACAGCGTCCCCTGCGGTCTATTTTTCAGCTCTCCCACAATCTGTCTTATTTGGATTTTCAGGTTGCATATGGAAGTTGCCTGGTTCTGGAGAACCATCTCATTCTTTTCAATGTACTGTTTTAATAGGTTCTCCAGAGAGGATCATGGCGGTGCTTGAGAGCTACTGGCTTGTTGTTGCTGTTGACCGTTAGTTCGTTGGAAAAATCTTGGTGGTCCTTCTTTTTGTGCCAAAGGTTGGTAACTTTGTTGTTCGTTATTTTTCCATGCAAAATTAGGGTGGTTTCTCCACCCGTAGTTATATGTATTTGAGAAAGGGTTGTTCTTGACAAAGTAGATTGACTGCGGGTTCCGTGGGCACTCTTCAACCAAATGTGATTCTCCACATGTAGCACAGCTTGTGCTTGTCTGTTCTATTGCATTGACTTGCCCTCTTTGCGTTCTAGGATTGTTGATTGCGATGCCCTGTAACAAATTTATTATCACATTCATTTGATTTTGCAAAGACTCGATGGCACCATTATTTTCGTTACCTTCTCTGGGTTTTACTCGTTGATCGCTTTCTTGCCAATCTTTATGATTTTTCGATATGCGATCAAGAATGTTCTTCGCCTCATCATAAGTCTTATCTAGCAGACCGCCTGCTGCTGCCGCATTGGCAGCTGTCTGCGATGTAGGATTTAATCAATGATAGAATATCTCCATCTGAAGGCAGTTCGACAATCTGTTGTGTGGATAGTCTCACACTAATCTCTTAAACCTCGCCCACGTGTCGCTGAGCGATTTATCATTTTCTTGTTCAAAATTTGTGATTAGCTCCCTTCTTCTGGCATTATCTGTAGGAGGGAAATATTTCTTCATAAACTTCTCGATAACCTGTTCCCATGATGTTATCTCTCCTGGTTCGAGTGAATATGCCCATTTTCTTGCTTGATCGCATAGTGAAAATGGGAATAGCGTGAGTCGAACTTCTTCAGTGGAGATATTCGGGAACACAAAAGTGTTACAAATTCAATGAAACTCTAGAGATCGACATGCGGATCCTCGCCACATCGTACACCAAACTGTCCTACTGACTGGATCATCTGTAACATTACCGGCTTCATCTCAAACCTCGATCCTCTAAAGCTGGCCACATGATTCTTGGGGAGAAATCATAAAAGTTAGGTGACGCATAGTCCCAGATGGGTCTATTGCGGTCATTCGCCAGGAAGATAGGATTTACCATTATGTTGTTCGCTTTCGTGGCTCGTTCCTCCAGTTTTTCCGCCATTCTGGAAGTTCTTCCTTCTTATTGTCGGTGGTTGTTTCTCTGTCTTCTTTGAAATGTTCTTTCGATCTGTTGGTTGTAATTGGGCTCAGGAGCGTTTCCTTCACTCATGCGACGCTTGCCACTTCCTTTATTAAAGGAATGACAATGCACAAAGGTCAAAATCTGTAAAGAAAATAAAAGAGCTTGTTAGCACAATATATACCGTAGTCCCCGACAACGGCGCTAAAGAATTGATGCGTGTAAATTATGATGTGTTATGGTGTGAGTTTGTGGTGATGTGTGTTCTGTAGTGATCATACAATTTTTCCCAACAAGACCCAAGTATAAGCCTTCTTAGGTTTCCTGATAAGTCCAGGGTTGAACACAGAAACTACTAAGTAAATATGCGACAAACACTTTGATTCTATTGCGGTAGTAAAAACAAATGAAGTGGATGATGTTTCGATTAAGGTATTTCCTATACGACGGAGTTGAACGCAGAGTTGATAAAAGTGTAGAGTTACAATGAGTATGCGGTGAAGGGGTTTAGCTAACATTTCCTAAGATTGTGCACAAGTTATGCGATCATGCTACACACAAATAACAACATGTCATTTCTCAATGCAGAATGCCATAATTCCTATTTCTAGGACGCATGCGATGTGTATACGAAACAGTAGAGAGGACTTATGTCTAAGCCTCTACTCTTGTATATGCGATGAATAATGATGCACACATAAAACAAGGTGACCGCATACAATCGTTCCTATTTCTAAGGTGCATGCGATGTGTAAATAGCAATAGAACTTATGTCTAGGTTTCTATTTCTTGCTTATTCGATTCTAATCCGACATTCTCAAGCCTAGATTCTAATCTGACTCTCTCAAGTCTAGATTCTATCTTTAGACTACTCTTTCAAGTATGTCCAAATGATGGATGACGCATACATAAGATAAGATGATCGTATAAAATGTAAACTTTAAGTCATGCTAGCTAAGTACTTCTCAACCCATTCAGAAATTTAGCTACTCATGCGAGATATGGAGAGATTGAACATGGATTGAAATGAGATTTCCATTTTTTGTAAATAAGTACTAAATACAAAATAACAAATGGAATTGAGAGATAAGAAGCCCGATAAGCAATGTCTTGCTTCCCGGCGCCTTTTACATTGTTCTTTTTCACTCAAACTCCATTCTAGATGTGCATTCTTGCTCTCACAAGTGTTGGCCCTCTCTCCTTTGTAACGCTTTCCGATAGTCTCTCGATCTGTCCGGGAATGATCTCTCGGCTTCTTCATTTCCTTGCTCTTCTCCATCCTTTAAGTATATATATGAGTGTGTGTGTGAACAGACTAACTAACTCCCTAACTCGTTAAGCTCTATTTACATTGGTGGCCATTGGTATTTATAGAGCTCAAGGTGAAGCAGCCTTTCTTCCTAATGATTGCAATGATGGATGGCATTAATTCCCCTGCTCTGATGCGCCGATTAATGGTCATTGAAAGTTGAGTGTACTTGCTATAGTGTGGCTTCTAACGGCTTGTCAACTAAATTCGGAATCGACCGTCATCAGTTTTTCATCCCATCATGATTTATTATGCTGTCACCTTGATACGCAGTCTTTATGCGACCACCTTTTTAAGAACTTCTCACGATCGCATACAATTGCATGACTTGCGATTGCAATCTTCAAGCGTGCTGATGCCTTGTTCCTTTGGATCGCAATTTTACTTGTTCCATCGCATTATTTTTGCACAAAATAAGTAAATTAATTGCTTTTATGCGATGGACGCTTGCGATCGTAATTCGTTTCAGTTTAGCACTTTTGGATATGATATTACTTATTTTACCGTCGCATTCTCTCATTGTCTTACTTATTTGAGCTGTAGTAATTTGTATTTCTACCAGTTATCAATAGGCATAGACTTAGATAGATTCATTACCCGGAATTTAACTAAATATAATAAAACCCTAAATTGATAAAACAATTTAGTGGGAGAAAAATGATATATGGAATATATCAATTTTTAGCTCCCACGTTCCTAATGTAATAGTGTATTAACATGCAACGGAAGTAACGAGGATCTATAAGCATTCAAATTCACTAATTTTGGCAGAAACTAAAGCTTGCTCATCTAAGATAAGAGGGTTTATAGTCATAATTTTGAAGAACTATTCAAGATCTTGATCAAATAGCAACAGTCTTCTCCAAAGAACATTGTGAACCACCTCAAGATCTTCCTCACTATCCTTTTGGAGCTTTAGACCGAGTTATAGGACTCAAGAATAGCTTGAAGCAATGTAAACACAAGGAAAAGCTCACAACAGCACACTACTTGAAGAACTCTTTCTTCCAGCCGAAAATTTCTCTAAAATTTCTGTAGAATGCATGCCTCAAATTCACTCCAATCTTATTTATTTATTGTAGGTAAACATGCAAAGAAGAATGTTGCATGACTTGCAGCTCATGCGTGAAGTTATTGAAGATGAGGAAATGGATTTTGTGTGAGCATGAAGAAGACGGTAATGGAAATCCTTGATTTTCCATTTTGTGCATGTATTTCAACTTTCCAACTTTTCTCAAAATGAAAAAAAATTTCTAAATTCTATTTTGATTTTAAAACTTGAAATTTTAATAAAATTAATTTCATAAATTAATTTTTATATAATACTAATTAATTTAATATTAAATATTAAATTAATTTTTTTTGCATAAAATCATCTTCATATATTTAAATCATATTTAAATATATATTCTCCTATTTCATTTAATTTTAATTTGAGTGTTTCAAATTAATTTCTCAAGCTACTCTAAAGCTTAACTATTTATGAGCTAGTAGAGGGACCTCGCGGACCTACAGATCATGGGCTCCAACAATCCAAGATTAATTGGCTAAACTCATTAGACCGATCTAACTCTCATTCGTTAACTAATGTGTCACTCCACTATAGCTCATAGTCGAACTCCCCTCATTGTAGATACATTATGTCCACTTTATATAACCATAATCAGTAAGTCGATCCTTCACAGGTTGTTCGTAATCACAGCTGGGTCAAGATAACCGTTTTAGCCCTACGAGTACATCTTGTTCCTTAAGTTCCCACTGACCCTCTAATTAACAATTCTTATTCATAATCCCTATGAATCAAGTCCTTTCTCTATCTTGAGAAGGTGGGGCTTCGATTGTTCAAGACCTGGAATCAGTACTTAAGAGAACAACCTATCTACTAAACTTAAATCGGGTAGGAGTGAATTCTACCTTGCAGGGCTATGTCCCCAGCTATTCATCTGGTCTTATCCCCAAAGTGGGAAGCTTATTGAGTATTGTTGTTGGACTACTCTCACCGTTTGCAAATCAAATGATAATCTCGAACAAACCGGAGTTCATAGCTAGCTCAGGATTAAGATTGTTAACCTTATTTATTTAATAAATGAAATAGTCAGTTTTAACAGTAAACAGTGGTTATAAAGAAAAGTGACTATTTTCGTGGTCCAATCTATATGCAAACTCATTGCATAGGATTCCTCCACTCACATGTCTCAACATGAACGATCTATGGATCACATCGTTTGTAGCACTTTACAACTCTTTGCAACAACTATAGAGTGGGTCGCATCGAATAGTGTTACCAGGATGAGATATCCAATTTCATCCCTATACCTATTAGACCATTTAGGCTATATACTATTAACTTAATCTTGTTTATATCACTACATAAAGTTACAGTATTCAGACTATAGCCATGGATATATTTATTGGATTTTCATAATAGAATGCAAAATCAACAACTTATTATTATTGATAAATAGAATGTTTAACACAAATTGCAAGTTCTAGGACATTCGCAACACCTAAGGGTTCACACCTTAAGATCCATGCCCGGCTTCGTGTCACCCTGGGCGTGACCTCCCTTCGAAAAGTGTTTGAATGTGTCAATACCAAGGTGATAAGGAAAGTGTTCATAGTAAGTGGGAGAAGGACGCGTGTCGACGTATCTTACGGTCTCCTCCATTAGGTTGCACCATGAGATCCTATGGTTTGCCTACGTGTCGTCCTGGAGCGATCATCCCTTCGGACGGCCTAATCATAAGATTCGAAACAACATAAACTCCCGTAATGGATAGGATTTTTTAGGTTAATCTTTAACAATTATCTTTCCTTACGGTAGCCTGTTGAAGCATACCTCTGGGATCCAAAAATGGTAGAGTCACATCTACAAGATGAATTAAGCTAATTAATGAATCATTTACCTAAAAATGGTGGCTAAGACCAGTAGGAATAAAAATTATTCTGGTATTAGTAATTAGCTGAATTGGGAGGGATAGTTGATCACCCTTTGTTGGTTGTTGCTCTAAACCTCTGAAGTATCATTGCAAAAACTAAATCAATAGTTTAATTAGGGCTCCGTGATTGCTTTTTTTTTGTTGAATTGATTGGATACTTGTTTTTGTAATGGGTTAAGTCAAATATAATTGATACGGTCAATTGTTTGTTATTCGTTTCAGCATGTCTTCCACAATTATTTCCTTGCTTAAGAATGAAAACTAACTGGTGAAAACTATGTAATGTGTACATCTACTTTGAATAAGATTCTAGTTATAGATGATTTATAGTTCGTCTTAATGGAGGAGTGTCCTCTAATCCCCACTCGAAATGCATCCCAAGCATTGAGGGATGCTTATGACCACTGGACAAAGGCCAATGACAAGGCCCGAGTCTATATCTTGGCAAGTCTATCTGATGTTCTTACCAAGAAAGACGAGGCCCTGATCACTGCACTTCAAATCATAGAGCCCTTCTAGAAGATGTTTGGACAACCATCCACTTAGATCTGGTACGAGGCCCTCAAATACGTTTATGATGCGCGAAAGAAGGAAGGCTAATTAATGAGAGAAATGTTCTCGACCTGATGGTCCACTTCAATGTCACCGAGACGAATGGTTGGTCATCGACGAGTAGAGTCAGGTGTCCTTTATTCTAGAACCTCTTTCGAAGAGTTTCCTCTAATTTCATAGCAATATGGTTATGAATAAAATAGAATACACCATGACTACCCTCCTGAATGAGTTACAAACTTATCAGTCTCTTATGAAAAGTAAAGGACCGATAGAATGAGAGGAAAATGTTGCCTATTCTATGAAGTTCCACAAGGGTTCATCCTCTGGAGCTAGTTTGTTCCCTCATCGTCTGGTTCTAAAAGGATCCATAAAAATAAATGAGGGAAGGGGAAGGCTTCCACTGCTGGGAAAAGCAAGGCCAAGGTCAAGGTGGCCGACAAAGGCAAGTGCTTCCACTGCAATGTGAATGGTCACTAGAAAGACAATTGCCCCAAGTACCTTGTCGAGAAGAAGAAAAAAAAGGAAGGTAAATATGATTTACTAGTTCTAGAAACTTATTTAGTGGAAAATGATCATAATGTCTGGATACTCGATTCAGGGACCACTAATCATGTTTTTTCTTCTTTGCAGGGAATTAGTTCCTTCCAATGGCTCGAGGAGAGTGAAATGACGCTCAAGGTTGGAATGGAAGATGCCATTTCAGCTCGTATAGTGGGAGCTGTAAAGTTGTTTTTAAGAAATACATAGTTATTTTTGGAAAATTTGTGTATGGTTCCTAAGATTAAGAGGAACCTTGTATCTATTTCTTATCTAATTAAACAATCGTACTCGGTTTCTTTTTCATTAAATGAAATGTTCATTATGAAAAATAGTGTAACTATTTGTTCAACTAAATTAGAAAACAACTTATATGTGTTAAGACCAACTGAAGCAAAAGTACTTTTAAATCATGAGATGTTTAAAACTGCTAATACCCAAAGAAAAAAGCAAAGAACTTCTCTAAGTAACAATAATACATAACTTTGGCATTTGATATTAGGTCACATCAATCTCAATAGGATCAGGAGATTGGTAAAGGATGGACTTCTAAGCAAGTTAGAAGATGATTCATTACCTCCATGTGAATCCTGTCTTGAAGGAAAATGAGTAAAAAAAAACCTTTTAGTGGAAAAGGTTATAAAGCAAAATAGCTTGAGGAGTGTACAAATACTTCATCTCTTTTATAGTTGATTATTCGAGGTGTTACTTATACCTAATGGAGCATAAGCCTAAAGCCCTTGAAAAGTTCAAGGCATATAAGCCTGAAGTTGAAAACCTATTAGGTAAAACGATTAAAATATTTTGATCTGATCAAGATAGAGAGTACACGGATTTAGCATTCCAAGACTATATGATAGAAGTTGAAATTCAATCCCAACTTTCAGCACTTGGTACACCTCAACTGAATGATGTATCAAAAAGGAGAAATGGAACCTTGTTAGATATGGTTCGTTCTATGATGAGTTATGCTCAATTGTCTAGCTCATTTTAGGGGTATGCAATAAAGACTGCAGTTCATATATTGAATAATTTTCCCTCGAAGAGTGTTTCTAAAACACCTTTCAAGATATGGAAGGGGCATAAACCTAGTTTACATTACTTCAGAATTTGAGATTGTCCTGTGCATGTGTTAGTGACGAATCCTAAGAAGTTGGAACCTCGTTCAAGGTTATGTCAATTTGTGGGTTACCCTAAGTGTTAAGTGGTATGTCCTAAAACTTGCAGTTTTTATTGTTAAACATATTCTATTACCAATAAAGATATTATCGACGCTTATTCAATAAAAATGTTGTTGAATATGTAAATTGCACTTGTAAAGTTTAAATCCAATAAACTAAAGATCCATGGATATTATATGAATACTTGAACTTTATATGGAGACATAAGAGTGGATAGTGTTCAGTAAATAGTCAAAATGGTCTATAGTATATGAATAAGACTGGGTACTTATTCTAGTAACACTATTGGATGCCACCCACTCCGTAGTTGTTACAATTTGTTGTAAAGTGCTACAAACGAAGTGATCCTGATTCGTTCATGTATTTACATGAGGAGCGGGGGTGTCCTATGCAATGAGTTTGCATAAGATCGGACCAAGAAATAAGTCACTCTTACTTTATAACATTGTTTACTGTTTAAGATTGACTATTTCAAAGTGATGACCTAGGTAACTTGACCTTAATCCTGAGCTAAATATGAACTCCTATTTATATGGGATTATCCTTAGATTTTCATGGGTGAGGGTTGGCTCAACAACGCTGACTCAATAAGCCTCCCATTTCAAGGGTAAAATCGGGTAGATAGACGGGGACATAGGGTGCAAGGTGGAATTCGCTCCTACTCACTTTTAAGGATAGTAGAGAGGTTATTCCCTTAAGTGCTAACTCCGAGTCTTGAACAATGAGTCCTACCCTCTCATTGGCTCGAGAGGGACTTGATTTAGTAATTGGATCACAAATAAATTATTCATTGGAGAATCAGTAAGACTTAAGGAGCAAGATGTAATCTTAGGAGTAAAACAGCTTTTGACCTAGTCATTATTACGAACAACCTGTGAAGGATTGACTTACTAATCATGGTTATATCAAATGGACATAATATATCTACAGTGAGGGGAATGAATTTACTAGGCTTTAGTGGAGTGACCCGGTAGTTAACAAATGGTGGTTAATTAGGTTAAAGAGTGTAGCCGGTTAATCTTGGATTGTTAGAGCCCATGATCTGTAGGTTCATAAGGTCCCCCTACTAGCTCATATTGAA
The DNA here is from genome assembly GCF_027475165.1 of Benincasa hispida. NCBI lineage: Eukaryota > Viridiplantae > Streptophyta > Magnoliopsida > Cucurbitales > Cucurbitaceae > Benincasa > Benincasa hispida. The sequence goes on from NC_143488.1 coordinate 57,979,477, forward strand.
CTAAACCTTAGAACAGTGTAACGAACGAATTTTAAGTGTTCAAATTCGATTTTTGGAGCAAAGCGTTAAATATATACAATATATTTATCCTAATATTTAATTATGAATTAAACATAAAGAGAGAAAAAAATAGGAGATATTTAAATAAGATCTAAAAATCAAGATTATGAATAAGGATTCATATTGATTGGGATTAGTGTTGGATTTAATATTAAATTAAATTAATTAAATTGTTTAATTAATTATTTAATAGTAATTTAAAATTAAAATTTATTATTAGAATTAATTTTGAAATTAAATGAAATTGGTCAAAATTGCATCTTCTTGGAGGATCGCCCTTTTGGACTTGATGATCTTTTTGAAGGATCGATCTTTGGACTAGTTAATAGACTTGAATTTCATCTTGTGTAACTGAGTTCCCAACTCCTAAATCAGACAAGTCCCTAAAAAGATAGGCCTGTTAAGTTGGAAATTTAGTCATCTCACCCATAGTAATCAAAGAACCGCCCTCAAAGGCAGGATTTCCCAAAACACTGAGGATTGAGGTCATGTCACCTATGGCCGTTTAGGTGATATGTAAGTCTTTAGTATCAATAGCGTTATATATAGAGATGAATCATCTTGTAGTCCAGTATTATACAAACTCTTTGTATAGGACACCTCTGCTAGCATGTCTCTACATGAATGGTCAGGATCTACCATCTGTAGTAGTTCACAACACTTCCAAACCTCTACAAAGCGGGCCGTACCCATAGTGTCACTAGGATCAGGTATCCCTCCTTAATTCTTATACTATAGACCTATTTAGGTTATCACTTAAGGCATGATCCACTTGTATATCTCATATACATGCTAAATTTTACATATAATAACCATGGAGCTTTGTTTATTGGATATGATTAAATGCCAAAATGAAATAACTCTTATTGTATTCATAATAATGTGTATATATTACAAACAATGAGACTCCAGGAGAATTAGGACACCAATCCTAACACCCTGAGCTTTAATTTCTCTACTTATATATGTCCTACTAAGACCAGTGTGGTGAGTAGGTGATAATGGGCAGAAATGCACGTTATTACAGTGCTAAGTTCTTAAACAATGTTGGTTTGCGTTGATAAAATATGTTAGATTGCGTCCAAAAAGCATTAAATTCATAACATTGCGGTCGCATGCATTTATGCAGAATATGCGTTGATGCAAGGCGAAAAGAGCGATCATAAGAAATCAATGGACGAGCGCGGCATTACCGCTAGGCTTTGCGGTGATTTGTGTTCGCAAACATATGCTCAAGAAGGATTGCCGCATAAAGCCGGCGCAACTTGGTGGGCGCATTTGGGTGAAAGGCATAATTAATCACGTGTGGACAGAAAGTTGATGACAGTCGAATCCGAATTAAGTTGACAGCCGCTAACGTTAACAAGTACATTCAACTTTTCGGTGAAAAATATTCGGCGCATCAGTCAGGGAATTAAAGCCATCCCATCTGTGCAATAATAAGAGAGAAGCCGCCTTTCATCCGAAGTTCTATAAATACTAAAGGCATCATTCAAAAAAGGGGTTCACCAGCTCACGAGTTCACACGTTCTGTTCATAGTTTAGCCTTATTCTTAGATTTTCTTTTACTTTAAGGCGGACGCGAGAGAAGGAGGTTGTGTCGACAGGTCGTTCTGGTAAGCTTGGAACAGTGCTAGAAGCTTCAAATTCAGGGAGAGGCCCAGCTTCTGCGGAAGCAGGAATATCTTTTGAACCGAATAGAGTTGCTAGTGTAAAGCCTTGGGCAGCAAGGGATTGTTACCAGGCTCTCTACCTTTAACTTCCATTGTTATTGTGTATTCAAACTCATTTATAGAAATGGAATTTACTTCCCTATATCTGTTCACTTTCTATTTATCACGCATGAGTAGCTAAATCTATTGAATGGGTTGAGAAGCATTTAGCTAGCATAACTGGGGATCTTCATTCTATGCGATTATCTTGTATTATGTATGCTTCATTCGTCCATTAGAGATACTCGGGAGGGTAGTTTAAGGATAGGATCTAGGCTTGGGAAAGTCAAATTAGAATCTATGCTCGAGAGAGTCAGATTAGAACGCATAATCAAGAGATAGGAGCTTAGGAATAAGCACTGTTTGCTATTAACGTATCACATGCATCCTAGCGATAAGATATGATTATGTGGGGTCACCTTGCCTTTGTGCATCTTGCATCATCGCATAGGAAAAGAGTAGAGACTTAGGAATAAGCTCTATAGATACTTTTGCATTCAACGCATGCATCCTAGACTTAGGAGCACCGCATTTGCATTGGGTAATGACTTGCTGTGCATGGGTGTAGCATGATCGCATAGTCTGATGCATTCCCAAGTAACGCTAGCTAAAGACCTTCTTAACTCGTTCATCCGCATACTCAGTGCATCTATCACACAATCAGACTTTTCTCAAATCTGCCACATTTGTTTATTTTCATTACTGCAAACAACAATACCAACAACTATTGATTTATTTGGTTACCGCAAAGTCTTCTGAGAAATTTCCACCGCATATTGTTTCCCATGTCCCTATGTTCGACCCTGGACTTACCAGGAAACTCAGTGGGGTTTACACTTGGATTCCACTGAGAAAACTTGAGGGCTCAATGCATTTTTCATCATTGCATTTCATCCATAATTCCACCTCATAAAATAACGCATCAAGCTTTTGGCGCCGTTGCCGGGGACTTCGGCAAAATAGTGTGCTAACGGTAATTTTCTGATTTCTTTGCAGATTCTCAATCTCTGGTGAATTACGACCCAGAGATTGAGAGGACGTTCAGAAGGAGATTAAGAGACTGCTAACAACAATAGTCAGATAAAGAAAATATGACAGAGCAATCTGGAAACGGAGCACCAAACGAAAACAACGTCATGGCGAATCTAATCCTTATGGCTAACGATCGCAATAGGCCCATTAGGAACTATGCATCGCCAAACCTCTATGATTTCTCTTCAGGAATCATGAGGCCTACCCTCGATGGAAGCATATTCGAAATGGAACCGGTGATGCTGCAGATGACCTAGACTGCAGGACAATTCGAAGGACGACGTGGTAATGACCCACACGCCCAGCTCTGAAGCTTTATAGAAATCTGCAATACTTTTGCGTTCCCAAACATCTCTGCCGAAGAAGTTCAACTAACTTTGTTTCCATTTTCTCTTTGTGATCAGGAAAGAAAATGGGCATATTCCCTCGAGCCGGGAGAGATCACTTCTTGGGAACAAGTCGTAGAGAAATTTATGAAGAAATATTTTCCACCTACTAAGAATGCTAGACGAAGGAAACTCATAATTAATTTTGAACAAGACATGGACGAATCGTTCAGCGATTCCTGGGCGAGGTTTAAGAGGTTGGTTTGGGACTGTCCAGACAATGGATTACCAAACTGCCTTCAGATGAAAATCTTTTATAATGGTTAAATCCCGCTTCGCAGACCGCTGCCAATGCGGCGTCTGCTTGACAAATGTATGACGAGGCTAAAAACATCTTGGATCACATCTCTAAAAACCACGAGGATTGGAGAGAGAGTGATCAGAGACTGAGAATCAAGGATAACGACGCAAGTAATGGTGCTATTGCTTCACTACAGAATCAGATGACTGCAATGATGAACTTAATTCAGGGAATTCCGATCAGCAGCCCAACCTGCAAAATGGGCAAGTAAACGCAATTAGTCAAAACACCGCAAGGTGTGCGACTTGCAGTGATGGGCACGTAATGGAAGAATGCCCACCGAATCCACAGTCTATTTACTTTGTGAAAAATAATGCATTTTCGAATACCTACAACCCCGGGTGGAGAAACTACCCCAATTTTGCATAGAAGAATCAGCAGTAGAATTTCCAATCTGTGGTGCAGAAAGAAGGGCCATTTGGATTCTTCCCGCGCAACAACGGTCAGACAAGCAATCAAGCCAGTAGCTCGCAACTGCCGCAATCATCCTTCTTGGAGAGTCTGTTAAAGCAGTATATAGAGAAAAACGAAACTGTGCTTCAAAGTTAGGCTACATCCATTCACAATCTAGAATTACAGATGGGCCAGATTGCAAATGAGCTAAAGAACAAACAGCAAGGGGCTCTGTCGAGTTCAACAGAACTCCCACGCAACCTGGGGGGATCAGGTAAAGAGCAATGTCAAGCTGTGACATTGTGAAGTGGAAAAACTGTGGAGGGAGAAAGAAAGAAGCCTAGCCGGATTGCTCCCATTGCGGTGACACAAGAAGAAGAAGGAGAAAAAGAAGCAATAGAGCCAGAAGTTGCGTCTACCTCAAAGCCAACAGAGAAGGGGACTGTGAAAGTGTAGTTACCACCTTTTCCGCAGAGACTTAGAAGGAAAAAAAATGAAGAGGTACAGTACCAACACTTCCTGACTATGTTAAAACAATTACACATTAATATTCCATTCAATGAAGCGATTGAGGAGAAAGGATATGGTTACCAAGAAGAGGGGCACTGGTAAGTTTGCCACGGTGGCGTTAACACAAAGTTCAAAATCAATAATTCCACCAAAGATGAGCGATCTTGGGAGCTTTACCATACCTTGCTCCATAGGAGGACTGTACATCAGGCAAGCCTTGTGTGACTTTGGAGCCAGCAACAACTTGATGCCACTGTCGATCTTTAAGTAGCTGAATGTGGGGCAACTTGCGCCCACGATCGTGACTCTCTAATTTGCAGATAGATCTCTGGTGCATCCAGAGAGGAAGGTGAAGGACGTGCTGATTACCATTGACAAATTTATACTATAGTCGACTTCATCATCTTGGATTACGAGGTCGACAAAGATGTGCCCATCATCCTAGGGCGACCATTTTTATCAACAGGTCGTGCCCAGATTGATGTGCATAAAGAGGAGATCACTTTGAGCATCAATGGACAGAAGCTCAAGTTCAACATCATCTGTGCCATAAAGTTTCCTGATGAAGAAGACATGCATGACTCAGACGACGACCAGAATTTGATTGAAGAATAAAAGTTTGACAAAGAGAATGAAGAAGAGGATGCAAGTGTATCCATTACTGCCTGTAATGCGATCATAACAAAAATAAGCAAGAAAGAAGAGATGATCACAACCCAAGAAGAAGAGCCAACAGAAAAATAAGAAAGAAAAACAACGCAACCGTCCCTAGTAGAACCACTAACAATGGAATTAAAGACCCTGCCGAATGACTTAAATTACGCATTTTTGGGGCAGAATGAGAAGCTGCCAATAATAATTTCCTCGGGACTTAACGAAGACCAGAAGAATGTGTTGATGAGCATTATGAGGAAACATGTGCGAGCAATTGGCTGGACGCTCGCTGACATTCGAGGAATTAGCCCAGCATACGAATTCGTCTCGAAGAAGACCACAAGGCAACGATTGAACATCAGCCCAGGCTCAACCCTGCGATGAAAGAGGTCGTTAAAAAGGAGACATTAAATGGTTAGATGCAGGCATTATTTATCCGATAGCAGATAGCATGTGGGTTAGCCCCGTGTAATGTGTGCCAGAAAAGGGTGGCATGACGGTAGTCTCGAACAAAAATAATGAGCTAATACCCAAAGAACTGTCATCGAGTAGCGTATTTGCATGGACTACCACAAGCTAAATGCGGCAATGAAGAAAAATCATTTCCCTCTACCGTTCATTGACCAAATGCTAGACCGTCTAACTGGAAATGACTTCTACTACTTTCTGGATGGCTATGCCAGGTACAACCAGATTATGATTGCTCTAGAAGACCAGGACAAGACCACATTCACCTGCCCATATGGGACCTTTACTTTTTGTTGCATGTCGTTCGGCCTCTGCAATGCACCAAGCACGTTTCAAAGGTGCATGATGACCATCTTTTCAGACTATCTTGAGGACTCTGTTGAAATCTTCATGGACGACTTCTTTGTTTATGGGCACACTTATGAAGTCTGTCTAGCCAACCTGGAGAAGATACTAAAAAGATGCGAGGAGACGAATCTCGTTCTTAACTGGGAAAAATGCCATTTTATGGTAAAGGAGGGCATCGTGTTGAGGCAAAAGGTTTCCCGAGATGGGTTGGAGGTGGATAAAGCAAAAATAGAAGCAATTGAAAAACTTCCACCTCCAACAAGCGTAAAGGTTATACGAAGTTTCTTGGGGCATGCTGGATTCTACAGACGCTTTGTCAAAGACTTTTCGAAAATAGCACGACCACTGAGTGCTTTGTTGAAGGCTGATTGAAAATTTGATTTTGACGACAATTGCCTCAACATATTCAAAATTTTGAAGAATGCACTGATTACCGTACCTGTGTTAATTGCATCGGATTGGACACTTCCTTTTGAATTAATGTGCAATACAAGCGGGTATGCGATGGGAGCAGCTTTGGCACAGAAGAGAAAAACAATCTTACATCCCATCGCATATGCGAGTAAGACATTAAATCCTGCTCAGACCAATTACACCACCACAGAGAAATAGCTACTTGTGGTAATCTTTGCGTTGGAAAAATTTAGAGCATATCTGTTGGGAACAAAGGTACTCATCCATATTGATCATTTGGTAATAAAACACTTAATGACAAAGAAGGACGCAAAGTCGAGGTTGATCAGATGGGTTCTCCTCCTTCAAGAATTTGACATAGAAATAATTGATCGAAAGGGGATGGAGAACCAAGTTGCGGATTACTTGTCTAGATTGGAAAACCTTGAGGTTGACCACAATGAGTCAGAGGTGAGTGCATATTATCGCAATGTCATGACTCACTATATGGTGGACACTTTGGATTCTTTTGGCCAACATTGTTTAAGGATGCAGCTGATTACGTGATGAAGTGTGATCGGTGCTAATGCATAGGTAACATTTCATGGAAACATGCAATGCCGATGAACATCATCTTGGAGCTTGAGTTGTTCGACATATGGGAGATTGACTTCATGGGACCATTCCCTCCCTCAAATGGTAAAAATTATATTTTGTTAGCCGTCGACTATGTATCTAAGTGGGTAGAGGCAGTGGCATGCGCCGCAAGCGATGCGGAGGTACTCTCAATTCATGAAGAAAAATATTTTCACTCGCTTTGGCACTCCACGTGCCATAATAAGTGATGAAGGGTCCCACTTTTTCAATCATACTATCAAGGATCTGCTGCGCAAATATAACATTCTCCATAAAGTGGCCATCGCATACCACCCGCAGACGAATGGTCAGGCTGAGGTGTCCAATCGGGAGATCAAGCTGATACTTGAGAAGGTGGTAAGGCCTTCGCGAAAGGATTGGGCAAAAAAGCTTGACAATGCGTTGTGGGCATACTGAACTGCATTTAAAACACTCATAGGTATGTCTCCGTATGCGTTGGTATTTGGTAAGGCATGTCATTTGCCTCTGGAGTTGGAATACAAGTGACAGTGGGCGGTGAAAAGGCTAAACTTTGACTTGGAGAAACCAGGAGAAGCAAGAAAACTTCAACTGGTCGAGCTGGAGGAATGGAGGATGAGCGCATATAAGAACGCAAAGATCTACAAGGACGTGCAAAGCATTGGCACGACAAATACATATGCGGTAAAAATCTCCATGTGGAACAAAAGGTCTTGCTCTTCAATTCACGACTACGACTCTTTCCTGGCAAGTTTAAATCACACTGGTCCGACCCTTCATCATTAAAGAAATATTCCAACATGGTGCGGTGGAGCTGATTACTGAAGACGGGAGCCGTACGTTTAAGGTTAATGGGAAGCGAGTTAAGGCATATTGCGGGGGTGATTTTCAGCAAGAAAAGACCTTTGTAGACCTGAAAAACTCGGAATTGAGAAAAAAAATGGAGTGGCCCCTGCACTGGCAAGCAACATCATCTGGGGCACAAGTTTTCTGGAGTATTCTTTGTTTGGTTCTTGAACTCTCATTCCTTCGACATTTTAATCATCATTTATCTGTCTGCATTTTACTCATTACTTCTCTAAAAAAAAAGGAGATTGCGGTAAAAGAATGTTGTTTTGTTTAAAATTATTTGACCCTTTCACTGTTTTTCTTGCAACGATCGAGGCACAGGATTACGGAGGTGTTACACGAAGAAGCAAATTATCTTATTTCGTCACCGCAATCAAAGAAGATAGATCACTGCAAAGAAGGATGCATCAATACACAATGTGGTCGACAGTGCAAATTTGGGGGGTTGTATTCTTCCTTAAACTTCATTTCAAATTTTGCACTATCGCATCGCATTTTAGTTTTAAAAGTTTTATCACTGCATCCTCTTTGATTACCGCAATCATTTGACATGGATAAATTTAGTAAGTTACCGCATGTTGTTTCTTTACCAATTATGATTTCAATGATGAGACACATACTTCTATTTTTTCCGTATATACTCGAGTCAACTTAATCTTAGAAAAGTTACCTCATGAAATATTTCTAGAAGTTAAGGGTCTGCTAGCTTTCGTTCAAACTCTCTTTTTGAAGTTTTCTAAGAACATCGCGTGACTTCTTCCAATCTTTTGGCAATGGGGACATTGCTGCATTTCAAATTTGGGGGTGAGGTATTTATTTTCGACCTTGCTATTTTTAGCTTGAAAAAAAAATTGAGAATAACAACTCCACTGTCGACGCAATGGGGAAACCCATGATAAGAATTAAGTTGTGAAGGGCACTTACCCGTAGTTGGATGTCCGCATGACACACGTGGGGGCAAGCCAAAACAAAAGTAAGTCGCCAGGATCAACGCATAATTATAATGACCGCAACTCCGCTGCCAAGTAGGTATGAGTTTAGTCTGAGAAAGACCACATTGCTCGTAGTTGGATGTCTGCATGATGATGACATGCAGAAATGCATGTCATCTAGTCTTTTTACTTAGAATTATGAAGGTCGTTAGGCAGAATATGCGGCAATCATGATAGAAATCCACGAGAAAGTGAGCTTGCGTCGATTACATGTTGAATCTCAGCTAACACGTTATTTTGCTTTATTATGCATTCAATGTTCTATTTTTGTAGCTAACGCAGGAAATAAACGCAAACAGAAGTCGGACCACTGCATAGACAACCGCATACGGAGAAACTCTCCATCGCAAGGCAAATGCATTAGATCAACGCATGAATGTTACGGTAATCAGCCGTATGCGTTTATCGCATGGGAATTGCACTCGTCAGGCGATTGCGGTCATCATGTTGAGTTACGGTATTAAGCGAATGTGGCCATTGAATGATTGCGGCTACGCGACAATGCATTCTAATGGGATCAACGCAAGGTAGATGGAATGAACGCATCAACGCATCTACCTCGAGAAAAACCAAAAGATGATGTTGACATTTCACCTACCACGCTGTTGGTGGCAGAGGTCAAAAAGGACAAACGCGTCGAACGTCAGACTCAGAGCAGTCCAATTAATGTTGTCGGTCACCCAAGCTCTATAAATAGAAGCCGATGAGTTGAAATCAAGTTATCTGGAGATTATCCCTCCAACCGGGGATTTTCCCCGTGATCCAGACAAACTACGTGAGAAGATGGTTGATAGTTCTTCATCTCCTTCCTCCATTCTAAGTGACGACCAGAGCCATCGACCGAAGCTAGATCTCGAGAGAGTCAGCTCCTCTGCCCATCCATGGCACCACCGACAGCCTTGACGCGCATCTGCTGGAAGTAAAGCTTTGCTTCCAGCCGGTCATTTCCTTTTCCTTTCTTGTCTCATATTGTATTGTATGACATTTTGGAATTAAGGAATTGATACAATCTGTTTTCAATGCAATTCTCTATTCCTTCGACTCCATCTCCATCTGCTTTGCTTAGCATCTTTACTTTCATTGTAACACTTAGTGGGATTGTTTAGGTATTGCATACTTAGTCATGTGGATTAGGGATATGAAGCATGTAGCAACCCACCGAGAGGTGTGCATTGTGTGAGTGTGTGAGTAAACTTATTTTATTAGTGTGAAGTTGCTGCAACGCCCGTCTATAGGCTAACGCATTGCTTGTCTATTGATAACTTGTAGAAATACAAGTTATTTTTGCTCTTAAGTTGGAACAACTAAGGTTTTTAATGATAAATTCTCCTCATTTTTAGAAGAAACGCATGGAATTACTAAAACATTAGCACACTCATGCAAAAGAAGTTTTATCACTAAATATTGCGGCACTAACACATTGTATTGTAGGATCTCAAAGAAGCTAACGCATCATTAAGAAGTGTCACAGGAAAAGCACTAACCCATGAGCCATACGTCGGAGAGAGTTCAACACAGAGAAGATACATTGATCCAGGCTGATTGTGTCAAATCACCACTTGCAAGTATGGGCACCTGCAGCAGGCGACGTCTGAAAAGCTTTCGAGTGTCAAGCGGCTGACCAAGGCATGGACTTTAATGTTGCCCATCACCAAATGGACATGACCAACGCCTATAAATAGATGAAGTCCCTCCAGAGTTCGCAATTAGTGTATACATAGAAATTATCAAGATCCTTACTCTCTGTACAGCGTAGTCATAATTTTAGTTCTTTAGAAGCTGTGCTGTGGTGCCAAGACGATCAGAAGGGTTGAGAACCACCATCACCGCCGGTCAGGGAGCGGAGGAAGCCAATCTTGAGAAAGACACTTCATCCAACTCCTATACAAGTGATTGTACACAACAGAATTGAGCCAAAGAGATACAAGAGATTGTACTCTACGGCTTGACTCAGTTCCTTTCATCTCATTTATCGCTTTCATTTCATTTGATTGAATATTGCTTTTGTAAAGACAATTTGCTTCTTTATAAATTCATATATTTTGATCCATCATACTTGCCATTGTTTATTTCTTGTTTATGTTGAATGCATTTATACTTTATGCAAAATATCATTTCAAACGCTTAAGTCGACTTGATCAATTGGTGAAAGCATCCTTATCTTAGATTATTCGAAAGAATAGATAAGCCAGCATCAAGTAGGACGCCTAGTACATCTAGAGATAGAATTACTAGTGTTTATTGCATTCTGTGTTAGATGCATGCATCCTAGAGATAGGTTTTGTATGTTATTCGCATTGAGAAGTGTTGAATAAAGTCTAACGCATAAAAAAAGATAAGTAAATCATCCCATCTCATCCACATCACACTCTGGTTTGTGTACACTCATCTTAGACCGACACATATCACTTACATTAAAATCCATTTTCATATGATCCATCACTCACTACTCAACTCTTTTGTATCTTCTTGCACAAGTATAGCACTTTAGTGTAAATAACACATTTCTCTCATTCATTTAGGAAACCCCCCTACAATAGATACAACGCAAGGTCTGCGTTAGTTTAACTGAATCCCTGAGTTCTACCCTGAACATACCAGGAACCTAAATTGGATTTATACTTGGGTCTGGTTTAGGAAAACTTGAACATCAATAATAGAAGTGTCGTGCATTCTGTTGCACAGCTTTAATGCATCAACGCGTTACAAATACTTAAACGCATCAAAGTATCAATGCATCAATTATACTTAGAGCTTATTTTTCCAATCTACTTTATATAATACACTCCCAACTTGAATCATGATAGTAATGAACATCTATGAGTGAAGTCAGTAACAATCATTTGCCCGGGAGGGTAAGTGGTTGGTCGCATTAAGAAAAGTATGCATTGTTCACTAGGGATAGTAACAATCTTGCGTCAACCAAGTTCGTGTGTTTGTCTTGTATTATGTATGCTTCATTCATCCATTAGGGATACTCGGAAGGGTAGTCTAAGGACAGGATCTAGGCTTGGGAAGGTCAGGTCAGAATCTAGGCTTGAGAGAGTTAGATTAGAACATATAATACAAGAGATAGAAGCTTAGGAATAAGCACTGTTTGCTATTAACCCATCGTATGCATCCTAGAGATAGGATACGATTGAGTGTGGTCACCGCAGCGTTGTGTGCATTTCGCATCATCACATAGGAAAAGAGTAGAGACTTAGGAATAAGCTCTATGGATACTTTTGCATTCAACATATGCGTCCTAGGTTTTGGAGCACCGCATTTCCATTGGAAAATGATTTGCTGTGCATGAGTATAGCATGATCGCATTGGCTTACGTTGACTAGGGTTGCCCTTGCAGTCACTCTTAAGGGTTGCAATGAGAACATCTCCGCATTTTATCTATTTGCCCACACATTTATTTCATGTCAAGGTTTGTCGTATCTCTACATTTCATGCATATTCTCATTGTGTTGTCTGTTAGATAGGAGTAGGAGTAGGATTAACTTAGCAACATCCCCTCCATTCTTTTATTTAAACCGCTGTATGCACATCACCGGAAACATATAGTTACAAGTCCTTGTGTTCGACCTCAGATTACCCGAGAAACAGGCGTTCGCGTTATACTTGGCATGAGCGCAAGAGAACTTGTGGCAGGACGCATGGTCATCGCATACATTCGTTAACGCATTTTCATTCCAACACATGACCATCAACGCATGACTATCAATGCATATCTTAGGAACATGCATCGCATACCGCATCTAAGGGATTTTAGTTGTTGAATAATTTGACTTCTAATTTCACACCATCACATGACACACGTGGGGGTAAGCGAAAACGAAGGCAAGATACTTGGATCAGTGCAAGGTCAGAAAAATAATAATGTTAAGAAATATGCAAGGATAAAATCATTTGACACCTCGATGGAAAAGTTTTCTTTTTGAAATAAATCATGCGATGTCCCAGAATTTAGTAAAGTTCTTTTAAAGGTTAAGCTTACGGTCCCTAGGTCTTAGAAATATTTTAAGAGGAGACTTGAATAAGACTTAAAGAAATTTTGGTGTATAGGATTTGAACGAAGTATTCTTAAGAAATCTAGGAAAAGAGAATTGCGGTCGACATACTAAAGGAAATCTTTAGCTTATGCTTGATGACAAGCATTGTTTAAATTTGGGGGTGTGATAACGGGCAGAAATGCACGTTATTACAATGCTAAGTTCTTAAACAATGTTGACTTGCGTTGATAAAATATGTTAGATTGCGTCCAAAAAGCATTAAATTCATAACATTGCGGTCGCATGCGTTCATCGCATAGAAATAGTTGATTTTTGTATTTTTATGCAGAATATGCGTTGATGCAAGGCGCAAAGAGTGATCATAAGCATTTGTCCATTAGAGATACTCGGGAGGGTAGTTTAAGGATAGGATCTAGGCTTGGGAAAGTCAGGTTAGAATCTAGGCTCAGGAGAGTCAGATTAGAAAGCATAATCCAGAGATAAGAGCTTAGGAATAAGCACTGTTTGCTATTAACGCATCGCATGCATCCTAGAGATAGGATATGATTGTGTGTGGTCACCTTGCCTTTGTGCATCTTACATCATCACATAGGAAAAGAGTAGAGACTTAGGAATAAGCTCTATGGACAGTTATGCATTCAACGCATGGGTATTTTTGCATTCTTGTTTGGACTTTAATTGATTGTTTTTAAGGTAATTTGGTCCTTTATTAATTAATATTTTCTATTATTTAAATTTATTTTGTTATTTGTACAATTTTGAAATCTTTTTGCATAAAATTTGCTAGTAAAAATATTTCTGAACTCTTTTTAGAAATTTAATAATATTTTAAATTTAGTTTGGGGTATTTTCTATAATTCAGTCCATTGCAAGTAAACATTATTGACTCCAGTGCAAGGGTCTTTTTATTCGTCATGCGAGCTCTCCAATAGCCTAGAGTCTTATTCTTGAATTTATTAGTAAGAAAACTGAAATATCTGCATCCAATTTTTCATTCATAAATTACTTTGACCGAGTTTTTTCTTTTTATAAAGAAAAAAAGAAGAAAATTTTTAACTTCTATTCTTCTTTTAAACAAATTTATTGATGGATGAAATAAAGTAAAAACTCTAACACCTGTGATACAAAAGAGCTTTCCAATGGGAGGTTAAATAAGTTGGGGCTAGAGATGTCTCCAGGATGGGACGGAGCTGGGATGTTCCATTCCGTAAAATTTGGATCAGGTTCTTGTAGAAAATTTTTCTTTTTTTTTTTAAACCAATTAACTTAAATTACTAATGTAAGCAAATTTTAATTAAATAATTAACTTTATCACTAAATTGTTTATTATAATTAGTTTTACATGACAATTTAAATTTAAAGGTAAATTACTCAAATTTTGGTTTAAAAAAACTAATTAGTTTTTTAGTAGAAAGAAATAAATATAAATCAAATTACCTACATATATAATCTAAATTTAAATATTCAATTTAAACATATTCATTATCTTTCTTAATAAATAATCAAATTGAAATTTAAATGTAATATTTATATAATAATAATAATAATAATATAACATTAGATAATTATATGAAATAAATAGGTAGAAACTAATCGAGACGGGGATGGAGAACGAGACGGGAGCGGGGAATGTATTCCCCATTTCCATCCCCATTTAACTCACGGAGAATTATTTCCCTCCTCCCTCTTCCATTCCCTACCCCATTCAAGATGGGATCCAACAAGACCCATTTCTGTGGAGAAATTGAACATCTCTAATTGTGGCATGATTAACATCTATCAATGATAGATTTCAATAAGTAGTATCATTCATAGATACTAATAGATTTTCTTCGTCATTTTTCTATTTTTAAAAATCTCCAAATTAAATGTTAGATATCGACAGAGGCAGAAAGCTAAGAATCACAGTTTTAAAAATTAAGATATTTGAAGACCAATTTTCTTCTCTTAGACGGAGACGACTTGGAAATTGCGGTGAATGTGCTTGGCCATAGAGTAGTAACTTCACATTTTCTCATGAAATGTAAATTACTTTCGAAAAGTTGGATAACTGATAAATACCCGCTACCAAAAGTTCTTTTAACAAATCAAGGTTCATCACCGTCTTTTCCCTTCAAAATCCGTCCCCTTCTGTACAGATATCCATTCCAATCCAATGAGGAATCTGCTATTCTCATGGTTTTTGTTAGTACCCATATGGTCCATATTACTTCCACTAGACAATAACGTAGTCTTTGGACGATGCCTTGAGGATCAGCGGTCTCTGTTGCTGGAATTGAAGAATAATCTCGTATTCAATTCTTCCTTGTCCAAGAAACTCGTGCAGTGGAATGAAAGTATCAATTACTGTAATTGGACTGGTGTAATCTGCGAGGATGGCTGTGTTATAGCTCTTGATTTGAGCAACGAGTCCATCTCCGTTGGCATTGATGATTCAAGCAGTCTTTTCAGTCTTCGGTTCTTGCGAAATCTGAATTAGGCTTTCAACAGTTTCAATTCCTCGATTCCGTCCAGAATTGAAAGCCTTTCCAATTTGAGTGTGCTGAATATGTCTTATTCTGGATTTGGGGGCCAGATTCCTATTGAGATTTCAAACTTAACTGGGTTGGATACGCTCGATCTTACTAGCTCATCTCTCTTTCAAGTTTCGACACTGAAGCTTGAGAACCCAAATTTGATGACTCTGATTCAGAATTTGAGCAATTTGAGAGTCCTATATCTTGATGGTGTAGATTTGTCAGCAGGAGGAAGTGAATGGTGCAAGGCCTTATCGTCTTCATTGATTAATCTGAGAGTGTTGAGCTTATCGGAATGTTCTCTTACGGGACCTCTTGATTCTTCCCTTGTGAAGCTTAAGTATCTATTAGAACTTCGTCTCGATAATAACAACTTTTCCTCACCGGTTCCCAAGGAATTTGCAGATTTCTCAAATTTGACTTTGCTGCATCTTAGCAATTCAAGATTGTTTGGAGAATTTCCACAAAGTATTTTGCAGATATCAACTCTTCAGACTCTGGACTTATCTAATAATATGTTGCTGCAAGGTTCTCTTCCAGATTTTCAATCTATTAGACCCTTTCGAACTCTGGTTCTCCGTGACACAAATTTTTCTGGGGCACTGCCAAGTTCTATTGGATATTTGAAGAATTTGTCCAGATTAGACTTGGCGAGCTGCAACTTTGGTGGGCCAATCCCAAATTCTATCGAACAGCTCACACAACTCACGGATATGGATCTTTCGAGCAACAAGTTTGTTGGTCCAATCCCATCATTTTCTCTATTGAAGAATCTTACTGTCTTAAACCTGGCTCATAATCGGTTGAATAGTTCCTTGGCTTCCACCAAATGGGAAGAGCTTTCCAAACTCGTTAATCTTGATTTGCGTAACAATTCCCTCACTGGAAATATACCTTTATCGCTCTTCCATCTTCCATCAATCCAGGGGATTCATCTCTGCTATAACCAATTTACTGGTAGTTTGAATGATCTTTCCAAAGTGTCTTCTTTCTTACTTGATACACTTGATTTGACGAGCAATCAGCTAGGAGGTCCATTCCCTTTGTCATTTTTTGAACTTGAAGGTCTTAAGGATCTCTCACTTTCATTCAACAATTTCACCGGAAAATTGATTCTAGACATGTTCCAGCGGCTTAAATATATTACAAGACTTGAACTCTCAAGCAACAGCCTGTCAGTCGAAACAACCTCTGCCTTTCCTGCCCTTCCTCGGATGTACGTATTAGAGTTGGCTTCTTGCAAGTTGAAAAGATTCCCTGGCTTCCTCAGAAACCAATACGAACTCATCTCTCTTGATCTCTCTGATAATGAACTTGAAGGACAAATACCTCTCTGGATTTGGGATCACAGTGGCCTCACTAAATTAAATCTTTCTTGCAACTCTCTTGTCGGTTTTGAAGGGTCGCCTCAGAATCTATCTTCCAGACTCTTTCTTCTTGACATCCATTCCAACAAATTTCAAGGTCCACTAACATTCTTTCCTCCAAGCGCTGCCTATCTGGATTTCTCCAATAACAATTTCAGTTCTGTCCTTCCCCTCGACATTGGAAACTACCTTGGAGTCACAATCTTCTTTTCTCTATCAAGAAACCATATTCACGGAAGAATTCCTGAATCCATATGCAATGCTCTCAGTCTTCTGGTACTGGATCTGTCTCATAATAATTTGAGTGGTACGATTCCCCAGAGTCGAACTGAGATGATTAATTCTCTAGCAGTACTAAATCTGAAACAAAACGCCTTCAAAGGCTCTATTCCTAATATATTTCTAAATACATGCGCTCTGAAAACTCTCGACCTCAGTGAAAACGACATCGGGGGGCAAGTACCGAGTTCATTATCAAATTGCCGAGATTTGGAGGTTTTGGACCTTGGGAATAATCAGATATTTGATATGTTTCCATGTCAATTAAAGAACATATCCACCTTGCGTGTTCTTATTCTTCGATCGAACCAATTTTATGGGAATTTTGGATGTCCAGAGAGCAATGGCAGCTGGCCTAACTTGCAAATTATCGACCTGTCTCGAAACAACTTCAGTGGTGATCTACCTGGGAAAGTCTTAATAGAGTGGAAAGCAATGGTGGATGAGGAAGATTATAGCAAGTCAAGAGCTAATCACCTCCATTTTAGTTTCTTCGAATTCAGTTATGTTAACTATCAGGATAGAGTAACAGTTGGAAGCAAGAGTCTAGAGGTGGAACTGACGAAAATCCTAACCATCTTCACATCCATCGACTTCTCGTGCAATAACTTCCATGGCCATATACCTGCAGAAATAGGAGAGCTCAAGGCGCTTTATCTTCTCAACTTGTCCCACAATGCTTTGTCCGGTGAAATTCCTTCATCTATAGGAAACTTGATTGAGCTGGGTTCTTTGG
This sequence comes from Benincasa hispida, assembly GCF_027475165.1. Lineage (NCBI taxonomy): Eukaryota > Viridiplantae > Streptophyta > Magnoliopsida > Cucurbitales > Cucurbitaceae > Benincasa > Benincasa hispida. The sequence continues at coordinate 57,997,092 of NC_143488.1, forward strand.
ACCTTTCAAGTAACCTGCTTAGTGGCAAAATTCCTTCAGAGCTTTCAAGACTAACGTTTCTATCTATATTGAATTTGTCCTACAACTTGTTGGTTGGGAAGATCCCCATTGGTTCTCAAATCCAAACATTTGCACTAGATTCCTTCGTAGGTAACGAAGGATTATGCGGATCACCTTTGCGGAAGGAATGTGGAATTGCCATTAAACCATCATCTTCAGATACTATAATGGAAGCTTCAGAAGATGAATTTGAATGGACATACATAATAAGTGCCCTTGGATTCATACCAGGAGTGATCACGGGCGTAATTGCCGGTCTTTACGTCTGGGATAAAAGATCGAATACTTTGATGCGATGGGCCTCAAAGAAAAGAAGGGTTTAAATCTCGTTCGGAAAATAAGAATTGGGACTTAGAATTTGAATAGTGCAGATGTGGATTGGGATTTATATATTGTAAATTTGGTACCAAAAATGGTCACAGTAAACAATTCCGATTGCTTGCTCCGGAATATAATCGACGAAAATGGCCGGCTAATAACTTGTTTAAAAAATACTCATAAATTGAAAATTACTAAACTCTTCGTAGCCTTTATAACCTACTTTGGAGTTTTAATCAGCAGGAAGAAATTGAGACGTGACTATTTAGAAGAAGATAATAATAATAATAATAATAATAAGGTGGTAGGTTTTTTCCCGAGAAATTGTCAAAAATGGAATAATAAGAAAAATATTTAAATCCTAGAGCAAAAAGAAATGATCAACGGAAACAGCTTCAGTTTTTAAAAGAGAATTCCAAAATTACCCCTCCATATTTCAAATTTTTTGTGCGTATATCGCGGATTTGCCGATTTTTTCCGTCACTTCTTCGTTCTTCTTCGCTTGATTTCAATTTCGACAACTTCTTAGTGTAGTTTTCAACTTCACAATTTCGCTGGATCAATATTTCAACAACTTCAACTACAACTGTAGTCACATCTTCAACTTCAACTTCAACGAAAATTTCAACCTCGATTTCAATTTAGTATTCCCGATTCAATTCATCTGATCATTGATTTCAATTCATTTTCTTCTTCTTCTTTGGTCCAAAAAATAGAATTCACCTCTCAAGAAAATTGAAATGTGAAACATTGAGGAAGAGAAGATTCACTTTCATATCTATTACTTCGTTATCTTTTTTTTTTTTCTTGGATTTTTGTGACTTTGTTTCTCTTTTTTTCCTCCCTTATTCTTATTCTTCACAAAATGTTGGATACCAATATTGGTAGGATTATGTATTGTATTATTATTTATCTATCCCAAATAGACAGAGATAGACGTCTATCTTTGTCTATCTCTTTGTTTTGTTCCTATTTTGTTTTGAATTGAATTCATTACTTTGTATTGTATTGTATCGTATCAACAAGATAGAACTATTCATTGTTAGCCAACGATATATCACTATTTCTGTCTATCTCATATCATCGAGATTGGGTGTATCAGTGTTAGACATAGATAAAAGTCTATCTTTGTCTATCATCGATAGACGGAGATAGAATTCTATCTTTGTCTATCACTGATAGATGGAGATAGATGCCTAACTCTGATTATCCCTGATAGATGAAGATAGATGCCTATCTTTGACTATCACTCACTGACAGAGATAGACACCTATCTTTGTCTATCTCTTTGTTTTGTCCCTATTTGTTTTGAATTGAATTCACCACTCTATATTGTATTGTATTAGCGAGGTAGAACTATTTATTGATAGACAACGATATAACACTATTTTTGTCTATCATTCATCATTTTGATTAGGTGTATCGGTGATAGATAGAGATAAACTCTATCTTTGTGTATCATTATCTTTGTCTATCAATGATAGACAAAGATAGAACTCTATCAGTGTCTATCAATCTATCATTGTCTATCTGATAAACACTGATAGAGTTCTATCTTTGTTTATGACTTATAGACAAAGATATAACTCTATTTTTATCTATCACTATTGGATATTTTCATGATGAGTTCAGTGATATTTTCATTATGTGTTTCTTATATATTTTTTTTTTCATTTTTGTAGATTACCATGACTATTCCTAAAGTTGTTTTTTATGGAGGACAGTGGAATGATTTATCACTCCTATGAGAATTATGATGTTGCCGGAATTTTTGGTAGATGATCAGATAGACTTTAATGGTTTAGTTGGTTTAATGTATGAAGAGATTCAATTGAATGGATTGGTAGATTTGCCAGTTTTATTGGATTTTGGTAAAAATAATATTCAAATTGTGGTTCCAATAAAAAAGGATAAAGACGTTTTTTGGTATCTGACTTTGGCTAAAGATGCAATCAATAGACATCCATTAGTTGCTCATATAAGTGTTTGTTCTTGGAAGGGTCTTCTTCTGCTATTAGTAGTGTAGTTGACAATAGTGATAGAATGTTATATTTAGGTTCTTGTTCTTCTTCAAATGATGAAGTTATAAGAGATATTTTTTTTATGGTGATTTGAAGAAAAAATGTATTTGAGAGTAAAGAAGTACTTTCAAAGTGTTTTTACATAAATGCAGTGAAGAATAATTTTCAATTTAGGACTACAAGATCAAATTCAAAGTTTGTCGAGTTCAAATATTTGCAAGAAAGCTGCAAATGGTATGTTAGGGAATCTCAGTATAAAAATAGTGAGTTGTGGATGTTTAGGAAGTACATTTCTGAGCATGATTGCCCATTGAACAGAACTCAAATTTGTCATAGACAAGCTTCTTCGTCAATAATTGACAATTGCTTGATATTCCTAGAGACATTATTCATAAAGCTCCTATAACACTTGGAGTTAATATAAGTTATCAAAAATCTTGGAGGAAAAAAGAACACATAGTAAATAAATTAAAAGAAGATGTAGTTGAATCATTCACCTTTATTCCAAGATTTTTTGAAAAGTTTAATGAAATGAATCCAGGTATGATAGAAAGTGAATCATACACCTTTATTCCTTAGCAAATTCTTATCTTTTTTCATTGTAGATAGAAAGTGATAGACAATTATCACTATCTATTAGTGATAGTTATCTATAGACAGGGATAGTTGTCTATGAAGAAACTTTTATCAAAGAGTACTTCTGAGCGAAAGCAAGATCGTTCCAAATTTATTGTGACAAAATTACCGCATTCACAATCGAACAGACTAATTATGCATTTAATAATAAATTACGACATTCTTTGAACTTTAAACACCAAAGAGAACAAGATACATACCACTTGACGAACCCTTCTTCGCCTGAAATCTCACTCTCATCAATGGACTGCACCTCTCGCTCTCGTTGTGCAAGCCAAACCAATCATCCACCAAATCGCTGTCGTCTACCCACGAACAGACTCCTCACGAACGAGGCAGCAGGGAAGACACCACCACTCAGAACCTTCGGTATTCTCGGAGTGAGAATCTAGGAGGTGTGGGCTCTGTTGGATTTGGTAGAAGGAATGAGGAAGGAACGATCGTTTACCACGATCAAGCAAGTGGGAGAAATCAGATGTCTATCGCATAGACGACTTCTTGATCATTTAGGTAAAGTTACACGATCGTGTAGTAAAAGGGGTGAGATCATATAGACGATCATTTTGTAAGACCTCGGGCACGCGATCGCGTAGAAAAAAGCTAGATGATCGTTTAGTAAATTCTATGCGATCATTTAGGAAAGGTGCTCATGTACACGATCGTTTAGTAAACATTGAGCTGTCGTGTATGCTCTCGGTTTGCTATGCGATAGGCAGTGTACTAATCGGTGAGTGAAGATTTGATCTTCTTGCAAAATAAAGACCATTTTCATTTTATCCTTCAATTACGAAAACTGAATGCAACCTCCCACTAACTCATTCGGTTACGGAGAAAAAAGCGCAAACAACTATCCCATAATTAAATTAAATAATAAATATAATTATATTATATTTATAACCTATGGTTTAATATCACATCAAATGCAACATATGAACCACAATCTTTCTCATCCACTAGACATAAATCATATTTATATCATTTTCCTCCAATTAATGTATCTCATACATCATGTCAACCATATCATATATAATTGACCAGTTCAATCATATCATATATAATCGAACTCCCTCTTGTTATTTTGAACACTTCAAACTGACCCAAAAACTGATTCTCAACTTGAATCCATTGAGCTACCAAGGGAATCTTCTGGACCTATGGCTCGAAGCTCCAACGGTACATGGATAGCTGACTAAACTCTTTAGCCACGAGATCCACCATCCGTTAATTATCAGACATTCCACTAAAGACTGACACTTGCACTCTTCTCACCACAGATATATTTCTATGTGCATCGGATATAACCAATCAACAGTACGATAACCCTTCACAGATGCTCGTAAGTACAGCTGGACCAATTTACCGTTATTCCCCTGTAGGTACATCTAACTCCTTAAGTACCATTAATCCCTCTAATGAACAATACAACATAGTCCTACTATGTGTGAACACCTCTCGAGCCATGAGAAGAAGTGTAGGGCCACATCCTTCAAGCCTTGGAATCAGCCCTTAAGGAAGCAATCTATCTACTTACCCCTGCTTCGGGGAATGAGTGAATTCTATCTTGTGTAGCTGATTTCCCAGCTCCCAAATCAGATGAATCCCCAAAATGGTAGGTTTGAGTCGACGATCTGGCCACTCGCACCCATGCAAGACAAAGGACCGCCCTCAAAGGTAGGAGTTCCCAACTGACTCAAGATTGAGGTCATGTTACCTATGGTTATCCTAGTGAAGTGAAGTCTTTGTCATGAACGACGTTATATAACGAGACTATAACACTTCGTGGTTCGATCTTATACAAACTCCTTTGTATAGGATGCCCCCACTCACATGTCTCCACATGAATGATCAGGATCAGATCATCTGTAGCAAGTCACAACAATTGTAATTATTCTACAAAGTGGGTCGCATCCGTAGTGTTACCATGATAAGATTTCTCTTTTATATCCATATACTACAGACCATTTTGGTTATCACTTAAGACATGATCCACCTGTATGTCTCCACATACATGCTTAAGTTACAATGACAACCAGGGATCTTAGTTTATTGGTTTGTGGTAAAGCAATTAAAACATCCAATGTTCCATAGACAATAGTGAAGAAAATATCATATATTATTACATCACAAGCGTTTGTTCAATACTGTATTTACAAACTATAGGTCCCAACGAGAGTTTAGGGCATCATCCCCAACACTCTATCACTGCCTATCTTAGATAGATAACAATAGACATCTATCATTGTCTATCTATACAGTTTTGTTACTATTTATGCTAATAGAAATTTTTTAGTGTATTTTTACAGGTACCTACACTACTTTAGAAATGGATGATATGAAGGGATCGAATCCCGAGCAACAGTGTGTGAACGCCTTAAATTTTCGTTTTTTGTTTAAAAGAAACAAAATACAACAACAACAAAAATGAACAATGGATAAACATTCAAATCAACAAGCTTAGAAGAGAGAAGAAAAGGGAAGAAGAATATCACATACCTTTGTTGAATCACAATCTCTTCACGATTTCCTCGTCATCTTCTCTGGAATGATTCTCTAATGAACATTAGGCACCACCGTAAGTGAGACCTCGTTATTCCTATAGCTTTCCAAAAATACCCTTACGGCTAATTTAATCAAATAACCATTATTTATTAATTAGCCCATTAATTAAATAACTATGTGAAATCCAATTTAATATATATTTAATTAATCAATATACATCATATGTTTATTTGCCTCCACCTCTCAAAATTATTTAATTAATTCTTTATGAATCTAATTCATAAGAATTTAATATTTGAATCATATTCAAATATTTTTCTCTTAATTATAGATCAAATCTATAATTAACCATATCATATTAATCTCATTAATATGTTATTCCATAAATTGATTTGAACAATTCAAATCATTCATCTTTTCCTTTAGTAAGCTAACAAGGGAACCTTATGGACCTACAGATTAGAAGCTTCAATGATATGGAATTAATTAATTAAACTCTTTAATTAAATTAATCAATATTCATTAACTACTAGACACTCTACTAAATACCGATAGTTGCACTCTTCGCACTATAGATATATTTCTGTGTCCACGGATATAACCAATCAACATTGAGTCAACCCTTCACAAATCGCTCGTAATTATAGTTGGGTCAAATTACCATTTTATCCCTATAGTTACATCTAACTTCTTAAGTACCACTGATCCCTCTAACGAACAAACAGTTTATAATCCAACTATAAACTAACACCTCTCAGGCTAGTGAGAGGTTGAGGCCTCAATGTTCAAGACCCGGAATCAGCTATTAAGGGAACAATTTATCTACTTCCTCTGAAGACAGGAAGGAATGAATTCCATCTTGTGTAGTTGTGTTCCTAGCTCCCCACTCAGGAAAATCCTCAAAATGGTAGGTTTGTTGAATCGGCTAATTTGGCCACTCTCACCCCATACAAATCAAAAGATCGCTCTCATAGACAAGAGTTCACAACTCACTCAGGATAAAGGTTAAGTCATCTATGGTCATCCTAGTGAAATGTAAGTCTCTTCTAGCAACGATGTTATAAAGAGAGACTATTCATTTTGCGATTCGGTCTTACACAAAATCTTTATATAGAATACCCCCGCTCGCATGCGATCAGATCATTTGTAGCACTTTACAACAATTGTAACATCTACAAAAAGAGCCGTATTCGTAATGTTACCAGGATAAGGTACCCAATCTTATCCATATACTACAAACCATTTAGGTTATCACTTAAACATGATCCACTTGTATGTCTCCACATACATGTTTAAGTTTCATAAAATAACCTTGAATCTTAGTTTATTGGATTGAATTAATATAGTCTAAACGGTAATAAAATACTTCTTATTTTATTAGATATGTAGTTTGTCTTTACAGACCACAAGATACATGAGATTTAAGACATAAACTTCAACAATCTCCCACTTGTCCTAAAACGAGTGGAATGTACAATATCAAATATAATAGAATGAATGGAGTATATATAGTATCAAGTACCATGAGTGGGATGTATAGTATCAAATACATACAATAAATTAGGGCATACAATATACCCCACAAAATCTCTCACTTGCCCTAGATTAGGTGACTCATATTTCGTAGACCTAGACTCTCTAGGTGACCCTCAAACAATTTAGCCGTGAGAGGCTTTGTAAATGGATTAGCAATGTTGTACTCCGAGGCAATCTGTATGACAATTACATCTCCCCGATGCACAATCTCCCTAATGAGATGTTACTTGTGCTAAATATGCTTTCCTCATTTATGACTACGAGGCTGCTTGGAGTTCGCCACTGCACCACTGTTATCACAATAAAGGGTGATAGGCAGATTAATGTTTGAAACGACTTCCAAATTCGTCAGAAAATTCTTGAGCCAGATGGCTTCTTTAGCAGCTTCACAAGAAACTATATATTCTGCCTCCATAGTGGAATCTGCAATACAACCTTATTTAATGCTACATCATACTATAACCCCTCCATTCAGAGTGAACACTGATCCTGATGTAGATTTCCTACAATCTTTATCAATATGAAAATAAGAGTCAGTGTATCCTGTAAGGATCAAATTCTTAGTTCCATACACGAACATATAGTTCTTTATTCTCCGTAGCTACTTGAGGATCATTTTGACCGTTGTCCAATGATCTAATCCTAGATTGGATTGATATCTACTGACAATCTCTACTACATAACAAATGTCAGGTTTGGTACACTTTTACATGACAACAGGTGAGAAAGTTTCTACATAGTCCACTCCCTCCATCTGGGTAAAACTCTTTACCACTAGTCTAGCTATAAAGGTCTGTACATTTCCATCTACACTTTTTTTCCTCTTGTAGATCTACTTAAAACCTATATAGGTATTACCTCATCAGGTTGATCTACAAGCTCCCAGATAGAATTGGAGTACATAGACTCCATTTCTTGATTCATGGCCTTAATCCATTCATCCTTGTTCCCTTTTTGTAAGACAATAGATCCTCAATACCATCATTAGATATGATGTTTTGGGCTTATGTTAAACCCATGTAGCAAAAAGGTGGGTTCACAATCCTCCCACTATGTCGAGGAAATCTCAACTCTTGAGAAGGATTAGCTTGACTGGATGAACCGACATCAACAACTCTTGTTGATGTACTAGTCTCTTTAACAACTCTTGTTGAAGTCTCAGTATTATCATCAGAAATCGTTCTTAAAACTATTTTGCTTCATGGTTTGTGGTCCCTTATATGATCTTCCTCTAAGAAAGTAGTGTTTGTCGATACAAACACTTTACATTCCTTTGGATCAAAGAAGTATCCACCTCTTATTTCCTTATGGTAGCCTACAAATAGGCATAATTTTGAATGAGGTTCCAACTTTTTGGGATTTTTTACAAGCACATGGTTGGACATCCCCAAATCCTGAAATGGCGTAAATTACCTTTACGACCTCTCCAAAACTCTAAAGATATTTCAAAAACACTCTTGGATGGAACATTGTTCAAAATGTAAATAGCAGTCTCCACTGAAAATTCCCAAAACGTGTCAGGAAGTTGAGCATAGCTCATTATAAATTGAACCATGTCCAATAGGGTTTTATTTCTCCTTTTTGATATTCCATTATGCTGAGGTGTACCAGGGTTGAGAGTTGGGACGTTAATCCATGTTCTATCATATAGTTCTGGAATCTTAAGCTCACATACTCTCCACCACAATCATATCATAGTGTTTTTACCTTTTTACCTAACAAGTTTTCAACCTCAATCTTATATTCCTTGAACTTTTCAAGTGCTTCAAACTTGTGTTGCATTAGGTAAAGATACTTGTATCTTGAACAATCATCTATGAAAAAGATGAAATATTCATACCCTCATCTTGCTTTTACATTCATCGGACTATAGAGATCTGAATGTATAAGCTCCAAGGCCTCTTTTGCTTTATAACCTTTTCTAGTAAAAGGTCGTTTTGTCATCTTGTCTTCAAGGCATGGCTCACATACAGGTAAATAGTTTTCTTTTAAACCCTTTAGAAGTCCACTTTTCATCAATCTCTCAATCCTATTGAGATTAATGTGACCTAATCTTAGATGCCAAAGGTGGGCCTTTTCTTTAGGAGAAATCCTTGGTCTCTTTGCAGTTGTTGTCATTTTGAACATTTCAGTATTTAGAAAAACCTTGTTTTATTACATATAAGTTACTTTCTTCTGAAGCAAATTCTATCTCCATTCCGTTCTTGAAAATAGACACTTTACTTCCAGAGAATGAGAGAAAATAATTTTGCTCAATCAAACAAGAAACAGAGATTAAATTCCTTTTCATATTAGGAACTACATATACATCATCTAATAACGTATATCGTTTCTTGTCCATGAGTAACTTAAGCCTGCCTACTGCAACAGCTGAAATGACCTCACCAGTACCGACTCGAAGAGTCATCTATCCACCTTCCAATTGTTTCCACGAATCAAATCCCTGATGAGAAGAACACACATGATTAGTGGCCCTTGAATCAACTATCCAGTTAGAATCATTACTCTCGAGGAAAAGTAAATCAGATTTACTGTCATCGGATCTCTTCCTATGCTGGAGAGCAATGGGATCAGCTTGAACTCCCTTATTATGAATTCCAAATTTTTCTTCTGAGGTTAAACCTCTTTTATAACTTTTGCCTCTTCTATTAGTCTCTTGACATTCAATATGGACTGAGTTCAAATAAGGAGCTGACATTATTGGTTTCGTCTATATAATACCCATCCTGCTTGAATTATGAGGACTTTAGCTCAAATAATTCTCGCATTGATTATATGATCTAAAGTGCAGTAATCATACTATCAAATCTCTTGGCCAATATATCAGGTATGCTTGCCAAAATGTGAACTCGTGCCTCAATATTGGCCTTCATCCACTTTTTGTATGAATCACGAACACTTAGTGTTGCATCAGGTGGGATTAGAGGACATTCCTTAGTCAATACGAAATTAAGGTTATTTACCACGAATATAGTTTTAATTGATTCTTTCCAAATTTCTTAATTGAATTCAGTCAACATTTTAGCTTTTAGAAGGTTCATTAAAGTGCTAGACATGTTTGCTGATACAAAAAAAAATTACTCATTTTTAGACACTTATGCAAAAATTCATTTTAGTCCAATCAATTTTAGCAAAACCTTAATAATGAACCTCAATCATTATTCTATTTTGTAATGATGCTTCAGTGGTTTAGGAAAAAAGCCACTGAAGGGTGGTCAGTCACCCTTCCACTGAATTGAGACATTTCTCAACCAATCATCACACCAAAATAACTCTTATTCCTATTATGATTAGTAACCATTGGTTTGGTCAAGAAATCATTAACTTGCTTAACAATTTCTTGTAAGTGTGACCCTTCATTTTAGACCCTAGAGTTCCGTTCTAATGAGTCAATCGAAGGGAAAGATTAATTGGGGAAAAAACTAAAGCGATCCTATCCATAAATTTTTTCTGGAGTTCATCCTGATATTGACCTAATGCACAAACCATCTGAAGGAAAACTCTCCCTATGCGCCACGAGGTCGTGCCAGAAGGTCTCACAATGCAAACCAATGAAGGAGACCGTAGGACATGTTGACAGACATCTCTCTCCTACTTACTATAAACACTTTCTCCATTCACCTTGATATTGACCCATGCAAACACCATCCGAAGGGGGACGCTTCTAGGGCACCATGAGGCCAAGCATGAGTCTCACGGGGTGAACTTTTAGAGAGAACCTGATAACGTGCAAAAACTTGATGTGTTTTTTTATTGAATTGAAATACGGATGATATGCGTTGATGGATTGCATTGTGCACTCAAGTTTCCTCGACGGAATTCAAGTGGCTAGCATTACTCGGGAATGCGTCAGACTATGTGATCATGTTATAACCATGCACAGCAAGTCATTTTCCAATGTAAATGCGATGCTCCTAAGTCTAAGACGCATGTGTTGAATGCAAAGTGTCCATAGAGCTTATCCCTAAGTCTCTACTCTTGTCCTATGCGTTGATGCAAATGCATGAAAGCAAGGTGACCGCATACAATCATATCTTATCACTAAGATGCATGCGATGCGTTATTAACAAATAGTGCTCATTCCTAAGAGCCTATCTCTCGTTAATGCGTTCTAATCTAGTTCTTCCAAACCTAGATTCTAACCTAACCTTCCCAAGTCGAGATCCTGTCCTTAGACTACCCCCCCGAGTATCTCTAATGGATGAATGAAGCATACATAAACAAGATAATCGCAAAGAATGAAGATTCCCTAGTTGTGCTAGCTAAATGCTTCTCAACCCATTCAACTGATTTAGCTACTCATGCGTGAATCATAGAGAGTGAACAAGTATAGAGAAAGAAATTCCATTCTTATAAATGAGTTGAGTACAAAATGCCAATGGAAGTTTAAGGTAGAGAGCCTAGTAGCAATTCCTTGCTGACCGAGGCTTTTTACACTGGAATCTCTATTCTAATCTAAAGATATTCCCGCTTCCACAGGCTTCGGCCCTCTCTCTGTCTTTGGAGCTTTCGACGCTCTCCCAAGCTTACCGGAACAAACTACCGGCACAACTTTCTCCCTCACGTCCGCCTTAAGATGAAAGAAAACCATGGACAAAGTCGTGAACTTGTAAAGTGATGAATTAATCGACCGCTTAACCCCTTCTCTGAAGAATGCACTTGGTATTTATAGAGCTTCCATGGTGAAAGGCAGCTTCTCTCTCCCGATTGTACAAATGGGACAACTTTAGTTCTTGATTGACGCACCGAATAATTATCACCGATAAAGCTGAATGTACTTCATGACCATTATCGGTTGTCAACTTAATTTGTATCCAACTGTCATCAACTTTCTGTCCCCTCACTCTTAATTATCCTTTCACCCGAATGCGCCCACTGTAACAACCCCACCTCCTAAGACTACTAAAGGGAATCGCTACTGCATACATGCATAAATATTCTCATTGAAGAAAATAAACTGAATAAAAAAAATAGTCATAATCTTGAACTACATTAAGTATATAAGAAAATGTTCTAACATATCTCAAAATCTTAAATCATTCAACCCGGGCATCCTTTTTAACAAGAAACAAATTATATAAAAAGAATTAAATTAAATTATAATAAAACCATGAATGAAATAAAAAAAAAACAAAACATGCAAAAATATAAAGGGTCAAATGCGGAAGCGAATTTTTGGTTCCTTTGGCAATGTCACGGATTCCTCTTGTCAGTCGCCCGATTGTCCTTGCCCTTATCTAGAAAAAAAAATAAAGATAAAGGTTGAGTGTAAAATACTCATTAAGTGATCCCATTACTGGGATTAGACTATGCATCCACGAGCAAAGAAAGATAGCCTGTGGCTCATACAGTTACATCGGTTTTTGATGATGAAAGGAAAACCAAAAGACGTACCATTTTGCCTTGAAACGTATGTCTAGCGGCCCGTAGGCACACGTCAAACATGATAATAACATGAACGTGACCCATCGACCCACGCATGTCTAGCGGCCCGTAGGCACACCGTCAAACATAATAATAACATGAATGTGAACCAATCGACTCACGCATGTCTAGCGGCCCGTAGGCACACCGTCAAACATGATAATAACATGAACGTTAACTTGTCGGTTCACGCATGTCTAGTGGCCCGTAGGCACACCGTCAAAACATGAAACATGAAAATAAAAGTAACATGAACATAAACCTATTGGCTCACGCATGTCTAGCGGCCCGTAGGCACATCGTCAAACATGATAATAACATACGTCAAGGCGAGACAATAAACCGCTCTACTGGTCTATTCATGCATCACATACATAATATCAGTACTGATTTGAAATTTTAACATGATCATACTACTTGTAACTACCATGCAACTAGCAAAACATAATGTCAAACAAAATCATGCTCCAGAGTCCACCAAGTAACTTGATAGGTCTAATCTAGATCGTCTGGCACGAAGGCACCGATAATAGTATCACTTACCTCAACTTGGTCTCAAAAGTCTACACAAATAACTCCTTAATAGCCCTTGAATAAAACTCCAATCAACCCTAAGATATAACCACAAGTTTAGTTTAGAACCTATGGCCTAGGAAGTGAGTCAAAATTAAGTAAATCCTCGGGGTCCAAGTTTGAAGGATAACCAACCAAATTACACAAAACTTACCCAAACTAAAACTCTTCGCTGAAGAGAATGGTCTTTTCTTTGATAGCAACACCCTGAAGTCTTCAAAAAAAAAAAAATCCAAATCCTGAAAGTCGACACAATGGGTAACAACTACAATTGTTTCCAACACCAAGAGACACTTTAAAAAGACTCCAACACCAAACCTTGCCCAAAATAATCCATCTCTTACCCAAACTCCAAAAAGGCAATGGTGGCCAACGGCGAGGCTGTCGGCACTACTCGCAGCGGAGATGGAATGGCGAAGCTGGCGACACTGCTTGCGGCGGCGATGGAAGATAAAGTTGGCGGCAGCTAGGTCTGGAAGGAAAAGAAGAAGAAGAAGAAGAGAAGGGGGGGGGGGGGGGGGCTACACGTGCGTGGTTGAGGGGAGGGAGAGAAAAGTAAATTTATTTTTTTTTCTTTTTCCTTTTCTCTTTTCTTTAACCCTTTCCATAAATATATATAACAAAATTAAACTCTTCCTTATCCCTTTTTTTTTTAAAAAAAAAAAAAAAACAAATTCCTTAATTATCTCCCAAAATATATATACGTATATATATTTTTTCCTTTTCCTTAAAAAAAAAATCTAATATACACATTTAATTATCTCCATAGATAATTCAATCTCCCAAAATATATGCCAAAATAAAACTCAAATAATTCCAAATAATTAAATCACATTTTAGCTTAGCCAAAAACATAAATTTCATGTAATTTATCCGAGTAGCCAACAATAATAATAAAAAAAAAACTTAATCACAAAATAAAGTAGGATATTACAGCCCACCATGTTGCACTGACCAAGTTGCAACGATTCTTCTTGGGCGAATATTTGCGAGCAAGATCAACGCAAAGTCTTGCGGTGAAGTTGCGTTCGACCAATGAATTCCTATGATTGCAATCTTTGCATTGCGTTAACGCATATTCTGCACAAAACTATAAAGATCAACTATTCTAATGCGTTGGACGCATGCAACCACAATATTATAGATTTTATGCTTAATGAACGCAATTTAACATATTTCATCAACGCAATCCAATATTGTTTAAGAACTTAGCAGAACCTGAGTGGAAAAATTGATATATCGTATACAACTTTTTCTCCCATTGAATATTTTAAAATTTTAGGATTTTATACTTAGGTAAATTTCAATTCATCTAAGTTCTTGTTAAATTTGCTTGATATAATGCTTATATTGAATAGTTTAACAATGTGTGATTTTATTCATTAAACTATTTAATGAAGTTAATCACCTATTATATGCTTATAAAATATTTGCCTAATTCACCTTCCAGGTCAGTTCCTAGGTAGAGGTGTTCCGTTTTTGTTAGCTTAAAAACCTCAGTCTGGATAGAAAGTTCCTTAGACAAAGGTCTCTTATGGACAATCATTTTTATAAATTTAATCATTTAAACGGAGTTCAGTTTAATCCTATTAAAACGAATTAAAAGATTAACCTATTTTTAATCTCATTAGAAACACATTTAACATAAGTCTAGGTGAATTAATTGAATGGATCAAATCCCGCAGCGAACGCGTTTTGTGAAAACGCCTTTCATCCCGCAATTCGATTTTTATATAAATAAAATCATTATACTAAAACAGAATATAAACATGTAAAATAGCATATTTTAGAACTATTCTTACCTTTGTAGATTCTCAAGTTCCAAGAACGATTCTCTCCAAGTTCCAACGAACAACTCCTCCTACGATCTTGATCATGAACGATTTCTTAAACAATCACAAACACAACCACGAGAGTAACCTCGTTGTTCTCTATGATTCCAATAGAAGGATAGATGGTATCCAACTATTGGGAGAGGGAGAGAAGAAAAGGCTTTTGGAGAGCAGAGAGGATTTTTTTTGTGGCTTAGTGATGCATTCATACCATGCGATTAAATAAATATTGAAAATTGGGTTCTAAGCACTGTTTTGTCTAGTTAAACCCAAGTATAAGCTCAACTAGAGTCTTGGTGAGTTCAAGGTTGAACTTAGGGATTGCTTTGTTGTGAATGCATTGACAACTAATGTTTTGATCTTGACGCAATTTGAACACTAAATAGGTGATGGATTTTGATGTTATTCTAATTCTGAGATTAATTTTAGTAATGGATGCGATGGGACTTTTCACTTTAAGTGAAACAATGTATGTGACAAATGTGAAATTCAAATGAGAGATGGTAGGGTCGAGAAGAATATCACTAACATTCCCTAAGAAAATATATAAATCATGTGTTCAAGCAGTACACTTGATATTATAAACTACACCTATCAGTGTACATAGCCACAATATCCTATTTCTTGGATGCATGCGATGAGTGAATATTGTGAAAGATATTTCTTTATTTCTAAAGAATATCTCTTCTTGTTTTATGAGTTCTAAATCTCTAGTTCTTTGAACCTAGATTTAATCTACTTAAAATAATCTGTCGAGTTATTTAAGTGTTTCAATAAGCATGCATAAAACAAGCAAAATGCATAGTTTAAATATTGCTTAATTCATTTTAGTTAAATGCTTCTCGACCCATAAATGGTTTAATGACTCATAATGAGAATAGAAAAGATGGATGAGGAATGAACTGAATATGTATTCGTATTGAGGAATTAGGTCTATCAACATTTATACGATATAAATACATTAAGATAGAAAATAGAGATAGAGAAACAAGTCGTGGTCTGCAATTTCTTGCTTTCTCCAAATTTATATATGACTGTTTCACTAGAAGTCTTGAGAATGGGTTCCTCTTCTGTCTCCAGATGTGATTCTTAAGTTTCCCTCAAGTTTTTCAAATGGTGGAAATAGGAGTGGAATTTTTGCAGAGTTTTCTTTCTTATTCCCTTCGAGTGTTTTTTTGCATGGCGATTTCATGACATATTTATAGGCGTTCAGAGGAAACTTTTCCTCTCTTACTAATGATTGTGCTGATAAGCTGCATTAAATTCCATACCCTAATGCACCACCTGCTGCATGTCAGAAGTTCTTTGGTTCTACAATGAAGATTTCTTATCAACTACCAGCTTGACCATTGATTTAACTTCCACCGCTCACACGTCATGTTATATCTCATCGCCTGAAGCCACCAACTTGGCCAACTATGCGATCATATATTGGCGTTGAGACACATGCGACTGCATCAGTAGATTTTCTACACTAAACAAAGTATGATTTTTAACCTTTTGTAGACATATTAAGTTTTGTGTGTGTGTGATCGCCTGATGTAACTAATTTCATGAATTCATTATCAAGTTGTCTTATTTTCAAAGCTTTTTCCTAATTGTTTTAGATAAAAGAGGCATAATAACTTGTATTTCTACAAGTTATCACACCCCAAATTTAAAACAATGCTTGTCCTCAAGCATATACTTAGAGTCTTAATAAATCTTGATCATTTTGACACGTCGCCTAGACTTCTCAGAGTGTTTTCAACACAACTTGCTGGACCAAAGCTTTCTTTATTTTTACTCTTCTACCTATGAAAATATTTCTAGTCTTTAGATGCAGTAAACTTATTCTTAAAAAATCCCTTACTCATTTCCAAAACTATCTTATATTTCATTTTTCAGGAATCGGCTTTAGGTTTGAGAAATTTCCAAAACAAAACAAAATTCTCCTTAGTGTATTAATTAGATTTTGATAATGCGCTGAACCGAGCATCTCACCTTCGTTTTGGCTTTCCCCCACGGGTGTCATGTGGACATCCAACTACGAACAAGATGCTCTTTTCAGACTTAACTCATGCCTATGGCAGTGGAGTCGTGATTAATTATTTCTTGCATTGATCACAGCATCTCACCTTCGTTTTGGTTTGTCCCCACGGGTGTCATGCAAACATCCAACTACGAGCAAGATCCGATTTCAACGCTTTTTCTATGAGGTATTAAGAAATAAGAATTGAACGCATTAAGCTTAAACCTCTCAACCCCTAAATTTAAAGAGCAACAAGGTCCTCATTGTTGAAAATCGAAATATCCGATAGTGTCAGAAAGATATCACAAAGGAGGTATGAGGTAAAGCTTGCACGCATACGAAATTCAAGATGTGTTTCCTAAGGGAAAATCCTAAAACCTAATACTGGCACTAATTTAGCTAATCATTGCATTGAAACACAGTATTATCGATGAGGTCTCTTATGGAACATGACAAAAATAACAAAAAATTATTAAGTGATCAGAAAAAAATAAACGAGATATAAGCCAAACAAAAAAAGGCAAGAAAAATTGCATATAATGGAATTCATGAATTCATTCATAATTCGATGATAGGTGAATACAAATGGAAAGAAATTGAAAACAAAAATACTCCCAAATTTAATTTTCTCTCGCATTGTTGTTTTGCTCCTGCAGTGGTGCGTTTTCATCAGGGAAGCATAGTGGAGCTTGGAGATGTGGGGGAATAGGTGGTCCAACCATTAGACGAAGAACGACATCTTGAAAGAATTGTATCATAAAATGAAACTGCTTGTGTTGCCTTTGCATTTGCTGGCAAATGAAGTTACGCATAACGCTTTGTTAGTTTTGTACAAATTCCTTCAACTTGTTTTGTTGTCAAATAAGTTCCTCTTGCTGTCGCCTTAGATCATTCATTTGCATTGCAATGAATGCTGCTACCGCAAAAGCTCATCAAGACCTTTTAAGATTGGCTCTCGAAGGTCATCATGGAGGAATTTATACCACTCATTATCAGAATCGATTCCCTCTGGCGCGTTGGCATCGTTGCGTTGGATTCCTTCGTCAGTTTGACGCTCACTAGCCTTACCAATGCCTGATTCACCGCCTATTTCTAGTATAGGAATTGGTAAGCTTGGGTCATCAGCAGTGATACATGGTGGGCTAGATTTGGATGTAGGGGAAGGTGAAGGTGTTGGTAGTTTAGTTGAAGTAGTGCAATGAGAAAAAGGCATTCTTCAAAAGTAGGGGGCTTTTCAAACGAAGGTGGGCGTTTGTTCAGATCGGCGCCTAGCCTAGGAGACTCCCCTTGATCATCATCGATAAGGTTTGGCTTTTTGCAAGGTGGGGACCTTTCATCGCGGGGTTTTGCAATTAACCTTTCTTCAACCCTTGGTGAAATAGTTACCTTTCACTTTTTTCATTGAAGATGCTCAGGAAGCATTGGGTGTTGTTAGGGCTGTCACTTGGTTTGCTCTTTGGGCTGGCTCTCAGATTGAGCTGGAAGTCTCATGAGGCGGAAAAGGAACTAACTTATAAGACTTCTTCTGACCTCGACATCCTCCTTTTCCTCGAACCATCCTTGTGCAACGCATAGTTCCGTAATCAGCGATGGGAAGAAGAGTTGCTCCTTTGGTCTTAAGAATGATGACCATATCTGATCTGCAATAATGCGACCAATATTGATTGGGATTAGCCGCATTATGCAGTATATGGTCATCACTCTATCTCTTAATACAGAGTGATCATGCATTGTTGGGATCAACTTTCTCTTGACAAAGTACAACCACACGTTCGCTTCAGGCGTTAGGTTGTATAGCGATAGCATCCTGACCCCTTTTGCTGAAGTAGACCACTTTGTCCCTGGAAGAGCTACCACCTTCAACGCCTTCCTCTATTCTTCAAAAGTAGGCATTTCTATCACTCGGTTTCCTTTGGTGTTGGGGATATCTTCCAAGTTATACAATTGATTAATCTTTTTAACCCCGAACTCAAAAGTTGTTTCATCAACATCCACTCAGTAGAGATCCTTGTGAGGCTTCCCCTCATAAAATGCAGTCACTATTGATGCTTTGACCATTTTTGGCCCTTCACAGAAGTCCCTATATTTCAATGCATCGATTACGTCTATGATGAATGAAGGCAAAGGTGCATTTTTAGGGAAGAACCCATCTCTATCAGTATCGGAGGCCTCTTCTTAGGCACTCTTTTTTCTACCACTGCGGGTGCTTTGCCCTTGTCTTCTCTTCATGCCCCCACTCTTTTTGGTGCCATTTCCTTCTTCGAGGCACCATCTACTTCAGACCTTCTTTTTTTCTCTTCCTCTTTCTTTTTCTTCTCTTCTTCCTCATGATTTTTTTTCAAATTGCACTCGATGTGCTTGACCTTCTCTTTTCTGGCCTTTTTATCCTCATCACTTTCTTCCCTCCACTTCTTTTCAAATTCAAGTGGGCGAGATCCACACTATCTAAGTATTTGTCTGATTGTGATTGTGAAGGGGCCCCTGCTTATTCAATTTCATCATCTATTTCATGCTGGAGTTAAGTCACCGTGATGAGATTTCGTAGCTTCGATCCTTAGTCCTTCAAGGCCCTTTTTTACTTTCTTGGCCTTGCTCTTGAATTTCTCTATCAATTTCTCCTTAGATGATGTGAGCAAGACCACTTCATCACTTCCCCTCTTTCCCCCTCTTGTGTTTTTCTGCTATAAAGGCTCGTCTTCCACATCTACAACATCAATGCATGCCACTCCTGTTGCACTGCTTTGTCTTCTCGCCTTTTTCTCTTCGAACGCGGTGAACATTCTTCCTAAGGGACCTTCCTAGACACTTAACCGGCTCGATGCAGTAGATGCTAGCACCTCGAGGCCATTCACCGCATGAACAGAACCATGCAGAGACATTTCAGCACCAACCGTTTCCTAGCTCGATTGGTTTACTACATCTTTGTCTTCGAGGGAGTTGAGCGATTTGAGGTTTTTTAGGATATCTCCATAGATTTCCCACTCATTTTGTCGCCTTGCTTCACTAGCATTGGACATTCTTGGCCGAAGGCATTCATGTGGCGATGAAGATCAAGACAATGCAAGTTCAGGTCTAATAAGGGTGGGGTTGGAAAGGGGAGAAGACGCCATAATGGGTGGTGGCACATAACCGGCACAATAACGACTGGGAAGGTAATAGGTTAGAGGCTAGATGAGGGGACAACCACCTCATAAGAGGAGGAGGATGTGGCAGTGTGGGTGGAGGAAGGGATGTTTTGGTGAGCCATTTATGCAGGAAGGGTGCTAGAATGTTTAGAGAATGGGTTGGCTGGAAAAGCTAGGGCTACCAGAAAGTTCAGAAGACTTAGGGTTCGTTCGAAAGCGCAGATAGTTTGGGAGGAAGAAAGGGAGTAGTTTAAATGGGCATTCGAGTGGGAGAGGAAACGATTTGATGAGTGGCTCGAGGAAATGATGATGCACGTGCAATAAATGAGATGGGAAAGAATGTCAGGCGGCACGTCCCTTCGTCTACATTTCCCTCACCCGCAGTGAGTTTGATAAGGATGCGTTGGGTTACAATCCCCATGCTCCCCCAAACTCATTGCAACACTCGATGCATCTAAACCCTGATCCCCCTCTCCCAAATTTATCCAATCCTATCGAGCAGTCAAATGTTCCAAAAGTAGTAAATTAAATGAAAAATAAAGAAAAACAAGAAAAGCATAAAAGGATACAAAAAAGGATATAATGCATCTCTGAAAAAGATGTCATCGCTTCTTAGCACCCATACTTCTTACACTTTATTATTCAAGTTTTCCCAAATCTATGGAGGCCTTTTCATGATCAAACTTGCCTCCATAGTAAGGTTTGATTCTTTGAACATTGACCTTAAATGTGTTAATTCCATCTTCATGTGTCAGCTCTACCACTCCATGAGGGTAGATTTCTTTTATGATGAAAGGTCCTAACCATCGAGACCTTAGTTTTCCTGGAAATAAACGCAATCATGGGTTAAATAGTAAAACTTTTTAGCCAATTTCAAAATTTTTTTTTACTGATGCATTGGTCATGTCAACGCTTCATGCGCTCCTTATAGATTTTGGCGTTCTCGTATGTTTGTAATCTCCATTCATCCAATTCCAACAACTATAGTTTTCTTACTTCACTCGAAGCTTCCATGCTGAAGTTGAGTTGCTTTGTTGCCCAGAATGCTTTATGTTCAAGTTCTAAAGGCAAATGGCATGCCTTTTCAAAGACAATCTCATATGGGGACATTCCGATCGGTGTTTTATATGCGGTACGTGTTGGGGTTGATACCCTATATCTTGTAGGGTCTTATAGTTTGTAAATGTATTGGACAAACTCATTGTCTATTTAATAAAATATATGATATTTTATTCCATATTTTTGTTGCATTAACCAAAAACCAATAAACTAACATCCAAGGTTATCTTGTAACTTAAACATGTATGTAGAGACATACAGGTGGATCATGTTTAAGTGATAACTTAAATGGTCTGTAGTAGATGGATAAGGCTGGATACCTTATCCTGGTAACACTACGAGTATGGTCCACTTTGTAGGTGTTACAATTGTTGTAAAGTGCTACAAATGATATGATTCTAATCATTCATGTATAGACATGTGAGCGGGGATATTTTATACAAATGAGTTTGTATAAGACCGAACCATGAAATGTTTAGACTCATTATATAACACTATTCATAATAGAGACTTACATTTCATAAGGATGACCATAGGTAACATGACCTGTATCTTGATTTAGTTGTGAACTCCTGCTTATAAGGGCGGTCCTTTGATTTGTATGGGTGAGAGTCGCCAGATTGCCGACTAGAAAAACCTACCATTTTGGGGATTCATCTGATTGGGGAGCTGGGAACACAGATACATAAGAAGGAATTCACTCCTTCCCCAAGGTCGGGGTAAGTAGATAAATTGCTCCTTTAAAGGCCGATTCCGGAGCTTGAACAATGCGACGCCACACCCTCTCTTGACTCGAGAGGGGTTTAGTCATAGTAGGACTATGATCTATTGTTCGTTAGAGGGATCAGTGGTACTTAAGGATTTAGATGTAACTACGGGGGAAAAACGGTAATTTTGGCCTAGTTGTACCTACGAACAATTTGTGAAAGGTCATTATACTGTTGATTGGTTATATCCAATGGACATAGAAATATATCTGTAGTGCGAAGAGTGCAGCTGTCAATCTTTAGTGGAGTGCCCGACAGTTAATGGATAGTGAATAATTTAATTAAAGAGTTTGATTAATTATTTATGTACTGTTGGAGATTCAAGCTACAAGTCCATGAGGTCCTCTTGGTAGCTTAATAGGATTAAATGAGAATCAGTTTTCGGATAATTTGAATTGTTCAAATTAATAGAGGAATGTAATTATATATGATATAATTAAGTTATTTTAATTATATGTGATATAATTATTATAATGTATTTAATACATTATAGATTAATTGAAAGGATATAAATATTTGAATAAGATTCAAATATTATTAATATGAATTAGATTCATAGTTGTTAAATTTAATATAAATGTGATTTATATTAAATTTCATATTAGAGAGAAAAGAAACTATAGGTTATAATGTATATGATACTATGTTGTATTTGATATAACATATAAAATTTATATATATATATATGTATGTGTGTGTGTGTGTATATTATGATAAGTTAGTTATCTTATTTATATTTATATCATTTTTATTTTATTTTAACTAAAAATGAGGGAGCCCTCCCCCTCTTTTCTCTCCACCCACGTAAGTGGGTGGTTGTGGTATTTGATTTTTTGAAAGACAGGAGAGAGTCTCATTCTTCCATAATCTGCTCATCGATTTTGAGAGTGAGGAAAAAGAGACAAAAGAGTTCTGTGAGTTTTGGATTTGTTGGTGAACAATTTCAATACTTCCTCTTCTTGACTAAAATTTCTCTCTTTCCAAAATAGTCAGAGTCCATCATTCCTGGGTTCTCTACTTGAGAATACCAAGGAAACCATTGTGGTTGTATTTCTTGAAGAAAGTCTGGTATGAAGTGTTCTATATATATATATATATATATACTTTTTTTTTTTTTTGGGGGGGGGGGGGGGGTCTTTACTTAGGAATGTTCTAGCTAATTAAACAACCTAAGTCTATGTGCTTTATCCAAGTACAAGGTTTATAATTTGATTTAACCTATGATGTCTAGGTGATAAACTAATTTCAACACCTTACATCACTCATGTGTGCTTATAAAACCGATTAACAACACTCAATTATTTGGCCATAATCCTAAGGTAGAAGGTGTTCCATAGACCGTCAACTTAAGTACCCCCAGCCTTACATAGGATTATATATCAGTTGAGTTTGTAACCTAAGTTTCATAAGATAACGACCTATTTTAACTATTAAAACAAGTGGTTAACCTACGTGAGCATGCAACTTATCTTTGTTATAGATTTTAATGTCTAATCCAATTTTATAACAACTTATAAAATAATAGATATGCCTTGCATCCATAACATGCTTTTATATAAAAAATTATATAAATATTCATTCCATGCATTAATATAACAACTTATATAAAAAACCATGGACTCTTACACATGCATACTTTACATTATAATACTTATAATATACTTGCAATGCATGTTACATGTGCATGTTACATACTTATCCTATGGTGGGATTTGAAATCTACATGGCATACGATATGCACACAATAGATAAAAGATTTAATTCATACATTCACAATGCATAATTAAATAAACACACTAAAATGGACCGGATTTGGAATCTTAAGCTAGCTAAACGTTACACTTATTACAATAAAAAATCGAAACCAGCTTCGAATCGCCTCCGAACACTTTGAACCAGCTCGAACCACTTGAAAAATGCTTCAATCGGCCTTAAATCAACAAAATTGCCCAAAAAAACCGCCCAAAACCATTCAAAACTAGTCAAACTAGTCGAACCGGAATGACTAGACCATCTGGACGGCTGAGCCACCAAAACCAGACACACAGGTCAACGGAGAAGAAGCGGGTCAGCTAGAGCTCCAAACAAAGTGTGGGCGCGAGCCAGAGCGGGTCGAGACAGCCTACGCTGCTGACACCGGCGAGTTAGGCTGAGGTGCTGGGCCGAACACGGGTTGGGCCGGCGTGTGCTGGACTATCTACCACAGAAGATCTGGAGTGTTGAATGGGTCGGGTCGCGGGTCAAACCAGGTATGGGAGCTGCTACACGCATCATACACCAATTACGCGAGTCAAGCACCACTCCAGATCAAGTTGCGGGTCATGAACCGGGTCTGGGAGGCCATTTTGGTCTATGTGAGAATATCTCTCCTAATTTGAAGTTTTCCTCTTTTCGAAACTGAGAAAATACAACCTAAAAACTGAAGAAACTCTTGAACAAGAGTATCCATGAGTGGAAGCGGATCTTTTCGATTTCATTGTGACAAAATTACCATACATACATTATAACATACAAATATGTATTGTATACATTAATTACTGGCATGCTTTAACAAATAAATACAAAAGACCGAGAAAACATACCAGTTGAAGACTTTCTTCAATCGAACTCGGTCCAACGTTAACGAACTCCTCACGTTTTTTATCGTCCAACCAGCGGTCGCCTAGTAGCACCATGGTCGTCTACACGATCAGCAGTGCACGAACAAATAGTAACCGGGGATGACACCACCAATCGAAGCCCTCAGTATTCTCGGAGTGAGAATCCAAAGGGTGGACTTTGATGGCATTGGTAGAAGGGAGGAGGAAAAGACGATCGTGTAGAACAAACAAGCAAGTGGGAGATAGTAGAAAACTATCGTATAGTCGGGTGCTTGTCGTTTAGGTGGGGGTACACGATCGTGTAGGTTTAGCTAAGCGATCGTCTATCAAATGGTAAGCGGTTGTTTAGTTTTGCTCGGCACGCTAAGCGATCGTCTAGAAAATGTAAACGATCGTTTATAAATCGTGGGCGATCGTTTAGTATGTGGGTGTGCGATCATTTAGGAAGACGGGCACTATCGTATAGGCTCTCAACGCTAAGCGATCATATACTTTCACACTGTGAGCGATTTTTTGGATATCTTTTCGTGTAATCTTAAAAAATGAAAACAATTTTCATTTTTATTCTTCAATTACAAGAACTGAATCGAACTTTCTACTATCGCACGAATCTAGAGAAAAACTCAGCCAATTATCACATAACTACCCAATTAATTAATTAATATAATCATATTATATTCTTAACCTATAGTTTGATATCATATATCTACTATAGTGTTTTCTCCTCTACTGGATATAAATCATATTTATATCTTATTTCCTTCGAAATAATGTATCTCATACATTTAGTCAATGATATCATATATAATTAACTAGTTCAATTATATCATATATAATCGAACTCCCTCTTGTCAATTTGAACATTTCAAACTGACCCAAAAACTGATTATCAACTTTTATCCAAGCTACCAAGGGGACCTTATGAACCTATGGCTCGAAGCTCCAACGATACGTGAATAGCTGACTAAACTCTTTAACCACGAGATCCACCATCCGTTAATTTTCAGGCATTCCACTAAAGACCGGCAGCTAAACTCTTCTTACCACAGATATATTTATGTGTCTATTGGATATAACCAATCATGAGTACGATAACCCTTCACAGATGCTCGTAAGTACAGCTGGACCAAATTACCGTTTTGCCCCTGTAGTTACATCTCACTCCTTAAGTACCACCGATTCCTCTAATGAACAATACAATATAGCCCAACTATGTGTGAACACCTCTCGGGCCAAGAGAAGGTGTGTGGTGCCACATCGTTCAAGCCTTGGAATTAACCCTTAAGGAAGCTATCTATCTACTTGCCCCTACATCGGGGAAGAAGTCAATTCCATCTTCTATAGTTGAGTTCTCAACTCCCAAATCAGACGAATCCCCAAAGTTATAGGTTTGAGTCGGCGGTCTAGCCACTCGCACCCATGCAAATCAAAGGATCGCCCTCAATGGCAGGAGTTCCCAACTCACTCAGGATTGAGGTCATGTTACTTATGGTCATCCTAGTGAAGTGAAGTCTCTGTCATCAATGGTGTTATATAACAAGACGTTAACACTTCGTGGTCAGTTCTTATACAAAGTCTTTGTATAGGACGCCCCCGTTCGCATGTCCCCTACACGAATCATCAGGATCAGACCATCTGTGACAAATCACAACATTTGTAACTATTCCACAAAGCGGGCCGCATCGGTAACGTTACTAGGATAAGGTTTCCCTCCTATATCCATATACTACAGATCATTTAAGTTCTCTCTTAAGACATGATCCACTTGTATGTCTCCACATACATGCTTAAGTGACATAAAGATAACAACGGATTTTAGTTTATTGGTTTATGGTAAAGCAAATAAAACATTCAACTGAGCAAAAACAAGAAGTGAAGTAAAACATCATATAGCATACATCACAAGCGTTCATACAAACTGTTTACAAACTACAAGACACGAGACTTTAGGGCATCAACCCCAACACGACTCTAATGACTCTAGCAAATTACAGACTCTTCATGACACATTAAAGCCAATAAAACACCAGGAAATTACAATAATTATTACAACCCAAGAGAGAAAAAGGATGCCAAAACCGAAATTGGATTTTAGAACACGCAAATATTCATCTCATGAATTAATACCCACCATATGCAAAAATTAACTAAAATTGAGTACTTTAAGCATGCTCTGATACCAATTGATGGAACGAATACATACGCAGAAGAAGGAAAAACGGATCTAAAGTATTCTAATTAGGTTAATTTCAAAGAATAAGCATGCTATTAAAAAAATAAAAGGGGAAGAAGAAATACAACATTTGTAGTCCCAAAGCTTCTCCAAATTAGCTCCAATCTCCTCACAAACGGTTTGTAGACCACAACAAGAGTCTTTCTGACCATTCTTCAACCTTAGAATGGGATGGTGGGATTCGGTGAGTGACCAATTTGGAGAGGAAAAGGTAAAGTCTTTGAGACAAGAAAATTATGAGATTATCACATAATCTCATAAATTTCCAATTGGCCAAGAGGTTTAAAATTCATTCATAATCTCATAAATTTCCAATTGGCCAAGAGGTTTAAAATTCATTAAACTCTTCCTTTCAAGACCATTACATGCAAAACATGCAACTTTAAGTTTGATGAGAATTTGTCACTAAAAAATCTACTAACTCAAAAGAGAGATTAGTGAGGCAAGTGTCTTCAAAAGAAGACAACACTTAGCAATGTAAGAAATTGGCATTTCCCACTCACAATTATTGGATCTTTCCATTTACTTGGTCAATGGTCAAAGTTTGACTCTCAAAGTTCGAAGTCAACAACTTTGACTTTTTGACTTTCAAAGTCAAAAGTCAATAATTTGACTTTCATTGCATTTTTTACCTAGTCAACAATTTGACTTTTAATGCAATTCTGACCAATTCCATTTAATTTCAAAATTAATTCTAATAATCAATTCTAAAATTAAATTAATATTAAATAATCAATTAAATAATTTAATTAGTTTAATTTAATATTAAATCCAACACTAATCTCAATTTATATGAATCCCTATTCATGATATTGATATTTAAGTCTCATTTAAATATCTCCTATTTTCTCTCTCTTTATGTTTAATTCACAATTAAACAATAGGTTAAATATATTATATATATTTAACGCTTTGCTCCAAAAACTGAATTTGAACTCTTCAAATTCATTCATCACACTGTTCTAAGGTTTAGTCCGATATGAGCAAGTAGAGGGATCTCATAGACCTACAGATCATGGGCTTCAACGATCAAAGATTAACCGGCTGAACTCTTTAACCTAATTAACCACCATTTATTAACTACTGGGTCACTCGACTAAAGCCTGGTAGTTACTCTCCTCTGACTGTAGATATATTTTGTCCAATCGATATAACCATGATTAGTAAGTTAAACCTTCACAGGTTGTTCAATCGATATAACCATGATTAGTAAGTTTTACCACCAAGATTACATCTTGCTTCTTAAGTCCCACCGATCCTCTAATGAACAATTGATTTGTGATCCAATCACTAAACCAAGTTCTTTTCAGGCTAATGAGAGGGTGGGGCCCCTTGTTCAAGACATGGAGTCAACACTTAAGAGAACAACCTCTCTACTATCTCTAAAAGCGGATAAGAGTGAATTCCATCTTGTACTTGGTGCTTGGGAATTAGGAGGTCAATTTTACTCGACAACCAAAATCCCGTGGATGTGGTATGCGATGCATGTTCCTAAGATATGTGTTGATAGTCATGCGTCGATGATCATGCATTGGACTAATAATGCGTTAATGAATGTATGCGATGACCATGCGTCCTGCCAAAGGTTTTCCTGCGCTCACTCCAGGTATAACGCGAACGCAAGTTTCTCGGGTAATTCGAGGTCGAACATAGGGACTTGTAGCTATATGTATACGGTGATGTGCATACGGCGGTTTGAATAGAAGAATGGAAAGGATGTTGCTAAGTTAATCCTACTCCTACTCTTATCTAACAGACAACATAATGAGAACATTCATGAAAGGTAGAAATGCGACAAACCTTGTCATGAAATAAATGTGTGGGAAAATAGATAAAATGTGGAGATGATTTCATTGCAACCCTTAAGAGTGACCGCAAGGGCAACCTTAGTCAACGCAAACCATGCGATCGTGTAACACACATACAATAGTAAACCACCTCTCGGTGCGAATTCTATGGCTTCTAATACTATAACACATGTGATATATGCGATAAGTCTATAGGACCAACACATAAGCCTCTATTCTCATTTATGCGATGACAAAGTGACACACACACAAATAAGGCGACCACATAATATCATACCTATTCCTAAGGTGCATGCGATGCAGTGTTGACAAATAGAGCTTATCTCTAAGTCCCTATCTCTTGCTTATTTCGATCTAATCTTGCTCTCTCGAGTCTAGATTCTAACCTAGCTCTCTTAAGTCATTAGGTTCTTTCTTTAGACTCTCTCTCTCGAGTAGCTCTAAAGGGGTGTTGGGCACAACATAAAACAAGACAAATGCATGAACTTGGTTGACGCAAGATTACTCCTATCTCTAGTGAACAACGTATGCCTTGCTTATTGCATCCAAACATTTACCCTCCTAGGCAGTTGATTGTTGCTGACTTTACTCATAGACAATCAATGCGTTAGCCTATAGACAGGCGTTGCAGCAGCTTCACACTAAGCAAATAAGATTACTCACACACTCGCGCAATGCACACCTCTCGGTGGGTTGCTACATGCTTCATATTCCTAATCCACATGACTAAGTATGCAATACCCAAGTACTCCCACTAAGTGTTGAAATGAAAGTAAAGATGCTAAGCAAAGACTATGGAGATGGAGTCGAAGGAATAGAGAAATGCATTGAAAACAAATTGTATTAATTCCTTAATTCCAAAATGTCATACAATACAATATGAGAAAAGAAAGGAAAAGGAAATGACCGGTTGGAAGCAAAGATTTGCTTCCAGCGGATGTGCGTCAAGGCTGTCGGTGGTGCCATGGATGGGCGGAGGAGCTGACTCTCTCAAGATCTAGCTCTGGTCGAAGGCTCCGGTCGTCACTCAGAATGGATGAAAGAGGTGAAAAACTCTTAGCCATCTCCTCTCGCATTTTTCCGGATCACAAGGATCCGCCCTAGGTGAACCTTAGGCGAAAACCTTGGATAACTTGAATTTCTGCTCATCGACTTTTATTTATAGAACTTCGGTCGTCGACAGTATTAATTGGACTGCTCTGAGTTTGACGTTCGACGCGTTAGTCCTTTCTGAACCTCTACCACTAACAGCGTGGTAGGTGAAATGTCAGCATCGGCTTTGGATTTTCTCGAGGTAGTTCCGTTGATGCGTTCATTCCACCTACCTTGTGTTGATCCCATTAGTATGCGTTGTCGCGTAGCCGCAATCATTCAATGGCCGCATTCACTTAATACCGCAACTCTACATGATGACCGCAATCGCTTGACGAGCACAACTCCCATGCGATGGACGCATATGGCTGATTACCACAACATCCATGCATTGATCGATGTGTTTGCCTTTGCGATGGAGTGTTTCTCCACATGCACTCGTCTATACGGTGGTCCCGTTTCCGTGTTTGCATTCATTTCCTACATTAGCTACAAAAATAGAACATTGAATGCATAATTAATGCAAAATAACAGGTTGGCTGAGATTCGACATGTTGATCGACGCAAGCTCATTTTCTCGTGAATTCCTATCATGATTGCCACATATTCTGCCTAACGACCTTCATAATTCTAAGTAAAAGGCCTAAGATGACATGCATTTCTACATGTCATCAGTACTCTATGTCCCCAACTATCTACACGGTCTTACACCTAAAATGGGAGGCTTATTGAGCCGGCGGTGTTGAGCCAACCTTCACCCATGCAAATTTAGGGATAATCTCGAATAAACAAGAGTTCATAGTTAGCTCAAGATTAAGGTCAAGTTACCTAGATAATCGCTTTGAAATAGTCAATCTTAAATAGTAAACAGCGTTATAAAGTAAGAGTGACTTATTTTTTGGTCCGATCTTATGCAAACTCATTGCATAGGATAGCCTCGCTCCTCATGTCAATACATGAACAAATCAGGATCACTTCGTTTGTAGCAGTTTACAATAAATTGTAACAACTATAGGGTGGTCGCATCCGATAGGGTTACCAGAATAAGGTACCCAGCCTTATTCGTATACTATAGACCATTTTGACTATTTACTGAACTTGATCCACTCTTATGTCTCCACATAAAGTTCATGTATTCATATAATAGCCATGGATCTTTAGTTTATTGGATTTAGTCTTTACAAGTGCAATTCACATATTCAACAACAGTTTTATTGAATAAACGTCAATAGCATCTTTATTGATAATAGAATATATTTAACATTACAAACTACGAGTTTTAAGACATACAACCCAATAGATGATGACTGGTAGGGTTTCATCCTGACCAAGAAACATGTATTTTAGATGGGTAGGCAAAGCCTTTAATTCCAACACTATTGACTGCTCCAACGAAGGCTTGATTTTGCCTTCTCGATATTCCAAACTTAATGGTTCAAAATTCTTATGTATCTCTTTCACTGCATAGCAAGATTCAATTGTTACAGTTGTTACATCTTCCAATTCAATCTCTTTATCAACTTCAAGTTCAAGCTTGCAAGGTGATTCTTCTTCCAACTCAACTGCCCTGCATGCATTAATCTCATCTGGGTAGTTCATCGCCTTGAATTTCAATTTTTGGCCGTTGACTTGCATCGTAATTTCTCTCTTTTGTACGTTAATCTGGGTTATACCCATAGATAGGAATGGTCTTCCCAGAATGATGGACACATCTTTTTCTGCTTCATAATCTAATATGATGAAATCTACAGGTAGAATGAATTTGTCTACTTTAACCAACACATCTTCAAGCTTTCCTTCTGGGTGCACTAAAGATCGATCTGCTAATTGCAAAGTAACCGTAGTAGGCGTGAGCTCTCCAATTTCCAGCTATTTGAAAATTGACAAGGGCATAAGGTTAATACTTACTCCCAAATCTCATAGGGCATGACCGATGTAAATTCCACCAATGGAGCAAGGAATTGTGAAACTCCTTGGATCTTGCATCTTTGGAGGAATTATTGCATTGCAATCTTGCATCATTACCACTGTCTCGTAATTTACTATTTTTCTCTTTTTGGATATAATATCCTTTAGGAATTTGGCATATGCTGACATTTCCAACACCTCTATGAGTGGGATTTTAATGTGCAGCTGTTTTAACACTCCTAGAAAGCATTTAAACTGGCATTCATCATTTTTCCTACTTAATCTCTATGGGGATCGAGGTAGTTGTACGTCATTTGATGTCGTTGATGTAGAAGCTATTGCAGATGTGTCTCTGTGTTCCTTTTGAGCTTCGTGCGCTGGTTGAATGTTGCTTTTATCAAACGAATATTTTTGTGCTTCTTCAGGGGCTTTGTTTGACTTTTCGTTCAAAGTTCCTGTTGTGATGTGTTCACTCCTTAATGTCACTACTTGACATTGTTCTTTTCCTGAGTTCCCTACGTGGTGCTTGGAAGTGAACCTTGTGGTCTATTCTTCAATTCCCCTGCGATTTGTACCAATTGGATTTCAAGGTTGCGAATCGACTTCTCTTGGTTTTAGAGGATTGATTCATTATTTTATATATATCCCTTTAACAAATTTTCCAAAGGTGAGGTGGTTGGTGGCTGAGATGAACTTACTGTTTGTTGATGCCCCTTTTGTCTTTGATGGAACGCAAATGGTCCATTTTTAGGGCATTGTGAGAGTTGGCTTGTGGTTGCTTGTTAGCCCCGAAACCTACGTCGTCAATAAGCTTCGAGTCTGGTCAAAAGAAAATTTATAATACTGAACTACTCCTATCACTACAAAGATGTAGTAACAGTGGTAAGTCCAAGTTGATCCGCAGAGAAGCGCGATTTTTTTCGCTAAGTTAATTTTCTAACTAGAGCAATAAATGGGAGGGATGGGGGGGATGAATGCGTGAAATTGAAATGAAGTGAAATGGATATATGACACGGTAATTGATTCATTTAGTTCTGGAATTAAGTAGTCATCAATGTAAATTAAATCATTATTTTCAGTCAACATATCCTATATTCGAATTATGCATGCATAGCTACCCAATCGATGCATATTAAATAATCTCTACAAAGACCGACAATCAATTAATACGAACCAATCGAGCGTCCTAATTTGTAATTAAGGCTAGAAAGACCGTGCCCTAACTAACCTACATGCTCCTAGATCCAATTGGGTCTTCAGTGGCCATAAAGAACTAGAAACACATGCATTAAGATTCAGGATTCAACTATGTTGATTCAGTGTCCGGACAATCATGTTCAAATAATCAATTTATTCTTTAAATCTAGATTAACCGTGTAATGTAAAGATTCATGGACAGCCTATAAACCTAACATGTTCATCTAATCTGTGCTACAAGGGTAAATTCAAAGCATGAATGATTACAAGGATGCGTGCGAGCTTGAATTTAACTAAAAAAGACGTGCGATCATGATATGGGCATCAATCCAACACATAAAAGCAAGTCTAAATTAAACAAGATTCAAGAAAAAACATAATTCTGAATTAAAGCACAAAGATTGAACAGAAAACTGATCAAAATACAAAGAACGTTCGTTCCAAGAACTAAACGAAATATTACCTCATCGATTCATAGAAAACTCGATGGGATACGTTCCAGTACACGTTCATAATCTGAAAATAAAATAGAAACTAACCTAAAGATACTGAAAATTGAAGGGAATAGAAGAAGAATGAAGATTAACTTCGGCCTCCATCGATTTGGCCTCCAAAATTCAGCATACCTCAACCTCGGGCCGAGAAGAGATATTTATAGTGATCAACGCAGCGTTACAATGCTTGGAGTAGCATTGCAACGCTGATGCGATGAAAGGAAAGCATCAAATAAGAATTACAACACTCACTTGCACGAGCATTCAGCTTCATGTCCATCATTCTTTGCAGCGTTGCAAAACTAATGCAAGCCTTCAAACATTGGAGTTCAGAGTTGATATACGTTGGGACACTGGCGGTGATGCAACTTTGGAGCATCGCGATGCTTGGAGTAGTGTTGCAATGCTGCGTCCACTGCCAAATACTCGCTACTCCATGCTCGACGACTCGATACTCGATGCTCGTTGACTCTGTAGCATTTTCTTGATTATTCAACATCCTTTTACTCGATGGTACTCGATGATGCTCGATGGCTGATCATACTCGGTGGAACTCGATGGCTTTTTGGTCTGGATGTTCAAATCAACTCCAAACTGCTTCAAATTAACCCCGTTCTTCACCAAATGATTAATTCTACCTCTTTGTTGCTCAATACCTACAAAATAGGGAAATAAAAACATAAAATCCACTAACGAGCCCGAATTAAGCTAGGAATAATAACTCTTTTTTAGAGCTAACATTGTTGATTTCCTTCCCATGAGAAGTTGGGGTGGTTTCACCAATCAGGGTTGTAAGTGTTGGAGAAAGGTTATTTTTGATAAAGTAAACGGATTGTGGGTTGTGCAACCATACCTCAAAAGAATGAGGCTTTTCACAAAGAACGAAACTTTCATCAATCCTCTATGTAACTACGTTCTCTTTCTTGAGCTAGATTTGGTTAGGGTCATCGCCTGTAGTAGGTTAGTCATCGTGCTCACCTGTGTTTGAAGCGATGCGATGGCATCATTACTCTGTCTATCAATTGACCTTGAACTATATTCATTTTCCTTCCAATCTTCATGATTTTTCGAGATTTGATCAAGAATGTTAGCTTCAACATACGTTTTGTCCAAAAGTTTGCCTACTGCAGGGGCATTAACTTTTGTTTGCGATGCTGAGTTTAAACCATAGTAGAAAATTTTCATCTGTAGGCAGTTAGGGAGTCCGTTATGTGAGCAGTCTCTTATTAATCTCTTAAATTTTGCTCGTGCATCATTGAGCGTTTTATTTTCTTCTTGCTAAAAGTTTGTAATTGCTTTTTTCATCAGTGGGAAGTATTTTTTCATAAACTTTTCTACTACTTGCTCCCAAGATGTGATTTCGCCTACTTCAAGTGAGTATGCCCACTTTCAGGTGTTATCACACAATGAAAATGGGAATAATGTGAGTCGGACTTCTTCTGGAGTGATGTTTGGAAATACAAATGTATTGCAAATTTCAATGAAAATCCTCAAATAGGTCTTAAAAGAACCATGTTCTTATCATTAATTCCCTCGATTATGTGTTACTTGTTTGCTTAATATGTCAATTTTTTAGGTAAAATAGTCCCGAGAGAAATTAGGAGTCATTTCAAGAAGTTTGGACTAGGATCAAGAATCAAGAAATCAAGAAAATTGAAGAGAATCAAAATAGTTACCAAAATTCCATTTGAAGCAACATCACGACCCTCCTAGAAGCATTGAGCAATGCTTAAAGACAGAACACATCACATTGTTGCACAATAGGGCAGCATTGCAACGCTGCCAAGGAGCATCACAACGCTCTGGAGATTGACGAAAATTGTTCGCGCGCTTGCGCCTTGCACAACCCAACATCAGCCAAGCATCTCGA
Organism: Benincasa hispida; assembly: GCF_027475165.1. NCBI lineage: Eukaryota > Viridiplantae > Streptophyta > Magnoliopsida > Cucurbitales > Cucurbitaceae > Benincasa > Benincasa hispida. Next base: position 58,032,155 of record NC_143488.1, read on the forward strand.
CCCTCACCCAGTGCTTCTTGGATTTTTTACGATTTAACGTTGCAACGCTATCCTTAACGTTGCGACGCTACACCTGCGAATATAAAAGGTTTTCTTTCATTTTTAGCAAACGAGAGGCAGAATTTTCTCATGGAGTCTAGAGTTTCTCCCAAGATCTATTCATCTCCTTGGTAATTCTATTCCATTTAGGTTAGATTTTCATTTCTTTCTTTGATTTATAAACAATGTATTGAATTTCTTCATAGATTTGTCTATGAGTTGATGAATTAGGTTTTCAATCTTTTTTCTAGTTTCAAGAATTATTTGTACATTTCTTGAGTTTTCTACTTTTCTTTAATTCATTACAATATGGATATATGCTTCTTTGAATCAGTTTGAACTTCTAAAAGCATGTTTATGGATCTTTATCTTTTGAGCATGTATAGTCAAGATTCTTAGTTTTTCTACAATCTTGCTTGAATATTATTGCTTTATGTATTCATATATAAGAATGTCTAGCTAAGGTCTACCAAGTGGTAATAGTTAATGTGTATTTGATGGCATTCCTAGAATAATTGCTAGATTCAAAGATAATTGCGATTAATTGAATATGGCTATCTTGACAATTAATCAACACAATTGAATTCTCGAACATAATGAAAATGCTTTCTATTCTATATAGATGATATCGAACCCAATAGGATTAGAAGCATATAGATTAATTAGAGTTATGTCTTCCAACTTTAATCAATGTTTAGAATGCTTTCTTGATTAGATTTTTTGCTAGTTGTCTGCCTTTGTAGAGACTAGCTTAGTCGAGTTAAGCGAGTAGTTGTTGGCATAATTCGATTGCAAAAGATTAATTTGTAGAAATAAATGATAGAAATTACATTGAATGTCTAATTTGAACTAGAAATGAGATTGAACAATACTTGTTTACATTTATCCTTTATCTTTTGATTTTTCAAGTTTTTTTTTTTTTTTGTCTTTTTACCAAAAGCCCTGTTTTTATCGCTTTTATAGTTGACTTTATATTAAGAAAAGATTAGAAATAAGTCTTCCCTGTGGATTGACCCCGCACTTGCCGCTTATACTACTTGTTAGTATAAGATGTAGGTTTCGGTGATTTATAAATATTTTTGTTTCGGTTAGAGTCGAATGAACGGCATTGATCAGAGCATGAACATAAATGTATTGCAAATTTCAATGAAACTCCTCAGATGGGCGTGAGGATCTTCGCCACGCCTCCCCCCAAACTGGCCAGCCATCTGAATCATTTGAAGCATTACAAGCTTCATTTCAAATCCGATTCCATCTAAAACTAGTTGCATGATTCCTAGTGAGAAATCATACAAGTTAGGTGACACATAGTTCCTAATGGGCCTATTGCGATCATTTGCAAAAAGAGTGGGGTTGGTAAGGACATCGACATTATTATTAATCACTACATGTAGTTCTTTTGGATGATCTCGCTGATCCGCCATACTTTGAGCCCTATTCCTTTGTCTTTTGCGAAAAGTCCTCTCAATTTCTAGGTCGTATACAAGCTCAGGTGTAGATCCCTTGCTCATAAAACGTTTGTACCTTCTTCACAGCAAAGATACAATATTCCAGCAACTGAGATCTGCGAAAATAAAAAATAATAGTCTTAGCACATTTGGTTATTGCAATCCCTGGCAACGACGCCAAAAACTTGATGTGTTCATTCCATGCGATGAAATAAATTTTGAAAATTGGGTTCTAACGCACTGTTTTATCTAGTTAAACCCAAGTATAAGCTCAACTAGAGTCCTGGTGAGTCCAGGGTCGAACTCAGGGATTTCTTTGTTGTGAATGTGTTGACAACTAATGTTATAATTTTAGTGCAATTTGAACACTAAATAGGTGATGGGTTTTGATGTTATTCTAATGCTGAGATTAATTTTAGTAATGGATGCGATGGGATTTTTCACTTCAAGTGAAACAGTTGTATGTGACAAAAGTGAAATTCAAATGAGAGATGGTAAGGTCGAGAAGAATATTCACTAACATTTCCTAAGCAAATATATAAATCATGCATTCAAGCAGTACACTCGATATTATAAACTACATCTGTCAGTGTACATAACCACAATATCCTATTTCTAGGATGCAGGCAATGAGTGTATATTGTGAAAGATATTTCTTTATTTCTAAAGAACCTCTCTTTTTTTTTTATGAGTTTTAAATCTCTAGTTCCTTCGAACCTATATTTAATCTACTTAGAATAATCTCTTAAGTTATTTAAGCCTTTTAATAAGTATGCATAAAACAAGCAGAAGTCATGGTTTAAATATTGCTTAATTCATGTTAGCTAAATGCTTCTCGACCTATAAATGGTTTAGTGACTCATAATGAGGATAGAAAAGATTGATGAGGAATGAACTGAATATTTATTCATATTGAGGAAAAAGGTCTTTCAACATTTATACAATGGTTTATCGTGGTGTCCAATTTCTTGCTTTCTTCGGCTTTATCAATGACTGCTTTACTAGGAGTATTGAGAATGGGGTTCCTCTTCTGCCTCCATAGGTGATTCTTTTTCAAGATTTTCAAATGGTGAAAAAAGGAGTGGAATTTTTGCAGAGTTTTTTTTTTTTTTTTCTATTCCCCTAGTGTGTTTTTTGCATGGTGATTTATAGGCGTTCAGTGGCAACTTTTCCTATCTTACTAATGATTATGCTGATAAGATGCATTAAATTCCATACCCCGATGCACCACCTGCTACGTGTTAAAAGTTTATTGGTTCTACAATGAAGCTTTCTTATCAGCTATCAGCTTGACCTTTGATTTGACTTCCACCGCCCATACGTCATGTCATATCTCATCGCTTGAAGCCACCAACTTGGCCAACTACGTGATCATATATTGGTGTTGAGACACATGTGATCATATCGATAGATTTTCTACACCAAACAGAGTATGATTTTTAACCTTTTGTATAAAGATTAGGTTTTATGTGTTTGTAACCGCATGATGTAATTATTTTCACGAATTCCTTATAAAGTTGTCGCATTTTCAGAGCTTGTTCTTAATTGTTTTAGATAAAAAAGACAGAATAACTTGTATTTCTAAAAGTTATCACTTAGGAAAAATTTTGCACAATAACACTTGTGTGTTATGTATTGTCAGTGTGTCCCAAAGGGGCCATAGAGAGGTCTTTATATAGAGAATGGTCAATCTATTTTCCTGATCCTTTTCCTATTTCCCTTTTCCACAGTTAATTAATTAAATAACATTTATTTAATTAATTTAGCACAATTAAATGACACTTATTTAATTTAATTTGTATATTAATTAAATAACTATTTATACATTAAATCCAATTTAATATATATATATATATATATTTAATTATCATAAACGTCATATGTATATGTGCAATACCTCTCTATTAATTAATTCTTTGTGAATCTAATTCACTTGAATTAATTAATTAAATCTTATTCAAATATTATTTTCCAATTTAATTTGAATTATAGATCATATCTATAACCAATTATATATTAATCACATTAATATATGGTTTCCTAAAATTAATTTGAACAATTCAAATCATACCTCTTAAATATCCTCTAGTGAGCTAACAAGGGGACCTGGTAGACCTGTAGATCAGAACCTCCAACGACATGAGATTAATTGGCTAAACTCATTAACCAATTTAATCAATATTCATTAACTGTGGTACACTCCACTAAAGACCCATAGTTGCACTCTTCTCACTACATATATATTTATGTGTTCACAGATATAGACCAATAACATCAAGTTAGTCCTTCACAACTGTTTGTAACTCCAACTAGATCAAAATACCATTTTACCCTTGGGTTACCTTTGACTTCTTCAGTACCAGTGCTCCTCTAATGAACAACATGTTTATGGTCTAACCAATAAATAGAAACCCTTCTGGGGCCAATGAGAGGGTAAGGCCTTTTGTTCAAGTCCTGAAGACATCACCTAAGAGAACACTCATACTTACCCTTGAGGCGGGAATGAGTAAATTTCATCTTGTATTACTATGTTCCAAGCTCCCCACTCGGTCTTGTCCCCAAAATGGTAGGCATATTGGGTGAAAGAACTGGTCACCCTCACCCATACAAATCAAAGGACAATCTCTCATGAACAGGAGTTCATAATATACTTAGGATTAAGACTAAGTTGGCTAGGTTGTCCTATTGAAATAGGAACCTAATTGGTTAATGGTGTTACATCTAGTAGTTATTATTTCGCGGTCTAGTCTTATGCAAACTCATTGCATAGGATACTCCCACACATATGTCAACTACACGAATGCGTTGGATCTTTGCATTTGTATCAAATATAAAGTGGGTTGTATCCATAGTGTTACCAGGATAAGGTACTCAACTTTATCCCTATACTACAGACCCTTCAGGCTGTATCTTGAACATTGATCCCTATATGTCTCCACATACAGTTCAAGACTCATAAGGTAGCCTTGGATGTTGGTTTATTAGATTTAGGGTTAGTAAGACAAAAGAAGACAAACAACACAAATAATAATATTTTTTGAATTAACATCTATAACTCTTTATTGATGATGGTCAATTAATAACATTTACTATCTACAAGTTTTAGGGCATAAAACCCAACATTAATTTTAAACCATTTAAAATTAATTTGGACCTATGTTTGCATGCAACTCTTAATTATAGATTTTAATTCTAATTTCATTATCTTTATAACCATTATAAAGTAATGAAAAAAAATAAAATCTATAAATTTGCATTTGTGACATTGATTAAATATAACGCTTATATTAATCAAAGTAATGTCATGCTCAATGCAAATTCCTTTTCCATTATAAGATATTAAAAGGAGATGCAGTTGAATCATACACCTTTATTCCAAAAAAATTTTAACGTTGAATGAAATAAATCCAGGCATATTCATTTTCCTTAGCAAATTCTTATCTCTTTTCATTGTAGATAGAAAGTGATAGACAATTATCACTATTTATCAGTGATAGTTATCTATCACAGTCTATCTTAGATAGACAAGGATAGTTGTCTGTCACTATCTATCTTAGATAGACAGCGATAGACATCTATCATTGTCTATTTATACAATTTTGTTACTATTTATGCTAATAGAAATGATTTAGTGTATTTTTATAAGTACCTACGCTGCTTTAGAAATGTATGGTATGAAGGATCGAATCTCGAGCAAAAACGTGTGAACGCCTTTTGTTTAAAAGAAGCAAAATACAGTAACAACAAAAATGGACAATGGATAAACATTCAGATCAACATACTTAGAAGAGAGAAGAAAAGGGAAGAAGAATATCACATACCTTCGTCGAATCTCAATCTCTTCATGATTTCCTCGTCGTCTTCTTTGGAATGATTCTCTAACAAACAATAGGCACCACCGTAAATGAGACCTCATTATTCCTATAGCTTTCCAAAAATACCTTTAGGGCTAATTTAATCAAATAACCATTATTTAATTAATTAGCCTATTAATTAAATAACTATATTAAATCTAATTTAATATATATTTAATTAATCAATAAACATCATGTGTTTATTTGCTGCCACTCTCAAAATTAATTAATTCTTTATGAATCTAATTCATAAGAATTCAATGGATTATTCATAAGAATTCAATATTTGAATCCTATTCAAATATTTTTTCTTAATTAGATCAGATCTATAATTAACCATATCATATTAATCTTATTTATATGTTATTCCATCAATTGATTTGAACAATTCAATTAATTCCTCTTTTTCTTTAGTAAGCTAACAAGGGGACCTTATAGATCTACAGATTAGGAGCTCCAATGATACGAGATTAATTAATTAAACTCTTTAATTAAATTAATCAATGTTCATTAACTACCGGACACTCTACTAAAGACCGATAGTTGCACTCTTCGCACTGTAGATATATTTCTGTGTCCACGAATATAACCAATCAACATTGAGTCAACCCTTCACAAATCACTCGTACTACAATTGGGTCAGATTACCATTTTACTTCTGTAGTTACATCTAACTCCTTAAGTACTACTGATCCCTCTAATGAACAAATAGTTTATAGTCCAACTATAAACTAACACCTCTCGAGCCAGTGAGAGGTTGAGGCCTAAATGTTCAAGACTCGAAATCAACTATTAAGGGAGCAATTTATCTACTTCCTCTGAAGACGGGAAGGAGTGGATTACATCTTGTGTAGTTATGTTCCTAGCTCCCTACTCAGAAAAACCCCCAAGATGGTAGGCTTGTTGAGTCGGCTAATTTGGCCACTCTCACCCATACAAATCAAAGGATCACCTTCATAGACAGAAGTATACAACTCACTCAGGATAAAGGTCAAGTCACCTATGGTCATCCTAGTGAAATGTAAGTCTCTTCTAGAAATAGTGTTATAAAGAAAGACTATTCATTTCGCAGTTCGGTCTTATATAAACTCTTTGTATAGAATTCCCCCGCTTGCATGCTTCCACATGAATGATCAGGATTAGATCATTTGTAGCACTTCACAACAATTATAACATCTACAAAACGAACCGTATTCGTAGTGTCACTAGTATTGGGGTTCATGCCCTAAATTCTCGTGTCCTGTAGTTTGTAAACAGTCTGTACGAACGCTTGTGATATATAATATATGATATTTTACTTCACTTCTTAATTTTTTCAATTGTTTTTTTTATTTGCTTTACCACAAACCAATAAACCTAAAATCCCTGATTATCTGTATGTAACTTAAGCATGTATGTGGTGACATATAAGTGGATCATGCCTTAAGTGATAACGAAAATGGTCTATAGTATATGGATAAAGGAGGAAAACCTTATCCTAGTAATGCTATGGATGCGGCTCGCTTTGTGGAATGGTCAAAAGTGTTGTGACTTGTCACAGATGGTCTGATCCTGATCATTCGTGTAAGGGACATGCGATTGGGGGCGTCTTATATAAAGAGTTTGTATAAGACCTAACCATGATGTGTTGACATCTTGTTATATAACACCGTTCATGACAAAGACTTCACTTCACTAGGATGACCATAGGTAACATGACCTCAATCCTGAGTGAGTTAGAAACTTCTACCATTGAGGGCGGTCCTTTGATTTGTATGGATGCAAGTGGTCAGGTCACCGACTCAAACCTACCACTTTGGGGATTCGTCTGATTTGGGAGCTGGGAACTCAACTACACAAGATGGAATTCACTTCTTCCCCGAAGCAGGGGCAAGTAGATAGATAGCTCCCTTAAGGGCTAATTCCAGGGCTTGAACGATGTGGCACCACACACCTTCTCTTGGCCCGAGAGGTGTTCACACCTAGTTGGACTATGTTGTATCGTTCATTAGAGGAATCAATGGTACTTAAGGAGTGAGATGTAACTACAAGGGCGAAACAGTAAAATGGCTCAGTTGTACTTACGAGCATCTATGAAGGGTTATCGTAGTCATAATTGGTTATATCTGATGGACACAAAAATATATCTGTGGTAAGAAGAGTTCAGCTATTGGTCTTCAGTGGAATGCCTGGCAATTAACGGATGGTGGATCTCGTGGCTAAAGAGTTTAGTCAGATATTCACGTACCATTGGAGCTTTGAGCCACAGGTCCATAAGTCCCCTTGGTAGCTTGGATAAAGTTGAGAATCAGTTTTTGGGTCAGTTTGAAATGTTCAAATTGATAAGAGGAAGTTCGATTATATATGATATAATTGAACTGGTTAATTATATATGATATAATTGACTAAATGTATGAGATATATTTTTTGGAGGAAATTAGATATAAATATGATTTATATCAAGTAGAGGAGAAATTACTATAGTCGATATATGATATCAAACTATAGGTTAAGAATATAATATGATTATATTCATTATTTATTTAAATAGGCAGTTATGAGATATGGCCGAGAATTTCTCCTAAATCGTGCGAAAGTGAGAAGATTTATTTTGGTTATTTTAAGTGAAGAATAAAATGAAAATTGTTTTCATTTTGTAAAGGGTGTTGAGAAAAATTCACTCATGATGTGGAAACTTCACGATCACTTAGTTGAGAGCCTATACGATAGCACCCATTGCCTAAACAATCGCACACTCGCACGCTAAACGATCTTTCACCTTCTCTAAACGATCACTTAACGTGCAGAGCTGAACTAAACGATCGCTTACTATTTACCAGACGATCGTTTAGTAAAACCTACACGATCGTGTACCTTTCTCTAAGCAACAAGCACCCGACTATACGATAGTCACCTACTATCTCCCAATTGCTTGTTTGTTCTACACAATCGTCCTTTCCTTCTTCCTCTACCAATTCCATCAAAGTCCACTATTTGGATTCTCACTCCAAGAATACCAAGGGCTTTGAGTGGCGGTGTCATCCCCAGTTGCTGCTTGTTCGTATGGCTCGTGCGCTGCCATTCGTGTAGACGATTGGGTGCTGCTAGGCGACTGTTTGCTGGGCGATAAGGATCGTAGAGGGGTTGCTTCTGCTGGATTAAGTTTGAGTGAAGATAGTGTTCAACTGGTATGTTTGCTCAATCTGTTGTATTTTAATTGTTAAAGCATGCCTATAATTAGTGTTACAATGCATATCTGTTTGTTAGAATATATGTGTGGTAATTTGGTCATAATGAAATCTGAAATATCTGAACCCGCTCATAGATACTCTTGTTTAAGAGTTCCTTCAACTAGGATAAGGTACCCAACCTTATCCATATACTACAGACTATTTAGGTTATCATTTAAACCTAATCAACCTGTATGTCTGCACATACATGTTTAAGTTTCATAAAATAACCTTGGATCTTAGTTTATTGGATTGAAATATTGTAGTCTAAACGTTAATAAAATACTTCTTATTTTATTAAATATGTAATTTGTCTTTACAAACCACAAGATACATGAGATTTAGGACATAAACTCCAATATGATAGTGGTCACTAATAGTGCATTATCTTTTTCTTATTGTTTATCTATCGTTGTCTATCTCAGATAGACACTAATAAAGGACTATCTTTGTCTATCTCAGATAGACACTAATAGTGCTCTATCTCTGTCTATCTCAATTCGAAGGTATTAATAGGTAGACTGAGATAGACTAGTATGTAAATTGTCTATCTTAGATAGACAGTGATTACCTTTGTTCTTGAATAGTTGTTGATACTAATTACCTTTCTCATATTTATCTATTAGGTTGATCCCATTAGCAACATTGAATATAAGATAATGGATGGAGATAAATAGTTCATAGTGAAGCTAGACATGGGATCTTGCAGTTGTCAAGTATGGGATTTTGAGGAACTTCAATGTGCACATGCATTTGTTGTTCTCCAAATGCTTAATTTAGATACCTATTCTTATGTAGCTTACTTTTATTATAGAAGAGCATTTTCAGTAGGATATAGTGGTTATGTTCGACCTGTTAGAGTTCATTCGGATTGGAGAGCTGAAGATGATGTCATGAAAACATTACCTCCTATTGTTAAACGTCAAGTTGGAAAACCTAGAAAACAAAGAATTCCATCTGTAGATGAATTTAAAAGTTAATCAAAATCTACTCATTGTAATCGTAAAGGCTACAGTAGTAGGACTTGCAAACTTCAACCAATTAATCAAATGATGCAATCATTATTTTTAAATTGTAATACATGTATAGACATATAGATTGACATTGAGTTTATGAATGATATTTTTTTATTTATTATGTTCTTGAGTTGCAAATTTTTTTAATAGTACTTACTTTTAAGCATTATATATTAGTGATAGGCACAAAAACAAGAAAAAAGCATAAAAACTATCAGTGGTAGGCACAAATAGTGTCTATCTTACTCTATCTACTGATATCAAGTAGATGAACTTTAGCAAGAAAGTCAACAAGTAGACACAAATAGACAACTATTTGTGTCTCTTACTATGTATATAAATTATGACATGTATCTAAATCTATCAGTAGATAGATTCAAGTAGACAACTATCAGTGTCTATCTAAATCTATGAATCTATCAGTAGATAGACTCTAATAGATTCAGATAGATGTAGATAGTTGCAACATTGTCTATCACTAAACATACAAACCATGATTGTTTTTCTAATTGTACATCACACATTCATTGCAACTACGTTCTCCCCTCTTCTAAGTCAAAACCTTAAATGATAGAACTGTATCATTCATTGAAGTCACCTATCATTTAAAAACCCATTCATTGAAGTCTATCGTTGTCTATCTCAGATAGACACTAATAATATCATATCTCTGTCTATCTCAGCCAAATAATGATAGTACTCTATCATTGTCTATGATTGTTACGAAATCGACAATTAAAGAATACAAAAAGGAACGTAGAGATAGAGAAGATCGACAAACAGATATACGTGGTTCACTAACGGTGTGTTAGCTACGTCCACGGGCAGAGGGAGAACAATATTATTAGGGAGAATGTTTTCAGAAAATTACATCAAATGGTGCCTCTAGAGTTAGAGAGTTTATATAGCGCACTACTCTAAACCCTAGGGTCATAATCATTAGTTGTTCGAACTTAGTTGTTTGAAGCGCCAACAAACAAATTCAAAGCATTCCAAACAAATCTCCACCTTGACTTGAATTCTCTCCCAGATAACAGATGTACCAAATGCAACATAAATCAATATTACCAGACGTACCCAGACTTCTCCCTCATGCCTCAAAGTGTCCCACAAGGGGGACCATTAACAATTCAAAACATTCAGCAAGTCTAAATAATGTTGGAACTTGCCTTATGGGACCGGTTTGGTGAACATATCGGCAGGGTTATCAGCAGTACCAATTTTCATCACTTTAACTCTCTACTCACCTCTTAAGAAGTGATATCTTACATCTATGTGCTTAGTTCTCTCATGATGAACTTGATCCTTGTCTAGGCATATTGCACTCAAACTATCACAGTATACAATAGCTTGGTCATGATGCAAACCAAGATCACCAACTAACCCCCTCAGCCATATTCCCTTTTAAGCAACTTCTGTCAAGGCCATGTACTCTACTTCAGTAGTAGACAAAGTAACTGTAGACTGTAAGGTTGCCTTCCAACTAACAACAGAACCACCCATAGTGAACACATAGCCAGTCATAGACCTCCTACTGTTAACATCTCCAACATAGTCAGAATCAGAATAGCCAGTCACCAAACACTCTGTGAAATTCCCATAAACGAGACCAACATTAGACATACCTCTAAGGTAACAAAAAATCCTTTTAACGGCTTACCAATGCTCCTTCCCAGGTTGACCCATGAACCTGTTGACAACACTAACAGCATGGGCAAGATCAGGCCTAGTACAGACCATAGCATACATCAAACTTCCCACTATACTAGCATAAGGAACTCAAGACATGTACTCCTTCTCAGCTTCAGATTGTGGTGAAAGAACAGATGACAAACAAGCATTTACAACACTAGGAGTATCTATAGGCTTAGCTAATGACATACCAAACTTGGACAATATTTTCTGATATATCCTTTCTGCGACAAGAAGAGCTTATTCTCATCTTTGTCCCTATAAATCTCCATACCCAGAATTTTCTGAGCAGCACCCAAATCCTTCATATCAAACTCAGCATTGAGAAGATTCTTCAATTTTAGAATGTCAAACTTGAACTTTGCAGCTATGAACATATCATCTACATATAAAAGTAAATAAATCATTGAACATCATCAGCTTTGTTGTGATATACACAACAATTATACGGACTCCTGTTATAGCCAAGTCTAATCATATAGCTGTCAAATCGTTTGTACCACTACCTTTGAGACTGCTTTAACCCATACAAAGATTTCTTCAACTTGCAAACATAATCTTCTTTACCTGGACATTAGAACCCATCTGGTTGGGTCATATAAATCTCTTCCTCCAACCCTCCATGTAAGAAAGCTGTCTTCACATCTAGTTGTTTAAGTTCCAAATTCTGATGTGCTACTATGGCTAGTAACACCCTGATAGAAGTATGTCTGACTACTGGTGAGAAGATCTCATTATAATCAACTCCTTCCCTTTGTGTGAACCCTCTAGCAACAACTCGAGCTTTATATTTAAATGCCCTCTGAAGGTGATATTCCCTCCTTTTTCTTGAAGGCACATTTACAAGTGACAATTTTTCTCTCCATAGGTCGTTTAACTAATTCCCATGTCTGATTTTTGTCAAGAGATTCCATCTCATCCCTCATAGCAGCAAGCCATTGAGTAGACTCACCACATGACACAGCTTCTCTATAGGTGGATGGCTCATAAGGATCCACCTCTTCAGCAACCTACAATGCAAAAGTAACCATATCTTCAAAACCATACCTCACATGAGGTCCAACACCAACTCTTCTAGCTCTATCACGAGCTATACTCGGTTGATATACTCGTGATCTAGAATTCTCAGGTAAAGTAACTTCTGATGTTTTAGGCACATTAATTTCTGGTTGCACATCAGTTTCTGTAGTAACGTGTTGATCTTCTCCACCTTGATGTTGTAATTCATTCACAGTTGAAGTGAATTGCATCTCTACCTGTTTATCAACACTACTACTTTTTCCTACATCAGTAGACGTCACAAAAGGCTTTACAGTTGAGTTAAGCATGGAATTTTCATCAAATATCACAGTCCTACTAAGTATGACTCTTTCTCAGAAGGTGACCAAACTCTATATCCCTCAACTCCATCCCCAAAACCCACAAATATGCCCTTTTTAGCTCTCGGTTCTAATTTACCCTCATTAACATAATAGTAGACAGTACAACTAAAAACTTTTAATAAAGAATAATCTGCATGCTTACCAGACCACACCTTGTAAGGTGTTTTACAATCAATAGTTGTGTGAGGTCCACGATTGATCAGATAACATGATGTATTTACTGCTTCTGCCCAAAACCTTCTAGTCAACCCTGCATTAGAAAGCATGCATGTTGCTCTCTCTAACCATGTCTGATTCATACGTTCTGCAACCCCATTTTGCTGTGGAGTATCCATAACAATGTGATGGCAAACAATCCCCTCAGCTTTATAGAACTCATTAAATTCAGATCCACAGAATTCCAGACCATTATCAGTTCGCAGCCTTTTGATCTTTTTCCCAGTTTGATTTTCAATTAATATCTTCCACTGCAACCCCGTACTTGGTTGTTCGAAGCGTCAACAAACAAATTCAAGGCATTCTAAACAATGATAGTATTCTATCTCTGTCTATCTGGGATAGACACTAATAATACTCTATCTCTGTCTATTTCAATTCAAAGTAGACAAGTATGTATTGATATTAAAATTCTTCTATAGTTGCTAAAGTTCCTAAGACAAATAGTGATACTAGTCTATCACCATGTACCAATAGATTGACTCAGATAGACAACTATGTACCAATAAGTACATTTTTAAATAAGCATCGATGCACAACACAATGAACAAAACATGTTAATTTTTATAAATTTCAAAAGTAGTTGATTGTCAACAAGTAGAAACAAACTTACAAACTGTATAAAGTAGAACACCAAGTACAAAGAAATGTTCAACTTGAAGCTTTACAAACTGGATAAAGTAATACAATCAAGATTGAGACTGGTATTGAGATAGGGATTTAGGTTGAGATTGAGTATGAGAAATGTTCAAGTTGAAGCTTGGAGCAGTGTCTGTCATCAATTTCATATATTCTTGAGTTGAAGTTTGAGATTGTACTTCATTCTTCTTCTCAAGTTTCTTCCTTTCAAGTTTCTTCTCTAGAGAGACGTTTTTCTTATTTTGATTGTCTAATGCATTTTTGGTTTGTTTTCGCTGTCTCTTTGGTCTCTCATTTTGAAAATGTGTCTTCTAGTACCTTTGGTCTAAACCTTTTACGCTTCCCCTGCTCCTACTGCTTTCCCTTCTATTTTTTTTTCCTTTTATTTGAATAACTTCATCTGCATCCTTTTCACTATCAATTTCTTCTTCGATAACTTGCTTTCGCTTCTGGTTTCTCATTGTTCTCTCCTTTTGAAAGAGAATCTCTTCATTCTTTTCCTAAATTTGTTCCTCTTCATTTTGCTCCTCTTCTACTTGATCTTCATCAACTTTATTATGGTCTTCTTGTACTTTCACATCATCTACTTTCTCTTGCTCTTCATCTTCTTTCTCGTTCTCAATTTACTCTTCGTTATTGATTTGCTACAAGAAAATATTGGAGTTCATAAGAAGAACACTGAATGATAATCAATGATAGGCTACTATCATTATCTATCATCATGTATAGACAATGATATTTACCTTTTTCTCATTTCTATGTTTTGATCTTTTTTCTCTGCTTTCATTATCTTCTTTTCCATCTTCTACTTTAGCTTCTTTATCAGTTTCAACAACTTTTTCGACGTCATCTTCTTCTTTTTCTATTTCAGTTTCAGCATCTTCATCAACTTCATCTACCTGCAATCATATGACAGAAAGTAAGAATCTTAAAAAACTTAATATTCATATAGGATGTGATACTATCAATGTCTATCTACGATAGAGATTGATAGTAGTCTATCTTTGTTTGTCAACTCTTGTATTTGAACAAAAACTAGCTTAAGAAAAAAAAAAAAACCTAAGGCAACCCAGCTACAACTCAGATAGACAGTGATAGAGGATTATCACTATCTATCCCAAATAGACACTGATAGAGGACTATCAATGTCTATCTTAGATAGACGAGATAGACCTTTATCAGAGTCTATCTAAGATAGACACTGATAATAGTTTATCATTGTCTACCCTAGATATACACTAATAGTAGTCTATCTCTGTCTGTCAACTCTTTTATTTGAACAAAAAGTATCTTAAGAAAAGAATCAAACCTCAGGCAACTCAAATAGACAGTGATACAATCCAACCACAAGTAACTTAGATAGACAAAGACAGTGATAGAGAAATATCACTGTCTATCTCGGATAGACATTCATAGAGGACTATCAGTGTCTATCTCAGATTGACAGAGATAGACCTCTATCAGATAGACAGAGATAGACCTCTATCAGATAGACTCTGATAGAGGTCTATCTCTGTCTCTTAACTCTTCTATTTAAACAAAAAGTATCTTAAGAAAAGAATCAAACCTCAGGAAATCAGATAGACAACTCAGATATACAATGATACAATCAAACCTTAGGTACCTTAGATAGTGTTAGGTCTTTAAAAGATGTATATTTTCTATGTTAATTTCCCCAAAATAGTGTTGATTATTTGTTTTTAATGCTAATTTTGTAGGTAAAACGGTCCTCGAGGAGTTTTGGGGTCATTACAAAAAAATTAGGCCAAAAGGATAAAAAAATGACCAAGAAAATCAACAAATTGAAGAGAATCGAATAATTACCAAAATGTCATCATGTATCATTGAGTATCATTGAGTAAAAGGCCATTGAGTAATGCATCGAGTAAATGCTAGTGAATATCATCGAGTATAATCGAGTAAGCCTGTCGAGTCATCGAGTAACTACCAAAAAGGTCATCGAGTAAATGCTACCGAGTAATCGAGCATCGTGTATCGAGTAAAGGACCATCGAACATCGAGTATCGAGTAGATAGAACGCTCGCTTTTTGCTGCAAAAACTCGATGCATTGAAACTCTCCCCACAACGTTGCAACGCTCCAAATTTTGACACGATTCATCCCCGTGCCTTGCACAACCAAGTATCAGCACAACGTTGCAACGTTAGCTCGATGCTTCCTAACTTTTCTATGATTTTGCGTTGCAACGTTGGCCTTCTCGCGACGCTATCCCTGCAACTATAAATAGTTTTCTTTCATTTTTGCTGAAAAGGGGGGAAGTACGATTTCGATGGAGGCTGGAATTTCTCTCTATATAAATTAGTCTCTATGGTAATTTTGTTTCCTACCTAGGTTAGATTTTTATTTCTTTTTTATTTTTAATCAATAACTTATAATTCTTCATGAATTTATCTATGGATTTATGAAGTTATTGAATCTTGTTTCTATTTCAAGAGTTCTTGCAAAAAAAATTTAGTTTTCTACTTTTCTTTATCTAGTAATCTAAATTTGAGCATTCTTGAATCTGATTTTAATTCTTGAAGCATGTTGAATGATCTATATCTTGAGCATGTTTAGCTTAGATGCTTGGTTTTGTCATATTCACTCATGATTGAATACGTTGTTTTTAATGTGTTTGATAGAATGTCTAGCCAAGATCTCCAAGAGGCAATAGTGATTGTGTGTTGGATGACTGACTAACCTAGGACGCACTAATTACTAGATTTGGAGAAAATTCGGTTAATTGAGTAAGCTATCTTAACAATTAATCAACGCAGTTGAATCCAAGAGCTTAATGCGTGTGTTTTATTTTCTATATGACCGCTAAGGAACCCAAAAGAGGTAAAAGCATGTAGATAGATTAGGGTTAGGGCTATCCTACCTTAATCGTTGATTAGGACGCTTTCTTGACTAGGTTATGCATGTTGTCCACCTTTGTAGAGACTAGTTTAATCTAGATTAAGTAAGTAATTGCGTGCTTAATCCAAATGTGAATTAAATTTATAGAATTCAATAATAAAAATTGCAATGAACGTCCAACTTGGATTAGAATTAATATTTTTAAACTTGGTTACAACTATCCTTTACCTTTTGATTTTTAGCATGTTTCTTGTCTTAATAAAAAAACTCTTGTTTTATAGCTTTCATAGTTAAGCTTGGTTAAAGAAAGGATTAAATAAGATTTCCCTGTGGATCAACTTCTTACTTCTACTTTAACTATAAGTTAGTTAGGTTGTTGTTCGAGCTTTATAAATATTGTTATTTCGGGTTAGGTAGAACTAATGATACATATTTAGCATCCGGACAAAAATCGCGCCACTGCCAGGGAAATGGTTAACCATTTAATCTTTTTCTTAGCTAAACTTAACTAGCAAACTTTAAAACACTAAAAATATTTTCTTCTTTTGTGTTTATTTGTCTGTCAGCTCTTCTATTTAAACAAAAAGTATCTTAAGAAAAGAATCAAACCTCAGGAAATCAAATAGACAACTTAGATAGACAATGATACAATCAAACCTCAGGTACCTTAGATAGATAAAAACAATGATAGAGGACTATCATTGTCTATCCCAGATGGACATTGATAGAGAACTATCAGTGTTTATCTCAGATAGATAGAGGTAGACCTCTATTAGAGTCTATCTCAAATAGATAGTGATAGACTACTATCTAATTGCCTGAGGTTTAATTCTTTTCTTAATATTCTTTTCTATCATTGTCTATCTGTCTATCAGTGTCTATCTGAGATAGACAATGATAGAGGACTATCATTGTCTATTCGAGATAGACGATTCCTCAGGCAACTCAGATAGACAGTGATACAATCAAACCTCCAGTAACTTAGATAGACAAAGACAGTGATAGAGGACGATCACTGTCTATCCCAAATAGACACTGATAGATGACTATCAGTATCTATCTCAGACAGACAGAGATAAACCATTATCAGAGCCTATCTCAGATAGACACTGATAGTAGTCCATCACTATCTATCTGGATAGTAGTCTATCACTGTCTATCCCAGATAGATAGTGATAGGCCTTTATCAGAGTCTATCTCTATCTGTCAACTCTTGTATTTGAGCAAAAAGTAGGTTAAGAAAAGAATCAAACCTCAGGCAACCTTGTGCTGTAGGTGTTTCCAAATCTATAGTTGCAATCAAATCTAAATCATCTTGTGTTTGAAGTTGTTGTGTTTGCATCTCAGATTCCTACAACAAAACAATTTGTTATTGTTTTCTATCTAAGAAACTATTGTTCTCTATCTAAGAAAGTAAGAAACTGAAAAAAAAAAACATAATATTAAGATAGATAGTGATAGAGGACTATCATTATCTATCATACACACAAACCTCTCTTTCCCCTTGCCTCTCACTTTTATTCTCTTATTGTTCAATTTCTTCTACTTCAGCTTCTTCTTCTTCTTTATCAGTTTCAGCATCTTCGTTGACTTCATCTTTTTCCCTTTCATTTTCAGTTTCAATGTCTTCTTCAACTTCATCTACCTGTAAACATTATAGAATGTAAGAATCTTAAAAAACTTAACATTCGGATAGGTTATGATAAAGGACTATCACTGTCTATCCCAGATAGATACTAATAGACCTCTATTAGAGTCTATCTCAGATAGACACCTATAGTAGTATATCAGTGTCTATCTGAGATAGAAAGTGATAGAGGACTATCACCGTCTATCTTAGATAGACACTGATAGGCTATTATCAGTGTCTATTCGTGATAGATACTGATAGTAGTCTATCTCTGATTGTCAACTTTTATGTTTAAACAAAAATAGCTTAAGAAAAGAATCAAACCTCAAGCAACTCTTGTGTTTTGGGTGTTTCTAAATTAACGGTTGCAATCGGATCTAAATCATATTGTGTTTGAAGTTATTGTGTTTGCATCTCAGTTTCCTACAAGAAAATAATTTGTTATTGTTGTCAATCTAAGAATCTATTGTTTTCTATCTAAGAAAGTAAGAAACTTAAAAACATAATATTAAAATAGACAGTGATAGAGGACTATAATTGTCTATTGTACATAGAAACCTCTCTTTCCCTTTGCCTCTCATTTTGAAATTTGATCTACAGGGGAAAGAGATTTTATTTAGAAAATGTATGGTTACATTTATTTAAATGTAACCAAGAAAAAAAGTAAGAGACTTAAGAAGCATAATATTAAGATAGTATATAACAATTCAAATTCTTACCCTAGATAGATATGTTGTTGCATAGTTAACCATTGTATCAATATCACACTTTCTTCCAAAATTCGAAGGCTACGAGAACACGGTTTATTTTTTTCCACACCTTTTCCATGCTCCTTTTCTTTTTCTTTTTCTTTTTCTTTTTCTTTTTTTTTTTTTTTTTTGGTTGTTGTTTTTGTGGAAGATTTTCAAATGGAAATCTACTATTCAGGCTTTCCATAATTGACCTTAACATTCTTTTCATTTTTTCTTGGCCTTGTTTTAAAACATTTTGTTCTTCTACTATTTTATGTTGGTCTTTTCTTAGTTCACTAGTTTTTTTCATTATTCTATTTGCTCCTCTTTATTTAATTTGTTCATTTTTTTCTTGGTTCATTTGCCTCTCTTTTTCCCTCTCTTTCTCCTCATCTGCCTCAAGTTCTATGAAATATTTGAAAGTTGATTGAGATTCTTCTTCTATTGGACACAGTGGTGTCATACAAAACTACAAGTAATCAGATGTTAAATTATTAGAGAAAAGAAAGTAGCAACATTAGTGATAGACATTGATAGTAATGTTTTACTGTCTATCAGTGATAGACAGAGATAGAACTCTATCACTATCTATCTTTAAAATGATAGACAATGAAAATATTCTCATTTACTTACATCTTTTGTTCAAAAATTTTCTCATTTAGAGTCCACTCATTTGACTCTAAGCACTCCCATGTGATGATTCTTGGACCTTTGATTCCAAGTTTCTTTCCAAATCCAACATCTAAATCAGAAAGTTTTGTGATTATCTTAAAAGCCCAATAAACTAATGCTAATGGGAATCCTTTAAGGTAGACAACATCCTTTTCAATATATGATGCTCTTTTAAAGAATTGATAGGTCAATGTATAAAACAATCTTCCCCAAAGATAGTCTTTGAAGACTTGTTCATCATCCAAAATGTCTAGATGTTTTAAATTGATATGATTGTGTTATTACTTGGGGATTAAAAGAGCTTCTAGGATGTAGAGATTGACTAATTTAACTTTCAATGAGTCTTCCTCATTGCGTAGTGCTTTGAAAGTTCTCTCTATATCTCTCCTAGTTATATGATCATGATGAAAAAAAAAAAGCATTTCTAAGTTCGGACATGTTTCTTTCTCCTAAATCTAATTGAAGGAATTTGTAGCCTTTCAATCCAGTTATTAAACAAAATTCTTTCAATCCAAATTCTGCTATACGACCATTAAAGTTGAATGCTAGGACATTTGACTTCTTTGTATAGCATTACCTTCGTACTAAGTAGTTGAGGAATTAGTTGAGTATTTTAGCCATTTTAATATTAAGAAAGTGTCCAAATGGACCATTTAAAATTTGAGGAAAAATTATTTCATCTAATTTTGTTCTTATCCAATTCAACACCTTCTTAGTAAAGTACACAGTAACTCTTAAGTTTCTGTAGAGACATATAGGTAGATCATGTTTAAGTTATAACCTAAATGGTCTGGAGTATATGGATAAGGTTAGGTACCTTATCCTTGTGATGCTATGAGTATGGTCGGCTTTGTCGGTGTTACAATTATTGTAAAGTGCTACAAATGATCTGATCCTGATCATTCATGTATTAGACATGCAAACGGGGATATTTTATACAAAGAAGTTTGTATAAGATCGGACCATGAAATGTTTAGTCTCATTATATAATGTCGTTCATATAGAGACTTTCATTCCACCAGGATGACCATAGGTAACATGACCTGAATCCTGAGTGAGTTGTGAACTCCTACTTATGAGGGCGATTCTTTTACTTGTATGGGTGAGAGTGGCTAGATCGTCGACTCAATAAGCCTACCATTTTGGGGATTTGTCTGATTGGAGTGAATTCCTCAAAGCAAAGGTAAGTAGATAAATTGTTCCCTTAAGGGCTAATTCCGGGTCTTGAGCAATGTGGCACCACACCCTCTCCTGACCCGAGAAGGGTTTAGTCATAGTGAAACTATGATATATTGTTCATTAGAGGGACTCAGTGGTACTTAAGGAGTTAGATGTAACTATATGGGCAAAGCAGTAATTTAGCTCAGTTGTACTTACGAGCAATTTGTGAAAGGTCGTCGTATTGTTGATTGGTTATATCCAATGGACACAAAATATATCTATAGTGCGAAGAGTACAGTTGTCGGTCTTTAGTGGAGTGCCCAACAGTTAACGGATGGTGGATAATGTAATTAAAGAGTTCAATTAATTATTCATGTACCGTTGGAGCTTCAAACTATAGGTCCATAAGGTCCCCTTGGTAGGTCAAAAAGATTTAATTGAGAATCAGTTTTTGGGTTAATTTGAATTGTTCAAATTAATAAGAGGGATTTAATTATATATGATTGTTTCAATTATATATGATATAATTGTCATAATATATTTGATACATTATTGTTTAATAGGGAGAAATAAATATTTGAATGAGATTCAAATATATTTTCTATGAATGTGATTCATAGTAGTTAAATTTAATATAAATATTATTTAAATTAAATGCCATAAAATAGAGAAAAGAAACAATAGTTTATATTGTATATGATGTAATATTAAAACTATAGGTTATATGTTATATTTTATATAACATATAGTTTAATATAAATATAATATGATAAGTTAGTTATCATATTTATTTATATTATTTTATTATTTTGAATAATAACTTCCCTCTTTTCTCTCCAACCACTTTAATGGGTGGTTATTGTTTTTGTGGCAAGAGGAATAAAAGAAAATTGTTTTCTTCTTCTTCTTCAACGATTGACACATTGCTGAACGATTGAGTTTGCAGAAACATTCTGTGCGTTCTCGTAATCTTCTTCCTCTAAACTCAAACAATCCTTCCTAACCAAATCAGAGCCCACCACTCTTGGGTTCTCACCCTGAGAATACCAAAGGTTCATTGTGGTTGTGTCTTTGTTTGGTTCGAGAATATCTTGAAGAAGATCTTTAAGAGTTGTTGCTTCTGTTTGAGGCTTGTGATTGTTCGAGGGATATGTGAAGAGAAAGGTTCTTCAAGGGTAATGTGTCTTGAACCTTTTTACTTGTTTCAAGCATGCTGTAATTTATTTTGAATGCATATCTAATGTAAATTATGTTTTCAATAATTAATGGAATTTGGACAATTCACTTTCGCTCAAGGATCTCCTTCAATACGAGTTCCTACAATTGGTATCAGAGCCAGGTTGTTGGTTTCTGATTCCAAATTCCATTCTTGTACTGAATTCGTTTAAAATATTTATGGGTTTTAGAATCTGCATTGTGTTTATATGATAAATCTTTGGATGGTTTGTTGATGGATGTTTCAGGATAGAAATCTCTGTTTATGGCTTTCTGTTTTATTTACAAACTTAATTTGTAAGAGCCCCTGCATTTTTGGGCAATAAATTGCAATCAACTCTGTATTTGTTTAATTTTTGAGTCCCTCGTGATGCTTCAGAAGAAGGGTTATAGTGTGTTTCGATGGAGAAGACGAAACGAAGGAACGAAAGTTGCCGCATCGTGTAGCTAGAGTTAAACGATCGTTTAGATGTTGTTATGTGATCATGTGGAATTTACTACACGATCATGTAGCATTTGTTAAACGATCGCATAGCTAATGCTACGCGATCATGTAGAGTTTGCTACACTATCGTGTTGTATTGGCTGCATGATCACATAGGCGCTTGCTAGGTAGACGATCGTGTGGTATATGATACTCGACGCAAGCTTGCATGCTAAATGATCGTATAGACTATCATACTCATCGTATAGTCATTAGCTACACAATTAAATTTTATTATGTTTTCTTTTGCTCTGCTTATTGATGATTCAATTTTCATTATTTTCTTTCCTTTTCCTTTGCTTATTTTGCTTGTTGATGATTCAACTTTGACCACTTTTTTTTTTTCTTACCATCTATTTAAACAAAATTAGATTTAATAAGGTTTAATAACTATGATTAAATGGAAGAGTTGATGAAATGAAAAGAAAAAAGAATGATTATAAACTTGAAGAGTTGATTTGATAATAGATTGTAACCTTGAAGGAGAAGCAATGGAAGATTCAGCAGCATTAGGAGAAGTAGATTGAGCAATAGCGATAGAGAAAGAAAAAGAAGATGAATATGAAGATGAAACAACGGAAAAAGAAGATGGCCAATGGAAGAAGGAAAAGCAGGAAAGAAGAACAATCAACAAGATAGATGACAATAGATTGTTATTGTGCACTGTGTGATAAGGAAGCCATTGGAAGAAAACGTGGGAAGAAGAAGAAGCGAGCGTGAGCGATATTGAACTAGTTGATGGGTAATTCAATTAATCGTAATTAATCAGCCAGGTTGTAGGTTATCCGCGTGTGAGCTGGGGACATTTTTGTTATTTCACTATTGTGGGCTAGGCTTTTCTTCCATTTATATAATTCGTTTTCGATTGAGTTCAAATTTTGCTATTGATGTAAATAATTTGTGTTTTTTTATTACTTTTGAAAACCTCCATTTTCTTCCCTTCCTTTTTTTATTATTATTTTTTAAAATAAATTTCATTAAAGCCAAAAACTAACCATAGGAAAAGTCCTCATCAAGAATAGATAACACCCAACTAAGATAAACAACATTCCAACAGACAACGACCTTCCTCCTCAGAGGAAGGATCCTATAGATAAAAAGGGTTCACAATACCATACGCCAAAGAATTAGTGACAAAATTACAAGAACAATTTCAATAACCAAAATAAACCTCAACAAAATATTTGACAAGTGCAACAATGGCATTCACCACATTCTTTAATTTAGAGAGATCGGCATTTGAATCGTTTAGGGTCCAAATGATATCTGTTGAGGCCGACTCCACAAGGAGAGGTTGATATGCCTCCCTTCTCAATTGGCTAAGGAAACAAATAGCCTCCCCTTATAAAACTTTGATAGACCTTCTTTTTAATTCAAGACACTTGATACAAAATTGAAATTTTATGGTTTTAGTTGACATAATTTAATTTTATGTCTAGTAGATCCATGTTTAATTTTTATTTATGCTCTCGAAAGTTGATAGTACTATGACAGTTGAGTTATGCTCATGTTGGTATATTGAAATTTTATTTAATTCAATGGAATAAAGTAATCAATATACAACTTTGATGGTTAAGATGAAACTTATATATATGCTTTTTTTTTAGGTTAAAAGATTACTTAGTCCTTTACTTTTGTTTTTTTTTTTAATTTAATAATATATCTACATGACATCTTCTACAGCGTGAAAATTATTACAACAATTTAGTAGTATATTCACATGGGCTTACCTACTTATCAATAAGGGTCATTAAAATAAGTTTAAAACACTTTGTTTTGTTTTGTTTTTTGTTTTTTTGTTTTTTTTTTTTTTTTGTCTGAGCCTTAATAAGAGTAACAATTTAGCTTCTGAATTTCACTGAACAATAATTTAGACCTCATTTGATAATTATTTAGTTTTGATTTTTTGTTTTAAAAAATTAAACATGTAGATACTACTTTCACTTTTAAATTATTTCATTTGTTATCTATTTTTATACCAATGATTTAAAAAAACTAAACCAAATTTTGAAAACTAAAAACAATAACTTTTTAAAAACTTGTTTTTGGAATTTAAAATTTGGTTAAGAATTTAACTATTTTACTTAAAAAAGATGTAAATCAGGGTAAGAAATTGAGAGAAAATAGAATTAATTTTTAAAAATAAAAAATAATAAATAAAATAATTATCAAATGAGGTCTTAGTCTTTGTACTTTCAATATTATAGCAAGTTAATTACTAAATCTTAATATGTATCAATTTAATTTTTATATTTTAAAATTTGTAATGATTTCACCGTTTTGTAAAAATTATCGTAAAAAATTGGATAATTTTTTTTTTACATACGTAGATGGATAAATAAATTGGTTAGTACCAAATATATATTTACAAATTAAAATGGCTAAGTTACTATATGATTTTAAAAATTTTAGTCTTATAGAATTTTTTTACGGCAATTTTTTTCGTTTAAAAAATAACTTTTACGTATGAAAATGAACGATGACAAATTCTAAAGTAAATGAATTATACAAATTCATATTTAAGTAAAAAATAGTAATAATTAAATTGTTAAATTCATTCAAATAAATAGAAGAGAATACATAAGGAACAAATTTAAAATGATATTTTAACTTTTAACTAGTTATGTTGGTTGGATGATACAAGGTTTGCAAAATTTTGCAACAATATTGATTAAAATATCATATCAATATATAATGTTGATAATGTTGATGTCGATAGATATTTTTTAAAAAATTATAAAAATAAAATATTTAAAAATATATTTAAATCAATAAATATATATTTTAGGATTTTTAAATAAGTTAACTCATACTTACTATTTATATAATATTCATATTAACAACAAATGTTGCTTATTTTGTTATATTTAATGACTTATTTTACAATATAACAAAAACGTGGTCTCATGCATAAAAGTCATCTCAGGCAAAATTTTAAAGGATTTTTGTACGAATGACTAAAAAATTAGGTAAAAAAATGTCAAATGATTCAATTTTTTTTAAAATGCGGAATGACCTTTCCTGACTTCAAAAAATTCAAGGTAAAATTACCAAAATATGCTTGCGCATGCAGAAAAACATTTCGCTCTTGTTATCTCTCTATCTCTCTCGCTCTCTCTGCTCTTTATAAATCTCTTGCTCTCTCTCGCTCTTTACCAACCTCGCTCTCTCTCTCACCCTTTCTCTCACTATTGTTCTCGTTCTCACTCTCTCCCCATCTTTACCAGCCATGAGGTTCTTTTTGCCGCAAATCCAAATTCCTTCTTAGAAGCCAAAGTTTCGATTTGATTCCATGGAAGCCCCTAGATTTCAACCTCTCGTGAAGAAGCAATCCCTATCATCGTCAATTCCTTTGTTCGAAGGATTCATCTTCCTCACGGCAATTGATCAGAGAGAATCGTCGACCATGGATGTTCGTGATCACTATAAGGCGCTAGGTGTCACGGTCGTACTTCTCCAATTGTGCGGCACCATGATTCACCCGTGATCATGCTCAAGTCCCAATTCACTTTTTGCTCGACTTTTTGAAGCTTCGTCGGACCTTAGCGAGGTTTTTCCATCTTCAACCGAACTAAACTCATGCGAAACTGAACTTCATTCAACCATACATGTCGCTCGTACGTGTATTCTCTCATGTTCAACTCTAGTCGACTTGCCTCTACTCTAGGTCACGTCTTGAGGCTCGACCATGCCTATATATGAGGCTAAGGTCATCACAATGCAATATCACATCTCTCTCCGTCATCTTGGTTCCCAACAACACGCCCCCCATACTTCTACATCACTTTGGAACTTCACCGGGATGAGTTCTGACCCTTCGCTGGGCCAAAACAAGCTTATAACCCTTTTATCAGGGCTTACTGGGTTATTTGAACACTTACTGAGGATTTTCGGGACATAACAATGCTTACCGGGCTCTATTGGCCAATTTCGGCGCCTACCAGGTTTTTACCGGCCTAATGGTCGCCTACCGAGCTTTATCGGGCCATTACACTGCTTAGGGGGACAACTCGAGCAAGTATCGGACCAACCGGGAACTATCGAGTCCCACTGATGCTTTAAGATGTCATCCCGAATGTCGAGATGTCATCAGCTTTCTTTCTCCTATTTGAGCACGTTTACCGAGAACCATCACCAACTGACCCTGGGCAACAATCCAACTTGGGACTTCCTGGATATCCATCCGTTCGAACATAATCGAGACTTAGGCTCTTCTGAACCCTTGTCGAATCAAAACTGCATATCGGGTGCTACATCGAACCTCTAGTCCATGGGAAAGGGTGCAATGCCAGCACACCCATGTCGTCCGACACTGTCCATGAGATCCCATTCTCGATGGAAGACGCCCAAGATACTGATCTTGTAACGCTCGCCCACGCCATGACACACACACATGTGTCATGGGGTAGCTCACTTAGGCCACAGGGCCCAGGGGTTGTGGAGAGCTGACATCATGCCTCCCCCTATAGTGCATTCTAAACATTTTCCTTTTTGCCATCCATGCATATCAAATGTGGCGAACTATCACTCACCAACGTAGAGCACTCCTTTGAACTCTGATTGACATGAAATTCGACGTGCTTGCATCAATATGCATCTAACTCTAGAGCCACTCGTCCAAACTCGCGACGAAACTCCACCTTCCGAGGTCACGGCCCGGGGCCCCATCTGGCTCTCACGGAGCTTGTCACTAACACCACTGATCACACGGTTTTCTTTCTGCTTAATGTTTAACGTGGCATGCTTGCCCACTTATATTGGCGTGTTGGATGATGTACCGTCCTCCTCGATTGCATCACGACACTTCTCTTGGCCTCCTGTCTTTGTTAGATGTGTTGACACTCACATGCCGCCACTGCACTGTCTACACAAGTGGGGTCACAATCTACTATCTCAAAGTTAGATTGTGACACTAGGCTTGAACAGAACTACCTGAGAAGGAGAAGGAGAAGGAAATCCTATTGGAAGATAAAAAGAAAAACGTATAAAGAAAGAAAGAGAAAAAAAGATATATTTGTAAGTTCACTTATCCATAACATTAGTATAAAGTAATTTTGAGCCTTTAAAATGGGTTGGCTGTCTTCCAAAGTTTAATAATGGGATGAAATGAGTAGGAAAAAGAAAATCCATAGCGCTGTGTTGTGGCGGTGGAAATTTTGCATTATTGGGAATTTGGGTTCACATAGACGCGGTTTACTTTGAATGCGCTTCCCATCGCTGACCGTTCCTTCCACCATCCTTCAGTGCCATTTCCCCTAATTTCTCTTTTCTTCATTCTTCGTCTTCCTCTCTCAATCTTTTTCTTCGCATTCGGATTCTTCTGGTCTTGCCGAATCCCCATACATGTCTGAAGGTCAACCTGGTGGCTTATGAACTTCCTTAATCCCATTACTAATTCGCACCACTTTCCCCATTCTTTATCCCTATGGACCTTTCCAATAATCGGTCTCGATGAGAAATCTTTTCTTTTCATGCATTTTTTTTATTTCCAACTGTTTCATTTTCCTTAGCATAGGAAATTCTTTGGTCTTTGGACGATGCCCTGAGGATCAGCGCTCTCTGTTGCTCGAATTGAAGAATGATCTCACATACAATTCTTCCTTCTCACTGAAACTGGTGCAGTGGAATGAAAGTGTCGATTACTGTAATTGGATGGGTGTATCCTGCCTCGACGGCTGTGTTATCGGTCTTGATTTGAGCAATGAGTGGATTTCCGGTGGGGTTGGTAATTCAAGCAGTCTTTTCAGTCTTCGGTTCTTGCGAAATTTGAACTTGGCTTTCAACAAGTTTAATTCTACGATGCCGTCTGGGTTTAAGAGGCTTTCGAATTTGAGTGTGCTGAATATGTCTAATTCTGGATTTTGGGGCCAGATTCCTATTGAGATTTCAAGCTTAACTGGGTTGGATACGCTCGATCTTACTAGCTCATCTCTCTTTCAAGTTTCGACACTGAAGCTTGAGAACCCAAATTTGATGACTGTTGTTCAGAATTTGAGCAATTTGAGAGTCCTATATCTTGATGGTGTAGATTTGTCAGCAGGAGGAAGTGAATGGTGCAAGGCCTTGTCGTCTTCATTGATTAATCTCAGAGTGTTGAGTTTATCGGGATGTTCTCTTACGGGACCTCTTGATTCTTCCCTTGTGAAGCTTAAGTATCTATTAGAACTTCGTCTCGATAATAACAACTTTTCCTCACCGGTTCCCAAGGAATTTGCAGATTTCTCAATTTTGACTTTGCTGCATCTTAGCAATTCAAGATTGTTTGGAGAATTTCCACAAAGTATTTTGCAGGTATCAACTCTTCAGACTCTGGACTTGTCTAATAATATGTTGCTGCAAGGTTCTCTTCCAGATTTTCAATCCATTAGACCCTTTCGAACTCTGTTGCTCCGTGACACAAACTTTTCTGGGGCACTGCCAAATTCTATTGGAAATTTTAAGAATTTGTCCAGATTAGACTTGGCGAGTTGCAACTTTGGTGGGTCGATCCCAAATTCTATCGAAAATCTCACACAACTCACATATATGGATCTTTCGAGCAACAAATTTGTTGGTCCAATCCCATCATTTTCTCTATTGAAGAATCTTACTGTCTTAAACCTTGCTCATAATCGGTTGAATGGTTCTTTGCTTTACACCAAATGGGAAGAACTTTCCGATCTCGTTAATCTTGATTTGCGTAACAATTCCCTCACTGGAAATGTTCCTTTATCTCTCTTCAACCTTCCATCAATCCAGAAGATTCAACTGTGCTACAACCAATTTACTGGTAGTTTGAATGAGCTCTCCAAAGTGTCTTCTTTCTTACTTGATACCCTTGCTTTGGAGAGCAATCGGTTAGAAGGGCAATTCCCATCGAAGTTTTTTGAACTTCGAGGTCTGAAGATTCTCTCACTTTCTTTCAACAATTTTACCGGAAGATTGAATCTAACCATGTTCAAGCAGCTTAAGAATATTACGAGACTTGAACTCTCAAGCAACAGCCTCTCCGTTGAAACAGAAA
The DNA here is from genome assembly GCF_027475165.1 of Benincasa hispida. Taxonomy (NCBI): domain Eukaryota; kingdom Viridiplantae; phylum Streptophyta; class Magnoliopsida; order Cucurbitales; family Cucurbitaceae; genus Benincasa; species Benincasa hispida. Next base: position 58,061,404 of record NC_143488.1, read on the forward strand.
GCACTGACTTTCCTCTAATGACCACATTAAAGTTAGCTTCCTGCAATTTAAGAATGTTCCCTGGCTTCTTGAAAAATCAACTGAAACTCAACTCTCTTGATCTCTCCCACAATGAACTTCAAGGACACGTACCTCTCTGGATTTGGGATCTTGGAAACCTCAGCCAATTAAATCTTTCTTGCAACTCTCTTGTTGGTTTTGAAGGGCGTCCAAAGAATCTTTCTTCCAAACTCTATCTTCTTGACCTTCATTCCAACAAATTTGAAGGACCACTTTCTTTCTTTCCTCCATCTGCTGCCTATTTGGATTTCTCCAATAACAGGTTCAGTTCTGTCATTCTACCTGATGTTGGAAAGTACCTATTAACCACTGTCTTCTTTTCTCTGTCAAGAAATCTCATTGAAGGTAATATTCCTGAATCCATATGCGATGCTAAGAGTCTTCAGGTACTGGATCTGTCTAATAATAAGTTGAGTGGCATGTTTCCCCATTGTCTATCTGAGAGGAATGATAATCTCGTGGTACTAAATCTAAGAGTAAACACCTTAAGTGGCCCTATTCCTGATACATTTCCAGTTAAATGCGGTCTGAGGACTCTTGATCTAAGTGGAAACAACATTGAAGGGCCGGTACCAAAGTCTTTATCGAAGTGCCATGATTTGGAGGTTTTGGACCTTGGGAATAATCAGATAAATGATGTCTTTCCATGCCCATTGAAGAGCATATCCACTTTACGGGTGCTTGTTCTTCGCTCAAACAATTTTCATGGGAAGTTTGGATGTCTCGGGAGCCATGGCACTTGGAAGAGCTTGCAAATTGTTGACATATCTCGAAACAACTTTAGTGGTAGCATATCTGGAAAATGCTTAGAAAAGTGGAGAGCAATGGTGGATGAGGAAGACTTTAGCAAGTCAAAAGCTAATCACCTTCGTTTTAATTTCTTCAAATTCAGTGCTGTGAACTATCAAGACACAGTAACTATTACAAGCAAAGGTCTAGACGTTGAACTGACAAAAATTTTAACAGTCTTCACTTCCATCGACTTCTCATGCAATCACTTCAATGGCCATATACCTGCACAAATCGGAGAACTCAAAGCGCTTTATCTTCTCAACTTGTCCCACAATTTTCTGTCCGGTGAAATTCCTTCATCCATAGGAAATTTGAGTCAGCTGGGTTCTTTAGACCTTTCAAGTAACAGTCTTACTGGCACAATCCCTTCAGAGCTTGCAAGACTATCGTTTCTATCTGTATTGAATCTCTCCAACAATCTCTTGGTCGGGAAGATCCCCATGGGCCCTCAAATCCAAACATTTCCACCAGCTTCCTTTGTAGGCAATAAAGGATTATGTGGAGGCCCTTTGCCAGAATGTAAAACTGCCACTCCTCCAACTTCAGGTACAACTATCCCAAAGTCAGCTTCAGTAGCTAATGCTGATTGGCAATTCATATTCATTGGAGTTGGGTTTGGAGTAGGAGCAGCTGCAGTTGTTGCTCCTTTTACGTTTTTGGAGGTCGGGAAAAAATGGTCCAATGACACGATCGACAAAATTCTTCTGGCCATTCTTCCATTGATGGGATACATCTACCTGACTTCCAGTGACCGCAAAGTCGAACCAGAAGATGATAGTGACGACGATGATGAGGATGATTATATTGCAGTTAGGTATGAAAATGAAGAAAGTGAAGAAAGATCCTCAGAATTTAAAGGGCGATATTGTGTGTTTTGTTCCAAACTTGACATCTATAGGAAGAAGGTTATTCATGATCCTCGATGTACATGTCTCTTATCACCATCCCCATCTTCTTCTTTTTCTACATTTCGAGAAAAAAATTAAAACATGAAAAGTTTATTTCCATTCTTTTTGGCATGCTATAATTTGGAAGATAAGAGCACATCTTCTGTTGTACATAATTAGGGATCATCAACTTCAGAATTGGGTTGTTGAAATACTATTTGATTTGTCATTGTATATCTCCATCACTGTCGTCTTCTTTTTCTACCCTTATAAGAAAAATTAGGACATGAAAATTATAGCTCCATTCTAATTTTTTTAAAAAAAAATAAAAGTGCTCATATATCCTTCCTGTATATGTATTAAAATCTTTATGAAAATTCTAGGGAAATAGGGAGCTTGAACTGCAGTTAAAACTGTTCTAGCTTTTTGCCTCTGGTTTAAACATACTTGTGGTTTATAAATATATTGGTAAATTTAATACGTATTCTAAGCAACCTTGTAATTTCTCAACTTTTTCCCATATGCCATAAATGTGGCTTTGTTGAATTTTAAGATACATATACTTACTTTATGTAAATTTCCTTATATCTCAACTTTTGCAATATATTTTTTTTCCGTATGGTGCGTAAATCTCTCATGCGTTTGTCGTCATTGCAGGCTCCTCGTGAATTTGATTTCTGACTCTCTTCTCCTTGTTTGTGGTTGAAAAATTCTTACGCCGTGGTGTCGAGTCTACTACACTCTGATGCTTAAGTTAATATATAATGTATATAGTTTAACTAATCATACAAAAGTAAGGTCAGGCTTTCAAGACTATTTATTCATTTGCCTTTGAGGTCGTCATATGGGGTGATATATAATGTCTTTCTTCTAACAAGTCTCTGTTGGTACTTTTAACTCTTGAAATGTCAAGGTAGATTGCGGTACTGAAAGCATATTGCGGTGCTCAAAGCTATTGGGCACCATACAAAGTGCAACTCGATTGATTTTTTATTTTAGGATGATGTTTCTCATGTTGACTCTTGGTTTTTCTTGAGCTTGGAGTTTTTCATCTCTAGGTAAACCTCAACATTTTTAATTAGTTCTTATTTTTAAAAATATATAATTAAATGATTAAGAAAATATGAAAATTTAGGAAAAAATTCACAAATAGAAAAATTGTCAAACAATTTATAGAAATAGCAAAAAAAAAAAAAAAAAAATACTGATAAATATTAATAGACTTCTATCAGTCTCTATCAGTCTCTTTAAAGAAGATTAAATTTTTTCTATTTTGTATACCCTTATTTTTCTATCTTTGAAAATTTCCAAAATTTATGGTCTGTTTGGTTCGCAATCTAGATTCTGTTTTATGTTTTCAGGTTCACTAATTCAATGAATATGTATTTAGCAATCAACTTGAATTTTATTTTTGAAAACTGTTTTTGAATTCTATAACATAAATAGTGTAAATTTTGAAAACAACATTTTTATGTTATCATTGTATCCAGAAATTGAATTTTAAAGTTTAAAATGCAGAGTTATATCAAATAAAGTTAAAAACATTTAGAAATATAGTATATGTCATGTTATAAGCTCAATACTACTTTTAAAAGATTAAAATATTTATTATGTAATATATTATAAATTAGGTTAATCTTTAGATTTTAGTTCCTATAGTTTGATATAACTTCATATATAGTCTCTATGGTTTGTTAAATTCTCTTAAATAATCCCTACCATATAAACTTTTTATAAAGCTTTTATCAAACCATTAGTGGTAATATCCAATTAATCATAAGACCTAAATTCTAAGTTCTTCCAAACTATAGGACAAAAATTTTAATTTATCTTATAAATTATATATTATTACAAAATAATAATTTACATTTTTTTTAAAAAAAAAATAAAACATGTTCATAAATAAATTAATAATAATTTATTATCAACTAGTTTGCAATTGTTTAAATTAAAATCTAGTTTTCTGAATTTTGCCACCAAACACATATTTAAAAACATAAAATTTATTTAATCTCTTGTTTTCAAATTTATGTTTTCAGATAGTCTACAAAACCGACCGTTCAATACTACAAAAAAATCAAAATAATTAGCCAGTTTGAACCTAACTAAAATTGATACGGCAGGTTGGAATTCAAAAGTGTTTCTACTTTAATTGATACTAACACTATGACAATGACACATATCAAGAGAGCTAATTTCCTTTTCTTCTATCAATTAAATGGAAGGTTAAATTGTCCACTTAACTTCATAATTTTTAAAATTGTATTGTGTGTGTGAATAATTGTCTTCGATATTCTTAAATTGTATGGACTTACTTAACACTCCAGCTGTTTATTTTTCTAAGAATGTAGATAATCAGAATCTTAGATATTAGAAATTATAGATGTTCGATATCTTAAATTTATGTAAAGTTCTAAAAATGTCCTGACGACTATTTATTAATTTATAATTAATTTGATATAATTTAAATTTTATTATATTTGTTTTTATCAATTTGAATGTCTTAAAATTAATACATTTTATATTATTTTATATATTATTTTTCTTAACAAAATAATGTATCATAATTTAAGATTTTTTATAAAATAAATATTAATATAAATATAAATTTGAATATATTACTAAAAATAATAAGACTTACAATATAACTAAAAGTATATCATATACAATTATGACAATATTTATTTTAATTGCATAATGCAAATGAAGATATATATAAATATATAAATAAAATAAAAATGAAGAACAAAAAGATAAAATGGAATTAAGAAATCTGGAAAACTCATATTTCAAGAGAGCATCCAAAACTCTTCAAATGCCCTCTGGGCTAATCTAGATGTCTACTTCATGAAAATCTAAGATGTCAGCGAAACAAACTATTATAAATGAAAAGTTTTATAATTTAATTTTAAATATAATATATCAATTAGTTTTTGAAATTCAAAATTATTAGTTTTTTTTAAGGTATATTTTTAAGCTAAGGTAATTATTATAGATAGTATTTTTAGGATTAATAATTAAGTACATATCAACATTTTAAAAAAATAGAATTACAAATATAGTCAAATACATTAGCGATACACTCTAGTACTCATATATTTATGTTAGTTATTGATAATATTGTTGATAGATTTCTATTAATGATAAGTATCGTTAATTAACTCTGATGATCGGATATAAATTTTGCTATAGTTATAATTTTTTTTTTACATTGTACTCTATTTACAAATATTATATAGATCTCGTTGCTATATTTTCAACTAAAAGTTAATATAAAGTATTTGGGTATCATAGGTTGCATCTTAGTCCATTAAAATTTGACATATATATAAAAAAAAGAAAAAGTTAAAAATGATTGAAAAATATATGTGTATATATTCTTTTTTGTATGTGTATAAAAATAGATGATGTGAGCACATAATATTGCTCAAAGTTAATTAGATATGTTCAGTCCTTTTAGACATACATCTTGCCATCTTGGTACACATAAAATGGAGAAGAAAGCTGATGGAATAAACTAATATTTTCACCAAAATGGAATGGCAAAAATATTAAGGTGAAATTATTAAATAAGGAGAAAAAGAAAAGGGTTGGATGTTTCAGTTTACCAGTTCACTGAGAACACTCTAGGCCTGCCACGTCAACAATGACGTGTCATGACCTCGAAGTTTCCGGCACCAAGTAAGTGTATCTACACACGTGGCCAAAAGCTAAAGACAAGAGTCTATAAAAAAGGGCCATTCTGATTCTCGGATGACGGCAACCGAAAAAACAGAGGCTTATAATTAAACAGCGTTATTTTGGAAAGCCATGGCGGATAGCGGCGTGTTCAGGCTGGCGTCTTCAGCAATAGACCACGAAGGAAGATTGCCAAGAAAGTACACATCAGAAGGGCAAGGGGCGCAGAAGAACAAATCTCCGCCGTTGGAATGGTACAATCTGCCTGAAGGGACCAAGACCCTGGCTCTTGTGGTGCAGGACATTGACGCGCCGGACCCCAGCGGACCCATCGTGCCGTGGACCGTGTGGGTGGTTGTGAACATACCGCCCACCTTGAAGGGCCTGCCCGAAGATTTCTCTGGGAACCAACAGGGGCTCGGGGGTGATTATGCGGCTATACAAGAAGGCAACAATGATGAAAAGGTCCCTGGTTGGCGTGCTCCCACTTTGCCCTCACATGGCCACCGCTTCGAGTTCAAGCTCTATGCTTTAGACGACCACTTGAACCTCGGCAATAAGGTCCATCTCGTCTTTTTTCTTCTCATGTTATATCACACCGCTCATTATCAATTTATATCGTTATCTTTCCGTACCAATAACAATTACTCTATTACAAGTGATCTATGATGGAATTTTATTGATCACCCCACCAAGTACTACTAAAAAAACCTAGCATGTTTTTCGATGTATTGGAAGGAAAATTTAATGAACTTGGAAATTTTTACTATTTTACTTTCTAAATAATGATCTCATGCCTTTCACTTGCAGGTGACGAAGGAGAAGCTGTTAGACGCAATAGAAGGGCACGTGCTGGGGGAAGCAGTATTAATGGCGGTCTTCTGATCACGTCACATTCAACTTTTTGTACTCTTTTTCCCTTTTTGTCTTATCTGAAATGGAGAATTGCACCCAAAAAAAAAAAAAAAAAGAAAGAAAGAAAGAACACTGTATTTTGTACATTAAATCAACAATTTCCTTCCTTAATAAGAGCAAGATGACACTTTTTTCCATGACGGTCAAAAACACACACAAATACTCACCCTAAAATTCTGAACACTCAGAGAGATTCGAAGCTATTATATAATACATGAAGACACACTGGAATGAATCCAAAAGAAAATTTTAAAATGTTTACAACTCGATGATTACTCCTCTAGCGCCATTGATATAAGGCGAGCCAGTTCCTTCTTCCATATTGGCCGCTGCAGTGCCGTGCCTTCTTGGATCGAATTTCTCGCCGTCACCCCAAAGAGCATAAGCCTCCTCGCCGTGGACGGCGTCGTCGCCGATCATGAGTTCTTCGTCGGGCATTCTTAAGGGCATAAAGAGGCGAATAAAGAGGAGTATTACAGTGGTTGACACGATGTTCCATCCTATGATGAAGGTGGATCCGGTCAGTTGTTTTAGGAACTGTACGCCGCCGTTTTTACCGTAAAAAGCGCCGCGTGTACCGATGATCGGTATGTATAGATCGCATAGTGTGGGCTCCGCTAAAAGCCCAGTGAGAAGGCCGCCCATCAATCCTGCCACCGCGTGCGTGTGAAATACGCCGAGCGTGTCGTCAGCCTGTTATACACACGTGTGATTTGATTAAATTTAAAATAAATAATCTTTGATAGTAATAATGATAAAGCATGGAAATTGAGTTTTGGAAAGAGGGGAGTTGTTAGTTGGCTACTAACTCCACCTTTTACTTGGATTATGGAACATCTATTTCAATTAATCCCTTACCCCGTGGGTTCACCCAATTAAACAACTTTTCAAACCTAAGATTTACTAACCAATTTTTTTTTCCACTCAAGTCTACTCAAATATTTACTAAATTCTATTCTTTAGTTTTGTCTCATTTCAAAATTAGTTTCAAGTAGAAATTCTAGAAGGTAATTTCATTTCAAACTTCAATACTGAACAGGTCATTGGTACTAAACTTGAGATTCTAGAAAAATATTTCAAGTGTAGTTTGTTTACCTCGATTAAATTGAATAATGGAAATAGATTTTAAATTTATAAGAAGATTGTTCCAATTAAAAAATTTTAAACTTAATGTGTTAACTGCACTATTGGGATTAAGGAAGGTTTTTTTTTTTTTTATTGTAATAATTTTTTATATAATGGATTTTTTTAGTGGACTATGATTTTTTTTTTCAAATTGGGAATTTCCTACATAACATAAATTCTTGACTTTTTTATTTTATTGCTTTCCTTTAAGAGTTTTTCCAACTAGTGGTATCAGTGGTACCAGAACGTTAGGTTTGTAGTTTCTTAAATTTTTCAGTATGCTTTGTGGTTTCTTAAATTTTTCAGTATGCTTTGTGGTTGCAGTTTTGTCTGACCATTTATATCATAAAAGAATTTTTGAAATAGGTTGTGGTATTTATGAATAGTGTGAAATGTTCACTATTTACTCTTTTTGTAAAAAAGAGAAGCAGATATGTTAAACTTTATGAGTTCAGTAAAATTTGATGGAAGGATCAACTTCGACTTGTGGCAAGTACAAATCAAGGATGTATTAATACAAGTTGGATTACACAAGTGCAAGTTAAGTCGTGATAATGTTCTAGTGAAATCTAAGAATGATTCTAATAGAGGTTCAAAAAGATAGTCTTCGAGCAAAAGATAGGTTGTTGGGAATGCGGACGGTCTGAGCACGTGAAAAACAAAGCAGGTTTGTCAATGAGCTTTGGACCGGATGCTGATAGTGTATTTCTCGTCATGGAAAACGATGACTTCCTCAAAAAAGAGAATTCATCCTCATAGTATGTCCACTTTACCATGAAAGAGGATGTGATGTTAGCGATTCTACAAGTCTGCACATAGGCATTGACTTGCCGGTTATGCAAGATGTAGGGTGAAAGTTATGTAGATGGCTGAATGACTTATAGGTGAGCCAAGTAGGTGGAAGTTGCACCATAAATATTAGCAAAGTTTATTGGCATGTGATCAAAAAGAAAAATCTTGGGAGGTGGTATTCCAAGCCGTCTACTTTTTATGGTGAACTAAGTTATAATTCTATGAGATGAGAATTATAGTTGTTGGTGAAGACAATGGATGTTGTAGATATTGTGGATTCTTCAAATATCTTGGTAAGGTGAAATTTGTTAGGTTTTGGTAAAATATTAGAAGTACAGTTTGCCTACAACCATTAAATTGAACAATGGGGATGAGCTTCAAACTTATAAAAGGAGTCTACACCTCTAGTTTCAAGTTATCCCAATTAGAAACACCTTAAACTTAGTCTGCTAACTCTAACTAAATTCATTTTATATTCTCTAGTTTGAGAGTGGGAAAAAAAGTGAGTAGTCAAAATTTTTGAGAGAATGTTATTGTAGTTTGGATAAAGAGAGGTTTTTTTAATAATTTTTCATAGTGGGTCTCTTTATGGTGAGCCGTGGTTTTTCTCCTATTTGGAAGTTTTTCACATAAATTTTTGTGTCTCTTATTTTATTGTTTTCTTTTATTTTCTCTAATAGTTTTATGTGATAGAAGTGAAAGATTTTTCCAACAAATCTATCACAATATGTTTTGCTATATTTAAATAACATTTTCATTATACACAAAATATAATTTTAGGGATACTTCCATAATTAGGCTACTCATTCATATATTGTTTCATATGAATCTAATTAATATAATTTTCTTATTTCATTCATTAATCCACTTGTTTATAAAAGTTCAAATAACTTGCCATGATTGTACCATATTTGCACGTCTTTCGCGCATTTCTTAAAAGCACATCGAATAATTTTTTCTGACAAATTTTAAAATAAAATTCAAATAAAAAAAATGAGTGATGTATTTTTTTTCCCCTTAATCAAAACACTTCAAATAGGCGGTCATCTATTAAATAATGTTTCATTTTCAAATTGAAGATGATATCATTAAATTAAAGCAAAATGAACAATAAAGACAGGGTTTATAAAAATAATAATAATAAATACTGACCCGAAACGTCGTCGGATCGGACAGAATATTAAAAAATGACGGAAAGTGAAGTTCGGAAGAAAAATCCACAAACAACAAAATAGTACCTCCGCAACGGCCCAAGGACTTGGGTGGGACCCCGGCCATTGAGTCATTGACTATAAATATGATTTGGATTTGTCAAACAATAATATGATAAAACAACCATCAATTTGGTAAATATTTAATTTTAAAGTCATTTTCTCTTGAAAAGAAAAAACAATTATTCAGAGTTATTTCCTGAAAAATAATGCCCATTGTCCTTTTATAATATCAGCAAGTTTGGTACAAAATAATCTAAAATTGGCTTTCGTGAGCTGTTGGTTTTCCCAATATATATTAGAAAGACATTACAAAAATTAATTAATTAATTAATTAAACATAATTCAATTAAAGAAGAGAATATTTAGAAATAGATTCAGATTGAAAATTAAAGAACTTACCTTCTGCAAGAAACTCAATTTTTTATGAAGAACCATCATAGATAGCCATGGAATACTCCCTGCTAGAATTCCCATTATGATAGCCGCCCACGTCTGCACAACCCCTGTTTTCAATTATTTCTTTAAATTGTTTACATTTATACTTTTTCTATAATTAATATAAATATATCATTGAAATTTAAACATTGAAAGCCCATAAAAATTTCCTGTATTTTAAGACAACAATATCAACCCAAAGTTAATTATTGGTTTCTTAAAAACCCTAAATTAATTATATCTTAAACATCCCTACATTTTCCACAAATTTCAAGAAGATAAAGGAACATAAAAATTTGCCACCGTGAGCCTAATTCATAAATTAATCAGAAGTTGGGGTTCAATTACAAATGTTTCATATTTGTTAATCTAAAAGAATAAAAATTTAAAAAAATTATTTTGTTCGATTAAAATAATATTATAAATTTGATTCTTATAGTTGAAAAAAAAATTTAAAATTTAGTGTATATAGTATATAGTTAGAAACCTATGGTATATTCATTATTTAAACTATTTAGAAGATTTCATCAATAACTAAATTTTAATTTTCATTTATTATTATTATTTTTTAAATTTAAATTTATTTTCTCAATTTTTCTTTCAAAGATTTACATTTTCCTCCGGTGTAAAAGTAGCCAAATTCTAAAATATAAAAAAATATTTTTAACAAAAAGTTCAAAAAAAAATACTTTAATATTTTTGGAATTTTTTTTATTTATAAGAATTTTCTATTTTAAAAACAAATACAAGTTTTTAAAAACTATTTTTTTAAAAAGTAGAATTTAATCATATTTAAGATAAGGTGGAGATGGGAAATTACCAGCGCCAGGAGTAACGCAAGCCAAGCCAGTCATCATACCCTGAATGGCTCCAATCACCGATGGCTTCCCAAAGTAAAACACATCCAAAATGGTCCAAACCAACAGACTCGTCGCCGCACTCACGTTCGTATTCAGCACCGCTATCGACGCCACCACGTTCGCCGAGTGCGGCGCTCCGCCGTTAAATCCCGACCACCCCATCCACAACAACCCCGCTCCGGCCAACATCAGCAGCACGTTATTCGGCGGAAACCTCTCTCTGTCACTCTTTATCCTCGGTCCAACCTATAATACAATAAAAACACAAAAAACCCCATCAATTCAAATTCAAAACCCCCAAATTCCAAAATTCCCGTGTTCTTACCCAATACGCCGCTGTTAATCCAGCAATTCCAGACGAAAGATGAATCACATAGCCACCTGAATAATCAATTACTCCCCATTTAAACAGAAACCCTCCGCCCCAAACACTGTATGCTCCGACGGTGTATGAGAAAATTACCCACAGAGGAACAAACGCCATCCAAGCTTTTATGTTCATTCTTGCAAGAACGGACCCACCAAGTAAAATCACAGTAATCGCAGCAAAAGTAAATTGAAAATACACAAGCGAAGCCATCGGAACATTGGGTTGAATTCTTGGCGTTCCCTGTCCATCGTTGAGGCCACTCTCAGGGATATTGGCTTGATTTATTAGGTAATCTTGCGACAGAGCTGGAATTCCTTTACCCCACAGAGGAATCAACTGATCGCCAAAGGCCATTCTGTAACCGACGATGACCCAACAAATTAGAACGGCGGCGAAGGCGTAAAGGGCCATAAAAGCAGAATTGACAGCCCATTTCTTTTTGACGATGCTGCCGTAAAGAATCACAAGCCCAGGCATGCTCTGAAGTCCGACGAGAGTGGAGGCTGTGATTTGCCAAGAGTTGTCGCCGGTGTTCAGCCATGGTGGGGATGCGGCGGCCATGTTCCCCGGCGGGATGGTGTTGTTCATAAGTAATTGGGTTGTTTTTTTTCCGCCTTGGGAGATAGAATGAAGGAATTTTGATGGAGGAAGGAAATTGGGAGGGGATGACAAGTGGGTTTCTAGGAATTGATGGGTTGATGGTGAGATTTTAACGATTTTGAAGTAATGGGGTGAGAAATTGAAATGATGAGTTGATTTTTTCTTCCAACAGTCTTATTAAAAAGGGATTTTGAGTGGAAGAAATGGGAACTGGAATTGGTTGATTTAGTATGAACAAAGAAGGGAAGTGTGGTGATTGACCCGAGTGGATGCGGGTTTGACCCAATGGCTCTTCCTTCTTCTTCCGCGGAGTCTTTCCCTCATTCCGTGTTCCATATGTTTTCTTCAAAAATCATTTTTTAACCTAAAAATATCCACTTTTACTCTTCTTTTTTTTTTTTTTTTTTTTTTCTCTCTGGATTCATTGTGAACTATTAAAAGAGAGATTAATTGATAATTACTTTCAAAAGTTTAAAGCTGGACTCTTGTCCAAAAATATAACTAGAATTAGTTTGGGGTGTAAACTATTAGGGAAAATTTGATTAAAAGATCTATTTTTAAAGTTTAAAATGACTTTTGTCCTATTTTTTAAAATCCAAGAATTTTGATTTTTTTGTTTACTTCATCATCAAAGTTCCATTTAAGTAATTTCACGTGACTTTAGCAAATGGTAAAAAAAACATTATTTTCATAAAGTGGATCAAATCTTATTGAGAAATTGCGTAGGATTGCTAAAATGGAAAATCCAATCGGAAAAATGACCATTTTTTAATGGTATGATTTATGATAAAAAAGACATGATGTGTTGGGCTCATCAACCTACTTACTTTTCCAATTTTGGCCCCAAGTCTGATTTTTTTTAAAAAAAAAAAAAAAAAATTCTATTGAGATTTAGTTTTTAATGATTAAGGATGATTAAAAATTAATTAAGATATTAGATATTTCATATTTCCTAGCTCTAAAATTTTTTATTTATATATTTCAGTTTTATGTTATCTTTTCAAATCTCGTTTAATATTTTTTTCCCTAAAATTCAATTCCCAAATTTTCACCATTAATATTTATTTGAGTGACAATTAACTTCCGTTTCCTCCTTCAACAAAGGAGAAACTCCTTCTCCATGCTTGAATCACCTCCTTTCAACAATATATATATATATATATATATATATATATATATATATTTGAATGGAAAAATCTCATAAAAAATTAGTCTTTTTTTTTTAATGTAACCTATTTGTGGGGCATAGAATTTTAGGTTTTTGTACAAGGTATTTACTTCAATGTTTTAAAAGTTAATTAAAACTTAGAGGTTATTTGGGACCGTGAGTTGAGATATGATGTCTGAAGTTCATATGTATGTGAATCTCATAAATCTATGGAGTTCATGTCTACGTTTGGAGTTTAGAGTTGTTTTGTCTGAATTCATATGTCTGGATTTAGGGTTCAGAGTTGAGTTCATATATTAGAAATATCTACTGCAATTTTTTGAACTCTTCGTAATTTGTTTTTATGATTACTATTTTTGTTTTGAAACTCTTTTTTCTAATAATTATATCAATTTTTGTTTGAATAAAATATGAATTGTAATTTTTTTTAATTTTTTTTAAAAATTTTTCTTTTATTTATTTTGTAATGAACAACAATAAAACAATTATATTTCTTGTAGGAATTTGGTTAAATAAAATGGAAAACCAAAGAGAAAATAAAACTTTTGATTCCTAATTTTTCTCTATGAATTTCAATCTCCCCCATCATCTTAGCAGCCAATTGAATGTCACCATGTTTATTTAACCATTCCACTTTTTCACTAATTCTGGTTCGAAAATGTTCTAGAAAACAAATCTTTAATTTTTATTTCTATTTTGTTTTATTTTTATTTTTGTTTGTTTTTCTTAACTTTTTATTCCACCATTCAACTACATACATACTTTTCCAAATTATTACCACTTATTTCATATGTGAATTCAATTAAATAAAATATATTTTATAATTTTCTACATATAAATATTGCACTAATATTATTATTTTTATAATAAACAACACTAGTCAAAATAAGTTTAGCTTAGTGGTAATTGACATGACCTTCCATCCTAGAGGTGATCGTCGAAGTTTATCATCAAAGATGATTTGCTTGTATTCAGAGATGGTTGTCGAATTTCAGAGTTAGTCGCACGAAGGTGGTAGTCGAAGTTGGTCACTAGAATTTATAATGGAGGTGGTTGCTGGAACCTAGAATTAGTCTTTAGAGTTGGTCGTGAAGTCATCAAGTTGGCTATGTGAAAGTAGCTTTCAGAGTTGGTTCTTGGAATATGGCAGTGGTAATCAATAATAGTGACCGATGAATGGAGCCATTAAAATATTGGAAGAAGGTAGAGTTAGGGTGAGTTGGTATATTTTACTAGCTCAATTCAACTCATGTTGGTGAGTCAAATACCCATTTAGTGAGTTTGGGTATTTTTTCGGTAGTGGGATACAAAATGCAATCAACAATTTTCGTTGGCCATTTTTTAAAAAGTCTATTAGCTTTTAGTCATTTGTCCGAAGAACCCTATTTTTTTCTCCCAAATTTAGGTCATCCATCCGCGAATCTAACTATTAGTATTTTGTTTTGAAAATACTTTTAAACTAAAAGAAAAGTTTAAAAAAATTATTAGTATGTATGTTGTGAAATTGAGGAGCACAACGAATATGAAGAAAATATAATATAATAATATTTAAATATAATAATAAAATAAAATAAATAAAATCCTAAAATAACTAAAATAATGAAAATTTAGTGGAAATTTGAAGTGGGTTTTCTACCAATATGTGTGATTTTAAGATTCACCATATGTCACTGTTTATAGGTAAAGTGATAAGTAGGATGTGGTCTTACATACATACCAAACATGAATAACTAACTACAAGGCACATGAACAACACGAAGATTGACACATGGTTTGTAAAACATTAAGCAATGGGCATCTATTATTTTTTATAATCTTTATAATACTCCCTCTTAGATGCCCATATATATATGAAATATGCTTAGTTAAAACCTTACTAGAAAAAACCCAATAGGAAAAAACCCCAGTGAAAAAAAAAAGTACATATTTCATATAATATATAATTCTAAAAGAATATAATATATTTACTCTCCCTCATGAAAACATCACTTAAGATTTCTGAGTTGCCGCATTTCAATGTTGTGCACCAATTTTTCAAAAGTTGCGGTTGGTAATGCCATTGTAAATAAGTCTGCCGGGTTATCTTTCAAATAAATTTGTTGTATAGTGATGTCACCATTTTCTTCAAGATCATGATTGTAGAAAAGCTTCGGTGCAATATGCTTTGTTCTATCTCCTTTAATATATCCTCCTTTGATTTGAGCTATGCAAGTTGTGTTGTCTTCGTATAATATTGTTGGAAAAATTTTATTAAAAGACAAACCATATGTTTCACGAATGTGCTGAGTCATTGATCTTAGCCATACACAATCTCGACTAGCCTCGTGAATTGCAAGAATTTAAACATGATTTGAGGAAGTAGCCATTATGGTCTGTTTTACCACCATGATATAGCAGTTCCTCCATATGTGAATAGATAACCTGTTTGAGATCTAGCTTTGTGTGGATCAAATAAATATCCAGAATATGTATAACCAACTAGTTCAAAATTTGATTTATTTGTATAAAAGAAACTCATATCGATTTTTCCTTGGAGATAACAGAGTATATACTTAATTTTGTTTCAATGACTTTTTGTAGGAGAAGAACTATATCTAGCTAATAAATTTACTGAAAATGTAATATCTGGTCTTGTATTATTAACAAGATACATAAGTGCACCAACTGAACTAAGATATGGTACTTCAGGACTAAAAAATTCTTCATTATCACCTAGAGGTCGAAATATATCTTTTTTTATATCCAATGAACCTTCCATTGGAATATTTAATGGATGTGTTTTGTCCATATAAAATCTTTTCAAAACTTTTCCTGCATAAGTTGACTAATGAATAAGTATTCCATCTGCTAAATGCTCAATTTGCAAACCAATGCACAATTTTTTTTCCAAGATCTTTCATCTCAAATTCTTTCTTAAGATATTTTATTACCTTTGAAAGAAAGCTCTTCAGGGGTTCCAATTATATTCAATTCATCAACATATACCGTTATAATAGCAAATTCTGATTGTGATTTCTTTATAAAAATACATAGACATATTGAATTCTTTTGATATCCTTCTTTCAATAAGTATCCACTCAGGCGATTGTACCACATCCATCTTAATTGTTTCAATTCATATAGTGATCTATGTAATATTATTGAATACAATTTCTGAGATTTTGATGTATATGTTTCAGGTACCTTAAATTCTTATGGGATTCTCATATAAATATCATTATCAAAAGACCCATATAAATATGTTGTGACTACATTCATAAGATGTATATCCAGACTTTCATACACATTCAGACCAATTAAATATCTTAGTGTAATTTGCAACCACCACTGGAGAATGTCTTCTCATAATCAATACAAGTCTTTGGGAAAAACATTGTGCAACTAGTTTTGCTTTGTATCTTGTGACCTTGTTATTTTAATTTATTTTTCTAAAAAGTACTCATTTGTATCCCATAGGTTTGACACCTTCTGGTGTTCGGACTATTGGCCCAAAAACCTGTCGTTTTGAAAGTAAGTTTAATTCTGCCTTGACTGCTTCTTTCCACTGAAACTAATCTTTTCTATGTCAACATTCTTCAACAGATTTTGGTTCAGGATCCTCATTTTCATATATAATATTAAGAGCAAAATTATATGCAAAAATGTTGTCAATAACTACATTAGTTTGATTCCATCTTTTTCCTGTCATGATATAGTTTATTGAAATCTCATTATTATCTTTAGGTATTTCACCTTCCTCATAGTCATGTCAAGGATTTTCTCATTGATATTTACATCCTCAACCAAGTCTTCTTGACTATTAATTATTTTAATTTTTTGAGGATTTTTATTTTTGGAGCCCACTCACACTTCTGGCGTGTTCTAGATTCATTAGTGACAACCTGTTGTGTTGAGATATCATTTTTTTATGGAACATTTGCCGCTGGTATATGTTACTTAATTACTTTCTTTGCATCTATAAATGCATCTGGCAATTGATTTGCTATGCAAATGAATTATTTTCTGAACTTCAAGTTCACATTAATCTGTGCGGGGATTTAAATGAGACGATAACGATGGATTCCATGTAATTTCTTTTTCCAATTTCTTAACTCCTCCCCTTAATGTTGGAATATATGTCTCATTAAAATGACAATCAGCAAATCATATAGTAAATACACTGCCTGTCAGGGGTTCAAGATATTTAATAATTGATGGGGAATCATATCCAAGATATATTTCTAATATTCTTTAAGGACCCATCTTAGTGCATTGTGGTGGAGCAATTGAAACATATACTGCACATTAAAAAAATTCTCAAATGGAAAATATTTGGCTCATGACCATAAGCTAATTGTAATGGGAGTACTTATGATAAGCTACTGGCCTAATGCATACAAGTGACCCTGCATATGCAAAGTAACATCTCTTCATACAGATAAAGGAGACTTAGCTCTCATAAGTAATAGTTTTGCAATTAATTGTAAATGTTTTATAAATGATTCTATTAAACCATTTTGTGTATGAACATGAGCTGCATGATGTTCAACACTTATCCCAATTGACATATAATAATTATCAAAGCTTGGGATGTAAATTCACCAACATTATCAAGACGAATGATCTTAATTGTATAATCAGGAAATTGTGCTCTTAACTTAATTATTTGAGCAAGTAATCTTGCAAATGCAAGATTTTAACTTGATAATAAGCACACACGTGACCATCTACTAGATGCATCTATTAATACCATAAAATATCTAAATGGTCCATTTGGTGGGTTAATAGGTTCACATATATCACCATGAATTCATTATAAAAATACAGGTAGTTCTCACTTTAGCTGGTGATGGTCTAATTATTAATTTGTCTTGAGAACAAACATCACATGATTCATTAGATTGAAGAATCTTCTGGCTTTTCAATGGGTGTCCACCTGAATTCTCAATAATTCTTCTCATCATTATAGACCCTAGATGACCCAATCTATCATGCCAAATAACAAATATATATGGATTCACAAACTTTAGGTTCATTGTTGCATATGTTTCAATTACTCGTATATGAGTATAATACAACCCAGAAGATAAAGCAGATAACTTTTCCAATATACGTTTTTCATTCGAGACAATAGAGATAATATAGATATTCCATATTATTCTTACTATCAGTTTCAATATGATAACCATTGCAACGTATATTTTTAAAACTTAGAAGATTTCTCTTTGATTAACTAGACAACAATGCATTGCCAATTGTAAATTATATTCTTCTAAGAAAAATAATATTTGCTTTTCCAAAACCTTCGATCAAGTTTGTAGAACCTGATATTGTATTTACTTTTACTTTCAGCATTGTTAATTTGGAAAAAGTAGTTTTTATTTGTAAGTATAGTGTGTGTAGTTGCACTGTCTGCTAGACATAAATCTTCTTTGTTCATTTTTTAATTACTCAACATATGAAAATTATCCATGTTTCTTCATTAAAAAAAATAATAATTATAATAAGGAAAACAACATCTAAAATATATAGAAGTTACTAAAAAAACCATGAAGATAGATAAAAGAAAACAACAACATTAGGTCTAGATATTCTCAAAGGCAAAAGAAACACTTGAAGTTCCATCAATTGTGCCAATCTTCTCTTCGGGAGATTCAAAGAAGTCCGCCACATCTATATTTGCCTTATGAGATGGGTCAAATATGTCATTATCCCGATATGCAAAATTTGCTTCCACATTTTTCTTTTTTTCCTTCAGGGAGGCTTGATAGAGGTCAACTAAGTGTTTTGACGTATGACGATACGTGACCAATGCCAAGTCATCGAAGCATTTACTTTCAACACTTTTTGAACAATTATCTTGTGGAGCTTTTCATTTGTGATCATTATTTTGTGTGGTTCTTTTGAAATTTGAATGATTAGAATTATCACCACGAAAATAATAATTATTTCTTCCTTTGCCATGATCATGACCTCAACCACGATTATGAACATTCACAACATTCACTTCAGGGAATGGTGTTGTTCCAGTTGGTCGAGATTCGTGGTTCTTCATCAATAACTCATTATTTTGTTTGGTCATAAAAAGACATAAAATTAGTTCAGAATATTGTTTAAAACCTCTCTCTCGATATTGCCACTGCAGGAGCATATTTGATACATGAAATGTAGAAAATGTCTTCTCTAACATATCAACATCAACAATTTTCTCTCCGCATAATAACAATTTTGAACTGATTTTAAATCATGCAGGATTGTAATCACTTACTGATTTAAAATCTTGTAACCTTAAATGCATCCACTCATAATGAGTTTTAGGAAGAATAACTATTTTTCTATGATCATACATTTCTTTCAAATTTTTCTACAAGATATGAGAATCTTTTATTGTAAGATACTTCATTTTTAATCCTTTGTGAAGATGTCGATGAAGAAAAATCATGACTTTTGCTTTGTCCTTACTGGATGTCGTATTTCTTTTTTTTTAATTGTTTCTCCCAAGTTCATAGCATCCAGGTGAATTTTGGTATCGAGCACCCATGACAAATAATTATTGTCATTAATGTCAAAGGTTGCAAATTCTATTTTTGTAAGGTTTTTCATGGCAACACTATCACAAAATATTGTATTTATATTAGAAATTTAATATGTACTAAATATGCAAAATAAATTTAATTTATTAATTATAATAAAGAGGAAAAAAACCCGACCTACCTTCAGCGATGGAAGCAACAGGAGCTCGTGTTGATAACGTGTTGTGAAATTGAGGAGCACAAGGGAGCACAACGAGTATAGAGAAAATATAAAATAATAATAAATAAATAAATATAATATGATATAATAATAAAATAAAATAACTAAAATTATGAAAATTTAGTGAAAAATTGAAGTGGATTTCTCACCAATATGTGGGATTTTAAGATCCACCATATGCAACTATTTATAGGCAAAGTGACAAGTAGGATGTGATCTTACATGAACACCAAGCATGAATAACTAACTACAAGACAGATGGACAAATGAAGATTGACACATGGCTTTTAGGACACTAAGCAATGGACATCTATTTATTTTTATATAATACCCCCCTTAGATGCTCATATATATATATATATGTCTCGTTAAAACCTTACTAGGAAAAATTCAATGGAAAAAACCTAGTGAAGAAAAAAAATACACATTTCATATAATATATACTCATAAAAGAATACAATATATTTACTCCTCCTCGTGAAAATATCACTTAAGACCTCTATGCCATCACATTCTAATATTGTACACCAATTTTTCTAAAGTTGCGGTTGATAATGCCTTTGTAAATAAATCTGCCAGGTTATTCTTCGAACAAATTTGTTCTACAGTGATGTTGTCATTTTCCTCAAGATCATGAGTGTAAAAAAGCTTTAGTGAAATATACTTTGTTCTATCTCCTTTAACATATCCTCATTTGATTTGGGTTATGTAAGCTGTGTTGTCTTCGTATCATATTGTTGGAAGATTTTTATTAGAAGACAAACCACATATTTCACAAAATGTACTGAGTCATTAATCTTAGCCATACACATTCTCGACTAGCCTCGTGAATTGCAATAATTTTAACATGATTTGAGGAAGTGGCCGTTATGGTCTATTTCACCGATTGCCATTATATTCATTTCCTCCACATGTGAATAGATAACCTGTTTGAGATCTAGGTTTGTGTGGATTATATAAATATCCATAATTTACATAACCAACTATGTCAAAGTTGATTTGTTTGAATAAAAAAAACTCATATTGATTGTTCCTCGGAGATAACGGAGTATATACTTAATCCAGTTCCAATATACTTAATCTAGCTAATAAATTGAGGAGCACAATGGATATGGAGAAAATGTAATGTAATCATATATAAATATTATAAATAAATAAATATAATTTAATATAATAATAAAATAAGATAACTAAAATTATGAAAATTTCATAACATGAAATTTGTGTGATTTTAAAATCCATCAAATGCCACTATTTATAGGTAAAGTGACAAGTATGATGTGGTCTTACATGAACATCAAATATGAATAACTATAAGGCATATGGACAACATGAAGATTGATATATGGCTTTTAGGACATTAAGCAATGACCATCTATTTATTTTTAAAATATTTATAATATTATGAACATTTTTAATATACAATTATTTTGTTTGTTTGTTTGTTTGTTTGTTTTTTTTTTTTTTTTTTTTTTTTTTTTTTTTTTTTTTTTTTTTTTTTTATAACGCAAGCATGTGTTTTCGTTCGTTTTTCTCTTAAATAAAATTTAAAATTTACTTGTTAATTTAAAAATATAATAAATATGTATCGGAAATCAGAATGTTTTTTAATAGTTACATTTAAATAGTTCATCTAGGAAATAACAAAGAAAATACATGAAAAACAATCAAACGTATTTATTATTTCTCTATTTCTTATCCAGAGTTTGTAAGAATCTTATTTTCAACATTTTTTCTTCATAAATAAACATATTTTACGATAGAAACCATTTTTAAAACTCGATTTTCACGGAAAATTTCACAAAATGACCCGAAACCCAAAAACTTTTCTACCAATGATCTCTTCCTAAAAACTTTTCTACCACAGACCTTTTCCCCATGCGAACTTTCAAAATTACCCCCAGTTTTTAAAAAACCTTTAGACCGCACAGTGAATGCGCCTCTACGAATACTTTAAGCGAGCATTTAGATATTACTAAGCGATCGGATAGAGATTACTAAGTGATCGTATAGAAAATACTATGCAATCGTTTGGCTAACTGTTACACGATCGTTTAGTTTTTATTATACGATCGTTGAGATATCTATTATGCGATTGTTTAGATATCTGTTATATGATCGTTTAGGTTTTGTTAAACGATCATTTAGGTTTTATTATGCGATCGTATAGAGAATACTAACCAATTGTTTAGCTATCCATTATGCGATCATTTGGGCCCTCTGATGGTCCGGGTATATCAACAAATGGTACGGTTGGAACGGTGGAATGCATTAGAATCGAAGGCATCACAACCGATGGAACAGAAGCAGGTGGTGTTGGAACATGGATGTTAGGTGTTGGAGAAGTTTGTAGACCTGAAGATTGTCCATATCCATGTTCAGTAGTAAATTGTGAAGTACATCTGGGTTCACTGTTCCAACCAAACCAAGCTTCACTTCGGTCATCCTCCAAGTTATATGGTTCAACATGATCATCAAGTGAAGACATGGTATGAATTGGATTGGGTTGATTGGTTGGATTGCATTGCTGGGTACTCCATGACTGTTAGTAGGTGTAACAGATACAAATAATGGCATCCGGGATACCTCAATACCTTCTAAAAAGAAGCTAAGATCTTCATCGTCGACTATATCAATTGGGGGAGCTGGGACCAACAGATTGTATCAACATTTGATGTGTATATCAAACATATTTGGATCAATATTCAGTCGTTGGTGCATCATACTCACTAATTCACTGACTGTTATATCATTTCTAACTTTCAGACCTTTCATATGACCACCAACATAATTTCTTTTGGACTCATCCCAATACCCACCAAATCATACAAAAATGCGAAGTAGTGCCATTGATCTACAGTTGGATAAACAAATCATTGATAAGTGAACGATCGTGTATAAATTACTATGCAATCGTGTCGTGTATAAATTACTACACGATCGTGTAGTAAACGATTGCATAGTAATGTCTAAACGATCGCATAGTAATGTATAAACGATCATATTGTATAAATTAGTACACAATTATTTATAAATTACTATGAGATCGTGTATAAATTACTATACATTTGTTTATAATTTACTATACGATCATGTATAATTTACTACACGATCATTTATAATTTACTAAACGATTGTGTTGTAATTTATGAACAATCATGTAGTAATTTATAAACGATCGCATAGTAAACGATTGCATAGTAATGTATAAACAATTACATAGTGATGTATTAACAATTGTGTATATATTACTAAACGATCGTTTATAATTTACTAAACGATCGTGTATAAATTACGACACGATTGTTTATAATTTACTATAAGATCGTATATAATTTACTACACGATCGTTTATAATTTACTATACGATCATATTGTAATTTATAAACGACCATGTAGTAAATTATACACGATCGTATAGTAAATTATAAACGATCGTGCAGTAATTTAATACTAAACGACACTTATTATGAAAGCGATCTGGGAGAAGAAATCGTACACTGAATGAAGGGTTGAAGAAACCGTTGAAGGAAGAAGAAATGTGGACTGAAACCGATGATGAAAGCTACAAGAGAAAGCTATGAGAGAATCCGAAGATTTTGGGCTGAAACTCTGAGAGAAAGCTACAAGAGAACAATGAGAGTATTTCGTGGGGAGTTCGACGACAGAAAGTGAATAATGAGAGAGATATTTCATTCTCTTCAGAATAATAGTTGGGAATAAATGTTTTGGTGGAATGTTGGTGGTATATTGAATGCACATTGAATGAAGGGTTGAAGAAATCGTAGAAGGAAGAAGAAATGTGGTGCGGTCTGAAGGCTTTTTAAAAACTGGGGGTAATTTTAAAATTTCGTATGGGGAAAAGGTCAGTGGTAGAAAGGTTTTTAGGAAGAGGTCATTGATAGAAAAGTTTTGGGTTTTTGGTCATTTTGTGAAATTTTCCGACTTTCACCACCCAATCTTTCTTTCTTAAAAAAAACAAAACAAAACAAAAACCTAACTTCCCCTACATTCTTTTTAGTTCTAGTAGTACTTTATATTAGCATATATAGCACATTGTAAAAGAATTTATAAATATAGTAAAATTTAGATCTAGCTTTCGGAGTCTATCTTCAATAGAGTCTAACATTAATAAATTTTGTAATTTTTGTATTTTTTTAAAAAAATATTGCTATACACTTAATTATTAATTCTAAAGGTGCTACCTATTGCAATTACTTTAAGTTAAATATATTTAAGGTGGTAACAATCTTGAATGATACCTAAAAATGATTTCTAACAAAAGGTTGCTAAATTTAGCCCAAATTATATGATGTTCCTTTTAAATATTTGATTCAAACTTCAAATATTTAACTTGACTTGTAAGTTTTATTGTTAAAAAAGAAAAACAATTTAAATAAGGTGCAACTTAGACTCATATTTTGGTTTTACTTTGAATTGTATGCTTGCAGCATGTGTATATATAATCAAGTGGACAAAGTCCCTAAGATTTAGTTTTATCTAAAAAATACAATAAAAAAAAATGATGATAGTTATATTTTTTATATTACGACACGTCACTTAATCGAATATTTAATGAAAATTTGATGGTATAGTTAGAGGTGGAAAAGAAAACCAATAGATTTTAATAAAACAATTTTAAGGCTTTGGATTGTTGGACAAGAAAATGAAAATTGTCATTTATATTACATACAAACATTGATAGAGAATGTATATTTAATTTTAAAGAAATATCATCCAAAGATAATGATTGAATCGAAGTCAACGTAAGTCTTGGCCTATGGAAGTTTCTCGTTGTCCCTGCTCTAATCGAGATTTTTGTGCCATTGTCGGCCCATTTAGATTATGATTTTTTTTTTTTCCTTTTTAAAAGACTAAAATGGGGCAAACACTCCTCATGAGTGAGGAAAAGGATACGATTTGAAAAGTTATCTTTCCAAATAAAAAAATCTTCTAAGAAAGAGGCCAAAATAGAAAAACAGTGAGAAGGTCTCTTCATAGTCGACTCCCTCCATCTGGGTATAACCCTTTGCCACATGTCGAACCTTGAAGGTTTGCACCTTCCCATCAGCACCCCATTTGCGCTTGTAGATCCATTTACAACCTATAGGTCTTACCTCATCAGGCTGATCTACAAGATCCCGTACCGAGTTGAAGTACATCAACTCCATCACGAGATTCATGGCTTTGACCCATTCATCCCGATCAACATCATCCATTTCCTTTTTATAGGAAAACAGATCGTCAACGTCGCCATCTATCACCATAGCTAGGATTCTCGTGAAACCCAAATAGTGGTCAAGCAGGTTCGTAATCCTCCCACTGCGTCGAGGTTCCTTCAACTCTTGAGGTGGAACCGACCTACCTAATGAACTATCATCAACAATTCTGGTTGATGAAGTAGGTTCTTCAACAACTCTTGTTGAAGTTTCAGTAGTTTCTTTGGAAAGCTCACTTAACACGACTTTACTATATGGACTATGCTCCCTGATATGATCCTCCTTTAGGAAAGTAGCATTCGTGAAAACAAACACCTTGTTATCAGACGGATCGTAAAAGTAGCCTCCTCGTGTACCTTTTGGGTAGCCTATAAATAGGCACAACCTGGATCGTGATTCCAACTTCTTGGGATTTGCCTCAAGCACATGTGTTGGGCAACCCCATATGCGGAAGTGACATAAACTAGCTTTACGTTTGTTTCACAACTCCAAAGGTGTTTTTGCAACACTCTTAGAAGGAATGCAGTTGAGAATGTATATCGCAGTCTCCACTGCGAAACCCCAAAATGAGTCTGATAAGGAAACGTAACTCATCATCGAACGAACCATGTCCAAAAAGGTTTTGTTTCTCCTCTCTGCTACATTATTTTGTTGAGGTTTACCTGGTGCCGAGAGCTGGATGTTCTAATAAATAGTCATGGAACTCAGAATCCAAAAACTCTCCACCTCGATTTGATCGAATTGTTTTTATTCGTCTATCCAAAAAATTCTCAACTTCGGCCTTAAATAATTTGAACTTTTAAAAAGATTCAGACTTTCGTTGCATCAGATAGATATACCCATATCTCGAGTAATCATCAATAAAACTGATAAAGTACTCATAGCCTCCTCGAACTCGCACATTCATAGGACCATAAAGGTCAGAATGTACTAATTCAAGAGGCTCTTTGGCTCGATACCTTTTTCCAATAAAAGGTTTTTTAGTCATCTTACCTTCAAGGCAAGATTCGCACACTGGTAAAGAATTTTCCTCTAACTCGCTTAGAAGGCTATTCTTCACCAATCTCTCAATCTTGTTGAGATTGATGTGCCCTAATCGAAGGTGCCAAAGTTGGACATTTTCTTTTAAAGAAACTCGTTGGCGTTTAGATTGAGTTACAGCAGATTTAAACATTTTTATATTGTGGAGGAACTTAAGGCTAAAGATCTTAGCATATACAAGTTATTATTCAGTTTAGCTGTACAAATTTCAACACCATTCTTATGAATAAACGCTTTATTCGATTTAAAAGAAAGAGTGTAATTGTATTGTAACAGACACTTTTCAGAAATAAGGTCCTTTTTTAGTTCAGGAACTACAAAGACATCTTTTAATATAAGAAACCTATTCTGTAAAGTTAATTGGATGCCTCCCACTGCCACAGCTGAGACGACGTGCCCAGTGCCTACTCGCAACGTCATCTCACCAGCCTCCAGCTGTCGTCAGGATCTAATCCCCTGAAAAGAAGAACATACATGATTAGTGTTGCCTGAATCTACTATCCAAGCATAATCATCATTCTCCACTAAACAAGTTTCTAATACAAGTAAATCATATTTATCTTTGTCTATCTTGGTCTTAGCTTTGGCAACCTTCTTTTCCTTCAGATAACAAGGACAATTCCTCTTCCAGTGTCCGTCCTGGTTACAGTGGAAATATTTTTCTTTTTCAACCGTTGGTGGATGCTTCTTCTAAGCGACAGGTGGCGGGTTAGCAGGCACATTCCCTTTCCCTTTCTTCTTCTTCCCCTTTTCTAGAGTTAGATGTTGAAGGTGCAGACTTTGTTCCTGAGGTCGAACCTCGATAGAACCTTTTAGAGAACGAGACAACATTTGCTTCACCTCCCTTTTTCTCCTTACTTTTCAACAAGGATTGGTAAATCTGCAACTCGTTGAGGAGAGTGGTAAGGGAGTAGTCCACTTTGTTAAGAATCTTTGCTAACAAAGTGGAGGAAGCTCTCTGGCAATGAATGCAGGATAATACTAACCCGACTGCCCTTATCGATTTTACACCCATTCATCTCTGCCACGTTAAAGTGGACCATCATATTCAACATGTGTTCACGAACAGAAGTGCCTTCCTCCATTTTGGAGCTGAAGATGTTTTTCAAAGCCTCATGCTTGAGTTGTCCAGACGACTGTCTAAACATTCCCCACAGGGACTCCATGATCTCACGAGCTGAGACCATGGACTCGTGTTTCTTTGCCAACACGTCACTAAGACTGGCCAGAATATAGGCTTGAGATTGCCCGTGTCCAACACTCGTACACCGCCTGAACATTTCGAGTAGCGTCCTGAGGTGGAATAGGAGGACATTCCTTCGTAAGGACAAATTTCAGATCCTTAAAGTCGTGAGCATATGTTTCCAACTTGAATAATTTTGGCCATTCAGTTTTTCGGCGCTAAGTAAATTGATAGTGGCTGAAGTCATTAAAAACCATTGCTGAAAAAAATTAATAACCTTTTATAAGACTTTGCAAAAAGCACATTTTTTAACCAATTAGTTTTAGCAAAACAGATTCCAAGTACCCTATGTGAAAAGACATCTATTTTGCAATGATGCCCCAACGAGGTAGGACAAACGTCACCGGTGGGTTGATCAGATGTCCCTTCATTGGGATGAGACATTCTCAACCATTAGGTAGAACCAACTCTTGGAACTAAACCTAATAGCCACCTTTTGTTTGGTCCAGAATAGTTAACCCTTAACAATCCTGCGTAAGTATAACCCCTCATTTTTGGCACCAAAGTCCCGCCCTAATGAGCCCACCATAGGGAAAAAGTAGATTAGGATAAGAGACTAAGTAACCTTATCCTCTTACAGGAGATCAAATAAAGAAACGTGCAAAACAACCATCCTATAGGGGGGACACACCTAGCGTGCCACAAGGCGATGCGCATAAACTTTATTCAATCCAACGAGGGAGACCGAGGGATATGCTGTCGCACTTCCCGCTCCCACTTACTATGAACACTCTCTCTATCCACCTTGATATTGACCTACCCAAACACCATCCGTTAGGAGGACACACCAAAGGTGCCTCGAGGCTGAGGGTAGATCTCACGGTGTGAATTTGGGGAGAAACGCGAGAGGTGAAAATGAAGCATCAAATGCCCCAAGTACCTCCCACTGAATGTTCTACCTATAGGTTTATTAACCTAGACTATCCGGCTACTGATAATGATCTAAGTCATTTATTAAGTTTGCTCAAAAACAACTTTTGTCTTTGAAATGAAACAAGTTTAAGTAGTCATATTAAACTCTTTAATGGACTGGCCTTAATTTGCATGCATGCATCAAATCTATCTAAATTACTTTTCCAGGTAGGGGTATTTTGTTGCCGTCATCTTAAATACCCCAGTCTAGACAGAACCTGCCTTAGGCAAAAGGTCTATTATAGATAGATTTGCTACATATTAATCTTTTACTAATTATTTTAGTTCTAATTTCATTTTATAACCATTTATAAAATAAACAACTAAAACACTCATGCCACATAACGAAGTATTTATAACGCTTATAAATATTACGTTAAATAAATAAAACATACATAAATATAACCCTTATATTATATGATGCATGAGCATGCACTTATGTAAATTAAATCATGCTTCACTAAATCATAACACCTATAATAAAGAGAATATGCATGACCTAAGGTGGGATTTATCTACATGTGCATACCATATGAATATATATATATATATATACATCACATGTATAAAACCATGGATTACAATTTTCTTTTTTAATTTTTGAAGTTTTTATTTTCCTTTTTTCTTTCTTTTTTTTTTTTTTTTTTTTTTTTTTTTTTTTTTTTTTTTTTTTGGTAATGAACAACAATTAATCCACTACATTTCTAACCGAATATATTTAAATAAAATGGAAAACTAAAGAGAAATCAAACTTTTTATTCCTTATTTTTCTCCATGAATTTCATCATCTTCTTCTTTTTTTTCTTCTTCCTGTGTTATTGTTTTGTTTTTTTATTATTGCTCTGTAATTTACTATGTCGTGAATTTTGTTAATCGAATCTCTCTCATCACCTTAGTAGTCAATGAAATACCATCACATTCTTCAACAATTTCACTTTCATTCTTCCAAATTTGGAGGATCACCAGTGAACAAATATCCATTTTTCACTATTTCTTGCCAGAAAATATTCCAAGAAAAAAATCTTCATTTTATGATTTTTTTTATGTGGTATTATTCAACTACATACATACTTTTTCAAATATCATTAGCACTCATTTGATATGTAAAGTTAAGTAAATATAAAAATATATTTTACAAATTTCTACGTATAATATTGCACTTATTGTACACAAAATACTTTAACCTTTATCGGTCTTATATTAGTCGAAAGTGGTTGTCAAAGTTAATTATCGAAGATGATTTTCGCTAGAATTTGTAGCTGAAGGTGGTTTTTGGAGTTTGAAGTTGGTCGCATGAAAGTGGTATTGGAGTTGGTAGCCAGATTTTGTTGTCGGAGGTAGTTTTTGGAGCCCGAAGTTGGTCATTGGAATTGGTTGCATGAAGGTGGTCATCGAAGATGATTTTTGCCAAAGTTTGTAGCCAGAGGTGGTTGTTGGATTTCGAAGTAGGCCACATGAGAGTGGTATTGGAATTAGTGTTAGATTTCTATCTTTGGAGGTGGTTGCCAGAGCTCGGAGTTGCTCGTCAGAGTTATTCATTCAAAGGTCATCATTGAAGGTGATTTTCATCGAAGTTTGTAGTTGAGGTGGTTGTCGGAGCCTACTAAGGTGGTTGTCAAAGTTGTTCCTCGGATTTTCTCACTCGAAGATGGTCATCGAAGGTAATTTTCATCAGAGTTTGTAGTTGTGGTTGTTGAAGTTGGTCGTCGAATTTTTTTGTAGGAGTTGATTGCCGAAGTCCAAAATTGGTCGTTGGAGTTGGTCATGTGAAAGTGGTCATCGGAGTCGGGTCACCAGAATTATCATCGGAGGTGGTTACTGAAGCTCGAAATTGGTCGTCAGAGTTGGTCAATGAATTTATCATTGAAGGTGGTTGTCAAAGCCCAAAATTAATTTCCAGAGTGTGGTAGTGATAGTCGTCGATAGTGGCCGATGGATGCAGTCATTGGAAGCATTGGAACAAGGAAGAGTGGGGGGTGAGTTGGTAAAATAAAATATACCAACTCAACTCCACTAACATTTAAAATTGATGAGCCAAACATTGAGTTGGTATATTATACCAGCACAACTCAACTCATGTTGGTGAGCCAAACACCCCCAAGCATTTTTGTATGTTTGGGTTCTTTAGTGTCTGCATTCCATAAATGGAACTCTAGGCAACAAACATTTTGTTAAGTGCGAAGGAGATTAGAACTTCTAAACTCAAAGGGAAGGAGATATATTATGTTCGTGTTGTCAAATAAATTAAAAGTTATAGGCCATAATAATGATTCTAAAGTGTAAATAGCAAAAGAGAAATTTTAAATGAGGTCTTTTTAAATGTAGAAAATGGACAAAAGTATTTACAAAAATAGCAAAATTTACCAAATTCGCTAACACTCAGCTACAACCCATGTACATGTTAGGTGAAATTCTAAAATAATCCACGCAATTTATGCGACAACCTAATTACCCGAGTAATTTCGCGCTTCATTAAGTTCAGGTTGGTGAAGGTATGTAATTTGGTGGTTGTTTCTTCTTTAAATATGTTAGAATGTCATTTCTTTGAACCAAAATTCACAATTTCTTGATAAAAGCAAGGAAACAATGATATTAGTATGATATTCAATGATAATGTTTTATCAAATTCACATTTTCTTCGTCTTTTTCTTCTTCTTCTTCTTCACAACTTCATTTTGATGGAATTATATCGTTTTGGATTTGTTTTGTAGGGTTTGAAGATGAGGTTTAGTGAAATTTAACTCTAATTCAATCAAATTGAGAGCATTTAATCTATTTTTTGTTGAAAGGAAATGAAATTTGGAGAAATGGGTTTGAGAAAATAGAGGGAAATTTGAATTGGGTAAAGAATTAAGGGAATTTCTTTGTACATAAACTCTCAATCGAACGTCTATCACTATAGACACTGATAGTTGTCTATCAGTATCTATCATGATAGGTACCGATAGACTACTATCAGTGTCTATCAATGATAAACAGTGATAGTGTTCTATCACTATCTATCACTGATAAATATCAAAAGACTACTATTAGTGTCTATCGGCATATAATAATTTTGTTGATAGTTCTTTTGCTAGTTTCTGGTGCTGGGATTGGTGTCCTAATTCTCCTAGAGTCTCGTTGTTTGTAATGATACACATTATTTTATGAATAAAAAAACTGTTATTTCATTCTGGCATTTACTCATATCCAATAAACAAAACTCCACGGTTATCTTTTGTAAACTTAAGCATGTATATGTGATATACAAGTGGATCACGCCTTAAGTGATGACCTAAATAGGTTTATAGTATAAGGATTAAGGTGGGATACCTAATCCTAGTGACACTACGGATACGGCCTGCTTTGTAGAGGTTTGCAAGTGTTGTAAACTACTACAGATAGTAGATCCTGACCATTCATGTGGAGACTTGCCAGCAGGAGTGTCTTATACAAAGAGTTTGTACAAGACTGGACCACGAGATGACTAGACTCTACATATAACGTCGTTGATACTGAAGACTTACATCTCACATAAACGACCATAGCGTATACAACCTCAATCCTAAGTGTTTTGGGAACTCTTTCCTTTGAGGGTGGTCCTTTGATTAGTATGGGTGAAAGTGGCCAGATTGCCAACTCAATATGCCTACCTTTTTTAGGACTTGTCTGATTTGGGAGCTGAGAGCTCAATTACACAAAATGGAATTCACTCCTTCCCCAAACAGGGGTAAGTAGAGAGATTGCACCCTTAAAGGTTGATTTCGAGGCTTGAACATAGTGGCCACAACTTCTCTTTGGAAGAGAGGACTTAGTCATAGTGGGACTACGACTTATGTTCATTAGAGGGATTAGTGGTACTGAAGGAGTTAGATGTAACTACAGGGGCATAACGGTTATTGGTCGAGTTGTACTTACGAGCGATCTGTGAAAGGTTGTTGCATTGCTGATTGGTTAAGATGGACACATAATATGTCTGTGGTAAGAAGAGTTCAGTTGTCAGTATTTAGTGGAGTGTCTGACAGTTAACGGATGGTGGATCCCGTGACTAAAGAGTTTAGTCAGTTATTCACGTACCGTTGGAGCTTCGAGCTACAAGTCTATAAGGTCCCCTTGGTAGTTCAATGAAATCAAGTTGAGGATCAGTTCTTGGTGTTGATTTGAAACGTTCAAATTGACAAGAGGCAATTTGATTATATATGATATGATTGGTATAATGTATGAGATACATCTAGTGGAGGATTAATGTAAATGAGATTTACATTAAGTGTCATGGAATAAAAAAAAGAGCTATGGTTTATATGTTTTATGAGATGAAATATTAAAACTATAGGTTATAAATATATTATGGTAAGTTAATTATCATTTATATTTATAATAATATTAATTATTGGATAATTATCTTTTTTTCTCTAATAACCAACTAAGTATGAGGTTATTGGTGGTTTCATGGTAACCGTGAGAAAAAAGAAAAATTGTTGACCTAATTTTAGTAATGTTGAGAAATTGTTGTTTTGAGATTTCCACTCTCGGAAAATACTCACGGAGAAGTTGTCAAGTAAATGAAATTTACTAAGCAACAGCTTGTGTAACGACCCGACCTTTTGAGTACTCTGATAAGGGTCGTTACTCATAACTACACATTTACATTCAAAATATTTTGACCATTGAGGAAAATAAATTTCATTAAAATAATAAACATAGTTTTACAAAATAAATAACAAATAAGTAAAACCTTTGTTCGGGGCCCCTAAAATAATGAAGAGAAAAAACTTACACAAATAAAATTTTGACCAACATTGAGTTTCAAATCAAAACTTTTAAATAGCTTGAAAAAGTAAACTGAGCGGAAGCGATTTACATGTCCTATATGGCACGATCACAGGTCCCTCTCGTCACCCGCCGGTCCGTTCCTATCTTACCTAAAAAGCATAAATTAAGAAAGGTTGAGTATAAAATACTCAGTAAGTGATCCCATTACCGGGATCAGGCTATGCATCCACGAGCAAAGAAAAATAGCTCGTGGCTCATACAGCTACATCGATTTTTTATGATGAAAGGAAAACCAAAAGATGTATTATCTTGCCTTGATCCGCATGTCTAGCGGCCCGTAGGCACACCGTCAAACATGAAAATAACATGAACATGAACCCGTCAATTCACGCATGTCTAGCGGCTCATAGGAACACCATCAAACATGGAAATAATATGAACGTAAACCTGTTGGCTCACGCATGTCTAGCGACCCATAGGCTCGCCGTCAAACATGAAAATAACATGAACGTAAACCTGTCGACTCACGCATGTCTAGCGGCCCGTAAGCACACTGTCAAACATGAAACATGAAAATAAAAGTAAACGTAAACCTGTCGGCTCACGCACGTCTAGTGGCCCGTAGGCACACTATCAAACATGAAATTAGACCCATACGTCCTCTGAAATAAAACATGCGTCAAGGCAAGACAGTAAACCGCTTTATTGGTCTATTGATGCACCACAAACATAATATCAGTACTGATTAGAAATTCGAACATGCTCATAATACTTATAACTGTCATGCAACAAGTAAACATAATGACAAAATCATGCTTCAAGAGTCCATTAGTTAACTTTATAATTCTAGATCGCCTGGTACAAACGCACCGATAATAGTACCAGTTACCTCAACTTGGTAAAAAACACAAAACAATATCTCCTTAGAACTTCTTTAGCACACTTGAATCAAACCTAAAGTTATGGCTTGGTCCTAGACAAATTTCAAAACTTGATTCAATTAGCCAATCTGATAAAAAATTAAATCCAAAATCAATAACTTAATTTTCCACTATTACTCTCAATCCAAAAGAATAACCATTCAACAACTTACAAAACTCACCGATCTTCACCAATTTTCTCCAAAACAAAATGGTCTCTAGCTTGATGGTCAATGTCTCAAAACTTCAAAATCTTGAATCTAAGTTTTACACTAAAGAGAGGTTACTAATTTAACCCAAAATCAAATGGGTGAATTTCACCTCCTCAATTATAAGGAAAATAAGTCTTACCCAAGGTTTTTCTCAAGATTCCGGGAAAGATCGGACAGTGGCGGTAGATGGCGCGTCAGCTCGTGGATACTATAGATAGGCAGCGGGTGTTTCTGTCAGACAGCATAAATTATTTAGGCTAGCAGCTGGTGGTGAGGGTCTTGCATTAGGAGGGTTTGCAAGAGTGGGAGAGAAGGGGAATTTCTAGTTTTACAGAATTTATTCAATAGCAATTACGAATAGACCATAGCTTCAAACAACGATCCAACCGTTCAAAATGAACTCCATATGTCTTGAACAGACTGACCAAATTTGAGCATGATCCAACGGTTCAAACTCCAGCAATCGACAATTTTGTGAAAGTTATCGCTGAAAAAATGAATTGTTTTCTCCCAATTTTTTTTTTTGCCTCTTTTCACTCTCATTTAATTTCAAAAAAATCTCAACTCTTTTATTTTTTTTTTCAAATTTTTAAAAGATAAATAAAATATTTTATCACAATATCTCCAAAATCTCCAAAGATTCTATTAAATTTATAAATCAATTAACTTTTCAAATTATCTTAATTTAGGCTTCAAAAACCCAAAATTATAGGGCATAAAATCCATCAATTTGATACAAATTAAATTCTTTCAAATATTTAAATCAATTAAACTACATGAAATTAATTATCTCTTAAATTTTTTTTTTTTAAGTTGGCCCTAAAATCCAAAATCAAAGGGAAACAAAATTCAATATTTTCAAGATAATCAGCTCAAATATCTAATCAATTAAATTCAATTTAATCAATAAAATTTTTTCAATTATTTCAATTTAACCCCAATTTTCCAAATGAAAAGAAAATTTAAACTCAATAATTTTAGATAATTAACTTAAATTTTTCTGAAATTCGAGATGTTATATTCTTCCCTCCTTAAAAAACTTTCGCCCTTGAAAGTTCAAGTCCTTAAAAGCTGATTCCGGGTCTTGAACATAGTGGCCACAGCTTCTCTTTGGAAGAGAGGCTCAGTCATAGTAGGACTATGACTTATGTTCACTAGAGGGATCAATGGTACTTAAGGAGTTAGATGTAATTATAGGGGGCATAATGGTTATTGGCCCATCTGTACCTACGACCAATCTGTGAAAGATTATTGCACTGTTGATTGGTTGATATGGACACATAATATATCTGTAGTAAGAAGAGTTCAACTGTCGGTCTTTAGTGGAGTGTCTGGCAGTTAACGGATGGTGGATCCCATGACTAAAGAGTTTAATAAGTTATTCACGTACCATTGGAGCTTCGAGCTACAGGTCCATAAGGTCCCTTTGGTAGCTCAATGGATTCAAGTTGAGAATTAGTTCTTGGTGTTGATTTGAAATGTTCAAATTGACCAGAGCTAATTCGATTATATATGATATGATCGGTGTGATGTATGAGATACATCAAGTGGAGGATTAATGTAAATGAGATTTACATTAAGTTCCAGGAAATAGAAAAAGAAAACTATGGTTTATATGTTTCATGAGACGAAATATTAAAACTATAGGTTATAGATATAATATGGTAAGTTTGTTATGATATTTATTTATAATAATATTAATTATTGGATAATTATATCTTTTTCTCTAATAACCAATTGAGTGGGAGGTTATTGTTGGTTTCTTGGTAACCGTGAGATAAAAGGAA
Source organism: Benincasa hispida (assembly GCF_027475165.1). NCBI lineage: Eukaryota > Viridiplantae > Streptophyta > Magnoliopsida > Cucurbitales > Cucurbitaceae > Benincasa > Benincasa hispida. The sequence goes on from NC_143488.1 coordinate 58,097,118, forward strand.
AAATGTTTTCCTAAATTTAGTAGTTGGATTGAGAGTTTCTATTCTCGGAAGTTCTCACGGTTGGCTATCAAGTAAATGAGATTCACTAAACGATAGCTGAAGAGAGACCATACGATCTTGGAGTGACACTACATGATAGTTCACTCAATTCGCCTTTAGTTAACCGATCGCGAAGCTTTTGTAAAATGATTGCATAACATTTGTTAAACGATTGGACATCATCTATATGGTAGACCTTTGTCATCTCCCACTTGCTCAATCGTTTACACGATTGTTTTTCCTCGGTCTCTTCCTCTAACCAAGTCCACACATAACCCACACTTCTGGATTCTCACACCGAGAATACCAAAGTAGCCATTGTGGTGGTGTCATACTCAACTCGACATAGTTTGATGTTTGTGGAGGTCGTTCGCTGTGTTCGTGATCTTGGAGATCGCTGTGTTCGTGGTCACTGTGATCTTGTTTTGTTATGATTGTAGTGTTCGCGCGTTCATGATAGTTATCTTGCTGATTTTACGAACGTTCGAGATCAAAGGTGTTTAAAGATGATCTTCAAAGGTATGTTTTTTTTCCCTTGATCTTATTAAAAGCATGCTATAATTTTGTATGTTGCATGACCAATTAGTTTTCGTTTATGTACTGTAATTATTGTTGTTCAAATACGAATGGAATTTTGGAACGATCATTCCGCTACTCATGGAAATCCTCATGTCTGATTTCCTTCAATTGGTATCAGAGCCAGGTTGTTCTGATATTCCAAATTTCACTTCTGTTTTAAACTTCTTTTATAGTCATAATGGGTTTTCTACATTTGCATTTAATTGTTAAATGCATATGTGGATGGTGTTGATGAATGTTAACGGGTTAATTGCCTCTGTTTAAAGCTTTCTTTAAATTATAAAGTGTTTATTTGTAAGGGCCCCTGTGTTTTTTGGCATAATTAACATGCAATCAAGTCTGTAATTCAAAGTGTTTGATTTTGTCGAGTCGTTCATGATGAACTTTCAAAGCATGGAGATGCGGTTCTCAGCAAAGAAAAAGATCAAGAGTTGGTCGTGTCATGTAGCCTCAGGTAAACAATTGTTGGGATTTGACTAAACGACCGTGTAGATTTTTCTATGTGATCGTATAGCATTTACTAAACGATCATTTGCTAAATGATGGGATAAAGTGTTTTCTCTATCGCATAGCGTTGGTTGCCCGATCACGTAGACGCTAGAGGTAAACGATCGAGTGGGAGCATTTGTAGTTAGCATGCTCATCGCATAGTCACTGACTACACGATCACGTGGTATATGATATGAAGGCGCTCTCTTAGCGATCGTTTGGATGACCTGCTTCACCACATTGTTATCGTTTAGACGATCGTATTAGGCTTGTGTTCCGAAGCATGCTACATGATCACATACCTCATGCTTTATCGCATAGTAAAAGGTACACAATCGTTGCTAAACGATCGTTTAGCTCCAAAAGCATAGGTAAATGATTGAGTAAAGCACTTAATCTTTCGTGTAGAAGATCACACGGGTTTTTGGTACAGGATCAATGGAGACGCAGACTTCGACCAAACGGTTTAAGACCCGGTTCGCCTGTTTGACCCGGAGACTCTTTGCATTTGTAATAGTTAGCTTTAGTTTTAAGGATTTTGAAGCTAATTTTTCCTTGTTCATCAACATTTTGTTTAATATACATGAGATTTATGTGGTTTATATGGCATAGTGTATAATATATAGATTTAAAGCCCACCTTAGGTTGTGCAATTATTCATACATCATGTATTTATTATAAGTGTTATAATATGACATGATGAAATTACAAGAAAGCATGCACATGCATCATGTAAATATAAGAGTTATATTTATGCATGCAGTAAGCATATTCATGCATCATCTTTATATTATAAGCGTTATAGTATAAGGGGTATGGTAGCATGTTTTGCTTAGTTCGTTGTTGTTTTGTATAAGTGTTATATAAAAGGTAGCAATGAATGAACAATGCATGGAGCATGACACTTAGGCCGTTTATAAACGTTATGAATGTCTTGTATGTGTTAGCTTTGCATTGTGAATGGTTTTGATTATTTCTGTTATAAGCGTTATAATAGAAATTAGAACTAAAATCGATAAGAAAGAATTGCATGTGGACTTAGGATGAACTCATGTTTTAAAAGGGTTTTAAAATTGGATTGAGATAGACCTAAGTTCAGAGGTTCTAATGGGATTAGCAACCTAGTTTAATCTTTTTAAATCGGTTTAATAGGATTAAATTGATTGGCATAAAAGATTAAAATTGTATTAAATCTATCTATAAGGGACCTTTTATCTAAGGCAGTTCTATCTAGGCTGGGGTACTTAAACTGACGGAAAAGGAACACCCCTACCTGGGAACCTACCTGAAAAGGTGAATTAGATAGATTTCCTACAAACATGCGACAATTGGTCAAAGACTTCGTTGCAGAGTTTAATGGAAGATGGTCAAAAGTTTTTTCAACTATCCAAAGTAAAAGTTACTCTTGGGAAAACCTAAATAGTCACTTAGTTAAAATTCTTAGCCGTGTTTTTTCTAAGTAAACTAAACCCTAGGTTATAAAATACTCAGTGGGAGGAAGAGATGTATCTGATATTCCAATGATCCTACTCATGTTTCTCCTTGAATGTTCATGTCGTCAGATTCATGTTTGGCCTTGAGGTGTCGTGGGAGCATCCCCCTTCGGACGGTGTTTGCATGAGTCAATATCAAGGTGGATGGAGAGAGTGTTTATAGTAAGTAGGTGAAGGGTGTGTGTCAACACATCCTACAGTTTCTGTCATTGGTTCACACCGTGAGATCGTTATGTACTTCCTCGTGGCACCCTGGGAGCGTCCCCCTTCGTATGGGTTTTGTGCAGTTAGTAAAGATCAAGGTGAACTCCAGAAATGGATAGGGTCACTTTAGTTTTTGCCCATTTGGATTGGCTGCTTGGGGCGGAACTCTAAGGCCCAAAATGGAGGGTCCACTTATGAGAAATTGTTAAGCAAGTTAATGACTTTTTGACCAAATCAATGATGGATAGTCGTTATAGGAGCAAGAATTGTTCTGGTATTAATGGCTAGTTGAGAATATCTCAATTCAGAGGAGGGATGAATTGACCACCCTTCGACGACTTTTGTCCAAAACCTTTAAAGCGTCATTGCGAAACTAAATATCACATGGGGTTCATGTTAGTTTTCCAAAACCTTATTGGATGTTGTATGTTTTTCAATGGGTATTTGCTTAAAACCTAACGTAGGTCAATGTGTTTTTTTATTTTCAGCAACATGTTTGTATTTTCATTTAATGCCTCTAATTTGATCGGTTACATACAGTGGAGAGAGTCTTGTAAAACGTATTTCGTGGTAAACGACCTCAAATTTGTCATGGTTGAGGATTGTCCTCGAGTCCCGACCCTTGATGCACCATGAAGTGTTCGTAATGCATATGAGGTATGGATGAAGGCTAATTCATTGACCTAACTTCACATTTTGGCTAGCATACCTGATGTTTTGGCCAAAAGGGTTGAGAACATGGTCATTGCACGTGAAATCATAGACTCGTTGCAAGAATTGTTTGAACATTAGTTCTTACTTTTCGAGCACAACGGGATGGATGACAAAACCAGTAGTGTCAGTTCTCAAGTTAAACTCCAGGAAGAGAAAGCAATTGTTGCTAACTCTGTTGAAGTTCATAAAAGAGAAATGTTCTCTAAAATGGAACTTGAGCTTATTTAGGTTCTGATATTGATCCCACTACTCTCCAAAAGAGGAAGATGTCTAAAGACAATAAATCTGATTTATTAGTCTTGGAGGCGTGTTTGGTAGAGAATGATGATTTTTCCTGGATCCTCGATTCAGGTGCTACTAATCACGTCAGTTTCTCTTACCAAGGATTCGGTTCCTAGCAAACGTTGCCATAAGAAGAGATGACTCTTCAAGTCGGTACTAATGAGGTTGTTTCAGCTATTGCTGTAGACAGGTTGAAGTTATTTTTGGACAAGAAACGTTATCTATTACTGGATAATGTTTTCGTAGTTCCTCATATCAAGAGGAACTTAATCTCGATTTCTTGTCTCATTGAACAATGTTATACCGTCTCCTTTTCTGAGAGTAAAGTGTTTATTTTCAAGAATGGAATGGAGATTGGTTTTGGTTCAATGGAAAGTAACTTATATGTACTAAGGTCGTTAGTCATAAAAGTCTTGTTTAATACTGAAATGTTCAGTACAACGACAACAGCTAAAAGGCCAAAGGTTTCTCTTAAGGAAAACACCCATCTTTAGCATTTAAGGTTAGGTCACATCAACCTCAATAGGATTGAGCAGTTAGTAAAATGTTGACTTCTAAAGAATTTAGAAGAAAACTCCTTGTTGGTGTGTGAATTATGCCTCGAAGGCAAGATGACCAAACGACCTTTTACTGGAAAAGGTTACAGAGCCAAGGAAGCCTTAGAGCTCGTACATTCTGACCTCTATGGTACGATGAGTGTTAGGGCTCGAGGTGGCTATGAATATTTCATCTCTTTCATAGATGATTATTCAAGGTACGGGTATCTCTACCTAATGCAACGTAAGTCTGAAGCCCTTGACAAGTTCAAGGGTATATCTACGTAATGATCGTGGTGAAGAGTATATGAACATCCAATTCCATAACTATATGATAGAACATGGGATTGCGTCCCAACTCTCGGCCCCAGTTACACCTCAGCAGAATGGTGTATCAGAAAGGAGAAGCAGAACCTTGTTGGACATGGTTTGTCTATGATGAGTTATGCCCATCTTCCAAACTCGTTTTGGGGTTTTGCAGTGGAGACTGCATGTTACATTCTGAACAACGTTCCCTTGAAAAGTGTTTCTGAAACACCTTTTGAGTTGTGGAAAGACCATAAAGGTAGTTTATATCACTTTAGGATTTGGGGATGTTTGACCCATGTGCTTCTGACTAACTCGAAGAAGTTGAAACCATGTTCGAAAGTTTGCCTCTTTGTAGGCCCGGGAAACGGGAGGTGGATACTTCTATGATCTGAGTGAGAACAAAGTGTTTGTTTCTACAAATGCTATCTTATTGGAAAAAGACCATATCAAGGATCATAAGCCACGAAGTAAGCTTGTTTTGCTTGAGATTTCTAGTGAGACTGAGACTACTGAGGGTTCAACAAGAGTTAGTGAACAGGCCGATAGATCAATAAGAATTGTTGATGTTGGTACATCTAGTCAACCGGCTCAAGAGTTAAGACTGCTTTGACGTAGTGGGAGGGTTTTGAACCCACCGGATCGCTACATGGGTTTGACTGAAGCCTAGAACGTCGTTTCTAATGATGAGGTCGAGGATCCATTGTCTTTTAAGAAAGCAATGAAAGATGTTGACAAGAATGAATTGGTTAAAGCCATGAACCAAGAGATGGAATCTATGTACTTCAATAACGTCTGGGAGCTTATAGATCTGCCTGATGGGGTAAGACCTATAGGGTGTAAGTGGTTCCATAAGTGAAAGCGAGGTATAGATGGAAAGGTGCAAACCTTTAAGGCTAGACTCGTGGAAAAAGGTTATACCCAGGTCGAGGGAGTTAACTTTGAGGAAACTTTCTCACCTACTGCCATGCTCAAGTCTATTAAGATACTTCTATCCATAGCTACATTTTATGATTATGAGATATGGAAAATGGATGTCAAGACTGCCTTTCTTAATAGTAATCTTGAGGAGACCATCTACATGGCTCAACCAGAGGGGTTCGTAGTTCCAGATCAAGAGTAAAGAGTTTGCAAGCTTAATAGGTCCATTTATGAGCTGAAATAAGTGTCTAGATCATGGAACATTAGATTTGACGATGATCAAGTCGTTTGGCTCTGATCAGAACGTTAATGAGCTTTATGTTTACAAGAAAATCATCAACAGCCAGTAGCTTTACTGATACTGTATGTGGATGATATCCAACTCATTGGGAATGATGTAGGGTTTCTGACTAACAATAAAAAGTGGTTAGCCTCCCAGTTCCAAATGAAAGATTTGGGTGAGGCACAGTATGTTCTAGGGATGCAGATCATTCGGGATAGTAAGAATGAGAGGATCAAATGTTGATTAGGTACAAGATGCAGGATTCTAAGACACGTTTGTTACCCTTCAGACATGGAATCGTTTTGTCTACGGATCAATGTCCTAAGACGCCTCAAAAGGTTGAAGAGATGAGACATATTCCCTATGCTTCAGTTGTTGGAAGCTTAATGTATGCAATGTTGTGTACCAGACTCGACATTTGCTATACAATAACGATTGTCAGTCGTTATCAGTCCAATCTAAGATTTGATCATTAGACGGTGGTCAAGACGATCCTTACAGGATACTCAGACTCTAACTTTCAGACCAATAGACATTCTTGTAAATCGACATCGAGGCGTGTTCACTCTCAATGGAGGGGTTGTAGTATGGTGAAGCATCAAGCAAGGATGCATCATAGACTCCACTTTGGAAGCCGAATATGTAACCGCTTGTGAAGAAGTTAAGAAGGTTGTTTGGCTGTGGAAATTCCTTATATATTTGGACGTTGTTCCAAATATAGATTTTCCGATCACTCTTTATTATAATAACAATGGGGCTATTGCAAATTCAAAGGAGCCTCGTAGTCATCATCGAGGTAAGCATATAGAACAGAAATACCACTTGATCAGGGAGATTGTACATCACGACGATGTAATAATCACGAAGATTGCGTCGGAGCACAACATTGGTGATCCATTTACAAAGGCTCTCATGGCTAAAGTGTTTGAGGATCACGTGGAGAGTCTGGGTTTGCAGGACATGCATCTTGTCCAGGGCAAGTTAGTGATGATACTAGGGTATACCCTAGTTTATTGTATGTTGTACTTGTCTTTGTCTTGTATTGTACATTAATCTCCCGAGGCATTAGGACAAGTGGGAGATTGTTGAGATTGGTGTCCTAATTTTCCCGGAGTCTCGTAGTTTGTAATCTGTACACATTGTTATGAATAAAATAAAATTTATTTTATTTGGCATTTACTCATGTCCAATAAATAAAGTTCCATGGTTATTGTATGTAAACTTAAGCATTTATAAAAAATATATAAGTGAATCATGCATTAAGTGATAACCTAAAAAGATTTATAGTATAAGTATTAAGGAGGGATACCTAATCCTGGTGACACTACGGATACAATCTGCTTTGTAGAGGTTTGCAAGTGTTGTGAACTACTACAGATGGTAGATCCTGACCATTCACGTGGAGACATGCGAGCGGGGGTGTCCTATACAAAGAGTTTGTATAAGACCAGACCACGAGATGCGTCTCTGGATATAACATCATTGATATTGGAGACTTACATCTCACCTAAACGATCATAGATGACATGAACTCAATCCTGAGTGCTTTGGGAACTTTTACCTTTGAGGGTGGTTCTTTGATTAGTATGGGTGAGAGTGGCCAGATTGCCAACTCAACATGTCTATCTTTTTGGGGATTTGTCTGATTTGGGATCTGGGAACTTAGTTACACAAGATGGAATTCACTCCTTCCCCGAAGTAGGAGTAAGTAGATAGATTGCTCCCTTAAGGGTTGATTTCGAGTCTTGAACATAGTGGCCACAACTTCTCTTTAGAAGAGAGGACTCAGTCATATTAGGACTATGACTTATGTTCACTAGAGGGATTAATGGTACTAAGGAGTTAGATGTAATTATAGGGGCATAACGGTTATTGGCTCAACTATACTTACGAGCGATCTGTGAAGGGTTATCGCACTATTGATTGGTTGATATGGACATATAATATATCTGTAGTAAGGAGAGTTCAGCTGTCGGTCTTTAGTGGAGTGCCTGGTAGTTAATGGATGGTGGATCCCATGATTACAGAATTTAGTCAGTTATTCACGTACCGTTAGAGCTTCGAGCTACAGATCCATAAGGTCCCCTTGGTAGCTCAATGGATTTAAGTTGAGAATCAGTTCTTGCTGTTGATTTGAAATGTTCAAATTGACAAGAGGTAATTCAATTATATATGATATGATCGGTGTGATGTATGAGATACATTAAGTGGAGGATTAATGTAAATGAGATTTAAATTAAGTACCATGAAATATAAAAAGAACTATAGTTTATATGTTTCATGAGATGAAATATTAAAACTATAGGTTATAGATATAATATGTTAAGTTGGTTATCATATTTATTTATAATAATGTTAATTATTGGATAATTATATTTTTTTCTCTAATAACCAATTGAGTGGGAGGTTATTGTTGGTTTGATGGTAACCATGAGATAAAAGGAAAAATGTCTTCCTAAATTTCATAGTTGGATTGAGAGTTTCTATTCTCAGAAGTTTTCATGGTTGGCTGTCAAGTGAATGAGGTTCACTAAACGATAGCTGAAGAGAGACCATACGACCGTGGAGTGACACTACACGATAGTTCACTCAGTTGGCCTTTAGCTAAACGATCGCGGAGCTTTTGTAAAACAATTGCATAGTATTTGTTAAACGATTGGGGATCATCTATACGATAGACCTTTGTCATCTCCCGCTTGCTCAATCGTTTACACGATTGTTCTTCCTCGATCTCTTCCTCTAACCAAGTCCACACAGAGCCTACACTTCTGGATTCTCACACCGAGAATACCAAGATAGCCATTGTGATGGTGTCGTACTCAAATTGACATAGTTCGAGGTTTTTGGAGGTCGTACATTGTGTTCGTGATCTTGGAGATCGTTGTGTTCGTGGTCACTGTGATCGTGTTGTGTTGTGGTCGTAGTGTTCCAGCGTTCGTGATTGCTATTTTTCTGATTGTACGAGCGTTCGAGATCAAGGGTGTTTGAAGATGAGTCTTCAAAGGTATGTTTTTTTTCCCTTGATCTTGTTAAAAGCATGTTGTAATTTTGTGTTGGATTTTATGTCCTAAAACTCGTAGTTTGTAATATCATATTCTTGTTCAATAAAGCTGTTATTGAAAATCTTTAGTAATTTTAAATTCTATATTCATGAATCCAATAAACTAAGGTTCCGAGGCTATTAAGTTTAAGTTTGAACTTTATGTAGTAACATAAATGTGGATCAAGTTCAAATATATAGCCAAAATGGTCTATAGTATATGAATAAGGTTGGGCACCTTATTCTAGGGACACTATGGATGTGGCCCATTTTGTAGTTAGTACAAATGATGTGATCCTAAACCGTTCATGTGGAGACATGAAAGTGGAGACATCCTATGTAAAGAGTTAACATAAGATTGAACCATGAAATAGTCACTTTTTATGTTCTAAATGCCGTTTTATGTATAAAACTGACAATTTCGTTATTTGATGACTTAGTTAACTTAATCTTAATCCTAAGCTAACTATGAACTTCTGTTCACTCGGAATTATCCTTAGATCTGCACAGGTGAGGGCAGCTCATTATCGCTGCCCAATAAGCCTCCAATTTCAGGGGTAAGATAAGGTGGATAGCTGGGAACATAAGGTGCAAGACGAAATTCACTCCTACCCATTATAGGGATAGTAGATAGGTTGTTCCCTTTAGTACTGAATCCAGGTCTTGAACAAGGGGCCCCACCCTCTCATTGGCCCGAGAGGGGTTCGGTTTAAAGGTTGGATCTTAAACCAATTGTACATTAGAGGATCAGTGGAACTTAAGGAACAAGATGTAGTCTCGGGGGTAAAACGATTTTTATGACCCAGTCGAGATTATGAACAACCTGTGAAGGATTAGCTTACTAATCATGGTTATATCATATGGACACAAATATATCTATAGTGATGGCAGTGCAACTACGGGACTATAGTAGAATGACCCTTAGTTAACAAATGTTGATTAACTTCGTCTAAAGAGTTTAGCCAGCTAATCTCGAATCGTTGGAGCCCATGATCTATAGGTCCATTAGGTTCCCCTAGCTCATATGGAATAAACTTAGAACAGTATGATAGAATGATTTGAATTGTTCGAATTAGGTGAAGAGAGAGAAACCGTCAAGTATATGTGATATAGTAGTCGATTTTCAGTTTAGAGATATAGCTTTAATATTTAAATGTGATTTAAATATCAAGAATATGAATACGTTCATATTCGGAAGCTTAGAAATAATGGAAATGGTCAAAGATGTAAAAAGTCAAAGAGTTGACTTTTGACTTTGAAAAGTCAAACTTTGACCGACCTTATATTCAAATGTGATTTGAATTCGAGAAAATGAATGCGAATTCATGCTCGGGAGGTCAAAATTAGTCAACACGGAAAAAATCATAAAAAGTCAAAATGTTGACTTTTCAGTCAAAGTTTGACTTTGACCAAATAACTATTTTGCTTTTTGACTAAAGTTAGTGGGAAAATCCAAACTTTTGTTTGATAATTCCACTAACAAAATAGTGGGCTAGGTGTTCACTTATAATGAAGACATTAAGCCAACTTAGATAGTGGATTCTAGGTGTTGGGTTTTTATGAAGTTATTTCATGCAATTTTGTATGGCCATTTTCTATAAATATGGGCTTGTCATTTTGGATTAAAGACTTTTGGAAATTTTGCAAATATTAGTTCTAAAAATTTGGGCTGAAAACAGCTAAACCCAACCCTAAATTCATTCTATTATTTCCATCTCTTTCTCTCTCTCGAGTTCTTCATCCATCAGATCCCACAACCCGGTTCTGAGTCCAAAGGATAGTAGGTCAGCTCTAGTGGTTGTCCGGTTCGTGTTCGAGTGGCGATAAAGGAGTTTCGGGAGCTTCAAAGATATTATTTCAAAATAATCCTAATTAATTCATTTAGGGTTGCATGTTTAATTTGGGCAATTAGAGTAAAATCGATCCTCAATTCTGCTGCACATGCCTATTTTTCTTTCATTTTGTATGTTGCATGACCAGTTAGTTTCCGTTTATGTACTGTAATTGTTGTTGTTCAAATATGAATGGAATTTGGAATGATCATTCCCCTGCTCATGGAAATCCTCATGTCTGATTTCCTTCAGTTACAATTGTTGTAAAGTGCTATAATTGATCTAATCTCAATCATTCATGTGGAGATATATGAATGAGGATATTTTATACAAAGAGTTTGTATAAAAGTGAACAACGAAATTAGTTTCTTTATATAACACCGTTGTTAGAATAGACTTACATTTCACTAGGGTGACCATATGTGACTTGACCTGAATCTTGAGTGAGTTGTGAACTCCTGCTTATGAAGGTGATCCTTTGATTTGCATGGGGAATGGCCAGTTTCACCAACTTAATATGCCATTTGGGTATTAGGGAGATGGGAATACAACTACATAAGAAGGAATTCACTCTTTCTCTATAGTTAGAGAATGTAGAGAAATTGCTCCTTTAAGGGCTGATTCTAAGGCTTGAACAATGTGGCACTACACCATTTTCTAGCCCGAGAGAGGTTAGGTTATAGTTGGACTATAACTTATTGTACGTTAGAGAGATTAGTGGTACTTAAGAAGTTAGATATAACTGGCCTAGCTGTACTTACGAGCAATTTGTGAAGTGTCAACACCCCGTTCATTGGTTATATCCAATGGACACAAAAATATATATACAGTGTAAAAAGTGTAGCTGTCGGTCTTTAATGGAGTGACCGACAATTAATGAAAGTTGATTAATTTAATCAAAGAGTTTGATTAATTAATTAAGTACTATTGGAGCTTCAAATATAGATCCATAAGATCCCCTTGTTAGCTCAATTGAGTTTATGAGAATCGAATTAATTTGGATAATTTGAATTGTTCAAATTAATAAAGGGAATTAATTATATAATATATAATTATGAGATATAATATAATGTATATGACACATTATAATATAAAGTTTTATTTGAGAGAAAATCAATTATTTGAATATGATTAAAATATGAATTTGATTCATATTAATTAATATAAATTAAGTGAACAAATATTAGACTATAGGTTATATCATATGTGATATAATATAAACTATAAGTTATACGTTATATTATGATATAACATATGATTTTAATATTATATATATATATATATATATATATATTAAATTAGTTATTATATAGGGGTCTTTTTTAAAAATAAAAAAATATTTTTAAAAATATTTTACACTTTATAACAAAAAGTCCAAAAGTGCTTTGTACTTTTGAAACTTTTTGCTAAGTTTAAATATTTTTTAGATTTTTATATTTATAAAAATTTCTCTATTATATATGTGTGTGTATATTAATATATATATATATATATATTAATTTAATTAATTAAAATTGTGAAGTATGTTTTAATTAATTATATGATTTAATTATTTGGGAGAGAGTTATTTTGAATAACTCTCCCCCATTATTTTCGAGGTATTGAATTAATGGAACTATAAGTGCAAGAGGTGTGGAAGATGGTGTAGGGATCGAATCCTGAGCGGAAACGTGAGGACGCCTTGCATTCAATTTTTTCATTTAAAATGATACAAAAGACGACAAGCTTAAACATAATACAATAGGATAAACATCATACTAAGCATACATTATAAAGGAGAAACAAAGAGATGAATGATTCTCACCTTCGTAGATTCCTAAACTTCTTGAAATTCCTTTTGTTCTTCACACGAACTTCTTTTCAATGATCACCCACACTACCACAAGAATAACCTTGTTATTCTCTAGGATTCCAAGAGTTGGATGAGTGGTCTCCAACCCTTGGAAGAGGAAGAGGTAGAGAGATTGTAGAGAAAGTGTAGAGAGGAATTATTTTTGAGGCTAAGCCTCTTCTGCACAAAAGAATGCTTGCCTTAAATGGGCTAATAGGATGAATTTGTATGGAGAAGGGTTTTAACCATTCTTCAAGTCTTTTCTTTTTCACCCTTGATGTCAATTAATTAAATAACCTCTTGCTTAATTAATTAACACATTAATTAAATAACCACATATTGAATCTAATTTAATATATAGTTAGTTAGTTGATATATAAACATCACATGTTTATATGTTTCCACCTCTCTAATTATAATTAATTAAATTTCAAACCTAATTCACATGAATTAAATATTTGAATCTTATTCAAATATTTCTCTCTAACATAATAATTAATTAATTCTTCAAGAATCTAATTCACATGAGTTAAATATTTGAATTGCATTCAAATATTTCTCTCTAATAAAATTTGAACTATAGATCACATTAATTAATTATATATTAATCACATTAATATATAATTTCTTCAATTGATTTGAACAATTCAAATCATTCCTCATTAATATCCTTTAGTAAGCTAACAATGGGACTTGATGGACCTATGAACAGAAGCTCCAACGATATGAGATTAATTGGTTAAACTCATTAATCAAATTACTCAATATTCATTAACTGTGGGTACACTCCACTAAAGACTCACAACTACACTCTTCTCACTACAGATATACTTCTGTGTCCATGGATATAGACCAATAACAGCAAGTTAGTTCTTCACGAGTGTTTGTAACACCAACTGGGTCAAATTATCGTTTTATCCTTGGGTTACCTCTGTTTCCTTAAGTACCAGTGAGAGGTTGAGGCCTCAATGTTCAAGACCCGGAATCAGCTATTCAGGGAGCAATTTATCTACTTTCTCTAAGGTCGAAAAGGTGTGAATTCTATCTTGTGTAGTTGTGATCCCAACTCCCTACTCGGACAAGTCCCAAAAAAGGTAGGCTTGTTGAGTCGGCTAACAAGGTTACTCTCACCCATACAAATCAAAAGATTGCCCTCGTAGACAGGAGTTCACAACTCACTCAGGATTAAGGTCAAGTCACCTATGGTCATCCTAGTGAAATTTAAGTCTCTTCTAGCAACGATGTTATATAGAAAGGCTATTCATTTCGCATTCTGGTCTTATATAAACTCTTTGTATAGAATACTCTCGCTTGTATGTCTCCACATGAACGATTAGGATCAGACTATTTGTAGCACTTTACAACAATTGTAACATCTATAAAGCAGGTCATATTCGTAGTGTCACCATGATAAAGTACTCAACTTTATCCATCTACTACAAACCATTTAGGTTATTACTTAAACATGATCCACCTGTATCTCTCTACATACATGTTTAAGTTTCATAAAATAACCTAAGATCTTAGTTTATTGGATCAAATTAATCCAGTCTAATCATTAATAAAATACCTCTTATTTTATTAGATATATAATTTGTCTTTACAAACTATAAGATGCGCTCAATTTAGGACATTATCTTTAACAGTATTATTATATTCCTAGCTCCCACCCGGTCTTGTCCCCAAAATGGTACGCTCGTTGAGTCACAAACTGGCCACTCTCACCCATACAAATCAAAGGGCAACCCCTCATGAACAAAAAATCATAATACACTTAGGATTAAGGCTAAATTGCCTAGGTAATCTTATTGAAATAGAAATCTAACTAGTCAATAGTATTACATCTAATGGTTACTATTTCACGGTTCGATCTTATGCAAATTCATTGCATAGGATACCTCCATTCACATGTCACCTACACGAACACGTTGGATCATTGCGTTTGTATCAAATACAAAGTGGGTCGTATTCATAGTGTCACTAGGATAAGGTACCCAACCTTATCCCTAAACTATAGACCCTTTAGGCTGTATCTTGAACGTTGATCCCTATATGTCTCCACATACAGTTCAGAACTCATAAGACAACCTTGGATGTTAGTTTATTGGATTTAGGGTTATTAAGACAAAATAGAATACAACACAATCAATAACATTTATTGAAATAACATTGATAACTCTTTATTGATGACAGTCAATTATTTACATTTACTATCAACCAGTTTTAGGGCATAAAACCCAACAAACTCCCACTTGAACTAAAACTCTAGTTAGTGGGGTACACAATATCACTATTCAAAACAATGGGGATGGTAAATGAATACAATAGACTAGGGCATCCATATACCCATTACACATCTCTCATTTTCCCTAGATTATACAATGTACATGTTTCGCAAACCTAGATTCTCTAGATGACTATCGAACACTTTAGTCGAGAGAGCCTTCATAAATGGATCGACAATTTTATGCTTCGAAGCAATCTTTGTGACAATCACATCTCCTTGTTGTACAATCTCTCGTATCAAGTGATACATTATTTCAATATGTTTTCCCCATTTATGGCTGCGAGGTTCTTTAGAATTGGCTACTGTCTCACTGTTGTTATAATATAAGGTGATAAACAAGTCCATATTTGGAACCACTTCCAAATCACTTATGAACTTCCTTAGCCAAATTTCTTCCTTTGCTACTTCACAAGCAGCTACATATCCAGCCTCCATAGTGGAGTCTGCAATGCATCATTACTTGATGCTATGCCATACTACAGCTCCCTCGTTCAGGATAAACAATGATCTTGACGTGGATTACCTAGAGTCCTTATCAGTTTGAAAATCAGAGTCAGTGTATCCCATAAGGATCAAATTCTTAGACCTATACACAAGCTTGTAGTCCCTTGTTCTTCTAAGATACTTGAGGATATTCTTAACCACAGTCAAGTGGCCTAATCCTGGATTCGACAGTTGTTGGTTGGAAAATTAGGGATGGGGTTACGCACGCTATCATGAGTTAGACATGGCTTAAGCTATGCATTTACACCCATGTGTCAGAGGTCATGCGTTGGAATGAAAATGCGTTAATCTAGCATGCAATAACCACGCGTTCCTATCACAAGTTTTCTTACGCTCGCGCCAAGTATAATGCGAACGCAAGTTTCTCGGGTAATCTGAGGTCGAACACAGGGACTTGTCACTCAATAATGCTTGTGAAGCAATGCGTTTGAGGTGATGAATAAAAGTAAAAAAAAAAAAAAAAGAAGAAGTTTAATGGATATACACATTACTCCTACTCCTAACTAAACAGATAGAGCAATATGAGACTTGCAATGAGAATTGGTAGATACACAACAACTGTTAATGCATAGTAATGTTTATTATCTTAAATTGCTCAAGAAATCCCAACTCGTCACACTAACACATCACACA
Source organism: Benincasa hispida (assembly GCF_027475165.1). Taxonomy (NCBI): domain Eukaryota; kingdom Viridiplantae; phylum Streptophyta; class Magnoliopsida; order Cucurbitales; family Cucurbitaceae; genus Benincasa; species Benincasa hispida. The sequence goes on from NC_143488.1 coordinate 58,113,091, forward strand.
CCTCTCGGTGGTCAGCCGCATGACTATATCTCTATAGTGCATGGTTGCGTCAAGCATAAGATTGTGCCTATCTCTAGGAACAATGCATACTTTGCTTTAATGCGTTCCATCTCTTACCTTCTCAGGCAGTTAGACGCGGCTAATTACTAATAGACAAGTATTTCAACAACTCATAGACAAGCGTTGCTATAGCCTTTTCACCAAGCAAAGAGGATTAACTCACTATACTCGTACAACGCACACCCTTGGTGGGTTGCTACATGCGTCCTATCTCTAGGCTACATGATTAAATATACGATTGCCTTTGATAAATAAACGATGAAGGTAAATGATGATAAAGATACAGATGATGAAGAAGATGGCATTGATGGAATTAAGATATGCATTGATTACAAAATGTCTAAATATCTTAAGCTAAAATGTAATACAATACAGAGGTTAGAAGAGAAATGAAAGACTCCGTGTCAAGGCTGTCGGTCATGCCAAGGATGAATGGTGGAGATATCTCTCTCAAGCTCTATCTCCGGCGAAAGCTCCGGTCGTCACTCGGTCTGGTTGGTCAAGATGAAGAATTCTCACTGGAAATATCGCTCATGCTCTCATCTATGACCGCAAACCTCTGCCTTGAGGCAGAAGTTTGGATGTCTTGAAATGAAGGTCCAAGGGGCTATTTATAGAGTTAAACACCGATAGCTATCATGATTGCGTTATGGCTCACTACTGCTTTTATCGCGGTATGGGCATTATCACATCGTCTTATCTTGTTGATACTCTCACAGTATGCGTCCGAGCTTGATTCAGCTGAAGTATCAACGCGTTCTACCCATCTTGCGATCTTCTATTATGGCTATCACTCTGTGGCCACAATCTCTAAGTGATTACCGCATTTACTTGATCACTGCAACTTCCATGCGATAGATGCATGCGATCCAACTTTCAGTGCTTGTGTTTGTCTTTGCGGTCGCCTGGCTTCAATGCATGCGCTTGTCTGCGATTGCTTATTTCCAACGCATGCGTTTGATTCCTGTGATAGCTACAAAAATAGACACTTTGGCACGGAATATGGCATAATATTGGGGTCAGTGAGGATTTAGGTGCTAATCGACACAAAACTTATAATAGCTGGCATTTCTACCAAGTATCAACTGGTACCTACTGACTATTCCCACTACATAACAAATATCTGACCTAGTGCAGAGCATAACATATATTAAGCTGCCCATAGCTGAGGCATAGGAAATACGCCTCATATCCTTAACTTTTTGAAGTGTCTTAGGACACTGTTCCTTAAACAAGTGAATCCTATGCCTAAAAGGTAATAAACCCTTCTTAGAGTCCTGCATCGAATATCAAGTCAATATTTTGTCGATATAAGTTGCTTGAGGCAAAACTAGTGTTCTGTTCTCGCAATCCTTAATAATTTGGATCCCAAGTACATACTGTGTCTCTCCCAAATCTTTCATTTGGAATTGGGCTGTCAATCATTCTTTAATATCAGTAAGGTACCCTACGTCATTCCCAATGAGTATGATATCGTCCACATAAAGTATTAAGAGAGCTACTTTACCGTTGATGATTTTCTTGTAGACACAACGTTCATCAACGTTTTGATCAAAACAAAAAGATTTGATCATAGTATCAAATATAATGTTCCAAGATCTAGACGCTTGCTTCAACCCATAAATGGATCGATTCAACTCGTAAACTTTCTGCTTCTGACCTTGGGCTACAAACCCCTCGGGCTGAGACATAAAGATGTTCTCTTTAAGATTTCCATTCAGAAAGGCAATCTTGACATTCATTTGCCATATCTTATAGTCATAATATGTGGAAATGGATAAGAGAATTCTTATAGACTTAAGCATATAAATAGGGGAAAAAGTTTCCTCATAGTCAATCCCTTTCCTCTGGGTATAACTCTTTGCTATAAGCCTAGTTTTGAAGGTTTGTACCTGTCCAGCTACATCTCTCTTTCTTTTATAGATCCATTTACACCCTATGGGTTTATCCCCTTTAGGTAGATCTACAAGCTCCCATGTTGAATTGGTGTATATAGACTCCATTTCAAGGTCCATGGCTTTGACCCATTGATCCTTGTCTACATCATTCATTACCTGTTTATAGGACAATGGATCACTATAACCCTCCCACTTTGTTGAGGCACTCTCAACCATTGAGAAGGATGAGACTCACCCGAAGTGTTGGCTTCTTCATTAACTCTTGATGAAGGATCAGTTGCATCAACAACCCTTGTTGATTCTTCAACAACTTCATTTATTACTATTTTTCTATGTAGTTTACAATCTCTCGTGTGGTCTTCCTCTAAGAATGTAGTGTTTTTCGATACAAACACCTTGTTTTCTTGAGGGTCATAGAACATCCACCTTTCGTTTCCTTATAGTAACCAACAAATTGGCATAATCTTCAACTCGGTTCCAACTTCTTAGGATTTATCACTAACACGTGTGCAGAAACCCCAGATTCTAAACTGACGTAAACTAAGTGTGAATCTGGGAACATTATTAGTGACATGAAAGGCGTTTCAGAAACACTTATTCTAAACCCCACCTTTCATTTCCTTTGAGTAACCAACAAATTAGCATAACATGAAAGGCGTTTCTGAAACACTTTTCAAGGGAACATTATTCAAGATGTGAACTACAGTCTCTACTGCATATCCCCAAAACGAGTTAGGCAATTGAGCATAACTCATAATAGAACAAACCATGTTTAAGAATGTTCTATTTCTCCTTTCTGATACACCGTTCTGCTGAGGTGTACCAGGTGCTGAAAGTTGGGATTAAATTCCATGTTATATCATACAGTCCTAGAATTCCAAATCCATGTATTCTCCACCCCGATCAGATCGAAGTATTTTTAATCGTTTTACCTAATAGGTTTTCAACTTCAGCCTTATACTCATGAACTTTTCAAAGGCTTCAGACTTATGTCCCATTAGATATAAGTAACCATATCTCGAATAATCATTTATGAAAGAGATGAAGTATTTGTACCCTCATCGAGCTTTTACATTCATTGGACCACAAAGATCTGGATGCATGAGCTTTAAGGGCTCTTTGGCTCTATAACCTTTTCCACTAAAAGGTCTTTTAGTCATTTTTCCTTCAAGATAGAATTCACATGGAGGTAATGAATCATCTTCTAACTGGCTTAGAAGTCCATTCTTTACCAATCTTCCGATCTTATTGAGACTTATGTGACCTAATCTCAAATGCCAAATATACGTATTATTGTTACTTGGAGAAATTCTTTGCCTTTTAGTTTGAGTATTCACATTTTTAAACATCTCATGATTTAAAAGTGGTTTTGATTCAGTTGGTCTTAACACATATAAGTTGTTTTCTAGTTTAGTTGAACAAATCGTGACACCATTTTTCATAATGAACGTTTCATTGAATGAAAAAAAACATGATATGATTTTTTAATTAAACAAGAAATAGATACAAGGTTCTTCTTAATTTCGAGAACTATATACAAATTTTCCAAAATTAAGTATCTATTTCTGAAAAACAACTTAGTAGCTCCCACTGCACAAGCTGAAATGATGTCTTTCGTTCTAACCTTGAGCATCATTTCATCCTCCTCGAGCTACTAGAAGGAACTAATTCCTTGTAAATAAGAAAAAACATGATTAGTGACTCCCGAATCAAGTATTCAAGCATTATGGTCATTTTTTACTAAACAAGTTTCTAGGACCAATAAATCATATTTACCTTCCTTCTTTTTCTTCTTCTTGGCGAGGTACTTGGGGCAATTATGTTTCCAGTGACCATCCACATTGCAGTGGAAGCATTTGTCCTTGTCAGCCACCTTGCTCTTATCCTTTCCCTTGCCTTTTTCAGTAGTAGGAGTTTTCCCCTTCCCTCATTTCTTTTTTTTTTTTTTTTTGGATCTTCTTAGATCTAAAAGATAAGAAAACAGACTTAATTCTAGGGATGAACCCTTGTGGAACTTCTTGGAATGGGAAACATTTGCCTCTCATTCTACCGGTCCCTTACTTTTCATAAGAGACTAATAAGTCTATAACTCATTTAGGAGGGTAGTTATGGTGTACTCTATTTTATTTATAATAGCATTACTGCGGAATTGAAGGAAACTCTTCAAAAGAGATTCCAAAATAAAAGACACCTAACTTTGCTTGTCGATGACCGTGCCGTTTGTATTGGTTGTTGGGTTTGGTGTCCTAATTCTCCCAGAGTCTCGTTGTTTGTAATTATACACATTTTTATATGAATAAAATAATTGTTATTTCATTTTGACATTTACTCATATCCAACAAACAAAGCTCCATGGTTATTATATGTAAATTTAAGCACGTATATGTGATATACAAGAGGATCATGCCTTAAGTGATAAACTAAATAGGTCTGTAGTAGACTCTGTATATAACATCGTTGATACTGGAGACTTACATCTCACCTAAACGACCATAGGTGACAGACCTCAATCTTGAGTGTTTTGGGAACTCCTGCCTTTGAGGGTGGTCCTTTGATTAATATGGTGAGAGTGGCCAGATTGCCAACTCAATATGCCTACCTTTTTGGGGACTTGTCTGATTTAGGAGCTGGGAACTCATTTACACAAGATGGAATTCACTCTTTCCCCGAAGCAGGGGTAAGTAGATAGATTGTTCCCTTAAAGGCTGATTCCGTGGCTTGAACATAGTGGCCACAACTTCTCTTTGGAAGAGAGGACTCGGTCATAGTGGGACTATGACTTATGTTCATTAGAGGAACTACTGGTACTTAAGAAGTTAGATGTAACTACAGGGGCATAACGGTTATTGGCCGAGCTACACTTACAATCAACTTTTGAAGGGTTGTCACACTGTTGATTGGTTAAGATGCACACATAATATATTTGTAGTAAGAATAGTTTAGTTTTCGATCTTTAGTCAAGTGCTTCGCAGTTAACGGATGGTGGATCCCGTGACTAAAGAGTTTAGTCAGTTATTCACGTACCGTTAGAGCTTCGAGCTACAAGTCCATAAAGTTCCTTTGGTAGTTCAATGGATTCAAGTTGAGGATCAATTCTTAGTGTTGATTTGAAATGTTCAAATTGACAAGAGGTAATTCTATTATATATGATATGATCGGTATGGTGTATGAGATACATCAAGTGGAGGATTAATGTAAATGAGATTTACATTAAGTGCCATGAAATAGAAAAGGAGCTACGGTTTATATGTTTCATGAGATGAAATATTAAAACTATAGGTTATAAATATATTATGATAAGTTAGTTATCATTTATATTTATAATAATATTAATTATTGGATAATTATCTCTTTTTCTCTAATAACCAATTGAGTGGGAGGTTATTAGTGGTTTCACGGTAACCGTGAGATAAAAGGAAAAATGTTTTCCTAATTTTAGTAAGAAAAGAGAAAAGATTTGCTAAGTTGTTGATTTGAGATCTCCAATCTCAAAAATTACTCACGACATAGTTGTCAAGTAAATCAAATTTACTAAGTGACAGCTTGGAGATAGCTAAATGATCGTGGAGTGTTCTTACATGACAGACACTCAGCTAGACGATGAGCTAAACGATTGCATAGCTTTTGCCAGACAATCGCATAGCTTTTACTAAACGATTGGGCATCGACCTATCTGATAGGTTGTTTCATCTCCCATTTGCTCCATCGTTTACACGATTGTTCTTCCTCCAATTTTCTGCCTCAAACCAAGTCCACACAGAGCCCACCTTCTGGATTCTCATACTGAGAATATCGAGGTAACCTTCTTGGTAGTGTCTTACTCAACTCGACATAGTGGAGATTCTGTGGAGGCCGTTCATAGTGTTCGGGGTGTTCGTGACCTTGGCGATCGCTTTGTTCGAGTTCATTGTGTTCGTGCAGTGTAGTGGTCGTGTTAGATGAACGTTCGTGTGTTGCTGTGATCGAGCGTTCGTGATCAAGGAACTTGAATATGAGTCTTCAAAGGTTTGTTGATTCTTGTCCTTGATTTATAGTAAATTATGTTGTAATATCTTATTGTTTCTATTTGTGATTGTAATTGTAATGTTCATATATGATTGAAATATGGAAAGATCCTTCCACTGCTCATGGAAATCCTCGTGTCTGATTTCCTTCAATTGGTATTAGAGCAACCTGGCTCTGATATTCCAAATTTCAATTTTATTTTGAACTTTTTATACAGTCTTGGTGGGTTTTCTTCATTTGTATTTAATTGTTAAATTCTCTTGTGGATGGAGTTGATGAATTTTTATGGGTTTAATAGCCTCTATTTAAAGCTTTCTTCAATTACAAAGTGTTAATTTGGAAGGCCCCCTGTGCTTTTGGGCATAATTAACATGTTATCAAGTCTGTAATTCAAATATTTTGAGTTAGTTGAGTCGTTCGTGATTAAGTTTCGAAGCATGGAGATATCTTAAACGATAGGGTAAATGGTTTACTTTATCACGTAGCGTTGGTTGCTCGATCGCGTAGACGCTGGAGGTAGACGATCGTAGTGGGAGCATATGATGCTCATCGTTTAGAAGATGGCGCGCTCTAAATGATCGTGTAGTTAGCTTATTTCATCGCTTAGTTACTATCTACACGATCACGCGGTATACGATACAAAGGCGCTCGCTCAACGATCATTTAGATGATCGTGTAAGGCTTGCATTATGCGGAGCGCGCTAGGTGATTGCGTACCTCGGGCTTCATCGCTTAGTAAAATGTACACGATTGTTGCTAAATGATCATTTAGCTCTGGGAGCGTTGGTAAATGATAACACAAAGCATTTTTTCTTTCGTCTAGACGATCATGGGGAGTTTGATGCACGATAGTTGGAGACACGTTGCTCGCCCGGAAGGTTCAAGACCCGATTTGCCTATTTGAACCGGAGACTCCTTGGTTTTGTAATAATTAGCTTTAGTTTTGTGGATTTGAGGCAATTTTACCCGGTTCATTAACATTTGTTTATTATACATGTGATGTATGGTGTTCATATGGAAAAGTGTTTGACATATAGATTAAAACCCACCTTAGGTTGTGCAATCATTCGTGCATCATATATTATAAATGTTATAATATTGCATGAAGAAATTACTTGAAAACATGCGCATGCATCATGAAATATAAGAGTTATATTTTGCATGTAGTGAGCATTATCATGCATCATCCTTTTATTTTAAGTGTTATAGTCTAAGGGTGAATGGAAGCATGTTGTGCTTGTTTCGTTGTTGTTTTGTATAAGCATTTATAAAGAAGTAGCAATGAATGAACAATGCTTGAGCATGACACCTAGGTTGTTTATAATCGTTATGAATGCCTTGCATCTGTTAGCTTTGCGTTGTGGTTTTCATTGTTTCTGTTATAAGTGTTATAAAGGAAATTAGAACTAAAATCGTAAGAAAGAGTTGCATGCAGACTTAGGGTGCACTCAGGTTTTTTAAAAGGGTTTTAAAATTGGATTGAGATAGACCTAAGTTCAAATGGTTCTAAAGAGTTTAGTAACTTAGATTAATATTTTAAAATTGCTTTAATAGGATTAAATTGATTGACATAAAAGATTAAATTTGTTTTAAATCTATCTATAAGGGACCTTTTGTCTAAGGCGGGTTCTGTCTAGGCTGGGGTTCTTAGGCTGATGGAACGGAACACCCCTATCTGGGAACCTACCTAGAAAGGTGAATTAGATAGATTTTCTACAAGCATGCGACAATTGATCAAAGACTTCGTTAAAGAGTTTACTGGATGATGATCAAAAGTTGTTTAACTATACAGGGTAAAAGTTACTTTTGGGCAAACCTAAAAGTCACTTAGTTAAAATCCTTAACCGTGTTTTTTCTAATTAAACTAAACTCTAGGTTATAAAATACTCAATGGGAGGAAGAGATGTATCTGATATGTCTATGATTCCACTCACGTTTCTCCCTATATGTTCACACCATGAGATTCATGCTTGGCCTCGTGGTGCCTTGGAAGCATCCCCCTTTAGATGGTGTTTGCGTAAGTCAATATCAAGGTGGACGGAAAGAGTGTTTATAGTAAGTGGGTGAAGGGTGTGTGTCAACATGTCCTACGGTCTCTATCATTGGTTCAAACTATGAGATCATTCTGTATTCCCTCGTGGTGCCCTGAGAGCATCCCCCTTCGAATGGGTTTTGTGCAGTTGGTCAAGATCAAGGTGAACTTCAGAAATGGATAGGTTCGCTTTAGGTTTTTCCCCAATCGAATTTTTTCCATTCAGATTGGCTGCTTAAGGCGGATCTCTAGGGCCCAAAATGGCTAGTCACACTTACAGGAGATTGTTAAGTAAGTTAATGATCTCTTGACCAAATTAATGATGGCTAATCGTTATAGGAGCAAGATTTATTCTCGTATTAATGACTGGTTGAGAACCTCTCAATTCAGAGGAGGGATAATTTACCTCCCTTCGGTGGCTTTTGTCCTAAACCTTTAAAGCATCATTGCAAAACTAGATGTCACACGGGGTTCATATTAGTTTTGCTAAAACCTTATTGGATGTTGTTTGTTTTACAATGGGTATTTGCTTAAAACCTAATGTAGGTCAATGTGTTTTTTCTTTTCAGCAACTCGTTAGTATTTCTGTTTAGTGTCTTTAATATGACTGAATACATACAGTGAAAAGAATAGTGTAAAACGTATTTCATGGCAAACGACCTCGAATTTGTCATGGTTGAGGTATGTCCTCAAGTCCTGACTCTTGATGCACCGCGAAGTGTTCGCAATGCATATGAGTTGTGGATGAAGGCTAATTCATTGGCCTGACTTCACATCTTTGCTAACATACCTGATGTTTTGGCCAAAAGGGTTGAGAACATGGTCATTGCACGCAAGATCATAGACTCATTGTAAGAATTGTTTGAATGCCTGTTCTTACATTTCAAGCATAAAAGGATGGATGACAAAATCAGTAGTGTTAGTTTTTATGACACTGATCCCACTACTCTTCAAAAGAGGAGGAAAGACAGTAAATCTGATTTATTGGTCTTGAAGACGTGTTTGGTAGAGAATGATGATTCTGCCTGGATCCTTGATTCGGGTGCTACCAACCATGTCAGTTCCTTTTACCAAGGATTCAGTTCCTGGCAAACGTTGCCATAGGGAGCGATGACTCTTAGAGTCAGTACTAGTGAGGCTGTTTCAACTGTTGCTGTAGGGAGACTGAAGTTATTTATTGACAAGAAACGTTATTTGTTACTGGATAATGTTTTCGTAATTCCTCATATTAAGAGGAATTTAATCTCATTTCTTGTCTCATGAACAAGGGTATATCGTTTCCTTTTTTGAGAATAAAGTGTTTATTTTCAATAATGGAATGAAGATTGGTTATGGTTCAATGGAAAGTAACTTATATGTACTAAGGCCATTAGTCGTAAAAGCCTTGTTTAACACTGAAATGTTCAGTACGACAACAGCAGCTAAAAGACCAAAGGTTTCTCCTAAGGAAAATGCCCATCTTTGGCATCTAAGGTTAGGTCACATCAACCTCAATAGGATTGAGCAGTTGGTGAAATGTGAACTTCTAAAGAGTTTAAAAGAAAACTCCTTGCTGGTGTGTGAATCATGCCTCAAAGGCAAGATGACCAAACGACCTTTTACTGGAAAAGGTTATAGAGCCAATGAAGACTTAGAGCTCGTACATTCTAACCTCTAAGGTACGATGAGTGTTAAGGCTCGAGGTGGGTATGAATATTTCATCTCTTTCATAGATGATTATTCAAGTACGAGTTTCTCTACCTAATGCAACGTAAGTCTGAAACCCTTGACAAGTTCAAGAAGTATAAGGCTGAAGTTGAAAATTTGTAGGTAAGAAGATAAAAACACTATGATCTTATCGTGGTGGAGAGTATATGGATCTCCAATTCAAGAACTATATGATAGAACATGGGATTGCGTCCTAACTCTCGGCCCCAGGTACATCTTAGTAGAATGGTGTATCAGAAAGAAGAAACAGAACCTTGTTGGACATGGTTCGGTCTATGATAAGTTATGCTCATCTTTCAGACTCGTTTTGGGGTTTTGTAATGGAGACTGCATGCTATATTATGAACAACGTTACCTCAAAAAGTGTTTTTAAAACACCTTTTGAGTTATGGAGATGTCGTAAAGGTAGTTTACGCCATTTCAGGATTTGGGGTTGTTTGACACATGTTATAGTGACAAAGCCAACAAAATTGGAACCGCGTTCCGCGTTCGAAGGATTGCCTCTTTGTAGGCTACCCCAAGGAAACGAGAGGTGGATACTTCTATGATCCAAGTGAGAACAAAGTGTTTGTTTCTACAAATGCTATCTTCTTGGAAGAAGACCACATGAGGGATCATAAGCCACAAAGTAAGCTCGTTTTGCATGAGATTTCTAGTGAGACTGAGACTACTGAGGGTTCAACAAGAGTTGTTGAACAGACTGACATATCAATAAGAGTTGTTGAGGTCAGTACATCTAGTCAACTAGCTCAAGAGTTGAGACTGGCTCAACGTAGTGGGAGGGTTATAAACCCACCAGATCGCTACATGGGTTTAACTAAAGCCCAAAAGGTCATTTCAAATGATGGGGTCGAGGATCTATTGTCTTTTAAGAAAGCAATGGAGGATGTTAACAAGGATGAATGGGTCAAGGCCATAACCAAGAATTGGAGTCTATGTACTTCAATAACGTTCGGGAGCTTGTTGATCCACTTGATGGGGTAAAACCTATTGGGTGTAAATAGATCTATAAGCAAAAGAGAGGTGTAGATGGAAAAGTGCAAACCTTTAAGGCTCGATTCGTGGCAAAGGGTTATACCCAGGTTGAGGGAGTTGACTATGAGGAAACTTTCTCACCTGTTGTCATGCCCAATTCTATCAGGATACTCCTGTCCATAGACACATTTTATGACTATGAAATATGGCAAATGGACGTCAAGACTGCCTTTCTTAATGGTAATCTTGAGAAGACCATCTGTATGACTCAACCAGAGGGGTTCATAGTTCCAGATCAAGAGCAAAAAGTTTGCAAGCTTAATAGGTCCATTTATGTGCTGAAAAAAAACATCTAGATCATGGAACATTAGATTTAACACTATGGTCAAGTCATTTGGCTTTGATCAGAAAGTTGATGAGCCTTGTGCCTACAAGAAAATCATCAACAACTCAGTAGCTTTCCTAGTATTGTATGTGGATGATATCCTACTCATTGGGAATGATGTAGGTTATCTGACTGACATTAAGAAATGGTTAGCTATCCAGTTCCAAATGAAAGATTTGGGTGAGGCACAGTACGTTCTAGGGATCCAGGCCATTTGAGATCGTAAGAACAAAAGGTTACCCTTGTCTCAGGCATCGTACATCGATCAAACATTGATTAGGTACAAAATGCAGAATTCCAAGAGGGGTTTTTTACCCTGCATGGATGGAATCGTTTTGTCTAAGGATCAATGTTCTAAGACACCTCAAGAAGTTGAGGAAATGAGACGGATTCCCTATGCTTTAGCTATAGAAAGCTTAATCTATGCAATGTTATGTACTAGACCTGACATTTGCTATGTAGTAGGGATTGTCAGTCGGTATCAGTCCAATCCAGGACTTGATCACTGGACGGCGATTAAGAAGATCCTCAATTATCTTCAGAGAATGAGGGACTACATGATCGTGTATGGAGATAAGAATCTGATCCTTACAGGGTACATAAACTCTGATTTTCATACCGATAGAGATTCTCGCAAATCGACATTGGGATCAGTGTCACTCTGAATGAAGGGGCTATAGTGTGGCGAAGCATCAAGCAAGGACACATCGCAGACTCTACTATGAAAGCCAAATACGTAGCGGCTTGTGAAATAGCTAAGAAGGCTGTTTGGCTGAGGAAATTCCTTACAAATTTGGAAGTTGTTCCAAATATGGATTTTCTTATCACTCTCTATTGTGATAACAGCGGGGCTGCCGAAAATTCGAAGGAGCTTCAAAATCATCGTTGGGGTAAGCATATAGAGCGGAAATACCACTTAATCAGGGAGATTGTGCATAGCGGTGATGTGATAGTCACGAAGATTGCATCGGAGCACAACGTTGTTGATCCCTTTACAAAGGCTCTCATGGCTAAAGTGTTCGACGGTCACGTGGAGAGTCTGGGTCTGCAGGACATGTGACATCTTGTCTTGGGCAAGTGGGAGATGATACTGGGGTATGCCCTAGTTTATTGTATATTGTACATGCCTTATATTGTATTTTACATTAGTCTCCCGAGGCATTAGAACAAGTGGGAGATTGTCGGCATTGGTGTCCTAATTCTTCTAGAGTCTCGTTTGTAATTATACACATTATGTTATGAATAAAATAATTGTTATTTCATTTTGGCATTTACTAATATCCAATGAACAAAGCTCCATGGTTATTGTATGTAAACTTAAGCATGTATATGTGATATACAAGTGGATCATGCCTTAAGTGATAATCTAAATAGATCTGTAGTATAAGAATTAAGGTGGGATACCTGATCCTGGTGACACTACGGCCCGCTTTGTAGAGGTTTGCTAAATGTTATAAACTACTATAGATGCTAGATCCTTACCATTCATGTGGAGACATGCGAGTGGAGGTGTCCTATACAAAGAGTTTGTATAAGATCGGACCACGATATGACTAGACTCTGTATATAACGCCGTTGATACTGGAGACTTACATCTCACCTAAATGACCATAGGTGACATGACCTCAATCCTGAGTGTTTTGGAAACTTCTGCCTTTGAGGGCGGTCCTTTGATTAATATGGGTGAGAGTGGCTAGATTTCCAACTAAACATGCCTACCTTTTTGGGGACTTATCTAATTTAGGAGTTGAGAACTCACTTACACAAGATGGAATTCACTCCTTTCTCAAAGCAGGGGTAAGTAGATAGATTGCTCTCTTAAGGGCTGATTTTGGGGCTTGAACATAATGGCCACAACTTTTTTTTGAAAAAGAGGACTCAGTCATAGTAGGACTATGACTTATGTTCATTAGAGGGATTAGTGGTACTTAAGGAGTTAGATGTAACTACAGGGGCATAACGATTATTGCCAAGCTGTACTTACGAGTAATCTGTGAAGGGTTGTCGCACTGTTGATTGGTTAAGATGAACACATAATATATTTATAGTAAGGAGAGTTTAGCTGTTGGTCTTTAGTAGAGTGTCTAGTAGTTAACGGATGTTGGATCCCAGTTATTCACGTACCGTTGGAGCTTCGAGCTACAAGTCCATAAGGTCCCCTTGGTAGCTCAATGGATTCAAGTTGAGAATCAGTTCTTGGTGTTGATTTGAATTGTTCAAATTGACAAGTGGTAATTCGATTATATATGATATGATCAGTATGGTGTATGAAATACATCAAGTGGAGGATTAATGTAAATGAAATTTACATTAAGTGTCATAGAATAGAAAAAGAGCTATGGTTTATATGTTTCATGAGATGAAATATTAAAACTATAGGTTATAAATATATTATGGTAAGTTAGTTATCATTTATATTTATATTAATATTAATTATTGGATAATTATCTCTTTTTCTCTAATAACCAATTGAGTGGGAGGTTATTAGTGGTTTCACGGTAACCGTGAGATAAAAGGAAAAATGTTTTCCTAATTTTAGTAAGAAAAGAGAAAAGATTTGCTAAGTTGTTGATTTGAGATTTCCAATCTCGGAAATTACTCATGGCATAGTTGTCAAGTAAATCAGATTTACTAAGTAACAACTTGGAGGTAGCTAAACGATCATAGAGTATTCTTACACGACAGACACTCAGCTAGACGATGAGCTAAACGATCACATAGCTTTTGCCAAACGATCGCATGCTTTTACTAAACGATTGGGCATTAATGGCGGGAAATTAGATGTCAATTACTCAACAACGAAAATTCTGTGGCACAATATGCAATTCATGTCCTTAATGTATGTGTTGATTATCATGCGTCGTAGTCATGCGTTGGAATGACTTTGCATTAACAAATGTATGCGATGACCATGCGTTCCTATCACAAGTTTTCTTGCGCTCACGCCAAGTATAACGTGAATGCAAGTTTCTTGAGTGATCCGAGGTCGAACTCAGGGACTTGTAGCTAGATGTATGCGATAATGTGCATGCGGCGGTTTGAATAAAAGAATGATGGAGGGGTTGTTAAGCTAACACTACTTCTACTTCTAGCTAACAAACAATGCAATGGGAATATGAATGAGAGATAGAGACACAACAACTATTGACAGGAAGTAAATGGATGGAAAAATAGATAAAATGTGGAGATGTCTTCATTGCAACCCTTAAGAGTGACCGCAAGGGCAACCTTACTCAACGCAAGCTATGCGATCATGCTACACACACTAAAAGCCTAAATCTAGGACGTACGTGGTATGTATGCATATGTGTCGAGATGACCGCATACAACCACCATATTCTACTTCCTGGATGCAGCCATTGTCCTCTTCGTAGAGTGCATACGCTGTCTAATAACAAACGGAGCTTATTCCTAATTCTCCATTCTTGTTTATGCAAACTTAATCTAGCCCTCTCGAGCATCGATTTTAACCTAGCTCTCTCGAGTCTTAGGTTCTTTCTTTAGACTCTCTCTCGAGTAGCTCTAAAGGTGTGATGGGCATATACATAAGACAAGGTAACCACAAGAACTCGGCTGATGTAAGATTATTCCTATCTCTAGTGAACAATAGCTTACATTGCTTAATGCGACCAACCACTTACCCTCCCGGGCAGTTGGTTGTTGCTGATTTTACTCATAGACAAGCATTGCATTAGCCTATAGACAGGCGTTGTTACAGCTTCAAACCAAGAAAATAAGGTTTTCTCACACACTCACACAATGCACACCTCTCGGTGGTTTGCTACATGTTTCATATCTCTAATCCACATGACTAAGTATGTAATACTCTAGCAATTTCACTAAGTGATGCAATGAAAGTTAAGAGTGCTAAGTAAAGAAAGATGGAGATGGAATCGAAGGAAACATAGAAATGCATTGAACACATAATGTATTAATTCCTTAATCATAAAATGTAATACAATACAATGTAAGAAAAGAAGAGAAAATGAAATGACCAGCTGGAAGCAATAACTTGCTTCCAGCAGATGTGCGTCAAGGCTGCCGATGGTGCCATGGATGGGTGGTGGAGCTGACTCTCCCAAGATCTAGCTCTGGTCAAAGGCTCCAGTCATCACTAGGAATTGAGGAAGGAGAGGAAGAACTTTCAAGCTTTCTTCTCACATATTAATTTGGATTGTAGGGGAAAACCCTAGATGAGTTGAAATTCTGCTCATCGTCTTCTTTATATAAAGCTTGGATCGTCAACAACATTAATGGACTGCTCTGATTCTGACATTCGCGGCACGTTAGTCCTTTCTGAATCTCTACAACTAACGACGTGGTAGGTGAAATGTCAACATCAGCTTTTGATTTTCCCGAGATGTACGTTAATGCGTTCATTCCACAACCTTGCATTGATCCCTCTATTATGCGTTATCGCGTAGCCACATTCATTCAGTGACCGTATTCGCTTAATATCGCAACTTCGACACGATGACCGCAATCGCTTGATGAGCGCAACTCCCATGCGATGGATGCATGTGGCTGATTACCGCAACACCCATGCGTTGATCGAACGCGTTCACCCTTACGATGGAGAGTTTCTCTACATGCGGTCGTCTATGTGGTCGTCCGACTTCCGCGTTTGCATCCACTTCCTGTGTTAGCTACAAAAAATAGATAATTGAACGCATAACAACACATAACAATGGGTTAGCCGAGATTCTTAATGCTGAACAATGCAAGCTCATTTTCTCATGAATTCCTAATATAATTGCCGCATATTCTGCTTAACAGCCCTCATAATTCTAAATAAAAGGCCTAAGATGGCATGCATTTCTGCATGTCATCAAGCATCGACCTATACGATAGGCTGTTTCATCTCCCACTTGCTCAATCATTTACATGATTGTTCTTCCTTTGGTTTTCTGCCTCAAACCAAGTCCACACAAAGCCCACCCTCTAGATTCTCACACTGAGAATATCGAGGTAACCTTCTTGGTAGTGTTTTACTCAACTCGACACAGTTAAGATTATGTGGAGACCGTTCACGGTGTTCGAGGTGTTCGTGACCTTGGCGATCGGTTTGTTCGAGTTCATTGTGTTCGTGCAGTGTAGAGGTCGTGTTGGACGAACGTTCGTGTGTTGCTGTGTTGTTGTGATCGAGCGTTCGTGATCAATGAACTTGAAAATGAGTCTTCAAACGTTTGTTGATTCTTGTCCTTGATCTATAGTAAAGCATGCTGTAATTTCTATTTTGCGCGTAACCGTTTGTTTCCGTTTGTGATTGTAATTAAAATGTTCATATATGATTGAAATATGGAAATATCCTTCTGCTGCTCATGGAAATCTTTGTGTCCGGTTTCCTTCATCGATGACACTGAAATGGACCATCAGATCGAGAACATCTTCTCTAACTGATTAGCTTTCCTTTATGTGTGCGTTATAAACGTACTTGAGGCCTCATGTCAGATCTTAGTGGACTGTTGTCCAAACATCTCCTGATGGGAGTCCATTAGGGTTGGCAAACTTCCCCGCGAGGAATCCCCAATTTGACCGGGGATGGGGTCAACCCAAGAAAATTTTTTGGGGCCCCGTCTATGGACGGGGCGGAGACAGGGATGGTATCCCCACCCCCACCCTGACCCCGACCCCGACCCCGACCGTGACCCCCCTGACCCCGATTTGGTATATTTATATTTTTAATATTTTATAAAATAACTTATTTATATGTACGTTTATAATGTATAGACTTATAGTGTTGTGGAGCCCAATATTGAATATCTAAATTCTAAATCTAAGCCAAAAGTAGAGCCCAAACTTAAAAATTTTAATAAAACCCTAAATGTTGAAAACACTGCGTGTGCCATCTGCCTCTAAAGTATGGACTTTGTAGTCTTTGGGTTGCGTTCGAGTTCGATTCGTGAAGTGAAGAAGACCTTGTGACTTACATTGCATTCGATTTAGAGAAATCCTTCACGTCTGCATTCGATTTCGAGAAACCTTTTAACTGCATCACGTCTGCATTCGATTTCGAGAAGACCTTCAGGCTTCAGGTGTCCATCTACCATACCGAGCATTTGACTTTGCGTTCATTCAGTTCCTGAAGAGTCAAAGACGTTCAGTTCGAGTTCAGGCATCCATTCAGTTCGATTTCGAGTTTGTTCTTCCGAGTTCGAGTTCTTCCGAGTTCGTTCAGTTTGAGTTCAAGTTCGTGAAGACCTTTCAGGCATCCGTTCAAGTTCGAGCCGCTGCCAAGCCTACCATCTAACTTTCGAGAAAGGAGATCTAGAAAGATAATGCTAATACATGAGATTAGTTTGAAAAGTAGATCAGATGATTGGTAAGGATATATTTTGATTATGTTGTTTTGTTTTGCATTTGAAAAATAGAGACTTGTGTTGCTGCCCTAATCTGTCCGTTCAAGCTGTTGTCGTCTGAGATCTGTTGCCATTCAAGTCGGTAAATTTTTTATAAAAATTAGTCATTGGGTATGTTTGAATACTTTGAATATTAGGCTTTAATATGTTTGAAAAGTATGTTTGAATGCTTTTAATTTTGTGGTTGAATACGTTTGAAAATACTAGTCTTTATGTATGTTTGATTTTTTTTTATTTTAAGTTGAAATCTTTGGTAGGTTGAAAACAATGTCTTCTTCACCTTCTTAAAATAAAGATTTTCCAAATCCAATTCCAAGTCCAATCCCAGTTTCAACCCCAAATTTAACTCCATGCTCTTCGAATGATGATAATTTGAATGTTGATAATTGTGTTATTCTTGGTGAGGATATTGAGAAGGGATCTTTAAAGAAGAGATTGACATCGATTGTTTGGAACCATCTTAAGAAACAAAAAATAGATGGAGTGGACAAGGCAGTTTGTAATTATTGCAAACGAAAATTAGGGGGTGAAAGTAAAAATGGAACCAAACATTTGTATGACCATATTAAGATATGCCCATATAAAGGACAAAAGGACATACGACAATCCCTATTGAATCCCAATAGAAGAAGAACAATACATTGAGTTTATATAACTTTGATCGGGAAGCTGCAAAAAAAGCATTAGCTAGGATGATAATAAAACATGAATATCCTCTCTCAATAGTTGAGCATGAAGGTTTTAGGGAATTTTGTAATGTCATCCAATCATTATTTAAGATGCTATCAAGAAACACAATAAAGAAGGAGATTTTGAAAATTTATGAGACTGAAAAGTTGAAAATCATGACATTGTTGAATGAGATCAAAGGAAAAATTGCCCTTACAATGGACATGTGGACTTCCAACCACCAAACAATGTATGGCTGTCAGTGCACATTTTGTTGATGATAGTTGGGTTTTGCAAAACAAAATAATCAGGTTTATATATGTCCCTTCTCCACACACTTCTGAGATGCTTCATGAAGAAATAATGGAATATCTGTTAGACTGGAATATTGATCGAAAATTGTCATCTACAACTGTAGATAATTGTAGTACAAATGACTCCATGGTTAATATGCTTGTTGATAGTTTGTGTGGAAACTTAATATTGGACGGGAGTTTATTTCATATGCGGTGTTGTGCTCATATTTTGAACTTAATTGTGAAAGATGGGTTGGCAGTGATAGGAGATAGGATCGAAAGAGTACGTAGTAGTGTGTCTTTTTGGGTGCATACACAAAAAAAAAAAAGGAGAAATTTGAGGAAACTGCTCGTCAGTTGAATGTTTATGATGGTCAAATGTTGAGTCTTGATTATTGTACTAGGTGGAATTGTACATATTTTATGTTAGCCACTGCATTGAAGTACAATGAGAACCAAAGTATAAGTGTTTGCCTTTGGATCAAGATTGGATATTAGCAAAAGAGATAGGTGAGAAACTGAAAATATTTCATCACGTGACTGAAATATTTTCTGGATCCAAATATCCTACTACTAATCTTTTTTTCTCAAAAAATTATAAATTGAAATTGGCTATTTCTAAATGGACGAATTCTGGCGTTCAAGAGATAAGAGACATGGCTTTAAATATGATTTCAAAGTTTGATAAGCATTGGAAGAAAATTCCTGGGGTAGTGACCATAGCTGCAGTTTTAGATCCACGTTACAAATTAAAGTTGATTGAGTTTTACTTCCCTAGAATTTGTAGAGTCTTTTTCACTAGGTTTCATTCGATTTGTTGTGGATTGATGATAGTTTTTTTCTTGAGGTGGAAAGGATTAAAAAAATTTGTTCAGATTTGGAAACAGAATATCAACTGATGCATGGAGGTGAAGGTGATGAATATCACTCTAAAAATTTAGATGGAACATCACATAATATAGAATTTGATGATCTTAATGATTATGACTTGTTTGTATCAAATTCTAATAATATGAATAAGAAGCAACAGTTTATGCATATTTGGATGAATTTGTCTTACCTCGATCATCTGCTTTTGACATTTTGAGTTGGTGGAAATTGAATGGTGTCAAGTATCCCATTTTACAAGAAATTGCAAGAGACACATTAGCCATCCCATTATTTAGTGTTGCATCAAAGTCTGCTTTAGTACCTGTGGTAGGATTGTAAGCTCACATCGTAACAAACTTCATCCAAAGACGATAGACGCTTTAATGTGCGCTCAAAATTGGACTGCAACTGAAGTTTTGACAGGTTAGTTTGTTTTTTTTTTTTTTTTTACCTCTTTTTAGAATTTAATATATTAATAAATATTTTCTTTTATTACAAATATGTTACAATATAAGGTAGTAGCACGGGAAAAGAAATGGCTAAACATTTAGCAACTGTTTTAAAAGATGCTAACGATTCTGATGAAGATGGCGTGGTGACTAAGGTAAGCTCAAGGATTAACATTATTTTCTTATGACACTTTTTATTTTTTGTGGTCTAGCTTTTTTTTTTTTTTGTGATATTATTTGTTAGTTACATTTTAAATATAAGAATGAATAATACTCACAACGAAGGGTAGGATGATGCTAAGAAAGGAAAAAGATTTGAATGTGAAGTCATCGGTGAAAAGAGAAAGACGAGCAAACTTTATTTAATTGTATAAGACATTTGCCTTTAATTGACTTCCTTATTCAAACTTTATTTAATTTTAAGTTGTAATCTTATTTAATGGATTTGTGAGTTTTTGTTTATTTCATAGATTAGTCTATTATATTTTGTTTATTTTTTGTAGACTAGTCAAATTTTAAATACAATCACTTGAATTAAAAAAATGAGGAATCTGATAAACTTATTTAATGAATTTGTGAGCTTTTAAATTGTGTTTATTGAATATATTAGTTATTATTTTTTTATTTTTTGTGGATTAATCAAATTTTAAATAAAATCACTTCAATTAAAAAAATGGGGAATCTCTGCGGGGACCTACTAGGGGAAGCCTACAGGGACTTAGTAGGGGAATCCCTGCGAAGAAACGGGGAATGGGCCCCGCGAGGACCCCATTTTCCCGATGGAGAATCCTCGCCCCTGTCCCCGACTTCAAATGGCAGGGAAGGGGGATCCCCTCCCCCCCCCCTCCCCGGCCCCATTGCCAACCCTAGACTCCATGATCTGACATGCAGTGATCATGACCTCGTGTTTCTTGGTAAGAACGTCAGACAGACTTGCCAAGATATAGGCTCGAGCCTTGTCATTGGCTTTCGTCCAACGATCATTAGCATAATTTAATGCTTGGGATGCTTTATGAGTGGGGATTGGAGGACATTCCTCCGTTAAGACGAATTGTAGATCATCTATAACTATAATCGTGTTCAAGTTAGATTTTCACGTCGCATAGCTTTCACTAGTTAGTTTTCATTCTTAAGCAAGGAAATAATTGTGGATGACATGCTAAACTCGCAATTCGTAAATGTTGTTAACATATTCCATTTATAAAAAATGTTGTTTAGTATTTTATTAAATTATTATTGATATTGTATTCTTTTATGAAAATCCAATAAACAAATCTATGATTATAACATGAATCCATTAACTTTATGTGGCGACATAAAAGAGGATCAAATTTTAGTATGTAGCCAAAATGGTCTATAGTATACGGATGAGATTGGGTACCTCATCCTAGTGACACTATTAGATGTGGCACATTTTGTATAATGATAATAATTTTCTGACCAATATACTTATTTTGATTTTATAAATTGTATAAAAGTCTAAATCCAATAAACTAAAACCCATGATTATTACATGAGTACTTGAACTTTATGTGGAGACATAAAAGTGGATCAGGTTCGAGTAAATAGTCAAAAGAGTACATGAATAAGGTTGGGTACCTTATTCTGGTAACACTATTAGATGCGGCCTACTCTGTAGTTGTTACAAAGGGTTGTAAAGTGCTACATACGATGTGATCCTAATTCGTACATGTTATGACATGAGGAGTGGGGGCATCCTATGCAATGAGTTTGCATAAGATCAGACCAAGAAATAAGTCACTCTTACTTTATAAACGCAGTTTACTGTATAAGATTGACTATTTCACTTAGATGACCTAGGTAACTCGATCTTAATCTTGAGCTAACTATGAACCCCTATTTATTCAGGATTATCCTTGGATTTGCATAGGCGAAGGTTGGCTCAACAGCACCGGCTCAATAAGCCTCCCATTTCAGGGGTAAGACCTAATAGATAGCTGGGGACATAAGATGCAAGACAGAGTTCACGCCTACCCGATTTAGGGATAGGAGAAAGGTTGTTCTTTCAAGTACTGAATCCAAGTCTTGAACAAGGGGCCCCGCCCTCTCACTGAACTGAGAGAGTTTGGTTTAGTGATTGGATCACAAACCAATAGTTCATTAAATTGGATCACAAACCAGTTGTTCATTAGAGAATCAGTAGGAACTTGAGGAACAAGATGTAATCTCGGGGATAAAATAGATATTTGACCCAGTCGTTATGACGAACAACCTATGAATGATCGACTTGCTGATTATGGTTAAATCATGTGGACATAATATATCTACAGTGAGGGGAGTGCAACTATGGGCTTTAGTGGAGTGACCCATTAGTTAACGAATGGAGGTTAATTTGCTCTAATGAGTTTAGCCAATTAATCTCGGATCGTTGGAGCCCATGATCTGTAGGTCCGCGAGGTCCCCTACTAGCTCATAATTGGACTAGCTCTAGAATAGCGTGATAAATTAATTTGAAACGTTCAAATTAAAATTAAGGGAATTAGTAATTATATGAGATATAATTACGTATTTAATTTGAGAATTAAACAGAATAGGAGAATTTATATTTAAATGATTTAAATATATAAAGATGGATGTGCGTAAAAATTAATTTAATATTTGATATAAATTAATTAAGTTTTATTTAAAAAATAATTTATGAAATTAGTTTTATTAAGTTAAATTTTTCAGTTTTAAATCAAAATGGATTTTAAAAAATCAAGTTTTGATTTTGAGATAAAATTGGAAAATTGGAAAAAAGATTACAAAAATGGAAAAACAAGTTTTTCTATTATCCATCTTCTTCATGCTCACACATTTTCCATTTCCTCTTATTCATTAACTCCAAGCATGAGCCACAACTCATGCAACTCTCTTCCTTGCATGATGATTTACAATATAGTGAAGAGATTGAAGTGAATTTGAGGCATGCAATCAAGAGAGAATTTTAGAGCACCAAGAGAATAGTGGGGAAGATCTTGAGGTGGTCTGCAACAAGATTCGGAGAAGATTGCATCTGGAGATCGAGCTTTGAAGAAGTTCTACAAAGATATGTCATGAAACTGGCTTGTTTCCACAAAAGCATACTTTATATTTTGTCAAAATTAATGAATTAGAGTGCTTATATGATCCTTGTTGCTTCCGCTGTTGCTGATACAATCCTACAATTGGTATCAGAGCATCATATAAGCATTTAATTCGGTTTAATTTTGTGTGGTGGGTGTTTTATATGAGTTATATGAAACTGATGCACTGATATGGTTTTCTGAGATTTGGCATTTTAATTCTCTTTAATTTCTCATTTAAATTTGTAATTGGCTCTTGTTTGATGAGCTTTTATGTGTTAGCAAGAGTCTGTAATTTATTTGGAGTCATTAGAGTTGAAATTAAGATGTAATTGAAGAAACAAGTGAAAGAGGTCGAGTTGTTGTTTTAGTTTTTCAACTTTTTCTCGAAATTGTTATTGAGGTTCAATTGCTAAACGATCATCTAGTTTCAAGCATTACATGATGTGAAGAAAAGCTAGACAATCGTATAGCAATGAGCGCTGATCGTTGTGATGTTGGATGCTAAGTGATCGTGTACCTATGGGAGCTAGACAATGCGTTGATATGTTATACGATAGCATTACGTGATCGTTTAGTTTTTGCATGGGATCTAAATGATGCATTGGAGGTGCTATACGATGGCACTACACGATCGTGTAGCTGCAGCATGCGCTAAGCGATACGATGAAGTGCTAAGCAATAGCACTAAGCGATCGCTGAGCTACGGTGCTAAGCGATGCGTTCGAGTTCTATGTGATGGACCTAAACGATCGTGTAGCTGTGGCACTGAATGATGCGATGATGTTCTATGCGATAGGGAAAAGCAATCGTTTAGCTGCAGCGGACACTAAACGATGACATGAAGTGCTAGGCAATGGTGTTAAGTGGTCGTTTAGTTCTACCCGAGAGCTAAACGATTGCTCTATGCGATAGACAGATGACACTAAGCGGTCGTGTACCTCTTCTCAACATAAGGCGATGGTGTTAGACGATTGCCTTCAGCACTACACGATCGGCCTTAGCAAGACTTTGAGGTTAGACCGAGAGCAGCTAGTTCGACTAGTTTTCTCGAGGTCCAATCCAGTTCCACCTCAAAGTGTTTTTGACTAGTCTGGTTTAGACTTTGTTGGTCAGGTTCAGACTTATCCAGTTCAGTTCAAGATGCTTGGGTTTGGTTTAGAGGGGTTCAAGCGGTTCAAAGACGGTTTTGAAGTTGTTTGTAATAGTTAGGCTCTTGTTTGCTTGTTTATGCCCAAACTAAAACCATATCAGCCTGTGTTTAATTATTTATGCATTTGATGTATGTTATAATTAAATAAATCTTGTATGTGCATACATTATGCCATTTAGATTTAAAATCCCACCATAGAAAGCATGTTGCAAGCATTGAAAATATGTTATAATCTATTATAATATATAGTATGCATGTTAGAGTTTCTTGTATTTAATATAAGTGTTATATTGAATGCCTTTATGTATGTTATGGATGTTTAATATGTCTAAAGTTTTATAAGTTGTTATAAAATTAGGTTAGACATATAAAATCCATAAACAACAGCTGCATGCTCACGTAGGTTGACCACCTGTTTTAATAGTTAAAACTTATAAAACCCAGGTTACAAACACAATCGGTATATAATCTTATCTAAGGATGGGGGTACTTAAGTTGACGGTTTACGGAACACCTCCTACCTAGGTATTATGGCCAAATTATTGAGTGTTGGTAATCGGTTTTATGAGCATATGTGAACGATGTGAGGTAATAAAAGGGTTTATCACCTAGACATCATAGGTTAAAATCCAGTTATAAGAGTTATACTTGGATAAACTACATAGACTTAGGGTTGTTTTATTAGCCAAAAAGAACCTAAGTATAAATCTACCCAATAGAACACTTCAGTGGTAGTCAATAACTTCTATATGGTAGAGTTATTAGAAAACTTCAGTGGGAGATTAATAACATATATGATATATTATTCTTAGCTCTCACGTCCCTAAGAGTTTACAGTCTGGATTTAAGCAGTACTTCGTGTCACCTTGGAAGTGACCTCTATTCGGAAAGTATTTTTTAGCTTAAATCTAGATTGCTGTGAATAAGGGGAAGTTGTTCAAACATAAGTCTATTATATGATATATGAATTTCTACTACCATGTCTCCTCGATAGTTTACACCGTGCGATTCATATGACGCTTCGTGTCACCCTGGAAGTGGCCTCTATTCAGAAAGTGTTTTGTATGAGTTAATAACAAGGTAAACAGAGGAAGTAGTTCATAGTAAGTGGTGAAGGATATGTGTCAATATATCCTACGGTCTTCTTCATTAGTTTGAACCGTGAGATTCCTATGTTGCGCCTGCTAGTTTGCTTTATGCGGCCCCGACGGCTATCCCCTCGGAAGGTTGTAACATAGGATTCAGAACAACCCAAGCTTCAGTAAAATGAATAGGGTATTATAGTTTCGTCTCGGATATTTTCTTCAATTTCAGAGGCATATTCATACCGTTCTATAAGATCTGAAAATGGCGGGTCACACTTACAAGAATTACTAATTGTTAGTAAAGATCTTGACCGAAAACAATCACTAAACAACTATAGGAATAAGATTTATTCTTGAGACAATAGGAATAAGAATTATTCCAGAGATAGTGTTGTTGGACTGGTAGCAGCACGTAGTGAAAGCGACAAGGATCGATAAACACTCTAATTGATTAATTTTGGCAGAAATGAAAGCATGCTTAAATAGAATTTAATTGGTTTCAAAACATACCTTTGAAGAACCATGGAAATCTTGATTTCCAACTGCTAATTCTTGTGCAGACCACCATAAGATCTTCTCTATTATTCTCTTGATGCTCTAGATTGAGTTATGAGACTTAAAATAAGCTAGAATCAAAGGGAACTTGGAGAATGCTCACAGCAGCAACCCAATGAAGAACACCTTCTTCTACTTGAATTTTCAGCTAAAATTCTATCGGTTGCAATGCTTCAACTTCACTCCAATCTCTTCAATATATTGCAGACTATCATGCAAAGAGATTTGTTGCATGGGATGCAGCTCATGCTTGAAGTTATTGAAGGTTGAAGATAATGGGTTCCTTGTGAGCTAGTTGAAGATGAAGTTGGAAAATCTAAGTTGTCATTTTTGTGTTTTTCTATTTCCAAATCTAATTTTGATTTTAAAATCATATTTGATTTCTAAAATAAAAATTTATTAATTTCATAAATTATTTTTCTAATAAAATTAATAAATAATTATTTAAACAATTTAAATAATTCTAATTAATTTAATATCCAATATTAAATTAATTTTACACAAATCCATCATCATATATTTAAATCATATTTTAATATATATTCTCCAATTTCTTTTGATTCTAATTTGAATGTTTCAAATTAACTTATCACACTATTCTAGAGCTAATCCATTTTCGAGCTAGTAAGGGAACCTCGTGGACCTACAAATCATGGGCTCCAACGATTCGAGATTAATCGGCTAAACTCATTAGACCGATCTAACCCCCATTCGTTAACTAATGGGTCACTCCACTAAAGCCCATAGTTGAACTCCCTCATTGATATATTATGTCCACTCGATATAACCATGATTAGTAAGTCAACCCTTCACAAGTTGTTGGTAATAACAACTGGGTCAAATCTCTACTTTACACTCGAAATTACCTCTTGTTCCTTAAGTCCACATTGATCCCCTAATATACAATTGTTTTTTTATCCAATCAATAAAACCTAGTCTCACTCAGGCCAATAAGAGGGCAGGGCCCCTTGTTCAAGACCCAAAATCAGCACTTAAGGGAACAAATCTCTACTATCCCTAAAGCGGGTATGAGTGAATTCCGTCTTGCACCCTATGTCCCCAGTTATCTATCCAGTCTTACCCTTGAAATGGGAGGTTTATTGAGCCAACCCCTCACCTATGCAAATCTAAGGATAATTCCAAATAAACAGAAGGTCTAACAGTTAACTCAGGATTAAGGTTAAGTTACCTAGGTCATCGATTTGAAATAGTCAGTCTTAAACAGTAAACAACATTATAAAGTAAGAGCGACTGACTTCGTGGTTCGATCTTGTACAAACAGCAAATCTTCGTTTGTAGCACTTTACAACTCCTTGCAACAACTACAGAGCAGGCCACATCCAATAGTGTTACCAGAATAAGGTACCCAACCTTATTCATATACTATAGATCATTTTAACTATTTACTCAAACCTGATCTACCTTTATGTCTCCACATAAAGTTCAAGTATTCATCCAATAGTCAAGAGATTTTGAGGTTTATTGGATTTCTATTCAAACAATAGATCTATTCAACACCACCTTTATTGAATTTTCAGAATAAGTTCCATTGTTTACAAACCACGAGTTTTAGGACATAAAACCCAACAAACTTCCACTTGGACTAAAACTCCAGTGGTAACTTATATATCAGATATATAAGACTGAGTTTCTGAGTTTCATAGAGAAATACAATAAACTAGGGCATCCCATACCCATCTTTTACCATTTGGTATCCCATACCCAATATTTCTCCCACTTGCCCTAGATTATTTATCTGGTATTTCTAGCCCTACTAGGTGATTCTCAAACACTTTAGCCGAGAGAACCATTGTAAACATGTGTAGTATACAATAGACTTTTGAATAAACTATATAGAATTACATCTTATTCTCAATAATGGCTAGGAAGCACACTTTCCTCCTACTACATTGAGGTACTCTCAACTCTTTGAGTAAGATGCATTCGGCCTGTCTCAACAACTCTTTGTTAACAGTCAGATCTAGAAATTGTTAAACTTTCTATACTTTGATCTAGCCATTTAAATATCTGAATATTTACAAATGACTTTTAACAGTTTGATTCTTAACAGAAGTTGCTAGAACAAACATAATTTCTGAAAATGAACACTTCATTTATCATAAGAAATATATACATTTATTCTTTACAAGATTTACAAAAACATGCAGCAACTTCTCCCACTGGATGAGCTGAGCAAACGGTCCCAAGGACTAGTTAGCTTGTTTACCTTTCTCTGTTCTCTTTTCGGCAAGATAATGAGGACAATTTCTCCTTCAGTGCCCTTCTTCGTTGCAGTGGAAACACTTCTCTTTATCTGCAATGTTATCCTTGCCTTTCTTTCCAGCGGGCTTCTTCTTCCCTTTTCCTTTGTCTTTCTTCACTAGAATACTCTTATTCTTTGAAGATGAGGCAACATCGGGCTTGGAGGACATTCCTCTCTTCTCGACAGTAGTAACATTTACTTCTGACTCCAGACCCTTTGTTTTCAACATTGTCTGGTAAGCTTGTAGCTCATTCAGTAGAGGATGAATGAAAGGATGAAGGGGAAGTGTGACTCCAAAAGTGAACATAGTTGGGTAGAAAGCCACTTCGCCTAAGGTTGGATTGGATGAATCTTCACCTAAGGAAGGGACTCTCATGTGAACCAAATCAGGAATTCGGAATTTGATCCTAAGAGAATTTAAGGCATTTATGGTTAACGGACCCAAAGGAAGAGTGTGTGAAGTTAAATTGTCACTTTGTAACTCACGTTCCCTCCATGTACGGTTTGGAGCCTTTTAATTAGGAACGAAGATGGAATCGTCAAAATCGATTGACACATCAATCCTAGGAACTAAGACTTAGGTATTCTCCATGGATAAAAAACAAGGAAAATATAAATCAAGTGGTAAATTACCTCGAGGAATGAGGGATTAAAGATGAAGATTGGAGTGTGGTGAGTTTGGTGGCTAAATAAATCCTTTTCGTAAGGGATTCTAGCATGAAAAACGAGACTCTTCACCTAAGGCAAGCTAAGACATGGACGCTAGGAAAGCTTGAGAAGTAAGTCTTGAGCTAGGCTCCAACTAGAGGATTTGAGTCGCACAGTTCGAGAGAGGGGCAACTGTGGAGGGTAAAATTAAACCAAAGTCGTATAATTAAAAACAAGTTTTGGGCAAAGGTAGTTGAGCTAAGAAGGTGGACTAAGGAAAGTCAACCAAGCTCGACAGACAACCTGAGGGTGGAAGCCAAGCTGATAGACTTTCAAATGGCTTTTGGCTAAAGCAATATTGTATCTTGTGCATATGGAATAATATATGCATAAATAAGAAATATATATGTATATGTATATGTATATTTAAGTAAAGAAAGTTATAGTATAAAATTTGTTGTTGAAAGAATTATCATTATCATCTTTTGAGGAAGATTCATTCTTTTTAGAAAAATGAAGTGAAGAATTAGAAACATGCTTTTTATTTGAATTATAATGGTCGCAAAATTTAAGAGATACATGAGAAGAATTATGAGTAATCAAATCAAAACCATAGTGAATGGAAGGGGCCACCAAACAATTAGAACTTTTGTACAACATGGAATCAATAATGTGATCAATTTCATCATAGGTGTCTATGGAGCAAAGAGAATAATATTCCTTCGGGAATCTCATGGCGTCATAAATGTTGAAAAATTTTACCTTCCCATCAAATTCTACTGATAAAGACCCTTTATCTATATCAATTATAGTTTTTGTAGTTTTCATGAAGGGTATACCAAGTATAATATTAGAAGAAGAAGTAAAGTATGGTTCATCCATTTTTAAAATGTAAAAATCAACGGAAAAAATTAATTCCCCAACTCTCAACAAAACATCTTCTATTACGCCTAGGAGTTGAATATATGACCTATTTGCTAGTTGTATGCAAACATTCGTTTTTTGTAGGCCATTTAATTTATAAGGTAGAGTAATTCTATCATGAAAAGGCATGGAATTTATTGATGCACTTAGGTCTAGCATGGTATGAGTGATAATTCTATCTCCTATCTTACAAGGTAGAGTAAACATTCCAAGATCTCTATATTTCTGAGGCATGTCCTTTTTTAATAAAGCATACACATTTTTGCTAACAATTACTCTTTCCTCTTCTTTCCCTTTTCTTTTCTTAGTACATAAGTCTTTTAAGAATTTAGCATACCTAGGTATTTGTTGAATAGCATTATGTAAAGGAATATTAATTTATACCTTTTTAAACATTTCAATTAGCTCAAGGTCAATATCTTCTACCTTAGGTTTTGCTAATCTACTAAGGAATGGTGCCTTGGGTACATACGGTTCTACATTAGGGGGAAAGTAGTTACATACCTCTGGGAAGATGGAAGATTCCTCAAACTCATTTACCTTGTTATCATGATCAATTACCTTTTCAGGCGTCTTGGGAGTTGGTTGAACTGGGCTAGCTACTTGGAAAGAAGAAGGAATTTCTTTACCGCTTCTTAGAGTAATTGCGCTTACATTTGCATGCTCCAGTTGAGTCGAGAGATTTCCTGATGATTTACTCTCAAGCCTGCTTATCATAGTTGTAAGCTGCGTGATTTGTGTGTCCAAGTTTAAGAAGCCTTGTCTAGTTTTTTGTTGAAAAGATTTTGTGTCTTGTTGAAGTTGTATGTTATACTTTTGCAAATTGTGGTGTTCCTGTTGAAACTTTAACGAATGGCCAGCAAGAGATTTAACTACATCCTCGAGAGATATACTTGAGGAGCTTGAAGAATATTGGTTCTGGTTCTCAAATTGTCCTTGAGATCTCCACTTGAAATTTGGGTGATCTCGCCACCTTTGGTTATAAGTTTTCCCGTGGGGGTCGTACTTCCTTGGAAACCTCCTATTGCATGAACTTGAGGTTGACCTTGAGGGCAAGCTTTGGAAGCATGTCCAACCATTTCACATGCTCCACATGTTTTAATTTGGGAAAGTTCTCCTTGAGCAACCTGAGTGAAAAAGGAAACTAGATTAGATACTTGAGTTCTCAACTCACTAACCTCTTTAGCTTGAACAACATTATATTCTAGAGTCCTTGATCCAAAATTCTGTGAATTCTCTACCATGGTTGATATTAGCTGACTAGATTCAGTGGGCGTTTTGTCAGCTAAAGCTCCACCGGTGGTTGCATCGATGTTACTCCTCTCATATGGAAGCAATCCTAAATAAAAATACTGAATAAGATATTGGTCAGAAATTGATGATGGAGAAAGGAAGCACAAAGTTTCTTATACCTTTCCCAATACTCATATAAGGACTCTCCTATCAATTGCTTTATATCATATATTTCTTTTCTAATATTATTAGCCTTAGATCTAGGGACAAATTTTTCTTAAGACCATTCCTCGTGGTATCGATCCGATCGACAAGTAGTATAACCAATCCTTGGCCACATCCTTCAAGAAGAAGGGGAAGGTCCTAAGATTAATTTGTTCTTGCGTTACCCTGTGCGGGGGCATACCGTCACATACCAAATGAAATTCTTTCATGTGTTTTGTTTGGGTCCTCACCTAGATTACCTCGAAAAGTGGGTAAAAGATGAACTAAACCTAGTTTCAATTCAAACTGTACCGTAGTCTCAAGATATACTATACATAACGGTTGTTCTTTCCTATCGTAGTCTCCTCTCCTCATGGTTGATATCTACAACAAAATCACAAAGCACACTCTGAGAGGAGTGGGTCATGCACAAAAGGATAGTTCAATCAAACTAACTATTTTTTTGTTGTTTTGTTTTTATTTCATTTTCTAAAAGAGAGGAATTCAAAGATTCTTAAAGGCCAATTGCACGGTTCCTGCAACGGCGCCAATTTTTTTGAGCTAAAATAGGTGTCATTAGTTCTATCTTATCCAATACAAATGAAATTTATAATACTTTAATTACAACTAAAACTAGCACGTAGCAATAGTGGAGTAAGAGGTCGATTCCAAGAGAACCTCTATTAATTGGCCTAAAATAGATTAATTGAATTCCAAAATGCAAAGATTAAATGGATGGGGGAGGGGGATGTTCTAAAGAACTAGCAACTAACTAAGTGAAAAAGTCAAGAATTGATATAGGAAATTTAGTAATGAGAGAAGTAAGAGAGATTATGAGATAAAGATTCAATTGAAAATGAAATTTTGGGGATTTTATGTAAACTAGGAAATTCTATCATCGACTTAACAAAGAATCATGCAATTAGATTATTCAATAGTTCATTAAGAATAAATTCCTAATGCCCTAATTAGCTAATTTGACAATTAACCTTAATCTAGGTCTTAATTACTTCCTAAAGACATTTCACAATTGATCCTTAAATTGCATTAAACACATGGGTTTTCTTAACTATTCCAAATCATGAAATCAAAAGACTGAAAATTCAAGATTGATTGCATGAATGTTCTGAAATAATAGGTTCCTTAAAGAAAAGAGGAAAAGAAGTCCACATTTTCTATCAAGACTACTAATTCTTGCAACCCTAATTACAAATTTGTTATAGAACCATGTAATTTTTGCATACAAAAATTGATTAATCTTGAGTTGTCAATTCATTCTTAATCAATTTCATTCAAAATCTCAGCAAGAACATTCAAAAGAAAGTAATTACATGAAATAAATTTCAAAGAAAAGTCTCAAGAAAGTGTTGATCTACATAATTCCCAAATAAAAAAGATTAACTACTCATGGATGATGAAATTCTTCAAGAAATCCATTGATAGTTGCATAATTGGTACAAGGATTAAATAAAAATTGATTGAATCGCTCCAAATTTTACAAGAATAACTCTGTAAATTTGAAGTCTCTCTCTAAAAGTTTAAGTTTTTCTTCCCTCCCTCACTGAAAATAAAACAACGGAATTTGTATTAGCAGGTGTAGCGTCGCGACGCCAAGGCTAGTGTTGCAACGTTAAATCGTAAAAAAGCCAAGAAGCATTAGGTTAACATTGCAACACTGCACTGACGCTCGGTTGGACAAGGTGCACGCGCGCACAGACTATTCTGTGAATATTTGGAGGGTTGTGACCCTGGGTTAAGCGTTGCGATGCTGTCAGGCTCAATGTTGTAAGGAGCATTGCGATGCTGCAAGCATTGCTAAAGAGTGTTGAATTGTTCCTCTTGAGAGGCAAAGTGGTAGTTCATCATAGATCTTCTTGTTAAGTTATATTTTGGTGTCATTTGGCTCGAATTAGCTCCAAATATTCTGAAATAGCTTTGTTGAGTCGAGATTGGAGTTTACTTACAAAAATAGCCTTTTTAAGTAAACAATTATGATGGAATTTAGGGTTTTATTATAGAAAAGATAGTCTTTTACAAGACCTATCAGCGTTAACCGTGTTACAACCTGAACACATATAGTTATAACACTTAGAAAATTTTTCTTCTCTTATATTTTAGACACATCATTCACTATACCTACTTAACTACTTTTTCCACTGACTTAATACTCATCTTAACTAATAATCAAGAAGACTTAAACTTAATTAACTAGTAAAACAAGTTCATTACATATAACTGATGCTATATTTTATGAAGTGAAATTATGGATGATATGCAATGGTGAAATTACATTGAGCACTCAAGTTTCCTCAGCAGAATCCAAGTGTAAACCCCACTGAGTTTCCTAGTAAGTCCAGGGTCGAACTCAGGGACTTGGAAAAACAGGTTGCATTGGTAATTTCTAGGAAAACTTTGTGGTAACCGGTAACTCAATTAATTATTGGTTTGTTGTTGATTGTGTTAATGAAAAATAAACAAATGTGGCGGAGTTTGAAAAGAGTTGATAAACAGAATATACGATGAATATGCGGTGAACGGGTTGAGAAAGGGTTCCACTAACACTTCCTAGAATGCATTCATGCTTTGCGATCATGCAACATGCATACAATAGTAAACCACCTCTCGGTGCGAATGCCACAACTTCTAAGGCTAGAACGCATGCGATGTATGTGCAAAGGTGTCTATAGGGTCTACACATAAACCTCTAGTTCTTGTCTATGCGATGATACACAAACAAGGCGACCACATATAATCATTCCTATCTCTAGGATGCATGCGATGCAAATTGGTAAACAGAGTTTATCTCTAAGTCTCTATCTCTTGTTTATGCAGTTCTAATCTGACTCTCCCGAGCCTAGATTCTGACATGACCTTCTCAAGCCTAGATCCTGTCCTTAGACTACCCTTCTGAGTATCTCTAATGGACAAATGAAGCACACATAAATACAAGATAATCGCAAGCAATGAAGATCCTAGGTCATGTTAGCTTAGTTCTTCTCAACCCATTCGACTAATTTAGCTACTCATGCTTGCTAAGAGAGTGAATAGATGTAGAGTAAGAACTTCCATTGTATAGATATAAAGATGAAGTATAAGACAACAATGCAAGAATAGAATAAAGAGCCTGGTAGCAATCTCTTGCTTCCCAAGCTTTTACATTGTCTTTTCTACTCGTGTTCAAAAGATAGTCTTGCTCTCACAAGAGTCGGCTCACTCTCTACTTCTTCGCCTCAAGGTTCTCTCCCAAGCTTCCCTAAGCGATCTTCCGGCGTATCGGCTCTTCCCTTGCTCCACTTTAAAGATAAAAGAAACTATGGACAAGGCTAAATTCTATAGAAATTTTTCTAAGTAACCGAACTTCTTTTCTGAAGGATGCCTTCTGTATTTATAGAGCTCGGGGTGAAGGTGGATTCTTTCTTGTGATTGCACAGATGAGATGACTTTAATTCCCTGACTGATGCACCGAATATTTGTCACCAAAAAGCTTAATGTACTTGTTATCGTTAGCGGCTGTCAACTTAATTCGGATTCGACTGTCATCAACTTTCTGTCCCATCGTGATTAATTATGCCTTTCATCTAGATACGCCCACCATGTTGCACCGACCAAGTTGCAGCAATCCTTCTTGAGCAAATATTTGCGAACACGATCACCACAAAGCCATGCGGTAATGCTGCGCTCGACCAATGATTTCCTATGATCGTAATTTTCACCTTGCGTCAATGCATTTTCTGCAAAAAATACAAAAATCAACTGTTCTTATGAGATAACCGTATACGACCGCAATATTATGAGTTTGATGCTTTTTGGATGCAATTTAACATGTTTTATCAATGCAAGCCAGCATTGTTTAAGAACTTAGTACTATGATAACGTGCATTTCTACCCATTATCACACCCCCAAATTTAAACAATGCTTGTCCTCAAGCATAAGCTAAAGATTCCTTAGCAAGTCAACCGCAATATTCTTTTCCTAGATTTCTCAAGGATACTTCGTTCAAATCCTATATACCAAAGTTTCCTTAAGTCTTGTTCAAGTCTCCTCTCAAAATATTTTTTAGACCTAGGGACCATAGGCTTAACCTTCAAAAAGACTTTACTAACTTCTGAAACATCGCATGATTTATTTCAAAAAGATTTTTTTTCACCGGGGTGTCAAATGATTTTATCCTTGCATATTTCTTGACATTGTTATTTTTTTTCTGACCTTGCGCTGATCTAAGTGCCTTTCCTTCATTTTGGCTTGCCCCCACGTGTGTCATGCGGACATCCAACTATGAGCAATGCACTTTTTTTAGACTAAACTCATACCTACTTGGCAGTGGAGTTGCGGTCACTTATTTATGCATTGATCCTGGTGACTTACTTTCATTTTGGCTTGCCCCACGTGTGTCATGCGAACATCCAACTACGGGTAAGTGCCTTTCACAACTTAACTCTTATCAATATGGGTTTCCGATTGCATTGACAATTGAGTTGTTATTCTCAAAAATTTTCTCTTTTTTTTTTCAAAATAGCAAGGTCGAAAATAAATACCTCACCCCCAAATTAAAAATGCGGCAATGTCCTCATTGCCAAAAGATTGAGATAAGTCATGCGATGTTCTTAGAAAGCTTCATAAAGAGAGTTTAAAAGAAAGCTAGCAAACCCCTAACTTCTAGAAATATTTCATGAGGTGACTATCTTAAAGTTAAGTTGACTCTAGTATATGCGAAAGAAATAGAAGCATGTTTGTCATCATTGAAATCATAATTGGCAAAGAGACAAAATGCGGTAACCTACTAAATTTATCCATGTTAAATGATTGCGCTAATCAAAGAGGATGCGGTGATAAAACTTTTAAAACTAAAATGTGATGCGATAGTGCAAAATTAGAAATAAAGATAAGGAAGAATACACCCCCAAATTTGCGTTGTCGCCCGCATTATGTATTGACGCATCCTTCTTTGCAGCGATCTCTCTTCTTTGAATTGCGGTGATGGAATAAAATAAGTTGATTCTTCGTGTGACACCTCCGCAATCCTGCGCCTTGATCATTGCAAGAAAAATAGAGAGAGGGTCAAATAATTTTTAAACAAAACAAATGTTTTTTTTTTAGAATAAGAACAGTGTAGATAAATAGTAAGTATAACAAAGTAATTGTGATAAATAACAAATATGATAAAAGTTCATGAAGTAATGATGAGGAAAAAGGATGTTCAAAAGAATTGCATCCCTGATGAGGTTGAGTTATATAGTAACTCAGGGACTATTTATTTCTAGCTGGTCTTTTCATGTCCACGGTGGCTTTTTCCTCTTTTCTTTGTCCTCTGGGATCTTGACTACCTTAACCCGAAGCTTTTCTCCATGAATGTTCATTACAATCTCCCCTTTACATACATAAATTTGAGCGCGGCCAGTCGAAAGGAATGGTCGTCCCATATGATGGGTGCATCTTCGTCCGCTTTATAATCGAAAATAAGGAAGTCTACCGGCAAGATGAATTTATCAATTGAGATTGCGGCATTTCTCAACTCTCCTTCAGGATGTATTCGAGATCTGTCCGCGAGCAGGAGAGTTTCCTTTGTGGGCATGAGTGTGCCAGCATTCAATTATTTGAAGATTGATAGCGGCATCATGTTTATACTTACCCCAAGATCGCATAGTGCTTGGCCACTGTAGACCCCCCCCCCCCCAATGGAGCATGGTATCGTGAAGATTCCTAGGTCGCACATTTTTGGTGGGATCATAGCATTTTGCGCTGCAGCCATTATTGCGATCTTGTCTTCATCATTTTTTTTCTCTTTTAATCGTTGTAGAGTTGCTGATGGTTGGACTTCTTCTGTTTCAAGATTTAGAGGCTTGAGGGTGGACACAACTTCAGGGTTCATTTTCTCGGAATTTTCTGAAATGTAGGTCAACGAGTCCTCGATTGTCACCGCATTCAAATTGGTCACGATGGGTTCCTCCCTTTCTTCCGCAATCATTTTGTCGTTTAGCACAGAGACTGCTAAGCATTGTTCCTTCCCGATACCACCAGCGTTGTGAGGGAGCTTAGTTGAGCTCGGTAGCGCTCCTTGCAGCCTATTTTTCAGCTCGCCTGCAATCTGTCCCATCTGAATTTCGAGGTTTCAAATGGATGTAGCTTAATTCTGAAGCACTGATTCGTTTTTCTCAATGTACTACTTCAGCAAGCTCTCTAAGGATGAAGATTGCGATGATTGCGAGCTGCTAGCTTGACTATGTGTTGGACCGTTGTTTTGCGGGAAAAATCCAGGTGGCCCTCTTTTTTGTGCCACAGGTTAGAAGTTTTGTTGTTGATTTTTCCATGCAAAGTTTTGGGTGGTTTTTCCACCCGGGGTTCTATGTGTCAGAATAGGGATTGTTCTTTATGAAGCACACTGACTGCAGCTTTGCTGGGCATTCCTCCATCAAATGAGCGTCTCCGCAAATGACACAACTTGGGGTCATTTGAGCAATTACATTGACCTACCCTTGCTTCGCTCCCCTATTATTAATTACGATGCCTTGTATCAAACTCATCATCGCGGTCATTTGATTTTGCAGGGAGGTGATGGCCTCGTCGGTTGCGTCATTATCTTTAATTCTTAATCTTTGATCATTTTCCCTTCAATCCTCATGATTTTTGGAAATGCGATCAAGTATACTCTTGGCCTTCTCATATGTTTTGCCTAGTAGACCACCAGCGGCTATTGCATTGGCAGCAGTCTGCGAAGAGGGATTCAATCCTTGATAGAAGATCTCCATCTGTAGGCAGTCTGGTAAGCCATTATGTGGATAGTCTCTTACCAGCCACTTAAACCTCGCCCAAGCATCGCTAAGCGATTCGTCATCTTCTTGTTCAAAATTTTTTATTAATTTCCTTCTCCTAGCATTCTCAGTTGGTGGGAAATACTTCTTCATAAACTTTTCCACCACCTGTTTCCACGAAGTTATCTCTCCCGGTTCGAGAGAATATGCCCATTTCCTCGCCTGATCACACAAATAAAATGGAAACAGAGTTAGTCGAACTTCCTCGATAGAGATATTCGAGAACAAAAAAGTGTTGTAGATCTCTATAAAGCTCCGAAGGTGGGCGTGCGGGTCTTCGCTACTCCTTCCTCCAAACTGTCCAGCAGCTTGGATCATCTACAACATTACCGGCTTCATTTCAAATCTCAATCCATCTAACGCTGGCATCATGATTCCTGGCAAGAAATCATAGAGGTTGGGTGACACATAGTTCCGAATGGGTCTATTGCAGTCACTCGCTAGAAGGATGGGGTTGGCCATTATATTGTTCGCGTTTGCAGCCCTTTCTGCTGGTTGCTCTGCCATTCTTGGAGTTCTATCTTGTTGTTGGTTGTTGTCTCTTAATCTTCTTCTGAATGTCCTCTCAATCTCTAGGTCGTAATTTGCCAGAGATTGAAAGTTTGCAAAGAAATCAGAAAAATTACCGTTAGCATACTATTTTGCCGAAGTCCCGACAACGGCACCAAAAACTTGGTGCTTGATTTTATGAAGTAAAATTATGGATGATATGCGATGGTGAAATTGCGTTGAGCACTTAAGTTTCCTCAGCGGAATCCAAGTATAAACCTCACTGAGTTTCCTGGTAAGTCCAGGGTCAAACTCAGGGACTTGGAAAAACAGATTGCGTTGGTAATTTTTAGGAAAACTTTGCGGTAACCGGTAACTCAATTAATTGTTGGTTTGTTGTTGATTGTGTTAATGAAAAATAAACAAATGCGGCGGAGTTTGAAAATATTTGATAAACGGAAGATACGATGAATATACAGTGAACGGGTTGAGAAAGGGTTCGGCTAACATTTCCTAGAATGCGTTCATGCTTTGCGATCATGCAACATGCATACAATAGTAAACCAACTCTCGGTGCGAATGTCACGGCTTCTAAGGCTCCACATGCAATGTACGTGCAAACTATAGGGCCTGCACATAAACCTTTAGTTCTTATCTATGCGATGATACATAAACAAGGCGACCACATATCATCATTCCCATCTCTAGGATGCATGCGATGCAAGTTGGTAAACATAGCTCATCTCTAAGTCCCTATCTCTTGTTTATGCAGTTCTAATCTGACTCTCCCGAGCCTAGATTCTGACGTGACCTTCTCAAGCCTAGATCCTGTCCTTAGACTACCCTCCCGAGTATCTCTAATGGATTGATAGCTACTATCAGTGATAGCGACTGATAGCTACTATCAGTGATAGCCACGATAGAATATTAATGATAGCTATTGTGTTAATCTTTAAAAGTTGATAGTAATTTATGAAAGTCTATCAGTGATAGCCACTAATAGTTTTCCATCACTAGTATAGCTCAATCTTTCAAAGTTGTTGGTTTTATTTTGATGTTGATAACTACTTATAAATGTCTATCATTGATAGCCACCAATAGCCTTAACTGTTAATATTTCAAGGTTGATTTTAATTGATGAATGTATACCAATGATAGCCACTGATAACTGATAGCAAATTGAAAGCTAATATTTCAAGATTGTATTAACCTTTCTCAAATTGAAAGCTACCACCAATAGCAACTATCAGTAATAGTAGCTATTAGCAGCTATCAGTGATAGCTTTCAGTTTGAGAAAATCAGGAAGAAGCAAGCAAAATGGTGGCTAGGCGATGGTTTTTAAGTCTTATATGTAATTACTTTATCCTTGTACTACATAGCGCTTGAAATTCATTTATGCAACTAGCCCTTTAATTAATCAATATCATATCGTTGGAGCTTCTAATCTATATGTTCATAAGGTCCCCTTGCTAGCTCGCTAAAGGATAATAATGAGAAATAATTTGAATTTTTTAAATCACTTGAAGGAACTTTATATTAATATGATTAATATATAATGTGGTTAATTATAGATGTGATCCATAATCCAAGTTATGTAAGAGAGAAATATTTGAATGAGATTTGAATATTAAATGCATATGAATTGGATTAATATAGAATTACAGTACAAGCGAGATGTATTTGAATGAGATTCAAATATTAAATTTATATGAATTGGATTCATAAAGAGATGTATGAATAAAAATTGTGTATTTATATGCTAATTTATTAATTAATGGTTAATTAATTAATTAACAAATGATGGAGAATGGATGCTAGTATATATATGTGATATTTATGTTAATTAATTAACTCTGTATTAAATATGATTTAATATATAATTATTTAATTAATTAACTTTAAAGATGGAAAAAGAAAAACTTGGAGAAGGGGTCAACCTTTTTCTATATAAATACATCTTTATGGCTCATTTTAGGAAAATGGTTTCATTTGATGAAAAAACCCTGGCCTCCACTCCAAAATTTTTCTCTATTCTCTCAAGAAAATTCTCTACCTTTCCCTCTTCCAAGGTGTTAGAACCCACACTTCTACCCCTTGGAATCCAAAAGAATAACAAGGTAACTCTTATGGTGGTCTCCTTGTTCGCTGAAGAGGCGTTCGTGAGAAAAGAGAGGAAATCGTGAATATCAGGATTTGACAAAGGTTAGACCCTTTTTCCCTTTACTTCTTTAATAGCATGCTTTATATTGATGTTTGTCCTCTATTTCTTATGAATAGTGCACTGTTATTGTATTTCATAAAACCATCTTTCGAAATTGCACCACGCTTCCGGGATTTGATCCAATTGTAAGTATCATTGATATCTACCTAAGTCATAACACCAATATCACTAATGTTATCGATATAATTGATATCTACCTAAGTTATATTATTGATATCCTCAATATATGGAAACCAAAATTATGTCATCAATATCACTAATATCACTTATATCATGATTATTGATGACAACTTCTATCACTGATAACATGCTACCAAAGATAATTTTTGTCATTCCTTTTTACCATCAAATAACATGTTATCGTTGATAGCTTCTATCACCAATAACATGCTATTGTTGATAACTTCTAGGAATCCCACTTACACTTTAGTTCGAGATTCAACTTTATTAATTAAATTCACTAAGTTGACTATCAATGTTAGACTTTCATAAGTGGCTATTGATTTTGAAAGAAAATCATCAAAGATTAAGACCCTATTTGGTAAACATTTCGCTTTTGGTTTTTGGTTTTTGAAAATTAGTTTATTTCTTTCTCATTTCTTATAATGATTTGTATTTTCTAAATTAAAATGATTGAATTCTTAACTAAATTTCAAAAACAAAAACAAGTTTTTAAAAACTATTTTTTTTAGTTTTCAAAATTTGGCTTGGTTTTTTTAAACTATTGGTAAAAAATAGATAACAAATGAAGAAATTTGGAGTGAAAATAGTGTCTATAGGCTTTGTTAAAGGAGAAATTTCGGACCAATCACAAATTGCCACGTCATTTACTAAATTAATGATGAAATTCCAAATCGTCAAATTTGGGACCAATTAGGAGTTGACATGTGTCCCAAATTGAAGTTGAAGACAAATTTTGATGGCGCAACGTGTTGTGATCATGACCGTTGAATCGGATAAAATTAATTCATCCCAATTTGATATTATTATTTGGGTGTCCAACTAAGCCAAAAAAAATAGGCTGAATTTGACCCAAACGTCAAATCAGGCCCAAAACCAACTAATTGGGCCCAAGGGCCAGACCCATGGATCAACCAAGTTCAAGCCCACAAAGCCACCCGAGAACTCTATAAATAGAGAAGTCCTCCTCATTTGTGGGGGGTTAGCAATTCTACATTTCAGAAAATCTAGAGAGAATTCTCCCAATAATGAGAAGACTCTTAGACTCTTGAAGTTGCACACTCCTTGAAGACACAAGTCTCATGAATATACAAAGATTCTTCCAAGACTTTGACTTTAAGAACATCACGTACTCTGCTTCTTCAAGTCAAGCGCACACATTCAACTGAGAGAGAATCAGAGGATAGAGTGCTAGAGTTCGAACCACAACGCATCAAATCATCATTAAAATCAACATAAACACAAGTTCAACTCCATGAAGAAAGTTTCTCCATAAATCGTGTGCAAACAAATTGGCACGACCAATGGGACATCTTTACCTCTCATCTTTCTGATAACAGGCAGAAATGCACGTTACTACAGTGCAAAGATATAAAACAATGAAGATTGCGACAATAAAAATATATAAAATCGTGTCCAAAAGCAATAAGTTGAGAACATTGCGATCGCATGCGTCCATCGCATTAAAGCAGCTCATTTACATATTATGTGTAGGAAAATGCATTGGCACAAGGTAGAGTTGCGATCTGGAATTCAGCGCCCGAGTGCATTGAAAGATTGCGACCGCAAGGCTATGCGATCATATGCGTTCGCGAAGATTTTCTTAAGAATGTGGCTGCATAGGGACGACGCATCAAGGTGAAAGCTTAATAAATCACGATGAGACAGAAAGCACGGTCGAATCCGAATGTAGTTGACAAGCCGTTAACGACACACTGTAGCAAGTACACTCAACTTTTCAGTGACAATTAATCGGCGCATCAAACAGAGAATTAATGACATCCCATCAGTGCAATTATTTGAGAGAAAAAGCTCTTCACCCTCAAGCTCTATAAATACCGAAGGCCACCTTCGTTAAAGGAGTTCGGTTCCACTATTCAAAACTTAGAGTTCTTCTTTACCATATACTTAGATAGTTGTAGTCTGTAATCTTATATACTTAGAAGGCGAAGGTGAGTGAAGAGAGAAGACACCGAAAGATCGTCCTGGTTAACTCAAAAGAGTGCCGGGAAGCGTTGAGAATAGAGAGAGGGCCGACTCTTGCGGAAGCAAGAACATTCTTTGGGCAGAGTAGAGAAAACTCAGTGTAAAAGCCTTGGAAAGGAAGACATTGCTACCAGGCTCTCTATCCTTATTTTCCATTGCCATTTTGTATTCTGAACTTATTTATAAAATGGAATTTGCATCTTTATAGCTGTTCACTCTCTTTACATTACGCATGAGTAACTAAGTTGTCAAATGAGTTGAGAAGCACTTAGCTAGCATAACTTAAGATCTTCACTTTATGCGATCATCTTGTATTATATATACGTCATTCGTCCTTTAGAGATGCTCGGGAGGGTGGTCTAAGGATAGAATCTAGGCTTAGAAAACTCATATTAGAATCTAGGCTCGAAAGAGTCAGATTAGAACCGCATAATCAAGAGATAAAAACTTAGGAATAAGTTTTGTTTACTATTAACGCATTGCATACACCCTAGAGATAGGATATGATGGTATGCAGTCACCTTGTATCTGTGTGCATCATTCATCATCGCATAGACAAGAAAAAGAGACTTAGGAATAAGTCCTATAGACATCATCGCATACATCGCATGTGTCCTAAAACCAGGGACTATAGCATTTGCATTAGAAGATGAATTGTTGTTGTTTGTATGTAGCATGATCGCATAGCTTGAACGCAATCTCAAGAAGCGCTAACTAAATACCTTTTCAACCCGTTCCCCCGCATACTCATTGTAACTTTCGTTGTTATTTACTCTTTTCTCAAGTCCTCCGTATATAATCTATACATTAAACAAACATACCAACCAACACATTGTTTTATTTGTCACCGCAAAGAAATCTAAAATCACCGTCGCATACTGTCTCCATAGTCCCTTGTTTGACCCTGAGCTTACTAGGCAACCTAGTAGAATTTATACTTGGATTTTGGTAGGAAAACTTGCATGTACAAAGCAAACAATGTGTCTCTGTGCACTGCCTCTCCTTAGGTAAGGAAAGAAGTGGACATCGTATGAGCGAAGGACAAAATCCTGAGCCCAATTACAACCCAGAGATTGAGAGAACTTTCCGAAGAAGAAGAAAAAGAGCCAACAACAATAAGAGAAAGATCCAAACATGGCAGAGTAACCAAAAGATAGAGCACTAAATGCAAATAATATCATGAAAAACCCCATTCTCTTGGCGAATGACTGCAATATGCCCATCTAGGACTATACGTCGCTTAACCTCTATGCTTTCTCAACAGGAATCATGAGGCCAGCTTTTGACAAATCGAGGTTTGAGATGAAACCGGTGATGCTGTAAATGATTCAAACTGCTAGACAGTTTGGCGGTAGGCGTGGTGAGGATCCACACGCCCATTCCAAAGTTTTATTGAAATCTGCAATACGTTTGTGTTCCCAAACATCTCCATTGAGGAGGTTCGGCTAACACTGTTCCCATTTTCGTTGTGTGACCAGGCACGAAAATGGGCTTATTCTTTTGAACTAGGGGAGATTACATCATGGGAACAGATAGTGGAGAAGTTCATGAAGAAGTACTTCCCCCGATGGAGAACGTCAGAAGGAGGAAGTTGATC
This sequence comes from Benincasa hispida, assembly GCF_027475165.1. Classification (NCBI taxonomy): domain Eukaryota; kingdom Viridiplantae; phylum Streptophyta; class Magnoliopsida; order Cucurbitales; family Cucurbitaceae; genus Benincasa; species Benincasa hispida. The sequence continues at coordinate 58,157,210 of NC_143488.1, forward strand.
ACTAATTTTGAATAGGATATTGACGAATCGCTCAGTGACGCCTAGGCGAGGTTTAAGAGGCCGGTAAGAGATTGCCTGCATAATGGCTTACCAGATTGTCTACAAATGGAAATTTTCTACCACGGTTTGAACCTTGCATCATAGACGGCTGCCAATGCGGCAGCAGCTGGAGGTTTGCTCGACAAAACTTACGACGAGGCTAAAAACAAACTTGATCGCATTTCAAAGAAACATGAAGATGGAGAGAAAACGATTAAAGATTGAGAATTAAGGACAGTGATGCAAATAACAGGGCCATCGCATCCCTATAGAACCAAATGACTACGATGATGAATTTGATACAAGGAATTACAATCAGCAGCCCAGGAACGCAAAGGGGGCAAGTCAACATGATCCACCAAGCGAGCACAAGTTGTGCCACTTGTGGTGAAGGCCATCCAATGGAATAGTGTCCGAGGAATGCACAGCTTGTCTATTTTGTGAAAAATAATCCCTTTTCCAATACTTACAACCCTAGGTGGAGAAACCACCCTAACTTCACATGGAAAAATCAACAACAAAATTTTCAACCAATAGCGCAAAAAGAAGGGCCACAAGGATTTTTCCCGCGAACAAACGGTCAAACGCAAAATCAAGCCAATAGTTTGCAGGCACCGCAATCTTCATCTTTGGAGAGCTTATTGAAGCAGTATATTGAGAAGAATGAAACAGTGCTTTAGAATTAAGCGACGTCCATCCGCAATCTTGAAATTCAGATAGGACAGATTGCGGACGAACTCAAGAATAGACCGCAAGGGGCACTGTCGAGTTCAACAGAGCTCCCGTACAACCCAAGAGGTATAGGAAAAGATCAATGTCAAGTTGTAACGTTGCGAAGTGGAAAAACAGTGGCGGAGGAGAAAAAGGAGCCTAGCCAGACTGCTCCAATTGCGATGGAACCACGGATCTCGTTGACTCAAGAAGAAACAGAAGAAAAGAAGGCGATAGAACCGGAGATTGCGTCCACTTCGAAGTCGAAAGAATAGGGAACCGTGAAAATACAGCTGCCACCATTCCCCCAGAGACTGAAAAAGAAGAAAAATGATGAAGTGCATTATCAACGCTTCCTGGACATGCTGAAACAGTTGCATATTAACATTCCTTTCACTAAAGCGATTGAACAGATGCCGAAGTATGCAAAGTTTCTAAAGGACATGGTGACGAAGAAAAGAAGCACTAGTAAGTTCGCAATGGTGGCATTGACGTAAAGTTCAAAATCCATAATTCCACAAAAAATGTGCGACCCTGGAAGTTTCACAATACCTTACTCAATCGGCGGGTTATACATTGGTCAAGCGCTTTACGATCTCGAGGCCAGCATCAACTTAATGCCCCTTTCATTTTTTAAGCAGCTGAATGTGGGGCAGCTGGCTCCCACGACGGTGACTCTCTAGCTAGCTGACAGGTCCCTTGTTCATCCAGAAGGGAAGGTGAAGGATGTCCTAGTCATGATTGACAAATTTATCTTACCAGCAGACTTCATCATCCTGGATTATGAAGCAGAAAAGGATGTACCCATCATCTTGGGATGACCATTTTTATCTACTGGTCGCGCTCAGATTGATGTGTACAAGGGAGAGATCACATTGAACGTGAATGTACAGAAGCTCAGATTTGATATTATCAAAGCCAGGAAATACCCGGAAGAAGAAGACCTCACTGAAGTTGCTGATGAACCCAGTTTGAATGAAGAAGAAAAGTCTGAAAATGAAAATGAAGATGAGGATGTGACCGCATCTAAGTAGCCTGCAATGTGATCACAGAAACAACAACCAAAGAAGAAAAACTGACAGTGAATGAAGAAAGAAAAACTCAAAAACCATCCTTGGAACAACCACTGACAATAGAGCTAAAAACCCTTCCAAACCACCTAAAATATGCTTTCCTAGGGCAGAATGAAACGCTTCCAGTAATAATTTCCTCTGCGCTTCATGAAGATCAAGAAAGTGCGCTACTGACCTTCCTGAGAAAGTACATAAAAGCAATTGGCTGATGCTAGCAGACATTAGAGGAATCATCCCCGCATATTGCATGCACAGAATTCGTCTCGAGGACAATCAGAAAAGATTGATCGAACATCAACACGGACTCAACCCTGCGATGAAGGAGGTCATGAAGAAGGAGATAATCAAGTGGTTGGATATAGGGATTATCTATCCAATCGCTGACAACACGTGGGTCAGCCCCGTGCAATGTGTGCCGAAGAAATGAGGGATGACAGTAGTCCCAAATGCAAATAATGAACTGATCCCAATGAGAACCATCATTGGCTGGCAGATTTGCATAGACTACCACAAAGTAAATGTGGCAACAAGGAAGGATCATTTCCCTTTGCTTTTTATCAACCAGATGCTAGACTGCCTAGTCGGAAATGATTATTACTGTTTCCTGCATGGATATGCCGGCTACAACCAGATCATGACTGCTTCTGAGGATCAAGAGAAAACCACATTCACCTGCCCCTGTGGAACATTTGCATTTCGACGCATGCCATTCGGTCTATGAAATGTGTCGAGCACTTTTCAGAGGTGTATGATGACCATCTTTTCTGAGTTTCTTGAAGATTCTGTAGAAATTTTCATGGACGACTTCTTGGTGTATGGGCAAACATACAAAGTTTGTCTCAACAATCTAGAGAAGATACTGAAGAGATGTGAAAAGACGAACCTTGTGCTAAACTGGGAAAAATGCCACTTCATGGTAAAGGAAGGTATTGTGCTTGGGCACAAAGTCTCCAAGGACGGGCTAGAGGTGGACAAGGAAAAGATTAAGGCGATTGAAAAGCTCCCACCTCCAGCAAATGTGAAGGCTGTCAGGAGCTTCTTAGGACATGCTAGCTTTTATCGACGTTTTGTGAAAGACTTTTCAAAGATTGTATGACCATTGAGTGCGTTGCTGGAGGCAGAAATAGTGTTTGACTTTGATAACCAATGCCTCAACACATTCAAGATACTAAAGAACGCATTAACAACCGCACCTGTGTTGATCGCACCAGACTAGACATAACCCTTTGAACTAATGTGCGATGCAAGCAGTTATGTGATGGGGGCAGTGCTGGCGCAAAAGAAGAAAACAATGCTACACCCTATTGCATATGCGAGTAAAACCTTGAACCCTGCTCAAACAAATTACACTACCACAGAAAAAGAATTGCTTACGGTGATATTTGCGTTGGAATAATTCAGAGCTTACCTACTGGGAACTAAAGTAATCGTTCACACTAACCACTCGGCAATAAAATATTTGATGACAAAGAAATATGCGAAGCCGAGATTGATTCGATGGGTTCTCCTCCTTTAGGAATTCAACATGGAAATCATTGATTGCAAGGGGATGGAGAACCAGGTTACGGACCATTTGTCAAGATTAGAAATCCAGAAGTCGACCGCAACCAGTCAGAGGTGAACACAACTTTCCCGGACGAGCAACTATTGAAAATTGAAGAATTACCATGGTACGCGGACGTGGTCAATTTTCTGGTTTGCAAACAAATCCCTGAGGATTACACAGCCCACCAGAAGAGGCGACTTAAACATGAATGTAAATCATATTATTGGGACGAGCCAAATCTTTATTAGAGGGGATCAGACCAGATTTTATGCCTATGCGTACCAGACGTTGCTCACCAATGCATACTATCACAATGCCATGACTCGCCAAATTTACAGAGCTATTCTTGTAAATTTTGGAGAGATTCAATCAATTTGTATTTAATCTTTGTACCAATTATGCAACTATCAATGGATTTCTTGAAGAATTTCATCATCCATGAGTAGGCAATCTTTTTTGCTTGGGGAATTATGTAGACGACACTTTCTTGAGACTTTTCTTTGAAATTTATTTCATGTAATTACTTTCTTTTGAATGTTCTTGCTGAGATTTAGAATAAAATTGATTAAGAATGAATTAACAACTCAAGATTAATCAATTTTTGTATGCAAAAATTACATAGTTCTATAACAAATTTGTAATTAGGGTTGCAAGAATTAGTAGTCTTCATAGAAAATGTGGACTTCTTTTCCTCTTTTCTTTAAAGAGCCTATAGAATTCACGCAATCAATCTTGAATTTTCAATCTTTTGATTTCAAGATTTGGAATAGTTAAGAAAACCCATGAGTTTAATGTAATTTAGGGATCAATTATGAAATGTCTTTAGGAAGCAATTAAGACCTAGATTAGGGTTAATTGTCCAATTAGCTTATTAGTGCATTAGGAATTTATTCTTAATGAACTATTGAATAATCTAATTGCATGATTCTTTATTAAGTCAATGATAGAATTGTCTAGTTTACATAAAGTCCTGAAGATTTCATATTCAAATTCCACTATTGCTACGTTCTAGTTTTAGTTGTAGTTAGAGTATTATAAATTTCATTTGTATTAGGTAACATACAACTACGACACCTATTTTTGCACCAAACGAACGCGTAGAGAGTTGGAGAAGTATATCGATGGTAAGTTAGAAAAGGGTAAAAAATATGTTAAGTATGGAACATTGGGTTCTTAGGTGAAGTAGGAACAAGTTAACACCTAGAGAGAGGAGAGGGTTCCATATATTGGAATTGGTAGGCGTCGTGCGGCCAACTTGGTTGAATGATGCGGCCAAAGGCCCATGGAGGGGGCGTTGCGGCTAAGTATAGCAAGTTGTATGTAGGGTTTATGCGACCAACTTTGTATACCATTGTTAAGGACTAAGTTGACGAAGGATGCGGCAGACGATCATGCATTGAAGGGAGAAGTCTTGGATGGCCGCAAGGCCATGCGATCAAGCTTAAGCTGAGGAATTCAGCTTAATTAATGAGTAAGTAAACCGGGTGGCAGCCTTGCAGGTATCAATAAAGGGATAAGCTTTCCATGTGGCAATTAATTAAGCAAACTCTTCATGTGAAACCAAGTATAAATAGGCTTAACCAAGGAGACTATTTTGCCAAAGTTTTTATAACGCCTAAGTGAGGGAGTGTTGTTGCCATCTATAGATTGAAAGTTGAAGTACTCTCTACCAACTAAAGGAGAATTTGAGGGATTTTTTATCAGTTCTGGAGGAAATGATGCTCAAATTCTAAGGTAAGCAAAATTTAAGATGTTTATCAGCATTTTCTTTGAAAGGAGTTTAGTTAAATGAATGTTGGAATAAAGTTATGAAATCTGGAAGTTTGAATTTGCAACTGTGCTATGGATGAATAAGCAGGCAGCTGCATACGAAGAACAAGCAAGCAGCTGACTCAGTGATGTTATGCGTTAACGCATACAGCATACCCGGTTCATAACAAAGGCGTTTGAGGTACGTCGCATAGTAAATGTTCATCGCATAGACTGTGAAGTGTTTTAGCATTTACTCGAGCACCTTGAGAAAGAATTCCTAATTTTCGGCCAAGTTATAAGGTAAGATGGTTAAGGATAGTCAATGCATTAAGAATGGTTTTGATGCGTCGAACTTAGTAAGGATGCGATGACTATTAGTATACAATAAAGATAAGTTATGCGTTAAGCTCAAAAGGGACCTAAGTATACTGATCAAGAGACCTTTCCTTTTTAAGGCAGATGCAAATAGGAGAGGCATACAACCCCCTTGGATAAGTAGCTTAAGATGGTGCTTCTAACGCAAGTTTTATGAATGATTCCCAATGCATATGCATTTCATATGAAATTATATCCTAATTTTCTCCAACGCATGCCCTAAAATGAATGTTGGTCGCATCCATATTTTTAAATGATGAAGTTATTTAAGAGTTTAGCATGTGTTTACCATTAAGCCTATGACATGTTTTATTGCATGATGAAATTGTAAGGCACTATGCGTTGATATGAAACAATGAGGTATGATTATTTCAAATATGCATATTCTGTATATGTTCTTAAATGTTTAAATGTTTGTGCCTTGTACAAATCCTACTCCAATGTTGGTATCGAAGGTATGGTAAGGTACCCGGATTATAATGATGATAAAGATCCTTGACACTGAAGGTATAGTAAGATGGTCAGGACCCAATCCAACTCTACGTGCACGTATAACTATGTTATCAACGTTGATGAGATCGAGCAAAAGGTCTCTCTTTCAACTAAGGTTTGTAGGGATTGAGAAAAAGGGCTCTTTCACATGTTCAGGTAGTAGAGTAGCGGAGTTTCAAAAAGATGCTAATAAATTATTTAAGGATTTTGACATGTTGTACTCTTATGATTTCAATTCCATTTTAAAAATAAAATTAAAAAAAAACTAATTATGATTTAATAAATTTTTCTTTGATAAGCATGTTTATGTCAATTATGATTTAAATTATGTTTTACTTAAGATAGTCACTCACTCGTTTTCCAGCTCACTCTTTAAAAATGTTTTCCTCCTCAGGTAGCGGTTGACGTTTCGAGGCCTAGCAGTTCTGCTAGTTAGTCACTTCTCAGACCCTCAGGAAGATTGTTGTTTAGGTGGCTCATAATATTCTATTATTGGTTTTATGTCCATGTCAGGGAGGAAGTAGAGTAGAGTTTGTGTTGAATTCAAGTTTGGTTCCTGAATCTATTGTGTATATTAATGTTAATATTTCTGGTTAACAGTAAATTATATATTTAAAGTTGTTGCTAGAATTATGTGCTAAAGTTCTAGAGAATTATAAAATGTTAAACAGGTTTAACAGGTCTAAGAATACAGGTTTTCAGGAGTATGTTGAACAGTGGTTGTCATAAGAGGGTTGGCAATTGTTGTCTTCACATCTCTTCTCAGATTAAGAGGGTAATCTAGGGAATGGTGTGACATTATTAGTGGTAGTTTCTATCACCGATAATAGGAGTGGTCATTTAAACTGCAAAAATCGATCCATTTCTAAAAACCGAACCAAAACGAACTGAAAACTCAATGAAACCAAAAAATTCGATTCGGTTCGGTTTCACTTTCAAAAATCGAATTTGAAACCGAACCGAACCAGAGAGAGAGGCATACTCAACAACTACGCTTTACTACCAGTACCTTTAATGATTGTTTTGAATAAATGTCTAACTTTAATGAGTTAAATTATTTTTTTTTAATTTTTAAAGGTATAATTACGAGAAAAATATTCAAATGCATCTAGGTCATCTTCGTGCAGTACACCGAGTGTTAAATCACAAGTTCAAACTTTTTATTGGTTAACATATTATTTGGTAATTTTTATGTAACACAACCAAATGTCCAATCACACGTTACCACGTGACAAACTCTTTAAAGGTTAATATACTATGTTGTTCGCTATACATTGAAGTTTGTTTAATTTTAACCTTGGTACTTTCAATTTTTCAATTTTAGTCTTTATACTTTCAAAACATCTTAATTTTAATTTCTAATTCTAATTTTTTAAAAAAAAATTGTTATCTATTAGTATTTTACTATAAATTTTATAATTATGTTCACATATTATATTTCTTCACATGAAAATTATTATTATTATTATTATTATTATTATTATTATTATTATTATTATTATTAAACTAATTTAAGTAAAATTAACTTTGAAAGACTAAACTTAAGATTGGAAATCTAAAAGTACATAGAATAAGATTGAATAAATTTCAAGATATAGTGATCAAAATAATATTTTAACGTTTTAAAAAATATATATTTTTCAAATATTTTTCTATCTTTATAATTGAAGTGGTGCATAGAGATTGATGCAACCTCAACTATAACTAAATATTACTCTAATTGAAAGTTACTTCATGAGATGAACTTCACAAGACAAATTTAAATCCAAATCATTAACTTAATCAGCAAGCCATCGACATTTAAATAATTTACGATATGTTAATTTAAAAGTTTTATTAACGAAGAGGACCTTTTAAACCTATTATTAAAAACTTAAAACTAAAATGACTAATTTGAAACTTGGACCAAACGCACCTAAAGCACCTATTCCAAAACACTTGGGGACTAAAAAGGTATTTTCTCAAATTAAAAAGAAACCCCTTACCTTGAGAAAATTAAAATAATATTGTAGTTTTAAAAACAATTTATAAAAATATTGTAGTTTTGAAACTATTTACAAAATGGTTGTTTTTTTTTTAATATATCAAGTGTTGAAATTTGACCAACCTAGGTCGAATTTTCAACATTCGACCTTTACCTTTTTTTATAAAAAAATCCATTTTATAAATATGGTTGTTTTTTTTATTTTTTTAATATGTCGAGTGTTGAAAATTCAACCTACTTAGGTCAAATTTTCAAAAACAATTTCTAAAAATATTTTATTGTTTTATTATTTTATTTAACTTAACTCTAAAAAGAACAAATTAAAAAAATAATATCTCATAAAAGTAAAAAAGTGTAAATTAAAATATCTCATTTATATAAAAATAATTACAAAAATTAATGTGCCCTACAAGGCGGACGTCATCGATTTTGAGCTGGTTGTCATCGTCGAACTTCGAACTTGAGGTTGCTCTGATACCTCTGCAGGCGCTTCATAATATAAATATTCATTATGCTCTCCACGACCCCGACTATGTCCATGCACGTATGAAGACGAAGGATCGGCCTCTGAGTCATAATGTCCTGAACCAAATCCTGGCATCATCATCATCGGACTAACATAATCAGTTTGACTCTGTGTTTGCATCATAGGGGTAACTCTTCCACATTATGGGCAACCTCATCAAATTCATCATCTTCCCGAACAGGTCCTCTACGTCTAAGAGCTGTGAGGAACAATAGGTATATCGTACATATAATGTATCTCCTTCATATAGCTTCGTTGTCACTACACATAGCAAGAACCTGGTTCGAATCATTCGCAACATCATGGAGCCTATTATTGTTTGATCTCTATGAATTATAAAACAATTAGATAATATTTAAAATAAATTTAAATTAAAAATAATTAGATAATATTCATTCATTTACCAGATGACCCACAACTGCTCCCAGACGAGTGACGTAGCGCCTTGTGATATTATTATACAAGTGAATGTAGTCTTAAGTGACATCTCTGTCAAACTGTTCAATAGAAACCCCACTGCAATAAACCTTACACGATAGTTCCATCGCACTACCAAATATGCAACTTTTTCTGATCAATTTACAGTCCTTAAGTCGATATCATGCAGTATAGGTTCAGTATTACAAGGCGATGAGACATCCTGCTGAAAACCGAATTGTCTCATCACCCTGTCAGGAAGATGTCACTCACCAATGTGAAAACATATGAGAGGACTCGTCATCCGCCATATGTCTTGACCATTTGTATAGAAATTGGGCAAAGTATGCATAATAATTTTGTACAACTCCCAAATAACCTAAAACAAAAAATATTATATTGGAGAACATTAAAGAAAAATACAATAAAAATGTGTATAAAATAATCAATTTGGTTCAGTGTTAATGTACCTGATCAGGTTTACGCAAATCAAACATGTATTTGTACTGGCTGACTACATGTGTGGCTGTGCTAGCCACACAAAATTCGTCTCTCCACCTAAATTTTTAAATTGATAATTTAGATTTTAATTAACTAGATCAGTGAAATAAAAATTAAATTGAATTAAAATAACATACGAGAACCGTAGGCTCGTCCAGCTAACTGAACGTCATTGACATGTTGTAGCTGTGGAGCAATTGTTGGAAATCACTCCCAAGCTCATAGTTGCAAAAATATGAGAGGCACAGCTATCTCACGAACCTCAGGTCTTATTGCTTTGCATAGTTGTCTACACAACCATGCCAAACATGCTCCACCCCACAAATACCGCCCCGCATCATAGAGGTTAGCTAATAGTGGCAGGAACATCAAGTAAACAAACTTGATTTGTCAGAAAACAGACTTCCACCCATCATTTGTAGTATATATGCTCGCACATATCTTATGACGGTTTCCTCGTCTGCATCATCTGTGAGCTCACAAAATTGTGTTCCTAACCATATCAAACTTAACCTCGATCCTTTAATTTTGTCGGCAAGTGGGGTCACACCGAGGTACAGTTGACAAACTTGTGACTAGTCATCGTACATCACTCTAGTGACTGGCTCACCGTCAACAGGTAACCCCAACAACGCTTTTGTATCTTGTAGAGTGATAGTGCACTCTCCAACAGACATATGAAATGTATGCATCTCAGGCCTCCATCTTTCGACCAAGGCTGTGATCAGATGTCAATCCAATTGAATAAATCTCAATCTGGCAACCCATAGAATCTAGATGTGCGGAGTAGCGGTAGTATTCAAGGGTGGAGTGGGATAGTACGCTATAGAACTGCCTCTCGTCGACGCCTGCAAGATATTTATTCAGTGGTACGATCTCGCCATATAACAGATGATCAATGAATGGACTGGTCTTACAAAACATCGGGATCAACAGGTCCTGGGTTTAAATCCATGATCTGAAAGAAAAAAAAATATTTATTTCTCAATTAAAAAAATATGTATATCTCAACTAGAAGAATAATGTACAACTTAATTAACTAAATTAAATATACATGATAAAAAAAATATTTATTTCTCAATTAAATAATGTACAACTTAATTAAAAGAATAATGTACAACTTTATAGAGAAAGAACTACTAACATCAATATGTAAATATTATTGAATTCAACATGATAGATCTACTAAATATAATAAAACTAGTAATAAATAGTAAACTCACAAATTTAACGTTACCTTTTTTGTTCTTTGTTTCCCAAACATAAACAAAAATTATAAATATATATATATATATATATATATATATATATATATATATTATATATATATATATATAGTAATGAATAGGAACAAAATGTATAGTTCTTTAAAAAAAATGAAATTTTGTATAGTAAAGGTACAAACCTCATAATTTAATGGACAAATGTGGGAGAAGAAGAAGATTTGCTGAAGGCAGTGAAAATGAGAGAACGAAGGCTGAAGGCAGTGAGAATGAGAGAATGAAGTCAGTGAGAAAATGTGAAAAAATGAGAGGCTGAAGGCAGTGAGAATGAGAGAACGAAGGCAGTGAGAAAATGTGAGAAAATGAGAGGAGAGGAGGGGGGTTATAAGCCATCGTAGCGTGCCGCTCATCATCTACTTCCACTAGACGATCATGTAATAAAGCTCAGCGATCGTGTAGCACTTGGTAGACGATCGTATAGTAAAAGGTATACGATCGTATAGATTCTGAGAAGGCGATCGTGTAATAGTAATAGTTAAGCGATCGTGTAGGAGTTTATGGCCGATCGTAGAGGATTTAGTAAGCGATCGTTTAGTCATACTGAGCGATCGTGGAGAGATTGTAAACGATCGTTTAGCGTCTCGTAAGCGACTGATTAATTTTGTTTGATTCTATCGTCTAATAAAGAAGTTGTTCATCGTTCACTTGTTCTTTCCGGAAGTTTGCACCTATTGTTACGTTAATAAAGAATTACTAAACGATCGCATAGTAATTTTACTAAACGATTGTGTGCGATCGTGTATAATTACTAAACGATCGCATTGTAATTTACAAACGATTGTGTACGATCGTGTATAATTACTAAACGATTCTTTAATTTCCTTTAGGTCGAGGGTTTCTTCTTTAATTTTCGACAAGTCGAGGGTTGAACCTTCGACCTCTTCTTCAAATTTTCTCCTCTTCCTTTAATTTCCTTGAGGTCGAGGGTTCGACCTCTTCTTTAATTTTCGACAGGTTGAGGGTTGAACACCCGTCCTCTTCTCAAGTCGAAGGTCAAACCCTCAACCTCTTCTTTAATTTTCGACAAGTCGAGGGTCGACAAAATATTTTACACAAAATCCCCGCCTCGAAAACTCCAAAACAATCATAGATTTCTAAATAGCTTCAGAACCGCTATATTTCTCTAAATTGTTTTCCTAATCACAATAATAATAATAATAATAATTTTTTTTTTTTTAAAAAAAAAAAAAAAAAAAAAAAAAAAAAAAAAAAAAAAAAAAAAACTCTCTCCCCTTACCTTGAGGCTTGACTATTTCATTCGACACGAGGACGTGCTAAATGCATAACCAAACACTCCCGTATCAGCAAATTTGGGGAGGGAACTGACCGTGGCGTATTCTTCAAGCTTCACTCTTCGACAGCCCGAACGTCGGTAATGGCGATTGATAGGGTTTAAATGAAGACCTAAAATCTAATCAAGAAATGGACATGGATACCGACGAAAATTCGACAGCCAAAGGTGTAATACTATTTCTGTTCCGTGCTTTTTGGGATTTTCAGATTCGTCATAAACTATTGAGATTCTTTCTTTTGCGATTTTCATAACGATGAATGTCTGTGTTTTAAAGGAAAGGAAGGGCAAGGGAAGCTCATAATGGTAATATTAGTGGGCGCACCTGGAAGCGGCAAATCCACCTTCTGCGAACTTGTAATGGGTTCCTCTTCTCGCCCTTGGGTTCGAATCTGCCAGGTTTTTCTCTAACAATGAATGCTATCTGTTTGATGAAATGCTTCTTTAGACTTCAGTAACATTCGTAGCTCGTTTTCAGTGTCATACTTTAGAATCCTGAGATTGGTAAACTTGAAGTGGTTTGGTTGTGTCAATGGTTTTTCACTCTGATTAAAGGTATTTTTAAGTGCTTTCTTAATAATTACTTGGGTCATTCTACAACTGCTTCCTCACTAACCACTTTTCAAATTCTTTTGATTTTTTCTAAAACCACTACAAATCACTTTCAAATATGTTGAGTTTGAGTTGGAAGTGTTTTTAACATGTTCTTTCACTTCTGAAATGTCACAAAAGAAGGTTGTTTTTATTATTACTATTTTCTCTTTCAGGATACCATTGGAAATGGCAAGTCTGGAACCAAAGCACAGTGCTTGAAGAGTGCAGCGAGTGCACTGAATGATGGGAAGAATGTATTTGTGGACAGGTGCAATCTTGAAATAGAGCAGCGGGCAGATTTTGTGAAGCTCTGTGGCCCACGAGTGGATGTACAAGCTGTTGTATTAGATCTTCCTGCACAGCTCTGTATCTCTCGTTCTGTTAAGCGGACTGGTCATGAAGGGAACTTATCAGGTGGAAAAGCTGCTGCTGTTGTGAATAAAATGTTACAAAAGAAAGAATTGCCCAGACTAAATGAAGGATTCGCTCGCATAACCTTTTGCCACAATGAGACCGACGTTCAATCCGCTATAGATATGTACAAATCGCTTGATTTACATGATATGCTTCCACGTGGATGTTTTGGCCAGAAGAACCCAGACAAGAAAGTACAACTTGGCATAATGAAGTTCTTGAAGAAAGCAGAAAAACCTTCTGAGACACTTTCTAGTGCTAATACTGTTAAGGATTCTCCAATTCCACAAACTACCCAGGAAAAGAGCGACTCTTGTGATAAAAAGGAAGAATCTGCCTGCACAATATCGAGAAATGTTGATATAGAGTCAGATAAAGGTGAAAGTCCAGGCGTTAGATCCTTAGAAGACAATATTTCTCAGAGTGATCCTCCAACTCTTGCATTTCCATCTATTTCGACTTCAGATTTCAAGTTTAGCCATGAAAAGGCTGCTGAAATTATTGTTGAGAAGGTTGAGGAATTCATGGATAAGCTTGGAAATGCCAGACTTGTACTGGTGGACTTGAGTCATGGATCAAAGATATTGTCTTTGGTTAAAGCTAAAGCAGCTAAGAAAAATATTAGTTCCACCAAGTTTTTTACATTCGTAGGTGATATAACTAAACTCAATTCAGAAGGTGGATTGCGCTGCAATGTTATAGCCAATGCTGCAAACTGGTATGCTTGTAGCATATTTATTAGTTTGTTATCTCCATTTCAATGCCTTGGATTGTAATTGTTCATTTATTGTTAAGTAATATATGAGGAAGTTACGATACTCATTGTCTATCATCTCTGCATTTGATTAGAGAATTACTTGAACGGTCGAGATAATTCCTCCAGTTGCCGTAACATTCTGAACTATATTATATCTATCAGTTGGATGGCCCAGAAAATGATCTACAGAAATAGGGATATTCTTAAGACTTAACCTTGATATTCTTATGTACATGCTTAATGTTTTGATCTTGAATTTTACCCTTTGATCGACCCATATTATATTTTTCATTTGAACTTGAGGAAAATTGATGTTTTGTGAGATATGTTTGTTTATGATCTCTATAAGGAAGATAATAAAGATATTCCGCACAGGCGACTGAAACCAGGAGGAGGTGGTGTCAATGCTGCAATTTTTAGTGCTGCAGGTTCTGGCCTAGAAGTGGCAACTAAACAACAAGCAAACTCTCTTCAACCTGGCAATGCTGTGGCCGTTCAGTTGCCTTCAACTTCTCCTTTGTTTAATAGGGAAGGAGTAACCCATGTCATACATGTTCTTGGACCTAACATGAACCCACAAAGGCCAAATTATCTCAACAATGACTATGATGAAGGTTGCAAGCTTCTTCGCAATGCTTACTCTTCCTTATTTCAAGCCTTTATTTCAGTAGTAGAAGACAAATTTAAGTCAGTTAAGGGAATTCACGGACGCCTTGGCTTGACCCCTTCAGAACCACGAAAGCACTCTGAGAATAGCCATCACAAGTTTAAGAGAGAGAATTTGCAAAATCCTGAAAGAAGCAAAAAATGGAAAGGATCTCAGGACTCGACTGAAGCACTAAACCAAAACAACAATAAGACTGTCCCCAAAATGAGTAAGCACTGGGGTTCATGGGCACAAGCACTTTACAACACTGCAATGCATCCCGAGCAACACAGTGATACTGTACTGGAGACATCAGATGATGTTGTAGTACTGAATGATATTTATCCAAAGGTATTTCCATTCTTAAGTTCTACTAATGCCTATGTTCTTTGATTGTTGGGTTGGAGTTATAACTGTCTTGAGTTATTACTGCCTTTGTTCTTTGAATGATAAAAGATTTAACCATGAACTTGTTTTGCAGGCACGCAAGCATCTTCTAGTAGTGGCTCGGCATGAGGGACTCGATCAACTAGCCGATGTATGTGGAGAACACCTTCCATTGTTGAGGACAATGCACGCTGTGGGTTTGAAGTGGATTGATAAGTTCTTTCATGAAGATGCATCATTAGTTTTCCGCCTTGGATACCACTCGGTAGGTCAATAATACATTTTGGTGGCAGGATCAAACATATACAAGAAATTCTGATGAGCAAAGTGATCTGTTTACTTTCTTGCAGGCTCCATCAATGAGGCAACTGCACCTACATGTTATAAGCCAGGATTTCGATTCCAGTCATCTGAAAAACAGGAAGCATTGGAATTCTTTCAACACCGATTTCTTCAGAGACTCGGTTGCCGTTATGGACGAAGTCAGTAGCCATGGAAAGGCGAGCATGATGGACGATGAGAGCTTGATGTCTATGGAGTTACGTTGCAACAGATGCAGAAGTGCTCATCCCAACTTACCCAAATTGAAAGCGCATATTTTCAAATGTCAAGCGCCTTTCCCTTCCACACTACTTGAGGGCGGTCGTTTAGTGATTGCGCCAAGTAATGCTCCTCTGTCTTAGTTTTCATAATGTCTTCCACACACAAAAATTTTGTTGTAAATATTTTGAGCTCAATATCTTTGGGGTTTGTGTAGTTATGATGGCCTCGGGAAGCATTAGTTAATAGTTATAACTTATATCACATTTTGTTTCTCTACCAGACTACCATGGTAACTCGGAGAATTTCACAGATTCAAGTGTCATGATTCCATCTAATCGCACAGAATTTTCAAACTATATTTTTGTTCATTTTAAATCTTCCTGGGTTTACCCGAGTTGGGTTTAGTTTTCATCGAGCTTCTAGATTTCTTTATTTTACACTTTTATCTTCGAATTTTTACGAATGTTCACATTCGTCTTTTGTGGCAAATTTTAAATTAATCTAAAATAATTATGAAGTCGAGAAATTGTTTTTAATAGTAATTAAATAGTGAAAATTTATTAATTTTTATTTTCAAATTAATTAATATATATCAATATGAGAGATTATGAGTGAGTATTTAGTAGAAGTTCAAGATTAGTATTTTGAATCTTGAAAAATCAAATGAAAAATTAAAAAGTAAAAAAATCATAAATGGAGTGAAAATGTAACATTTTGAAATTTATGGATGAAATGAAAATTTTGAAATTTATGGATGAAATGAAAATTTAAACATAAAACTTAAGAGGAAAACAATGTAATGTTTTGAAACTTAAGAATTAGATGAAAATTATGCTTAACACCTAAACACCAAAAAAAAAATTGTTTTATTTTTCAGGAATATATATATAATCCAATTAAAATGTTTTTACAAGCTTTTTAAGAAATACCGAACACAGGCTTTATAATCAAATGTGACAAAGAGAAAAGGAACAAAGAACAAAAAAAAAATCCTTTGCTGTAGAATAATTAGGAAGATTATATAGAGGTGTTCATGGGTTGAGTTGTAAGACTATCCAATCTAATTTTTTGGGTTGTAAATCAAATCTTTTCAATCCAGATAACCCTTATTAAAAAATGAACTCAACCCAATCCAATCATGAAATATTTGGATTGGGTTGGTTAGGGTTAATCGGGTCATTTATTTTAAATTTTGTTCTAAAAAGGAGCAAAATGTAAATATGTAAAAATCTAAATTAATTATTTTCATATATTTAATTAAGATTAACAACTCAATTTCAATTTATATAGTAAAAAATTTCTTTCTAAAGTGCAAAGAATTAAGAGTTGTTGAAGAATAAATTATTCAAAAAATATTGAAATTAAATAAAATTAAAATCAATATATGTATAAATAATTGTGTTATAAGTAATAAAAAATATATTTTAAAGTTAATAATAAATTCGGATTGGTTCGGGTTATATTAGGTGAACCCATGAACCAACCTAACCCATAAAATTTTCATTTATTTAAACCCAACCCAAACCGCATGGGTTGATCGGTTTTTTCGAGTCATCAGGATTTTTCTATAATTTTCAGAAGTGAACCTGTAATTGTAAGCGTTAATTCGTGGTCAAAGAATTGTTTTTTCTCAAACTTATTCTCTTTCAAGATCCTATAAATGAAGGAATAAATATTGGTCTTAAATCAGTTTTTTAAACCTGTGTTGTCGGTCATAAAACATAAAGAATGATTTCTAATTTTTAAGGACAAATTGAAAAATCGCTTTCATTGATTTTTTTTCTCTCACAAAGGTGATGAATATCGTTTGTAATTTTAGAAAATCCTTCCGGAATTTTGTTAATTTAATACAAATTTAGTTTAGGATTATTCTTTTCTAAATAGTATCAACAGTGATAATTTAACTCTTTGATTAAAAAAAAAAATAATTTTGATGAGAATTAAAAATTTTAAGCGGCAGCTCACGGTATTTATTCGTGGAAAGTAAAGCAATGTGTCTGTCTTGACGTTCTTTTGAAAAGTGCCGTTCATAGGTACTTGACCAATCAAAATCTTCAAACGTGATAAACGATCAAAAGTTCTGCAGCCACTTAGATTTTAAATTATTCAACTTTGACACCAACTCTAAATATCATCGTCTTTTAGAAACAGAACATTTTTTTTTTTTATTTGCAATCCTTTTCACAGTTTTCTTTTTCCCTTCTAAAGAAAGTACTCTTGATGGAGCTTCAATTAATTTTTTTCAATTGTTTAGAATTAAGTATTTATCATAACAAGCAAAATACACTTGAAAACTACTTTTGAGTAGTCGTCAACCACTTCGGACACCCTGTTTTTTCTAAGAGTTATTGTTTCTGTTTTTGTATTTAACCAAACATCATGTGAGGAGCACGTGCAACACACTATTAAAAATTTCATTTTGTAAGCTTTAGAGGGAAAGCAAGAAATAGACCAAAAAAGAATACAAAACCCAGAAAATATTGTTCTCAATAAGAAAATGTTCAAGAGGAATTTACACCACAAAATACTTGTTTTTTCTAATACAATCTCAAATCAAACACTTTTTTTAACCTAAAGATGACAAGCAAATGAGAGAAGTAAATGCTGCAAAGTTGATGAAGTTTATTTTATTTTATTTTTCTTTTACTGAGGATTGGGAGGGCGGCTGTTGGCAGCAGATACTCTTGAGCCCCATTCCAATAGCTCTTTGCTTGTATCATCCTTGTGAGCAATTACCTCAATGAAACACAAGCAGTCCTTTTTGGCTTCTGTAGCTGTTTCAATCGCCTCCACAAGCTCTTCCTCGCAACGAACCTGCAAACAATGAATTCAAATTCTTTCACTAAACACAATTCCTCCCACCCACATATCTCAAACCAGCGAGTTCAATATCGGCTTACCTTTGTCGTCCAACACTTCCCTTCCCCGTTATGGATTGCATCGACCAATGCCGTGTAGTTCCAGTTCTTGATAACATTATAAGGCCCATCGTGGATCTCGACTTCAATGGTGTAACCACCATTGTTTATCAAGAATATGATGGTTTTCTGTCCACAACGGATCATCGTCGATATGTCTTGTGCAGTCACCTGTGACAAACAGATGATCAACTTTTTTCGAATAATGTATGATTGTGTCAAGTATCAAAGTTTAAATCAAACCGATTTTTACCTGGAAACTTCCATCACCAATACACGCGATAACTCTTTTCGCTGGAACAGCTTGTGCATATCCAAGAGTAGCACCAACTGACCAACCAATAGAACCATACTGCATTTGGAATTCATAACTGCAAACAAACAAACACAAAAAGGAAAATTACTTTTTAGGACATGAACATAATGGTTGAATAAATGAGTTTACTAATTTTCCAAACAATGCCTTACCCGCATCCTTTTGGTAATTTAAGTTTCTGGCAGTTAAACCAAGAGTCCCCTGTCTCCGCAATCACAGCCGTTTGATTACTAAGCATCTTTTGAATATGTTGGAACAAAATGTTGACTCTCAATGGCTCTTTAGGCTCAGATTTCAAAGGCTGGCCTTCAGGAACAAAGATTCTATGGTAGTTTTCATATGCAGTAGTGTTGTTATTCACACGTTTTGAAAGTGCTTGAAGGAAATCTTTCATTAGAACACAGCCAAATGTAGGTCCATTGCCAATGGTCACTCGATCAGGCTGCACAATAATCGCCTTCTCCCTTTTGAGTAAAAGAGAGTACCCAACAGAGCTGTAGTCATTGAAAATCGGCCCGGCAAACAAGTATGCATCAGCAGATTCAACAATCTCGGCACAGAAGGCAGTACTGACAGCACCCCAGTAAGTTCCGATGAAATGAGGGTGGTGCTCGGGTACAAGGCCTTTCGCCGATGGCATTACGGCCAAGGCATAGCCACAAGCATCAGCAAGCTCCACAAATGCATCACAAGCCTTGGCAACTCGCATTTTAGGCCCACCAACAAGTACTGGCTTCACAGCCTTGTTCAAGAAATGTGCCGCTGCCTCCACTGCTGCCTCTAGCCCATGTGGATTGCTCACTCTGTTTCCATCACAGAAATCCATTCAATAATAAATTCAGTCCCTAAACTTTCAAGAAATTGGAAATTTATTTATCATCTAGACCGTTAAATCACGGATCAACCCAAAAACTTGAGTTTTTAGAAAATTGCCGGGGTCATGACCTCCCTAACCACCTGCTCAGCCAAAAACTTAAACGGATGGTGAAAGCAAATCTAATATCAAATCCTCTAACGTCACTTGTGAGCTTAATCAATATTAACGAAATTAAACTCAAGACTTCCAGCTCAGGGAAATTTAATATTATATTATCTTACACAAGCCAATTTATCACAAAGCAATTGTACACTTCAGAAAGTATTAAAAGTTTTTAATGTAAATTTGTTTAAAGAACTTACTTGGGAGAAAGTGAAAATGGAACTGGATCACGGCTGAAAGTAGGATGAGGAATCCCAGGCAAATTACAACTAATACTAATATAAACAGGCTTGCTTTCTTTCAAGGCAGTAGAAATGGCAGTATCAATCAACTCATGAGCATCTTCAAGATTATTCACAACAGCCTAAACAAAAACAACAAATCGCCTCATTACTCTAAAAAAAAATAATAATAATAAAAGAATCATGCAACAAAATCTTGTATAGTACCTGAAAGCAAGTAACGGTTTGAAAGCATCGGAGTTCTTGGCTGAAATCAGGGAGACCGATTGTGTGATGAAGGATTCTGTTAGTTCCATAATCGTTGGAGTTAGGGCCACCAACGATGCAAATAAGCGGCAAGTTCTCACTGTAAGCGCCGGCGATGGCATTCAGAACACTAAGACCGCCGACGGTGAATGTGACAACACACGCGCCGACGCCGCGGGACCTAGCGTAGCCGTCAGCGGCGTATCCAGCATTAAGCTCGTTACAGCAGCCGATGTTATTGAGAGCAGGCTCGGCGATTAAATGGTCAAGAAGCGTTAGGTTGAAATCGCCAGGAACAGTGAAAACATCGGTGACGCCGATTTGAACTAGACGGCGGGCGAGGTGGCGGCCGAGGGTGGCGTCGGAGGAATTGAGGACGGTGGAGGGGACGGAATTTTGGATGGTGCAAACAGAGCCGTTGGATGGGCAACAAACGACGTTGTTGGCGGGTTTGCAAGTGTCGAGTGATCCGATTTTGGTGTCCATTAATGGAAGATGGGTGGTTTTTGGAAGAGAGAAAAGTGGTTTGTGTTGCTTATGGGGAATCAGAGAAGAGTGGTTTTGAGTGATGGAATGAAGAGGAAATGAAGAGGTTTATGTTTATATATAAAGGGAGGGGGAGAGGCGTGGAAGTGGCAACGGGTGGCAAGTGGTAAGAGAAGAAACCATTTAACATTACAATTAATAATTAATAATTAATAATAAGCGGTTTTGGGGAAAAAGGGGTATTTTTGGAGTGCGGTGATCTCTGTGGATTCTCGTGGGTTGGGAATCCGTAATCATTGTGATTGGCGTTTGACGAGTATATCAATTTTTCCCTTCCTAATTTGCCTATGCTAAAAACTTATGCGGCTGTATTAATTTGGTTGAATTCTTACTCAAATTCAAAAAACAAAAACAATTTTTCGAAAGCTAAACTATGGGTGAAAGGAAGAAATTTAGAGGTCAAAACAATGTGTACAGTTTGATTTTTATAAACAAAAACAAAAAGTAAAATGATTAGTAAATAGGAAAAAAATAAAATAGTTACCAAATGAAATCTTAATGTTGAAGTTCATACCTTACTTTTTGAAGTATATATGTTAAGAAGTTTCTTTAATTTCATTGTTTTTAAACTATGGTGGAAAATGGAGATTAAGCCTCCAATTTCAAAATATATATATATAGTCCATTTTGATACACTATATTAAGAGAATATATTACAAGTTTGAATAACAAATTATATATTTTTCTTTAAGAAAAAAAGAATTAAAAGAATCATAATAGATTAAGTTTCACTATTTTTAATACCCATGTTTTTCGAAGCAACACTTTGTGCCACTCCTTTCATTTATACTCTAAGCGCGATTGCTATAATTTTTTTTATCACTATTAAAATTAAGTTAATTTTACTTCATATAACTATTTTAATTTAATTAAATAGCCGTTGGTGAAAGTTAGCATTTAATAAAAAATGCAGATTGGGGAGATGTTTGATACAAGGAGTATAGATGCGAAGTTCTAACCTTCATGATGCAACCCGTTAATAAAACATAAATTTGATGTTTTGTCCACAAACTCCTTAGACCAAATAATAAGTTGAGTTGTGAACTCCAACTCCTAGAAACTTATGGATGAAGTGAAACAAAACTAAAATCTTAATTATAAAATTGTGACATCTCGAATATTATGACTAAATTGAAATTAAACACAAAACTTGAGGCATCGTTCGGTAACTATTTTTTTTTTTTTTAAATTAAGCTTATGGATACTATTTACCACCTCTAAATTTCTTTCTTTGTTATCTACTTTTCATCAATGGTTTAAAAAATCAAGCCAAATTTTGAGAATTAAAAAAACAGCTTTCAAAACTTGTTTTTGTTTTTGGAATTTAGCTAATAATTCAACCATTGTACTTAATAAAGTTGCAAATCATTGTAAAAAAAAGTGAATGAAATAAGTTTAATTTTTAAAAATAAAAATTAAAAACTAAATAATTATCAAACGAGGTCTAAAATATAGATTTCGAAAGGTAGAGATTTAAATGAAAAGTAGATCTAAAAATATTTTTCTTAAAATAGTTATAAGCGTATTGGAAACTAATTTATGTTATTATGGTGGAATTGCTTGTTTGTTTGTTTGTTTTTTGGGCGGTGAACTTTTGTTTGGGTATTTACAGAATTATTTGCATATACATGGTAGTTGATTTTCAATATTGTTCAAATTAATCATCTTTTCTATATGTATAATCAAGATGCGTGATTAATCGAGAGATGAATTTCGTTTATTTTCTTTGTAATTAAGGATAATTTAATACGTAATTTGATAGATCAATAGATGAGGTATTTTGATTAAAATATCATTTTGATCTCCATGCTTTAAAATCTATTCAATTTTAATTTTGTACTCTTTATAAATTTTAAATTTAGTCATTCAAAATTATTTTTTTTATAGAAATTAATTGAATAATAATATTTTTCATTCAAGAAAGTACATATACAAGTATATTTTCATTTTTTTTAAAATCAACCATAAACTAGCAATTACTATTAAATTTATGATTTATTGAAAATATATTATTAAAATTGAAAAAAGACTTCAAATATAAAATCAAAAACAATATTTTAACCAAAATTTTAAATAGTTATCTTAAAAGACTTAGACCACGTTTACCTAACCATAATGAAAATTGATGCAATCGTAATGAAATTTCATTGATAAATCCATCATAATAAACTTGAATCGCAAATGTAATTGGATTGATTTTGATTGTATTTACTTAAAATTATGAATTTTGTCAAATTTACAGTTACCGTTAATCACTAACTCTACCTATGAGGGTCAAGCAATAAGGTAATAGTAATAGTAAATATGTCAAAATTGATAATTTTTCAACGGTAGCATTAACAATAATGGAAGTCGTAATGATAACTATAACAATAACGATAACGATTATGATAAGACATAATTCTACTTTTATTTTATTAGACATTTGAATGTGAAATTCATGTGTCAATACAAATAAATAACACTAAAAGTAATTAAATGAAACTCATTTTTTTTATCCTGATTAGGGAATTATGTTTTGTGTGGGGTAAACGTGACCTTAAATTTTTTATTTTTCAAGCACTTTAGTGAAGCTTCATCCCGAAAAGTCCACGTCAGCGGATTCCAACGGCTCCAGTTGGGTCATGACCTGGCTGCGCCACGTCCTGTGAGTTGTTGTGTGATAATGACAATTCAATTGGTGTTTCTCCAAATAATCCTTTTTTTTTTCTTTTTTGCAAATAAACGAAAATTTGGAATTCCTTTTTGTTTTTCACATGACAATTTTAAATACTCTTATATTGGT
Source organism: Benincasa hispida (assembly GCF_027475165.1). Taxonomy (NCBI): domain Eukaryota; kingdom Viridiplantae; phylum Streptophyta; class Magnoliopsida; order Cucurbitales; family Cucurbitaceae; genus Benincasa; species Benincasa hispida. The sequence goes on from NC_143488.1 coordinate 58,180,573, forward strand.
GTCAAAAACTTTTTTTTAAAAAAAATAATAATTATAAATTTTATTTTATTTTAGTACAATTAAATTTTATTTCATGCACTTGACATAAATATAATATTAATTATTTGAAATTTGAAATAATCAGTTGGAATAACGTGGCAGGTTTTTCAAAAGTGCTAGATTATTTAAACATTAGGTTGGTCTAGAGAGGTCTTTCCTAAATTTATTAATTATTATTTTTGTTTGTTATACAGTAGTGTTTGGAATCTATTCTTATTGTTTTGGAATCTGTATGTTTTGCACTTCAATATAAATTAATTATTTTAAGTATCTCATTTACTTTATTTAAATTCCATCAACTGTGATTTCATACTAATTTTAGATATATTATTATGTATATAACTACGATATCTATTTTATGAGGATATGGACTACTTTTCTTATTCATTGAAAAGTCCATACAAAAAATTGTATTTGATGACTAAAAGTTTCAAATATAATTATGTAAAAAACTATTAAAAAACTTGTATTTGTAAAAAAACTACTTTTCTTAATAACGGTAAATAACTTAAACTTATATTTTTTTTTTATGTAAAAAACTATTAAATAAATTGTAACTTATATTTGATGACTAAAAGTTTCAATATAATTATGTAAAACTTTAGACATCCAATCTCAAGGGATTGAAGTATATGTTAAGTTTTGACAAAATATTAAAAGTCCAGTTGTCCCACATGAGAATAGTTCAAAAAAAGTCATTGATTCCAAACAATATAAAAGAAGCATGTCTTTGGTTTCAAATTGTCTCAGTTAGAAACACTTGAAACTTAGGTGTGCTAACTCTAGTTAAATTTTCTTTTTATATTCTCTAGTTTGAGAGTAGGAAAAGCGTGTGAGTAGTATAAAAGCTTTGAGGAAGTGCTCTTCTAATTAAGACCAGGAGAGAGAATTATTATGTGTGACTGTAACAATTTTTTACATAGTGATTTTTCTCCAATTTGGAGTTTTTCCACGTCAACTCTTGTGTTTTCAATTTTAATTGCTTTCTTTTAAATTCTCGTGTTTCCAGTATACATGTCAATTAGCATTGTCTTATGCTTATGTCCGTGGAGATTTGAATCGTTGACGTCTTAGTTAAAAGCCAAGCCATTCTCATGTGCCAAACCTTAAATGATTCATTTACTTATATAAAAAAAGGGGGAAAAAAGAAACTTGAATTGAATCTCATGGTCAATCATGACATATTCAAACAATCACACGTGTATGGAAGAATAATATCAATGTTGTAAATTTGAGGAGCACAATAGTGCACAACGAAAACATGAATATGGAGAAAATATAATAATAATAATAATAAAAAAATATTAAAGTAAATATAATATAATATATAAAATAAATAAATAACAAAATATAAAATATGAGAATTTCTCAAGATTCTTCACTTTCTCCAAAATTCATGTATTTTGCCCAATATATATGTATTTTTAAAATCAGCAAATGGCCACTTATTATAGAAATTCTGGCAAGTAGAATGTGGCACGTTTGGGCATCAAACATAGGATGTTATATGACATATGGCCAACACATTTGGTAATGGAAGGAGGACACTTGGCTTTTGACATTAAACTTGGGCATCTATCTAACACATTATAATATTTATAATGCTCCATCTTGGATGCCCATTATATATGTGAAATATGCCTCATTAAAATATTACTAGGAAAAACCTAATGGGGAAAAATCCTAGTGAAGAAAAACGAGTACATATTTCATATAATATATACTTTTAAAATAATACAATATATTTACTCTCCCTTATTAAAACATCAATTAAGATCTCTAAGTCGCTGCAGTCCAACGTTGTGCACCAATTTTTCAAAGGTTGTGGTTGGTAATGATTTTGTAAATAAGTCTGCCAGGTTATCCTTCGAACAAATTTGTTATACGGTGATGTCAATATTCTCTTCAAGATCATGAATGTAGAAAAGTTTTGGTAAAATATGTTTTGTTCTATATCCTTTAATATATCCTCATTTGATTTGGGATATGCATGTTGTGTTGTTTTCGTATAATATTGTCAGAATATTTTTATTAGAAGACGAGTCATATGTTTCACAAATGTGCTGAGTCATTAATCTACATATTCTCGGCTAGCCTTGTGAATTGCAAGAATTTCAGCATGATTTGAGGAAGTAGCCATTATGATCTGTTTCACTTACTGCCACGATACAACAGTTCCTCCATATGTGAATAGATAACACCTTTGAGATCTAGCTTTGTGTAGATCAGATAAATATCCAAAATCTACATAACCAACTGGATCAATTTTTTTTTTTTATTTGCATAAAATAAACCCATATCAGTCGTTCCTCGGAGATAACAGAGTATATACTTAATTTCATTTCATTGTTTTTTTGTTAGAGAAGAACTATATCTAGCTAATAAATTTACTGAAAATGCAATATCTGGTCTTGTATTATTAGTAAGATATATAAGTGCACCAATTGCACTAAGATATGGTACTTTAAGACCAAGAAACTTTTCATTATTGTCTCGAGGTCGAAATATATCTTTCTTCACATCTAGTGAATGCACTTCTATTGGAATATTCAATGGATGTGCTTTATTCATATGAAATCTTTTCAAAACTTTTCCTGTATAAGTTGATTGATGAATAAATATCTCATCTGTTAAATGCTCAAATTGTAAATCAAGGCAAAATTTTATTTTTTCGAGATATTTTATCTCATATTCTTTCTTAAAATATTCTATTACATTTGAAAGCTCTCCAGGAGTTCCAATTATATTGAAGTCGTCAACATATACAATTATAATCGTAAATTCTGACTGTGATTTCTTTATAAAAACACACTGAGGTATTGAATTATTTTGATATCCTTCTTTCAATAAATATTCACTCAGGCGATTGTACCACATTCGTCTTGATTATTTCAATCCATATAGTGATCTCTGTAACTTTATTGAATATAATTCCCGTGAATTTGATTTATATGTTTGAGGTACTTTAAACCCTTTGGGATTCTCATATAAATATCATTATTAAGAGATTCAATAAACATGTCGTGATTACATTCATATGATGCATGTCCAGACTTCCAAGCACGGTTAGACCATTTAAATATCTTAGTGTAATTGCATCCACCACCGGAGAATACTTCTCCTCATAATCAATACCAGGTCTTTGTGAAAAACCTCGTGCAACTAGTCTTGCTTTATATCTTGTGACCTCATTATTTTCATTTCTTTTCCTCATAAATACCCATTTGTATTAATACAAGTTCAACACCTTCTGGTATTTGGACCACTGGTAAAAAAAACTTGACGTTTTGAAAGTGAATTTAATTTTGCCTCGATTGCTTATTTCTACTAAAGCCAATTTTTTCTATGTCGACATTCTTCAACAGATTTTGGTTTAGGATCCTCACTTTTAGATATAATATCAATAGCAACATTATATGCAAAAATTATTGGATTGATGTCATAAATCTAGTGAATCTCATGGTTTGTAGTTTTGTTAACACAAATTAGTTATCTAATAAAATTAGAGGTATTTTATTTTACGTTTAAACTGCATTAATTTAATCTAATAAACTAAGATCCAAAGTTATTTTATGAAACTTAAACATGTATGTGGAGACATACAGGTGGATTATGTTTAAGTAATAACCTAAATGGTCTGTAGTAGATGGTTAAGGCTGGGTACCTTATCCTGATGACACTGCGAATACGACCCACTTTGTAGATATTACAATTGTTGTAAAGTGCTACAAATGATCTGAATCCTGATTATTCATGTGGAGACATGCGAACGGGGGTATTCTATACAAAGAGTTTGTATAAGATCAAACCACAAAATGAATAGACTCTCTATATAACACCGTTACTAAAAGAGACTTATATTTCACTAAGATGACCATAGGAAGCTTGACCTTAATCCTGAGTGAGTTGTGAACTCCTGTTTATGATGACAGTCCTTTGACCTGTATGGGTGAGAATGGTCATGATAGCCGACTCAATAAGCGTAACATTTTGGGGATTTGTCTGATAAGGGAGTTGGAAACATAGCTACACAAGATGGAATTCACTCTTTCCCATTCCTTGGGAAAGTAAATAAATTACTCCCTTAATAGCTAGTTCCGGGTCTTGAACAATGAGACCTTAACCTCTCACTGGCCCGAGAGGTGTTAGTTTATAGTTTGACTATAAATTGTTTGTTCATTAGAGGAATCAGTGATACTTAAAGAGTTAGATGTAACTACAAGGATAAAACGGTATGTTGACCTAGTTGTGGTTATGAGCATTTGTGAAAGGTCATCGCTTTGTTGATTGGTTATACTGTGGACAAAGAAATAAATCTACAGTGTGAAGAGTGCAACTATCGGTCTTTAGTGGAGTGCCCAGTAGTTAATGAATATTAATTAATTTAATTAAATAAGTTTAATCAATTAATCTCATATTATTGGAGCTTCTAATCTGTAAGTCCATAAGGTCATTAAAGGAAATACAAAAGGAATGATTTGAATTATTCAAACTAATTGATGAAATAGCATATTGATGAGATTGATAGATATAGTTAATTACAGATTTGGTCTATAATTAAGAGAGAAATATTTGAATATGATTCAAATAATGAATTTTTATGAATCAGAATCATAAAAAATTAATTAATTTTGAGAGGTGGAGGCATATAATGTTTATTTAATTAATTAACTATATACATTAAATTAGATTTAATATAAATAGTTTTAGGTTTGCTAATTAATCAAATAAATATTATTTGATTAATTGAGCCTTATGCACAAATATGAAAATACTTGAAGAATGGGTAAACTCTTCTCCATATAAATTGTTTCTTTTGCCCAAATTAAAAATAAGAATTTTTTTTTTGTGAAAACCTAGCCTTCAAATTCTCTCAACGCTTTCTCCTCTCCATCATTGCTCCTCCAAAGGTTAGAAACCACTCTTCTACTCTTGGATTCCAAGAGAATAGTGAGGTCTCTCTTACCGTGGTGTTCATTGTTTGTTGGAGATACATTACGGAGAAAAAGCTTGGGGTTTTCGTGAAAACAAAGGGATCTACAAAGGTAAGAAAATGTTCTTCTTCCATTTTCTTCTTATTAAAATGCATGTTGAATGTATAAACATGATTTATTCTATATTTTGGTTCTATTCTGTTATAATTTTGTTTCATATAAACTGAAAAATCGAAATGTAAGACGTTCATACGCTTCCGCTCGGGATTCAATCCCTTAAAAAATGTCGTCAATAACTATATTAATTCGATTTCATCTTTTTCCTATCATGACAATTTATTGAAATCTCATTATTATCTTTAGGGATTTCACCTTTTTCACTAGTCATGTCAAGGATTTTTTTATGGGTATTTACATCCTCAACCAAGTCTTATTGACTATTAATTATATTTATTTTTCGAGGATTTTTATCTTTTGGAACCCACTGATCTACCATGCTTCTGGCATGTTCCAGATTCATTAGTTATAACTTGCTGCATTGGGATATCAATTTTCAATGGAACATTTGCAGCTAGTATATTTGACTTAGTTAGTTTCTTTGCATCTATAAATGCATATGGTAAGTGATTTGCTATTTTTTGCAAATAAATTATTTTTTGAACTTCAAGTTCACATTCTTTTGTATGGGGATCTAAATGAGACGATATTGATGCATTCTATGTAATTTTGTTTTTTCATTTTCTTAATTCCTCCTCCTAATGTTGGAAAATTTGTCTCATTAAAATGACAATCAACAAATCATGTAGTAAATACATCACCCATCAGGGGTTCAAGATATTTGATAATTGACGGGGAATCATATCCAACATATATTCCTAACCTCCTTTGAGGACCCATCTTAGTGAAGGGGAATCGAATCCCACAACGAAAGCGTTTTGTTAGAACGCCTTGTATCCTGCAATTTGATTTTACATTAAACAAAATCATTATACAAAACAAAATATATAAACATGTAAATTAGCATGCTTTAGGGAAAAGATTAGGACGATTCTTACCTTTGTAGATTCCCAAGTGTCATGAAAAATCCCCTTCTAGTTCTGACGAACGGATCTCTAACGATCTTGATCAAGAACACTTTCTTGAACAATCTTGAACACTACCACGAACGTAACCTTATTATTCTCTAGGATTCCAATAGAGAGATAGGTGGTATCCAATAATTGGGAGAGGGAGAGGAGAAAAGAGTTTTAGAGAGTAGAGATGATTCTCTTAGAGAAAATTCTGCATAATAACATTAGGATGTTGTGTATTGTCAAACTTTCTCTTTGGTGTAGAATGTGTGTCTAGCAAAGGACCATATGGAAGTCTTTAAATAGAGAAGGGCTAAGTCGTTTTCCTCATATTTTCCTTTTCTATAATTAATTAAATAATATTTATTTATTTAATTAGCTCAATTAAATAAACTTATTTAATTAATTTGCACAATAATTAAATAACTATTTATACATTAAACCCAATTTAATATATATATTTAATTATCATATACATCCCATGTATATGTGCAAAAATCTCTCTATTAATTAATTTTTTGTGAATCTAACTAATCACTTGAATTAATTAATTAATTTGAATCTATTTAAATATTACTTTCTAATTTAATTATAAACCATATCCATAATTAATTATATATTAGGCACATTAATATATAGTTTCCTCAAATTAATTTGAACAATTCAAGTTATCCCTCTTAAGTATCCTCTAGTGAGCTAATGAGAGAACCTGATGGACCTGTAGATCAGAAGCTCAAACGATATGAGATTAATTAGCTAAACTCATTAACCAATTAATCAATATTTGTTAATTGTGGTACACTCTACTAAAGACCCACAGCTGTACTCTTCTCACTACAGATATATTTCTGTGTCCACAGATATAGACCATACCAGCAAGTTAATCTTTCACAGGTATTCGTTACTTCAACTGGGTCAAAATACCATTTTACCCTTAGGTTACCTGACTCCTTTATTGGGGTTGATGCCCTAAAGTCTTGTGTCTTGTAGTTTGTAAATAGTTTATACGAACGCTTGTGTTGTTAATATATGATATTTACTTCACATCTTGTATTTTTGCTCAGTTGCTTGTTTTATTTGCTTTACCACAAACCAATAAACATAAATCTTTGGTTATCTGGATGTGACTCAAGCATGTATATGGTGACATACAAATGGATCATGTCTTGAGTGATAACCAAAATGGTATGTAGTATATGGATAAAGGAGGGAAACCTTATCCTGGTAACGCTATGGATGCGGCCCGCTTTGTGGAATGGTCACAAGTGTTGTGACTTGTCACAGATGGTCTGATCCTGATCATTCGTGTTGGGGACAAGCGAGCGAGGGCGTCCTATACAAAGAGTTTGTATAAGACCTGACCACGAAGTGTTAACGTCTCGTTATATAACACCGTTCATGACAGAGACTTCACTTCACTAGGATGACCATAGGTAACATCACCTCAATCCTGATTAAGTTGGGAACTTCTGCCATTGAGGGCGGTCCTTTAATTTGTATGTGTGCGAGTGGCCAGGTCGCCGATTCAAACCTACCATTTTGGAGATTCATCTGATTTGGGAGTTGGGAACTCAGCTACACAAGATAGAATTCACTCCTTCCCCAAGGCAGGGGTAAGTAGATAGATAGCTCCCTTAAGGGCTGATTCCGGGGTTTGAACGATGTGGCGCCACACACCTTCTCTTGGCCCAAGAGGTGTTCACACATAGTTGGACTATGTTTTATTGTTCATTAGAGGAATCAGTGGTACTTAAGGAGTGAGATATAACTACAGGGACAAAACGGTAATTTGGTCCAGCTGTACTTATGAGCATCTATGAAGGGTCATCGTACTCATGATTGGTTATATTCGATAGACACAGAAATATATTTGTGGTAAGAAGAGTTCAGCTGTTGGTCTTTAGTGGAATGCCTGACAGTTAACGGATGGTCGATCTCGTGGCTAGAGAGTTTAGTCAGCTATTTACGGATCGTTGAAGCTTCGAGTCACAGGTCCATTAGGTCCCCTAGGTAGCTTGGATAAAGTCGAGAACCAGTGTTTGGGTTAATTTGAAATGCTCAAATTAACAAGAGGAAGTTCGATTATATATAATATAATTGGACTGGTTAATTATATATAATATAATTGGCTAAATGTATGAGATACATTATTTTGGAGAAAACTAGATATAAATATGATTTATATCAAGTAGAGGAGAAAATACTATAGTAGATATGTGATATCAAACTATAGGATAAAAATATAATATGATTATATTTATTATTAATTAATTGGTTAATTATATGATAATTAAGCCAATTTATCACGTTCGTACGTGGGTTAGTGGGAATGCATCGGTTATTGTAACTGATGAAATAAAAATGAAATTGTTTCATTTTGAATCGTTTGTTCAATCATCGTCTGAAAAGAAACGAAGAGAGCGCACTGGTGAATCGTAAACGATCGCTTAAGAATTTGGAGAGCCTATACCGATAGTCACTCTCTGCCTCAACGATCGTCCATCTCGCGCCTAAACGATCGCATACTAGTTCCTACACAATCAAATAGCTTCCCCAAACGATCGTAGTGTGTCCTGAGTTTGCTAAACGATCATATACCATTTCCTAAACGATCGTTCAGTAAAATCTACACGATCGTGTAGCTTCTTCTAAACGATAAACATCGTGCTATATGATAGCATTTTTCCCCTCCCACTTGCTTATCGCCTACATAATCCGCTCGTCCTCCTTCCTCTACCAAATTCACCAAAGACCACGCTTTGGGTTCTCACTTCGAGAATACCGGGGCTCTTTTCTGGCGGTGTCGTCCCCACGGCATTCGTGTTCATACAGTTGTTCGTGCTGCTGTAGTCAACGCTACTGTTGGGCGTGGTTGATCAGGTAGAGGGTTCCGGTGCGTTGAGTTTCGAAGTTTGAAGAACGTCTTCAACTGGTATGGCAACTCATTCCCTTGTTATTTTGTTGTTCAAAGCATGCTGTTAATTATGTTTTGTTTTCATAACTGTGCATTTGAATGTATATTGTGTATTTCTGTCATGGTGAGATCGGAGCGATCCGAATACGCTCATGGAACTCTTCGGTAAGAGATCCTTCATCCTTAAGTATCATTGCTCCTCTAATGAACAACCTGTTTATGGTCTAACCAATAAATAGAAACCCTTCTCGGGTCAACGAGAGGGTAGGGTTCTTTATTCAAGTCCTAGAGACGCCGTTTAAGGGAACACCCATCTACTTACCCTTAAGGCTGAAAGAAGTGAATTTCATCTTGTATTATTATATTCCTAGCTCCCCACTCGGTCTCCTCCCTAAAATTGTAGACATATTAGGTCGATGATCTGGCCACCCTCACCCATACAAATCAAAAGACAATCCCTTATGAATAGGAGTTCTTATATACTCAGGATTAAGACTAAGTCTACTAGGTCATTATATTGAAATAGAAACCTAACTAGCCAACGATGTTACGTCTATTATTTACTATTTTATGGTTCAATCTTATGCAAATTCATTGCATAGGATACCCCCACTCGTGTGTCACCTACACGAACGCATTGGATCATTATGTTTGTATCAAATACAAAGTGGGTCGTATCCATAGTATTACCAAGACAAGGTACCCAGCCTTATCCCTATACTATAGACCCTTTAGGTTGTATCTTGAACATGATCCTTGTATGTCTCTACATACAGTTCGAGATTCATAAGTCAGTCTTTGATGTGAGTTTATTGGATCTAGGATTATTAAGACAAAATAGACAACAATACAAGCAATAACATTTATTGAATTAACATCCATAACTCTTTATTGATGACGGTCAATTAATAACATTTACTATGTACGAGTTTTAGAGCATAAAACCCAACACTTAGTACGTTGTGGTGGAGCAATTAGAACATATACTGCATATCCAAAAATTATCATATGGGAAATATTTGGCTCGTGTCCATAAGCTAATTGTAACAAAAAAATACTTATGATAAGATATTGGCCTAATGTACAAGTGACGTTGCATGTAAAATAGCATGTCCCCATACAAAAGTATGAAGCTTAGCTCTCATAAGCAATGGTTTAACAATTAACTGCAAACGTTTTGTGAATGATTCTGCTAAACCAATTTGTGTATGAACGTGAGCTATAACATGTTCAACACTTATCCCAATTGACATACAATAATTATCAAAAGCTTGGGATTTAAATTCACCAGCATTATCAAGATGAATTATCTTAATTGTATAATCAGAAATTTGTTTTTTTAACTTAATTATTTGAGCAAGTAATTTTGCAAATGCAAGATTTCGACTTGATAATAAACACACATGTGACCATCTACTGGATGCATCTATTAATATCATAAAATATCTAAATAGTCCACTTGATGAGTTAATAGGACCACATTTATTACCATGAATTCATTCTAAAAATGCAGGTGATTCAGTCCCTACTTTGATTGGTGATGGTTTAATGATTAATTTTCCTTGGAGAGCAAGCATCACATGATAATTCATTAGATTGAAGAATCTTCTGGCTTTTCAATGGATGTCCATTTGAATTCTCAATAATTCTTCTCATCATTATAGAACCTGGATGACCTAATCTATCATGCCAAATTGTAAATATGTCTAGATTTATGAACTTCATGTTCATTGTTGCATATGTTTCAATTACTCGTGTATAAGTATAATATAATCCATAAGATAAAGCAGACAACTCTTCCAGTATACATTTTTCATAAAAGAGTAGATATAATATAAAATACTCCATATTATTATGCTGATTTTCTCTTCAAAAGATTCAAAGAAGTCCACCACATCCAAATTTGTCATATGGGATTGATCAAATATGTCATCATTTTGGTATGCAAAATTTGCTTCCAGTTTTTTTTCCTTTTCCTTTAGGGAGCCCGACGAACACGTCTTTATGATGTCGCTCCTAAAAGACTGCTGCACAAATAAAATTTATAAATCACCGAACTAACTACTTATACTAACTAGTAGTACAAGCGGCAAGTCCGGGGTCGAACCTCAGGGAAGCGTAGAAGATTAGTTCCACGAAGCACGTTTTCAATTAAAGAGATAAATTGGGGGGTTTAATGTGGATAAGATAAAGGAAAGTGTATAAAAGAATTAAAGTGCAAAAAAATAAAAGATAGCAATGCAATTAAAGAAACGATCTAGCTTAAGGGAATCGAAATTGACCAATGTAATTTTTGTTCATCGAGTTATTTGAATGTAATTTAGTTTCTTGAATATGCCTAGCCCAATTGATTGGAATCCCAATCAATGGTCCTAATTACTTAATTAATCAACATGCATAGAAAACGAATCCGCTCCATACAAATTAACTAATCGCATTAAGTTCTTGGGATAATGCTAGGATGAGTGTTCGACTTCCAACGTCTAATCAAACATTCAATATGGTTTTTCTCTAGGTTGATAGGAGCAGTCCTTTTTGCCTAACTAGCCTATTGCTTCCAATAGGATTAACCTATAAATATTTGTCAGATATTACAAGGTAATCACAAAGCATTAAAATCACATGATGAATTATTGGGCGTCAATCAATAATTAAAATCGTGCAATTCATAAAACACAAAGATCAGATTAAAACCCATAAACAAAAACAAAAAAATTGCATTCCAACAAAACTCCCCCAAAACTACATTGCTCTAAATTTTTCTAAACTAGAAAATAGCTAGAATTTACCTTCCCATTGAGATGAAGAAGACAATCCCCACATCGTTCCATTAATTACATGAGATGAGAAGAAAAAGGGAGAAAAATACAAGTGGAGAGGTAAGAAAAGGATAAAAATCGACTGGAGGCCGATTGTGGGTCGACCCCCCCTAAAACGCGAATGATTGTATTTATAGAAAATACTGTAGTGTTGCGACGCTGCTTTGCTCCACAATGCGTGTCCACTTCAATTCGTAGCATCCGACACTGCCCTGTTCTTCATCGAATGGGTAGCTACTGTCTTATAGCATCGCGCAATGCTTGTTTGAGCATTGCGACACTTCGTCTAGGGGTGTTTTCATCCGTTCACGTCCTCTTGAAGTCCAGTTGCTCAAATTAGCTCCTAATTGCCCCAAATTAACCTAAATAGCTCGTAACGATGAATTCTACCTCCAAGATGCTCGATGTCTACAAAAACATCAAATAAACACATTAAATATAGTAAAGACCTAGAATTAAGAAGATAAAAATAACACAATTTTGGTGCTATCAGAGCCTGATAGAGATCGACTAAGTGTTTTGACGTACAATAGGTACGTGACCAATGCCTAGTCATTCTGCATCGGAAGCATTTATTTTCAACACCTTTTTGAACTCTTATCTTATGGAGCTTTTTCTTTATGATCATCATTTTATATGGTTCTTTTGAAATTTGAATGATTAGAACAACCACCATGAAAATAATAACTATTTCTTCCCCTACCACGGTCATGACCTCGACTTCAACCACAATTATTATTAAAATTCACAACATTCACTTTAGGGAATGATTTCGTCTCAATTGGTCAAGGTTCATGATTTTTCATGAATAACTCGTTATTTTGTTCGACCACGAGAAGACATGAAATTAGTTCAGAATATTGTTTAAAACCTCTCTTGATATTGCTGTTGCAAGAGCATATTCGAGAAATAAAATATAGAAAATGTCTTCTCTAACATATGAACATCAGTAATTTTATCTCTACATAACAACGTTTCGAACTGATTTTAAATAATGTGGAATTGCCACTTACAGATTTAAAATTTTGTAGCCTCAAATGCTGCATCCATTCATAAAGAACTTTAGGAAGAATAACTGTTTTTTGATGAATATACCTCTTTTTCAAACTTTTTCACAATATATGAATATCTTTTATTGTAAGATACTCCATTTTCAATCCTTGTATAGATGACGACGAAGGGAAATCATAGTTTTTGTCTTGTCTTGATTGAATGTCATATTTTCTTCTTTAATAGTCTCTCCAAAATTCATAACATTCAGTTAGATTTTGACAACAATTACCCATGACAAATAATTATGGAGTTTTTTTAAATATAAAAAATATTTAAAATATTTACACTTTATAGCAAAAGTTGACTTTTTGCTATAAAGTGTAAATGTTTTTTAGATTTTTCTATTTATAAGAATTTCCTAATATTATTGTCATTAATGTCAAGGGCTACGAATTCTAATTTCATAAGGTTTTTTATCACAACACTATCACAAAATATTGTATTTATATTAAAATTTTAATAGATATTAAATATGCAAAATAACATTAAATTTATTAATTATAATAAAGAGGGGAAAAATATAATTTAATAATAATATATAATTAAATAAATAAATAAATATAATATATAAAATATAAATATGAGAATTTTTCGAGATTCTCCAATTCCTCCAAAATTCATGGATTTTATCTAATATATATATTTTAAAAATCCACAAATGTCCACTTATTTATAGGGATTTTGACAAGTAGGACACATTTGAACATCAAATATGACATATGACCAACACATTTGGTAATGGAAGAAAGACACTTGGCTTTTGACACTAAATTTTGGCATCTAACACATATTATAATATTTACAATAATCGGTAATATTTCGGTGGTATTTTTATTTTATTTCGGGTTAAGATTATATCTTATGAAATATTTCATATCTTAATGCAAATCCAAAAATAATATCCTATAAAAGAGTATATAATTACAAAACTTGCAAGCTTAATATAGGAAATAAAAGAGTGTGAATTGAAAACAATAACTTCAAATTGTGAATTTATTATTTGTGTTTCACGACCGCAGTCAGACCCCAATTTCAAATTGAGATTTTATTCTTTCAAAAATAAAAAATAAAATAAATAATAAAAAAGTTGAAAATTTATTGTTTAAGTTGACCGCCGCTAGACTCGATCGAGAGAGAGAAAGTGAGAGAATTCGTTTGTTATACTACAAGTCTTGCACGTTTTTTGTGCATGTAAAATACGACGCCGTTTGACATGCAACAGAACGTCCACCTACATGCAATAAATTAAGAAAAATTTATATAATTTTAATATTGTTGGTCTATTATTGTATGGTCCACAAATATTTATGAAAATATTTTTTTGTGTGAATATTTTTTTAAGATCTAGTTATGTGTTTTTAATTTGCAAATTTAAAATCTAACAAATATGATGTTTTCCTAATTTTCAATATTTTGATCATAAAATCCAAAAAGAACAAGAATGATTATTTTGACTCACGAATAAACATGGTTTAAATGCATACCAAATAAGAATTATTTGATAATATGGAGACCTTTTTTAAATGTGAGATCCTCGACATACTTCTTCAAGATGGTGTCTCTTTTTGAGTTTATCGGATCCCAACTTCTTTTTATTGTGCCGAATACCCTTTTTAGGTTTTGTGGGCTATGATACCATATCAAATAGTATGGAGTTCCATCTCAAAACTAATTGACAATGAGAGAGATAGCCAATATAATTTATTAAGAGTCTAAGGTCTCTCTTGATTTTTAAATGTGAGATTCTCAACAAAAATTTCTCCTTTTTTTTTAACTATAACATGTAATAAAATATTTTCAAAGAATTTCAAAATGTACAAAAAAAGAAAAAAATAGAAAGAAAGAAAAAAAAAAATTCTATTCACTTAGTTGAATTCAATTACTTAGATTATTTAGATAACGATTTTGTTTTTAGTTTTATATTTTTAAAACTATATTTTTTCCTCTTAATTGTATACCATGGTTCTCATATTTATTGATGATATACTTGAATTCTCAGTTAAAATTTAATGAATGGAAATAAATTTTTAAAAACAATTTTTTAGAATTCTCAAATGTTGACTTGAATTTTTAAAATATTAGTGAAAAATGAATAACTAATTAAAAGAAAGAAGTAATATTTATAAACATAATTTTCAAAAAATTAAATGCGGAGCTTACATTCTCCTTTTCAAAAATAATGTGCGTAAATGTATCAATTTTGTAGAGATGTTTATATTAATTAATAAATTATTATTTTACATATATTCTATAAACAAGTTAAAAACTGGTCATATTACTAACACTATATTTCTTGTTATTTTTTTTTTTTATGTTTTATGAATATTTATAAGGTGACAAAATACGTATCTAAAAAAAATTGTTGAATCATAATTTACTACATATTAATTTTTTTTTATTACAATGAGAATGGGATGTATAGAGATAGATGCATATCATGATATACCAAGTATTGAAAAATTTATACAAACATTATAATTTATACAATTATATAAATTTAAAGGTATAATTCGATCAAATTTTAAAATTTATATAATTTTTTTTAAAAAAAATTTAAGAGTATAATTAGAGAGAGTGATTTTTGCAATTTCCCAAAAAAAAAAATATTATTTCTATAGATTAAGAAAAAGGTTGACCTAACTCTTTTATTTCATATGGTTGGTCATCCTCAAAAACACTTTATTAAAGTAATATGTGGTCCCAACACTGTAATACATCTACTTTCTGTCTCTACCTATCAACTTAAAGCATGTCAGATTTTTTTTTGGAAATAAAATAATGTCAGATATTAAAACAAAAGGTTTAAATAATTTTTTTTTTTTTGTCAATTTTATTAATTTCTACAAAATGTTTATTATGATATATATTTTTTAAGTTTTGACCTAATGTATTTTAAGATGTATATTTTGGTTCAAAAGAAACGATTAGCTCCTTCAGTTTTTTTTTTTTTTTTTTTCGTGCTGTCCCAATTTTCCGAACCCAAAATCTACCGATAATAGAAAATTTCTTTAAATGAAATATATTCACAATCTCAATCCATCAATTAAATATTAAATAGATCAATAACTCGGTTTTTAAAACACATAATTTATTAAGATCTCGTTTTATAACTATTTTTTTATTTTATTTTTAAAATTTAAACCTATTTCATCCACATTTTTTATAAAGTTTTGCATCTTTATTAAATACAGTAGTTGAATTTTTAGCTAAATTTAAAAAACAAAAACAATTTTTTAAAAATTACCTTTTTTTAATTCTCAAAATTTGGCTTGATTTTTCAAATATGTGTGAAAAGTATATAACAAACAAATAAATTTGGAGGTAGAAATAGTATTCATAAACTCATTTTTTTTTTAAAAAAAAAAGAGAATACTAAACGGAATCTAAATTAATATTTTAAAAATATGGAGACTAAAATAAATATTTACTTAATTTAATTGAAATAATTATTTTTATAGTATATGGTCAAAATTATTGAGTCCAACCTAACACAACTCATTAGACATATATTAATTCAATTTAATTGGCCAAACTTTCAAATTAATTCCCAATTTTCTCAAAAGAAGAAGGGAAAAAAAATCACAAAAAATAAGGAAACGGGCAATTAAAATGCGGTTATCCAACGAGGACAAGAAGCCATGTTTTTCCAGTACGTAATTCTGGATCCTTCGACGGTCGCCTTATTAAGGCTATGAGCTGGATTAACCAAAAATAAACTATTGAAAAATGAGTAAATAGGAAAAGGAAAATAGAATTCCTTTTTTAAATAAAAGAAAAAGGGAAAATGTAAATGCAAGTGAGTCGAGTCGTGGGGAGCAAGAAAGAGGGGCAAGTCAAAAGCGTCAATAAATGAAAATTGAAAACAAGGGGAAAAAATGCAGAATAGTGAAATTAGGGTTTATTTAGTTAAGGGTGGTGACTGGAAACTGGGAAGCCCCTTTTATTTGAGCGTTTAGGCGGTTTTGCGTAACCTGGTATTTGACTGTCTGCTAAGGTTGTCTGTCTCTGTCCCCTGCCTAGCACGGACCATGCTTGCCACGTGTCATCCATTTGCCGCCACTCTTCTGAACCACCTGCGCCACTCTCTCGCTTACCTGTCCTCCAAAACTATAATCTCAAAATATGTATTGTTATTATTATTACTACTACCACAAATATCATTTTATATTTTGAGTTTTGAATTTTAGATATAATATCAATTTAAATTTTAAACTCATAATTGTATCCGTTTAAACCCTGAACTTTGAGATGATATAATTTAAATCATAAACTAATAATTATATCAATTTAAACCCTAAACTTTTATAAGTGTATCAATTTAAATTCTGAACTTTCATAATTGCATCAACTTAAACTTTCCGTTATGTTTTATTTGGGTACACTTAAGAAAATTTAGGGTTTAAATTGATATATTTATGAAAGTTTAAAGTTTAAATTGATACACTCATGAAAGTTCAAGGTTTAAATTGATAAAATTATTAGTTTGAAGTTTAAATTGATACAACTTCAAAAGTTTAGGATTTAAATTAATACAATTGTTAGTTTAGGGTTTAAATTGATTCAACCTCCAAAGTTCATGTGTCTAAATTGATATTTACCCTTATCATTTATATATGAAAAAACACATTTCATCCTAGATCTTTCTTAATGTAATAATTTAGTGCTTGCTTTAGTTAGTAACGATATAGTTGATATACTTTCAACTTTATAATAATTTAATCTCTAAACTTGGGCAAGTAACAATTTAGTCATATATTTTGATATTTGTAATAATTTAGTCTCTATGATGAAAAATCTCTTCAAAATTATGTGTCAATTTTATTAGGTAATGATTAATCTTTATAGTTTATTAAAAAAATATATCTGAAACGATTTCTCAATCTATATGTGTATGATATTTTATTAAATTTTAATAATATTTTCATAATAAAGACTAAATTGTTATATATTGTAAACTACATGACTAAATTATTAATTATTAAAATTAAATGACTAAATTGTTACAAATTTAAAAGTACAATCATTAAATTATTACCAACAAATATTTATAAACTAAATTATTAAAAGTTTAATAACAAAAAGTGATTCTTAACCTATTATATACAATGAAAGATATATAATTTTAATTCATGAGTCCCTTAGTATTTTTAAATATTTCTTTTATAGTAAGTGTAAATTGAATTAATGTGGAATTTTTCAATTCTACAGCTAAATATTTTGTACTCGCCTTTATGCAATTCATCAAAAAATTATTTTTTAAAAAATATGAAAAAACATTAGTGCATCTATTAAACTTGAAAATATATATACTTTTATCGTAGCATGTATTTCACATACTCATAATTTTACACCTCTATTAGATGATATCCTATTTTAATTCAAGATTCTCATACGATTTTGATTATTATTATTATTATTTTAGCAAACAGAAAATTAAAATATTGTTGAAAATTCTTTAAACTATTGTAGTACTAAATATTTTTCAGTACTCGAGTAGAATAGTCTATTTAAATCATCCATAACTACTTTTTTAATTGTTGTTTAAAATATATATTCTTGAGATGGCTAAAATATAAAATAATATTTTGATCCTCATATTTTGTGATTTTTTTTTTTTTTCAAATGTGAAAATTTAGTTTATGTTCTTTCCCTAAATTTTAAGGTTAATCGTATTTTTTAAGTTTATGGTTGATTCATCAAGAAACTTTTATACTATCTATTAGTCTTTTCATTATAAGAAATATATTCACATGGAGTAGTTCTTTCATGAAATCTATTATTACTATTTAATAAATTTTGAAAAATTAAATTTAATATTTATTAGAAATACAGTGAGTAAAATTGAACATTTAAGTACTAAAATATAATTATACAGGGACAAAAATTGCATTTTAACTTACATATTATTATTATTATTATTATTTAATTATTGTAAATGGAATAATTAAAACTCATTTGGTAATTATTTGATTTATTTATTTATTTTTAAATTAAGCATATTTCATCAACATTTCTTGTAATAGTTTGAATATTTCCTAAATACCATGGAAAAATAAAAACGATTTTTTGAAAGTTATTTTTTTTTTCAAAATTGATTTTATTTTTTAAACTATCAATGAAAAGTATATAATAAAAAAATAGAGATAAAAATAATATCCATACACTTGATTTTTAAAAAAATAAAAATAAAATGATAAACAGACTAGGGGTGGAAACGGTTCGGTTCCGTGGTCAAATCGAATCGATTTTTTTAAAATATGAAATCGAACCGAACTCAACCGATCCGCATACATGCGGTTCGGTTCGGTTTCAAATTCGGTTTTACTCTTTTTTTAAATAAATAAATAAATATATATATATATTAGTTTAAAACGGTTCGGTTTGATTCGGTTTTCGAAAGTGAAACCGAATCGAACCGAATTAATTCGGTTTCAAAATTTCTTCAAACCAGATCGAACCGTATTTTTAGTT
Source organism: Benincasa hispida (assembly GCF_027475165.1). Taxonomy (NCBI): domain Eukaryota; kingdom Viridiplantae; phylum Streptophyta; class Magnoliopsida; order Cucurbitales; family Cucurbitaceae; genus Benincasa; species Benincasa hispida. Next base: position 58,199,873 of record NC_143488.1, read on the forward strand.
TTACTGAGTTTTTAATTCGATTCGATTCGATTTTTGTAGTTTGAATGACCATCCCTAGATCAAATGAGATGTAAAAGTTTTTAATTATAATACTGTTTTCTCCTCTTTCGGGGAAAAAAAAACGGTGGTATCTTTTGAAGGCGCTAAGATTTGGCCAAGATCCGTGAGCCACCTTTTTGTGAATCGAGAGCCTTCTTGGAAGTTCGTCGCCCTTTTTCAATATAAAATTTGAAATTAATGGTTCCATTTGGACCTTTTTAGGTTCTTTTTCAACCATCCATCGAATGTTCCATTTTACTTACCATTCCTTTTCTATTTATTAAGATAATATTTAGGTACCATAATCTATATTTGAGCACAAAGTTTTATTTTATAAATGCACAAATTAACTATGGATAGTTTTACCAAAATTTATGTAAACTAAAATAAATCTTTTTTCAGGAATACAAATTTATCGGAGGTTAAAATTACAAGAATTTTCAAAGTTTTAACATTAAATTAAGTCTTAGAAGAAGTTAAAATTACAACTTCCTGAATTTTGGTGTGCAATTTGATAAATTGAAGGTTTTGTTTGAAAATTAAGGTCAGTTTATCTCGTTTAATAACTATTTCATTTTTTGTTTTTGGTTTATGAAAATTATGTCTATTTTCTCCTCATTTCTTATGATAATTTATATTTTTTTTTAAAAAAAATTACAATTGTTGAATTCTTAGCCAAATTCAAAAATAAAAACAAAATTTTAAAAATTACTATTTTTAATTTTCAAAATTTAACTTAATTTTCTAAATCATTGGTAAAAAGTAGATAAGAAATAAAGAATTTTGGAGGTGAAAATAGTGTTTATAGGTTTAATTTTTAAAAATAAAAAATAATACCGTTACCAAGTGGGACCTAAGAGAGTATCCAACAACTTGAAATTTTTTAGAGACAAATTTGGTTTTTTGTTTCTGTTTACTAAATTAAGCATATATCATCTACATTTTTTACATTGATTTTTCATTCTTAGTCAAATTCTAAAAACAAAAATACTTTGTTTCTCCGAATTTAGCTTGGTTTCAAAAGTAATATTCATAGACTTAATTTTAAAAAACAAAAACAAAAAACAATTGTTACCAAACAGGCCAAAAAGAGTGAACCTTTTTCTCTTTAAATTTATAAATAGAAAAATAAAAAAAACACAAAAAAATAAAGGCTCATTCGTTAATTATTTCATTTTTAATTTTTAATTTTTGAAAATTTAATCTAAAACCCCTCAATTCCTTAATTTCTTATATACTTTTTATCCATCTTTTCAGAAAACCTTAAGCCAATTTTTTAAAACTAAAATAAATAAATAAAGATTTTAAAGCTTGTTTTTTAATTTGAAATTTGGGAAGAATTCAACTTTTATACTAAAAAAAAATATAAACCATTATAATAAAATATCAAGAAATGAACTTAGTTTTCAAAAACACAAAATAAAAAAAAAATACAAAACGTCAACTTACATTTATTTCGATGATGTATTGGATGATACACAATCAATTTATATGAGCGTTATACGCCGACAATAGAATAGACGAATGATCACAAAAATGAAATTTAAAAACATTTACAAACAAGATAACACATATTTGTAACTTGTAATTCTTTTTTTGATTTAAGTGTCACAAATTCTTCCTTTTCCTTTTTTCTTTTTAGATCACAAGGAAATTAAAACAAGTTTTTAATGGCCCGTAAAATTGTACTTAAAAAACCCCCGAAAATTTAAAAAATTGTTTTTACAACTTGCAAGTGGCGTATCTGAGATTAACGTAGAAGTCAGTTTAGAATATTTATATTCTTCAAATTCCAACGCATGAAAGTGATGGAAATTTTAAGAAAGTGACAACGATGTCCCGTGAAATGCATGTGAAATTCTTCTCTCTCATTAGAAGTCGATAAATTTAATTCCTCTTGCTTCACCTTCACAAAAAGGATCATTTTTTATATATTGTTCACCGATAAATTTAATTTATATCATTAATACTCCATGTACACTTAAAATAGAAAGAAAACTCAACAGGTAAAAAGTTAATATTCATGTACACTTAAAATAGAAAGAAAACTCAACAGGTAAAAGTTAATATTCATAGGGAAAGAAATATGATAGAAAGTTAAATACCCAATCGACCTAAAAGCTTAGTAGATAAAAGTAAATCTAATTACCCACAAATATATGAAATTAAAGTTTTAAGGTAAGATTTGAGGAATAAAATTGATGATATTTCTCCGTACGACAGTATCTCCAGCTACTTTTGTTTGACTGGATGGAGACGTATCCTCCAAAATGTTTGGAACTTTGCTCGCTCGGTGGACTACTCCGAGATGTTCGGGAACTGTTTGATTCCTCGCCACCACATAATCCAAACTAGCTTTCAACACTCGAGGACGAGGAAGTTTTCAAAATTATTTGGGCTTTGAAAGCTGTAGTAACATTATCGGCCCATGGGCCCTACTGGAATTAGACTTGGCCCAACTCCAGCACATTCAGAGCCGAAACCAAATTGGCCCATTCCACTTCACACCTTCTCCAAGGTGCAAGATCTCTAAAACAACTAATAGAACACAAATACAAGTAAAATTAAAATTAAACTAAATTAAAAGTTCCCGTTCCTCCCATATTAATTACTTGGAGGTTATGATGATCTGGGCCCCACAAAATGCAGGTGGCAAACATTTCCTTATAACGCAAGCACCTCAATGGGGAAGAGTTTTTAGATTATATTTTCATCTCTTCGCTATGTAATTTTTTCTTTTTCTTTTAAACTTTATTCTATCTACTCAAAATGTACATAAGACCTCAAAAATACAGTTTGTGTTTGTCAATGGCAGACCTTTCACTTCAAGATAGGTTTCTGGCGGGTCTTGGTAAATGTAACATCCCCATTAAGTACTGACCCAATAAATTTTTCGACTTCTTCTTCTGTTATTTCACCTAAATGTGCTGCAAATTTCCCTTTTCGACGTTTGTAAGCGATCAATATTTTATCAGATGACTTGAATCCTGCACCGTCAAATGCATTTAGAAATGATGGTTGCTTTGATGCATCTACAAGAGCATAGGATATGGTTTCCTTTGAGCCAGGCGTAGAGTTCTGCCGTCTTGACAATGTCTTTTGAGACACCTGAAAGTTATTGAGAAGGGAGAGAAAATGTAAGGTATAACTGATAGAAACCAAAACCAGAATCACAATGTGTATTGCAATATAAAAGATAAAGAACTCACAAGATTAACAAGTAATTTGATGTACTTGCACCTTCCAATCTTTATTACTTATACACTAAATCACTCGAACTCTTTTCTTATCAACCGTATTTATAACCAAACTACTCAACAAACTTCTTAATCAATTACTATCATACCCTTAATAACCTAATAAACCCATTTATATCCCGATGGGATTCCTATAAATAACAAAGCAGGCAATCAACAAGCAAAACTGCAGCGGCTTCAGACTATATTAGTACTTCAGGAACGATAAGGCCATGAAACAACTATGGAAGTTTTGGGAAAAACAGAAGGATTGACTAGTTAAATGCCTTTTTAACTGTACCAAATTCACTCTAGAGGCAAATATTAATTAATTGCTCTGAGACTTATGTGCATTTTCATACTTAGAACTCAATGACATTAGTATACAACCTATAAGACGGATTCTATTCAAGATCGTTACAACTACTTATAGGTCAACACAAAAATAGTGTTGAAATAAGAAAGGTAAAGAACTACAAGCAAAAATGCAAAGGCAAAGCAGGCAATCAACAAGCAAAAATGCAGCGGCTCTTTAGACTACATTAGTACTTCAGGAATGATTAGGCTATGCAACAACTATGGAAGTCTCGGAAAAAAACCGAGGGACTGATTAGCTAAATGCCTTTTTACTGTTCCAAAAGTTACACCAACATCACTCTAGAGACAAATATTAAATCATTCCTATTAGACTTAGGTTTGTTTTCATACTGTAGAACTCAAAGACGCGATAGTGCACAACCTATGGGACAGATTCTATAGAAGTAACGTCATGACAACTACTTATAATCACCATGAAACTGGGGTCAAAATAAGAAAGGTAAAGAACTACAAGTTAACCGAGTAGCTTGAGGTGTTTGAGGTGCTTAGATGCTCCCTATCTTGCGGACTTCAACACTCTAGCTTGACCCATCCTATACTACTCCGTACCCCATCCTTTCCCACTCACCCTATTTGTGGCAAATCCCCCCTATCGACCTCCCTACTTTATTACTTATATACTACATTGAGGTTCCTACTCCCCCAATCATTGTGATCTAATCAAATAGTCCATCTATACTTGGTGTTGACAGAATTCTCATAGCTAGTTACCATTAGAGCTTTTGAAATTCCTTGACCAAAACATGAATAAAATGGCAAAGATGTGATCAATTTCCATCCGATCTAACTGTGAAAGTACATATACATAAATGTAAGTGTTCTCACCATATTTAGGATCAATTCCAATTTGTTCCTTGCTTTAGAAGATCTGAAGGCACCGATAACACAAACAGGAGTCTTCTCCCCACAGACAGAATCAAAGTTGGACCCTGTCAATAGAGGGATCTGATTCTCTGCAGAATCAGATTGTGTTTTGGAAGCTGGCCTTGACACTGCCTTCCTGTTCTTTTTCTCAAAACCATTAAGCAAATTACTGAGATCATCAATGGCAGACTTCAAATCCTTCACATTAATCCCTGTTCTAAGAACGTGCCTCTCCCCATTTGATAGCCAACCCACAATAGCAGGAAGTGCGTCAACTCCCAACTTCTTTACAGAAGGATCTGAAACATCCGTGACCTGTGCAATAAAAGTTAATTCCGTTATCAAGGTATGAAAATGAAGCATCTCCAAAGAAATAGCCCACAAAAATGATGGCATGGATACTGCTATTAATTTAATTCACGCACTAATAAAAGTGCTCTGATCAATTAACCAACACTCATTAACAGATACTAGCCCATACAATAATGAGATAATCAAGCAAGCTCAGTTATAAAATACCTCTGTGTCATAGAAACTGAACTGCTTGCGAAACAACCCGCTAAGGACACGCCAGATAACTGGTGTATCCTTTTTGGTTGACAAAAGCATTAAAGTGGGTAGTCTTCCTCCATCGCTGGAAGAAAAATCAAACTGCTTCAAATTGACCCGTTGCGAGAACCTTGGAAAATGCTCTTGACAAAAACTTCTCAAATTCTTCACAGCAACGTCCCCACTGTACTCTACCAAAGAACCCTCGGTGCTTTTTATGTATGAATATACAAATATCCTTGGAGTTCGATGAGGATAAATGCCGAGGTCTTTGCAGAGAGAGGATTCTGAGTCACAATCTATTCTTCCAACCTTCAAATCGAAAGGTAAAACAGAAGATGAGAACAGTGACAAGTCATCAGAAGAACTATTCAATCTTAGAAATATGAGTACTTAATCTAGCACCTTTAAAGCTCCCTGTAACGAACTGGCAACTTCCTCTATGATTGATTGAACATGATCCACCCCCTTCAAAGATGATGTGGTTGGAAACAAAAGCCAAGTCATTCCCTGGTCCACAATTTCTTTCTTAAACACTTGCTTATTAATGACCTTGATGCTTGAGGAAGTTCTAGAACCAGATTGAGCCTTAGAGTGGCTGCCAAAACTACCAAAATTACCCTCATCCTTGAAGCCACCACCAAAAAAGTTGGAGAATATATCCTCCATGCCAAACCCGAAGGGATTTGAACCACTAGGCCCACCAAAGGAAAATGAGAAAGACTGTGAACCTCCCTGTCCACCGGTACTCTGCCATTGGCCTGGCCCAAAGGGCTGCTGACCTTGTCTTCCTGCTCCGTTCGTAAAGAATGTATATCCACCACCTTGATCCTCTGAAGAGCCAGGGCCAAATCCAGGGCTACCTTTTTCATTGCCATACATGTCAAAATTTTTTCTCTTCTCTTCATCTGATAAAATTTCATAGGCTGAAGAATAAAGAAGGTCAATTGTGGTGGAAAACCTGACAATTTTTTTAGCATATAAGAGCAAAGTGAATATTTTGTCATTTTGGTGGAGTAGTAGTTTAACATGACATCAATACAAGACAGCGTTATTTTTTCTCCGACGTTGAACCTCATTAAACAAATTAAATATACATTATTCAACCAAAAATCATCCGACAATTCGAAAAGATAGATAGGGGAAAGAGATGAACTGCAGCAGAAATCCCTGGCCAATAAATACATTAATCAATCAAAGTACCGTTATTGATTTCTTCAAACTTCTGTTGTGCGCCTTTTTTCTTATTCTTATCTGGGTGATACTGAAGAGAGAGCCTGCCAAGGATGCATGGAGACTCTAATAAGTGAGAATGACTAACCCAGAAATGAAGCTTTGAGAATAAATTGTAACAAATCAAATATAAGATAGCAAAATCAACAAAATCCAGCACAATATCAGTCCCAGATGAGATTCAGTGAATGTGAACGCATAACCAATAAAATTCTGCCATGAGCTAACACAACCACACGAAGTTATTTGGAGGGAAGTGAAAGAACATACTTGTGGAAAGCTTTCTGAATTTCCCGCTGACTCGCATTCCGCTCAACTCCAAGAACCTTAATGTAATTCCAAAAAACGCAACAAAAATGACCCATTCTATTACACCATCACAAAATACTCCATAACAAAACACATGTAAAATTCTTCATGTTACAAACAACTAGACGAAAATCAAGCCGAACATCAAAATAAAAAACGTCGATGAACAACAAATGCCAAAATGCATCAATGAGAGAATAACTCAGAACAATCTTCGTTACCTTATAGGGGTCCATCGTTTTGGCTTCTAAAGAACACAGGAAAAGGAACAGAAACGCCATAATGAGAGTGATCGATGCTAAGCGAATCTCCATGTTTGGACCCAACTGAGTTTTGTAACTGATGAGTTTATGAATTGGAATTTGGGAATTGGGAAATGGGAAAAATGGAGGGAGAAATGAAACGATGAGAGGAAATTAATATAGGTTCCTTCCCGCTGTCGACAGAAAGGGAGAAATCCAGAGCCTTCCAATTTTTGCGAAGCAGTAATTTGCTTACGTGGCAGCTCCAAATCATACCACGAAATCTGACCAATGAGAATCGAGAGTTAGCTTATGTCACATCTTAAATCCATGGTTACTCGTCCTGTCTCTCCACTCTTTTAAATGGGCCGGCCCAAGTAGTATATTGTATGGACTTGTTCATGCTGGGCCCACTCAGTTGAGCTCATAATCTAGGATGGAATCCAATAGGTTTGGGCCGTTGATTTATTTGCAAGGGATTTTTACATAAAAAACCATCGTCTTATATTTAAAAAATGTCTTTAATTTTAAAATTTTCGAGAAATTCTTTAATATTATTTTTTTAAAAATTTACCATTTTTTATTATTTTTGTTCCTAATTTTTATATATATTTTTCTATTTTTAAAACTTTTTTGGAGAGAAACCTAATTTAGTATGAAGAGAGAAGATTCATTTGATATGATTTTTTTTCTTCATATTTTTAAATGAAGAGAGAAAATGTATTTATTTATCGAGATTTTTTTCTTTATTTAATTTAATTGGAGAGAGAAAATACATTTAATGGTTTTTTTTTTCTATTTTCATTGGTTTCACGTTTTTTTCTGCAGATTCATGATTATTTAAAATATACATCAGAACATTTTGTTAGGAATTTGAAAATATTATAACCAATATATGAAATATACTATAGTATATAAATTCAACGTTTGACTAAATCATCATATAATACATTTATTATGGAGAGAGAAAATGCATTTATTATTAATTTTTTTCTTTTTCGATTGTAGAGATAAAATACATTTGATATATTTTTTCATTTTCATTTGGGGAGAGAAAATGACATTTATTTTGATTTTATTTTCCATTTCGTTTTTCATGTTGATTTTTGTTATTATGTGAAGTATTTTATTAATTATTGAGGGAGAAAGAACATATTGCATGAGGGAGAGAAATATGCATAGAGGAAATATATATATATATAACGTATGTGAGGGCTAAATTGTAAATAGCCACTTATATTAGTGAAAATAGGGAATTCACTTACATCACTCTTAACGCCTTTTATGTTGAAATTCCTTTTTGTAATCATTTAATTTTTCTTGGCTTTATACACAAATAGATTGGATCCAATTACACAACTGTCTAATGTTTCTGTATGTTTTACCTTAGGGTTGACTGGACAAGTGATTAAATTAAAAAGATTTTTTTTAAAAAAATGTCTAATTATATTTTTCACTCAAAAAATGTCTAAACGCCTCAATTCTTTAATTTATTTAATTTTAAAATGGACAAATATGCCCTTTTGAAAATCTATGTTGTTAGAGGAATTTAAAATGAAATCTAAATATAAAACAAATAGAATGAAAAATAAATCAAATTTTGTAGCCTGCACTAATAAAATCAAAACAAAATCACAATCACATAATGACATAAACACTAGCACAATTAATGTCCACGTTATTTTAAAAAATAAAGAAATACCAAAAACTAAAACTTATACCATATGTACAAATACGAGGTGTATACATTAACCTCAGAGCTAAAATAAATCAGAATGATATATATATATATAAAGATTAACTCATCTAAAACCCAAAAACGAATAAAATCTTTTGGGAGAAAAAAGAAAAAAATCATTTTTTTTTTAAAAAATATAGAAATACCAACAACTAAAACTCATACCAAATACAAGGTTTTCACGTTGCTCTGTTTACCTTGTTTTTGTGTGGACAACCTGTAATTTAATGGAGACAGTGTATAACTCAATGAGGATTAAATAAAAAAAATAAAAAAATAATCTTACTCTCGAGGAAACAAACTATACATTAAACTCTATCACCCTAGGCGTTTCCACCCGCACTTAGTTAAACTGTGATCACACATAATAATCTCTAACCCATCAATCAAACCAACATACCAAACCTTTCAAATCAACTAATTGACATAAACCATTACATTTTCCCCCTTCATCTATTTAAAGAAGAAAAAACATAAACCTAGATCCCCTACAAATACACAATATTTGTTATACCCTATAGATGTGTGTTGCTTGATGCTACGTGCGTAGACAGTGTATTTGTAGGTGCCAAACCCTTTAAAATAATTAACATAAACAAAGAGTTTTTGTGAGTTGTCTCCTATCTAAAATCATCATTGCTGCTTAGATTTGATCGTTGGTGCGACTATCGCTTGAGTTCATCCTATTTCGTTATAGATTTGCCTCGTTGAACAACCCACTAACTCCCCCACCGCAATAACCGCCTAGATTTGAGTTCTTCTCACCGCTCCTCCATTTGAATGCCACTGCACATATTTTGCTCACTAAAATCCATTGATCGTGGGTTTCTCCATCGTTTATTCTATTGTCTTCCACTTCCAGTTGCAAAAGCTACATAATTCCAAGTCGAAAATTTTTTAAAATGCATTTTGTATGTGACGACCCAACTTTCTAAGATATCTGATAAAGCGATTACTTTGTGTATACTTAACTTGTATATAAACATTTGCATTAAATACATGAAAAGGTTGCTTTATTAAATAAAGAATCAAAACAAAATTTTCTGCTCAAATTTTCATAACATATTGAATCAGGTACCCCCAAAACATAAATTTTAAAATAAGAAAAATTAGCTGAAAAAAAAATCTCTAACACCTAAACTCTATCAAAATCAAGTTCATGAAAGAGAAACAGTAAACCATGAACGAGATACAAGAACTATATGCGGAAGTGTCTGTCTAGTCTTTTTGTCACAGGTTCCTCTTGTTAGTTGTCCGAGTATCCTTCTCCTTACCTGAAAAACATGTGAACATAGAGGTTGAGTATAAAATACCCAGTAAGTGACCACATTGTCAAGATCAGGCTATGCAGTGAATGCCTAGGGTTAGTAGGACATACATACTGTAGTTGTTTCTGAATGACTAACTAAGGGGACAACCTATTTCGCTCTAGCTCACATGTCTAGTGGCTTGATGATACACTATCAAATAATGAAAAACATGAAAGTGAACCTATCGATTCGCAGAATTGTAACATGCAAATGAACTTGTCGGTTCACGCATGTTTAGTGGCCTGATAACGCATCGTCAAATAGGAAACTGAACTTGTCGGTCCACTGGAATAAAATATGCCTCAGGCGAGATGGTAGATCACCCTTACTGATCTAACATGCATCACATATATAAATCTCATAAGTGGTCTCATATCACAAATCATATTATAACATATAGATCTAATATGCTCATGATCCTCATAATTTTCATGCGTCAAAAAGGGTAACACATATTCCAATTCATGCTACCAAAATCTAATAAGTAACATGATAATTTTGAACTTGGGTGCCTAGTATGAAGACACCCGTAACAGTATCACCTATCTCAAATTAAGCTCAAAAGAAAAAAGAAAAAAAATATTATGGTAATTAACTCCACAAAATTTTCGATTTGGAACCTTATAACATAATCCAAATTTTAAATTTAAATCTTCAAGTCAAATTCCAAACACCACTTAACCAAGTAGCTCCAACTTGAAATACTTACAAAAAAAACTTTGTTGAACCCACCTAAAATCGTTCTCCAAAACTCCAGACAACAAATTTTCAACCTTAAAACTTATTCAATGCTTGAATCTAAGGTCAAACACATTAGGTAAAACAAGTTTAGTCCAAAAACTTAATTGGTAATCAACCACAATCCAAAGACTTCATGGAAACCCCAAAAAACTCACCAATCCTTTGCCAAACAAAACATAATTCGCTGGGCAGTGCGCTTACGCCCCCAAAAACTCCAAATCACCCTTCAAATGCCATGAGAACAAAGAAATTAAACCCAACACATAATGAGGGTTCAAGAACCACTCAAGAACATATCCAAAAACTTACCCAACCCTCAAGATCTAGCGAGCGACGGCGTCATGGTGGATTGTGTAGGGAGAAGCGGCTGACTCTCGGCACGCGACGGACCGGCAACGCAAGGCCAATGGCGACTGGGAACGAGTGCATGGCTGGCTGATGTCCATGACTGGCTGGTGTCCATGACTGGCGCACAACTCAATGGCAGTGATCGATGGCGGAGACCACAGCTAGGCGTCGGCTGGGTTGAGTGACAGACAGAGGACTGTGCAAAACACTGATGTGAGGTGAGGTGGCTAGTGCTTTGATCAGCTGGGAGAAGGTCCCGGCGGCTGAACCCACACGTGAAAAAGATGAATTCCCTTCTTTACTTCTGTTTTTTTAACCTTTCACGCTAACCTTTCACACATATTTTAAACCAAAATTCTAATTACTTTTATCTATCTATCTATCCATCTATATATATATATATATATATATATACTTATATTTCATTTTCCTTTTCCCTTTCCACAACAATTCCTCAAATTCTAAATCAACTCATTTTTTTTTTTTCCAAATCCCAATTAATTCCTTTCAAAATTTCAAAATCAAAATTTAACCTCAAAACTCAAAATAATAACTAAATAATTTAAGATCATTAAATTTTTAAAAAATTACCTTAAAATTGGGTTGTTACATTTTTCCCTCCTTAAGAAACTTTGGTCATCGAAAGTTTTAATCCTAAAAAAGTTATGGATACCGAGTCCTCATCTCATCTTCTCGCTCCCAAGTTTCTTCCTCGAACTGATGATTCTGCCAAAAAACTTTGACTAAAGCTATATCCCTATTGCCCAATGTCTTCACTTCTCGAGCCAAAATTTTCTTAGGTTGCTCTTCATAACTCAAGTTCTCATTCACATACAAGAGCTTGTAATCTATCACATGAGACGGGTTTACTACATACTTCCTCAACATGGAGACATAAAAACCATTATGAACTGTAAAGAGACGGTGGCAATGCTAATCAATATGCGACAAGGTGTTAGGTTTTGAAAAGAACTATATTTTCTATATTGATTCCCTCAATTCTACTTCAATTCTTTGCTTAAAATGTATATTTTATAGGTAAAATCCGATTCCGACATCAATGGAGTCATCCCAACAAATATGGAGTCAAATCAACCCAAAATAGACCAAAAGGACACTTAAAAAGAAGATCAAAGCCAAATTACCAATCTACCTCTTAGCTAAAGCAAATCAGCACACTTCAGCAATGCTTGAAGCGTCGCAACTCTCCCAAAACAACATAGGTCAATGCTACTCCAACACTACAAGATAGAATGCATCATTTTGCTGCGAAACAAGGCAGCATCATAATGCTCTACGCAACATTGCAACGCTCCCGAGAATGATGAAAAAATAAAAATGCTAGCGTGCGTGCCTAAGCAAGGCAGCATTGGACTCCACAATCATAGGGTCGTAATGCTGCGACCCTTTTTAGTAAAAATTCTCCAGTTTTCAGACTTCAAAGGGGGAAGAACTTTAGACAAATTTCTATTCCCAAGAACACTAAGATCTATTCTTTGTAAGTTTTAGAGATTAGAGAGATTCTGTCAAAATTACTTCATTCTTGGTACAAATTATGCAATTTTCAATGGATTTCTTGAAGAATTTACATCTCCATGAGTAGGTAAGTCTTTTTCTTGGGGATTTATGTAGATTAGTATTTTCTTGAGATTTTTCTTTGAATTCTTTCATGTAATTACTTGTTCTTGAATGTTCGTGCTAAAATTTTGAATAAAATTGCTTAAAGATGAGTTGACAACTCAAATTTGATCAATTTTTGTATGCAAAATTACATGGTTCTATAACAAAATTGTAACTAGCTTGCAAGAATTAGTAATCTTGATAGAAAAATTGATTTCTTTTCCTATTTTCTTGAAATAATCTACTAATTTCAGAACATTCATACAATCAATCTTGAATTTTTCAGTCTTTTGATTTCAAGAATTGACATAGTTAAGAAAACCCATGAGTTTAATGCAATTTAGGGACTAATTGTGGAATGTCTCTAGGAAGCAATTAAGAACTAAATTAGAGTTAATTATTTAATTTGCTAATTAGAGCATTATGATACTTTCTTAATGAACTATGGAACAACTTAATTGCTTGATTTTTTTAAGTCCATGATAGGATTTGCTAAACCTATATAAAATCCCCCAGATTTATTTTTCCATTGAAATTTATTACATAATCTCTCTCATTTCTCCCATAACTAAAATTTTCCTACCAATTATTATCTTTACTTTGATTTTTGTTAGTTTCTTTACAAACAACCCTCCTCCCCCCAATTGTTATCTTTTCAAATTCAAAATTCACTTTTTGGCAAGTTTATAGAGGTTCCCTTAGGATCGACCTCTTACTCCACTATTGCTACGTAGTAGTTTTAGTTATAGTTTGAGCCTTATAAATTTCATTTGTTTTTGGTTAGATAGAACTAATTGTTAGGGTTGATGCCTTAAATCTCGTTGGGTCTTATAGTTTGTAAACACTTGTATGAACAAACATTTGTGATTTATAATATATGATATTTTATTCACATTGTCTATGAAATATATGATATTTTAGTTGCATTAACCACAAACCAATAAACTTAGATCCAGGGTTATCGTTGTAATTTAAACATGTATGTGGAGGCATACAAGTGGATTCTGTTTAAGTGATAACCTAAATGGTCTGTAGTATATGGATAAGGCTAGGTACCTTATCCTATCCTGGTGACACTACGAGTATGGCCCACTTTGTAGGTATTACAATTGTTGTAAAGTGCTACAAATGATCTGATCCTGATCATTCGTGTATTAGATATGCAAACGGGGATATTCTATACAAAGAAGTTTGTATAAGACTAGACCACGAAATGTTTGGTCTCGTTATATAACGCCATTCATAATTGAGACTTTCATTTCACTAGGATGACCATAGGAAACATGACCTTAATCCTGAGTCAGTTGTGAACTCCTGCCTATGAGAGCAGTCCTTTGATTTGCATGGGTGAGAGTGGCTAGATTGCAGACTCAACAAACCTACCATTTTGGAGATTCGTTTGATTGGGGAGTTGGGAACTCAGCTACACAAGATGGAATTCACTCCTTCCCCGAAGCAGGGGTAAGTAGATAAATTGCTCCCTTAAGGGCTGATTTTAGGGCTTGAACAATGTAGTGCCACACCTTCTCTTGCCACACCCTCTCTTGGCCCGAGAGGGGTTTAGTCATAGTAGAACTATGATATATTATTCATTAGAGGGATCAGTGGTACTTAAGGAGTTAGATGTAACTACAGGGGCAAAACGGTAAATTGACCCAGTTGTACTTATGAGCGATTTGTGAAGGGTCATCGTACTGTTGATTGGCTATATCCAATGGACACAAAAATATATCTGTAGTGAGAAGAGTGCAACTATCGGTCTTTAGTGGAGTGCCTAACAGTTAACAGATGGTAGATAATGTGATTAAAGAGTTATTCACATACCGTTGGAGCATCAAGCTACAAGTCCATGAGGTCCCCTTGGTAGCTCAATGGATTTATGTTGAGAATAAGTTTTTGGGTTAATTTAATGTTCAAATTAATAAGAGAGATTTTGATTATATATGATATAATTAAATTAATTAAATTATATATGATATAATTGATATAATGTATTTGATACATTATTGTTTATTTGAAGGAACTAATACTTGAATATGATTCAAATATATTTTCTATGAATAAGATTCATAGTTATTAAATTTGATATAAATATGATTTATATTAAATGCCATAAAATAGAGAAAAAGAACTACGGTTTATATATTGTATATGATGCAATATTAAAACTATATGTTATAAATATGATATGATAAGTTAGTTATCATATTTATTTATATTTATTAATTATTTGATGATTAACTTCTTTTTCTCCATAACTACCCTTAGTGGGTAGTTATTTAGTTTTATGGAAAATTTGGGATAAAATGAAATTTGATTTCAAATCTCAAGGTATAGACGTGATTAACAATCGAGTGACTACATGATCACTTTGATAGACTATACGATAGCCTCATTATCTAAACGATCGAGTAAGAAGTCTATACGATAGTCTTGTTCGTCTACACGACAGTATTATTCCCTACACGATCGTCTTCCTCCTCCACACCAAACCTTCCCTCTAACCAAAATAAGTCAGAGCCCACCACTCTTGGATTCTCACACCGAGAATACCAAGGTATCCAAGTGGTAATGTTCTATTTGGTTTGAGGACCAAAGTTGATGCTTGCTGCTTGTTCGAGGGAGTTCGTGACTTATTCGTTGCGTTGGTGAACGAGTTTGATCGAGGGATTACTTGAAGAAGGGTTCTTCAAAAGTGTAATCTCTTGATCCTTTGGTTTTAATTTCAAAGCATGTTGTAATTTAAGATTTATGATGTTTGACTGTAAATGTATGCATTCGATCACAATGGGATTTGGAAGATCTGCTCCCGCTCAAAGGTCCTCTGTAAATGGAGTTCCTTCATCAATGACACCTATTTTTAGTACCGAACAAATTGGCGCAGTTGTTAGGAAACCGTGTAATTGACCTTTTAGAATTTTGAATTCCTTTTAAAAAGATAAGAGAAATAATAAACCCAAAAATAGTAGGTTTGATTAAGCTTATCTTTTGTGCATAACCTGCTCCTCTCGGAGTGTTCTTTTTTATTTTATTGTAGACATTGATCGTGAAGAGAGGAGACTTTGAAAGGAAAGAACAAGAGGTAGAGAAGAAGAACTTGAAGAGTTGAATCAAGAAGAAGAACAACCTCAACCAAACAACATAGGCGAGGCAAGAGAACAAACCTTGCAAGAACTAGCGGAGCCGAACTTAATCAACAACCTTTGTGCATCGGTATCCGGAGACGACCATCCCATTTGAGCTCAAATTGGGGCTTATTCATCTCTTACCTGCTTTCAGAGGGCAACCCGACGAAGATCCGCATAAACATATGAAGGAGTTTCATCCAGTATGTGATGGAATACGCCTACACGAGGTAACACAAGAGCAACTCAATCTTAGGGCCTTCCCTTCTCCTTGAAGGATATGGCCAAAGATTGGCTATATTATCTACCAACGGGTTCCATAACTACTTGGAGCAGTTTGAAGAATAAAACTTTAGAAAAATTCTTTCCGTCATCTAAAGCTCATAACATAAGAAAATAAATAGATGGAATTAAGCAAAGTGTAGAGGAATCTTTGTAAGAATACTGGGAAAGATACAAACAATTGTATGCTTCTTTTCCACATCACCAAATATCTGGACAGTATCTAATCCAATATTTTTACTCAGGTTTACTTCCATCGGAGAGAAGTAACATTGATGCGACCGCCGAAGGAGCTTTAGTGGATAAAACACCGATTGAAGCAAGCCAACTCATATCAACAATGTAGAGAACTCTTATAATTTTGGGACAAGGATTTTTTTATCATACTTTTTCTCAATCTAGTGAAGTAAGTGAGCTAAGGACGTAAGTATCTAATCTAGTTTCCCTTTTTACTCAGGTTGCCCAATGAGGCCTTCCTCAAGTCAAAACATGCGAAACGTGTGGATTAGCTAGACATACACTCGAGGCTTGTCCACAAGCCCAAGTCAATGCCATTGGAAGATTTCAGAATAAGTACGACCCCTAGAGCAAACTTATAACCAAGGGTGGTGAGATTATCCCAATTTCAAATGGGGATCTCAAGGGCAATATGAGAAGCGGAGGCAATCTTCTTCAAGCTCCTTAGGTATGTCTCTAAAGGACTTAGTGAAATCCTTTGCTAACCACTCCTTAAAATTTCAACAAGAACTCCATAATTTGCAAAAGACAACATATAACTTCAATAAGAAACCAAACAACTTCAACAAGACACCAAATCCTTTCAACAAGAGACTAGATAAGGCTTCTCAAACTTGGGCATACAAATCACGCAACTTGCAACTATAGAAATCAAACTTGAGAGTAAATCATCCAACAAGCTCCTCGCTCAGCCAGAGCATGCAAATGTAAGCGCTGAAAGAACTCTAGAACTAGAGAACCAATGAGTAGAAGCGGATCATTCCAAACTCCATTGAGAAAGAACACATACATCTACAGTCATACAGTAACAGTTATGCATAAAGAATAAATTACAACATGGTTCTTAATGAAATACAAGGGATCGAGTATAATACTTTGCAGAACTCTTTCTTCACATATTGCCCTCGATCAGTCTCAAACGCATCCAAACAAGAACTCGAACGCAACGATCAGAACTCGATATCTACGAACAATTGGAAGATCCTCGATCACCAATGAGTAGAACTCAATCCTTGATCCTCGAACAAAACTCGACACTACCACAAGGTTACCTTGGTATTCTCGGTGTGAGAATCCAGGAGTTGTAGGCTCTGTATGATTTTGGATAGAGGAATGAGGGAGGTAAACAATCGAGTAGACGATCGAGTGTGCGAGCAATCAACCATGTAGGAGAAGAAGCCTATCCTATAGACGATACTCGATCGTGAAACAACGAGTAACTATCGTATAGTAAACTCGATACTTGATCGTTTAGGCTCTAATACTATCGTTTAGTAAAACTAGTTTTTACTCGATAGTTTTTCTTGTGAGATGATACAACTGAATGATTTGAAAAACAATTTTTTCTTTTTATCTCACAGTTGCCATAAAACCGCAAATAACCTCCTACTCAAGTCAGTTATTATGAAAAAGATTTATTAATTATCATATAATTAATAAATTATAAATAAATACAATAACTAACTTATCATTTTATATTTATAAACTATAGTTTTAATATTGCATCATATGCAACATATAAACTATAGTTCTTTTTCTATTTTATGGTATTTAATATAAATCATGTTTATATTAATTCCTTCACTCAAATAATGTATCAAATACATCATATCAATTATATCACATATAATTGAATTAATTTTAATTATATCACCTATAATCAAATTTCCTCTTGTTAATTTGAATATTTCAAACTAACCTAAAATCTGATTCTCAACTTGAACCCATTGAGCTACCAAGGGGACCTTATGAACTTGTAGCTTGAAGCTCCAACAGTACGTGAATAACTAACTAATCTCTTTAATCACGATATCCATCATCCGTTAATTGTCGGACACTCCACTAAAGACCGATAGTTGCACTCTTGGCACTACAGATATATTTCTGTGTCTATTGGATATAACCAATCAACAGTGTGATGACCCTTCACAAATCGCTCGTAAGTGCAGTTGAGCCAATTTACTATTTTGCCCCTGTAGTTACATCTAACTCCTTAAGTACCACTGATTCCTCTAATGAACAATAAGTCATAGTCCTACTATGACTAAGTCCTCTTTTCCTAAGAGATGGTGTGGCCACTATGTTCAAGACCCGGAATCAGCCCTTAAGAGTGCAATTTATCTACTTACCCCTACATCGGGGAAAGAGTGAATTCCATCTTATGTAGCTGAGTTTCTTGCTCCCCAATCAGACGAATCCCTAAAATAGTAGGCTTGTTGAGTTGGCAATCTGGCCACTCTCACCCATACAAATCAAAGAACCGTCCTCATAAATAGGACTTCCCAATGTAAAAGTTAAACAACATGCAGCGGAAGTATCAAGGATCCATAAGCATTCTAATTCATTAATCTGGGCAAAAACTAAAGCATGCTCTGCATAAAAAATGAGTTTTCAGAACATACCTTTGATGAACTCTCCAAGAAAATGTTTGTTCAGCTGCTATCTTCACTTGATATCAACGTGAACCACCTCAAAGCCTTCACTACTATGCTCTTGGAGCTTTAGACAGAGTTGTGAGACTCAAGAACAACTTGAAGACGTGAAGAAACAAGAAAAGCTCACAGCAGCAAATTGAAGAAGACAGTTTCTTCTTCACCAAAATTTTTTTCTCAAAATTCTGTATCTCTTTTCTTCTCCAACAACTTCAATCTTCTTTATAAATTTAAATGAAAATGCAAAGTGATGGAGTGCATGGCTTGTAGCTCATGCTTGGAGAATTAAAGTAGAGAAGATAATGGTTTTTGTGTGAGTATAAAGATGATGGTAATGGAGAAAATCCATTTTCCATTTTGTGCAACCATGCAAATTGTTTTTCCATTTTCTTTTTAAAACAAAAAATGATTTTAAATCATTTTTATTCAAAATTTATTTTCTTAAATTAATTTCATAAATTAATTAAAAAAATTAATTAATTTAATATCAAATATTAAATTAATTTTTGCACAATAATCATCTTTATATATTTAAATCATATTTAAATATTTATTTTCTTGTTCTATTTAATTTGAACGTTTCAAATTAATTTCTCAAGCTACCCTAAAGCTTACCCATTTACGAGCTAGTAGGGGGATTTCGCGGACCTATAAATCATGGGCTCCAACAATCCGAGATTAATGGACTAAACTCATTAGATCGATCTAACCCTCATTCGTTAACTAATGGGTGATTCCACTAAAGCCCATAGCTGAACTTCCCTCACTGTAGATATATTATGTCCACTTGATTTAACCATGATTAGTAAGTTAACCCTTCATAGGTTGCTCATAATAACAGCTGGGTCGAATCTCTATTTTACCCCCGTAATTACCTCTTGTTCCTTAAGTTCCACTAATCCCCTAATGAACAATTGATTTGTGATCCAATCAACAAATCGAATCCCTTTCAGGCCAATGAGAGGGTGAGACCTCTTGATTCTGGGTCCCCTAATCGGGTAGGAGTGAATTCTCTCTTGCACCCTATGTTCCCAGCTATTCATCCGGTCTTATCTCCAAAATGATAAGTTTATTAAGTAGAGGAAATTGGTCTACTCTCATCGTTTATAGATCAAAGAATAATCCCGAATAAACAGGAGTTCATAGTTAGCTCAGGATTAAGGTTAAGTTACCTAGGTTATCGCTTTGAAATAGTCAGACTTAAACAATAAACAACATTATAAAGTAAGAGTGACAGGTTTCGTGGTCCGATCTTGCACAAAACTCATTTGCACAGGACACCCCCACTCCTCATGTCTCAACATGCACGAATTAGGATCACTTCGTATGTAGCATGTGTGGATACGAAAATGTATGTTTGTTATGCTGTGTATGTTTTGTATCGCTTATGCACACTACTGATGGATGCATTATACAAGTTTATGTTGCCATAAACTTGTAACGAAAAAAAAAATATTATTATTAATCTTTATCTTTATGGACAATGATGAATATGAATGTAATGCAAGTTCATGTCCCCAACTATTGTGCTAATGAATGAATGAAAGTGCTCTATATGCGCTCAAGTGCTTTGCGATAAAGATATTATGCGATACTACGTTCTAAGTGTATGCGTTGATAGTGATATGCTCATAGTATGCGATGAAGTAGTGCGTGTCACAAGTTTCCTTGAGCTGAAACCAAGTATAATTCCAACGCAAGTTTCTCAAAATGATCTGAGGTCGAACACAGGGATTGTTGTCGTTAAATGCGATACTAATGTGATATATGCGACCGGTTATAATAAAGAATAAAGAATTTTAGTTTTGCAGAAATATAAATTGCGCTGAAAGTAAAATGCGTTGATAAAGTAAATTTCTAAACTACTATGATACAGGGGGTCGAGGACTGGCTGTGAAGTTGTACAAAAGAATCTATGAATATGATGGCAAGTCTTATGAATGAGGAAGAAAGAGAATGAGTAAAGAGTAAAAACATCGCAAGTTCATCAATCGCGTTAAGGACGCAACTAAGGTTCCGCTTTCCGTTGGCGTGCACCTTTCAGTGATCGGCCGCGTTCCCATTCGTCTATGGTGAAACAGAGATGAAGGTGATGAACGCAAGGTTGTTTCCATCTCTGGAAATACTTCTCGCTTTAGTTAATGCATTCTTCTAACCTTTTCTCGATAGGCGGAATAACATCTTCATTTCTGCTCTCACAGGTGAAGATGCCAGCGAGCATGCTTTAGCTAAAATTAATTGATTACCTTAACACAGATTAACTCACTCGCTTAATTCTCCCTTTTTACCCAGGGAATTAAGAACACATCATGGAGAAAATGGATGTTAAATGTATGGAAAAAGACAGAGAGATGATAATGATGACGATGATAACATTTAATTCTAAATATAAGCGTTTGATACATGATTGTGAATGAGGGATTAAAGAAGATGAACACAAAAGATGAATTAAAGAATAGGAACAAATACGGAAAGAGTATCAACGTCTTGACATAGATCCCGATCAGAGACTTGTACTTACTGGTGTATGGAATGTAGTGGAGAGGAAAGCTTCCCTCTCAGGCTTGCTTTCTCGGTAGAATTGACCTTTTGCACAGAGCTTCAGCTTCGGGAATCGGAAGAATTGCTTGCTCGGAGACTCATTTTTCAGCCTTGTCTGATAGTTCTCCTGGATTTACTCTGTAAAGTCTCTTCAGACCAGCCTTCTTTTCCCCGTATGTTCAAGGAAGCTATTTATAGACAATACCTTGGCTCTTTGAATTTGTGGTCCTACTGTATAATTCTGATAATTTCTGCCATGGCATAATGGAAAATTCCTCTCTGCTCCATGATCAATCTGTCAGAATTGCACAACAGAAAGCTATACACTTGTCAGAATTGTCCGCGAATGCGTTGCTCTTCACATCTTCGATCGATCGCCACATGCAGTGTTGTTTTTTATTACCACATGCGGTTGAAATGCATTGATCTCTAGAGTCCATGATTGATTGTCGCATGCGCCATCATTGCGTTGATCATTTCTTCGTTCTTGATCGATTGGCGCATGCGATGTAGATGCGTTGTACATTTTGTCTTCGAGCCACTAATGCATCTAGTGACCTATTTTCTACAAAACAGAGACTGAAACATTCTATTTCGCCATCACAATGGGGTTAGTGGACATGTTTACGACATTTCATAATTTTCATATTTCTCAACCAATTCTTATACTATCGACGAATCTTTCCTCTCTTTTTGCCACAATATCTATATAAAACATCACAAATAACTTGTATTTCTACAAGTTATCATAGCACTTTACAACACTTTGTAACAACTACAGAGTAAGCCGCATCCAATAGTGTTACCAGAATAAGGTACCCAACCTTATTCATATACTATAGATCAATTTGACTATTTACTTGAACCTGATCTACTTGTATGTCTCTACATAAAGTTCAAGTATTCATATAATATTCAAGGGACTTAGGTTTATTGGATTTCTAAAAAACAATATATTCAACAACTTTATCGAATTCTCAGAATAAGTTCTAATGTTTACAAACCACGAGTTTTAGGACATAAAACCCAACAAACCCCACTTGGACTAAAACTCCAGTGGTAACTTATATATCCGATATAGAAGACTGAGTTTCTAAGTTTTATAGAGAAATACAATAAACTAGGGCATCCCATACCCATGGTTTTATCATTTGGTTTCTCATACCTGATATTTCTCCCACTTGCCCTAGGTTATTAACCTCTGGTATTTCTAGTCTTACTAGATGATTCTTAAACACTTTAGCCGAGAAAATCATTGTAAACATATTAGTATACAAATAGGTTTCTTATGGAGAATTCATCTATTTCTCAATAATGGCTAGGAAGCACATTTTCCTGCCACTACATTGAGGTACTCTTAACTCTTTGATTAAGATGGTCTGACCTACCTTAACAACTCTTGTTAACAGTCAGAGCTAGAAATCTTAAATTTATTATACTTCGATCTTAGCCATTTAAATATCTGAATATTTGCAGATGACTATTAACAATTTGATTCTTAACAGAAGTGCTATGAGATAGAACAAACATATTTCTTGAAAAAACATTTCATTCATAACAAAAAAAATATGTATAAAAGGTTCATTGCAAGATTTAACAAAAGCAAGTAATTTACATCTTCATCAGCAACTTCTCTTACTAGATGAGTAGAGCAAATGGTCTCCAGGATCTAAGTAGCCTGTTTGCCTTTCTCTGCTCTTTTCTCTGCAAGATATTTAGGGCAATTTCTCTTCCAATGCCCCAGCTCGTTGCAGTGGAAACATTTTTCTTTCTCTACAGCGGTTTTCTTGCTCTTCTTACCAGCAGGCTTTTTCCCTTTCCCTTTGTCTTCTTCTCTGGAATACTCTTAGTCTACAAAGACGAGGCAACTTCAGGCTTAGAGGACATTCCTCTCTTCTAAAAAGAAGCAACATTTACTTCTGGTACTGGTTCCAAACACTTAGTTCTTAACATGGTCTGAAAAGCCTGCAACTCATTAAGCAGAGTTGTCAAGTTGTATTCAATTTTATTCATCAAGGCATTGGTATAAAATTGCAGAAAACTCTTCGGAAGAGATTCTAGAATAAAGCCAACTTGACTTTTCTCATCCATCATAGCACCGTTCACTTCAGCCACATTAAAGTGGACCATCATGTCCAGGACATGTTCACGAACATTGGTCCCCTCTTTCATGCGACTATTGTAAATGTATTTGATAGCATCATGCCTCAGAGAAAAGGGCAACTGTCCAAACATCCCTCTTAGAGATTCCATAATCTCTTTGGCAGTGTTCATACCCTCGTGTTTTTTCGCTAAAACATCAGACAGGCTGGCGAAAATATAAGCACGGGCTTTATCATTTTCCCTGATACATTTATCAAACGCTTCCCGAACAGTTCAGTTGGTATTTGAGCTAGGAATGGGAGGACATTCCTCTGTTAAGACAAATCTCAAATCGTCTATCGTGAGTATTATATTCAAATTTGATTTCCAGTTTACATAATTGTTCCCAATCAGTTTATCCGAAGCCAACAATTGTATAATAGAACTCGCCATTCTGAAATTATAAACAAATTTTATAAGTGAATTGTTTTTAAATCCAATCAAGTAGCAAAGTGATAATGTACCCATAATCATTATTTTTTGCAACGATACTTAAGTGATTTAGAACAAATGCTACCATGGGGTAGTCAAGAATTCCTTCACAAAAGTAAGACAGTTCTTGAACAAATACTATCTTCAGAATAACTCATATTCCGGTAGTCATTTAGTTATCGTTTTCGGTCAAGATCATTACTAACACTTAGTAAGTCTTGTAAGTGTGGACCCGCCATTTTCAGATCTTACAAAAGGGTATGAGTATGCCTCCGAAATAGAAGAAAATACCCAAGACGGAACTGTAAGACCCTATTCATTTTACAGAAGCCTGGGTTGTTCCGAATCCTATGTTACAACCCTCTGTAGGGTACGTCGCAATTAACGACTAGCTAGTGCCGCATGAAAAACGACAGCAAGCGCAACATAAGAATCTCACAGTTCAAACTAACGACAGCAAGCGCATTCACCTTGTTATTGACCCATTGATGCTTTATTTTATGCGGTTAAATAATGAAAGGAATTTGTGGTGATGGAAAATGCGTTGTGCAACAAGTTTTCTCAATAGGATCCAAGTATAAATCCTACTGAGTTTCCTGGTAAGTCCAGGGTCGAACTCAGGGACTAAGGAAAATAATATGCGGCAATAATTTTTAGATTACTTTGCGGTAACCAATAAATCAAAGAGTTGTTGGGTTGTTGTTTACAGTATGTATGCGGCAGAGTTAAGAAAATAGTTAATAATACGGAAGATGCGATGAATATGCAGGGGAACGGGTTGAGAAGGGTTCAACTAACACATGCGATATATGCGATGATGTTTATAGGACCTACATATAAGCCTCTATTCTTGTCTATGTGATGACGATTGACACACACATACAAGGCGACCGTATAATACCATAACCTATCTCTAGGGTGCATGCGATGCATGTTGACAAACAGAGCTTATCTCTAAGTCTCTATCTCTTGTTTATGTAGATCTAATCTTGCTCTCTCGAGTCTAGATTCTAACCTAGCTCTCTCAAGTCGTAGGTTCTTTCTTTAGACTCTCTCTCGAGTAGCTCTAAAGTGGTGATGGGCACAACATAAGACAAGATGATCGCATGCAATGAAAATCCTAGGTCATGTTAGCTAAGTTCTTCTCAACCCATTCGATAAATTTAGCTACTCATGCGTGCTTTTAAGAGAGTGAACAGATGTAGATAAGCAAGTTCCATTTTATAGATATAGAATTGAAATACAGAATAACAATGCGGAATAAGAATAAAGAGCCTGATAGCAATCTCTTATTTCCCAAGGCTTTTACACTGTTCTTCTCTACTCTGCTCAAAAGATAATCTTGCTCTTGCAAGAGTCGGACCTCTCTGTTTTTCCACGCCTCCTGGGTTCTCTCTCGAGCTGACCAGGGCGATTTTCCAACGTCTCTTCCCTTCTCTTGCTCCGCCTTCTAAGTATAAGAACACAATGAACAAGGCTGCTTCTATCTATGGAGAAAATTATCTAACTGAACGAACTCCTTTACTGAAGGCGGCCTCTGATATTAATAGAGCTTTGGGGTGAAAGGTTCATTCTCTCTTATGATTGCACTGATAGGATGACATTAATTATCTGTCTGATGCGTCGAATATTTGTCACCGAAAAGTTGAGTGTACTTACTACAGTAGTTCATTAGCGGCTTGTCAACTTAATTCGGAATCGACTGTCATCAGCTTTCTGTCCCATCGTGATTTATTACGCTCTTCACCCAGATGCGCCACCAAGATGCGTCGACTCTATGCGGCAACCTTCTTGAGCAAATATTCACGAGCATATATGATCGCATAGCCTTGCGTCAATGCAATCTCTTAATGCGCTTGGCAGTTGATTTCTTTGGATCGCATTTTTCGCCTTGGGTTAACGCATATTCTGCACAAAAATACATAAGTTAACTGTTTTAATGCGATGGACGCATGCGATCGTAATATTGTGAACTTAATGCTTTTGGACGCAATATTGTATATTTTTATCAATGCAATCCTGTATTGTTTTATAACTTAGCACTGTAATAACGTGCATTTCTGCCCGTTATCACACCCCCAAATTTAAAAAATGCTTGTCCTCAAGCATAAGCTAGAGATTTCCTTTAGAAAGTCGACCGTCTTCTCTTTCCTAGATTTCTCAAGGATGCCTTATTCAAATACTATACACCAAAATTTCCTTAATTCTTATCCAGGTTTCTTCTTAAAATATTTCTAAAATTTAGGGACTGTAAATTTAACCATAGTAAAGACTTTACTAGATTCCAGGACATCGCATGATTTATTTCAAAAAAACCTTTTCACTGGGGTGTTAAATGATTTTTTTTTATCCTTGCATATTTTAGACATTATTTTTTTCTTTGACCTTGCGCTGATCCAAGTGCCTCGCCTTCGTTTTGGCTTGTCCCTACATGTGTCATGCGAACATCCAACTACAAGCAAGACACTCTTTCTTAGACTAAACTCATGCCCATTTGGCAGCAGAGTTGTGATCATTTATTTTTGCGTTGATCACGATTCCTACCTTCATTTTGGCTTGCCCCCACGTGCATCATGCGGACATCCAACTACGAGTAGTATCCGATTGCAACGTTATGAAATATTTTTTTCTCTATTTTTTTCTTTTGTTTTTTCTTAAGCAAGGCTAAAAATAACAAGGTCGAAAAATGAATACTGCACCCCCAAATTTAAAATGTGGCAACGTCCTCATTGTCAAATGATTGAAAGAAGTCATGCGATGTTCTTAGGAAGTTTCGTAAAGGGTCAGTTTGAAAGAAAGCTAGCAGACCACTAACTTCTAGAAATATTTTATGAGGTGACTGTCCTAAAATTAAGTTGACTCTAGTGTGTACGAAAAGATAGAAGCATGCATTTCATCATTGAAATCATAATTGGCAAAGAGAAATCATGCGGTGACTTACTAAATTGATCAATGTTAAATAATTGCAACAACCAAAGAAGATGCGGTGATAAAATTTTCAAAATTAAAATGCGATCCAATAGTGCAAAATTTGGAATAAAGTCAAGGAAAGATATGATGTGAAAATGTGGATGATATGCAATGGTGAAATTACGTTGAGCATTCAAGTTTCCTCAGCGGAATCCAAGTGTAAACTCCACTAAGTTTCCTGGTAAGTCTAGGGTCGAACTTAGGGACTTGTGAAAACAAGTTGCATTGGTAATTTTTGGAAAACTTTGCGATAACCAAATAAATCAATAGTTGTTGAGGTTGTTATTTGCGATGATAAAAAAAATAACAAATGCAGCGAATTTGAGAAAAAGTCAGTTGTGTGATAGATGCACTGAGTAAGCGGGTGAACAGGTTGAAAAAGTCTTTAGCTAGCGTTACTTGGGAATGCGTCAAACTATGTGATCATGCTACAACCATGCACAACAAGTCATTTTCCAATACAAATGCGATGCTCCTAAGTCTAGGGCGCATGTGTTGAATGCAAAAGTGTCCATAGAGCTTATTCCTAAGTCTCTACTCTTTTCCTATATGATGATGCAAATTCATAAAGGCAAGGTGACTGCACACAATCATATCCTATCTCTAGAATGCATGCAATGTGTTAATAGCAAACAGTGCTTATTCCTAAGCTCCTATCTCTTGATTATGCATTCTAATCTGACTCTTTCGAGCCTAGATTCTAACCTGACCTTCCCAAGCCTAGATCCTGTCCTTAGACTACCCTTCCGAGTATCTCTAATGGACGAATGAAGCACACATAATACAAGATAATCGCAGACATGAAGATCCCTAGTTAATTTAGCTAAGTGCTTCTCAATCTATTCAACAAATTTAGCTACTCATGCGTACATAACAAAGAGAAGTTAATTCCATTTTTTATAAATGAGTTTGAGTACCAAATAAAAATGGAAATTAAAGGTAGAGAGCCTGGTAGCAATTCCTTGCTGACCGAGGCTTTTACACTGTAAATCTTTATTCGATTCCAAAGATGTCCCTGTTTCCGCAGACGTCGGCCCCCTCTCTATCCTTGAAGCTTTCGACGCTCTCTCAAGCTTACCGAAATGATCTGTCGGCACAACCTCCTCTCTCGCGTCCGCCTTGAAGTAAAAAAAATTCTAAGAACAAGGCTAAACTACGAACAGACTATGAACTTGTAAGATGGTGAACTCGTGAACTGGTGGAACCCCTTTTCTGAAGCATGCCCGTGGTATTTATAGAACTCCTAGGGTGAAAGGCGGCTTCTCTCTCATGACTACGCAGATGAGGCAGCTTTAATTCTCTGACTGATGCGCCGAATATTTGTCACTGAAAAGCTGAATGTACTTGTTATCGTTAGCGAATGTCAACTTAATTTGGATTCGACTATCATCAGCTTTCTATCCCATCGTGATTAATTAAGCCTTACACCCAGATGCACCCACCATGTTGCGCCGATCAAGTTGCGAAAATCCTTCTTGAGTAGATGTTTGCGAACACAATCACCGCAAGGCCTTACGGTAATGCTGCGCTCGACAAGTGATTTCCTATGATCGCAATTTTTGTCTTGCATCAACGCATATTCTGCATAAAAATACAAGAATCAACTATTTCTGTGCAATAAACGCATGCGAATCTCAGCTAACCCGTTATTTTACGTTAATTATGCGTTCAATATTCTATCTTTGTAGCTAATGCAGGAAATGGACGCAAACGTGGAAACCAGACCACCGCATAGACGACTGCATACGAAGAAGCATTCCATCGCAAAGGAAAATGCATCGATCAACGCATGGATGTTGCGGTAATCAGTCGTATGCATCCATCGCATGGGAGTTGCGCTCGTCAAGTGATTGCGGTCATCATGTAGAGTTGCGGTATTAAGCGAATGCGGCCATTGAATGATTACGGCTACGTGACAACACATTCTAATGGGATCAATACAAGGTAGATGGAATGAACGCATCAATGCATCTACCTCGAGAAAAACCAAAAGATGATGTTGACATTTCACCTACCACGTCGTTGGTGGCAGAGGTTTAGAAAAGACTAACGCGCCGAACGTCAGACTCAGAGCAGTCCAATTAAGGCTGTCAGCGACCTAAGCTCTATAAATAGAAGCCGATGAGCAGAAATTCAAGTTATCCAAGGTTTTTGCCTAAGATTCGCCTAGGGCGGATCCTTGCGATCCAAACAAACGCGTGAGAAGATGGCTGAGAGTTCTTCACCTCCTTCATCCATTTCGAGTGACGACCAGAGCTAGATCTTGAGAGAGTCAGTTCCTCCGCCCATCCATGGCACCACTGGCAGCCTTAACATACATCCGCTGGGAGCAAATCTTTGCTTCCAGCCAGTCATTTCCTTTTCCTTTCTTTTTTCATATTATATTGTGTGACATTTTGGAATTAAGGAATTAAAACAATTTGTTTTTAATGCATTTCTCTGTTCCTTTGACTCCATCTCCATATTCTTTGCTTAGCATCTTTACTTTCATTGCACAACTTAGTGAGACTGTTAGAGTATTGCATACTTAGTCGTGTAGATTAGAGATATGAAGCATGTAGCAACCTACCAAAGCTGCGGCAACGCCTGTCTATAGGCTAACACAATGCTTGTCTATGAGTAAAGTCAGCAACAACCAACTGCCTGGGAGGGTAAGTGGTTGGTCGCATTAAGCAATGTATGCATTGTTCACTAGAGATAGGAATAATCTTGCATCAACCAAGTTCATGCGGTTACCTTGTCTTATGTATGTGCCCATCACACCTTTAGAGCTGCTCGAGAGAGAGTCTAAAGAAAGAACCTAACGACTCGAAAGAGCTAGGTTAGAATTGATGCTCAAGAGGGCTAGATTAGGTTTGCATAAGCAAGAATGGAGACTTAGGAATAAGCTCTGTTTGTTGTTACACAGCTTATACACCCTATGAAGAGGACAATGGCTGTGTCCAGGAAGTAGGATATGGTGGCGGTATGCGGTCATTTTGACACTTATGCATACACATCGCATACGTCCTAGATTTAGGCTTTTAGTGTGTGTAGCATGATCGTATGGCTTGCATTGACTAAGGTTTCCCTTTCGGTCACTCTTAAATATTGCAATGAAATCATCTCCGCATTTTTTCTATTTTCCCACACATTTATTTCATGTCAAGGTTTGTCGTATCTCTACCTTTCATGCATATTCTCATTGTGTTGTATGTTAGATAGAAGTAGGAGTAGGATTAACTTAGCAACATCCCTGCAATCATATAAGTACAAGTCCCTGTGTTTGACCTCGGATTACCTGAGAAACTTGCGTTGGAATTATACTTAGTTCCAACGTAAGAAAACTTGTGGCAGGACGCAGGGTCATCGTATACATTCGTTAAGCATTATCATTCCAATGCATGACCATCAACGCATGACTATCAACGCATATCTTAGGAACATGCATCGCATACCGCGTCCAAGGGAGTTTGGTTGTCGAGTAAAATTGACTCCCAAATTCCCGGGGTTGGCCATTATATTATTCGCGTTTGCGGCCCTTTCTGCTGGTTGTTTCGCCATTCTTGGTGTTCTCTCTTGTTTTTGGCGGCCTCTTAATCTACATCGAAATGTTCTTTCAATCTCCGGGTCGTAATTCACCAGAGATTGAAAGTCTGCAAAGATACCAGAAAAATTATCGTTAGCACACTATTTTGCCAAAGTCCCCGACAACAATGCCAAAAACTTGATACGTTATTTATGATGTGGCAATGTGGATGATATGTGATGGTGAAATTTCATTGAGCACTCAAGTTTCCTCAGCGGAATCCAAGTGTAAACTCCACCGATTTCCTGGTAAGTCCAGGGTCAAACTTAGGGACTTGTGAAAACAGATTGCGTTGGTAATTTTTGGAAAACTTTGCGGTAACCAAATAAATCAATAGTTGTTGAGGTTGTTGTTTGCGATGATAAAAAATAAAAAAGCGGCGGATTTGAGAAAAGTCAGTTGTGTGATAGATACACTGAGTAAGTGGGTGAATAGGTTGAGAAATCTTTAGCTAGCTTTACTTGAGCATGCATCAAACTATGCGATCATGCTACAACCATGCACAGCAAGTTATTTTCCAATGCAAATGCGATGCTCCTAAGTCTAGGACACATGTGTTGAATGCAAAAGTGTCCATAGAGATTATTCCTAAGTCTCTTCTCTTTTCCTATGTGATGATGCAAATGCATAAAGGCAAGGTGACCGCACACAATCATATTCTATCTCTAGGATGCATGCGATGTGTTAATAGCAAACAGTGCTTATTCCTAAGCTCCTATCTCTTGATTATGCGTTCTAATTTGACTCTCCCGAGCCTAGATTCTAACCTGACCTTCCCAAGCCTAGATCCTATCCTTAGATTACCCTCCCGAGTATCTCTAATGGATGAATGAAGCATACATAATACAAAATAATCGCAGAGCATGAAGATCCCTAGTTAATTTAGCTAAGTGCTTCTCAACCCATTCAACAGATTTAGCTACTCATGCGTACATAATAGAGAGTGAACAGATATAGAGAAGTCAATTCCATTTTTATAAATGAGTTTGAGTACAAAATAACAATGGAAGTTAAAGGTAAAGAGCCTGGTAGCAATTCTTTGCTGACCGAGGCTTTTACATTGTAAATCTCTATTCGGTTCCAAAGATGTCCCTGTTTCTGCAGGCGTCAGCCCTCTTTCTGTCCTTGAAGCTTCTGACACTCTCCTAAGCTTACTGAAATGATCTGTCGGCACAACCTCCTCTCTCGTGTCCGCCTTGAAGTAAAAGAAAATCTAAGAACAAGGCTAAACTACGAACAGACTACGAACTTGTAAGATGGTGAACTCGTGAACTGGTGGAGCCCCTTTTCTGAAGGATGCCCTTGGTATTTATAGAATTCCTAGGATGAAAAGCGGTTTCTCTCTCATGACTGCGCAAATGGGACGACTTTAATTTCCTAACTCATGCGCCGAATATTTGTTACCGAAAAGCTGAATGTACTTGTTATCGTTAGCGGCTATCAACTTAATTCGAATTCGACTGTCATCAGCTTTCTGTCCCATCGTAATTAATTAAGCCTTTCACCCAGATGTCCCCACCATATTGCGCCGACCAAGTTGCGACAATCCATCTTGAGTAAATGTTTGCGAACACAATCACTGCAAGGTCTTGTGGTAATGCTGCACTCGACCATTGATTTCCTATGATCGTAATTTCCACCTTGCATCAACGCATATTCTACATAAAAATACAAGAATCAACTGTTTCTATGTGATGAATGCATGCGACTGCAATATTATGAATGTGATGCTTTTTGGACGCAATTTAACATGTTTTATCAACGCAAGCAAACGTTGTTTAAGAACTTAGCACTATGATAACGTGCATTTCTGCCCGTTATCATTTATCATTCCTTTTCATGTAGACATTCAAGAGACCAATTGATGCCCCTTCAAATGCATGGAATTAATGGGCAATGTGTGTGAATTGGAAGAATCCACCTCCTATTAAGAGAAGTTTGGATGTTTCCGCTAACAAATTAATTTAAAAATTTTAATATCTAATTTTAATTAATTCCAAAATTAACTAAAATCTAATTTAGTTAATTATAAATTAAAAATTTCAAAATCCAATTTCTCAAATTGAATCAAATTAAAAATTATTTTATTTTTATTAATTAAACATATTTAATTAATCAAATAATAATTTAATATCAAATATTAAATTAATGACACACCTAACTTTAAACATGAATCCTATTCATGTAATTAATATTTAAATATTATAAACTCTCCAATTTCGTTTAATTTCGATAAAGTAAACGTTAATTAATTATATCGAATATAATTATACAAACACTAATTTGAATTTGAACTATTCAAATTCAAACCCTAAATTCAATTTGAACATTTCATATTGAAATTCAATTTGAACACTTTAAAGTGATATCATTCCAAATTCACTCAATTTACTAATTCAAGGTGTTCATGTTTTACGAGCTAGTTGGGGGACCTTATGGACCTATAGATCATGAGCTCCAGTGATTTGAGATTAATTGGCTAAAACTCTTTAGATCAGATTAATCAATATTTGTTAACTATCGAGTCACACCACTATAGCTCGATGGTTGCACTCTTCTCATAGTAGATATATTTGTGTCCACTTGATTTAACCATAATCAGTAAATCGACCCTTCATAGGTTGTTCTAAATAACGGCTGGGTCAAATGTTGTTTTACCCTTGAAATTGCGTCTTGCTCCTTAAGTTCCACTGATCCTCTAATGAACAATTAGTTTATGATCCAATCACTAAACCGGATCCCTCTCGAGCCAATGAGAGGGTGAAGCTCCTTGTTCAAGACCTAGATTCAGCACTTAAGAGAATAACCTTCCTTCTATCCCTAAATCGGGTAGACGTGAATTCCATCTTGCACCCTATGCCCCCATCTACCTGGTCTTATCCGCAAAATGGGAAGCTTATTAAGCAGTGTTGTTGGACTACTCTCACCTATGCAGATCAAAGGATAATCCGAATAAACAAAGTTCATAGTTAGCTCAGGATTAAGGTTAAGTTACCTAGGTCATTGCTATGAAATAGTCAGTCTTAAATAGTAAACAACATTACAAAGTAAGAGTGACTTATTTCTTGGTCCGATCTTATAGAAACTCATTGCATAGAATGCCCCCACCCTTCATGTCAATTCATTAACGAATCAGGATTACTTCGTTTGTAGTACCTTACAACAGATTGTAACAACTACAGAGTAGGCTGCATCCGACAGTGTTACCAGAATAAGGCACCCAACCTTATTCGTATATAATAGACCGTTTTGGTTATTTACTCCAACTTGATCCATCTTTATGTCTCCACATATCATTCAAGTATTCATATAATAGTCATGGATCTTAGTTTATTAGATCTAGTCTTTACAAGTGTAATTTACAAATTCAATAACAACTTTATTGATGAAATGTTGAATAACATCTTTATTGATAATAGAAAATGTTTAACTCTACAAACTGCGAGTTTTAGCACATACTGTTGGGTTGCTGCCCTAAATTCTCGTTGAGTTCTGTAGTTTGTAAACATTGTATTGAACAAACACTTGTGATGTAATAATATATGATATTTTCTTCACTATTGTCTATGGAAAATTGGATGTTTTAATTGCTTTACCACAAACTAATAAAATAAAACCCCTGGTTGTCATTGTAGCTTAAGCATGAATGTGGTGACATACAAGTGGATCATGTCTTAAATGTTAACCAAAATGATTTATAGTATATGGATATAAGAGGGAAATCTTATCCTGGTAACGCTACGAATGCGGCCTACTTTGTAGAATTGTTACAAGTGTTGTGACTTGCTACAGATGGTCTGATCCTGATCATTCATGTAGAGACATGCGAGCGGGGGCGTCCTAGACAAAGAAGTTTGTATAATACCAGACCACGAAGTGTTATAGTCTCGTTATATAACATCGTTTATGACAAAGACTTCATTTCACTAGGATGACCTAGGTAACATGACCTTAATCTTGATTTGCATGGGTGCAAGTGGCCAAATCAACGACTCAAACCTACCACTTTAGGGATTCATCTGATTTTAGAGATGGGAACTCAGCTACACAAGATGGAATTCACTCCTAACCCGAAGCAGGGGTAAGTAGATAGATTGCTCCCTTAAGGGCTGATTCCGGGGCTTGAACGATGTGGTGCCACACATCTTCTCATGGCCCGAGAGGTGTCCACACATAGTAGGACTATATTGTATTGTTCATTAGAGGGATCAGTGGTACTTAAGAAGTTAGATGTAACTATAGGGGCAAAACGATAAATTGGCCCAACTGTACTTATGAGCATCTGTGAAGGGTTATCGTACTGTTGATTGGTTATATCCGATGGATACAGAAATATATCTGTGGTGAGAAAAGTGTAATTGTCGGTCTTTAGTGGAATGCTTGGCAGTTAACGTATGGTGGATCTCGTGGCTAAAGAGGTTAGTCAGCCATTCACATACTGTTGGAGCTTCAACCCACAGGTTCATAAGGTCCCCTTGGTAGCTCAATGGATTCAAGTTGGGAATCAGTTTTTGGGTCAGGTTGAAGTGTTCAAATTGACAAGAGGAAGTTTGATTATATATGATATGATTGAACTGGTCAATTATGTATGATATAGTTGACACGATGTATGAGATATATTAATTGGAGGAAAATGATATAAATATGATTTATATCTAGTGGAGGAGAAAAGGACTATGGTTCATATGTTGCATATGATGTGATATTAAACCATAGGTTATAAATATAATATGATTATATTTATTTATTTTTAATTAAACAATTATAAGATAATTGTTGGCGGTTTGTTCTCTGCAACCGAATGAGATAGTGGGAGGTTGCAATCAGTTTTCGTAATTGAAGGATAAAATGAAAATGGGTTTCATTTTGCAAAGAGATCAGATATCGTTCCCCAATTGGTACACTGCCCATAGCCTAGCAAATGGAGAACATACATGACAACTCAAAAGTTTACTAAACGATCGTGTACATACGTGCTTTTCCTAAACGATCACATAGTATTACCTAAACGATCGTCTAGCTTTTTCTAAGCGGTTGTGCACCCAAGCATTTTACTAACTGATCGTCTAAACGATCAGCCCCAATTTACTACACGATCGTGCACCTTTTACTAAACGATCAAGTAGTCGTCCATATGATAGACTTCAAATATCTCCCACTTGCTTGGCCATGGTAAACGATCATTTCTTCCTCCTTCCCTCTACCAAATCCAACAGATCCCACACCTCTTGGATTCTCACTCCGAGAATACTGAGGTTTCCGAGTGGTTGTGTCCTTCATTGTTGCCTTGTTAGTGAGGAGTCCGTTCGGTGGTAGACGACAGTGTGATTTGGTGGACGATAGGCTTGATGATCTCAACGACAGTGAGATTGGTTGGATTGACGAGAGCGAGATTTAAAGCAGAGAAAAGTTCTTCAATTGGTATGCCTCTTATCAATTTGTTGTTTAATAATTCAAAACATGTCGTAATTTGTTGTCAAATGCATAACTTATATGTTGATTGTGAATGTGGTACTTTTGTCACAATGAGTTTGGAACGATCTTGCTTCCACTCAGAGGTGCTCTTTGAAAAGAGTTCCTTCAATTGGTATCAAAGCTATAAGAGTTATAAGGAAATTAGAATTAAAATCTATAAGAAAGACATGCATGTAAACTTAGGCTTGAATCATGGTTTTAAAAGTGTTCTAAAACTTGGTGGAGATAGACCTAAGATTACAATTCTAATAAGATTAGCAACCTAAGGTTTAATCTTTTAATTAGTTTAATAGGATTAAATTGACTAAAAAAAGATTAAAAGTGTAGCAAATCTATCTATAAGGAACCGTTTGTCTAAAACGGGTTTTGCCTAGGCTGGGGTATTTAAGGTGATGGAAATGGAACACCCCTACCTGGGAACCTACCTGAAAAGGTGAATTAGATAGATTTGATGCATGCATGTAAATTTGAGGACAGTCCATTAAAGAATTTAATGTGACTACTTGAACTTGTTTAATTTCAAAGACAATAGTTGTTTTTGAGCAAATTAAACTGACTTAGATTAAAATCAGTAGCCGGATGGTCTAAGTTAATGAACACCTAGGTGGAAGATTCAGTGGGAGGTACTTGAGGTATCTGATACTTCATTTAAAACTCTTCGCGTTTCTCCCTTTATGTTCACACCATGAGATCTATCCTCGGCCTCGTGGCACCCTAGGAATGTCCTTCTAAAGGATGGTGTTTGGGTAGGTCAATATCAAGGTGAACGGAGAGAATGTTCGTAGTAAGTGGGAGCGAGACGTGCGATAACATATCCCACGGTCTCTCCCGTTAGGTTGGATAAGGTTTTTGTGCATCGCCTCGAGGCACCCTGAGAGTGTCCCCCTATAGGATGGCAGTTTTGCACATTTCTTTATCTAATCTCCTGTATAGGATAAGGTCGCTTTAGTCTCTTGTCCTAATATGCTTTTTCCCTATGGTGGTCGCATTAGGGCAGGACTCTATGGCTGGAAACGAGGGGTTACACTTATGCAAAATTGTTAAGGGTTAATAGTTCTTGACCGAACAAATGGTGACTGTTAGGTACAGTTACAAGAGTTGTTTCTGCCTAATGGTTGAGAGTGTTTCATCCCAGTGAAGGGGCATCTGATCACCCGACCGGTGACATTTGTCCTGCCACGCTGGGGCGTCATTGCGAAATTGAAGTCTTTTCACTTAGGGTACTTGGAAACCATTTTGCTAAGACTAAAATTGGTGTTAAAATGTGGTTTTGCATAGACTTAATAAGTTTGTTCTGTTTTCAATGTTTTCAGCAACGTATTTATGGCTACCGTCACATTAGCTCTAGTTAGCATCGATAAACTGACTGACGAGAACTACGCTAGTTGGAAACACACGATCGCAACCATTTTGATCATCGATGATCTCATGTTCGTCTTTATGAAGGAGTGTCCTCCTATTCCACCTCTTAATGCCACTCGAAATGTTCGAGAGGTTTATGAGCATTGGACACGAACGAATGAGAAGGCTCGAGCCTATATCTTGGCCAGTCTTAACGATGTTTTGGCCAAAAAGCATGAGCCTATAGTCTCAGCACGTGAGATCATGGATTTTCTGTGAGGAATGTTCGGACAACCATTTGGACAGCTCAAGCATGAGGCTTTCAAATGCATCTTCAACTCCAAAATGGAGAAAGGCACCTCTGTTCGAGAAAGTGTGTTAATATGATGGTCCACTTCAATGTGGCAGAGATGAATGGGTCTTGGATCGATGAGGGCAGTCAGGTTAGCATTATCCTACATTCGTTGTTGGATAGCTTCCTGCACTTTGTCAGTAATGGCATAATAAACAAAGTGGACTATACCCTTACAACTCTCCTCAACGAGTTACATATTTTCCAATCTTTGCTGAAAAGTAAGAAGAATAAGGGAAGTGAGGAAAATATTGTTTCATTTTCAAAGACGTTCCATAGAGGTTCGACCTCAGGAACGAAGTTTGTACCTTCTACTTCTAACACTACTAAGTGGAAGAAGAAGAAGGGTGGTAAGGGGAAGGGGAAGACACCTGCTAACCCACAACTTGTCCCCCAGCGGGGTAGGCGTCCAGCGCCAGTTAACAAGGGAAAGTGTTTCCACTGCAACAAGGATAGGCACTAGAAGAGGAATTATCCTTACTGGTTGAAGGAGAAGAAGGCGGCCAAGGCTAAGGCAAAACAAGATAAATATGATTTACTAGTTTTGGAAACTTGTTTAGTGGAGAATGATAATTCTGCTTGGATTATTGACTTAGGGCCACTAATCATGTTTGTTCTTCTTTTCAGAGGATTAGATCCTGGCGGCAACTGGAGGTTGGTGAGATGACGATGCGAGTATGTACCGGGCACGTCGTCTCAACTGTGGCAGTGGGAGGAGTCCAGTTGATTTTACAGAAGAACTTTCTCATTTTAGATAATGTTTATTTAGTTCCTGAGTTAAAAAGGAACTTAATTTCTGTAAAGTGTCTGATACAGTGTAAATATACTCTAAATTTTCAATTGAATAAAGTGTTTATTCATAAAATGGAGTTGAAATCTGTTAAGCATATCTCGAAAATAACTTGTATGTTCTAAGGCCGTTAGCAACAAGTTCCCTCCATAACATAAAGATGTTTAAAACTGTCATGACTCAAAATAAACAACAAAAAGTTTCTCCAAAAGAAAAAGCCAAACTTTGACACTTTCGATTAGGGCACATCAATCTCAGTAGGATTAAGAGGTTGGTGAATAATGAACTTCTAAGCGAGTTAGAGGAAAATTCTTCACCGGTGTGCGAATCTTGCCTTGAGGGCAAGATGACTAAAAAACCTTTTCCTGGAAAAGGCTATCGAGCTAAAGAGCCTCTAGAGTTAGTGCATTATGATCTCTATGGTTCGATGAATGTGCGAGCCAGGGAAAATTATGAGTATTTCATCACCTTTACTGATTATTACTCTAGGTATGGGTATGTTTATTTGATGAGACGAGTTTGAATCCTTTGAAAAGTTCAGAGAGTTCAAGGCTGAAGTTGAAAATGCATTGGATAGTCGGATTAAGACACTTTGATCGGATCAAGGTGGAGAGTTTTCGGATTCAGGGTTCCAAGACTATTTGATAGAATATGGAACCTTTTTCCAACTCCACCTCGATAGAATGGTGTAGCGGAGAGGAGAAATAGAACCTTGTTGGACATGGTTAGGTTGATGATGAGTTACGCTTTCTTACTGAACTCGTTTTGGGGTTTTGCAGTCGAGAGTGCAGTATATATACTCAACTGTGTTTCTTCCAAGAGTGTTGCGAGACACCTCTGGAGTTATGGAACAGGCGTAAAGCTAGTTTGCGCCACTTTCGCATATGAGATTGCCCAACACATGTGCTTGAGGCTAATCCAAAGAAATTGGAACCACGGTCGAGGTTTTGCCTCTTTGTAGGCTACCCCAAAGGTACACGAGGGGGTTACTTTTATGATCCGACGTAAAACATAGTGTTTGTGTCTACAAACACTACCTTCCTAGAGGAGTATCATATTAGGGAGCACAGTCCACGTAGTAAGATTGTGTTACGTGAGCTTTCCAACAAAACTACTGAAACTTCAACAAGAGTTGTTGAAGGGTCTACGTCATCAACAAGAGTTGTTGATGATAGTTCATCTGGTAGGTTGGTACCAGTTCAAGAGTTGAGGGAACCTCAACGCAATGGGAGGATGCGAACCCACCTGTTCGCTATCTAGGTTTCAGGAAAATCCTGGCTAGCTGATGGCGACGTTGAGGATCCATTGTCTTATCAGAAGGCAATGGAGGATGTTGACTGGGATGAATGGGTTAAAGCCATGGATCTTTAGATAGAGCTGATGGGCTTCAACTCAGTGTGGGATCTTGTAGATCAACCTGATGGGGTAAGACCTATAGGTTGCAAATGGATCTACAAGAAGAAACGGGGTATCAATGGGAAGGTGTAAACTTTCAAAGCTCGACTTGTGGCAAAGGGTTATACCAAGATGAAGGGAGTCGACTATGAGAAAACTTTATCTCCTGTTGCCATGTTGAAGTCGATCTGCATCCTCCTCTCCATTACCGCTTATTATGATTATGAGAGGCAAATGGATGTCAAGACTGCCTTTCTGAATGGCAATCTTGAGGAGACCATTTATATAGTGCAACCCGAGGGATTCATAGCCCAAGGTCAAGAGCAAAAAATTTGCAAACTAAATCGGTCCATTTATGGTCTGAAAGGAGCGTCTCGATCTTGGAACATTCGATTTGATACTGCGACCAAATCGTACGGCTTTGACCAAAACGTTGATAAGCCTTTTATCTATAAGGAGATCATCAACAGTTCAATAGTTTAGTTGTATGTAGAAGATATCCTACTCATTGGGAATGATGAAGGACTACTAATTGCAGTTAAGAATTGGCTAGCGACCCAATTCCAAATGAAATATTTGGGAGAGGCTCGGTTTGTTCTTAGTATACAGATCTTTCGGGATCAAAAGAACAAAGTGATAGTGTTATCTCAGGCATCGTACATTGACAAGGTGTTGCTCAAATACTCGATGCAGAGCTCCAAAAGAGGCCTACTACCTTTCAGGCATCAAGTTACTTGGTCTAAGGAAATGTGTCCTAAGACACCTCAAGAGGTTGAGGAGATGAGACGGGTCCTATATGCATCTATCATTGGCAGTTTGATGTATGCGATGCTCTGTACTAGACTTGACATCTGCTATGTTGTAGGAATAGTCAGTAGGTATTAGTCTAATCCAGAACAGGGTCACTGGACCACAGTCAAGAACATCCTCAAGTATTTTCGGAGAACGAGGGGCTACAAGCTCGTGTATGGAACAAGGGATTTGATCTTTACTTGATACATGGATTCTGACTTTCAGACTGATAAGAACTCTAGGAAGTCCACTTCAGGGTCAGTTTTCACTCTTAATGGAGGAGCAATAGTGTGGCGAAGCAATAAGAAGAGGTGCATTACCGACTCTACGATGGAGGCCGAAATGTAGCGGCTTGTGAAGCTGCTAAGGAGGCTGTTTGGCTCAGGAAGTTTCTGATAGATCTGGAAGTTGTTCCAGACATGTCTAGGCCCA
Organism: Benincasa hispida; assembly: GCF_027475165.1. Lineage (NCBI taxonomy): Eukaryota > Viridiplantae > Streptophyta > Magnoliopsida > Cucurbitales > Cucurbitaceae > Benincasa > Benincasa hispida. Next base: position 58,240,786 of record NC_143488.1, read on the forward strand.
TCATCCTTTATTGTGACAATAGTAGTGCTGTGACGAACTCCAAGGAGCCTAAGAGTCACAATCGCGACAAACATATAGAGAGGAAGTATCATCTCATCTGCGAGATAGTGCACTGAAGGGATGTGATAGTCACGAAGATTGCTTCAGAGCAAAACGTTGCTGGCTCATTTATGAAGGCGCTCATGGCTACAGTTTTTAAGGTCACCTTCAGAGTATGGGTCTAAGGGACCGCCCGCGGTTGGACTATAGCAGGTGAAAGATTTTTGTATTGGGCCTTAGTGCCCTAGTTTAATCTTTTGTACTAGTTATTTGTACACCCTACTCACTTTAAGACAAGCGGGAGATTGTTGGGTTGATGCCCTAAACTCTCGTTGGGTTCTGTAGTTTGTAAACATTGTATTGAACAAACGCTTATGATGTAATAATATATGATATTTTCTTCACTATTGTCTATGGAACATTAGATGTTTTAATTGCTTTACCACAAACCAATAAACTAAGATCCCTAGTTGTTGTTGTAGCTTAAGCATGTATGTGGTGACATACAAATGGATCATGTCTTAAGTGATAACCAAAACGGTCTATAGTATATGGATATAGGAGGGAAACCTTATCCTGGAAACGCTACAAATGCGGCCCGCTTTGTAGAATAGTTATAAGTGTTGTGACTTACTACAGACGGTCTGATCCTGATCACTCATGTCGAGACATGCGAGTGGGAGCATCCTAGACAAAGAAGTTTATATAAGATCAGACCAAGAAGTGTTATAGTTTCGTTATAGTCCCGTTCATGACAGAGACTTCAGTTCACTAGGATGACCATAGGTAACATGACCTTAATCTTGAGTGAGTTGGGAACTCCTACCTTTGAGGCGGTCCTTTGATTTGCATGGGTGCGAGTGGCCAGATCGCCGACTCAAACCTACCACTTTGGGGATTCGTCTGATTTGGGAGCTGGGAACTCAGCTACACAAGATGGAATTCACTCCTAGCCCGAAGCAAGGGTAAGTAGATAGATTGCTCCCTTAAGGGCTGATTTCGGGGCTTGAACGATGTGGTGCCACACATCTTCTCATGGCCCGAGAGGTGCCCACACATAGTAAGACTATATTGTATTGTTCATTAAAGAGATCAGTGGTACTCAAGAAGTTAGATGTAACTATAGGGGCAAAACAGTAAATTGGCCCAACTGTACTTATGAGCATCTATGAAGGGTTATCGTACTGTTGATTAGTTATATCCGATGGACACAGAAATAGATCTGTGGTGAGAAGAGTTTAGTTGTCGGTCTTTAGTCGAATGCCTGCCAGTTAACGGATGGTGGATCTCGTGGCTAAAGAGTTTAGTCAGCTATTCATGTACCGTTGGAGCTTCAAGCCACAGGTCCATAAGATCCCCTTGGTAGCTCAATGGATTCAAGTTGAGAATCAGTTTTTGGGTCAATTTGAAGTGTTCAAATTGACAGGAGGGAGTTCGATTATATATGATATGATTGAACTGGTCAATTATATATGATATAGTTGACATGATGTATGAGATGCATTAATTGGAAGAAAATGATATAAATATGATTTATATCTAGTGGAAGAGAAAAGCACTATGGTTCAATGTTGCATATGATGTGATATCAAACCATAGGTTATAAATATAATATGATTATATTTTTTTTAATTAAACAATTATAAGATAATTTTTGGCGGTTTTTTCTCCGTAACCGAATGAGATAGTGGGAGGTTGCAATCAGTTTTCGTAACTGAAGGATAAATGAAAATGACTTTCATTTTGCAAAGAGATCAGATAATCGCTCCCCAATTAGTACACTGTTCATCGCCTAGCAAACCGAGAGCATACACGATAGCTCAAAAGTTTACTAAACGATTATGTGCACACGTGCTTTTCCTAAACGATTGCATAGTTTTACCTAAACGATCGTCTAGCTTTTTCTAAGCGATCGTGCATCTGAGAGTTTTACTAAACGATCATCTAAACAATCAACTCCAGTTTACTACATGATCGTGCACCTTTTACTAAACGATCAAGCAGTTGTCTATACGATAGACTTCAGATATCTCCCACTTGCTTGGTCGTGGTAAACAATCGTTCCTTCCTCCTTCCCTCTACCAAAATCAATAGAGCCCACACTTCCTAGATTCTCACTCTGAAAATACTGAGGTTTTCGAGTGGTTATGTCCTCCATTGTTGCCTTGTTCGTGAGGAGTCCATTCGGTGGTAGACGACAGTGTGATTTGGTGGACGATAGGCTTGACGGTCTCAGCGACAACGAGAATTGTTGGATTAACGAGAGCGAGATTTAAAGTGAAGAAAAGTTCCTCAACTGGTATGTCTCTCGTCCCTTTGTTGTTTAATAGTTCAAGCATGTCGTAATTTGTTGTTAAATCCCTAATTTATATATTTGATTGTGAATGCGGTATTTCTGTCACGATAAATTTGGAACGATCTTGCTTCCGCTCAAAGGTACTCTTTGAAAAGAGTTCCTTCATATACAACCCAACACAAACAATGTTAAAAATTTGCAAAGAAAGGATAAACTTTTTTTTCTTTTTTTTCTTTTTCATTTTTTTTCTTTCTTGCTTTCAGATTTTCTTTGCATTTTTTAGCATATTTTGTTAACAAATAAAAACAATAATTGATTCTTTTTCTCTTCTTTGTAGGTAATCCTAAGAAGAAAAAGGAAAGCTCAAAGAAAAACAAAACAAAAACAAGGAATTCTTTTAAGCAAATAAATAATCAATCCCAAAAACCAGGAAAGTTTCTCTCTACATCACTTACTTTTTATCCTTGATCTCATTTGCATATTTTAAACATTGAGGAAAATGTTTAATCTTTAAGTTGAGGGTGGGAAACATTGTATGTATTTGGTATTCTTTGATTAGATTAATAAAAAAAATAAGCCTTACTGAAAATTTTGGCTCTATAATGATCTATATAGAATCATATAAATGCATGTCTAGAACCTTTGAGAACCCTTGAGCATCTGAGCTTAGGTTAATAGATTGTTGATTAGTTAGATTGATTACATAGATTTTGCGCCTCTAATATGACATATCTCAATATACGATTGAGGCTTTGATTCAATTTGATAGCATAACTTTGATTCTCCAAGAACATAACCATTGAATTCTTAATGCTCCAAAAGACTATTCTTTGACTCTTTACTCATTTTGTCATGAATGATTGAATGCATGAACACACAATAAAAGAATCACATTCACTTTGTTTTACGCATTATTTGATTTACACAATCATTTCATTCTTATCAATGAAATTTTGATGACGCACTCTTTCAAGTAAAAATACAAACAAAATTTTAGATATCTTAAATTTTCAAACAAAAATTTGAAACTATTTTTCAAAAGAAAAAATATTTTCCTTTTAATTTCATAAAAAAATTGAATACTTAGCTTTTAGATTTATTTAGAATCAACTTTTAGAAATGTCATATCTACTTAATTTTCTTTGTCACCTTGATAGGATAACTTTTGGTCTAAGAACAACCATCGTGTTAGAGTAGTAAGTCTAGACAAAGAGGATAAAATAGGGTCTTCTAAGAAAAAGTTGCTAACATAAAAAAAAATTAAGAAAGCCTGCAAAATAACATAACTTTCACTAACGTGTGTGTGCATTTGTAGAGGTGAAAAGAGCTACCTTCATCGTGTTTCTGTTAGGGCTCACAAGAAAAGAGTGATAGGTTCTCGACGGTGTGAGTGTGAAAGCTATCTCTCTAGGTAAAAGAAATGTCAATTAAGTTTGTGTGTGTGAGTTTAAAAAGGCACCCTTGTCTTAGAATTGCCTCTCTCTAATACAATTTAGGTATATCTTAAACCGATAACTAGGCAAGTGTAGGGTGAAGAAGAATTGAGAGATAGATGTCACCTTTCCACTAGTTTTAGCTTTTAAATGAACTAAAATTTAGTAATCTTTTCTTTTATGACTTTCACGAAAAATATCTTTCTTTTCAAAAATAAGTTTCAACACTTTGTTAGCAAAATTTTAAACTTCTAATTAGATGTTTGTATAGTTACTTCCTTCACTGTTAAGAAAAGAGATAAAAGTTAAATGAATGCGCAAGTTAATTGAATAAATAAACCATTTGAATGAGAGAATGAAAATAAATGAAAAAAAGTTTGAAAAGTCACAATAAACACATTCATATTTTTCTTAATCGAATGCATATTTCTACTTTTTAACTTGCTCAGGACGATCAAGAACTAAGTTGGGGGTATTTTATTAGGTCTTGAAAACAACTATATTTTCTATGTTAATTCCCTTAATTCTACTTCAATTCTTTGCTTAAAATGTATATTTTATATGTAAAATCCGATCACAACATCAATGGAGTCATCACAACAAATATGGAGCCAAATCAAGCCAAAATAGACCAAAAGGATCACCTAAGAAGAAGATCAAAGCCAAATTACAAATCTACCCCTTAGCTAAAGCAAATCAACACACTTCAACAATGCTTAGAGCGTCGCAACGCTCCCAAAACAACATAGACCAACGCTACTCCAACGCTACAAGAAAGAATGCATCATTTTGCTGCAAAATAGGGCAGCGTCACAACGTTCTATGTAACATTGCAACGCTCTAGAGAATGGCAGAAAAATAAAAAATCATGCGTGCGTGCCTACGCAAGCCAACGTCGTACTCCACAATCGTAGGGTCGCAACGCTGCAATCCTTTTCAATGCAAATTCTTCAGTTTTCAGACTTCAAAGGGGGAAGAACTTAATTTTTTTTAGAGAAATTTCGATTCCCACGAACACTAAGAGCTATTCATTGTAAATTTTAGAGAGATTTTGTCTAAATTACTTCATTCTTTGTACCATTATACAATTCTCAATGGATTTCTTGAAGAATTTACATCTCCATGAGTAGGTAAATCTTTTTCTTGGAGATTTATGTAGACTAGCATTTTCTTGAGATTTTTTCTTTGAATTATTTCATGTAAATACTAGTTCTTGAATGTTCTTGCTGAAATTTTGAATAAAATTGATTAAAGATCAATTGACAACTCAAATTTGATAAATTTTTGTATGCAAAATTATGTGGTTCTATAACAAAATTGTAATTGGGTTGTAAGAATTAGTGATCTTGATAGAAAACTTGGACTTCTTTTTCTATTTTCTTGAAATGACCTACTAATTCAGAACATTCATACAATCAATCTTGAATTTTTAGTCTTTCGATTTCAAAAATTGTCATAGTTAAAAAAGCCCATGAGTTTAGTGCAATTTAATGCTAATTGTGGAATGTCTTTAGGAAGTAATTAAGAACTAAATTATACTTCATTGCTTGAATTTTGTTAAGTCCAACATAGAATTTGCTAAATCTATATAAAATCGCCAAGATTTATTTTCCCATTGAAATTTATTACATAACCTCTCTCATTTCTCCCATTACTAAAAATTTTCCTATCGATTATTGTCTTTACTCTGATTTTAGTTATTCTTTATTCCCCCCTCCCCTCCCCCCCCCCCCCCCCCCCCCCCCCCAATTATTATCTTTTCGAATTCAAAATTCACTTTTTGGCCAGTTTATAGAGGTTCCCTTAGGATCGACCTCTTACTCCACTATTGCTATGTAGTAGTTTTAGTTGTAGTTTGAGTCTTATAAATTTAATTTGCTTTGGGTTAGATAGAATTAACAACACCTATTTTTAGCATTGAACACAAGGCCAATTTGCTCCAAAACCTTGAAAGATCCAATGAATAGAGGACTTCACTTCCTTTTCCTACCAAACCTCATAACACCCTTCCTAGGTGCTACTTTAAAAAACACCTTATCACCTATCTGGAATTTCAGGTTTTTACGCCTGACATCAGTGTAACTTTTCTGTCTACTCTAAGTTGTTTGCATATGTGCTCTAATCTTCTGCATTGTTTCATTTATAGTTTGCACTAACTTAGGTCCTAACAATATTTGTTCATCGACCTCATCCTAATAGAAAGGAGATTTACAACCCTTCCTATACAAGGCTTCAAATGGCAACCTGCCAATAGTAGCATGATAACTGTTATTATAAGAAAACTCTATTAGATGCAAGTGAGAGTTCCAACTCCCTAAAAACTCCAATGCACAAACGCGTAACATATCCTCTAGTTTTTGGTTCAAATGCTCCGTTTGCCCATCTATCTGTGGTGAAAAACCGTGCTGAAATCTAACCTAGTACCCAATGGAGACTCTTCCAAAAACTAGACGTGAAACAAAGCCTCTATTAGACAAGATAGATACCGACACTCCATGTAATCTCAGTACCTTTTTCATTATATCTAAATCTACTTAATGAAATGTGCTAACTTAGTGAGTATGTCTATTATGACCTAAATCACTGTAAAGCCCTTTGTTGTTCATGGCAACCTCACAATGAAATCTATAAACACATTCTCCCACTTCCATTCTAGTATGCTCAAGGACTGCAACAAGCTTGCTCTCTTCTGCCTCGGGGCCTTCACCTTTTGACATATTAAACACTTTTTAAAAATTTATGCTATCTCCCTTTTCATGTCAAACCACCAGTAATGTCGTTTCAAGTTCTGATACAAATTGGTTCTGCCAGGATGTCTCGAAAATGAGGAACTGTGAGCTTTGGTCAACAATTATTCTTAAGGTCACTATATACAAGTACACATAAGCTTCTCTGATAAAGGAGGTCATGATCTAAGGATATTGAGAACTCATTGTCTCGTCCTTTCCTTACTAAGCGAAATTTCTCAACAAGACAAGGATCACCCTATTGTATGATAGCTCTAAAAAAGAGTTATAATTCCTAACTTGATTTAGGCTTGTAAATGGGTTTTTAATGTTTAATTATCCTATTTTGTAGGTAAATTTGTCTTGGGAGACAAGGAAACTAATTAAGAGAATAACGAGCCAAAAATGAACTAATTTGGAGGTTGGATTAACCAAATAGGAAAAACACCCAAAAATTACAATTCTACCATTGATTGGAGCGTCGCACCCTTCATGCAAGCTCCCGTGCAACGTTGTAAGGCAGAATGCATGGATGTAGGGTAGCGTTGCAATACTGCCCAAGAGCAGTGCAATGCTGCGAAGATTGACAGAGTGCACGAGCACGAACGCGTAATGTAACATCGCACCAAAGCCGCAACGCCACCTTGACGCTCGAGGGCTGGATCGACAAGAGCGTTGTAATGCTACTCCAATTTCTATAAATATTTTTTTCATCATTTTAAGGTTAATTTCTATGAAAAAACTAATGGAAGTCGAGGAGTGGCTCCTAGTTCTTCCCATTCCTTTATCTTTTCTGTATCATTAAGTTAGATTTTCATTTTTTCATTTAGATTGTACATGATGTATTGGTTCGCCCTCTTCGATTTGTCTATGGATTGCTTGAGGTAACTTTTATATCCAGTTTTTGGAGCGTTAATTCTTGGCTAATTTCTTGAGGTTTTTGTTTTTTTGAATGAATTGCATGCTAAATTTGTCTCTTCTTTGAATTCGTGTTAATTTCTATAAGCATATTTGTGAGGTTGACTTTTCATGCATGATCATGCTTAGCTAATCAATTCTTAGTTAAGTCATGTTCTTGCCAAAATGTCTAGCTGAAATCAATCAAGTTAGCAATAGATAATTGTGCATTTAATGACCATTCTTAGGATGCATGAATTGCTAGGTTCGAAGAAAAATTTTGGTTAATGAATTAGGCTACTGATAGCTTTAGAAATACAAGCTATTGTAGCCTTTTACTTAGAATTATGAAGAGTTGATGAGTAGAATGTGCGTTGATAATACTAAGAATTCATGTGGAAAGTGAGCTTGCGTCAACCAGTATTGAAAATCCTCACTAACCCTGTATCATGCATTATTCTACGTCAAAATGTCTATTTTTGTAGCTATTGTAGGAATCGATCGCATGCGTTGATCCCAGACCTTTACAAAGTTGATCACATGCGTTAATCTTCATGAAGACTAGGTTCGTCGCATGGAATGTTGCAGCTATAGAGTGATAATCGTGATAGAAGGTTAATCGCAAGGTGGGTAAAATGCGTTGATACTTAAGAAGAAACGATCATGAACACATACCTTAGGAGTATAAAAAAGATAAGATGATGTTGACATTTCACCTACCGTGTCAGTGGCAGTGATTCAAAGCGGGACTACCAATATTGTCGGCGTTAGAGCTCTATAAATAGAGCTTTAAAGCCCAACTTCAATCCATCTGAGTCTCAGCCTTAGGCAGATTCTTGTGATCAGATATGAGAGCGTGAGCAAGACATTCTTTGAGAGTTCTTCACTTTCACAACCCTTTCCGAGTAATTACCGAAGTTTCGCCGGAGATAAAGCTCGAGAGAGACTTCTCCACTACCCATCTATGGCACCACTGGCAACCTTGATGTACATCTGATGGAAGCAAGAGATTGCCTACATCTAGCCCTCCACCTCTCTTCTTATCTCTGTATTGTATTACATTTTGGCTTAACATTAATATATTTGTAAGCAATGTATCTCTTTAGTTCCTTCAGCACCATCTTCTTCTTCTTTATCATCGTTTATGATCATCGTTTAGTTAAGTGTTGATTACAGCTCAAATTAGTAAAACAATGAGAGAAAACAATGATAAAATAGGCAATATCATGTCTGAAAGCGCCAAACTGAAAGGAATTGCAAATGCTAATGCTCATCGCATAAAAGCAGTTAATTTACCTATTTTGTGCAGGTACAATGCGATGGCGCATATGAAATTGCGATCCAAAGGCACAATGCAATGGCGCATATGAAACTGCGATCCAAGGGCACAATGTGATAGCGCGCTTAAAGTTACAATTGTGAGAAGTTTCTCAAAAAGTGATAAGATAAAGACCTCGCATCAAGGCGACAGCATAATAAATCATGATGGGACGTAAAGCTGATAACGGTCGACTCTGAATTTAGTTGACAAGACGTTAAAAGCCATACTATAGCAAGTACATTGAACTTTCGGTGACATTTAAACGGCGCAACAGAGTAGGGGAATTAATGTCTCCCATCATTGCAATCATTAGTAAGAAAAGTTGCTTCACCTTGAAATCTATAAATACCGAATGCCACCAGAGAAAAAATACAGATGCATATACATATACATATACATAGAGGACAGAAAAAGCAAGGAGATGAGGCGAAGCCGAGAGAAATCGCTCCCGGAAAGATCGAGAGACTGTCGAAAAGCAATACAAATGAGAGAAGGCCAACCCTTGTGAGAGCAAGAATCCACAACTAGAACAAAGTTGAAGTGATAAAGAGCAGTGTAAAAGGCCACGAGAAGCAAGACATTGCTTACCGGGCTTGTTATCTCTCAAATCCATTTGTTATTTTGTACTCAGTACTTTAGTTGCAGAAAATAGAAACTTCATTTCAATTTATGTTCAATCACTCCACACCATGCATGAGTAGCTAAATTTCTAAATTGGTTGAGAAGTACTTAGCTAGCATGACTTAAGATATGCATTTTATGCGATCATCTTGTCTTATGTATGCATCATTCACCCTTTGGGCGTACTTGAGAGAGTGGTCTAAAGATAGAATCTAGACTTGAAAGAGTCGGATTAGACTCTAGGCTTGAGAGAGTCGGATTAGATCGCATAAGCAAGAGTAGAAACTTAGAAATAAGTTATATATGCTATTTACACATCGCATGCATCCTAGAAATAGGAATGGTGGTATGCAGTCATCTTGTCTTATGTGTGTGTCATTCATCATTTGGCCATACTTGAGAGAGTAGTCTAAAGATAGAATCTGGGCTTGAGAGAGTCGGATTAAATCGCATAGGCAAGAGTAGAAAATTAGAAATAAGTTCTATCGACTATTTCGCATATACATCGCATGCGTCCTAGAAATAGGAATTGTGGCATTTTGCATTGAGAAATGTAGTACTGATATTTGTGTATAGCTTGATCACATGACTTGTGCACGATCTTGGGAAATGTTAGCTAAACCCCTTCTCAACCCCTTCATCGCATACTTATTGTAATTCTACGCTTTCATCGCTCTGTGTTCAACTCCGTCGCATAGGAAAATCTAAGTCAAAACACCATCCACTTCTTTTTCACTACCGCAATAGAATCAAAGAGTCTATCGCATATCTATTTAGTAGTCCCTGTGTTCAATCCTGGACTTACTAGGAATCTAAGAAGGCTTATACTTGGGCTTTGTTAGAAAAACTTGCATGACCATCGCATACTCATATCACTGCATCATAAATATACGCATCATGTAGCAAAAGCTGCATGATTGCATAGCAAGAGCTACACGATCTTGTAGAACTGCTTCGTCTTCTCCATCGAAACAGTGCTTTGCAACTCTTCTTTGAAGCTTCCTAGGAACAGCACGAGCGACTCAAAGTTAGAATTACAGATTCATAGCAAGATTAATGCCCAAAAAAGCAGGGGCCTTTACAAACCAAATTTGTAAACAAAAAAAGCCTTAAAACAGAGAGTCCTATCCCGAAACATCCATCAACAAAACTACATTCACAACCATTCATCACACGAAACATAATGCAGATAATAAAATCCACCATTACTGTAAAATCGATTCAATAAAAGAATGAAATTTAGAATAAAAAACCTACAATCTAGCTCTGATAATAATTGAAGGGACTCTTTGAGAAGAGAACCTTGAGTAGAAGCGGATCGACCAAAATTCATTTTTCATCGAATATAAATTTTACAGTAAATAAAAAATAAAATATCCATTTTTTTATAAATTACATCATGCTGATGAAAGGGTTTTAGAAACCTCACCTTTGAAGATCTTTCTTTAAGAATTTCCCTCGAACAGAACACGAACCACTTGAAGACTTTCTCCAAGAAAAAACTCAAACAAGTTTGAACACGACCACTGATGACATGCAGAAATGCATGTCATCTTAGGCATTTTATTTAGAATTATGAGGGCTGTTAAGCAGAATATGCGGCAATTATGTTAGGAATTCATGAGAAAATGAGCTTGCGGCGTTCAGAATTGAGAATCTTGGCTAACCCATTATTATGCGTTATTATGCGTTCAATTGTCTATTTTTATAGCTAACGCAGGAAGTGGATGCAAAAGCGGAAGCCGAACTACCGCATAGAAGAACGCATATGGAGAAACTCTCCATCGCAAAGGCGAATGCATTCGATCAATGCATGGGTGTTGTGGTAATCAGCCGCATGCGTCCATCACATAGGAGTTGCGATCGTAAAGCGATTGCGATCATCGTGTAGAAGTTGCGGTATTAAGCGAATGCGGTCACTGCATGATTGCGGCTACAAGATAACGCATAATAGAGGGATCAATGCAAGTTTAATGGAATGAACGCATCAACGCACATCTCGAGAAAATCAAAAGATTATGTTGACATTTCACCTACCACGCCGTTAGCAGCAGAGATTCAGAAAAGGACTAACGCGTCGCGAATGTCAAAGTCAGAGCAGTCCATTAATGTTGTCGGTGATCCAAGCTCTATATAAAGAAGTCGATGAGCAGAATTTCAAATTATCCAGGGTTTTCTCTACGATCCAGTCTAATGCGTGAGAAGAAAGCTTGAGAGTTCTTCATCTCCTTCTTCCATTCCGAGTGACAACCGGAGCTAGATCTCGAGAGAGTCAGCTCCACCGCCCATCCATGGCACCATCGGAAGCCTTTGGAAGCAAGACATTGTTTCCAACTGGTCATTTCATTTTCTTTTCTTTTCTTATATTGTATTGTATTACATTTTGTGATTAAGGAATTAATACGTTATGTGTTCAATGCATTTCTATGTTTTCTTTGATTCCATCTCCATCTTCTCTCCTTAGCATCCTTAACTTTCATTGCATCACTTAGTGAGATTGCTAGAGTATCGCATACTTAGTCATGTGGATTAAAGATATGAAGCATGTAGCAAACCACTGAGAGGTGTGCATTGCGTGAGTGTATGAGAAAACCTTATTTGCTTAGTGTGAAGCTGTAGCAACGGCTGTCTATAGGCGGATGCAACGCTTGTCTATGAGTAAAGTTAGCAACAACTAACTACCCGGGAAGGTAAGTAGTTGGTCGCATTAAGCAATGTAAGCAAGTATTCACTAAAGATAGGAATAATCCTGTGTCAGCCAAGTTTATGTGGTTACCTTGTCTTATAAGCGCATCATTCATCATTTTGGCATACTTGAGAGAGTAGTCTAAAATCCAAATCTAAGACTCGAGAGAGCAAATTGGAACGCATAAGCAAGAATGGGGAACTTAGAGATAAGCTCCATTTGCTATCACATAGCGTATGCACCCTACGGAGAGGATATTGCATGCATCAGGAGGTAGGATATGGTGGTGATTTGTGGCTATCACGCTCATGGGCGAGAGCACGTGAGCGGGTTATGGAGGTTTAGGCATAGGCTTCTCGGCACTATCGCATATACATCGCATGCGTTCTAGAATTAGGCTCACGTGTGTGTAGCATGATCGCATAGCTTGTGTTGGCTGAGGTTGCCCTTGCGGTCAAGCTCAGTGTTGCAATGAAGACATCCTCACATTTTATCTATTTTTCCATGCATTTACTATGCATCAATAATTGTTATGTCTCTACCTTTCATTCATACTTCTCATTGCATTGTCTGTTACTTAGAAATAGGAGTAGTGTTAGCATAGAAACCCCTCTATCATTCTCTTATTCAATTGCCACATGCACATTACTGCATACATTTAGCTACAAGTCCCTGAGTTCGACCTCGGATTACCCGAGAAACTTGCGTTCGCGTTATATTTGGCGTGAGCGCAAGAAAAATTGTGACAGGAACGTATGGTCATAGCATATGTTAACGCATATTGTAAGTCTAACACATGACCACCGACGCATGATAATCAACGCATACATTAAGAACATGAATCGCATTTTGCGTCCATGGAACTTTAGTTGTCAAGTAATTGATAGCTAATTTTCCATCATCAAGTTTTTGGCACCGTTGTCGGGGACTTGGCAGCTAATTGTTTGTTGAGTTTTGTGTCTCTGCAGGCAACCTTTTTATCTTGGGATTATTGCAACTTGTGCGACCAGGTTGCAACCAATATTGAAGTGTAGGCGATGCACTGAAAACCAGTATTGACCCTAAGGTAGAAGGGCAATCAGTCGCATGAGCGGAAGGCAGTTCTAAGCACATGGTGGCCAACATGCGCCCAACAATTGCCGAAAGTTCCAATGGTCAAGGCATCTTGACCCAAGCAGTTGAGAGCAATCTCCTGCATGGAAAACTCCTTGTGGTGACAATACTCCAATTTTTTCAGAGACGTCTTCTACTCTATCTTTACCTTGCTTTCTTAGTTTAGTTTATTTTTATTGTTATTTTGGATATGCGACTGCTTCCTTGGTTGTGGTGCATTTGTTCCTTGTAGGTGCAATAATAAGTCTCCTCAGTGCGCAATACAATAGAAGAATTTCTTTCATCCTTCAATGCATGGCTTCGATCGTGTGGATTCCAACGCATGATCACATGCGTTATTTCACCTAAGGTTCTTTTCTTGTTATCCTTTATGCATTATCCTTTTGAAATTCTTTCTTTCCCGATTGCATTGCTTTTCGGTGTTTCTATGATGGTACGTATAATTCACCGCATCTTCTAACTAAGCATCGCAAGGCGCTCCTTACTTTTAATAGCTTCTTCAAATTTTGAAAGTCTTAAGTTTTATTTTGTGTAAACCTTCGCTCAAACATTTATTACTGCATTCATGTTGATTTTGTTTTTAGCTTTGCGGTGAGAACGTTGCCAACCTCTAAGTTTGGAGCTGGCAGCGGTCTCGGAGAATTGCATTCATTACATTGCATTAATTTATCCAAAAAAAAAAGAAATTTTTTTAAAAAAAAGCGATGGAATTTTGAGAATAACAACTTAACTGTCAACGCATGGGGAAACCTATGTTGATAAGAGTTAAGTTGTGAAAGGCACTTACTCGTAGTTGGATGTCCGCATGACACACGTGGGGGCAAGCCAAAACGAAGGTAAGTCGCCAGGGTCAATGCATAAGAGCAACTCCTCTGTCTGGCGCAAGCCAAATCAAGCAAGACAAGAGTTGAGTTGAATATGAAATGCAACCGAAGTTGGATGTCTGATGACATGCAGAAATGCATGTCATTTTAGGCCTTTTACTTAGAATTATGAAGATTGTTAGGCAAAATATGCGTCGATCACGATAGGAATTCACAAGAATATGAGCTTACGTCGATCAGCATGTCGAATCTCAGCTAACACATTATTTTACGTGAATTATGCATTCAATGTTCTATTTTTGTAGCCAATGCAGGAAATGAATGCAAACGCGAAAATCAGACCATCGCATAGACGACCGCATGCGGAGAAACACTCCATCGCAAGGCAAACGCATCGATCAATGCATAGATGTTGCAGTAATCAGCCGTATGCGTCCATCGCATGGGAGTTGCGCTCGTCAAGCGATTGCAGTCATCATATAGAGTTGCGGTGTTAAACGAATGCGGCCATTGAATGATTACAGCTACGCAACAACGCATTCTAATGGGATCAATGCAAGGTAGGTGAAATGAACGCATCAACGCATCTACCTCGAGAACATCCAAAGATGATGTTAACATTTCACCTACCATGCCGTTAGTGGCAGAGGTTCAGAAAGGATGAACGCGCCGAATGTCGACTTAGAGCAGTCCAATTAATGTTGTCGGCGACCCAAGCTCTATAAATAGAGGCCGATGAGTTAAAATTCAATCATCTGGATATTATCCCTCAACCGGGGATTTTTCCCGCGATCCAGAAAAAATGCATGAGAAGACGCCTGAGAGTTCTTCACCTCTTTCATCCATTCCGAGTGACGACCGGAGCCTTCGACCGGAACGCAACTGAAGTCTAAAACCCAAATCTAAGACTTGAGAGAGCGGATTGGAATGCATAAGCAAGAATGGAGAACTTAGAGATAAGCTTCATTTGCTATCACACAGCGTGCACCTTATGGAGAGGATATTGCATGCGTCCAGGAAGTAGGATATGGTGGTGATATGCGGCTATCACGCTCATGCGGCGAGAGCAAGTGAGTAGGTTATGAAGGTTTAGGCATAGGCTTCTTGGCACTATCGCATATACATCACATGCGTCCTAGAATTAGGCTCATGTATGTGTAGCATGATTGCATAGCTTGCGTTGGCTGAGGTTGCCCTTGCGGTCAAGCTCAGTGTTGCAGTGAAGACATTCTCACATTTTATCTATTTTTCCATGCATTTACTACGCATCAACAGTTTCTCATTGCATTGTCTGTTACTTAGGAGTAAGAGTAGTGTTAGCATAGAAACCCCTCCATCATTCTTTTATTCAACCGCTGCATGCACATTACCGCATATATTTAGCTACAAATCCCTGAGTTCGACCTCGGATCACCCGAGAAACTTGCGTTTGCGTTATACTTGGCATGAGCGCAAGAAAACTTATGACAGGAATGCATGGTCATCGCATACATTTGTTAACACATATTGTAAGTCTAACGCATGACCACCGACGCATGATAATCAACGCATACATTAAGAACATGTATCGCATATTGCGTCCATGGAACTTTAGTTGTCAAGTAATTGATAGCTAATTTTCCGTTATCAACCACGAAGATTTCCTCGATATTCTCAGGGTGAGAACCCAGGAGTGGTGGGCTCTGGCTATTTTGGATTTGAGGGAATTTTTGTGGAGAGGAAGAAGGAATTGAAAATATTCACCAACAAAATTAAATTCACACTCACAAAACTCTTCTATCATTTTCTCTCCGTATCACAAAATGATCTTCTGACAAAGAAGAAAAAGAACTTTTCTTTTTCTACATGCCAAATATAACCACCACCCACTTACGTGGGTGGAGAGAAAAGAAGGTGAAGAGAATTGTAACTCCCTCCTTTATTATTAAAATAATAATTAATATAAATATAAATATGATAACTAACTTATCAGATTATATATATATATATATGTTATATCAAATATAACATATAACCTATAGTTTTAATATTGTATCACATATAATATAAGCTATAGTTTCTTTTCTCTTTTATATGGCATTTAATATTAATCACATTTATATTAAATTTTACAACTATGAATCCAATTCATAGAAACTATATTTGAATATTATTCAAATATTTATTTCCTCTCATTAAGCTCTAATGTATCAAATACATTATAACAATTATATCATATATAATTGAAACAACTTAATTATATCATATATAATTAAATCCCTCTATTAATTTGAACAATTAAAATTAATTCAAAAACTGATTCTCAATTAATCCTATTAAGCTACCAAGGGGACTTCATGGACCTGTAGCTTGAAGCTTCAACGGTACATGAATAATTCATTAAACTCTTTAATTAAATTATTTTCCATCCGTTAACTATCGGACACTCCACAAAGACCAACAGTTGTACTCTTCGCACTACAGATATATTTCTGTATCCATTGGATATAACCCATCAATAGTACGATGACCCTTCACAAATTGCTCGTAAGTACAGCTAGACCAAATCATTGTTTTACTCTTGTAGTTACATCTAACTCAAGTACCATTGATCCCTCTAATGAACAATAGATCATAATCCTACTATACTAAACCCCTCTCAGGCCAGAAGAGGGTGTGACGCCACATTGTTAAGACCTGAAATCAGCCCTTAATGGAGCAATTTATCTAGTTCCCTACCTCGGGGAAGTAGTGAATTCCATCTTGTGTAGTTATGTTCCCAGCTCCCCAATCAGACGAATCCCCAAAATGGCAAGCTTGTTGAGTCGGCAATCTAGCTACTTTCACTCATACAAATCAAAGAATTGCCCTCATAGGCAGGAGTTCACAACTCACCCAGGATTCAAGCCATGTTACCTATGGTCATCATGGTGAAATGTAATTCTCTAATATGAACGGCGTTATATATTGAGACTAAACATTTCGTAGTCCGATCTTATACAAACTTCTTTGTATAGAATATCCTTACTCACATGTCTATACATGAATGATCAGATTTGTAGTATTTTACAATAATTGTAACACTTACAAAGCGGGTCATACTTGCAGTGTCACCAGGATAAGGTACCTAACCTTATCCATCTACTACAGATCATTTAGTTTATCACTTAAACATGATCCACCTGTATGTCTCTACATACATGTTTAAGTTACAAAGATAACCTTGGATGTTTGTTTATTGGTTTGTGGTTGATGCAACTAAAATATCATATATTTTATTAAATAACAATGAGCTTGTTCGATAATGTTTACAAACTATAGGACCCTACGAGATTTAGGGCATCAACCCCAACACGTCAAACATGAAACTAGACCTGTCGTTGCTCTGGAATAAACATGCATCGGGTTGAGATGGTAGATCGCCTTTACTGATCTAACATACATCACATACATCAACCTCATAAGTGGTTTCATAGCACAAATCATATCATAACATATAGATCTAACATGCTCATAATCCTCATAATTTTCATGCGTAAAAAAGGGTAACACATATTCCAATTCATGCTACCAAAATCCAATAAATAACATGGTAATTCTGAACTAGGGCGCCTGACACAAAGGCCCTGATAATAGTATCACTTACGTCAAATTAAGCCCAAAAGAAAAAAGAGAAAAGAGTATTATCACAGCAACTAACTCCATAAAATTCTCGATTTGGAACCTACAACATCATCCAAAATTTAAACTCAAAGCTTTAAGTCAAATTCCAAAGACCATTTAGCCAATTAGCTCCAACTTGAAATACTTACAAAAATCTTCGTTGAATCAACCCAAAATCGATCTCCAAAACTCCAGACAACACGTTTTCAACCTTAGAAAGCTTGAATCTAAGGCAAAACACATTTGGTAAAACAAATTTAGTCCAAAAACTTAATTGGTAATCAACCAAAATCCAGAGACTTCATGAAAGATCCAAAGACTCGCCAATCCTTTGCCAAACAAAACAAATTGACAAAACATAATTTGTTGGGCACTGCGCTTACGCACCCAAAAACTCCAAATCCCTCTTCAAATGCCATGAGAACAAAGAAATTAAATCCAACACATAATGGGAGTTCAAGAACCAATCAAGAACATACCTAGAAACTTACCCAACCTTCAAGATTCTAGCGAGCAACGACGTCATGGTGGATTGCGTAGGGAGGCGCGGCTAACTACCGGCACACAACATATTTAGTTTATTGTGATTTTGAAGTTTTAATTTTATAACAAATTAAAAAAAAATTATCATTCAGCTTCAAGTTAAAAATAAAATTTAGCTTTGTACAAATTTTATATAATTAGTCAACATTGTTGTTTGTGTAGGAAGTCAATATCACATCGATTATCATAGTTATTCTTTAGGCAAATATTTTAAGAAAAAAGTTTAAAACATACCCATCCTATTTGCTTTATATGACAAGTCAATATCACCGTTATTGTCATATAAATGTTTTAAGGCAAATTTTTGTTTATAAAAAGTATGTACATGACCCTTTTTGCTTTTCTTATAACAAGTCAATAATGTAAATTAACTTCAAATATAAAATTTAACGTTACAAATTTCATTCCAAATAAAGTATTCTCAAAAATTAAAATAATATATATGACAAAGACAACCCAATCATAATATACAAAATATAAATGTACTAACAAAGAAATTAATAACAAAAAAGTCCATGTACAAATGTGAGAGAAGGGAAAATCACATTGCGTAGTGGTGAGTCTATGATTAACTGAGCGTGTGAGGCAAGACAAGATAGGCCTATAAAAAAAAAAGCAAAATAAAAAGGTCTATGAGATGGAGTAAGGGAAATAAGATAGAAAATATTGTTGAAAGTCACTACCTTGTATACAATGGGCTCTTTGTCACTTCACGATAGTTGAATGTAAAAGTATTATTAAAGGAATCCACATACACCCGAACAGAATATCAAAGAAGATGAAAAAAAACAAATGCATTAGTTTATGAGGAAAACAATATTATAAGAAAAAATAAGTTAATAATGGCTTTTTAAAAAAAGAAAAAATAAGTTAATAATGGCTTTTTAAAAAAAGAAAAAAAAAAGTTAATAATGGAGAGCAAAGTCTATACAAAGATAGATGGAAGGGAGTTTACCACTTAAAGAGAACATGGAGTGCTACCACCTCAATCTCAATATAGAATAAACTATAGATACAAAAGAGAGAGATGGTGTGTACATGTGATTTATTTATTAAAATAAAGTTTAAGTGGAAGTGATAAACAATATATTACACTTCCAAATTACTCAACCACCATTAGTAAATGAAAAAATGATTATAAGATATTAAAGATAAGTGATAACTTGCAGAAATACAAGTTATTTATACTGTTTTATTTAGATATTGCGGCAAAAAGAGAGGAAAATTACGTCGATAGTATAAGAATTGGCTAAGAAATACGAAAATTATGAAATGTCGTAAACGCACCCACTAACACCATTGCGATGGCGAAATAGAATGTTTCAGTCTCTGTTTTGCAGGAGATAGGTCACCCCATGCGTTAATGGCTCGAAGACAAAATGTACAACGTGTCTACATCACATGCGCCCATCAATAAAAAACGAAGAGATGATCAACACAATGACGGCACATGCAACAATCGATCATGAGCTTTAGCGATCAACACATTTCAACCGCATGCGATAATAAAAAACAACACCGCATGCGGCAATCGATCAAAGATGTGAAGAGCAACGCATTCGCGGACGATTCTGACAAATGTACAACTTTCTGTTGTGCAAGTATGACGGATTGATCGTGGAACAGAGAGGAATTTTCCATAACGCCATTGCAGGAATTACCATAATTAGACAGTGGGGACCACAAATTCAAAGAGCTAAGGTCTTGCCTATAAATAACTTCCTCAAATTCGTTGAAAGATATGCTGATACTGATTCGGGAGAGAGAGGTTGGTCTGAAGAGACTTTACATAGTAAATTCGGGAGAACTACGAGACAAGGCTGAAAAGTGAGTCTCCGAGCAAATAATTCTTCTGATTCCCGAAGCTGAAGCTCTGGGCAAAAGGTCAATTCTACCGGGAAAGCAAGCCCGAGAGGGAAGCTTTCCTCTCCACCACATTCACACACCGACAAGCACAAGTCTCCAATCGGGATCTGTGTCAAGACGTTGACACTCTTTTCATATTTGTTTTTATTCTCTAATTCATCTTCTGTATTCATCTTCTTTAATCCCTCATTCACAAACATGTAACAAACGCTTAATTTTAGAATTAAATGTTATCATCGTCATCATTATCATCTATCTGTCTCTTTCCATACATTTATCATCCATTTTCTCCATGATGTGTTCTTAATCCCTGGAGTAAATAGCGAGAATTAAGCAAGTGAGTCGATCTGTGTCAAGGAATCAATTAAGTTTAGCTAAAGCATGCTCGACGGCATCTTCACTTGTGAGAGCAGAAGTGAAGATGTTATTCCGCCTATCGAAAGAAGGCTGGAAGTATGTGTTAACTAAAGCGAGAAGTATTTCCAGAGATGGAAACAACATTGCATTCATCACGTTCATCTCTATTTCACCATAGACGTATTGGAACGCGGCCGATCACTGAAAGGTCTACGCCAAGGGAAAGCGGAACATTAGTTGCGTCCTTAACGCGATTGACGAACTTGCGATGTTTTTACTCTTTACTCTTTCTCTTTCTGCTTCATTCATAAGATTTTCCATCGCATTCATCGATACTTTTGTACAACTTCACAGCCAGTCCTCGACCCCTGTATCATGCATCATGTATCATAGTAGTTTAGGAATTTACTGTATCAACGCATTTTTACTTTCAGCGTAATTCATATTTCTGTACAAACCAAAATTCTTTATTCATTATTAAAACTGGTCGCATGTATCATATAAGTATCGCATTTAACGACAACGATCCCCGTGTTTGACCTCAGATCATTCTGAGAAACTTGCGTTGGAATTATACTTGGTTTCAGCGCAAGAAAACTTGTGACATGCACTACTACATCGTATACTACGAGCATATCACTATCAACGCATACACCTAGAACGTAGTATCACACAAAATGTCTTTATCGCAAAGCACTTGAGTGCATTTAGAGCATCATTCATTCATTCATCAGCGCAATAGATAAAGATAACATCCTATTTTTACCGCAACAAGTTTATGGCAACATGAGCTTATATTACATTCATCCATCAGTAGTGTGTATAAGCGATACACAACATAACACTTCATTTCTAAAGTTACAATTTTATGGCGCCGTTGTCGGGGATTGGTAACAATTAGTGTTGAATACTTTGTGGTATTTTACAGGACAGATCTCTGTTGTACTATCTGTTTATCGTGAAGAGCAGGCTGACGGTTTATGAGTATTGGAATTGATCCAGAAATTCTAAGTTGACTCAAAGATCAAGTGTATTTTTCATGCAAGAGCACATTAGAACCAAATTAGGCGAAGAAGAAACATGGCAAATAATAATGAGAGGCCCGATGGGAATCAAGGGGTAAATTGGCCAATGCAAGACCCTGTTTTTCTTGTTGTCAACCGCAACATCCCTTTGAGGAACTATACGGCGCCGAATCTTTATAACTTCTCGCCCAGAATTTCAAGACCCACAGTTGCAGAGAATGTAACGTTTGATATAAGGCCGGTCATGCTTCAAATGATCTAAAATGCGGGACAATGGAGATCTACAAGGAGAAGACCTGCATGCTCATTTCACCAGCTTTGTAGAAATATGCAACACATTCTCCATACCTGGTGTGACTCCTGAAGGAATTAGACTTTACCTCTTCACATACACACTGAAGGATGAGGCAAGGAGATGGGCTCAGTCACTAGAGCCAAATGAAATCAACGCATGGGACCAGTTGGTCGAAAGGTTTATGAATAAATTCTTCCCTCTAGCCGTCAACGTAAGGATACGGAGGGATGTGTTGAATTTCGAACAGAAGGGATATGAAACTTTGAGCACCGCCTAAGTGCGATTCAGACAATTAGTGAAGAACTGTCCGCACATCGGGATTCCCGATTGCGTTCTGATGGAGACTTTTTATAACGGCTTAGATCGATCAACTCAAGCAGTTGCTGATGCCTCTGCAGCAGGAGGGTTAATGGAAGCGATGTATATGGAAGAAAAGAGCATCTTAGATCGCATTTCGCAAAATACAGATGAGTTGATAGATAACGGGTATAAGGAAAGAGGTTCAGAACAAAGGAGAGCAGAAAGTGCCATTGTACCAACTGATACAATGAACACCCTGGCCGCCCAGATGGCCACAACAACCTCGCTCCTCTAGATTATTGCTATTAAGCAAAGATATCTCTCCCAAAGTTCAGCGCAAGCCAATGTGCTGACGCAAGTGGCCACAATAAATTGCGTTCGATGCGGAGAGGGGCACTCAGTGGAAGTCTGCCCGTAAATCAACAATCCGTATACTCTATTCGCAATGAATTATTCAGCAACACCTACAACCCTGGTTGGCGGAATCACCCAACTTTCAGTTGGGGAGGGAATCACAACCAGGGGGGCCAAAGTAATCATCACAGCAGTCATCCCGAGAATCGAGGTAATCCTCCGGTTTTCATTAATCAGAATCACTGCCAAGGTAATTTTTAGAGTATACAACCATACGACCAACCATCCTCTTCTGACACCTCTTCTAGTACCTCGTCTTTGGAAACATCATTGAAACAATATATTGAGAAGAATGAGGCAATCAAGAAATTCCAAGCTTCCTCCCTTAGAAATTTGGAGGTACGGATTGAATAGCTTATGATCGAACTTAATAATAGAGAGCCTGGTACGTTACCCAGCAGCTCGGGAGCACCGGGACCATGCAGTAAGGAACAATGTCAAGCAGTGACATTGAGAAGTGGCAAGACAACGGTCCTCGTGTCACCAGTACCAGATTCAGTGAGAAGGCCAGTAGACTCAATCATCAATGATGACCACTCAACCACAAACAACAGAACTACTAGTTTAGAAGAAAATACCTCTACAAAGGATGAATCTCAGCAAGACTCATAACCAAAGTCACCGCAACCTCCAGCTTCTAAAACACAGCAAGCAAAGGACCTCAATGAACAGCTAATTGAATAGGAAGTACGACGAGATCCTCCACCTTTCTCATCCAGGTTGAGAAAGAAAGATGACAGCAAACAATTCAAGAGGTTCCTGGATGTTCTCCGACAATTACATATCAACATTCCCTTAATAGAAGCGTTGGACCAAATACTGAGCTATGTGAAATTTCTCAAGGACATACTTGTCAACAAAAGGAAGATCAGGGAGAATGAAACGGTCGCATTAACATATGAATGTAGTGTGCTGTTTCAGAACAACATCCCCACTAAAATGAAAGATCCCGAGAGTTTCACATTGCCATGCTCAATAGGGGAAAAGAAGTCGGAAATGCGTTGTGTGACTTGGGGGCAAGTATAAATCTGATGCCCTTGTCAATCTTCAAAAAGTTAAATATCGAAAATGCAAGACCCACCACAGTTACGTTGCAGTTGGCTGATAGATTAATAATGCATCCGAGGGCAAAATAGAAGATGTACTTGTGCAAGTGGATAAATTCATCTTCCCTGCGGACTTTTTCATATTAGATTATGAAGCTGACATTAAGGTGCCTATCATCTTGGGTCGCTCGTCTCTTGCAACAGGGCGAGTGTTGATCGATGTACAGAAAGGAGAACTTACCATAAAGGTCGATGATCAGCAAGTCAAGTTCAACGTTCTCAATGCGTTGAAATACCCAAGTGATATGGAAAATTGTCAATATGTTGAAGAATTGCAGGAAGAATATTGGCATGAGTCTCAAGAAGAATTGAAGGAAGAAGAATTTGGGATCAGCACAATGTGGGAGGAAAATTGCGCCGTAATACAAACTGAGCCAGATTTTGAAACAATCAAGTTATCTGAACGAACAACGCAATGTACTAAGCCATCTTTAGAAGAACCATCCATGTTAGAGTTGAAGCCGTTACCAGTGCACCTCAAATATGTTTATTTAGGAGGCAATAACACTTTACAGGTTATAATCTCTACCTCACTGAGCAAAGAAAAAAAGGAAGCACTTATCCAGATCCTTAAAAACAACACAAAAGCTTTGGGATGGACCTTAGCGGATATTCGAGGGATCAGTCCCTCGTATTGTATGCATAAGATTCGTCTTGAATAAGGAAAAACAGGATCTGTAGAGAGGCAACGTTCTTTGAACCCTGCCATGAGGGAGGTTGTGAAGAAAGAGATAGTGAAGTGGCTTGATGCAGGCATCATTTACCCCATATCTGATAGCAGTTGGGTAAGTCCAGTGCAATGCCTTCCAAAGAAAGAGGGTATGATAGTCGTCACCAACAGTAAAAATGAGTTAATTCCTACAAGGACAACCACGAGGTGGAGAATTATATGGATTACCGCAAATTAAATCTAGCCACAAAGAAGAAACGCTTTCCACTCCCTTTTATTGATCAAAATGTTAGATCGACTTGCAAGGAATGAATTCTTTTGCTTTCTTGACGGCCATTCAGGTATAACCAAATTATGATTGCACCGGAAGATCAAGATAAGACAACTTTCACGTGCCCATTCGGCACATTTGCATTCCGTCGCATGCCATTAGGACTCTGTAATGCACCAGGTACCTTCCAAAGGTGTATGATGGCCATATTTTCAGATTTGTTTGAGGAGTCGGTCGAGGTATTTATGGATGACTTTTCAGTTTTCGACAACACTTATGACTCCTGTTTATCAAATCTTGAAAAAGACTTGAAGAGATGCGTTGAAACGAATCTGGTTCTGAACTGGGAGAAATGTCATTTCATGGTTGAAGAAGGAATCATGCTAGGTCACAAGATATCAAAGGCAGGATTGGAAGTTGAACAAGCAAAAATCGACGTAATTTCCAAGTTACCACCACCAGTCAATGTGAAAACACTTAGGAGTTTTCTAGGATATGCGAGGTTCCATCGAAGATTCATCCGCAATTTTTCTCAGATCGCAAGACCCCTAAGTGTGCTCCTCGAGATTGATCGCGAATATGATTTTAATGACACATGCGCTGAAGCATTCCATACGCTAAAAAATGCGCTCATCACTGCACCTATTCTGATTGTGCTAGATTGGACGCAGTCGTTTGCACTGATGTGTGATGCCAGTGGTTATGCAGTGGGCACAGTCTTGAGTCAGTGCAAAGACAAGATTTTGCATCCTATCTATTATGTTAGCAAAACGTTAAATGATTCGCAGGAAAATTATACAACCACAGAGAAAGAAATACTCACAGTGGTGTTTGCGCTGGAGAAATTTCGACAGTACTTAATTGGAACAAATGTAGTGGTGTATACTAATCATTCTGCGATCAAATACCTTATGATGAAGAATGATGCGAAACCAAGACTGATAAGGTGAGTACTACTCCTGCAAAAATTTGACTTAGAGATTAAAGATCGGAAGGGCACTGAGAACCAAGTCGCAGATCATTTATCACGGTTAGAAAATTGCGAGGTTCAGAAGAAAGTGAAAGAAATTGAAGAAAGGTTCCCTGACGAGCAACTTATATCGGTATGCGTTAATGTTCCATGGTATGCGGATATTGTAGACTTCATAGTTTGCGGCCAAGTACCAGAAGACTACTTATACCAACAGAAGAAAAAGCTGAGACACGAAGTCAAATTTTATTTTTGGGATGACCCCTTCTTGTATCGACTTGGACCTGATCATATTTTGTGTTGACGCATTCCTGAACATGAGACTAAGCACATTTTGAAACTTTGTCACGAGTCCCCTAATGGAGGACATTTTGGGGGGCAGCGGACTATCGCAAAAGTCCTACAGAGTGGCTATTTTTGGCCAACACTATTAAAGGACACCTATGCCCATGTTTTGCAATGCGACAGATGTCAGAGAACAGGGAACATGTCCAGAAGGGATGAAATGCCTCTGACTTCGATCTTGGAAATTGAATTGTTTGATGTATAGGGAATCGGCTTTATGGGCTCATTTCTGCCTTCAGAAGGTCATCAATATATTCTGGTCGTGGTTGATTATGTATCAAAATGGGTTGAGGCCATCGCATACGCTAAAAACAATGCGGCCACGATGGCGAAGTTTCTCAAGAAAAATATCTTCACGCGATATGGAACGCCCCATGCCTTAATTAGCGATGAAGGCACACATTTCATCAACCGCATCATCACCAATCTGTTAACCAAATTTAATGTCAGTCATAAAGTTGTAACTGCATATCACCCACAAACCAATGGGCAGGCAGAAATTTCTAACAGAGAGATCAAGACTATCTTTGAGAAGGTAGTCAGTACCTCCTAGAAGGGTTGGTCACCCAAGCTTGACGAAGCATTATGGGCATGCAAGACTGCCTTCGAAACTCCAATCGGCATGTCCCCATGTGCTCTGAACTTCGGAAAAGCTTGTCATCTGCTTCTCGAGTTGGAACACAAAGCAATGTGGGCAAGTAAAAAGATGAACTTTGATCTGTCAAACACGGGGGAAGTCCGGAAGTTGCAGTTGATTGAGTTGGTCGAGTGTCGAATGAATGCCTACAAAAATGCCAAGCTTTATAAAGAGTGAACCAAGAAGTGGCATGACGACCGCATAAGTAAACGGACGTTCTTCGAGGGTCAACAAGTACTTCTATTTAATGCGTGTTTGAGATTGTTTCCAGGAAAGTTGAAGTCTCGCTGGTCTGGGCCATTCCGCATCAAGACTATCTTTCCCCATGGCGTAGTGGAGCTAACAACTGAAGATAGAAGCAGCGCATTCAAAGTCAATGGTCAAAGAATTAAGCCCTACTATGGGGGCAATGTGGAACGACGCATGGAGACCATCGACTTAGGCAAGCAGAATTGACCACTTGCGGGGATGCTATTGCGGTAACTCTGAAAAACTTCTTTCAATCAGCATCCCTACATCTATGTTTAATTGCTTTCTTTACAGTTTTCCTTTACTATTTTCTACATTGCGCTATTTCCTGCTTTATTAAATTAGCCTTTACTGCTTTATAAATTTACTTTCAATTTAATTCAATTACGTTATTTCCATGCCTTGTTCAATTTCTTTACTTTTCTGATTAGTTGCGTTGTTCTTAAAATCGCTGTGAATGAGTGACTAAAAAGAAAATGAACACCGCAAAGTCGTATCGACTTACGTTGATGATGAAAAAAAATGAATGAAAATAATAATAAACTTTAATAAACATCTAGTATGCATTGCGATGATGGTGCATCTTGCACTGACAAGATACACTTTCCATCCATCTTACACAAATGCATGACGCTGAGGGGTGTGTTGCGCGCGTATGTATTATGCGCCCATCCTTAGCGAAAACGCATTATGTCAAGGTAGTGTTGCGCCAGTAGAAATACTGTGCGTCCGTCATCCAGAAATGCGCTAAGTTGAGGAGTGTGTTGCGCTAATGTATGCATTGTTGCCCGTCCTCTACAAATATGCATTTGCGTTAACGGATGCATTGCGTTAATCTTTAACCTTGCGCCCGTCCAGATAAAACACACAAGATAAATTCTTTTTGCGAGAGAGTAATCCAATCATTTAGGCTTCTAAGAAATTATGACTTAGCAGATGAAATGACGTCCTTCTCTGCTAATTCATAAATGTGAGAAGCACGGTGAGCAGGCTTTTTGAGTATCTCAAAGCCTGCCACGTAGAATTTGCATTGGGCCCATCAAGGCCCAACCTATAAATTCCATCCTCCTTCATCTGAGGAAGTCTATTTGAATCTTTTGCAAACAAGAAAACCCTAAGCAAATCCTCTGCATACCCAACCTTCGAACTTTCTTTCTAAGTCCTAAAGAATTTTTTCCAACTCTATCACTCACCAAAGCCATGGCCGAGCAATCCTCACATTCATCTTCCCTACCCTCATCACCTTCCCCAGCCCAAGTAACCGCAAGGGAGGCGGAATTCCTCACAGCAAGCCGCTGCCTCGCCGCCCAGTCGAAACCCATCCAAAGAATCGCCAGAAAACCTGTTGTAGCCAAACCACTCTAAACCCAAGAGGGGCCAAGCACGGAGAGTACCCCACTCCCAACACTGTCATCAGAATGCAAGAAGAAGAGAAAATATGACAGAGAAGTGTTTGGGAGCATTCTAAGTAATATGGAGAAGGAGGGAGGGCTACCCAAAGCCATAGTCGTGAATCAGCCCTTGCCTTCGAAGGAAGAGATGGAAGAAACTTCGCAAAGAAGCACCCTGGCCATTTCGGATCCTAAGAAAACTGTTCACATGAAATCCTATGAGGGGCCCACCAGGGTTGCTTTGGAAGAGGTGTTAGCGGAGAAGCAGCCTGAAACGGCTGAAGGGAAGGAGAAAAGGAAAAACAAAGAGAAGTGGGCAGGAGAAGATGAAGAGGCTCGGCCAAGGAAGGAAAAGAAAGAAAAGAAATCGAATGAGAAAAGGGAATTCAGGCGAGAAGAGAAGCACCTGAAGAAGGAAGAAAAGAGGAAGAGGATTTAAAGCCCGGATGTCTACGAAGAATCAACCACCGCAAGGGTGGAAGAGGGGGTGTCAACGCAGAAAAGAGAATCAGCACAACCTCAAGAGGCATCAACACATATTAGGATGGTTGCGACTGAAGACCGAGAAAATCCATACATCACCCCTCTAATGCGGCGTCGCAAGGAGAATGCGCCACAGGGGTCAACAAGCGACCCACAATTTTTGCAAAGTATAGCAAAAGAGAAGGAAAGAGAAAAATAGAGGAAGAGGGAAAACAAGAAAATATGTTACGTGCGCAACAAATCATCGCAGAAGGCAATTTAAGAAGAAAACTACACGATGAGGAAGTGCGTCGTAACGACGCAATTTTGGCAGAAGAAGAGAGAAAAAGGCTCGAGGATGAACAGCGCATATTGCTGGCCTCAGAGAATTTTGAAAGAGAAATGAAAGAAGAAGAAGGAAGAGAAAGAGAAAAGGCGCAAGGCAAATGTGCAGCGCATTAGAGAGAAGAAGAGAAAAGAAATTGCAGAGTGGGAATGAGAAGAACAGCGCAAGGAACAGGAACGGAAACAAAGACAAAAGGTCCCACCTTGTGTTGGCAAAAGATAAGGGCAAAGCGAAAGTTAAAAGTAGTGAGCCTACGTTGACCAAAGGACGCCCATCAAAGAAAAAGGAAAATGATGACATGATGATGGAAATGGGGTTCTTTCCTGCGGCAACGCCACTACCGGATTTAATTACAAGTGTTGTGCTGGAGCATGAGTGGGAGACATTCTGCCAGTGCCCATCCATCATAATTGCAACAGTAGTGAGAGCTTTCTACAATGGACGACTTCATGGCACTAAAGATGCGGTGATCATGAAAGGGTGGACAGTGCCATTCAGCGCAAGAGACATCAACGAGTTATATAAGATGAAGGACATTCTGAATGCGCCGGGCAACAAAATTATTGATGATCCCGAAGAAGAATAAATGGAGGATGCACTGAGAACATTAACGCAACCGGGCATTCAGTGGTTGATATCTTTGAAAGGCATCAAAACCCTTGCGTCCAACAAACTGCTTCCAGAAGCGCGTCTTTGGGTGTACTTGGTGAAAAGACGACTCATCCCTACATCTCATGACAAAATAGTTTCGAGGGATCGAGTAACGACCGCATATTGCATAGCGCGTGGTATTCTGATCGACGTGGGCCAATTGATCGCAAAGCAAATTCAAGGTTTCATGGGGCGTGAGAGGCCAGTATTTCTTTCCTTGGACAGTTTCGAGCTTATGCCTCTCAGTGGGTGTAGGTATTGAAGAGAAGCCAATGCCAAAAGTCCATGGTCTCATCAACACAAAGATCTTGAGAATGTTTCTCAAAGACTGCCCTCACTTCCACTTAAACGGCCCCTTAAGCAGCACAAAGAAGACAAAGGCAAAGAAAAAGTCCAAGAGCAATCAACGCAAGATCAAATACCTTTGGACCCCTTACCTTTGATTATTTGCCCTCCAAGCCCTCTTACTAAACCCCTTTCCCCACTCCCAGAACACTTTACAAATCTTCTTCTCGCCCTAGATTCACCTAACACATTCCCAGTAGCATCTTCCTCCCCTCCATCTCCACTGCTTTTTTCTCCTCCATCGCTGCATGTTGACGACCCACACGATTTGGGTGAAGGCACTTCTGCTTAACCTCAAACCGTTGATGGTGAAACATTGCAGGCGCAGCCCACCACCGCAACCCTGGCTGCTGACTTAGTAGAGATGCATTCTCTTCTCTCTCAACAATAAGAATTCTTCTGCCAACGAATAACGGAGTTACAAGAGAGCCACACAGAGGTGCAACGCACTGTTGCAATGACATGGCAGGTGTTGATCAACATTTAACACAATCTCTACATGATCCACCTAAACCAAAGACAAATGACAGAACGCAACCATGAGTACTTTAACTTTTTGACAACCTATTTACATGGTCCCATGGTGCCTTCGCATTTACAGCAACCTCTGCATTTTGAAGAAGCTCCTCGAGTTCCTCCGCAAAATCCTCCTCTTGAGCCCCCGCCGCAACTCTAAATTTGAGGGTGTGCCACCTTCTCAATAAATCTACAATTTTTCATTGCGGTCATTCTTTTATTTTATTCAGTTCATTATTTTTATGTATATAAGCTATACCTTGATTTTTTGTACATGCTTAAGTTTTGTGTTGCGATAATTATAATTCTTTGTATATTTAGTTAATTTTAATACAACTGAGTAACTATTCTTTCCCTATGTGTTAACCTCCTTACTTATCATCCTTTGTCAATTATTGCGATATTCCTTGTCTCTTATTTTGCGTTATTAATTGTGCTGCCATGATGAGTAGTATGCATACCCTTAACAAAATTTTTTATACTTTGCACTTTCTGACTAACACTTAGATAATTCATAGCAATAGCACTGCTTTACCTTTTCTATTTCAAGACTCTACTCAAACCTTCTTTTTAAAATTTTGACTAAGTGTTTTATCTTTTCTGTCCAAAACAATGCAATGAGAACCTTGCGCATCTCTAAATTTGAGGTGAGGAAGATTTGAGCAGATGCGATCAAGCAAATGCGGTCATCATTAGGAAAATGCGTTCATTATCAAAATAATATATATATATATATATATATATATATATATAAAACTCCAATGTCAGCGGAAGGGAAAATCCCAACCTGATAAGAGTTAAGTCGTGAAAGGAACCTGCTCGTAGTTGGATATTCGGATGTCACCTATGGGAGCAAGTCAGAACGAAGGTAGGTTTCCAAGATCGACGCAATATGAAAAGAAAAAAAAAAGAGAGAAAATAAGAATATAAGAGACAACTCCTCTGGTAAGCAAAAGTAAAATTTAGCTGAAAATCAAGAGTTGAAGTTGAGATTGGAACATAACTGTAGTTGGATGCTCGCATGACACTCGTGGGAGCAAGTCAAAACAAATGGTGTAACCATGATTAACAGTCTCTAATAAAATGATGTAAACCAGACCACCGCATAAAGACGCACCTAGTTGTTTTTGCAAGAATAGGTAAACATTCTTCTCAAAACAAGAAGAGAATTTTTGGTTAGAGGTTTGTTGTATAAAAGAATGAAATAGAGCATGTTGATGAATTGTTAAAGGATAGAAGGAAATTGCATTGTTAAGTAATGTTGTAGAGGTAGAGCATTCGGAGCAGCCAATCGACGCAAAGTTAGGATAGGAGTTGAGTGAAATTGCCTTAGTCGAAGATATGCTTGAGGACAAGCATATATCTAAATTTGGGGGTGTGATAACTTGTAGAAATACAAGTTATTTATGTTGTTTTATTTAGATATTGCGGCAAAAAGAGAGGAAAGTTGCGTCGATAGTATAAGAATTGGCTAAGAAATATGAAAATTATGAAATGTCGTAAACACACCCACTAACACCATTGCGATGGCGAAATAGAATGTTTCAGTCTTTATTTGCAAGAAATAGGTCACCACATGCATTAATGGCTCGAAGACAAAATGTACAACACGTCTACATCGCATGCGCCCATCAATAAAAAACGAAGAGATGATCAACGCAATGACGGCGCATGCGACAATCGATCATGAGCTTTAGTGATCGACACATTTGAATCGCATGCGGTAATAAAAAAACAACACCGCATGCGGCGATCGATCGAAGATGTGAAGAGCAACGCATTCGTAGACGATTCTGACAAGTGTACAGCTTTCTGTTGTGTAATTCTGACGGATTGATCATGGAACAGAGAGGAATTTTCTATAACACCATTGCAAGAATTACCATAATTAGATAATGGAGACCACAAATTCAAAGAGTCAAGATCTTGCCTATAAATAGCTTCCTTAAATTCGCTTAAAGATATACTGATACTGATTCGGGAGAGAGAGGCTGGTTTGAAGAGACTTTACAGAGTAAATCCGAGAGAACTACGAGACAAGACTGAAAAGTGAGTTTTCGAGCAAAGAATTCTTTCGATTCCCAAATCTGAAGCCTGTGCAAAAGGTCAATTCTACCGAGAAAGCAAGCTGGAGAGGGAAGCTTTCCTCTCCACCACATCCACATGCCGGCAAGCACAAGTCTCCGATCGGGATCTGTGTCAAGACATTGACACTCTTTTCGTATTTGTTTCTATTCTCTAATTCATCTTCTGTGTTCATCTTCTTTAATCTCTCATTCATAAACATGTATCAAATGCTTAATTTTAGAATTAAATGTTATCATCGTCACCATTATCATCTATCTGTTTCTTTCCATACATTTATCATCCATTTTCTTCATGATGTATTCTTAATCCCCAGGGTAAATAGCGAGAATTAAGCGAGTGAGTCGATCTGTGTCAAGGAATCAATTAAGTTTAGCTAAAGCATGCTCGACGATATCTTCACCTATGAGAGCAGAAGTGAAGATGTTATTCTGCCTATCGAAAAAAGCCTGGAAGAATGCATTAACTAAAGCGAGAAGTATTTCCAGAGATGGAAACAACCTTGCGTTCATCACGTTCATATCTGTTTCACCATAGACGTATGGGAACGCGGCCAATCACTAAAAGATGTACGCCAAGGGAAAGCGGAACCTTAGTTGCGTCCTTAACGCGATTAACGAACTTGCGATGTTTTTACTCTTTACTCTTTCTCTTTCTGCTTCATTCATAAGACTTGTCATCGTATTCATCGATACTTTTGTACAACTTCACAGCCAATCCTCGACCCCTGTGTCATGTATCATAGTAGTTTAGGAATTTACTGTATCAACGCATTTTTACTTTCAGCGCAATTTATATTTCTGTACAAATCAAAATTCTTTATTCATTATTAAAACCGGTCGCATGTATCACATAAGTATCGCATTTAACGACAACAATCCCCGTGTTCAACCTCGAATCATTTTGAGAAACTTGCATTGGAATTATACTTAGTTTCAGTGCAAGGAAACTTGTGACACACACTACTTCATCATATACTACGAGCATATTACTATCAACGCATACACTTAGAACGTAGTATCGCACAAAATGTCTTTATCGCAAAGCACTTGAGCGCATTTAGAGCATCATTCATTCATTCATCAGCGCAATAGATAAAGATAACATCCCATTTTTACTGCAACAAGTTGATGGCAACATGAGCTTGTATTACATTCATCCATTAGTAGTGTGTATAAGCGATACACAGCATAACACTTCATTTCTAAAGTTACAATAAGCAATCTCTAAAAATAAACTGTCATTTCCAAATTTAAATCACTCTAACTACCACATATATTAGTTGGAGTATAAATCTGAAAATAATCCTCCGTCAAATCCCATCATATTTATCCAAATTATAAATACAAGTCAATTCTCAATTTAATCCCTATCAACTACCACATAATTGAAAAAATAATAAAAAGATATTTAAAATTAATTAATAATAAATAATACAGTAAAAACCGTTTCTATTGTTAATAAACATGAATCACAAGTTAATAATGTTAATAATAAAAAAATCAAATTGATCATAGCCAAACATCAAACTTCCTAATGGGGATTTAACATAAGAACACTTTAATAACACATTGATAACAATTAAAAAAATATAAAATAAATCAGAATCCACCGCATACATTCAAACGAAACCCAAAAAGTTTAGTATATAAGAATGTTATTAAAAATAATCAGAGGCCTCAAAAAATCAAAACAATCCAAAAAGAATCAACCACATGTAATCCAACAAGAAAAACGAATTGTGTAATTAAAATAACAAAGGTCTCCGGTAGGATTTATAGTCATTGAATAGGATATCCTACAACAAATTACCCATCATTGGCCTTGGGTTAGAAATTAACATGTGCAATGTAGATCAAAGAACCTCACCCACTCAACTTAAATCATCGAAATCTAACCTCCTACCATGCCTCTAAAATTATGAAACCTCAATAAATTTTCTTCTAAGAGGCGGTAAGAGGTGGATTCTGGTCAACCTCAAAGAATCAAAATCATTCAAAAATAATCAACCACATATAGTCCAATAAAGAAAAAATAAATCTTGTAATGAAAATAATAGAGACCTTCGGTAGGATTTGTAGTCATTGAATAGGAAATCCTACAACAAAATACTCATCATCGGTCCTGGATCAGAAACTAACCTGTGCAATGTAGATCAAAGAACCTCACCCACCCAACTTCAATCATCAAAATCCAACCTCCTACCATGCCTCTAAAATTATGGAATCACAATGAATTTTCTTCTAAGAGGCGACAAGAGGTGGATTATGGTCAACGGAATGGAGTTTCTGAGAGAGTGGATCTAAACAAAAAGAGTAGATATGTAGCATCCAAAATAAAGAGAGATCAACTTTGATTTACCCATCAATTGAAACAGATCAAGAGATATCAGAGAAGTTGTAAACATTGATTAGAAGAAAGAAAAACAATTTTTTTTTTTTTTAAAAAAAAGTATAAATTTGAGAATACAAACTGTTGGAATAAAAAAGACAAATCTAAATAAAAAGTATTTGTGATGTTCTTAAAAACTGAACCAATGAACACCATAGACCATGAAACAAACTTTGGCTAAAAAAAAAAGTAAGTAAAATGTTCTAAATTTTGTTAACAAACTGTGCCAAAAAAAAGCGGTAGCGAAAAAAAAGTCAAGAAAAAAGAGAGATGAAATTAGGGTCAACCGAGAAGGAATTTCAAGCAGATTTGAAAAGGAAAAGCCACCAAAACACAAAAAGAAGTAGACTACACTACATGCCTCTAAGTAGGGGTGGTCATTCAAACAGCAAAAATTGAATCGAATCGAAAACTCAGTGAAACCAAAAAATGTGGTTCGATCCGATTTGAAGAAATTTTGAAACGAAATTAGTTCGGTTTGGTTCAGTTTCAATTTTGAAAATCGAATTTGAAACCGAACCAACCATTTTTAACTAATATATATATATATATATATATATATATATATAAGAGTAAAACTAAACTTAAAAATGAATCATTTTTAATTTAAAGAATAAAATTGAAATTAAAACTGAATCGTTTTTTAATTAAAACAAATATAACATGTATTTTTTTTAAATGCCAAAATTGAATTTGAAACCAAACCAAACTGGTTCGGTTCAGTTTCACATATTAAAAAGTTTGGTTCTGTTCAGTTTGACCACTAAACCAAACTGAACCGAACTGTTTCCAACCTTACCTCTAAGGAGCATCGGTTGATATGCAAGGCAACAAAGAGGAAGGGAGAGTTAGGGTTTTAGTGGAGAATGAGATAATGATAAGAGAAACACATATCTGGGTTTCGCTGGGGAATAAGGAGAAGAGAGATAGAGACCTTTGTGGCACATTAAGCATGAAAATGAAAAATCCTGCCAAATTACCCCATTGGATTCCTAAATGAAAACCGTAGAATATCTACCCCTTATACCCAACGTGGGCTTGGCACAATCAATCCCATGGGCCAAAGGCTCCTAAATATTTTAACAAAGTTATTCGTTAGTAGTTGAGTGCATGTTAATAGTCAAATATATTTTTTATTTAACTACTTATTGTTTTGGTAAGCCTTAAAGGGAGATTTTGATTTTGGATTTTTTGTAAGATTTCATGTTTTAACTCCAAATTTATATATAATTTGTATTAAAGTTTGTTCTTTTCGAACTCAAGAAAACTTCAAAGAAATTGATCACATATTGACTAAAGGAGCGTTTTTATTTTTATTTTCATTTTTAGAATTATTTTTGCAACAAGGTATTGACGGTTCTTATTCATATACTAATGGTGAGGGTGTCTTTAAACTTTCTTTTAAAAAAAAAAATAAAAAAAATTAAGGGTATTTTTGAAATATTTGAAAGTTCAAGAGTGTTTTTCGATGTTTTCAAAATCCACACCAGTAAGAAAAGTTCTAAAAAACTAAGAATCTTTTCCCACATAAACGAAAACAATAATAAGTCATAAATTTTAAATGGGAAAACAAGATATTATTTGATATATACAACACAATATATTTGGTATATATTTGAATTTTCCAGAAATAAATCATTTTATATTTGATAAGTGCATGAATATAAGACAATTTATCCAATATATTGTTTTATGTGTCGAACACTATATGTGATTTATATTTATATTTTTAAGTATATATGTAAACATGTCAAAAGATAAATAATGATGATATGCAATATATATTCACATTCTTCGATATATTACTAATACATTCGACACATACTTGGAACCATAATGAAGAGGTGGTCGATTTTTAGTTAGAAGTATGCAATAAAATAAATAAAAACTCATAAAATATGCATAATTATGTTTCATGCGACATTTGTTTTTTTGTCGCTAAAGGTGTATAGCGACGTTTAAATTTTGTTGCAAATTTTGCTTTTTGTATACTCACTTAATCAACTAACTAGATATAAAACTTTACAAAACTGTATATCACGTATAAATATTAAAGTTTAACAATTGCCACCTTGCAAAATATATCGTAAATTTGTCTAAATATTTACATGTTAAAGTAAATCTATAAAACAATAATAATTAACCCATATTATCTCTCTTGAATTTAGAAGTTGAAATTCTTGAAACCCTCACTAGCTATTAAAAAAAAAAATCCAAGGTTTTAAAAAAATCAAATTATATCAAATATAAGATTAAAAGGCATTTAACAAGCCTTTGGATTTTTAATTTTATGCCTCTGAAAATGCCAATAAACTATATTCAAAAGTTTGTATTATTTTAATAACTTCCGTTGTCGTCCAGCGGTTAGGATATCTGGCTTTCACCCAGGAGACCCGGGTTCGATTCCCGGCAACGGAATTTTTTCTTTTTACTTATTTACATTTTTCCCCCCATAAAGTCTTTGATGATTTAAACCGAATGTATTTAATAAATAGCAAAATAAATAAATTCAAGCAGTCAATTCAGGGAATCCGGCTGGTCTAATTTTGTTCGTGAATAGCCTCCAAATTTGAAGAAAATAAAGCTTCAAAGATGGGAAAGGTTGTTATTTTAAAACCTAAGTAAAATTCTATTCGACCACTTCATCTACTTCTTTATTTATGCTAAATTGACTTTAAAATATAAATCTCGTGTTAAAATGAGATTAATAAAAAT
This sequence comes from Benincasa hispida, assembly GCF_027475165.1. Taxonomy (NCBI): domain Eukaryota; kingdom Viridiplantae; phylum Streptophyta; class Magnoliopsida; order Cucurbitales; family Cucurbitaceae; genus Benincasa; species Benincasa hispida. The sequence continues at coordinate 58,278,334 of NC_143488.1, forward strand.
AGATATATCAATAAAGTAAACTTGGTTAATGATATTGACATGATCTCCTTCGATTAAGTAGTTGAGTTATAACTACTTTTACATGGAGCAATTGATATTTTATTGACTAAAATCAATATAATAAAATTACAATTGATTTTGAGCTGTTATTTAAAACATAAAATTATGTAAACTAGTATATGCTTAAATAATTAAAAGAATGTAGATACATATTAAAATTTATTTATTATTTTCTTAATTTGGGGATAATTATGAACAAGTTGGTTGATTATATTGCTGCATCTTGAGGATTTAATGATACATAAATCTGAAAATTGTGGAGATAACGATATTGAGGTAGAAATTGATGAATTGTTTGGAGATAAGTCTAATGCATAACACGAAAATTAGTTGGCATGTTCATGGATATTCATATAAATAGATTGAGAGACTACAAATTCAATTTGTGAATAAGCGTCGACATTAGAGAAAGGGACAAAATGTGTAAAAAAAACTCATGTCTAAAGAGAGGAAATGTTATTTGGTACCAACTATGTCTACAACTAAAAAAATATTCTGTAACACAATACCCTCGAGTTTTTGTGATAGTATTGAGCAGTGGAACGAGGATTGCAGTTTGAACTTTGTGCTTGTCGTTGTAAAATCCATGGGCTATTTGAAATTATAGAACTTGAAGGAGAACATGTATTCGCATTTAAGTTATCACAAAATCATTCACAGCATGATATTGACTCGTGATTCTGGTATAAAACTCATGAGCTATTTGAAATTGTAATACTATTTTTGTTAATCATTTTCCATATTATGTGTCATTCCAATTTAATTATTACTGAAAAAGATATGGTACACGAGTCAAAATCATATACATAGACGTAGTACACGATATTCAGCATCTTTGTATGTCATATACATAAGTATCCCTAATCCCCCAACTACCTTAGACTCGTCCTTATTTCAACTTTAAATAAAAAAGTTATTTTCTGAATTACATTATTAAGAAAAATCATAACTACTCTAAATTGGTCCCTTTTTAAGAATTAAATAATAGTTGAAGTTTCTCCTATTGTGTCCTCAACCAAAAGTTTTTTTCTTTTTAAAAAACAGATGGAAACACATAGGTAGATGAAGTGATTGAATAAATTTTTATTTATTTGTTTTTATATTAGTACGCTACGAATTCAAATAACCACAAATCTTTTTTGTCGCTAATATTAAATTATGTTTACTTTGACAATTAAATACAGTTTAACTTGAATAGTATAACAATTCCAAATTTTCGTATTAAGTCACGATCACATCGTTTTAAACCTAGAAATTTGTGAAGTATTCAAATGGATTTTTACTCCAAACCAAAATATATTTTTGTAATATTTACAACAGATTAAAAACAATATCGTAATTTTTAAAATAATTTTGGGTATAAAAAAAAGCTTACAAAGTTTTATAATATTTTATTGTAATTTAATCTTAATTTGATCGATTCAAATAATGCATAGTAGGGGATGACGTGGATGCTTGTCTCACCCTTAACATATTGATTCAAATAATGCATAGTAGGAGATGACATGGATGCTTGTCTCACCCTTAACATATTATATGGCTGTCCATTTTTACCAATTTTAGGCATAACATATCATTTTATCGAAGATTGCTTTCCCTTTTATAGGGAATGCGATTGCAAGTACCTCAACTTTAAAGTTTTAAAGGTTATTCCATAATGGTTTAATTATAATTTTTTTCGTTAAAACAATTAAAAAAAAATATCTCTAAATAAACCAACACTATTAAATGCTCGAGGATTGTAATTTGGTTGTGCATTTACTAGTCAGGATGGTTGTTACTCCAATTTTGTATTCTTTTTTAGGCGCTGGTGAGTCTTCCTCCCCTTTGGAAGATTTGAGGGTGTGTTTTTAGGAAATTATATTTTTGTGTCGAACTCTCTACTATTAGTGAAGAGGATGGTTGTGATGGTTTGTTGGTTTAATGAATGATGTCTTCAAAGAAAAAAAAAATCCCTCTAAATATAAAGTTAGTTATAATTATAACGTAAACTTTTAAAAATCCCGTTTTAACTTTTGAAGTGTTAAAGTTTATTTCAAAATAACCATTTTATAGGTTGTGCTAAATTTATCGACATTAAAGTTTGTATTTGTTGATGTGAATAAATATAAACACATACATGGAAAAAAGCGCACACACACACATGATGCATCTATGAATGATATCTATTGTCATTTTTCTCATTTCGACCTCACACTCCCAGTTTGTTATTATTTCGTTTACGGTTTTTTGGCTAATCCTAACTCCAAAAATCTCTTGTCCCATGTGTTAAGACTCGTTCACTTAAACAACATCTAAAAAAAAAAAAAAAAATCAATAAATTTAATGGCTATTTTAATGTTTAAAATAAAAATTTCCAATATTATTTAGGAGTATTTTGAAAATGAAAAAAAAATGAAATCTATATTGAAAAAGATCCTGAAATTAAATTTTTTAAGTTAAAATATCATCTTAATCTCGATACTTTAGGTTTAATTTCATTATAATTTTTTTTTTATTTTGAATGGTCCAATTTTAATAATGGTAGTCTCAAATTCATTAAACAATAAATACTAATAAAGATTATTGTTATTGTTATTTGGCTAATTTTGAGATTTGTTGTGAATAAAAGGATAAAAATTGGACATTTGTAAATCTATTAAATTATTAATCAAAATGAGAAAAAAATATTTGAAGGGAACTTTTATTGATTTAAAAAATATATATATATTTTTAGCCATAAAAGTACCATTATTATATTCGATTTCCCGCAATAAACTTGTTTTCCCTTCACATATTATATTCTTCGAAATTCTAATGAAACAAAATTCTGACTGATCTGATATCTATATATCATCACGTGGACAACCTGTAATAAAAGAACAAGCAATTCTTCAGAGGCCTTTTCTCCTTCCCTTATAAGCACGAAGTCGAAACAAGTGGTCAGGCTCAGGCTTCAGAGCTTCAACCTTTTCTTCCAGGGCCGCCATTAGCGTCGTATCTCTAAGCTTCATCGATTCTTCATTCGTGGTGCTATATTCATTCACGAGCTGTAAGCAATTAGCAAAGCATCAACCATAAAATCCCCAAATGGCGGTTGAGCTTCAGTAACAACACAACGCGAGAGGAAGGTGGACAAGGAAAGAGCGACGATTAAGGGTTTTGGAAAGACCGGAAAAATGGAGAATCAGGAAGCTAGTCGGTCGAATACGGAGCAGAAATCGACCACGAAATCGATTCCTCCATACATGAAGGCGATCTCCGGTTCTCTCGGAGGGGTAATGGAGGCCTGTTGTCTACAGCCGATTGATGTTATCAAGACTAGGTTGCAGCTAGATCGGAGTGGGGCGTACAAGGGGATTGTTCACTGTGGAGCTACGGTCACGCGAACGGAAGGAGTTCGAGCTCTTTGGAAGGGATTGACTCCGTTCGCTACGCATCTGACCTTGAAATATGCGCTTCGCATGGGGTCCAATGCGGTGCTTCAGACCGCGTTTAAGGATTCTGAGACTGGAAAACTCAGCAATCATGCTCGTCTGATTTCTGGATTCGGTGCCGGGGTTTTGGAGGCTCTCGTCATTGTTACTCCATTTGAGGTCAGTTTGCATCTCTCTTTTTTCTCTCGTTGTCAACTAATAGTCTAATTTGCTATAATTCAACTTTCCATTTCATATTCGACGGATTTGAATATGGAATCATGATTGTTTATTCTTTTTATATTATCGAATTTGAGATTACTCTCCCGAGGAAGGACGCCTTACCAGTCAATTATCCTATTATGGGCATTATGAAACTAATTCGTAGAATTAGAAATTGAAAATCGTTAGCTCTGATCGTTGGTCTCAAGGTTGAGTTGAGTGCGCTGGTTCTCCTCTTTAACAATGGGAAACCGTGTCGTGGACGATATTTAGCGCTGACAGGACTGATATAATATAATATAAACACCTTTTCCTATTTTTTTAATGGCGATGTACTTAAATCAATTTTAAATTCTCATCATGGCTTTGTTTTCAACGGAAAACATGGGTTTTATAATGGCAGAATGAGATTCCAACTAAGGCCCTGCCATTGCCTTTTTCGGCTGAGCAGGATTCATATAATATATTACTTGTTGGTTGGTTGGGACTGGTGGTGAACAGTGTTTTGGCCCTTTTAACATTATGAACAGGAATTAATTAGTTTGGAAGGGACACAGCCTTCGTAAAGAGCTAAGAGGTCATGAGTTCAATCCATGATTGACACCTACTGACAATTTAATATCTTACGGTTCTTTTGATACCCAAATGTTGTAGGGTCAGACATGTTGTCTCGTGAGATTAGTCAAAGTGCATGTATGCTGATCTGGACACTCAAGAATATAAAAAAAAGGTTTTCATAACTATGAGGGTCAGAGCCCACTGTTACCCCTATGGGCTTTTAACATTTGAGTATTTCCTCTATAGTGATGATTTAGTATGTGGACTTCTAAAAATATCAGGTTTCTAAGTTCACAATATTAGAAAATTATTCATAGTCATGGACTCACGGTCAGAAAAACAGAATCCATAGATAGTTGGACGAAGTTTAATTCAGACAGCAGAAGCTCTGTCTGCTTCATTTACTCTACCAAACTCCATTTGTAGGTTGCTTCCTTTCCATTAGATCAACATTTGAGAGTTGTTGTTACTCAAGCATGTTTTAGCTTTTCAGAAAAAATCAGTTTCTTTACCATTGTCAAACGGTTTGCCTTGGTTGCTGACTTTCTTCATTTGGGTTTATTTAGCAGCTAAATTAGGGTAGGGGAGAATGCTAAACGAAAATCCATAAATGTTATTGGGAGCGCAAATAGAATCCCACATTTCAAATTTAAAAGATTTGATTGGTATGATATATGGATTAATCTTGGATGCATTATAATGTATAAAAATTCTGATAAGAGCCAAAGTTTCAAATTTGATAGGGAAAGGGAAGATCATAGATACATAAATAATGACTATTATTTACATTAGTACGAGACTTTGGGGTGGAACTAAAGTAAAATCACTTAGACATATTTCCTAAGTGGATAACATTATACCATTGCTAATGTGATTGTTGACCAGGCTATGGTGGCTGGTGGGACAGTGGACGCAATCAATTTGGCATGTTTGCAATTTTGCCAATTGGTTAACTATGAAACTCAAGTTTTCCATTCTCTATATCAAATTAATTTAATGCCTAGTTCCTTACTACCGCCATTCTCCATTTCCTATCTACTTACTATCCTCCTTGTCAGTCAAAATTCATCTTTTCTATTTCTTTTGTATCAGTTGGTGCATCCCCTTTATGTAAATGTAAGTAACTTATTTAAGTAGAAGTTTACGCCAAAGTAGAGAGTTGTGCAATTATTTTATATCTACAGTCAATGTACAGAAGGTCTCAAGATGATGTTGTTGCTAATAAAAAGATATTGGAGAGTTAGATTCACGTTCAAAGGTTTGAGTAGAAGAAAACTATCTTGGCTTAGAGAATGAGATATTTGTTCTCTTACACTTGCTGATACACTACAACTGTGCTGCATGCTATAATTAAATTCGACTGGCCTTCATCTCAAATTTTACTTGTCTTTTGGTTTTTCTGGTCAATCGAAGAGATTTTTCTGCCCCATTTAAACGTTATGCAAGCAGTTCAACTTGAGTTGATTTGTTTAGTCAGTTTTTTCCGTTTCAACTTGCACCCTATTCATGTATGTTCAATAGTAAGAAGTGTGTGACGATTAACATATTGGTATGTATGTTGGTGGTGCAGGTGGTGAAAATTAGATTGCAGCAGCAGAAAGGACTGAGTCCTGAGCTCCTCAAGTATAAGGGTCCAGTGCACTGTGCTCGAATGATTATTCGAGAAGAAGGCTTCCTAGGTCTTTGGGCAGGTGCTGCCCCAACTGTTATGCGCAATGGTACAAACCAGGCTGCCATGTTTACTGCCAAGAATGCTTTTGATATTGTTCTTTGGAACAGACACGAAGGGGATGGAAAAGTCCTCCAGCCATGGCAGTCGATGGTATCGGGATTCCTAGCAGGCACGGCAGGCCCTTTATGCACTGGTCCTTTTGATGTTGTGAAAACTAGGCTAATGGCCCAGAGCCAAGGCACGGGTGAACTCAAGTACAAAGGTATGTTCCATGCTATCAGAACCATATACGCAGAGGAGGGAGTTCTTGCTCTATGGAAAGGGCTGCTGCCCCGACTCATGAGGATTCCACCAGGGCAGGCCATTGTGTGGGCTGTGGCCGATCAAATTATTGGCTTGTATGAGAGGAGACATATTCATGATGCTCCCATATAGATACTGGGCACATTTTTGGCACTGGTTTACTATAAAGTCCACTGCAGGCACAACCTTACTCAAATAAGATCTGTTCTATAGATTTTATTACTGTGTCCTTGCGTTCTAAAGTCCTGTGGACGGTCTTTAGCGTCTCTTATTGCATTCCTCCATTTTCCTGTGTCTGTTTCAGCCACCATCTGAATAACCATGAAGATTTGGCTCCTCATGTCTTCAAATAGATGAAGTTAGATATGGGAAAGTATTTTAGACTGATAGTCCCTTCGAAATTTTAGTGTTGTTTACTTTGAAATTTAGTGTCTGAGCAGTGCTTATTCTTTAATTACAATTCTTGGATTCCTTGGGACTATCAAGACTTCTTGTTGGTAGATGTTGTTTTGTACTCAATAACATAATTCCTTGTAGGCCTTGTATCAGGTAAACATTCTTATCAAAAGGTATTGGATTTTAAGAAAATGAACAATGATTGAATTGGTTGAAAGATGCTGCCTCTGTATATACATAGGCTATGTTGATGAGTTTGGCTGGTAAGTGGTAACTCAAAAGTTTCAGTTTACCAATTGTTCATTTTTCAGGACTCTGATTTTGCAGCTGATGGATGGATTTTATGCACATATTTCACTTGTCAAGAGCTGAAAAACTCTTCTTGTGGATTATATATTTAGTTATTATGCATTTCTGTCCCCCATATATTATATGGAATCTATCTATTAGAGCAACTAGGAAACTTCTTAAGCTTTGATTGCCAAATTGGGCCATTGTCGGCCTCATAGAACAGTTAGCTCAATCTTTCTTTTACTTCATTTGGTCTCATGACATTTCTTATATGCTATATTATAATGGATGAATTAGTTAGCTTAAAGGAATCATTCTGTAGCAGAAATGCTTCCACATCTCAAATTTATGTTTGAGATAGCACCGTATTGCTTTATTCAATGTTATCTATTAGATTCTCAATTACATGTTTGGGAGTGATTTCAAGATTGTTCAAACCTCTTTCGCGGTTTTGAAACTCATCTTTAATCACTCAAAATAAATTTAAGGGTTGTTTTCAAACAGAAGAAAATGAACCAACTTATTTACAAATATAACCAAATTTCATTGTCTATGAATGATAGACATGATAGATATTGATAAACATCTATCATTGTCTATCAGTGTCAAAAATAGTTCTTGCAGTTCTTACGTTTAAAACAATTATCCTAAATTCTAATGTTTAATTTTACACTTTTAAATGTAATTTTTGTATCATCAAAATTGATTTTAAATTATTAAAAAAATAATTTGGAACGAGTTTAAGAAGGACAAAAGTGACTTTAATCATTTCAGAATCTCTTGCAAACATATCCTTAATGGTTGAAAAAATCCATTTGAATTTTGTTCATTAATTTTCTATCACATCACACATCACTTTTATTTAACCAAATGATAGGTATCTTTTTTAAAAAAACTAATATAAGAGCGTACAAAAAAAAAATGAATCCCACAAAAAACAGAACAACGGGTGAATTTTCAATGACACCCTTTTTCTATATTTCTTAAAAATATCTCGAATTGGCAAAGCACTTGTGCTAATTATCGTTTGAGATGGTGGTATTTAGAATATTGTTGTCCTCTGTATTTCTATGAACTTTGATACATTTGATCTTTTTCATGCTAACTAATTTTACAAAGAACACGACAGATTCCTTGATTGTAGTGCTGTGAATTTGGTCTTTAACGTTTGAGGATTCTTAGTAAGTGCTAGCATTTTCATTGTATGTCTGATGACATCTTTGAGTTCATTGGTGGCAATATGTTGCCAATGGTTAATCAAGACAAGTTCAAATTTGCCCACTACAATTTGTTTGTTTGTTATTTGTTGTTTTTGGCACAGGAAACAACTCCATTGGTGCTATGGAATTTACATAAGGAAATATCTTATCCAATTGGATATAAGAGAGGTATACTCATCCAAAGTAAAAAATTGTTTACGCCAATATAGAAGAACATGAAAATGGTATCTGTAAGACTAGGACTTCACGAGGTCTTGCTTTGTCCCTTGTCTTTTTCTTTTTCTTTTCTTTTCTTTTCTTTTTTTTAACAACCCTTGTCATTTTTTTCATTATAAGACTAGAAAGGTTGCTTATATTATGTTGATTTTATGTATCATGCAATATGATGAAACAAACTTAGCCTTTTTGAGACAGACAACCCAACTTATCAATGATCTTTCTTGATTCCTTTTGGATAGATTCATTTGTAGGGGCTTACCATTTTTGCCAGGCCAGACCGAGGTCCATTAGATTTATTTTGGGTTCAACCCAAATATTTTTACCGCACGCCTCTTACCCTTAGGTGTTGTTTAGAAGTCGTTCAAAAGTTAATAATAATAACAATAAAAAAAACTAACTAACTAATGTCGCTTTTTTTTGGATAAATGTAATAAATGAATGGTTTATGAAAAATGGGTCTCATTTGATTACCTATTGTTTATTTGTGTTCTAATGAAATGTGGAAATATGCAATGCAATCTGAAGCACGGAAGGTAATATTGAGTTTCAAAATTAGTGTGATCCCACTTGTTGATATGATTACTATTACCATTATGGTTATCACGTGGAATCCAATAGCAAATATGATTATTGTCACTGTTATTATTATTGAATTAAACGGTAAACATGATAGGTTTATTAATCAAAAGTAATTGTTTGCAATTGTGGCTTGTTATGATTAATCTATTGATGAAATCTCATTATACCAATTTTTATAATAGTAAAGGTGGCCTAATTGATTAACAAAACAAAAGAAAAAAAAATAAGGGAAATAGTCATAAGGTTGGCAATGCGGCAAGACGGTGTCGCATCTCCGTCTCCATGGGAATGGGATTTTATAACCTTCATCCCCACTCCATTCTCCATTTTCGGAGTTAGAGTCAGGGTCGGGAATCCCTATTTGGAGATCGGATTTCGTGAAAAAAATTCCTATTCCTATTTATATTTTTAATTATTATTTTTATTTAAATTAGTAATTAAAAAACATTAAAGATTTTTATTGTAGAATTAATAAACATTTAAAATTAATTATGTTACTAAATGAAATTAGTTTTTTTTTTAAAAAAAAAAACAGTAGCTTAACTATCCTTATATATATAAATATTCGAAACATCGGAGATGGAGATGGGTGGGGATACCCTTCCTATCCGCACCCAAACACCTATTTTATGTCTCATATTTGATTGATCAAATCGTAGATTTTTCGCCCTAATAGAGATGATATCCGACCTCGCGAATTTTTGCCAACCCATATAGGTAAATAGAAAAATATGCTTTACCCTAAAATCTCATATGGTGGGGTCCGCCCATAGCTGCCATTGGGAAGAAGGTAACCAAAAACCCTAGAACATAATTGGAAATGAAATCTTATATAAGGTAATCTAAGCGCGGCGTCACCGGTTGTAACCCTAAATCGTTCTACTTGGTCTCAGCCACTTTCCTTGCTTCCTTCCTCTTGTTCTCTTTCGAGCTTCACGCCTTTATCCTAATTTGCTTCACTTCTTCTCTTCGCCGTCTTCAATCCCTCCGACTGCTTGTTCTTCGCCGGCGTAGATGATGTCCGACGAGGAAAGGGAGGAGAAGGAGCTCGATCTTACTTCTCCTGAAGTAGTCACCAAATACAAGAGCGCCGCTGAGATTGTCAACAGTAACTCTCTCTCTCTCTCTCTCTTTCGGTGTCTGACTCTATGATTTGGCTCATCGAGTTATGTTTTTTCTGATGTTATATCCTGAAAATTGGTTTATGCTATGCGGAAACGAGTTTTTTAACTGATCAAATGGATAATTTTGCAGAGGCATTACAGTTGGTGATATCGGAATGCAAACCAAAAGCAAAGATTGTTGACATTTGCGAGAAAGGGGATTCGTTCATTAGGGAGTAAGAGTTTAGTTTTCTTAAAGTTAAAAAATCTATCGACTTATTATTCATCGCTCTTATTCAAGTCAATTCAATGGTTTTGATTGTTCTTCACTGTCATTGCTCTTGGTATTTGATTGACTGCCTTATTTAATGGGACTTTCCCTCTGTTTTTCCTTCTTTTTGGACGTATAGACAAACTGGCAATATGTACAAGAATGTTAAGAAGAAGATTGAAAGAGGCGTTGCTTTTCCAACTTGCATTTCTGTTAACAACACTGTATGCCACTTCTCACCGCTGTCCAGTGACGAGACGGTGTTGGAAGAGGGCGATATGGTTAAGATGTAAGCTGTACTGATGTCTTTTGGTAATTCAGTTGTTGCATTAAATGATGGAAACATAAAGCCTTGTGGAATTTTGTCTTATCGCAGTGATTTGGGTTGTCATATTGACGGATTTATTGCTGTAGTCGCGCATACTCATGTGCTGCAAGAAGGTCCCGTTACAGGAAGAGCTGCTGATGTAATTGCAGCTGCTAACACTGCAGCTGAAGTTGCCTTGAGGCTTGTGAGACCTGGAAAAAAGGTAACCTGTTATGCTGTTGAAATTATATATTTTAATTTGTTTGGACTTTCTCTGAACATATGAGTCTTTCAGTTCAATCTAGATCCTAATATATATTTTTCAAAATATCTTGTGAATGTTTAGATATATTAAGTTTTTTTTTTTTTAAAATGAATGTCAAATTTTTCTGTTTATTGGAAAGGCAACTTTGCCGAGGTAATCACTTGGTTCTTTTGATTTCCTCTTTTCCCTGTTGCCTACATGGATTCTGGCCTTATGTGGAGCAAATTTGGTGGGCATATCTATAGTCAAGCCTATTGTGTCCAACATTGGCCTAAATCATATATTGTGGTCTTATCATGGTTTCTCTGTGCTAGTTTTTTTCTCCATCTATTTTGAATTGTCTAAAACAACTGAACTTTTATTAGTAAATACTTGTACAGCTCAGTGGGCTTTCTTTTTTTCCATTTTCTTGATATAAACATCCATATGTTATTAGAACACTTTTTCCTTGCCTTCATGAGGCAATATGGTCTCTACTTGATGATAACTACCATGGCTATGGATTGCATCCAGTGAAGCCCTTTCATGTCATAGTTACACTGATAGAGCATCATGGTTTTGGAACCTGGGAAAAGAAAATATCCCCCCCTCCCCCGGCGTTTTCTCCATATAAATAAAACAATTCCATCCGTTATGAGAACTTTGTTTTCTCCCATATCGCCTTTGTGTGTGGCAACATGGTTTCTACTTGATGATAACTACAATGGCTATGGATTGTATCCAGTGAAGCCCTTTCATGTCATAGTTACACTGATAGAGTATCATGGACTTGAGGTGCCTTTGCTATACAAGGGTTAGGAACCTGGGAAAAGCAATTTCCTCTCCTGTTTTTGGGTTAATAAAATTCCATCTTTCTTCTCCATTGCCTTTGTGTGGCAACATGGTCTCTACTTGATGATAACTACAATGGCTATGGATTGCATCCAATGAAGCCTTTTCATGTCATAGTTACACTGATAGAGGATCATGAACTTGTGATTTGGTTTCAAGGTCTAGGAACTTGGAATAAACAAAACTTTAGATCACATCTTTAAGATGTTTTACTCATTTAAGTATTGCCAATACAATAACCACGTGTGTTGCAATGTTGAGGAAAAAGTCGGTCACTGTTTCAATTCTTTATTTATTTTCTTTTCTATTTCTGTTGTCACTCTTATGATACGGCTTTATTTTCCAGAACAAGGATGTTACAGAAGCAATTCAAAAGGTTGCTGCATCTTATGACTGCAAAATTGTCGAAGGTGTTCTTAGCCATCAGCTGAAGCAGTTTGTGATTGATGGCAACAAGGTTGTATTAAGTGTTGCCAATCCTGACACAAGGGTTGATGAGGCAGAATTTGAGGAGAATGAGGTGTATTCAATAGATATAGTTACAAGCACAGGAGAAGGAAAGCCTAAATTGTTGGATGAGAAACAGACGACTATTTATAAGAGAGCCGTGGACAGGAACTATCATTTGAAGATGAAAGCCTCTAGATTTATATTCAGTGAAATAACTCAAAAGTTTCCTATAATGCCTTTCACAGCAAGGTTTGTGAATGTTCCTTATATGTCTACTGTGGAAAATTTTCGTTTCTGCACCTCTACTGTGATATTAATAATCTCATAATTGCAGGGCTTTGGAAGAGAAAAGGGCTCGACTTGGATTAGTGGAATGTGTTAACCATGATCTTTTGCAGCCATACCCTGTCCTTCATGAAAAGCCTGGTGAGGCTTCTAATTTCTGAGCTTGCCTTTTGGCCTAAACTTTTCAATGTTTGATTTTGCTGCATAACTAAATTCGTGTTTACCAGGTGACTATGTTGCTCATATCAAATTCACTGTTTTGCTGATGCCTAATGGATCCGACCGAGTCACATCTCATCCTCTACAGGATCTTCAGCCTACAAAAACAATTGAAGATCCTGAAATCAAGGCATGGTTAGCATTGGGCACGAAGACAAAGAAAAAGGGTGGTGGAAAGAAGAAGAAAGGTTAGCTATCTGAACTCATGTATTTTACATTTTTCCAACAAGACCCCAGGTTTTAATCTTGGATGGCTTGCATCAGTCTTTATTTTATCGTAATTAGGGGTTGAACTTTGGTTTGGTTTTGTGGACTCGTTTTGTGCTCAAACCGAGTCCACTGACCAAACGTTGGTACTCAGCATGGAAACAAACCCATGAATTTCGAGTTACATTCGAAAACTGGCTTAACGGTTCAGTTTGTTGGTTTCGGTCAGACAAAAAAAAGTCAATTTTTCTGGAAGCGACACTATTTTATTTTCTTAAATTAGATGTGTGTGATGCACCCATACTTATCATGTATAAAAAAAATATAAAACAATTTTCCAGCCACTTCCATAGGAATTTCATCTTCTGAACATTTACTCCATTGTTGCAGGTAAGAAAGGAGATAAGACAGAGGACCCTACGGATGCTGAGCCAATGGATACCACAGCCAATGGTGCTGCATCCCAAGAATGAACAGCCCCATATCCACACCCTAAAAAAAAGGAGAAAAAAAAAAATTAGTAATTCCTCTCCCTTTTCCTTTCTTCAAATTTGGGTCTGCCCCCACCGTTGGATCTCATTTGTATACGATGAGCAGGTGAGTGTGGTTGCCAGATGAAAGTGGTGAACGTTCTTTATTGGGATTATTAATGAATCCAACTTTCTCTTTTGTATGTCGACACATGCTTTTTCATTTCAGACTCCATGGATGCGTTGATTGTCACTCGAGATGAGATGTGCGACTGAATGAGCCTAATTATATTTTCTTTACTAATCTTTTTTCATTCCTTTCTGCTGTCCTTAAACCTTATATTTCTTGTCCATATTTATCTCTGCTCATAGAACCATCCTTTAATTCAACCCCTGACAGCTGAACTTGTATATCTTTCTTATTCTATGCTCTGTGTTGATGTGAATGATCTGAAGAATGAAGAAGAATATCGAGTATTGATATATATAAACCTTGTAGAAATTATTTTTAAAATTTGTCTTGAGGAGTGAGTTGTTTTTAGTTATTAACAATGTTTTAAGTTATTGTATTGTATTCAATATTGGTACTGTTTTGATGTCCTATGTCTATATGGTAAATTGGAAATGTTTGTGTATTTTTTTTTTGTATGTTCAAATAATTTTTTAAATACAATTTATAGACAAACAGCTTGGGAGCACTTTTTTCTTTTCTTTCTTTCGTTCCTTCTTGTTTTCCTCTTTTTATGTTCCCAAGTTATTTTAGGGTTCATTTTTTTAGTTCTGTCTGTCTACTCATCGAGTCATCTTGACAATGTTGTGGAACGTTAGGATTGGAATGGGTAGTTCTGTTTTTCAGCTTTATATATATTTCTCAAGTAAAATCTCTATGTTTATATTTAAATGGCAAAACTTTTCCAATTCAATTCTGGGATAAATAGGTTCATTCAAATAATTTTGGATCTCAGAAAATTTTATTATAATTATTTAAACATAATTTTTTGCCCCCTTTTTTTTTATTCTTTTTCAAAAATTGGAATAGAATGAAATGGACCTCATGGGACAAGGTGAGGACACGATCAAAACACATAAAATTAAAGGACTCGAAGAAAAAGGCCTCAACATACCAAGCAATATGTCAGGCCTTATATCTTAAAATAATTATACGCATTAAAGTGAAAAATCTAACTGAGCTATTTCGACAAGCTGACTATGTGAGAATTTCCACGAGCATATTTTCCTAAACATGGCTCAAACAATTGATAAATAAATAGTTCTTAGTCTCAATTCTACACGTGAGTTAAGAATAGCATAATACCTGCTGACATGGTCACACATCTATAAAAAAATGTCTAGGAACATTACCTCCAAACCAAAAAAGGCTAGACAAAGCCACCACAAGGAGCTTAGGGTGCATGCATAGCGACTAAAAATACTCTTAAGCAATGGGAGTTGAGTCATTCTATCCTCCCTTTCAACTTTAGCCACTATTAGTCAAATTTGCTGAAGAGTTCCAACTCTTTAGAGTTGGAAGGGCTAGTTCAAAGTCTCATCATTATAGAGGAAACTATTGCATAATATGACCCCTTCCTAATCAATAGTCTAATCAAACCGAACAACGACAACCATCTCCAGTAGAGAAATGAAAAGGGCCACAAACTATCTCAAACATGAACCCACCAGCACCAAGACGAAGATCTAAAGGAACTAACTACATAAATACTCTAAGGGCCTCCACTCAAGTGACCCACAAGGGTCCAAAAAGAATAAGAGTAAGTTATAATAGCTTCATGACAACAACGATATTTGAAGGAATATAGCAGATACCAAAACCATCCTTATAATATAGAAGACAAACATTTGACCAAGCAACCTTTACCCCACCAACACTATCCAACTTTCCTTTCCAAAGATGAAGCAAAACACTTTCAATGGCAAAACAAACACACTTACCCTTTATTTATTTGTTTTGATTCATTACTCTTTTTGTTTCGAGCAAACAAGAGTAATAGTATGATAGAATACCAAACTGGGAATGGAGTTTTTATTGTATTCAAGACAAACTGAAAGAGTACATAAACTGAAAGTAAAGATAGTTCTACGAATTTCCCTCACATACGAGAGGAAAGCTTTAACCCAACTACACAACTACCAAAATATTCACTAAAACTCCCCAGTTCTCTCCTCTTCCCCTTTTAACATACCACAAGTTTCCTAACTAACTAAGAGTCCCCAATAGGCATGGTCCCCATCTTCTCAACCGAAGTGCATTCCTCTTTTGTAAGTTTTCCCATATTACCCTTACTCTTCCTCCTTTGATACTAAAATAATATTGGTGGTCTATCATTACCTCCCTCTCTACATTTACTTTGTCCTCAAGGTAAAAAGTCGGAAATTGTTTCTGAAAATCATCCATTATCTCCCAAGTTGCCTCATGCCTCGGTAAACCCTTCCATTTCACCAAAACTTCCCGTCCATTGTGTGAAGTATTAAGACGATATCCCAACACCTCATCTAGTTCAGTCAGCCATTTATGACTCTCATTCACCAATGGATCCACTGTTTGAGCTTCACACTGTTGTCCCACCACTTTCTTCAACTGTGATACATGAAAAACAAGGTGTATGACTGTTGTTGGAGGAAGTTCCAACTTATAGGCAACCAACCCAATCCTCTCTACAATTTTATACGGCCCAAAGTACTTAGGAGATAACTTTACATACCGTTCTTGTCGTATAGAGATTTGTCGATAAGATCTGAGCTTCAACAAGACCCAATCTCCCACATGTAACTCCACATCGCATCTCTTCTTATTGGCATATCTCTTCATTTTGTCTTGAGCCACTCTCAAATATTCCTTGAGAACACGTAAAACCTCATCCCTATCCCTCAATTGATGATCTAAGGTAATTAGAATTACAAATATCTTCATAATAAATCAAGGGCGGTGGCAGCGGTCCATACACAATCTCGAAGGGAGTCATTTCGGTTGATGAATTAAACGTGGTATTATACCAATACTCAGCCTAATGCAGCCAATTAATCCATTCATTTGGTCGTTCTCCACAGAAATAACGCAAATACATCTCAAACTTCAATTAACTATTTCAGTTTGTCCGTCAGATTGAGGATGGTAAGCTGTACTTCGATGTAGTTTAGTACTTGAGAGACGGAAAAGTTCTTGCCAAAAATGACTCATGAACACTTTGTCTCTGTTAGATAAAATGGACTTTGGAATCCCATGAAATTTAACTACTTCCCTACAAAACACATTAGCTATAACTTCAACATTCAAGGGATGTTTTAAGGCTAGAAAATGTCCATACTTACTCAATCTATCCACCACAACTAGGATTATATCATGACCCTTAGCCTTTGGTAACCACCCTATGAAATCCATTTAAATGTTAGCCCAAACCACATCAGGAATGGATAGCGTTATCAACAACCCCGCTAGAGATAAAGCCAAAGTCTTGTTTCTTTGACACACCATGCATTCCTAAGTATTTCTTTACATCCCTCTTCATTCCCTCCCAATACAACTCCCCTGATAAACGTTTATAAGTCCTCAAGTAACTAGAATGACCCTCAAACATTGAATCATGATATGTGTGTAAAATGGTAGGAATCAAAGTAGATGTTTTGGATAGTACTAACCTCCCTTTGTATTTCAACACTTCTTGTTGTAAAGAAAAATCCTTAACTCCCCCTTCCTTCTACAGCACATTGGCTTTGACATCCTGTAATTTAGCATCTCGTTTAACTTCTCTTTGAATGACTGCAATGTCCAACAAAGTAGGGGCAGTCAAGGTCGCGAGCTGTACATTGGGTATCACTCGTGATAATGCATCTGCTGCTCCATTTTCAAGTCCAAACTGATAAATCACTTCAAAATCATACCCCAACGCCTTTGAAACCCACTTATGATGCTACGGTTGTATGGTCCCCTGTTCTAACAAAAATTTCAGTGCCTTCTGATCAGTCTTGATGACAAACTTTCTCCCCAACAAGTATGGTCTCCACCTCTGTACATCCATGACCACAGCCAGTAGCTCCCTTTCATTCACTGGCTTGGCTCGATCTCTCATAGATAAGGTATGACTATAGAAGGCAATCAAATGTTTCTGTTGGACTAACACAACTCTAATTTCGTGACCTGAAGCATCGGTTTTCACCTTAAAAGGCAAGCTAAAATCTAGTAGTGCTAACACGGATAAAGTCATCATAGCATTTTTGAACTTCTAAAATGCCTCTTGAGCTTCTTCCGACAACCGGATCCCAAGCCCACTCCGTAATTTCCAAGAGCAATCCCTTTGCTAACCCTTCAGATATGAAATTAAACATTTCCCTGCAATCAATCAGCACAACGATCGGCCCACCTCTTATTTCTCCTTTGATCTTCATTGTTCGTGGATTGGTCAATCCCACAACCAAATTCAATGAAAGTTCTACCACTGTAGACACTTCTTCTTCCACGGTCAATATTTTCAATTTTGTTACCTCTTCTTTCAAATCATTCTCCTCATACAGTTCTATTTCCTCATCTGACGCATTCACCACCAGCAATCTAAGCTCACGGAGTTCGCGTCCTTTACAATGATGTCCCACCGTATACCTCTCATCATACCTGAAACACAGTACCTTCTCTTTCTTAGCTTGAAATTTAGCGTTCGTAAATTACCTATTCCGAGTTTCCCCAGTTGATACCCTCTCAGCGTAATCGTCCTCATCGGAATCGATTCACTAGTCCCCCCCCCCCCCCTTTCACCTCTTCGATATTATTTACTTTATTCACAATATCACTATTTATTTTAATACTATTCAGGGTTTGGATCTTACCTCTGAATGTCTTCACCCGACCCGTCTATGATCACGGGTTCTCGCGATCTTCAACTCATTGGGCCAATGACATCATTTGTGCCAATCTGACTGGTTCCCAACATTTCACCTCTGCTTTGACCCACAGAGCAAGCCCATTCATAAATGTTTCCTCCAACACTTCATCAGAGAAATGTGGTAATGGAGCCACCAATTTGTCGAACAAATTCTGATACGCCTTCAACGTTGACTCTTGCTTGATCGCCAAGAATCTTTCGTAGATCGATCCTTCTCTCAACAATCGAAAACGTACCAAGATCCTGTATTTTAAGTCCTGCCAATCTTTAAATGGTTCTCGTTCTTCTTTGGACCGGTACCAATGCAACGCGACTCCATCGAAACTAATCACCACTACCGTCATTTTCTCTAATTTCGTCAGCTTATGGATCTGAAAATACCAATTAGCTCTAAATAGCCACGAATCTGGATCGCTTCCACTGAATACCGACATTTCAACTTTCTTAAATTTACTTCGGTTACTTACCAATTCCTCCACTCCTGATTTAGCTACATTATTCCACGCATCCAGAATTTTGTTATTCGATCCCTCGGTTGTCTTGCTTCTTGATCCCTCCATTTCCTTCGTCGAGATTGTTTTTCCTTTTCGCCATTTCGACCACATATGAAATTAACATCTTTTGGTGCTTCTCCGCTTGCATTCCCAATCGATCAATACTCTTTGCCAAGGATGCTAGATTCTCCTCGATGGTCGACAATTTCTGCATCTCTACTCGAAGGATGAAAATCTCCTGGTCTAATAGTTCCAGCTTCTCCTCAAATCTCTTTTGAGTCATCTTTTTTAGGTGAGAGCTTTGGTACCAATTTGATAGAATACCACATTGGGAATGGAGTTTTTATTGTATTTAAGACGAACTGAAAGAGTACATTGTTGGGATTGGTGTCCTAATTCTCTCAAAGTCTCGTAGTTTGTAAACTTTGTACACATTTTTATTAATAAAATAAGAGTTATTTTATTTACATTTACTCATATCCAATAAACAAAGATATGTGTTTATTTTATGTAAACTTAAGCATGTATACGAGATATACAAGTGGATCATGCCTTTACTTAAGACACCATTTCCCCTTTCATGGTCACAACATCCTTGGTCCATGTAGTCGTCCATTGTAGAAGTCTCGCACTACCTTTGGAATGACGATGGCTGGGCACTGGCAAAATGTTTCCCATCCATGCTCTACTATGACACTTGTAATCAAGTCTGGTAGTGGCATTGGCGCAGGGAAAAATCCCATCTCCATCAGCATATCATCGTTTTCTCTCTTCTTTGATGGACGCCCCTTAGCAAACGCGGGCTCGCTGCTTTCTACAACTGCTTTTCCCTTTTCCTTGGTCAACGCAAGGGGGGATTCTTACCTTTGTTTCCTTTCCCTCTCCTTGCGTTGTTCCTCCTTCTCCCGTTCAGCAAGTTCTTTGAACTTCTTCAACGTTTGCTCGACGCTTCTTTTCCTTCTCCTCTCTCTTCTTCCTTTCTTCTTCTGTCTTCTTCTTCCTTTTTTCTCACTTCTTTTTCAAATTCTTTTTCAAACTACTTAGAGGCCAGCAAAATACGTTGTTCCTCTTCGAGCTTTCTTCTTTTTTCTTCTGTCGAAATCTCATTATTGCGGCGCACCATCTCATCCTGTAATTTTCTTCTTCGACTACCTTCTGCGATGATTAGTTGTTCTCGCAAAATTTTCTCTTGTTTTTCTTCCTCCTCTTTTTTCCTCTTCTCCTGCTCTTCTAACACATCTATCAAAATTGGAGGGTCAAGCGGCGCATTCTCCTTGCGACGCCGCATCAAGGGGGTGATGTCTACATCTTCTCCTTCATCAGTCACAACCGTTTGCGATGTTTTAGGTTGCGCTAATTCTCTCAACTGTGCTGACTCCCCCTTGTCCTCCCTTTCGGAGGTTGATTCTCCGTCTAGTTCTGGGCTCCCAGCCCTCTTTCTTCTCTCTTCCTCCTTCTTTAGGCGCCTCTCCTCTCGCCTACGCTCCTTTCTTTCATTTTTTTCTTGCTTCTTCTTTAGACGGGTTTCCTTGTCTCCTTCAGCTCCTTTCTCTTTGATCTTCTTCTCTGCTTTGATTCGATAGGCTTACTCATCTTCTCCAACCCTCTTCTCTTTGCTCTTCTTCTTCTTCTTCTTCTCCTCAGCCACTTTCGACTGCTTCTCTGCCATCACTTCCTCCAACGCAACTCTGGAGGGTTCTTCATAGGATTCTACGTTTGCAGTTTCCTTAGGATCCATGATTTCCAGAGCGCTTCTCCTTGATGATTCCTCCATTTCCTCCTCCAAAGGCAGTGGTTGGTTCACAACCCCAGCTTCGGGCAGTCCTCCTTCTTTCTCCATGTTGCTGAGTATACTCCCAAACATTTCCTTATCGTCCCGTCTCTTCTTTTCACTTTCAGAGGAAAATGTTGGGAGTGGGGTGCTTTCTGAGCTCTGCCCCATTTTGAACTGGAGTGGCCTGACTACTAAGGGATTTCGCCGGAGTCTTCCAGCGACTCGAGGGATGGTTTGTGGCTGGGCGGCGAGATGACGGCTGGTTGTAAGGAAAGCCGCCTCTCGTATGGTGAGTTGGGCTTTCGAGGGTGATGAGGGTGAAGAAGATGGTTGGGAAGACTGGTCTGCTTTGGATGCCAGAGTAAAAGAATTGGGAAATTCTTTAGGGTTTTGGGAAGGAAGGAAGTCTGGTATGCAAAAGCTGTTAGGGTTTCTGATTGCAAAAGAGATTCAAATGAACTCACAGACGGAGGGAGTGTGAATTTATAGGTTAGGCCTTGATGAGCCCAACGCTATTTCTGCGGTGGCAGGCCTCGAGGAACTCAAAAAGCCTGTCGTTTGCACTCCTCACATTTATGAGGCATCAGAGAAGGACATCCTTTCGTCTGCTAAATCATTATTTCCTTGGAAGACGAAACGATTGGACTTCTCAATTTAAAAAAAGAATTATCTTTAGTGTTTTATTCGAATGGGCGCAAGGTGAAGAATTAACGCAATGAGTTCATCAACACAAATGTATCTTTGTAAAGGACGGGCAACAACGCATGTATGCCTGCAACATACCCCTTAACTCAATGCATTTCTAGAGGACGGGCGCACGGTATTTCTACTAGTGCAACACTACCTCAACATAGTGCATTTTTGCTAAGGATGGGCAAAGAACACACACGAGTGCAACACACCCCTCAGAGCAATGCATTTGAGTTAGATGAACGCAAAGTGTATCTTGTTGGCACAAGATGCACCCATCATAGCAATGCATACCGGGTGTTGATTGTTTTATTATTTTTATTATTTTTATTATGATTATGATTATGATTATTATTATTATTATTATTTTTCATCAACGCAAGTCACAAGGACTTTGCGGCATTAATTTTCTTCTTATTAATCAATCATTCACTAACATTTAAGAATAACGCATTTATGACAGAAAAGTAAGGAAATTAAATAGAACACGAAAATAAAAGTAAGTGAATTAAATGAAGAATAATTTCATAGAGCATTAAAAAAAATTGAATAAAGCAATAAATGACAAAGTTCACAAAGCAATAAAGACAGTAATTAAGAAAGCATGTAAACATAGGATTCAGAGATATGGACCGGAAGACAATTTTTATTTGATGAACGCAATCCACACCTCTGCAGGTGGTCCAGCTTGCCTGCCCAATGTCTTCAGGGACATTGCTCCTTCCCGTGAGATCCAAGGGCTT
This sequence comes from Benincasa hispida, assembly GCF_027475165.1. Classification (NCBI taxonomy): domain Eukaryota; kingdom Viridiplantae; phylum Streptophyta; class Magnoliopsida; order Cucurbitales; family Cucurbitaceae; genus Benincasa; species Benincasa hispida. Next base: position 58,300,250 of record NC_143488.1, read on the forward strand.
CAGAATTGCTTGGTAACATTCCGGGTGTTCTATTACATAGCTTAGATGCCAGCTGCCTCACTTGAATCTCCAAATTTCTGATTGAAGATGTCTGCGCCTGCATCACCGTATCGTTTTTATCCATGTATTGCTTGAGCAGGGCCTTCAATGAATTTTCGGAGGTGTTAGAAGATGATGGTTGGTTGTGTGGTTGTCTCTGTTGCCCTTGATTCTAATTGTGGTGAAAAGGTGGAGGGTTTCCTCAATTCCCGGAGTTACTATTCTAATGGTTACTTGGCCCACCTTGGTTATGATTTCCTCCCCAACCGAAGTTAGGGTGGTTCCTCCAACCAGGATTATACGTGTTGTTGTAGGGGTTATTCTGGATAGCGCATACTTGCTGTGGGCTCAATGGGTACATTTTCGCTGCATGGCCCCCTCCATAGTGGACACAACTGATTGCGGTCACTTGTGCCAGCGCATTGGGTTGCGCGGATCCTTGGGAGAGGGCACCTTGATTGAGCGCCATCGACTGAAGGATAGAGGTCACTACGGCCATCTGGATGGCCAGTGTTGTCATTGTCTCCACAGGTACAATGGCAGTTTCATTTCTTCTTCTCTTGGAGCCTCTTCCTCCATACCCATCGTTCACCCAGTCATCCATATTCTGCGAAATGCGGTCAAGGATGACCTTGGCTTCAGTGTATGTTTTATCCAAAACCTCATACCGCGGAGGCGTCAGCAACAGCTTGCGTTGATCTGTTCAGGCCATTATAGAATGTTTCCATCAGAACGCATTCGGGTATCCCAAAATGCGGACAATTCTTCACCAGTCTTCTGAATCGCACCCAGGCGGTGCTAAGGGTCTCATTATCCATATGCTCAAAGTTCAACACGTCCTTTCGCCATTTTGCATCGACTGCCGGAGGGAAGAACTTCTTCATAAACCGTTCAACCAACTGATCCCAGGAAGTTATCTCATTTGGCTCTAATGAATGAGCCCACCTCTTAGCCTCATCCCTCAAGGTGTAAGGGAAGAGGTATAGTCTGATACCTTTTGGGTAATGCCAGGTATAGAGAAGTTACCGCACATCTCGACGAAACTGGTCAGGTGGGCATGTGGGTCCTCACCTTGTAGACCCCCAAATTGCCCCCTATTCTGAATCATTTGGAGCATGACCGGTTAAATCTCGAATCTTGCCTTCTTCTCAACTATTGACCTTGAAATTCTAGGCGAAAAATCATAAAGATTGGGCACTGCTAGTTTCTCATTGGGATGTTGTGGTCAGTGGCAAGAAAAACGGGATCTTGCTCTGGCCGTCCCACCCCTTAATTCACTTTGGGTGCCACATTATCATTGTTGTTATTTGCCATGTTGGCTTTCTTTCACCTTGCTCGGTTCTGGCGTGCCCTTGCGTGAAATGTACGCTCGATCTCTGGGTCAACTTCGAATTCTAGATCAATTCTAGTACTCATAAACCGTCAGACTGCTCTCCGCGATAAACAACCAGTACAAAGAGATCTGTCCTGCAAAATATCACAAACATACTCAGCAATAACTGTTACCAATCCTTGGCAACGGCGTCATAAACTTGTAAGCTTGATATTTATTCTCTATTTATAAGCATATGGACAATGATGAATATGAACCATACAAGCTTATGTTGCCATAAATTTGATGACTTGGGATGGAAATGGAATGTGGATGTTGTGTTAGGCTTATTTACACTTTATGTGATACTACTTCTAGATATGCATTGTTAATGAGATGCTTGTAGTATGCTATGCGTTGTCACAAGTTTCCTTGTGCTGAAACCAAGTATAATTCCAACGCAAGTTTCTTAGAGTAATTCGAGATTGAACACAGGGATTGTTGTCGTTAATGTGTTACTTTTGTGATATATGCAATCAATTTTACAATTAATAAAGATTGTGTGTTTGTACAGTAAATTAAATTGCGATAAACATAAAATGCGATAATAAAATAAAAGGGCGATAAAAGTAAAGTCCTAAACTAGTATGATACAGGATACAAGATACATGATACATGATACATGATACTGAGTTCGAGACTGACTGTGAAGTTTATACAAAGGATTGTGGTATAAGATGGCAAGTCTTTAGGGATGAATCAGAAAGAGGAAGAATAATTAGTACAAACATCGCAAGTTAGTTAATTGCATTACAGATGTAATTAAGGTTCCGCTTTCCCTTGATGTACACCTCTCGGTGATCGGCTGCATTCCCATATCTCTATGGTGAAACAAGGATGAACGTGATGAACGCAAGGTTGCTTCCATCTCTGGAAGTACTTCTCGCTTTAGTTAATGCATTCTTCCAACCCTCTCTCGATAGGCGGAATGGCATCTTCACTTCTGCTCTCACAGGTGAAGATGCCGTCTAGCATGCCTTAGCTAAACATAACTATTTCCTTAACGTAGATTAATTTATTTGCTTAATTCTTACTAATTCTAGGGGATTAAGAAAACATCACGGAGAAAATGAATTATGGATGAACGAAAATAGACAGAGAGATGATAACGAAAATGATCATAACAATTAATACTAAGATTAAACGTCTGATACATGGTGTGAATGATAAAGATTAAGAAGATGAGTACAAGTGATGAAAAGAGATAGAAACAAATACAGAAGAGTGTCAACGTCTTGACACAGATCTGGACGGTGGTTTTGCTTGTCAGTATGTGGAATGAATGAAGAGAAGAGCTTCCCTCTCAGGCTTGCTCGTCCTGTAGAAGTGACATTCGTACAGAGCTTCAACGGTGGGGATTGGAAGGATTCCTTGCCCGGAGACTCACCTCTCGGCCTTGTCTCTTAATTTTTCCCAGATCTACTCTGATCAGCTCTTCAGACCAGTCTCTCTCTCAATATACAAGTATCAAAATATGCTCGTATCAAGTATATTTTGCAATGGAATTGTAGAGGCTATTTATAGGCGAAGCTTTGACTCTTTGCAGTGTGGACCCCACTTTATTGTTAAGGTAGTTCCTGAAATGGTGGAGTGAATATTCCTTCTGTTACGCAATCAATCCCATCATAAATGCACAACGGTTAGCTGTACACGCGTCTGAATCCTCCGCAATTGCGTTGCTCTTTACATCTTCGATCATTTGCCCGCATGCGGTGTTGTTTTTTATTACCGCATGCGGTTGAAGTTAAGCTCTGGATCAATTGTCGCATCCACCGTCATTGCATTGATCATCTCTTCATTCTTGATTGACAGGCGTAATGCGATGGAGATGCGTTGTTCTTTTTCTCTTTGAGTCATGAATGCATGCAGTGACTTAATTTCCTGCAAAGCAGAATTGAAACATCCTTTCTACCATCATAATGGTGTTAGTGGGTGTATTTACGATAATTTATAATTCTCGCATTTCCTAGCTAATTTCTATACATTCGATGCAACTTTTCTTCCTTTTAGCCGCAATATCTAAATAAAACAATATAAATAACTTGTATTTCTACAAGTTATCAATAGTTGAACTATGTTGTATTGTTCATTAGAGGAATCAGTGGTACTTAAGAAGTGAGATGTAATTATAGGGGCAAAACGATAAATTGGCCCAACTGTACTTACGAGCATCTGTGAAGGTCCATTTGTTTGTTGCTATCGTGATTCACTCTCGTAGTGTTTTGTATAAAATAAATTGGAAGAATAAGTTCTAAGTATAAGTGATGCATTTATGATTTGATGCATTTAAGTAATTGTAACGCATTGGAGCGTTAGATATATGCAGCAGAATGCACAAAACTCCTTCTAATGACGTTCAAGTTTTCCTAAACCAAATCCAAGTATAAATCTAATTTAGGTCCTGGTAAATCTAGGGTCGAACTCAAGGATTCAGTTAACCAAACGCAGACCTTGCGTTGTATCTCTGTAGGGGTTTTCCTAAATAAATGTGAGAAATGGGTTATTTACACTAAATTGTTGTGCCTGTGCAAGAGATGCAAAAGAGTTGAGTAGTTAGTGATGGATCATATGAGAATAGAGTTTAATGTAAGTGGATGCGTCGGTCTAAGATGAATGTACACAAACCAGGATGTGATGTAGAAGAGATGGAGTGATTTGCTTATCTTTTGTTTATGCGTTAGACTTCATTCAACATTTCTTAATGCGAATAACATACAAAACCTATCTCTAGGATGGATGCATCTAACACAGAATGCAACAAACACCAGTAAGTTTATCTCTAGTTGTACTAGGCGTCCTACTTGATGCAGCTTAATTATTCTTTCGAACAATCTAAGTTAAAGATGCTTTTTACCAATTTGTCAAGTTGGCTTAAGCGTTGAAATGAAGTTTGCATAAAGTATTAATGCATTCAACATAAACAAGAGACAAACAAGGGCAAAGTGTGATGGATCAAATATATGAATTTTATAAAGAAACAGAGAGTCTTTACAAACGAAATATTTAATCAAATGAAATGAAAGCGATAAATGAGATGAAGGAAACTGAGTCAAGCCAAAGAATACAATCTTTTGTATTTCTTTGGCTCAATCTCGTTGTGTACAATTACTTGTATAGGAATTGGACGAAGTGTCTTTCTCAAGATTGGCTTCCTCCACTCCCTAACCGGTGGTGGTGGTGGTTCTCAACCATTCTGATCGTCTTGGAACCACAACACAGTTTCTAAAAGACTAAAACTATGACTACACTATGTAGAGAGTAAGGATCTTGATAATTTTCCGAACTTTTGATTCTGAAGGGACTTCACCTATTTATAGGCGTTGGTCACGTCCACTTGGTGAATGGGTAGCATTAAAGTCCATGTTCTGGTCAGCATTAAAGTCCATTCCCTAGTTAGCCACCTGACTCTAGGAAGCTTTTCAGACGCCGCCTGCTGCTTGGAAGCTCTTCAGACACCGCCTGCTGCAGGTACCCATACTTGCAAGTGGTGATGTGACACAATCAACCTGGATCAATGAATCTTCTCTGAGTTGAACTCCCTCCGACGCATGGCCCATGCGTTAGAGCTTTCCCTGCGGCACTTGTCTAATACGTTAGCGTTAATCCTCGTGTTGAAATCCTACAATACAGTGCATTAGCGCCGCGATATTTAGTAATAAAACTTCTTTTGTATGAGTTTACTAATGTTTGAATAAATCCATGCGTTTCTTCTAAAAATGAGGAGAATTTATCATTAAAAACCTTAGTTGTTCCAACTTGAGAGCAAAAATAACTTGTATTTCTACAAGTTATCACCACCCCCAAATTTGAACAATGCTTGTCCTCAAGCATTTGAAAATAATTCTTTGTTATGTCCTTTGTCTCAAGTGTGCAGAGTTCGCCTCTCATCATATTCAGTCATAAGCTTGAAATAAGAGTTTGGAAAATATGACTCAGATTGACTCTTTTCTTAAAAGGACTAATGTTTAGTTTCAAGTGCAGAAGGCCTTTTATCACAACTCCTTTCATTTCTCAAAACATTCCCATTTTTTCTAAACCAGCAATGTGTTAGATGCTCTTTTTTTTTAAAAAAAATAGATGTCGGATAAAAAGAAAAAAAATTATGAATTTACTTACCCATGCGTTGTTTCAGGTATCCCAATTTCGTTTTAGCTTGCCCCCACAGGTGTCATGCGAGCATCCAACTACGGGTGAGAACCCTTCACAACTAAACTCATATCTAAGATTCATGCGTTTCAAGATATAATTTCTTCAGACTAGATAGAGGAGTTATATGGGACGCGTTAGTCTAGGAGACTTGACTTCGTTTTGGCTTGCCTCCACGGGTGTCATGCGAGCATCCAACTATGGCTAAGTGCCTGTTTCAACTTAACTCATGTCATTTTAAGGTTTTTCTTTTGAAGTAATGACAGAGGAGTTACGTTTAACATTTTTCTTATTTTGTTCCCTTTTCTTTATGATGTACTTGTTTGACGCATCTTAACTCGGATTTCCCTCATCCCCAAATTTGGAGATGAGCTATACTCATCCCAAATTTAGAGACGAGCTAATTCTCATTGCTCAAAGAGAAACAAAATTCAAAAAGGCTTTGAGAATACAAAAGGAGTTTAAGACTTAAAGCTTGTATGCGTTAGAAAGAAGACATAGTCTTTTTAGAGAAGTTCAGGCCTTGTTGATTTTCCTAACGCCTACTCTATACTTATAGATTTCATATAGTTTTATCATTGAAGTCAGGGAAAGCACAAGACTTTAGAAAATATCTAAAGAACAAAAATCAAGTATGCCAAGGTCAAACGCAAGGATCAAAATGATAAGAATTTCTCATTCATTTTCATAGATTCACATGAAGTAAACAAACAAGTCAAGCCGATACAAAAGAACAATTAAATCAAAATACAAAAATAACCCAACACCCCAAAACTCTATTATGCTGGCGCATCATCTCTGCGTTCTTCCTCAGGGTCTTCATCCATAAAACGCAAGGGGTTTCTAAGATGTGCAGGCAGTGGAGGCAGAGCAAACATTCCAACCAAGACCTGATTGATGTATTGCGTCGTGTAAATGAATTGGTCTTGCATCCGTCTTGTTTTCTGCCTTAGATCATCTCTTAGAACCCAATTTTGTTGTTGGAGACCTTCGATGGACGCGGCCAGTGGTCTGAACTAATCATTGATAAAAGTTTCCCACTCTTCTAAATCAACGCTGCGTCAAGGTGGGGTTGGTTCTTCATTTCTTCCAACTGGGTCTTCAAAATTTGCTGCGTTGCTCGATCCTAACCCAGTTGGTTCAAAGATTATTGGAAGAGGCACAAAGTTGGGAATTGGACTTGGTAGGGGCGAAAGAAGGGAATAAGGGATGTCCTGATCTATATGAGTGGGTTCTTGGTGCGTTTGATCAGGACTCCCTTCTGGCGGGGCCAATGGTGAGTCATGGAGAGTAAGATTAAGGGTTGGTTACGCTTCTTAAGTCTGAAGTTCAAGCTCAGCTTCATGTTCTTCGTGCTCTGAAGCTTCATTGCTGTGTTCAACAATCTGGACGCGTCTTCTTTTGGGGGTGCGTTTTGATGATCGAGGCTTGATTGCCACTTCCTTGGTAGGTAAGGCAGGTTGATACGGCGAACCGCGAAGTAGACGCCTTACTAACTTTATATCTATCAAGCCATCGATATCTTCATGATCATCCTCCAGAGAGATGCCTCCGCGTTCGCATAGTGCACAGATCAGCCATGGAAAGTAGAGTTGCCCTCGTGGCTCAGTCTTGATGACTTTGATCTGATCCCTTATAATTCTTCCAACGTCCAAAAGGATGCACTGCATGACGCAATAGGTAGCCAGGACGCGTTCCTTTGATAATGTTTCATCATGCGTTGTAGGCATGATGCTCCGTTTGATCAAGTAATACCATAAATTCGCGTCTGGAGTTAAATTCCTGGAAGCTAACATTTTTGCCCCGTTTCTAGATGTTTGCCATTTGCTTCCAGGTTTGGCTACCGTCCTTAACGCATCTTTTAACTGGCTTGGTGTTGGCTATTCCAAGATGCGATTTCCTTCTGCATACGAATTACTATCAATGTTGAACACTTTGTTGATCTTATCAGCTGAGAAACGCACTAACACCCCATCAACGAAGACTGTGTTCTTCTCCATATAAAACTCACTGTTGTAGAACATGCGGACGAGGTTGGGCCAAATACGGGTGTGCCCAACACAGAAGTGATTCCACCATAATGCATTTATTGTTTTTGTTATAAATATTGGCAATGGGTGGCGCTCGGGAAAGAAACCTTTTTCTACAAGTATGTCACTAAATTGATGCTTTCTTCCCGAGGTCTTCTTAGGTAACGCATCGGTTACCTTGCATTTTTCTGCCGCGTGCTCTTTGGTTTCCCTTGCCAGTTCTCTCAGTTCATTCTCCAATTCCCTTTGGAGATCCGTCTTCCTTCGCCCTTGCCTTGCGGTTTGATAGTCTTCCAATTCCTGCTCTAGTGCGTCGTGCCTTGAGCTATTTCCATATGCTGCATCCTTAAGGCCGGATGCAGATTGCTCATCTTCTTCCTCCAATATTAACCTTCTTTTCCTTGTTACTCTTTTTTATTTTAAAGGCCCTTCATTCGCGTCAGATGGGCATGATCGAGATGTGTCAGGTCCAATTCTCCCTTCTCTATCTTCTTCTTCCTTTTCTTCTCTTAATTCTTCTTCTAGTTCCTCTTCAAGCATCACAGCATATCGCTCCGCTTCGCCTAATTCAAGTGATGCGTTAGGTAGGTCTGAACGCATCACCTGCTCTTCCTCTTGGCTTTGATTGAGAGACACCAAAATCGTACTAAAAACCTTCTGCTCGTCCAGTTGAGCCAATTTTGCCAACTCTTTAAGATTGTGCTCTGACGTATAACTGTCAGGGGAGGGTATGGGTGGAGTAAATGGAGAGGTGCCCACTGGGGTATGAGGCATCCCAGGGGAGGATACGACGATGGGCGAATGAGGTGGTTGGCTCGACACGTCTAATTCAACTGGATAAATAGTGGCTAAGGGTTGGATTGAAAGTGGAGGTGGTGGACGCACAGCTGGTGACGGTGTATTATGCAGGTAGGCTGGGAATGGATCATGCGTTGCACCCACCATAGTGATGTTAGGAATGATTGGTGGTGGGGCAGGCTTGGTGTAGGGTTTAAAGGCGGTCGTAGATGACGGACGCGTCCTCGGTTTTACAGGTGTTTTGGCCCTTAGCTTAGGGGTAGTTTTGGGTTTTGGTTGAGGGGTCTTAGGTTGAGGTTGCGGTGTCTTGGCCGGAGGGGTAACGATGGCTTTGGAGGTTTTGGAAGGGAGTTTTATGGATGTTGTGGAAGGTTTCGACCTAGACGGCCGCTAAGAAGAAGAGGTGGCTCCGTCGTGCGTGGGTTTGGTTTAGACAAGGGTTTTGGAAGTTTTGCTAGGGCTCAGAGGAAGTGAAATTGAAAAAGAGGAGAGGAATAGGAGCTTACTGGTGATTCTTTCTCGAAGCTCACGGTCTGGTTCTGGCTATCTAAGGCGAATAACATTGTGGCTGGAGAAGCTATAGCAAATCAGAAGGGAGGGAAACGGAAAGGCTAAGTTTTTTTTTTCCTTTTTCGTTTCAGAGAACTCGAGAGTGAAATGAAAAAGAAGAAGGCCCTTAAATCGTTGAGTCTTTTTATAGGCTGAGAGAGAATTGGTGGCTAACGCCAGGCGACGACTAACATCTATAATAAATGTAAAGCTGAAGGGACGTCTCGGGTTTCTAAACACTCGAGTGTTTTTGTATTCTCGAGATGCGTCTCTTCAACTGGGCCATGCGTTAGACGTCGTTATTCCCAACTCGATTATACACAACTTTTAAAGAAAAACAAACAAGTTTCCAACTTTTATGAAGGCAAAAACAAGGTATAATCAATCTTAAAACAGACAAACAAACAAATCTACAAACTCAAGCGCATCGTAAAATACAGAATACAAAAAGACAAGGATAGAGGAAACGTCCCTGGAATATATGGCGATGCAAACGCAGGGATACTTCGACGTGGGCCTCAACTGGCTTCGCGTAGTGCGAGAGATGAATTTTGGCGTTTCAGTTCATCTTCAAAGTAAGGCTTCACTCTTTGGCCATTTATTTTGAATGTGTTGGTGCCATCTTCTCGTGTTATTTCCACTGCTCCATATGGAAAGATTGTCTTAATGATAAAGGGTTCTGACCACCTGGATTTTAGCTTTCTTGGAAACAAATGCAGACGTGAATTGAACAATAGAACTTTTTGGCCAACAACAAGTTCTTTCTTACTGATGCGTTGGTCATGCCAACGTTTTGTTTTCTCTTTGTATACCTTGCTGTTCTCGTACGCTTTCAATCGCCACTCCTCGAGCTCATTGAGCTGAAGTTTGCATTGAGCGTCCGTGGCGTCCAAGTTCATGTTTAGCTTCTTAATTGCCCAAAACGCTTTGTGCTCCAACTCTAAAGGTAAGTGACAAGCTTTTCCAAACACAAGAGAGTATGGGGACATACCTATAGGAGTTTTGTAAGCAGTCTTGTAGGCCCAGAGCGCTTCATCCAACCTTTGCCCAATCCTTCCACGTTGCATTGACGACTTTCTCCAGGATAGATTTGATTTCTTGATTGGACATTTTCGCTTGACCGTTTGTTTGTGGGTGGTAGGTAGTAGCGATCTTGTGCCTAACATTATATTTTGCAAGTAATTTGGAAATGATGCGATTAATGAAGTGCATACCTTCGTCGCTTATCAGGGCTCTTGACGTTCCATAGTGTGTAAAGATGTTCCTGGTAAGAAACTTAGATATAGTGGATGCATCATTCCTAGCACAGGCTACTGCTTCTACCCACTTAGATGCATAGTCTACTACAAGCAGGATATACTGTTGTCCGTAGGATAGGGGAAAAGGTCCCATAAAATCTATGCCCCAAACATCAAACAGCTCAACTTCGAGAATATTGTTCAAGGGCATTGTGTCCCTTGAGGAAATATTCTCGATGCGTTGACAGGGGTCACATTTACAAACAAACTATGGTTCTTTGCCCACCGAAATGCCCTCCGTAAGGAAAGTCATGACACTCAGCTAAGATGCGTTGTGTCTTCTCCTCCAGAACGCATCGACGCATTATGGAGTCAGGGCCTTGTTTATATAGAAACGGTTCATCCCAAAAATAAAACTTGTTGTCACGAACTAACCGTTTCTTTTAATAAGAGCTGAAGTTCCCAGGGAATTGCTTGGTTGTTAAATAATTGACTATGTCCACATACCAAGGTTTCCTACCTTCAACTCTAAACAGGCTTTCATCAGGAAATGCGTCCTTGATTTCACTTTCTTTGTCTTACATTTCTGGATTCTCTAGCCTGGACAGGTAGTCAGCCACCTAATTTTCTGTTCCCTTTCTGTCCTTGATATCAATATCAGACTCTTGTAGTAGCAACACCCATCTTTTCAATCTTGGCTTCGCGTCCTTTTTGCTCATCAGGAATTTTAGGGCTAACTGGTCGGTGTATATGGTGGCTGACACACCAACTAAGTAGGATCGAAACTTTTCAATTCCAAATACTACAGCCAACATTTCTTTTTCAGTAGAGGTGTAGTGTTTCTGAGAGTCATTTAGGGTTTTGGATGAATAAGAGATGGGGTGTATCAAATTACCCTTCTTCTGCCCTAACATTGTTCCTATTGCCACATCATTCACGTCGCACATGAGAATAAAGCGTTGCATCCAGTCCGGTGCTATTAGTACTGGAGCTGTTGTCAACGTATACTTCAAGGTTTCAAACACGTCAGTGCAGTCTTTATTAAAATCATAGGGTCGGTTCGCCTCTAGTAATGCGCTCAGAGGTCGCGTAATTTGAGAGAATCCTCTAACGAACCGTCTATAGAAACCAGCATGCCCTAGAAAACTTCGTAAAGTATTAACATTTAATGGTGGTGGAAGTTTTTCTATGACATCTATTTTGGCTTCATCTACTTCCAGGCCAGCCTTAGATACTTTGTGGCCTAAGACAATTCCTTCAGTCACCATGAAGTGACATTTCTCCCAATTCAGCACCAAGTTTGTTTCCTCGCATCGAGCGAGGATGACCTCCAAATTATCTAGGCATGACTGGAATGAGTCTCCAAAGACTAAAAAATCGTCCATGAAGACTTCAACGGTCTTTTCTAGGAAGTCAGAGAAGATAGCCATCATACATCTTTGAAATGTCTCAGGTGCGTTACACAGCCCAAAGGGCATGCATTTGAATGCAAATGTTCCAAAGGGACAGGTAAATATAGTCTTCTCCTGATCTTCCAGATCTATCAAAATTAGTTGTAACCAGAGTATCCATCGAGAAAGCAATAAAATTCTTTGCCCGCAAGTCTGTCAAGCATTTGATCGATGAAAGGAAAGGAGAAGTGGTCTTTTTTAGTTCCTGCGTTGAGCTTCCTGTAATCCATACAGATGCACCAGCCCATGACAGTCCTCAAGGGTATGAGCTCATTATTACTGTTGACTATCACAGTCGTTCCCCATTTCTTGGGAACGCATTGGACTGGACTTACCCAACTACTGTCGGATATAGGATAGATGACTCCCGCGTCCAACCATTTTAAAATTTCTTTCTTGACCACTTCTTTCATTATGGGGTTCAACCTTCTTTGAGGCTCGATTGACCCCGACTTTCCTTCTTCTAGCCTAATCTTATGCATGCAATAAGATAGACTAATGCCACGGATATCCGCAAGCATCCAACCTATTGTGCGTTTGTGCTTTTTTAACATTTGCAAGAGAGACTACTCATTAGGCTCTGTAAGATTTGCGGAAATGATCACAGGTAAAGTGTTGTTGGTTCCAAGGAATGCATATTTCAGGTATCTAGGTAACTGTTTCAACTCGAGTTCTGGTGGTTCCTTAAGTGATGGGTGCATTGGTTTTGTCCACCACTCACTCAGACTTAGCGGCTCTGATTCTTTCAGGTTCTCCTCCAACGTCAGGACCTCACATACATGGGTCTCTTCTTTAGGCAACTCAATACTGTTTAGTTAACAATCTTCACTATCTGGGAATTTTAATGCGTTAAGCACATAAACTTCACCTCTTCATTATCTACGCGCATAGTCAATTCGTCTTTATACACGTCAATTAAAACTTTCCCAATAGCTAAGAAGGGGCGTCCAAGGATAATTGGTACCTCCCTATCTGCTTCATAGTCCAAGATAATAAAGTCTGTTGGGAATATAAAATTGTCAACCTTCATTAAAACATCTTCAATCTTTCCTTCTAAGTACTTAATTGTTCTATCAGCAAGCTGAAGAGTAACAGAAGTAGGTTGTGCTTCATCAATCCCCAATTTCTTAAAAATTGAACGTGGCATGAGATTGATGCTGGCTCCCAAATCGCACAATGCATGACCCACATCCAATCCTCCTATCGAGTAAGGAACTATGAAGCTCCCAGGGTTCTTCTACTTCTTTGGTAAACTGTTGCTTACTAACGCATTACACTCCTGCGTTAGCGCGATTACTTCTGTCTCACTGACTCTTCTTTTCTTCGTTAAAATGTCCTTCAAAAACTTGACATATGTTGGCATCTGCTCCAAAGCCTCTATAAGTGGAATGTTGATATGCAACTGCTTTAGGAGCTCAAGAAAGAACTTGAATTGTTGTTCATCATTCATCTTCATCAGATGCCTAGGGAATGGTGCGTTTAGAGGCACATCAGGATTTCCCACGTTAGACGTACTGGGTTCTGAATGGCTTGTAGTCTCAGGCGTTCTTTCTTCCTGATCCATTGAACGTGTGATGCGTTCTTTCGAAACACTGATGTCTCTTGGCTTCATTCTTCTTTCTTCAAGAGCTCTTCCATTTCGCAACGTCACCGTGTGACATTGCTCCTTTCCATTATTGCTCCCAGGTGTTTCAATATTGCTAGGTAGAACTCCAGGCTGCCTGTTTTTCAACTCACTCGCTATCTGCCCTACCTGAATTTCTAGGTTTCTGATAGATGACGCCTGGCTTTTCAGCAACGCGTCATTCTGGGCTATATATTCCTTCAATAGGTTCTCAAGCAGAGATCCTGAGCTCGACGCCTGTCCTTCTCTATTAAAGGGTTGTTCATGTGGCTGATGCGTTTGTTGAAATGAAGACGGTGGTCCATTCCTTTGTCATTGGTTCACCCCTGAGTGGTGCTCCTGATGATTTCCTCCTGTCCAAGAAAAATTTGGATGGTTTCTCTATCCAGGATTATATGTATTGGAAAATGGGTTGTTTTTAATGAAACATACTGACTGAAGATTCTATGGGCAATCCGCATAGGAGTGAGGATCTCCACAAACCACACAGCTAACCATGGGTTGCCCAAACGCCTCTACCTAATTCACCTTCTGTTAATTTGATGCGTTTCCTAGCATTATGTTCTGCAAAAGGCTGGTCATAGTAGCCATTAAGCAGAAAGTATGGCTATTGCGTTGGAATCGATAGAATTAACGTTCTGAGATCTCTTATTCCTGTCAGCTCTTCTATCATACATATCATCCACTCATTCCATATTGTGTTTAGCAATACGATCTAGTATCTCTTTAGCCTCAGTGTAAGATTTATCCATAAGTCCACCAGCTGTTGCTGCGTCTATTGCCATCTGCGATGCTCTATTCAGTCCTCCATAAAACATCTCCATTAGATAGTTAAAGGTATTCCATGGTTCGAGCAATTCTTGACCAAGCCCTTAAAATGCTCCCATGCGGCGCTTAAGGTCTCAGCTTCTTGTTCAAAGTTCATAATATCTCGAAGTCTCCTCGCGTTGGTGGTAGGTGGGAAGTATTTTTGCATAAATTTTTCCACCAGCTTCTCCCAGGTGGTGATTTCACCAGGCTCCAATAAGCTCACCCATTGTTTTGCATCATCACGCAAAGAATATGGAAACAAGGATAGCCTGATCGCCTCTGGGGTGATTCCAGGAATCACAAATGAATTACACATTTCCAGGAAACGCTTCATATGGGCGTAAGGATCTTCACCACGACCACCCCCATATTGTCTAGTACTCTGGAGCATTTGGAGCATAACAGATTTCATCTCGAACCTGGTTCCATCCGGCGTTGGGTATATGATTCCTGGAGAGAAATCATACAGTACAGGGGACGTGTATTCCCTCATGGGACACGTGCTGCTTTTCACCATCAGGATCGGATTCTGTGCAGCATGAGCTAGTTGTTGATTTGCTTGTTCTTCCACCATTGCTCGTTGCTTGTTCTGTTGTCTGAGAAATTGTTGCCTCAACCTTCGACGACGGTTAAATCGGTTCCTACGTCGGAAGGTCCTTTCAATCTCAGGGTCGTATCTGAGTTCAGGAGTGCTCTCCCTGCTCATAAACGTTAATAAGCATAAGCTTAGCTTGTAATACTCCCTCGACCGAAGTGTTCCTACAACAGATACAAACGAAATTTCTGGTTAGTCTTGTTTCTGAATCCCCAGCAACGGTGCCAAAAACTTGTTCGTTGCTATCGTGATTCGCTCTAGGAGTGTTTTGTAAAAAATAAATTGGAAGAATAAGTTCTAAGTATAAATGATGCGTTTATGATTTGATGCGTTTAAGTAATTGTAACGCATTGGGGCGTTAGATATATGCAGTAAAACGCACACAACTTCTTCTAATGACGTTCAATTTTTCCTAAACCAGACCTAAGTATAAATCTAATTTAGGTTCTTGGTAAATTCAGGGTCGAACTCAGGGATTCAATTAACCAAACGCAGACCTTGCGTTATATCTCTGTAGGGGTTTTCCTAAATAAATGTGAGAAATGAGTTATTTACACTAAATTGTTGTGCATGTGCAAGAGATGCAAAAGAGTTGAGTAGTTGGTGATGGATTATGTGAGAATAGAGTTTAATGTAAGTGGATGCGTCGGTCTAAGATGAATGTACACAAACGAGGAGGTGATGTGGATGAGATGGAGTGATTTGCTTATCTTTTGTTTATGTGTTAGACTTCATTCAACATTTCTCAATGCGAATAACATACAAAACCTATCTCTAGGATGCATGCGTCTAACACATAATGCAACAAACACTAGTAAGTTTATCTCTAGCTGTACTAGGCGTCCTACTTGATACAGCTAAGTTATTCTTTCAAACAGTCTAAGTTGAAGATGCTTTTTACCAATTTTTCAAGTTAGCTTAAGCGTTGAAATGAAGTTTGCATAAAGTATTAATGCATTCAACATAAATAAGAGACAAACAAGGGCAAAGTGTGATGGATCAAATATATGAATTTTATAAAGAAACAGAGAGTCTTTACAAACGCAATATTTAATCAAATGAAATGAAAGCGATAAATGAGATGAAGGAAACTGAGTCAAGCCAAAGAATACAATCTCTTGTATTTCTTTGGCTCAATCTCGTTGTGTACAATCACTTGTATAGGAATTGTACGAAGTGTCTTTCTCAAGATTGGCTTCTTCCACTCCCTGACCGGCGGTGGTGGTGGTTCTCAACCTTTCTGATCGTCTTGGCACCACAGCATAACTTCTAAAAGACTAAAATGATGACTACACTATGTAGAGAGTAAGGATCTTGAAAATTTTTCGAACTTCTGATTCTGGAGCGACTTCATCTATTTATAGGCGTTGGTCACGTCCACTTGATGAATGGGTAGCATTAAAGCCCATACTCTGGTCAGCATTAAAGTCCATGCCCTGGTTAGCCTCCTGACTCTAGGAAGCTTTTCAGATGTCGCCTGCTGCAGGTGCCCATAATTGCAAGTGGTGATGTGACACAATCAACCTAGATCAATGAATCTTCTCTGCATTGAACTCCCTCTGACGCATGGCCCATGTGTTAGAGCTTTCCCTACGGCACTTGTCTAATGCGTTAGCGTTAATCCCCGTGTTGAAATCCTGCAATACAGTGCGTTAGCGCCACGATATTTAGTAATAAAACTTCTTTTGTATGAGTTTGCTAATGTTTGAATAAATCCATGCGTTTCTTCTAAAAATGAGGATAATTTATCATTAAAAACCTTAGTTGTTCCAACTTAAGAGCAAAAAATAACTTGTATTTCTACAAGTTATCATCATCGTACTCATGATTGGTTATATCTGATGGGCACAGAAATATATATGTGGTAAGAAGAGTTCAGTTGGTCTTTAGTGGAATCACTGATAGTTAACGGATGGTGGATCTCATGGCTAAAGAGTTTAGTCAGCTATTCACGTACCGTTGGAGCTTCGAGCCATAGGTCCATTAGGTCCCCTGGGTAGCTTGGATAAAGTCGAGAACCAATGTTTGGGTTAATTTGAAATGTTCAAATTGACAAAAGGAAGTTCAATTATATATGATATAATTGGACTGGTTAACTATATATGATATAATTGGCTAAATGTATGAGATACATTATTTTGGAAGAAATTAGATATAAATATGATTTATATCAAGTAGAGGAGAAAATACTATAGTAGATATGTGATATCAAACTATAGGATATAAAAATAATATGATTATATTAATTATATGATAATTAACCAATTTTTTTACGTTCAGGAGTGGGTAGTGGGCAGCATTGGTTATGGTAACTAGCGGGTTAAAAAATGAAAAGAGTTTTCATTTTTCGGATAGAGCATTTATTAATTTCGTCCCCCAAAAAGAATTCGTGAAACAATCACCCGATAGACTATACGATAGTAGCTCTTCCGTCTAAACGATCGTCTACTTCACGATTTCTCTAAACGATCGTATACATTTTTCCTAAACGATCGTTCAGCCTTTCATACACGATCGTGTAACTCTTCTATATGATAAACACTTCCGCTATACGATAGCACTGTATTATCTCCCACTTGTTTATCGTCTAGACGAATCGTTGTCCTCCGTCCTCTACCAAACTCACCAAAGCCCACTCTTTGGGTTTTCACTCCAAGAATACCCAGGGTTCATTAGTGGTGGTTCCGTCCCCGCTGCAGTATTCGTGTTCGTATTGATCGTGCTGTTGCAGTCGACGTTCCGCCAGGTGTTGGTAGATCTATTGGAAGGATCCGCTGCTTGGGGTTCAGAAGTTCGAAGAGAGTCTTCAACTGGTATGGAACCATTTCCCTATTATTTATTGTGTTCTGAGCATGCCGATAATTAGATTCATGTGCATAACTGTATGTGTTGAATGTATATCATTATATGAGATCCTTCATCCATAAGGTTCCCTTGGTAGCTCAATGGATTTAAGTTGAGAATCAGTTCTTGGGGTTAGTTTGAAGTGTTCAAATTAACAAGAGTAAATTCAATTATATATGATATAATTGACATGATGTATGAGATACATCAAGTGGAAGAATTAATGTACATATGATTTATATTAAGTACTATAAAATAGAAAAAGAACTATGGTTTGTATGTTTCATGAGATGAAATATTAAAACGATGGGTTATAAATATAATATGGTAAATTGATTATCATATTTATTTATAATATATTAATTATTTGATAATTAATTTCTTTTTCTCTAATAACCGATTGAGTGGGAGGTTATTAGTGGTTTTATGGTAACCGTGAGATAAAAGGAAAATAGTTTTCCTAAAATTAGAAGTTACTTCATTCAGAAAGTTCTTACGAGTAAGCTATCAAGTGAAAGAGTTTCGCTAAGTGATAGCATTCAAAGGCTAAATGATCTTATAGAGTTGACTATACGATAGTCATTCAGCTGATTATAGCTAAACGATTGAGTGGCAAGTCTATACAATAGGTTGTCGTTTACTAAACGATCGAGCACATCGTTTATACGATAGATAACATCTTATCTCCCACTTGCTCGATCGTCTACTCGATCATAGTTCTCTAGTCTCTTCCCCAAGCCAAGATCATACAGAGCCCACAACTTCTGGATTCTCACATCGAGAATATCAAGGTAACCATTGTGGTAGTGTCCTCACTCAGTTTGTGGATCGAATTAGACTTGATTGAGTTCATGGAGGCTGCGTTTGTTGTGTTCGTGTTCATTGGTTGTACTGGTCATTGCGTTCGAATGTGCTATTCTTGGATGCTTGTAGATTGATCGAGGGATTCGTGAAGAATGTTTCTTCAAAGATATGCGTCCTCCAGCCTTTGTAGCATCGTTTAGCATGTTATAATTTCTTGTTGTGCATGACCTGTTAGTTTCCATTTTGTACTGTATTTGTTTGTGTTCAATTCGAATGAAATCTTGAAAGATCCCTTCCACTGCTCATGGAAATCCTCGTGTTTGATTTCCTTCATACATAAACTGAAAGTAAAGATAATTCTACGAATTTCCCTCACAGGCGATCTACAGCTTTCCCTGAAAGCTTTAATCCAACTACACAACTACCAAAATATTCACTAAAACTCCCCAGTTCACTCCTCTTTCCCTTTTTAACATACCACAAGTTCCCTAACTAACTAAGAGTCCCCTGTAGACGTGGTCCCCATCTTCTCAACCGAAACACATTCCTCTTTTCTAAGTTTTTCCATATTACCCTTACTCTTCCTCCTTTAATATTGAAATAAAATTGGTCGTCTATCATAGTAATATGGAAAATATGATTTTAAGAAATGGTAAAAAGTTTTTGAACTCAGCAAAATGATAAAATGATTTTATGGATTATTATTTGAGAATTATCAACTGTCAATTTAGAAAGTACAAGATCCAACCCGTATTCCTTGGCATTTTAACAAAAAAAAGAATAGGGAAAATACCATTTTGTACCCTAATTTTCGATCTAATTTCTATTTGATCCTTCAAAATGTTGCATTTAGTTTTTAAGTTTAAGTTTGGTTTCAATTTAGTACCTAGGTTTCAAAATGATACAATTTTACCTTTAAGATTTAAATTTTGTTCCAATTTAGTCCCCAAATTTCAAGATTTACACTTTTAACCTAATACTCACTTCTAGTCTCTGACCTTCATGTCTATTAATTAATTCAAAATAATTATGAATTAATTTTATAGATTTAATTTTAATAATGATGAAAATATTAAGACTTAATTAATTATAATTCTTTTAAATTAATTAAGAGACAATAACATTAAAATCGTAAATTGAGTATTTAGTAAAAAATCGAAGTTAAAAGTGAGATCGAGATGTTTAATTGAAACAAAACTCAAATAAAAGTGTAACTTTTTAAAACCTAGGAAAGAAATTAAAAACCGAACTCAAAACTTAAGATGTGTAACATTTTAAAACCTAAAAACCAAATATAAACTAGACCCACAACCTAAGAACCGAAAATGTATTTTTCTCAAAAAATTATAATAATTATAAAAATGATTGAAGTTGTAACAATTGTAAAAGTTATCCAGTAGAAACTCTCAAATTTACATAATGGTAGAAATTATAACATTTTTATAAATTGATAATTTAGTACTTATCACTTGTGGATCTAATTTCTATAAGTATTATAAGTTTGAGAATCTAATTTTAACACTTATATAAGTTTGAAGGCTAAATTTTTACAATTAAAATTTGAGGGTATAATTACACCTTAGTGTTTTCAGCAATCTACCCTTAAAAATAACTCACCTAAAGAGATGTTTTCTCCATTCCTTTTGAACTTTTCAAATTGAACTGGCCTCAAAATTAGAAATAACAGAATACAAATTTTCAAACGAAATCTATCGTATTTAAATGATCTAGAAGTCATAAACGCTTAAAAGAAAGTCCATCCCAAAAGAAAAACACCAAGAGAGGCTAAGATTAATAAAGGGATCTCGAGAAGAGAACTGGTTGCTATAGAAGAAGAAAACACAGTAATTTTTCTGCTTACCATGGTCGTCTTCACTTCTATACATGTATGCATGCACACAATTTAATATAGTTCTCTCATTATATACCGAACTAATTCTACAGACTGCTAAAAAAAATTACCCTACTAGACATATAATTAAAATTGAACTCCCCTATTAGGTCCGATCCATTCATAGACATATCAAACACACTTGAAAATTCAACCAAATACACAAGTACTAAAATTTGTAATCTCTAAATATAACACAATGTAAATGAATCTGCTAAAATAGCAAAATTTAGATTCTACGACAATAATTACTATTAGAAATTTATGAGTAATAGTCTATATCATTAATAGATTTTTGCTACATTCCCAATTCTTTAAAAACACTTAATTTTTATCCTAAAAGTGCTACAGTTACCTTCTCTTTTTTTTTCCCCCTCAAACATGGTTTTACTTTATAATATTTTCACTCTCAAACGTAGCCTTCAATGACGAGCAGTTTCTCTGATGTGCTACAAAATTTCATATAAAACGTATGTTCCGTTTCACTATCAAAAGCAAACGTATTATTATTTTATAAATTGCCATTTCTCTGTCTCAAGACATATTTAAAAGCCTCAGTCAGAAGCATGCAACTGCATACACCAAGGCAGAAATTAGTTCATCCTGGCTTTCAGTTTCAATCACAGGGGAGGTGACCAGGCATCAAGAACAGATCTAAAATTCTACTGTCACACTTACTCCGTACATAGACAAGATAAGGCTATTAAACAAATCTTCAGGGAATCTCTGACTATTATGAGTAAAATTGGAATAGGATTTACATCATGTTGCGGTAACATGTTCCACTCCGCATTATTGGTTCTTGAAAGACTGCCAAAAGATCGAATAAGGCGTGAGGATACATCTACACCCCTCAAAATAAAAAGATTTTAAGTTGTAAGAAGCATCTTACATCAAAATTTTTGGAGAGGTCTTTCACTTGTTCCGCAAGTTCTTGCTTCTTCTGCGCAGCTGCAAGACAATTCCAGTCTTATTAGCATTAGTTAAACCGGCTCAACAATAAATACCATACATAAAAATTGAAATCAATGAAACAAAAACAGAATAGTAAAGTTTCTACCCTTGTTAGATATCTCCTCAATTTGCTTCGATGTCCTCACAGCAAACCTTTGAAATGTACGGCTGCAAAAAAGGAAAAGAAAAAAGAAAAAAAAAATGAGGGAATGAAATAATTTCTTGAGAATGAACAGTTAGTATCAAGCAGACAAATGTGACTTTTCAATTGTCACCGAGCTTGAACATCCTCGATTTAATAGCAGACATATGCTGGAGAAGGAATGCCTAAACAGCTAAACTCTTAGAAGTGTAATCGATACAATCATATCCGCAATCATTGTGCAAGTCAGCATTAGATACTGTTCAAACGAGGAAATAAGAAACAATCTTGGGGATGACAACAAAGAATAATCGTTCTTGACACTGTTCCAGATGCCAAAATGACAACAGTTAAAGCCCATTGACACAGAATTTTGAACAGAACAAAGAAATACATGAATGCAAAGGGGAAAATGGACAGATTCCTCTAATTGCGAGTGAATAAACAGAATTGAGAAAATGATCTATAAAACCAAACAAAAAGACTTTTCTGTTTTATGGGGTTACATTGTGTCTTTTTTGATGAAAATGGGGTTAGGTTGTGTTAGTGGGGTTCTAACTAGGTGTTTGCTTTCTAGACCTTCTCTTATGTTTGAGCTTTCTCCTTTACCTTGGATAAATATTTCCTCTCCTGTTACTTTAGCATAGTTCATGCTTCCAATAAAATAAATTTCTACAAAAAACAAAACCATTAGCTAGTACCTTAAACTGAACCTGATAATGAACCAAAATAATATCTTAAGAAAAAAGGCTAAGTTAAAATCTTTGTTATAATCTTTTTGTCCATTTTATATCCGTAATCCCAAGAATATGGTTCATTCTCTACTCTCAGAAATTATATTTAAAATAGAAAGTGGTGCCCCATCTTCTTTTATACAAGCTTTAAGGGAGAACAGGGAGTATGTAAGGGGAAAAGAGGCTATAAGTAGGCCATTTGCTTTGGCAAGTTGGGCTGCTTGCCTTTACGCTGTCACTCATGACTTGTATTGTTGTCGGCCTACAAAGTTGTAGTCTAACTGTTGGAACTTAAACAAATAACTAAACTGACCACTCGACCACTTAAGTTACGATTCTAGCATGGATTTAAGAAACATAGAATAGGCACCATCAATTCTATATAAGAAATAGAAAACGGATCTAGCAAAAGTTTAACAAACCTCCTAATCTGCGCAACGTACAACCATCAACCAGCCGCTAAAGCTAATAAAACTAAACGAAGATCATGGGACATCAATTCCATAAAAGGAAAATAAATGGACCTGTAGCCAAATTTTCTAAGATTCTCCTCATCTGCAAACCCAATCATTAAGGCAGCAGATAAACACAAAAGAAAATCTAAGAATATTTTGCTTCAATGGAACGAGCCAAATAGGAACTAATTGATCCATCCAGCCAGAGAATGAAGCTTCTTCATACATACATATATCATCATCGTCCGATTCAAAACGACGCAATAAAGCCTTGTCATTCAATTACCTGTTCGCAAGACTGTTGACGAGAACCTCATTCACGAGGTATGAAACTACTCTGTGCATGAAATTTCCACCCGCCATGCTCCTTTCCAAAAAACAAAACAAATCAATAACGATTCAGATGCCTACTTGACGCTTAAATGCTTATACCTGAAACAATTGAAGAAGATCACAGAAGCTAGTTTAACCTCCCTTCCAGGAATCAAAACAATCAGCAAAGACTATAAGAACCCGTAAAAAGTAAAGAAGCGAAAAGCATACGCAAAACCCTTTAATCAATGGGAGAAAAAAAACAGACATATGGATTTTCAACCAAGGAAAATCGATCGAAACAGATGAAGTTAGGAAATGTTTACGTAAACAATATCGTCGCGGATGAAAATTGTTCGATGCCCTAATTTTTCTCGATCGCAAGCCAACTAGCCTCTCTACGCGACAGCCGGACTTCTCGCCTCAATTTATAATGAGCGTGGTGGTATTGCCCAGAACCCTCTCATAACAATAATTCATTTTTATTTATTTATTTATTTGAAAAATCAAGGAAACAAAATAAAAAGTAATAATAAATATATATGTGTGTGTGGAATTTTTTTTAAATAATGTTTTTTTTAATAAATAATGACAAAAATAGGGTTGGGGGAAGTATTTAAAAAATAGGTGTTTTGGGAAAGTATTGACAGATTTAGGGTAGTGAACGTTCATTTATAAATTTTTTTTCTTTTTTTTAAAGTTAATTATTAAAAGATAATTGTTAAAACTTAATTCCTTCGTTGTTGCTTATAATTTTTTTTTAATTGTTAAACTTAATTATATATTTAATCTACCATGAAAACATCTTGCACCCATATTAAAAAAAAATACAATGATATTAAATAATATTTACAAATAGTTCTTTTGAGATTTGCAATTTGAAAATGATACAACGTGGGATTTAAAAACGACCCCCTGGCCCTTACTCCTCATGGGGTTGTCTTCATGTCCCTCTAAATTAGGTTCACCCCGTTGTCGCTATCGTCTACGACGAATACATCTTCGATCGGTGTCAGTAACATTGAGTCGTCTTGTTTGTTGAATAATACTTTCTACGTTCATCAATGTTTGCTGACATATTGAACCCAATTATGGTAGGTTGTTCTGTACTGAATATTGTTGAACATCGCCGATAAAATTATTCTGTAGAATAAAAAAATTATTAAACAATATTCATATTATATATATGGAAAATGTCTTATTTGAAATCTCTTGCCATGCAGTAATAGTAAGCGTCATCTGGTGGTGAGATAAATCGCTTTGTGATCGAATTGTACAGGGAAAGTAGTCGTCTGATACAGCTGGCCCATTTGTTAATTCTCCCTGTGCACAACAATCATGTCATCCATGCCAGTAGGATAAATACTACGCATAGATTCGACGTCAGATTTGGTCGTGCTTACCTCTTAAATCGATCTGGTGTAGTTTTGGGAGTGTATAGGACAATGAAGTTATCGTTTGTCGCATCCCGAACTGTCTCAACACACGATCTGAATGATGTCACTCTACTATATGGAAGCATATAAGAGGGTTAACAGTCAACTAGATGTTTTCACCATCACGACAATAATCAAGTAAGGATGACCAAATCTGTGAGTATGGCGTCCATATAACCTGACAACAGAAAAATAATAAGTATACATATAAAAAAAATTTAAATATTAATTTATATACATATTTACTACCTGATTGAGCGTCAGCATGTCGAATGTTTTTCTGTACACAAGCAACATATTTGCTGACTGTTCAGAGACAGCTAATACACCACTCCATCTAAAATTATAAAAAAAATACAATTAATTTCTATTCGCACTCCATCTAAAATTATAAAAAAAAATACAATTAATTTATATTCTTACATAAAATGGTAATGAAATAAGTATATAAATAAAATAATACCTGGCACTAAGTGGCCGATGATCTGGGGCCTGTAATTGGACTTATGGTGCTACAATTGAAAATCGATTATAAGCCCACACTTGTAACAGTATCAGTGGCCCCGCTATTTCCAACGCTCGTGCATTGGAAGCACGACAAAGTTCTCTGTACAACCATGCAAGACATGCACCACCCCACGAGTATCGTACCAGCGTGCTCGAAATCAGATAATAATGGGAGGAACATGAGATGCACTAAAGTATTTGACTTGTCAGCAAATAAAAATCTTCCAATAAGCTACAAGATGTAAGCTCGTGCGTACCTACGTACGCTGATGTCGTCGACATTGGGAGGTAATTCGGGAAACTGGGACGCCAACCAAGGGATATTCAATCTTGATCCCTTTAGATCCTCTGGTAGAACGCCTAAGAGCTTTTCACCGACGTTCTCCCAGTCATACTGTAGTGAGCCTGTCAGTGGTTGCCCGTCCACTCTTAATCCAAATTGTACAGCAACATCATGCAATGTAATAGTGCACTCCCTATGGGGTAGGTGAAATGTATGGGTCTCTGGTTTCCAGCGCTCAACTAGAGCAGTAATCAGGTGCCAATCAAGTTGGATGAAACCAATTTGTGCAACCCCAAGAAAACTCGCCTCCTGAACGTATGGAATAATGCGATGATCAAATAGGATAGTACTTTGTGCAGTCGCATCCCTCCGACAATTCAACACTATAGTGGATGAACTATCCCATACTGTCTGTGAACGATGCGTTTTTTGTTAGTACAATTGGACAGAATTAGAAGGACCAGGCTCCATTACCTAAAAAGTTCAAATTATATTACATTATAGAATCGATAACATAAACGATACATAAAAAGTACATAAGAAAGTACAATTACATAAAATAAGTTTATTAAATAAATTCGTTACATAAATTCATTATAAATACATAAAGAATACAAATACATGAAATATACAATTATGTGAAAATTATAAATACATAAAGAATACAAGTAAAAAAATAAAAATAAAAATCCTAATGGCCCGAAGACGACGAAGCACCCAGTGTATGGTGTGGACAAGAGCGTCTGTTATGTCATTCTCTTTAACAAATTGTACATCGCACTTTTTGGTTTGCTTCTATCCAATCCATTTCATTATGAATTCGCGTACTTTTTGGCCGACCTTGTTCTCTGACTAAGTCCGCATTTGGATGAACTTCTGTAAATGATAATTCTGGCCAATAATCTGGGTGTTGAATTGGATGGAAGCGGCCTTCATAACAACGCTTGAAATTGGACAATTTGTGGCATTCATCAATAAGTGGTAGGTATGTCATATGCATGAGATTACAAACTGTAATTACATGAGAGCATGGAATATTGAATGATTGCCACTTATTGCAAGAACATGTCCCTTCTTTCAAGTTTAAAACTTGGGTGTGCTATCCTTTGTAGGGAGAAATCATACTTATGTCAGTTTGTACTTTGAAAGTTTGACTTCCCCTGTCAATGGATGTCATCGTATGTGTCGATGCTCGTTTTTCCCACCTCTTCAGTTTCTTTAGGGCATATTCTGTATATATGTCCCCACGATCGAGTGCTTCACTGATTTATTGTCTCCGACGTTCAAAATACAATATTGTGCGATAGAATGTTAGCCTAATCAAAGAAGTAATGGGTAACATTCTAGCACCTTTAAAAATGTCGTTCATGCATTCAGCTGCATTGTTGAGACATTCCGGGTGCAATTGTTTCAATTCTTTCATGCACCGAATGAACTTACACCTTTGGTGTTGATTTCCGGCCTTAAATACCAAATTTTTTAGTAGATTTGATTTGTATTTTGTATTGAAATTACTGGCAACATGGCGAAAACAATATCGGTGGTATGCTCTGGGTTCACTTCAACCAATTTCTTCATTATTAATTGCAGCAAGAATGTCCTTATGTCTGTCAGAAATCAAGCAAATACCCTCTATTTGGATAACATATTCACACAATGCCCACAAAAACTATGACCAACTGGACGAATTCTCACCTTCTACGATAGCAAAAGCAAGGAGAAATATATGTCTGTTTGCATCAACAGATAAGGCTGTCAATAATTCCCCTTATACTTTCCGTATAGATGAGTTCCATCAATTTGGATTAATGGCCTACAATGATTGAACCCTTATCTTGCAGGACCAAAAGACCAAAAAACTTGTCCAAAAATAGTCGTACCTGGCACATCAGAGGGAAGGAAAAACTAGTTTGTTCGTGTTCCTGGGTTGTAATGAACAACAACACTCAGCCAATACGGAAGCTTCGAATATGATTTCTCCTAATCGTCAAACATAGCAATTAACGCTTTTCTCTTGGCTTGCCACACCCATCTATAATTGACATTGTAGCCATATTGTCTTTTAATGGCTTCTTGAAGTAGGGCCACAGGTACTCCAGGATCAGCTATAACCAAATTCTGAATTTTGATACTCATGAAATTTGAATCCAGCTGTGAATGATCCTGTGTCAACTCTGAAAACAAACGTGAGTATTTTCCTTGAAGTTTTGTGATTTTGAATATCCCATGAGTTTTGCGCCGACATGCCTGTAGCCTCCAAGCACACCCGTCACTCCAGGATTTACATTTAACATACCAAAGGTCCTGATTTGATTCCACTACGACAATTTTGTAGTGTTCCATCACACAATATTTTTTTACAGCAAATTGTAAATCTTCTTTGGTATTAAACAACATTACCTTTTGTATTGAACTACAGTTATCTACTCCTACATTCCTTTCTTCCAGAGTAGACCATAGTTCAAACGTTGAATTTGTCATTTCCCAATCTATTTGGTTGAACATTTTCGACGGTACCAACTCAAGATCTTGTTCACCACTACCGTCGTTTCCAAATAATTCATCCACTTCAACGTCGATGTCACTATCTCCATCATTTCCAAGTTCAAGAATTACTAAATCTTCAGGACGCATCGACATATTTATTATGTTTTTTTTTCAACTGTTATAGTTGACAAAAAAAATATGTTAATATGTCAACCCAACAAACTCTATTTTCTAAGTTTAAATCAATCATATATAAACTAAATCATACATAAGCTATACATATAAGATTTCTAAGTTTAAATCAATCCAAACAAATAAAAAAAATGTAAGATCAGCCTAAAAACATATATAAACTAAATTATATATAAGCTAAATCATACACAAACTAAATAATACATAAACTAAATCATACATAAACTATACATTAACTAAATAATACATAAACTAAATCATTCCCAAACTATATATAAACTAAATCATACACAAAACTATACAACATAAACTATATAATACACTATACATAAACTATACATAAACTATACATACATAAATTATACATACATAAACTATACATACATAAATTATACATACATAAACTATATATACATAAGCTATACATACATAAACTATACAAAAATGTAGGAATATACCAAGCAAAATTCAGCCCAAAAACATGCAAAAACATACATATAAATACAGATCAGTCCAACTAGAGAAATAAATATACCAAGCAAAATTCGGCAGCAAAAAATGTAGGAAAATCGAGCAACACGATTGCTACAATGGAGGATTCGGCGAGGATCAAATGGAGGACTGAAAGTCGAGCAAAATCGAAATTTTGGAAGATTTCGGTGAAATAGAGTCTTCGGTGAGGGATCGATGGTTTCGGTGAGAGAAACTGGCGGTAAGGATTAACAATGGACGATTTGGTGAGGAAGAAGAAGGGTTGGGCGGAGGTTTTAATGCGAGGGAATCGTATACCCGGTACACGACTTAGGGTAATCGTGTACCCGGTACACGATTCTCTCAGTCAAACCTACATGACAGCCACGCCAGACTAGGCGTGCCAGGTGGCCAAGGAATCGTGTATCCAATACACGATTAAAGCCTTATCGTGTATCGGGTACACGATTTAGGTGTAATCGTGTACCCGATACACGATTTAAACACCTATTTTTTAGAATATTTTCCCCTAACCCTATTTTTGTCATTATTTATTAAAAAAATATTATTTAAAAAAAAATCATTTGTGTGTGGATAACTATTTTGTTTTTGTTAAATTTAAAGGGAAAAAAATTATTTTTTTAGTTCCTAGATTTTGGATATAGTTTCTATTTAGCCTCTAACTTAACAATATTTTTTTGGTCCATAGGTTGTACTCTAGATCCTATTTGCTTTATAGCTTTTAAAATGCTATACATTTAGTCCTTAAATGTTGAATTTTATTTCAATTTAGTGTCTAAGTTTCAAAATATTACAATTTTACCTTTGAGATTTGAGTTTAATTCAATTTGGTCATTGAGTTTAAAGATTTTACATTTTTAATCTCACTTTTTCGTACTATACTGGCTTTCAATTATTGACGTCAATTTCTATTGATTAACTAAAAATAATTACAAATTGAAATTTTAAATTTAATTTTTAAAAGTGATAAAAATGGTGAAACTTTATTAATTATATTTGTTATAACGATTTTTAATTTATTAACATAAGTCAATTCTAAAAATAGAAAGTGAATATTTAGTAAAAAACGAAGTTAAAAATGCAAATCTTGTAATATAGGGACCAAATTAAAACAAAACTAAAGTAAAAGTGTAACATTTTGAATCTTATGAACAAAATAAAAGTATTGTTTCTAATTTAATATTAGGGTTGTTTTTAAATATAGAAAAATGAACTAAAATATTTATAAAATATAGCAAAATTTTATAACTATCAATAGTAGACGTTAATAGATACTGATAGATGTGACATTGATGGACGCTGATAGAAGTCTATTAGTGTCTGTTAGTGTCTATCATTGATAATTCTAAACTTTTGTTATACCATGTAAATTTTTTTAACAATTTTACCTTTTGAAATAATTTCCCTTAATTCCTACCATAAGTAATGTTTTGACATTCACTTTCTAGTAACATCTTAGAAAACCAAATAATTTTTTTAAAACTAATAAAAAAAGTTATTAAAAAACGGACTTCTATTTTTAGAATTCGACTACAAAGTAAAAATGTAAGGAAACGGAGAAAAAAATATAATGAAAGGAGAAATAAGATAAAATTTTAATTTTATTAAAATTTAAAATGTCACATTATTAATAACAATAAAATTATTTTTTAGAAAAAATAAAATTATTTTAGAGACTTGTTTTTTAAAAAATTTAAATTTTATTTTAGTCCCTGAACTTTGATTATTATTCTATTTTAGTCTTTAAACTTCTAAAAATGTTCGTTTTAGTCCCTAAACTTTTAAAAAATATTTATTTTGGTCCCTAAACTCTTCAAAATATGAAAGAGATGACTAGGATCTAGATATATCGAGCAAGATGGAGGTGAAGTAAAATACTAACAACCACCATGTCAAGATACAATCAATATTCTAAATTAAAAACGTCTTTTAAATTCTCCCACCTTTCCACCTTATTCAAAGTTGAAATAGTAACATCCCGAGTTTTCGGTAATTTTAAATTGGATTATCTTAAATTCATTGGATTTATGGTGTTTTAATTTTGATTTTAAGAGCCAAATTAAAGAAGATAATTAATTTAAATTGAGTTGTGAAGAGAATTTGAGACTTAATTCAATTTGATAAAACTTGGGGTTTATTTTAGAATTTCTAATTTAATTAGAATATGAATGTCTAAATTAATTAGATTATGAAATTTATAATTTTAATTAGAATATAGAAATCTTGAATTAATTAAATTATCACATATTCAAAAAGTAAATCTAATCTATTTACTATTTTAATTATGGATTTTCTAATTAATTAAAGTGTAGATTTCCTAAATAGAAAAAAAAAAATATTTTATTCAAAAAGTAAATCTAATTTATCTACTGTTTTAATTAAGGATTTTCAAAACAATTAAAATGTGGATTTCTTAATTAGAGAAAATATCTTATTCAAAAAAAAGAAAGAAAAATCTAATTTATATATTGCTTTAATTATTGATTTTCCAATTATCAAAACAACGTCTTATTACAAAAAAAAAAAATCTAACTTATCTACTACTGTAATTATTGATTTTCTAATTTAATTAAAAAATAGATTTCCTAATTAAATAAAATGTCATGATAAAAAACAAAATCTAATATATTTACTACTTTACTTATGGAATCCCAAATAAAATGCCTTAGCGTCAGGCAAAAAAGATATACGTTGATGAGCATAATTTCATGTGACTTATTGAGTGAGTATAAACGTATACCGTGCGAATTATTATGAAATTATGACCGTTTTATCATGTGCATGATCTAATGCATGAAAGTGGTGTACTAGGGTTGTTCATTCACTAAAACTACACATATGTTGAGACTGATTGACATGACAGTGATTACGAGATTTTATAGGACTCGTGAACATGTGAATGTTATATATAATATGAATTTAGATGTAATCTCTTTTCCTTTCCACACTCATTTACTGCATGAAAGTGGTGCATGTCCAAGGACGTTAGTGAATGAAAGAGATGTACTAGGGCTGGTATGTATGAAAGTGATACATACCTAGAGGAGACTAAAGTGTGCAAAAGAGGTGCACATTCAATGGGTTATGTGTATACGGAATAGCTTCATAACCATGTGTAGATGTGCACATCCCTACATTCTTATAGAATACTTGAGATGTATGAAAGTGATGCATTCCTAGAGAGTTCAGTGTATATGAAAGAGATATACATCCTGTGTGTAAAAGGGATGCACGTCTAGGGGAATGGTAAAAGAGTGAGTCAATTAAGAGAAATCTCAAGGTCCCACTAATATAAAGTTTCAATTTACATTGCATTTATTGGACATAAATGTTTAACCTGACCCCAGTAGTGGGATTATTTATAGAGTATTTTATACTCATTCTTTTTCATGTTTCATTTTCAGAAAAAGATAAGAATACACTATCGAATGACGGGCGGAATTCGTGATCGAGCCATTGGGACCATCAAATACTTCCGCTCTTGTTTTTTGTTCTATGTTTTCATGATTTTATACTTAGTCAGTTGTTGAATTTAGAAAATTTTCAGTTTTTGCACTTTGGATGTTTTGGATGATGTGTTTTTAGTAATATTAAATTTTCTTATATTTTATATGGTACCCAGTTAAATGAATTCTAGTTATATACTCTTAACAAAGTTATTTACTTCATGGTATTTAAATAGTTTTTTCAAAATCATGAAAAAATGTCGATTTTGTAATGTATACATGCATGTAGTGACGACTAGTACAAGTCCTAAGGAGTCGGGTTGTTACAGAAACTCTAGAACTTTTTGTGTAGCTAACTTATTTGGTAGCTCAGACTCTTAGTCATCAAAAAAATAAGTCACCTTACCATTTTGTTAGTTAACAAAATCTCA
Organism: Benincasa hispida; assembly: GCF_027475165.1. Taxonomy (NCBI): domain Eukaryota; kingdom Viridiplantae; phylum Streptophyta; class Magnoliopsida; order Cucurbitales; family Cucurbitaceae; genus Benincasa; species Benincasa hispida. Next base: position 58,332,312 of record NC_143488.1, read on the forward strand.
ATATAGCAAGGATCAAAATAAGCATTTTAAAAAAATTTAGGGACTAAAACGAGGGATTAAAAATGTAGTTTTTTAAAATAAAACAATATTCAAAATCTAGGGATTAAAAAAACATTTTATAAATCTTAGAACTAAGATAGAATATTATTAAAAATTCAAAGACCAAAATAAGATTTAAATATTTTAAAAAATTCGAGGATTAAAAAACTACATTTAAAAAGATTGGGCGATTATTTTCTCAAAATCAAAGGACTAGAAAGTAATTATAAAAAATTAAAACCCACTCCCTTCAGGGCACTGGCCAATGGCTGGTCTCTAATTTGGGCCGTCCAAAGCAAAAAACTGGAAGTTGGGCCTATAAATGGGCTGGGGCGAAAAGTTAACTTCTGCAAAAGCAAAATATCTCTGACAGGGCGAGCGGTTTCAGCTCCGCTTCTTCCCAATGGCTGCAATCAACCTTCCTCTACTCCACACTCCTCCGTCTCTTCAGATCATTTCAATCAAATCTTCCCAAAGCACTTCCAAATTCTTCCCGAGCTCTCAAACTAATCCTTCTCCTCTCCTTTCCGGCTCCTCAAAGCTCTACACTACAGCCAAACCTCGCGCTTCTTCGTTAATCCCTTTTGCTGCCAAGAATCTCTCGGAGTCTGACCTCAACTCCGTGCCGGAGACCGCGGGGGAAATTGCCGGAAGATTTCCTTCTGACGCCGGTGTTTATGCCGTTTACGACAAGGACGGCGATGTTCAGTTCATCGGCATTACAAGGAACATAGGGGGGAGCGTCGCCACTCACTGGAAATCAGTACCAGAGCTTTGCGTCTCCGTCAAGGTAGGAGGTGTCTTTTTCCTGTTGTTTATTTCTTCATTTTTTTTCCATTTTGAGCCCTAATTGATTGTTGGTAAGGTTTATTGAGGTTATTGCGCTAGTGCGATGCATGATGAATTGAGAATGAGGTACTAGACACTGTGGAGTATAGATCTTCTTCGTTTGGATGTAATCTCGAAACGTTTCGTTTGTTCTAGCGAAAAGTTCTGTGCATATGCATTCATTATTGTCTCCAATGGATCGATGTCTCAATTTTTTGTTAATCGAGTCTTGGACACTCAATTTAGCCTAGGCTTCTTAGCTTTCATCGGGCTTGGAATGATACATCTGCATCATAATCACGTGGTTTTGTTCGCGCTGTACTACTGATAATTGCTCCATTACTGACTAACTCGATCTTCACTTATCAGTTCATCGGTTGAAAATTGAAATGGTGTAGAAGTATAGCTGGAACTGGAATTAGGGGAAGTCAGTCAAATTGCAATTTATGTTGGGAGATAGTCGTTCACTTGCTGGACACAGGGAAAATTGTTTTTCACTTGTTGCTGCTGCTTGCAATCTCATAGTTCTTTGGACTTTGCTTGAACATATATTTCAACATTTTGTGGTTGGTAGCTTAAATCAAATCGGCTTCCTGTATACTACACTACACTTCATGAACTTTTCTTAGAGAAGATGGTGATTTTATCAGCTTTCTGACTTAGGACCTTCTGAGTGGCAGTTACCCTTTGACAAGATCATTTTTGTTGTGCAATGGGTATATCTCCTTACGTCAATCGTATATAAAATAGATACTCCTTTTTGCGCACCTTGAATATTCTTACGGGTCAAGCTAGGTGCTAGTTGTTGAGGAAACTCATTATGCTTGATGATTATCTATCTACCTTACTCTACACATTCTGGTGCATTCTATTCTCATATGAATTCTTCTTCTAATGTAATAGGGATACGAGGAACCTATATTATACTCAAAAGAAGTAGGAATGGTTTTAGGAAGAAATTCATAATTGAGAGGCAGTGTATTACTTAATCTATTTGTCTTGATGAGGAGTTGTGGTAAAATTCAAGTTTTTTGTGCAGCCATAGAAATCTGATCTTACCTGACTTTCCATTTTGAATGTTAACTCTTTGTAGTATGGAGTAGTAGATGAACCTGATAGAACAACCTTAACACAAGCATGGAAGTCATGGATGGAAGAACACATAAAAGCCACCGGGAAGGTACCACCAGGTAATGAATCTGGCAATGCAACATGGGTAAGGCAGCCACCAAAGAAGAAAGCCGATCTGAGGTTGACGCCTGGTCGACATGTCCAACTTACTGTCCCATTAGAAGAACTCATCGATCAATTAGTGAAGGAGAACAAGGTTGTTGCATTCATCAAGGGTTCAAGAAGCGCACCATCGTGTGGTTTTTCGCAAAGGGTAATAGGGATTCTTGAAGCTGAAGGCGTAGATTATGAGAGTGTCGATGTGCTCGATGAAGAATACAACAATGGGCTAAGGGAAACTCTCAAAACGTACAGCAACTGGCCTACGTTTCCTCAGATCTTCGTGGATGGCCAATTAATTGGAGGTTGTGACATTCTTAGTTCTATGCATGAAAAAGGTGAACTTAGTGGTTTGTTCAAGAATTGATTGTCAGATTTTAAGCAACTAATGTTTTGTTGGAGTGAGAGGCATAATTGGAAGGAGGTGAGATTGTGCCTGCTTTCATGCTTTGTCAGTTGCTCTATAGAAGTGTAGTTTTAAGTTTCACAGGTTGAACAACTATATGTTAAAAAGCCTCTACTCCCTCCTTTTCTCATTTCCTCTCAAAGCAATTGCTGAAGTTTTGTGGATTTTGAAATTGTTTAATAACTCCAAAATTAGTAAATGGTTGAAGCTTAAAATCAACAAGAATTTGATTAACTTTAGATGTCTTAAATCCTGGATTTGAAGATTTTTTTTAGAATAGATGATATTATTATACAACAAGGAGGATCCCATAGCCCGAGATCAATGCATAAAAGCAATAAAGCACAAGCAAAAATAGGGCAACAAAATGCAAACAAAGCAAAAACTTGAGCGAACCAAACATAAACGAAAAAAAAAACTCCAAAACATCGGGGAGAAAGCTAGAGAAGAGAAACCAAAACCCCACGACTAGGGACAACAGCAAAACAGAGAGCAACAAGTTCAGAAAGAAGAAAAGCAACTGTAAACACGCTAGATAAGACCAAGAAGATCAACCTGCTAGGAAGTAGCTCGAGCACGATTTGTAGAGACCATAAGGTGAAATAAAACAGACATCGACCTCGAATGCCTTCTATGTAGCCGTCGATTATGCTCCTGTCAGATATAGTAGATGGAAGTACACCAGAATACACGAAACAACTTACTACGCACCCCCTTACCTGACCCCACTCGGCACAACCAACTCGACTCGACATCCTAACCTGCCACCCGATGCGATGAACCCAAACTGACGCAACATACCTGACCACATCTCTTTCCCAAACCAAACCCACACTCGAAAAATAAATGATCTTGAGACTCTATACCTTTCCCACACAGAAGACACCTCCTCTGACAACACACCCCAACTCCTCAACCAATCTCGCGTACTCAACCTGTCCCTCATAGCTAACCACGCACTAGGGGTGTTCATAGGTTAGGTTGGGTTGGGTTGAAAGACTTTTTAGACCCAACCCAATTGTTCAGGTTGTAAATTTTTTCAACCCAAATAACCTTTATTAAAAAATAAACCTAACACAACCCAACCATGAAATATTTTGGTTGGGTTGGTTCGAGTTAATCAAGTCATTTATTTAAAATTTTATTCTAAAAAGAAGCAAAACGTAAATATGTAAAAGTCTAATTTAATTATTTTCATATATTGAATTAAGATTAACAACTCAATTTCAATTTATATAGTGAAAATTTTCTTTCTAAAGTATAAAGAAACTACTTCTAAAAGTTGTTGAAAAATAAATTATTAAAAAAATATTGAAATTAAATAAAATTAAAATCAATATATGTATAAATAATTGCGTTATAAGTAAGAAAAAAAAATATATTTTAAAGTTAATAATAAATTCGGGTTGGTACGGGTTGATTTGAGTTATATTAGGTGAACCCATGAACCAACCCAACTCATAAAATTTTTATTTATTTGAACCCAACCCAACCCAAATCGCATGGGTTGGGTTGATCAGTTTTTTCGGGTCATCGGGTTTTTGAACACCTCTACCACGCACAAAAGGAGTAACGTGGAATACTATCTCCGTCCACAAAAGCTCAAGACACCCTAGGACGATGAGGACGCAAACTCTCCCATGCACTACCAATAGAAAATCGCCCATTAGCACCCGACTCCCAAACCCAATAATCCTCCCCCTCACCCTAGGCCCCATTGCTTGAATAAGACCATAGATCTCAAGCAACTTCCAAGACACTGTAGGCCACCTTCAACCTTCCTCACTATCTAAAAACTCCGACAACCGCGCCTTCAAACTATTCCCTGCATCATGAACCACCATAGACCCATATGAATCCAAAATTGTACCCCCAACAACCAAGGATTCCACTAAACAAAATAAGATTGTCCATTAATATTTATATACTTTATATCCGTCAACATTAATATTTAAATCATATTTTTAGTCAATTAATATTTTATCAAGAAATGTATTGTTTTCTAGTTTAGAAAAATGTGGGGTATGTGAAATTTATGTTATTTTATGTTGATAATGAAATGTGGGGATGAGGGATTTTTTCCATCATATATACGCTGAATGGGAGAATTGAATTTTTGACGTGAAGATTGATATGATGAAAGTTAGATGTTGGCTGGACTATGTATTTTTTTTTTTTTATTGGGTATGTAAATTTGAATCTCTAATTTTGTGTAAAAGAGTTAGGTCTACCTTGGTAACGGTGGTAAGTTATTTATTACTATTATTAACAAACTATAATGATATGAAAATAGTTTTATAAAATTTCACCAATTATTAATACAATTTTGTTGAGATAAGTTAAGAACATTTTAACACTTTAGTGGATTTCCATAATGTGAAAAATAATACCCAAATAATAAAATTTGTTTCTACATTTGGGAATCTTACTTTTTTTCAGTCAATTGATGGTCGTTGAATTCTTCAAAAGGAAAAGTGATGGTCGTTGAAAAAGATTTTCAAATAGATCAATGAATTAATTAATTTATTTGGCAAAGGAAGCACGGGATTACCATGATCATATTTTGACCGTACAACTGCGCTGGGTTTTATTGGACATTGGCTTAGATGTTAGTCAGAGGCTTCAAAGCTGATGACATGAATCGAGCTTTCTAAAATGGCTAATCCGTTCTCAATCCACCAGATGGATCAAATTCAATCTCCTGATGGTTCTTCCAACGATCTTATTTTCTAGATTTCCTTTCTGCTTCTCTTGATCCCTAACATGGAAGGCGAATCCTCCTCTTGCGAGAGATTCAAGCTCTACGATCAGCTGGAATTGTACGAATTTCAGGATAGGTTCGTTGTAAAGTCTGTGGAATTTCCCAGTCGAGGCTTCTCGATCAACCGCGGGGATGGAAATATCGAGCCGCTTGATTGTAAGGATTTCTTTTCGATAATACAGTTTCTCATAGTAGTTTGATTGATGAGAAAATAAGGTCCAAGGAAAACGAAGAATCCGAAGGATTCGAGCTAGACGTATATTTAATGATTGGCATTCTAACCATGAATTGGCTGGCGAATTTCGTGTTCTATACTGAAATCAATTTTTATGAGATTCCGAATTTCAGGTCCTTTATTCGTTCAGTTATTCGTTGCTACAAAAATGAATTGCATCATATTTATATGTTTGAACTCTGTGGTTTTGTCTTGTTCCCTGCCTGTATTTCTCTTAAAACGTGGTTTCAGTGAGCATTTCATAGCTGGTTTGTCGTTATCTTCTGATATTCAAACAGTATCGGTACTTGAATGTCTCAGACTCGCAAATTCAATAGATATTTCTTTAAACAGCTTCATTTCCTCATCAGTCTGAGAAATCTTGGAAGATTATGTGCGAATTGATTGACATCATTCGTTCTCATCTTCTATACTTTTTCTTCTTTTTATAATCATAAATTAATTCTGGCGGATGCTGAGCAGGTCGTACAGTGACGTAAATTTTGTACACTAACTACATTATCCACAAGAACCTATTTGCTATAAGTGGAAACTTAATTGGCTAGCTCTTCCTTATCACGCTTGAAAAATATTACTCCCTGCAGTATCTTTAATCATATAACTTGCAACTAATGTTAGCTCGCAAACTTATTGAGAAACTTCCAATTTTTTGCCCGTTTGCCATACTAAAAATAGTCTGAATGTCTCATTGTTACAGGTGATACTACTTGTTTTGGAAATGCAACAAAAATGTCCACAATTTATGGAGTGGCTGGGACAATAAGATTAGTTGCCGGTAATTGCTTTTGATGAATATGGTACAATAAGATTAGTTGCCGGTAATTGCTTTTGATGAATATGGTATTCATGTTCACGTTTGTAGGATATTGTTGTCATAATCTATTAGGGTTGGAAAAGGAAGCACATGATGCTATTTGCAGTATGATGATTTAATATTGCATCAACAACCATGTTTAACCAGCAATTACTGATACAATTTTATGTGCTTGGCTTCAGAATCTTGTTCACTGAACTTTTTATAAATAAAGACAAGTATAAGGTAGTTACCAGCTTCACTTGATCTGTTCAGCGGCCTGACATCTTTAGAAGTAAGAACATATGATATTTTCATTGCTTCCCGCTTTTGATTATTCATGTTCTTGTGTAGGAGTATACATGCTTGTGATAACTTCACGAAAAGAAGTAGGAAACTTCCTTGGTTTCCCTGTTTTTCAAGTAACGTCTATGAAGTTCCTCCCTTGTGATGCGGCTTTGAAGCTTTCAACTTCTCAAGAAGTATGCTTCTTCGTAATAATTCTTTTGACATTTGTTCTTGCATGGTCAAAATCCCATTTACATCCTGGGAATCGTTTCTTTTGAGCAGAAAAAAGATGAAGCTTACTTCCTGACTTTGTTGAAAACAGTGGAAACAACTCCGGGGTTGTATTATTCATACCAAACAGATTTAACGTTGAAGTAAATGATCTTCTCCACTTTTAAATATAGTTTCTTTTATTGTTATAATTATGGACTCATGGTCTTTGGATCTTAGTTCTGCTTCAGATTTTGTCATTTTGTTCTTAAGTTGTAAGATACCTTCACTTTCTTGTAACAGCTTACAGAGAAGGTGTAAGTTTGCTGAAGGATGGACGGCAAGACCACTTTGGAAGCAGGTAAATGGGGCGTGGAATTTGATTACTATCTGAAAAAAAAAACTTCTGTTCACACTTTATCGGCAACAATGCTTTGGAGTTTCCTAGTCTCAACTGTGTCTCTCTTTTGTCCTTTCTCACTCACACACAGACAAGGAGCAGACCAGTTAGCTCGCTTTGTTTCATACTGAGTTAATGGATGTGACCTTTTCCGTACCTTGAACGACTTTCTCAATTCTGTTGATTCTACCCGTATTATGATGAGATTCCTATGTTGTTTATTTCTTTCTCTTAATTAACTAGGGAATCTACGAGTTCCATATATAAGCACACGTAACTTTGATTCTTATAATGTCCGTCATTTCTAATTGTTCCTTCCTCCTGCTATCATTAAAATCTACATCCTTTGCATTGTCTCTGACTTTAATGCATTTGCCCCTTGTTTATCCCCTGTTTCATTTAGATTGTGAATCGTGAATTTTTATCTGATTATATAATTATATGTTTATTATTTGTTTCTAAATTCCAGGCTGACCCTAGATTCGTTTGGAACAAAAATCTTCTAGTGGAACTTATAGAGTTCAAGGTAGGTGGCATGTGCTGCATTGTGTATGGTTGTTCCAGGCTAATGCTCTGGGAGTACTTTCTAGTTAGTTAAAGAGTAATCTATTTCGGATTGACTCGTTAATTTGCTTATTTTTCTTTTCTTTGAAATCAATTTATTCTTCTTCTTTGCAGCTTGATGAGTTCATCATTCCACTACTGCAAGGAAATATCCTAAATTTCCAAATCATATATTAATTTGGAGGATGTCCGTGAGACCATTTAAAACTTTTCTATTTTCTAGTCAAACCAAAAAACTTCTCTCTTTTCTAGAAAACATTTAGTAGAAACATGTAGTCGTTTCTCCAATATTTTCTATTTGTTTATTCTCACTTACGAAGTTCTACCATTGTTTTTCCTTCACCTGTAAAATAATCTTAACCTGTATAGACATTTTCCATACAAATATGCAAGTATTACATTAGAGTGGATTAAAGGTTCTAAAGAAATTGTAAATTTATCTGTCTTATTGGAGCCACAAACCAAACCTTAACAAAGCTGTAAGCTTCCAGGCTGTACAGCTGAAGCTGAAAGAGTCACCTACTCAACTAACGTTAATTTCAAGGCGATGTACTCGACGACTAGGTACATTTTACGGATATTGCCAATTATTAAACAAATTTCAGGCTGTTATAAAAATACTAATTAGTTTTGGAAATGGTTCTTGATTACTAGGAACGAGAATGTGGAGAAGGGGAGCCAATCTTGAAGGTGACACAGCCAATTTTATCGAAACTGAGCAACTAGTGGAGCATGAAGGTCTTAAAGCTTCACTATTGCAGGTATTTTGCTTCTTGCTGAATGTAATTGAATAACTTGAAACTTCTGCTTTAACATTACTTGCACTAACTTCAGGTAAGAGAACCTCTAATTGACGATACCAATCACCATGGTGGATGCCTTAAAATAGGATTATTTAGACATGCCAATTACGATTTAAAAATGGGTTTTCGTTTTTGATAGATATGAACAATTCTTTTTTAATGATAAATTCAATATCTATATCTTTAAGTTCCGTCCAATCAATTTATTTTGTATCAAAATTCTCTCTATTTTGCAGATTCGAGGTTCGATTCCTCTACTTTGGGAGCAGATTGTTGATTTGAGCTATAAACCACACCTTAAAATTGTCAATGATGAGAAATCGGTATATTTTAACTTTTTTACACCTTTCTTTAATTGGATGTGTAAGTGTTTCCCTCATCAATACCCACTACTTTTCTGATATACAGTCGAAAGTTGTGCAACATCACTTTTTTGATCTTTCACAACGATATGGAGAGATAATAGCAGTTGACTTAACTGATAAAGTACCACTTCTTATCCCTTTCCTCTCATGCTAATAAGATACATCCATCCACATGCATCAAGATTCTCTTTGTAGGCTTTGGGGAGTTACACTCTCCAGATGCATACAAATCCTACGTGTTCCGTTTCCAAAAATTGAAGAACAATATGACGTCACTTAAGTTTGCAAACTATTTTTCTTTGTAACTCAGTCTGGTTATAACCTGTAATTTCTTGTTACTATGGCTGTTTAAGTTAGAACATCTGCATTTGCCAACATGCACACGTTTTTATGCTTCTTTTACAAGCCTCATGCTGTAACGCTCATTTGTGATCTTCATTGAGCTAGTATAATGTTTCTTAATATTTTTCTATTTCAGCATGGTGAAGAAGGTCAATTGAGTGCAGCATTCGCTGCTGAAATGCAGAAGCTGCCAACTGTTAGGTATAATAAAATATGTGGAATCTCGACAAAGCTTTTCACCAAGTAGTGTAGAAGTAAAGGGGTGTAGCTGGCCCAATCCACGTTGAGTATAGTAGGCAAGCTTCTAGTATGGCCAACTTCGAATCCTATACAGTTCCTACTAGTTCTAATTAAATAGATACTAAACTTTTCAATGGTTGGATTAAAAGCACAACTGCGAACATAAAAAGCATTCCCTTCAAATTTCGGAGCTTACAATAATCAAGACCTTATGTAGCTTAGCTCACAATGTCGAGTTCTCAGTAGTTAACTCGTTAACTTCTCTGTTTGTTTTTCTCCCCCTCTCCCTCATTTCTGGTTGGCTTCTGTGTTGCCCCCTATAATATTTAGTTAGTTGGCAACACTTGAGTCTCTGACTTTCGGTTGTAGACATTAGGTTCCTTCTACCTTCTGAATTCTAGTCCTCTCTTACTTTTATTGTTTCGGAAAAAGAATTGCCTGATGCTATGGATTTAATTTTCTTGATTGGTGATGATTTAAATTATTGTCTTTGTAATGGGACCTTTCCATGCTCGTACAGCCTGTTTATGGATATGCAGGTCTCTTCCCTCTATCCTTCCCCATGATGTCTAAATATCTTTATCCAGTCCCTTCCTACATCTCTATCCTTCACCATGACGTCTTGTTCCAACTTTGCACAATTTGAAATATATGGAAAAAAAATCACCTGATTTTCTCTCTCAGTCTCTCGCTTATGGTGATTTGGAATTTTTCTTTCGAAGGGGATGTGGCTAACACATCATGATATCTGGATATGCTGGTGTTTAGTACTCCAGAGAATGTAGTAAAAATTTGCACTAGATGATGGTAACCATTTGTATGGTGTCGCCATCTCAACATCTGGTTTCATATGCACGTCTTTTTTATTATTATATGAGAAAATGAAACGGTTCCCCTTGTACATCTGTTGCAGATATGTCCCCTTTGATTTTCACCATATATGTGGCACCACAAAGTTTGAAAATCTGCAGCTTTTATACGATCAAATCTCAGAGGATTTTGAAAACCAAGGGTAATATGGATGGAAATTCTGAATATAAGTCCTTACATATTAAGAATGCAAAAACCAGGTATGCTGCCTATCCATAATTCAGCTTTTAATCGTTACTGTTCCAGCGGAGCAGATACCTCCTCATAGATCCAGAAGGAAATATACTTCGGGAGCAAAAGGGAATTATTAGAGCTAACTGCATTGATTGTCTTGATAGAACAAATGTTACTCAGGTTTGTGAGAAGAGGATGTCCTTTCACTTCAACAATTTTATGTCACATGTTAAAACTTGAGTCCTGTTTGTTATCTTATGTTATTTCTCTCTTTAACAGTGTTTCTTGGCTCAAAGATCTTTGACCAAGCAATTGCAGAGGGTCGGACTACTTACATCTGCTGAGTGCATTACGAAGTGCAATGAAGATTACACAAAATTTAGAACGTGTATGCCTCCTGTTTCATTAGATCCATAGACCCTGAGCTTAGAAGTCTGCATGGCTATATATAAAACCTTCACGTCTCATCCTCATAAAGTCACGCATATCTACTAAACTATGTATTATCTTCCTAGTGTGGGCTGAGCAAGGTGATGAGATTAGTCTCCAGTATGCTGGTACTCATGCTTTGAAAGGAGACTTAGTGAGGTAAACCTAACTCAAAATTTATTCTTGTGAGAGAAAATAAAATGTTTAAATACTTCCAGTAAATTGAACTTTTGTATTGCAGATATGGAAAACAGACTTTTTCCGGAGTAATCAAAGATGGGATGAGTGCTATTACCAGATATTATCTGAATAATTTCCATGATGGCGTTCGGCAGGTAAGTCTCTACATCTATGAAAATCTGGTTCAAATGAACAAAGCTCCATTTCTAAAGTATATAGCTTTATTTTTTCTAGGATGCAATAGATCTTATATGTGGCCGCTATAGTATCAATAAACACGGTCCTTCACCTTTCCAACTTAATGGATTCGAATCACTATCTGTAAGTTTTCCCTACTCCTTGTTTAGAGTGATGATGAGAACTAAACTCAGGGCATGTTTGTTTGAAATAAAAAGTATTCTAAATTAATTTAATGTTTGAGTTTATTTTGAAGGGATGATTACTTAATGTTAGATGATAAAATATTAAATTTACCTTCATTTATCAGTTTTTGGGTTAATTGGTGATTTAACAAGGTTTCAAAGTAGGTGGTCCAGGAAGTAGTGAGGGGAAGTGTTAGAAAATATTAAATTTATCTTCACCCATCAGCTTAAGCTTTTAGGTTAATTGGCGATTTAACACTTGAAAACACGTTTGAAAGTAATTTTGAATTTGAATATGAAAATTTTGATTTAGCCATTTCAAAATTACTCTCATACATGCAATAATACTTTGATTTGCCTGCTATATCAATGTGGAATGATGCAAGTAATGAGAGGAATCATTAAATTTCTGGGCCTAAGTATTTTCTAAAATTTATATCCAACTAATACTTTATTTACTTCATTATGCAGTATCTCCCAGTAGCATCAGTTCTAGTGGTTGGAGGTTTGACGATTACATCTCTCACGCTTCAGCAAGGTATGAATGTTATGATCATCAATTTCTTAAGATTGTTGTTTTGTATATTCCTAGGATGATCAAAAATGAAAATATGCTTCATGATTTTGTCTTATAGCGGGAAGGAACGCCCAGCAATTTATGTCATCTGTGCTTTGGGCTGGTGTTACTGCTGGGGTAATGGCAGTGGTCAAAGCAAATGGCAAACAGTTCTGTTCTAGGCCTCGCTTGTGCAGCCTCCGTTAAAGGTTGGATTCTCACACCACATTCATCTAAGCTTTATTATTTATGGAGGCCAGAAATTCAATGCTGATTTACTGTAATGACCCCATTACACGATGCATATAGTGTGTTTGTCCTTTTGTACCATTTTCCTTGTTCTCGTGTTTTAGTTAAGCAAGATGATTAAGTTGGGTAAGGAATTTCGAAAAACTCGTTTATTAGAGTTTGAAAATTATTTGATTTTTAGTTTTTCAAAATTATATTTATATTCCTGCAATCCCTTTGCCATTCATACTTATTTTCACGCAATCTCTTTGCATTTCATAGCAAATTCTGAAAACAAAGATTGTGTCATAACAGAGTGCGTTAGGGTGGGAGAGATATTAATTAATCAAATTTGTGATTGCATTTACGCTTGCTGCCAACCTTGAACGTCGAAGTGGATCTCCTATCTATATTCGACAGCTTAAAGAGGGTTGATGGCTGATTGCTAAAGAGAAATTTTTATTGAAAACGACTCATTCGCTCAAGAACTAGACTCAAGCGATTGTGCCTACCAGTCAAGCCAAGAAGGTGGTGGGATGCTATCCTGCCTCTTGACCGAAGTGTCAAGATAATTTTTAAAACTACTTTTATTAGTTTTCATAATTTAGTTTGGATTTTGAAAAAATTCCTAGAAAGTTGCAATAACAAAATAGAGATCACAAGTGAAGTGATTTAATGTTTAACTTACAAAAATCAAAAGTCAAATTATTATCAAATTTTTAGGCCCAATTTGATAACTATCTTATTTTTGGTTTTTAGTTTTTGAAAATTAATATACTCCTTTCATTTTTTTTATTATGATTTGTATCAATTTTAAGTAGAAGAGTTGCATTCTTAGTTAAATTTCAAAAACAAAAACAAATTTTTAAAAACAATTTTTGTAGTTTCCAAATTTTGATTTGATTTTTAAAAACACAGACAAAAAGTAGATATCAAAAGAAAGATATTTAGAAGTGGAAGAGGTGTATATAACTATTTAAGCTTAATTTTCAAAAACCAAAAACCAAAAAAACGAAGTTGTGGGATATTAAATTTTTGTTTTTGGTTTTTGAAATTCGTTTTTTCACAAGATTTAAAAATCTAGCTTTTTAGTTGTCAAAACTTAATTTGAATTTTGAAAATACTTCTGAAACTTAATTTTTTTTTAAAAAAAACCAAATGGGAGATTTATTTTTCAAACTACATTTATAGCTTCAAAATTATAATAACGAGATGACGAACCAACAAAATGGTTGGTAATCAATGCTGACTTCTATAAAAAAGACAAAAGTTGTTATTGATGGAGCCACAAAAGATCAAGGTAAAACGCCTCTATATGATGAGATTCTTTTTCCTTCTGTCCTAGTGACTTGAATATGAAATAAACTTAGGCGTATTTATTCCCATCTCTTATGTCCTTCCACACTTAGAGAGTCTTAGTAAGGGGAGGACATAGTTAAATTCTATCATCTCTACTCATTTTACTCATTTTAAGAAGTTATAGGTTCGAATCTATTATCACGTCATATTTAAAGAAAATAGAAATATTCAAGTATCTATACTTGGTTTTCTATTTAGTTCAAATAATCAACTAAGAGTAAGATATGAGTTATATTAGGATATAATCATAAAATAAATGATCGTATGTTTAACTATAATGGTATAGTATAGTATGAAATTTTTTCTTTCGTATCACAAACTTTTTTGATAGTGTAAGTTCTATTTGGTAAATATTTGATTTTTTATTTTTGATTTTTAAAAATAAAATTTATAAATACTTCTATTTTTATGTTTGTATGTCTTATCTATTTTTTACTAATATGGAAATTTATTAGTTGGCATCGTAGTTATTGGAGAAAGTTATGAAAAGGACTGTTTCAAAAGTACTTTTAATCTCAAGGAAAGATGATTTTCGATAAGCCATATCATTTTTAAGAAATAGGATTCATTCAGAAAATAGTATTTTTTGAATAAAAAAGAAAAGAAAACAGAAAAGTTACAAGAGATTGTATGTAAATCCGAATGCTTCCAAGGTGCTTCCCCAAAATTCCTTTCACTAGATTAGTGAACCTTACATACAACCAAACACTTCCACCGGTTGAGGTCATCAATGATCTCAACTGCTGAATGCTGATGGAATTAGTGTTATCACTATCTTACTTGAACATCTTCTATTATATAGGTTGTACAACCGTGCTGTCTTATAAAAAATTGAATTCACTTTGTTGATTTCAATAATGTTTACTATAATTTTGTGTTAGATTTTTTCTTTTAATACAATGAGATATGAAGATTCGAATCACAAATTTATTGATCACAAACACATCGTATGCCAATTGAGTTAGTTTGACTTTCGATTGGAATTGATATATATGCATACAAGTAATAATTAGTTTCTTTTTTTCTTTTTATTGAGTCCATGAGGAAAACTCCGTTATTTATTGTTATTGTAATTATTTGGATGAAATGAGTTCAATTTACAAGGGAAAACTTAATAAAGAGAAGCAAGAAACCAACCTTTTATAACGATGAGTTGACTAGTCAATTTTTTTTTTTTTTTTTTTTTTAAATTTCTAATTTCGCCCTCCTTTGTCTTATCTTGTCTTGTTGCACACATTTTTTAGTCTTGTTATTTTCTTTATTTTCTTCAATTTTTGCTTCTTTCATTATTTTTTCATTTTTTATTTCTTTCTCTAGTTTTTACTTGTTCCTTTTTTTTTTTTTTTAAAAAAAGTTATTTTTTCCTTTATCTGATTTTTGCTTCTTTCCTTTATTTTTTCTTTCATTTCCTTATTTTTCCCTTTCTTTTTCTTCCCTTTCTTTTTTATTTTCTTTCATTTACTTCTTTTTTCCTCTCTTTTTTTAAATTTTCTTTTCTTTCTTCCATTTTTGCTTATTCATTTTTTTTTATTTTCTTTCATTTCTCCGATTTTTGCTTCTTCCCCTTTTTTCTCCGATTTTTTGCTTTCTCTCTCTTTTTTTTTTTTTTTTTTTTTTAAAAAAAAATTCTTTCATTTCTCTGATTTTTGCTTCATTTTTTTTTATTTAATCTTCTTTCCTTTCTTCAGTTTTTGCTCATCCTCTTTCTCTTATTTTTAAATTTTTTCTTTCCTTTTATTTAAATTTTTTCTTCCTCCCATTTTTTTCACAAGAATTATGAGGATGCGTTTATTACCCAAGACTTGAAAGTACTCAATTCATAAGTGACTTAACACTAACAAACCAATCATCAAGTTTGATTATTATAACAAATAATAAATATAAATTGCAAATGAAAGTCTATCAGTGATAGCCACTCATATTTTCTTTCACCAATAACTTAATCTTTAATTATATTTTCATAGTTAATAGACACTTATAGAAATCTATCATTGATAGCCAACTTAGTGAATTTAATTAATAAAGTTGAATCTCGAACTAAAATGTAAGTGGAATGTCTAGAAGTTATCACTAGTAGCATGTTTATCAGTATAGAAGCTATCATCGAAAAGAAAAGGGACTTATAAATGTTTGGGACGGACAAGAAAGGGGCAAAAAGGTATTCAGTGGCTATGATTGATAGAAGCTACTACTGATAGCATGTTACCAGTGATAGAAGCTAATACTGATAGCATGTTATCGATGATAGAAGCTACCCGATAGCATGTTATCGGTGATAGAAGCTACTAATAGCACGTTATTGGTGAACCATCACTGATAACATGATATTAGTGAGATCATTGATAACATCTTATCAATGATGTTATCAGTGAAAGAATCTATATATCGAGTTTCTTTCAAAGATGATAACCAGTTATAGAAGTCTATCATTGATAGCCTTAAGTATTAATATTTCAAGGTTGATTCTAATTGATGAAAGTTTATCAGTGATAGCGACTGATAGCTGCTATTAGTGATAATCATGATAAAAGATTACTAGTGAAACTACTGTGCTAATCAGAGTTGTTGGTCTTCTTTCAAAGTTGATCACTATTTATAGATCTATCATTGATAGCCTTAAGTATTGATATTCCAAGGTTGATTCCAATTGAAGAAAGTGAATCAATGATAGCTACTGATAATTGATAGCAAATTAAAAACTAAAATTTTAAGATTGTATTAATCTTTCTCAAATTGAGAGCTATCGCTGATAGCAACTATCAGTGATAGCCACTTATAGATGCTGATAACAACTATTAGCAATAGCAGCGGATAGCAGCTATCAGTGGCTATTAGTTATATAATTATTTTATCCTTATATTATATATTATATTATTTTAGATTTGAATTATATTTATTCGATTAACTCAGAGAAGAAGCTGCCTTCTTCATTCTTCCGGGAGTTTTCCAATTAAACTCCCAACTTACAAGTAGCAAATATATATAGAGACAAGACAACTGTTGGGCCAAAATGGGGCCCATTTAAACTGCAATCAATTCCCTTACGTCTTCTTTATAAATCTTCCGAAAACGTTGTAATCAAAATCAATTAAAACATTTTTCTTTTTTCCGTAATTGACATTTCTTAAAGAAATTTTATCAAAATTACGTTCAATTACAAACGCACTCCATAAATTGGTGTTAATTTAGTCCCTGATTTTTAAAATTACACATTTAAAATTTTTAGAGATACATAATTAAAGGTTTAAAAATTATTAAATACAAAATTGAAAGTTAAAAAATTTATTAAACACCTTTACAAATTAAGAAATAAAACATACACAAATTTTATAATTTAGAGATTAAATTTATAGTTTAACTTAATCATAATTTATGCATTTCTTTTCTGTTGATTTAACCATAAGAAGCACGAACAGTTTGGTTTGACTAGTTTGTCTGTGTCCGACATGTATTGGATACTTTGACACTCCGACACTAGTTGAGCACGTATCTCGGACACTTGTTAGTGTAATAAATGTGTGAGACATATATAAAATACTTGTTGAGTAGATTAAAAAGACACGTATATGACAATAATAATTTTTTTTTGAATATGAAGTACATCTAATTAATTTTTTAAGCAAATTTCTGTCTTGAAATGTGTATTATATTTTTTTGCTTTTATGACAAGTAAAGTAATTCATGAAGATAGTATTAAAAATTATCTTTATTGGGAAAAGCTATAAATTTTCTCAGACAGACACGTTTCAAATTTAGTTTTGGACGAAAAAGCAAAAAATAAAATAAAACCAAGGTTGGTAATTATCTATTGTGATCTTATGTGGCAGTTTCGCCATCTTCCAATTGTCCGGAGAGTTATGTGTCAGCTTTTCAGCTAAGATTCTCCGGTAGGCTTACCAACGGCTCCACCGCCTGTTCAGCCGTGGGATTTCAAAGGACTCGCACAATCGTTTATAGTTTGATTACATCTCTATATTTTTTAAAATGAGAGGAAGAAATATAGTCCACATTCATCCCATACAATTTCTTTTCTTTTATCTATTAAATTGTCCAATCATATTTTATTATGTGATAGAATTTTTATGTGAATCATAGAAAAAATACATAAAAATAAATGTATTTTAGAATGCATGCAATTATTATCCTTAAATCAATTAAAATCTTATCCGTATTGTTTATGTGAGATTCTTTTATGTTGTCTCAACATTTAAGTGTTGATCTACTTTGTAACATGTTTCACCTACTTTGAACAGTAAAATTAGTATCGGATTTAGTTGGTTGCACCCATATCTTAAGATTGGTATCCCTTCGAGACATTTGAGTTGGATTATTTATTTATTTTTTACAATATGTAAAGTGAGGATCAAACCTTAAATTTCAAAGTATATACAACTTCATATTAGTTAGTCAGTTGGAAACTCAAGATTTTAACTTTACGTTATCCCATGCAACCTCCAGTTTTCAACAAATGTGTTTAATACGTGTAAGGAAATTTTTTTTATTTGTTTATTTTTTTGGAATTATTTCTTTTAGAAATAACATTTATATTTCACAGCCTTAGCCGAAATTGAAGGACGTTGACCCGAAAAACGTAGCAATTTAATAGGAAAATTTGTGAATATTTAGCTCACAATTTAGGAAGGATTAAAAAATGTAATGTAATGTCATGTAGTTTGGGTACCGGCTGAGAATGAGAAGTTTCCAACGATTGGACCCCAGTGGAAGGCGGATTCCTTAGGAAGGAAATCGCCTATGTCATGTCATGTCATGATACTCTTATTTGATAATGTTTTTATTTACATCATCACCAATAGACAAACTATATCTTCGTCACGTGGCAAGCAGAGAGAGCCGTTCGATTAAAATCTACCTGTTTTACATTTGGCCCTCTTTGTCATTGTAAGACACTCTCACTTGGCCCGCATTCGTTTTATCCTTTATAATTCAACATAGAAGGTGAGATCTAAAACATAAAAAGATAATTTGGTGATCCAAATTACTAAAATAGTTATTACCTTTTTTTCTCTCTCTCTAAATTTGAACTCAGTGATTGAGTTATGAAAAATCTAGCCATCTACTAATTAAATAGGTTTGAATTGACCTTAAAAGTACCCCATAGGATGAGGATATAAATTTCATTACTACCACTATTAACAATTAAGCGAGCTAATTATTATAGTCTGTTTGTAATAATATAGTATGTATTTGTGGTACAGACTATTTTAATCTAAGTTACACTATAAGAATTTTAGTCTTTGTCAACACAAAAAGAAAAAAAAATGTTCATAGATGTTAAAAAATATGTTGGCAGAAGCTCTGCCAACGTTTTAAGCATGGGAAAAATGCGGGAAAAAGGCTGTCGGTAAAACTTTTGCCGACACAAAATGACTAACGTGATTCCTGCCCATGCATGCTACGTCGATGGAAATGTTATTTTGGAAGGTAGATTAAATACGATAATAAAGAGGGAGAAAGAGGATTGGTAGGAAATAGTAAGCACTGTAATGAAGAATTTCAAATAGTACTAGATAGATAGTTATAGGTTATGAATAGTTACAAATATTATTATCATATTTGGAGCCTCAAACATGTAAGGGGTGTTTGTCTCACCAATATGAGTCGAGTTGAGTTGGTATATTATACCAACTCATTTTTTGGTCAATAACTTTAAATGTTGGTAGAGTTCAGTTGGTATATTTTACCAACTCACCCCAACTCACCCTAACTCTCCCTTCTTTCAATGTTTTCATTGCCCACTCATCGACCATTGTCACACTATGGGAACTAACTCCAAGTTCCAAAAACCACCTTCGATGAATACTCCGATGACCAACTCTGGGCTCCAACAACCACCTCCGATGATAACTCCGATGACGAAATCCGACTTCGACAACCATCTCCGATGGCAGCTCCAACGACCAACTTCAAGCTCTGACAACCTTCGCGCGACTAACTCTGATAACCAATTTCGGACTCCGAAAACCACCTTTGGTGACCCAACTTCGACGACCAATTTCAGGTTTTGACAACAAACTCCAATAACCAACTCCAACAACCATCTTCATACGTTCTGACAACCACCGCCGACTATAAACTACGATGAAAATCACCTTCGATGATCATCTTTGAACGAGCAACTCGGACGGTCAACTCAGGGCTTCGACAACCAGCTCCGACAACAAACTTAGGCAACCAGCTCTAATACCAACTTCATGCAACTAACTTTGGGCTCTGACAATCATCTCTGACTACAACTCCAACAAAAATCATCTTTGATTAACAATTTTGACGACCATCTTTACCTGACCAATTCCGAACTTTGAAAGCCACCTCTGATGACAAACTACGACAACTAACTCCAATACCACCTTCATGCGACCAACAACCACCTCCGACTACAAACTCCAACAAAAATTATTTTCAATAATCAACTTTGACAATCACTTTCGATTATTATAAGACCGATGACTGTTAAAGTATATTGTAGAGGTATTGATTATCTAAATAATAGTATTTTGCCTACATTTAACTACAATATATATACGTAAAAATTTGTAAAAAAATATTTTAGTTAATTGAATTAAGATAAAAAAGAGTGTTAAGAATATTTAGACGAAAAGTATGTGTAGTTGAAAAGTATGTTATATATAACAAAAAAATAAAAAAGAATTCTTGGAACATTTTCTAGCAAGAATTAGTGAAAAATAGAGATTTGTTTTGTGATGATCCTCCAAATTTAGAAGAATTGAAAGTGGAATTGTTGAAGAAATGTGGTGACATTCCATTGGTTGGTTGCTAAGATGATGATGATAGAGGAGGAGGAGGAGGAGGAGAAGGAGGAGAAGGAGAAGCAGTAGCAGAAGAAGAAGAAGCAGAAGCAGAAGAAGAAACAGAAGAAGAAGCAGAAGAAGAAGGAGAAGAAGCAGAAGAAGAAGAAATTAGGAATAAAAAAGTTTTGATTTCTCTTTGGTTTCTCATTTTATTTAACCATGTTTTTTGCAAGAAATGTAATGAGTTAATTGTTGTTCATTGCCAAAAAATAAAGAAAGAAAGAAAGAAAGAAAAGATTTAAAAATTAAAAGAAATAAATTGCAAGAAAAAATTCCTGGAAAATTTTCTAGCAATAACTAGTGAAAAATAGAGATTTGTTCTATTCCTCCAAATTTAGAGGAATTGAAAGTGAAATTGTTGAAGAAATGTGGTGACATTCCATTGGTTGCTAAGATGATAAGGGGTTTTAACTGAAAGAAAACTCATTATAGAGTAAACATATAGAGTAATAACAAGAAGAAAAAGAAGAAGAAAAAGATAATAATGAAATTCATGAAGAAAAAACTAGGAATCAAAAGTTTTGATTTCTCTTTGGTTTTTCATTTTATTTAACCATATTTTTACAAGAAATGTAATGAGTTAATTGTTGTTCATTGCCCAAAAATGAAAGAAAGAAAGAAAGAAAAGATTTAAAAATTAAAAGAAAAAATTGCAATCCATATTTTATTCAAACAAAGATAGTTAGAATTATCGAATAAAAAAGTTTCAAAACAAAAATAGTAATCATAAAAGCAGATTATTTGGTGTTAAAAAAACTGCATCAAATACCCCAGACATATGA
This sequence comes from Benincasa hispida, assembly GCF_027475165.1. Taxonomy (NCBI): domain Eukaryota; kingdom Viridiplantae; phylum Streptophyta; class Magnoliopsida; order Cucurbitales; family Cucurbitaceae; genus Benincasa; species Benincasa hispida. Next base: position 58,353,586 of record NC_143488.1, read on the forward strand.
ACTCAACTCTACACCCTAAACACAGACGTATGAACTCCACAGACATATGAACTTCAGATATCATATCTCAACTCAGCGTCCTAAATAGCTCCTAATAGTTGACTCCGCTAAATTTAAGTTAGGCCAAACACCCTAATTTTATTATCTAATAATATAAAAAAAAAACTCTTATACTAAAAATTAAACCCATTTGATAGATGCAGATTGGAAAAACACTCCTTGATTTTTCTTTCTTTATAGAATCATATGAAAAATCAACGGCTATATTTTCATGATATATCAAAATTTTATTGTCTACTTACGATAAATCACGATGTTTATCTATGTCATGATAGACATAGATAATAGTCTATTATAGTCTATTAAACTGTGATATTTTACTACATTTATAACTATTTTTTTAACAATTATATTATTTAAAGTTAAACCCATTTGATAATGCTGATTTGAAAAACACCCTTTAATTTTTTTTCTCTTTCTTTATAGAATCATATGAAAATCAACACTTAAAATAATTTAGAGAGAGAAAGAGTATTTGGATGCCAAAACCCACCTAGAAAGCTTCCTCGAATTCCAACACCATTCTAAAGCTTGCTTTTTTCTCCATCATCACCATAATAATAACAAGAAAAAATTACACAATCCACCCCTAAACTAGGTTTATTACAATTACAATCCTAAAATTTGAATTTAATCCATTAGCCTCTTGTAGTTCATTACATATTGCAATAAGCCCCTTGTGTTGGTGGAGGTTCAATTAGAAAATGGCAATCTTGTCTACTTGTCTATTCACATATCTGTAAAATAAAAAAGACCAAAAAGAGAATGAAAACGGAAAATTTCACAAAATGATCCAAAACCCAAAAACTTTTCTACCAATGACCTCTTCCTAAAAGCTTTTCTACCACCGACCTTTTTCCCATGTGAAATTCCAAAATTACCCCTAGTTTTTAAAAAGCCTTCAGACCGTACCACATTCTTCTTCCTTCAACGATTTCTTCATCCTTTCATTCAATGTGCATTCAATATACCACCAACATTCCACCAAAATATTTATTCCCAACTAATATTCTTCCAATAGCACTGAGAGAATGAAACGTCACTCTCATTATTCACTTTCTGTCGTCGAACTCCCCACGAAATTCTCTCATTGTTCTCTCGTAGCTTTCTCTTAGAGTTTCAGTCCAACATCTTCGTTGATCGCTTTCATTGTCAGATTCAGTCCACATTTCTTCTTCCTTCAACGGTTTCTTCAGCCCTTCATTCAATGTATGATTTCTTCTCCCAGATCACTTTCATAATAAGTGTCGTTTAACATTAAATTACAATACGATCGTTTATACATTAATATGAAATCGTTTATACATTACTAAGCAATCTTTTACTATGCGATTGTGTATAAATTACTACACGATCATTCACAAATTACAATATGATCGTATAATAAATTATAAATGATTATGTAGTAATTTATACACGATCATTCAGTAAATTATAAACGACCGTATAGTAATATATACACAATCGTTCATTATAATATAAGTATCCTTTAGCATTAAATTACAATACGATCGTTTATACATTAGTATGCAATCATTTATTCATTACTATGCGATCATTTATACATTACTATGCAATCGTTTGTGAATCATGCCTCGAAGGCAAGATGACCAAACGTCCTTTTACTGGAAAATGTTACAGAGCCAAGGAAGCCTTGGAGCTTGTACATTCAAATCTTCGCGGTCCAATGAGTGTTAGAGCTCGAGGTGGCTATGAATATTTCATCTTTTTTATAGATGATTATTCAAGGTATGGGTATCTCTACCTAATGCAACGTAAGTTTGAAGCCCTTGACAAGTTCAAAGAGTATAAAGCTGAAGTTGAAAACTTGTTAGGCAAGAAGATAAAAACACTACGATCTGATCGTGGTGGAGAGTATATGGACCTCCAATTCTAGAACTATATGATAGAACATGGGATTGCGTCCCAACTCTCGGCTCCGGGTACACCTCAGTAGAATGGTGTATCAAAAAGGAGAAACAGAACCTTGTTGGACATGGTTCGAGCTTTGATGAGTTATGCTCATCTTCCAGACTCGTTTTGGGGTTTTGCAGTAGAGACTGCATGTTACATTCTGAACAACGTTCCCTCGAAAAGTGTTTTTGAAACACCTTTTGAGTTGTGGAGAGGCCATAAAGGTAGTTTATGCCACTTCAGGATTTAGGGGGGTGTCTGGCAAACGTGCTTGTGACTAACCTGAAGAAGTTGAAACCACATTCGAAAGTTTGCCTTTTTGTAGGCTACCCTAGGGAAACGAGAGGTGGATACTTCTATGATCCGAGTGAGAACAGAGTGTTTATTTCTACAAATGCTATCTTTTTGAAAAAAGACCACATCCAGGATCATAAACCATGAAGTAAGCTTGTTTTACGTGAGATTTCTAGTGAGACTGAGACTACTGAGAGTTCAACAAGAGTTGTTGACAGATTGACAGATCAACAAAAGTTGTTGATGTCGGAACATCTAGTCAACCAGTTCAAGAGTTGAGACTACCTCGACGTAGTGGGAGGGTTATGAACCCACCGGATCGCTATATGGGTTTGATTGAAGCCCAGAACGTCATTTCTAATGATGGGGTTGAGAATCCATTGTCTTTTAGGAAAGCAATGAAGGATGTTGACAAGGATGAATGGATTAAGGCCATAAACCAGTAGATGGAGTCTATGTACTTCAATAACGTCTGGGAGCTTGTGGATCTGTCTGATGGGGTAAGACCTATAGGGTGTAAGTGGATCTATAAGCGAAAGAGAGGTGTAGATGGAAAGGTGCAAACCTTTAAGGCTAGACTCGTAGCAAAGGGTTATACCCAGGTCGAGGGAGTTGACTATGAGGAAACGTTCTCACCTATTGTCAGACTTCTATCAAGATACTCTTGTCCATAGCCACATTTTATAATTATGAGATATGGAAAATGGACGTCAAGACTACCTTTCTTAATGGTAATCTTGAAGAGACCATCTACATGACTCAACCAGAGGGGTTCATAGTTCTAGATCAAGAGCAAAGAGTTTGCAAGCTTAATAGGTCCATTTGGGCTGAAACAAGCGTCTAGATCATGGAACATTTGATTTGACACTGCGGTCAAATTATTTGGCTTTGACTAGAATGTTGATGAGCCTTGTGTTTACAAGAAGATCATAAACAGCTCAGTAGCTCTCCTGGTACTGTATGTGGATGATATCCTACTCATTGGGAATGATGTAGGATTTCTGACTGACATTAAGAAGTGGCTAGCTGCCCAGTTCCAAATGACTGAGAATACCAAGGATATGTTGTGCACTTGTCCATTAGAGTTTTCAGGGAGTTTAGACTCTCACCTGCATTTGATGGGATTTGCTTACAATAACAGCTACCAGTCTACTATTGGAATGTCATCATCTGAGGCCCTATATGAGAAGAGTTGTTGATCTTCTGTATGTTGGGATGAGGTAGAGGAGAGGAAGTTGCTGGGGCCTGAGCTAGTACATACCACGAATGAGGCAATACAGAAGATCAGAGCTCGTATGCAAACGACTCAGAGTAGGCAGAAAAGTTATTGCTGATGTTAGGCGTAAGGACCTAGAATTTTAAACTGGTGGTAAAGTGTTCTCGAAGGTGGCACATACGAGAGGTGTTTTGAGGTATGGAAGGAAAGGGAAGCTAAGTCCGTGATTAATTGGACCTTTTGAAGTCTTGGAATGAGTTGGTCTTGTAACTTATCGGTTGGCATTGCCACCATCACTCTCTTCAGTTCATAATGTTTTCCATGTTTTGATGTCGAGGAAGTATGTAACAGATTCGTCACATGTGGTGGACTATGAACCATTATAGTTGAATGACAACTTGAGCTACGAGGAGAAACCTATAGAGATTCTCGCCAAAGAGGTAAAGACATTGCACTGCAGGGAGATTGCATTTGTGAAAGTCCTGTGGCAGAATCACCAGTTTGAGAAAGCCACTTGAGAGCGAGAGGAAAAGATGAGAGCCCAGTACCTGGAGCTGTTTCGAGAATGAACTTTCGAGGTGAAAGTTATTTAAGGAGGGTAGAATGTAACGTCCCAAATTTTTGTTCCTATTATACTTTCGGTAATTTCTAGTATTAAAGGGAATTTTTGGAATTTTGAAAATTTAATTGGATTATGAGTTGTAATTACTATAAAATGATGTTTCAATTTAATTGTTTAATCAGAGAAAATTTTGAAATTTGGACTTTTGTCATTTGAATTTAATTTTGGAGTTATTGTCGAAAATTGAAGTCATTTTGGGGAAAAGTGGCTGAGTTTTGAATTGGAAGTTGTTAGAGGAAAAAAAAGAACAAAAAGAATAAGTGTTGAAGAGAAGAAATAAAATAACATAAGATAAAATATAATAGAATAATATAAAGTATTTTATTTGATATTTTTATTTTATTCTTTTTCTTCTCTCCCTCACCCCTTTCTTTCCCCCTCATGCCAACACCCCCCTCCCCTCGATTCCATCTCTATATCACAGTCGAACCCTCGCCAACAAGTCGCGTTTGTCCGTGACCCAGCCAAGCTACATTCGCTCTGACCTAGCGCCGCCATCCCTTCTCGCGTCTCAGTCGCGCAGCACAACATTCCACTCGTCGAACAACCCAGCCGCACGACCCGTTGTTCCGCCCCATTCACTGATGTCGGAAGTCGCCGCCTCAGCCCGACCAGCCGTTCGCTTGCCCAGCCAACCTCCCAGATGCAAAGGCGCGCCACGTCGCTGCTCGTCCAGATCCTTCGTCACATATCTCCTCTGCCACACGCCCTTCTACACACCGACCTCACTAGATCCATCATTGTTGTTTGTGTTCGTCCGACATCGCCCCACCCCTGTCGTGGGTGCCGTCATATCTGTTTGGGTAAGTTTGTGCTATTTTTAATTGGATTTCTTGGTCGATGATGTTTTTCTTCAATCTATTGATACGCATTTTTTTGGGCTTTAAAATCGAGTTTTGGAGAAGCGTTGGAGTTAAAAGCATGCTGTCAAGAGGATTTGGAAGTGGTTTTGACAAGCTTTTGGGGTCTTTGTTGATCACTTTTGGATACCCACTAAGTAATGACTTATTTATTGATTCAATTGCGATATAGAAGGTTGGAATTGAAGGTTCAAAGTGGCTGTCCATCAAGAGTAAAGGTTGAATTTGTGATTAGAGTTGTCGGGTTGTATTGATTTTGTAGCATGAGGTGATGTTCGGACCAACACACTTTGGGTAAGATTATTAGGAATTATTTGGTTAATTTGATTATTGGAACTAAGCTTTTTTTATTAATTGTAAATTTGGATTATGTTAGGCCTGATTCAAGATTCATTTAAGCTAGGAGGAAGATTAATTTGCTTGTCGCTTAGACATAATTTTGAGTAAGTAATCTTACTATTGGAACTACCCACGGGCCAGACACTAGATATATGCTACCATAATAGATGAATATCAGGGCAGAACGATAGCATGATAAACAGATAGTATAGTATGACCGATATATGTTCTTGTATGAGAATCTGAAAGATTTATTTGTGCACGTAGATACTTGCATGCTAGTAAGAGATGATACTTGATTCACTGAGGTTGTATTTAATATGAGGATATTGAGGCATATACGTATGCTGTATAGCCATGATGTTGAGGGGTATATGTATGTTATAAAACCATATTGTGATAATTGTGATGTTGAGACTGTGATAGTGTCTTTACTGATTAGTTAAATGCCCACTAGGTACTGTGTTTCCTTCAGGATTCACCAAATTGTGTTTCCTTCGGGATTCACTAGATTGTGTTTTCTTTGGGATTCACCAGATTGTGTTTCCTTCGAGATTCACCAGATATTGTGTTTCCTTCAGAATTCACCAAATATTGTGCTTCCTTCGATTCACTAGACTGTGTTTCTTTCGAGATTCACCAGGGGTTGTGTTTCCTTCAAGATTCATAGAGGTAGTAGTCATACTTAACTATAGTAGGATAGAAACCAGTTTTTCATGTATGTATGTGTCCCATGAGGATTAGAACAGTTTTTATGTTCTGCCAGAGGTAGGCATCTAGAGGACATAGATGCCTAGCCCGACCCCAGTAGTGGGGTTACTTACTGAGTATTTTATACTCATTCTTTCTCATTTTGTTGTTTCAGGTAAAAGTAGAGATGCACCGGCGATTGACAAGCAAAATCCATGATCGAGCCACTAGGACTAGTTTTATGCTTCCGCTCATGATATTTAGATTTCTTTTCATGTTTTTTTCAACTTTCAGTTTTAATGTTTGAAACTTACTATTAAGATTTGTTTTCAGACTTATTTATTATCATTTATGATTTATAGGTACCTTATTGTTTATTTTAATATTTGAATTTAATGAAGGACTTTTGAATTTACCTTATTTATTTAGCATTTATTTCACCATAAAATGGTGTCGTTTTAAGTTCCATGCATGCATGTATTTAGTAACGGCCTAACTTGAGTCCTAGGGGGTCGGGTCGTTACATTTCTAGTGAGACTGAGACTACTGATGGTTCAACAAGAGTTGTTGAACAGATTGATAGATCAACAAGAGTTGTTGATGTCGGAACATCTAATCAACCAGCTCAAGAGTTGAGACTGCCTCGACGTGGTGGGAGGGTTATAAGCCTTCCGGATCGCTACATGGGTTTGACTGAAGGCAGAACATCATTTCTATTGATGGGATCGAGGATCCATTGTCTTTTATGAAAGCAATGGAGGATGTTGAAAAGGATGAATGGATTAAGGCCATGAACCAGGAGATGGAGTCAATGTACTTCAATAACATCTTGGAGCTTGTGGATCTACCTGATGGGGTAAGACCTATAGGGTATAAGTGGATCTATAAGTGAAAGAGAGGTGTAGATGGAAAGGTACAAACCTTTAAGGCTAGACTCGTGGCAAAGGGTTATATCCAGGTCGAGGGAGTTGACTATGAGGAAACTTTCTCACCTATTGTCAGACTTCTATCAAGATAATCTTGTCCATAGCCACATTTTATAATTATGAGATATGGAAAATGGACGTCAAGACTACCTTTCTTAATGGTAATCTTGAGGAGACCATCTACATGACTTAACCAGAGGGGTTCATAGTTCTAGATCAATAGCAAAGAGTTTGCAAGCTTAATAGGTCCATTTGGGCTGAAACTAGCGTCTAGATCATGGAACATTTGATTTGACACTGCGGTCAAATTATTTGGCTTTGATTAGAATGTTGATGAGCCTTGTGTTTACAAGAAGATCATAAACAACTCAGTAGCTCTCCTCGTACTGTATGTGGATGATATCCTACTCATTGGGAATGATGTAGGATTTCTGACTGACATTAAGAAGTGGCTAGCTGCCCAGTTCCAAATGAAAGATTTGGGTGCGATATAGTATGTTCTAGGGATCCAGATCATTCGGGATCGTAAGAACAAGAGGTTAGCCTTGTCTCAAGCATCGTACATTGATCAAATATTGATAAGGTACATGATGCAGGATTCGAAGAGGGGTTTATTACCTTTCAAGCATGGAATCATTTTGTCTAAGGATCAGTGTCCTAAAACACCTCGAGAGGTTGAGGAGATGAGACAGATTCCTTATGCTTTAACTTTGGAAGCTTAATGTATGCAATGTTGTGTACCAGACCCAACATTTGCTATGTAGTAAGGATCAATCCAGGATTTGATCGCTGGACGGTGTCAAGACGATCCTCAAGTATCTTCGGAGAACGAGGGACTACATGCTCGTGTATGGAGATAGGGATCTGATCCTTACAGGATACACAAACTCTGACTTTCAGACCGATAAAGATTCTCGTAAATCAACATCGGGGTCGGTGTCACTCTAAATGTAGGGTCGTGTTGCGAAGCATCAAGCACGGATGCATCGCCGATTCCACTATGGAAGCCGAATACGTAGCCACTTGTGAAGTAGCTAAGAAGGCTGTTTGGCTGAGGAAATTCCTTACAGATTTGGAAGTCTTTCCAAATATGGATTTTTCTATCACTCTTTATTGTGATAACATTGAGCCTATGGTAAATTCGAAGGAACCTCGGAGTCATCGTCGAGGCAAGCATATCGAACATAAATACCACTTGATCAGGGAGATTGTGAATCGCGGTGATGTGATAGTCACGAAGATCGCGTCGGAGCACAACGTTGTTGATCCATTTACAAAGGCTCTCATGACTAAAGTGTTCGAGGGTCACCTGGAGAGTCTAGGTCTACGGGACATACGACATCTTGTCTAGGGCATGTGGGAGATGATACTGGGGTATGCCCTAGTTTATTGTATATTGTACATATATTTATCTTGTATTGTACATTAGTCTCCCAAGGCATTAAGACAAGCGGGAGATTGTTGAGATTGATGTCCTAATTCTCTTGGAGTCTCGTAGTTTGTAATCTATATACATTGTTATGAATAAAATAAGAGTTATTTTATTTGGCATTTACTCATATCCAATAAACAAAGTTCCATGGTTATTATATGTAAACTTAAGCATGTATATGAGATATAAAAGTGGATCATGCCTTATGTGATAACCTAAATAGGTCTATAGTATAAGAATTAAGGAGGGAATCCTGATCCTAGTGACACTACATATACGACCCGCTTTGTAGAGGTTTGCAAGTGTTGTAAACTACTACAAATGGTAGATCCTGACCATTCATGTGGAGACATACGAGCAAGGGTGTCCTATACAAAGAGTTTGTATAAGACCGGGCCACGAGATGACTTGTCTTTGTATAAAATGTCGTTGATACTAGAGACTTACATCTCACCTAAACGACCATAGGTGACATGACCTCAATCCTGAGTGTTTTGAGAACTCCTGCCTTTGAGGGCGGTCCTTTTATTAGTATGGGTGAGAGTGGCCAGATTGCCAAGTCAACATGCCTACCCTTTTGGGGATTTGTCTGATTTGGGAGCTGGGAACTCAGTTACACAAGATGGAATTCACTCTTCCCCAAAACAGAGTTAAGTAGACAGATTGCTCCCTTAAGGGCTGATTCCGGGTCTTGAACATAGTGACCACAACTTCTCTTTGGAAGAGAGGACTCAGTCATAGTAGGACTATGACTTATGTTCATTAGAGGGATCAGTGGTACTTAAGGAGTTAGATGTAACTATAGGGGCATAACAGTTATTGGCCCAGCTATACTTACGAGTGATCTTTGAAGGGTTATTGCATTGTTGATTAGTTGATATGGACACATAATATATATGTGGTAAGAAGAGTTCAACTGCCAGTATTTAGTGGAACGCATGGCAGTTAATGGATGGTAGATCCCTGACTAACGAGTTAGGCAGTTATTGACGTACTATTGGAGCTTTGAGCTACAGATCCATAAGGTCCCCTTAGTAGCTTAATGGATTCAAGTTGAGAATCAATTCTTGGTGTTGATTTGAAATGTTTAAATTGATAAGAGGTAATTCGATTATATATGACACGATCGATGTGATGTATGAGATACATCAAGTGGAGGATTAATATAAATGAGATTTACATTAAGTACCATGGAATAGAAAAAAAACTATGGTTCATATGTTTCATATGATGAAATATTAAAACTATAGGTTATAAATATAGTATTGTAAGTTGGTTATCATATATATTTATAATAATATTAATTGTTGGATAATTATCTCTTTTTCTTTAATAACCAATTAAGTCAGAGGTTATTGGTAGTTTCCATGGTAGCCGTGAGATAAAAGAAAAAATGTTTTCCTAAATTTAGTAGTGGTATGATTGAGAGTTTCTATTCTCGAAAATTACTCACGGTTCGCAGTCAAGTGAATGAGATTCACTAAACGATAGCTGAAGATACTAGACGATCGTGGAGTGATACTACACGATATTTCACTCAACTAGCCATTAACTAAACGATTGCGGAGCTTTTGCTAAACGATCGCATAGCATTTGTTAAACGATTGGGCATCGTCTATACAATAGACCTTTGTCATCTCCCACTTGCTCAATCGTTTACACGATTGTTCCTCCAGTCTCGTCCTTAAACCAAGTCCACACAGAGCCCACACTTCTAGATTCTCACACCAAGAATACCAAGGTAGTCATTATGGTGATGTCATACTTAACTCGACATATTTTGAGGTTTTTGGAGGCCGTTCGTTGAGTTCGTGGTATTCGTTTGGTGTTCTGTGACCGTGCTGTGTTGCGGTCATAATGTTCGAGTGTTCGTGATTGTTGTCTTGCTGGTTGTACGAGCGTTCGTGGTTAAGGGAGATTAAAGATGATTCTTCAAAAGTATGTAGAATTCTATCCCTTGATCTTATGTAAAGCATGCTGTAATTTTGTTTGGTGCATAGTCTGTATGTTTCCGTTTCTTGATTGTAATTATATATGTTCAGATACGTATGGAATTTGGAACGATCATTTCGTTGCTCATGGAAATCCTCATGTCCGATTTCCTTAAATTATATTAGATCGTTATATCTCAATTGAAAGGCTGTTGCAAGTATATTTCCTGATGCATTTGATGCCCTGTGTATATACCATATTCGGAACAATTTAGTGGACAAATTCAAGAATAAGGACATAATCCCACACTTCTACCTAGCGGTGAAAACTTATAGAATGTCTGAATTTCAGATGTATTGGGCTAAACTCCATTAATATCATTGTATGACGGCCTATCTTGAGGAGGTTGGATTATAACGGTAGGCAAGGGTTTATCAAGTTCATTGTAGGTATGACAAGATGACGATAGATATAATAGAATGCCTCAATGGAGTGTTGAAAGATGCCCGAGAACTACCAATCACAAAGCTATTAGTTTTTGTAATACGATCGTTTAGGTTTTGTTATACGATCGTTTGGCTAACTGTTACGCAATCGTTTAGATATATGTTTATGCGATTGTTTAGTTTTGGTTACGCGATCGCTTAGATATCTATTATGCGATCATTTAGATATCTGTTATGCGATCGTTTAGTTTTGTTATACGATCGTTTAGGTTATGTTATGCGATCATTTAGATTTTGTTATTCGATCGTTTAATTTTTGTTATGCGATCGTTTAATTTTTGTTATGCGATCGTTTAGATAAATTTGTGCTAAATTTCTAGAATACAATTGGTGTTGTACATTTAACTAAGCAAATAAATAAATTTTATGCAGATATGTGAATTGACAAGTTTGCCCTTTTGTAACTAAACATCAACTAACACAAAGGGGGCTTATTACAACACTTAATAAACTATAGGGAGCTAATTGATCAAATTAAAACTTTAAGAGTGTAATAGTAACAAATCTCCTAATTCATGGGCGGTTTGTGCGATTTTCCCTAATATTAATAAATCACTTACTAACGACGAAGTCCCAAGAAAGAAAGTTTGCTTCCAAATACCCAAATGTTGTGAATTTGAGGAGCACAACGACACATACCGAGAACATGGATATAGAGAAAATATGATATCATAATAATATATAATAAAATAAATAAATAACAAAAAGTAGATAAAATAACAAAGAATGAATTTTTCAACTTTCTCCAATCTTTTTGGATTGATCACTAATATGTATGTGTCTTTAAAAACCCACAAAATGCCACTATTTATAGGCAATTTGGCAAGTAGGAAGTAGATTATATGGACACTGATAGTGTGTAGGGGTGTGCAAGAACCCACCAAAATCGGAGAACCGGACCGAACCGACTGATTTGTTCTGGTTTTCTTTAAAAAGAAGCAACTATCAGTTCACTAAGTAGCCGAATTGATTGGTTTGGTTCGATCAACGGTTCCCTGTCCTGAAAAATCGAAAAAAATCGAACAGAACTGACCCTGTATGTTAATATTTATTAATATAAATAATATTTATTAAATATTATATTAAGTAAAAGTATTATTAAATATTAAGTAATACTGATCAGTCCATAAGCCTAGCCCATAGCATAAGCCTATAAGCCCACAAGCCCAATCGTTTTGTCTAATTAGAAAAAAAAATCATCAGTTATAAACCGAACTGAACTGACCTGAACTGATTCAGGTTGGTTCGGTTCAAGAACCGAAAATGATGAAAATCGGTTTTTGGTTCGTTTACTTGAGAACCGTGGACTTTGGTTCGGTTCATAGCTCGGTCCGATTTCGAATCGTGCACACCCCTAATAGTGTGTAATCTTGAGACACACAGATAACACGTGGGATAATGCATAAGTGACACATGGCCAATGGACACTAATAATTGGCATTTACATTATACCTAATTTAATATATTTATAATACTCCCCCTTAGTTGCCCATTATATATGAAATATGCCTCGTTAAAACCTTATTAGGACAAAACCCACTGGAAAAAAATCTCAGTGAAGGAAAAATAGTACATATTTCATATAATTTGACACTCTTAAAAAGTATTTTTACTCCTTCTCATGGATGTTGGGTTTTATGTCCTAAAACTCGTGGTTTGTAAACAATAAACTTATTATGTAAATCGATAAAGTTGTTATTGAATATATGAATTACTTATCTCGTTTTATAAATAAATCCAATAAACTAAAAGATCCATGACTATTATATAGTACTTGACCTTTATGTTGAGACATAAAAGTGAATCAGGTTCGAGTAAATAGTCAAAATGATCTATAGTATACGAATAAGATTGGGTGCCTTATTCTGGTAACACTATTGGATGCGACCCACTTTGTACTTGTTACAAGGAGTTGTAAAATGCTACAAATGAAGTGATCCTGATTCGTTCATGTGGTGACATGAGGAGTGGGGGCGTCCTGTGCAATGAGTTTGCATAAGATCAGACCAAGAAATAAGTCTCTCTTACATTATTAACGCTGTTTACTTTTTAAGACGGGCTATTTCATAGTGATGACCTAGGTAACTTAACCTTACTCATGAGCTAATTATGAACTCCTGTTTATTCGAGATTATCCTTAGATTTGCATAGGTGAGGGTTGGCTCAGCAACACCAGCTCAATAAGCCTCCCATTTTAGTGGTAAGACTGGGTAGATAGTTGGGGACGTAGGGTGCAAGATGGAACTCACTCCTACCCGCTTTCAGGGATAATAGAGAGGTTGTTCCCTTAAGTGCTGATCCCGAGTCTTGTTTGTTGATTGCTTTGTTCATTTTATTTGTAAAATTAATAAAATTTCGATTTTAATTAAAGAATTAAAATTTGAAAAAGTTTTGATTTTGAAAATCAAAAGGAAAATTGAAAATGGAGTAAAATTCCAATGTGGGATTTTCCCAGTTTCAAGCAAGAAGGTTAGACACCTTCTTACACATAATTCTACCACCGAAAACATGAGTAGCTGGATTGATATACATGCATATAAGTAATAATCAATTTTTTTTTTTTCATTCTTCCGGGAAAAAGAAACAAAGAGAAGAGAAGCTGGATTGAAGGGAAAAATAAACAAAGAGAAGCAACAAACCAACCTTTTATGACGGGCGTGCAATAAAGAAGAAGCTGCCTTCTTCATTCTTCCGGGAGTTTTCCAATTAAACTCCCAACTTACAAGTAGCAAATATATATAGAGACAAGACAACTGTTGGGCCAAAATGGGGCCCATTTAAACTGCAATCAATTCCCTTACGTCTTCTTTATAAATCTTCCGAAAACGTTGTAATCAAAATCAATTAAAACATTTTTCTTTTTTCCGTAATTGACATTTCTTAAAGAAATTTTATCAAAATTACGTTCAATTACAAACGCACTCCATAAATTGGTGTTAATTTAGTCCCTGATTTTTAAAATTACACATTTAAAATTTTTAGAGATACATAATTAAAGGTTTAAAAATTATTAAATACAAAATTGAAAGTTAAAAAATTTATTAAACACCTTTACAAATTAAGAAATAAAACATACACAAATTTTATAATTTAGAGATTAAATTTATAGTTTAACTTAATCATAATTTATGCATTTCTTTTCTGTTGATTTAACCATAAGAAGCACGAACAGTTTGGTTTGACTAGTTTGTCTGTGTCCGACATGTATTGGATACTTTGACACTCCGACACTAGTTGAGCACGTATCTCGGACACTTGTTAGTGTAATAAATGTGTGAGACATATATAAAATACTTGTTGAGTAGATTAAAAAGACACGTATATGACAATAATAATTTTTTTTTGAATATGAAGTACATCTAATTAATTTTTTAAGCAAATTTCTGTCTTGAAATGTGTATTATATTTTTTTGCTTTTATGACAAGTAAAGTAATTCATGAAGATAGTATTAAAAATTATCTTTATTGGGAAAAGCTATAAATTTTCTCAGACAGACACGTTTCAAATTTAGTTTTGGACGAAAAAGCAAAAAATAAAATAAAACCAAGGTTGGTAATTATCTATTGTGATCTTATGTGGCAGTTTCGCCATCTTCCAATTGTCCGGAGAGTTATGTGTCAGCTTTTCAGCTAAGATTCTCCGGTAGGCTTACCAACGGCTCCACCGCCTGTTCAGCCGTGGGATTTCAAAGGACTCGCACAATCGTTTATAGTTTGATTATATCTTTATATTTTTTAAAATGAGAGGAAGAAATATAGTCCACATTCATCCCATACAATTTCTCTTTTTCATCCTAGTACATTGTTGAATCACATTTGATTATGTGATAAATTTTTTTATGTGAATGATGAGAAAAATACAAATATATGCATGTAATTATTATCCTTAAATCAATTAAAATCTTACATGTCTTATTCGTGTGAGATTCTTTTACGTTGTCTCAACAGTTTAAATATTGATCTACTTTGAAAGATATAAAATTGTCTCGATGTAGTTTTGTGGAGCATGTTTCACCTACTTTGAACGACCAAGTTAGTATTGGATTTAGTTGGTTGCACCCTTCTCTCAGAGTTGGTATCCCTTCGAGACATGTGAGTTGAATTATTTATTTATTTTTTATAATATGTAAAGTGAGGATCAAACCTCAAATTTCAAAATATATACAAGTTCATATTAGTTAAGTTATCTCAGGTTGGTGAGATATATATATATATATATTTTTTAATTTTGTAACTATTAACTTAATGTTTTAAATAAATATAACTCATGAATAAATAGGTTTTTTCTCCCATAATCAAGCTCTATTTTATAGGTAATTTGGATTGTTTTTTGTGTTCTAGATAACGTTGTTGAGGGGAAAAACTTACATGCTCTTCTTCGTTGTTGTGGGCCCTCTGTGGGCTTTCACTGCCAACTTGCTTCTTATCTCAATCCTCATTCTTTGAGTACACTAAGAGTTATTTGCACTTACGTGGGAATACTGAAAGTTACTTGTACTTATGTGGTGTCATACATACCATTCTTCGATGTCTAAGATAATAAAACGTATAGTTTAGCTAAATACATACCGTTGTTAGATTATTTACTTCTCTCGCTTAGAGATAGTCGAATGGGACTATTGATATTGTCTCTTCTCTAACTCCCATCTAGTTACGTTAACCGTGGTGCCAAGATGATTGTAGTTTCAAGGTATCAGGGTTTAGTTCTGCTCGATTCACTACAATAATTCTAGACTTTAATATTGGTTTAAAACTGACATTAAAAGGTTTTAACGTCAGTTGACAACTAACATTAAAGACATTTTATAACACGATCTTCAATGTCGGTTGTCAACTGACATTAAAGCCCAAAATTATTGTCCATTTGTTTTTCAATTATTGCCCTTTTTTAAATGTCATGTCCGTTTTTTGCAATTATTGTCCAGAATTATAATTGTCCATATATTCAATATAATTATTGTCCAATCCATTTTTAATGTCGGTTAAAAAGTTAAAAATGACATGTCCCTAAAACCAAGGTAATCAACTTGTACATGCACAAAATAAATTCTTGATTGCTTTCACAAAGAGGAATTGAATGATAATTTAACTCTAAAACCAGAGTAATCAACAAATTACCAAAACTCATAAGAATTACATAGCAAAATTAAAATTTTGTTGCCATTATATAGTGTTTTCCAAATACTCATTGGTTATGTTCTCTCCACCATCCATCACAGATTTGATAAAAAGCGAAAGCATGACTTCCTGCAGAAAATGGGCCAACAACATATAATAAGAATTCAACTACCCCACACAAGAATTTATGAAATTTAAGTTGGGGAGCTATGGAAAGACAACATGGAAATTTATAATTTCAAATTTTCATGGGAATTTGCAAAGAAAGCCGAGATATCATGTTCTATTATAAACAATCACACAGAAGCTCGAATCACATAATAAAAATAAAAAATATGCCAAAACATGAGTATAAGCATATGAAAGAGGAAAGGAAGAAATTAGCATCTCCAACTAAAAAGTTTTACATTATCCATATAACTAAAATGTAAAAAGTCCCCTAAAGTAACACCAAAACTTCAAGCAACTAAAAAGCACATCAAACGGATACAAGACTTCAATCAAATGAAACCACAAAAAACATCTCCAATTAAAAGATGCTATTGAAGGTCAATCCTAGATTATCCAAATAAGATTCCAAGAACGAATTAGATTCAAATTAACAAAGCACAATAAATGGTTAAACAAGAGATAACAAAAGATTTGACGATAATGAAGAATTAACCTAACCCACAATGCATTAATAACCCACAAACTACCATAGTGCAACCGGATTCATTTAGACAAATAATGCATAAATATAAACTACCAAAGGATGCCTAAGAAATTCCACTATCATAAACCACTGAATGGAAGTCACAAACAACTAAACTTTGACAACCATAATTGCAAGATAGTCATAGCATTCCAATACTGAATCTAATCCAAAACTTTAGAACAAATAGACTTTTAAGATAAGCATCTTATAAATATTACCTTGTACTTGTTATTAATGTTGTTATGAAGTCCCTTTTGTGTTGGGTGCACCCTCTCCACTTGTCAACCTTCTTAAAACATGTCCAATGCAATCTTCCTATCTTCCTTCCAAATTTCCAAGAATCAAAATTTAGCCTCACACGTCAAACTTGAACCTAACAAAATAAAAAACTTCACTCAAAATCATTTCATTATTGCTCAAATGAGTTAGCTCAAAAATTATAATTCAACTAGTTTCCAATAGAACCTTACTCTGAAATAGTTTGGTACATTTAGTATTTGCATTCACGAGTAACATCATCGGTGTTGTCTCATAATTGATTTACTCTGAATAAAAGAAAGAATCCTTCACAAAGGGAAGATACTAATACGAAAAATGCACAAAAAAGCCAAAATATGATATCGACAATTTACAAGAGTATACAAATCAACTGTAGTGCTAACAACTACTTCAAATTTGACTAATCTTAAAAGAAGTCCACAGAAAACTAAAGATTCTAGAAAAACAGGATAAAGAGACCGTCAATTCTATAGAGGATTGTGTCTTCTTAGCACAAGATCTAGGTTCGACCAAGTCCTATTAAAATCAGTCACATACCTATTTTCTAGCTTGTGGAAATGGGAATGACTGCTCCAGATATGCAGTAGTTCCTAAAAACCTGAACCACGTCTGTTAAATGAAAAAAGAAGAAGTATGCATCAAAATAAGGAGACTCTAGAAGCAAAGTGAAGAAGAGAACGAGGATATTGATACATTCTCCTACTGAACCAACATAAAAAAAAGATGTGTGAAACTAAAACCCTGAGGTGAAGAAGTGCAATTCATTAAGTTCAACATTTCCTTTTGGTTTAGGAAAACTCTTTGTAAATCTTCGTCGGGAGATCAAAGAACATACCCAATTTCTCTAAAATTATTTTGGCTATAAACATCCAAATATTAATTTTCATTTCATCGTAGTCATCTACCCAGAAACATTAATGTCAATTGAGAACTAAAAAAACACCCAATCCCAGTATCACATGCAGTATGCAAAGACATTCAGAGGCAATAACATACAGAAATACACTCTTACCAATGAGAGCATTAAAACTGTGAAGAAGTTGGACAATTGACTTAGCATCTAACCGTTTCCGTCTCCTTCCACCAACTAGTACTTGCAGGTAAGGAGAATCATACACCTAACAAATCAAAAAACATAAAAGATTAAAAAGAAATTAAATAAAGGGGGATTTTCAAAAATATAAAAATAAAGGAAACTATTTAATGTATGTATTGCAGTTAGATTTTACATTCCATAAGCACTTAGTCTTATATTTGATGTATAAGCACTTCCCATACCCGCAAGGCTTAAATACAGAGGAACAATATAGTTATGTACTAATAGTACTATCCCATGAGTATTAAGAGGGGAAAAAAAACTTCAACCATGCTTGTAGCTAAGTAAATTATGAATATGATTTTCATTTTTTTTTTTTTTTTTGGCTTAGCTTTCACCCGCGCACTATTTTTCATCCCTCAATCATCATGGCTAAAGCAGTAAGTATACATAACCAATTGCCAAACATGAACAAAGCAACAATGATAAGCTAAGAAATCCACATAACACTAAACACATACCATTGGAATCCCTAACCTCAAACAAGTTTGAGGAATGTGTAAAACAAATACCTAAAGTAACAAAAACAAGATAACGAAACCAATTACCTGCCCACCTAAACCAACTATCCATGCAATGAGTAAAACTAAACCAATTAATTTTGAAAACACTGGAATCCCTGCTAGCTATTCTCAGAAATATCACCGTTGCTCTTTTCCGACGACTGATGAAATCAACGATTCGGCTAGCGTTTCTTTAAATTTCTTCTTGAACTTTTTGTTTGACCTGAAATAAACTTGAAATGTGTGAAAAGAACAACTTTCAGATCTGGAACAAACCTGAAATAAAGCTCGACGGTGCTAGAAGGAGTCGATCTCTCAGATCTTGATGGAGCTGGTACGAAGCTTGTGTTGGAAGGAGCTACGACGGAGATAGAGAGGACAGGCCATCAGAGATATAGGTCTTAAAAGCTGCCTGAAAAGTTGTCGAAGATGAAGAACACCTGCATTCTTGGGTTTCGCGTGGGTTGTGGGTGAGTGAAAGTGTGAGAACGAGAATGAGAGGAAAAACTAACGTTAAAGGTACACCTACAATGTCGGTTTAAAATTGACATTAAAGATCTGTTTTTTTTTAAAAAAAAAACAAAATTGACGTTATACATCCGATTTTACTTTTTCCAACTAACATTAAAACCCAAAATTCTTGTAGTAGTTAATATTTTACATTCTCCAACTTAATCGGTTGGAAACTCAAGATTTTAACTTTATGTTGTCTCATGCAGCCTCTAGTTTTCAACAAACGTGTTTGATACTTGTAAGGAAAACCTTTTTATTTGTTTGTTTTTTTTGGATTATTTCTTTTAGAAATAAAATTTATATTTCACAACCTTAGCTGAAATCAAAGGACAACTGACCCGAAAAACGCAGAAATTTAATAGGAAAATTTGTGAATATTTAGCTCAATTTAGGAAGGGTTATAAAATTGATGTAATGTCGTTTAGTTTTGGTACTGCCTGAGAATGAGAAGTTTCCGACAATTGAATCCCAGTGGAAGGCGGATTCCTTGGGAAGAAAATCGCCTATGTCATGTCATGTCATGATACTCTTATTTGTTAATGTTTTTATTTATATCATCCTAGTGGACAAGCTATATCTTTGTCACGTGGCAAGCGGAGAGAGCCGTTTGATTAAAATCCACCTGTTTTACATTTGGCCCTCTTCGTCATTGTAAAACACTCTCGCTTGCCGCCGCCTTTGTTATATCCTTTTTCATTAAAATCCACTAGTGGACAAGCTATATCTTCGTCACCCTACCGTTTTTTTTGTTTTCAGAAAAAGGATTTGGCTCAGGATTGTCAATTTTTCATTTCAGGGTTTCTCTGAATTTGATAGTTATCACTTTATAGGTTTCATACCAAGGCTCAATCTAATTAAGTCCGTAGCGTCTACCGATTTCGCTATATCCCCCTTTTTTAAGATTAATATTGCATTATGATGTCCTTCCTTGTTTTCTTTCATTTGTATTATACTGGAACCACTGAAGTCATTAGAATACCGATTCCTCTATTGAAAAGTGTTTCCTCCTATTGGATTTCTTGTGTATCTTCTTTCATCTCTCTCTATCAGAGACCCATATTTGGTCTGATCCAAAATGATTCTATCATTTCTATATTTGCAATTCAATATAATTCAATATAGATAGATAAATAGACATATATATTTGCCCCTCTTTCTATTTTTTTCTTAGTAAAATTTTGAATACTTAAACAATCGATTCTTTTTTTCATCTTAGCTTCCACCTTTCATAATGAAAATAGAGAAATGCTTCATTATAATCTCAATTGCATTTAGTTGGTTTAGATTGTACCTTTTCATTTTTTGTATTTATTCTTACCCTACCGTTAGGGTAGATCCTCTATAACATAACTAAAAATAACTTTATTATTCGATAAATTATTTAATATAGTATAGAATTATAATATTAATAGAATAGTCATTAACCAATTATTCTGTAATCCATTATATTCTATAATATATTTATACTATTATTATATAACTATATTATATAAATATAAAATAAATATAAGAAATTTCAATATCAATATAAAATATAATATAAAAAGAGAAAATCAAAATTATGTAATGAAATACTGTAATATTTTCATTTCGTTTAAATAGACAGACATTCGAATAACATAGTAAAAAAAATAAAAAAAGAAAAGAAAAAGAGTAAATAACTAAAAAACCTAAAATCAAAATAACCAAAAATAAAAAAAAATAATAAGATTTTAAAATGTCATTTGAATTCAAAAACTAAAATTTACTATCTAATTGAGATTAACACATTAATTATTGATATACATCCATTTGATATATAGATCAAAATTTTCTATCGCTATATTCTATTAATCGTTATATTAATTATTATGTTCTATAATATAACATAATTATTAATATTTATTTGAAATGAAATTAGATTCTATATTCATATTAATTTGGAATATCTAAGATCCCAGTAATTTAGTAAATTAATATGCATGTAACATTTTTGTTATGTGAGCCCGCTTAGCTTAGAGGTTAGAACATCACATTTGTAATGTGATGGTCATTGGTTTGATTTTGATAGCCGACTTTTCTCGAAAGGAACTCTTACTTTTTTATAATTTACATATACAATAGGATCCTGATATTGATCCAAGTCGTCTAATTATTCTTTGTTTTGTAGTACAATACTTTACTGATTTCGCTTCGTTTATCATATTTATCATTTAGTTTAGTTTTAATTTAGGTTTATGAAATTTAAAAAGTACACCGTCTAGGGGCTTTACCGGGACTAACTAGTAAAAGGCCGAAAACCGAAAAAAATCTTAAAAACCAATCGTGTCCCTGTAAAAAATCTCAATATTGTATTTGTTTAGAAGAAAAACAAAAACTGCGTTTTCATTATGGTCTTACAGAACGACAATTACTTAAATACGTTGGTATCACCGGAAAAGCCAAAGGATCATCGGGTCAAGTTTTACTATAATTACTTGAAATGCGTTTGGATAACATCCTTTTTCGATTGGGTATGACTTTGACTATGCCTGACAATTAGTTAATCATAGACATAGAAGGTGAGATCTAAAACATAAAAAGATAATTTGGTGATCCAAATTACTAAAAAAGTTATTACCTTTTTTTTCTCTAAATTTGAATTCAGTGTTTGTGTTATGAAAAGTCTAGCCATCTACTAATTAAATAGGTTTTAATTGACCTTAAAAGTACTCCATAGGATGGGTATATACATTCTATTACTACCACCATTAACAATTAAGGGAATTTTTGAAGTGTTGAGTTAATTATTATAGTTGGTCGTCATTATAGTCTGTTTGTAATAATATAGTATGTATTTGTGGTATAAACTATTTTAGTCTAAGTTAGACTACAAGAATTTTAGTTTTTGTCGACACACAAGGAAAAAAAATGTTGATAGATATTAGAAAATATGTTGGCAGAAGCTCTGCCAACGTTTTCAAACGTGGGGAAAATGTGGGGAAAAAGGTTGTTGGTATAACTTTTGCCAACACAACTAACGTGATTCCTACCCATGCATGCTACGTCGATGGAAATGTTATTTTGGAAGGTAGATTAAATACGGTAATAAAAAAGGAGAAAGAGGAAAGGTAGGAAATAGTAAGCACTGTAATGAAGAATTTCAAATAGTACTAGATAGATATTATAGGCATGAATAATTATAAATCTTATTATTATATTTGGACCCTCAAACACATAAGGGGGTGTTTGTCTCACCAACATGAGTTGAGTTGAGTTGGTATATTATACCAATTCATTGTTTGGCCCACTAACTTTAAATGTTGGTGAAGTTGAGTTGGTATATTTTACCAACTCACCCTAACTCTCTCTTCTTCCAATGTTTTTAGTCGCCCACTCATCGACCACTATCACACTCTAGGAACTAAGTCCAAGCTCCAACAACCACATCCGATGAATACTACGACGACCAACTCCGACTCCGATAACCACCTCCGATGATAACTCCAACGAAGAAATCCGACTCCCACAACCACCTCTGACGACAGCCCCGACGACCGACTCCAAGCTCTGACAACCTTCGTGCGAACAACTCTGATAACCAATTTCAGGCTCCGACAACCACCTATGGTGACCCAACTTCGATGACCA
This sequence comes from Benincasa hispida, assembly GCF_027475165.1. Taxonomy (NCBI): domain Eukaryota; kingdom Viridiplantae; phylum Streptophyta; class Magnoliopsida; order Cucurbitales; family Cucurbitaceae; genus Benincasa; species Benincasa hispida. Next base: position 58,376,192 of record NC_143488.1, read on the forward strand.
ATTTTAGGCTTCGACAACAAACTTCGATAACCAACTTCGACAGCCATCTTCGTAGGCTCTAACAATCACCTCCGACTACAAATTAAAATCACCTTCGATGACCACCTTTGAGCGAGCAACTCGGACGACCAACTCGGGGCTTCGACAACCAGCTCTGACAACAAACTCTGGCAACCAACTCTAATACCAACTTCATGCAACTAACTTCAGGCTCCAACAACCACCTCTGACTACAAAATTCGACAAAAATCATGTTTGATGAACAATTTCGACGACCATCTTTGCCTGACCAACTCTAAACTTTGAAAACCACCTCCGATGACAAACTTTAATGACTAACTCTAATACCACCTTCATGCGACAACAACCACCTCCGACTACAAACTCTAACGAAAATCATTTTTAATAATCAACTTCAACAATCACTTTCGATTATTATAAGACCGATACCTGTAAAGTATATTGTAGGGTTGTTGATTATCTAAATAATAGTATTTTGTCTACATTTAACTACAATATTTATACGTAAAAATTTGTAAAAAAAATATTTGTATTTAATTGAATTCACATATCAAATGAGCGTTAAGAATATTTAGACGAAAGTATGTATGTAGTTGAAAAGTATATTACATATGATAAAAAAAAATCATAAAAAAGAATTTCTGGAACATTTTCTAGCAAGAATTAGTGAAAAATAGAGATTTTTTCTATCATGATCCTCCAAATTTAGAGGAATTGAAAGTGAAAATTTTGAAGAAATGTGGTGACATTCCATTGGTTGCTAAGATGATGGGGAAGTTTTAATTAAAAGAAAATTCATGATAGAGTAAAAATATAGCGCAATAACAGGAGAAGGAAGAGGAGGAGGAGGAAGAAGAAGAAGAAGAAGATAATGAAATTCATGAAGAAAAAATTAAGAATCAAAAGTTCTGATTTCTCTTTGGTTTCTCATTTTATTTAACCATGTTTTTGCAATAAATGTAATGAGTTAATCGTTGTTTATTGTCCAAAAAGGAAAGAAAGAAAAGATTTAAAAATTAAAAGAAAAAATTGCAAGAAAAAAAAATTTATGGAACATTTTTTTAGCAATAATTAGTGAAAAATAGAGATTTGTTTTGTTCTAATCATCAAAATTTAGAGGAATTGAAAGTGAAAGTATTGAAGAAATGTGGTGACATTCCATTGGTTACTAAGATGATGAGGGAGTTTTAATTAAAAGAAAACTCATGATAGAGTAAAAATATAAAGCAATAACAGGAAGAAAAAGAAGAAAAAATGATAATGAAATTCATGGAGAAAAAACTAGTAATCAAAAGTTTTGATTTCTCTTTGGTTTTTCATTTTATTTAACCACATTTCTGCAAGAAATGTAATGAGTTAATTGTTGTTCGTTGCCCAAAAAAGAAAGAAAAAAAGAGAAAAGATTTAAAAATTACATGAAAAATTGCAATCTATATTTTATTCAAATAAAGATAGATAGAATTATCGAATAAAAAAGTTTCAAAACAAAAATAGTGTTGGGTTTTATGTCCTAAAACTCGTGGTTTGTAAACAATAAAACTTATTCTGAAAATTCAATAAGTTCTTATTGAATATGAATTGCTTATTTTATTTTAAAAATAAATCCAATAAACTAAAAGATCCATGACTATTATATTAATACTTGAACTTTATGTGGAGACATAAAAGTGGATCAGGTTCGAGTAAAAAGCCAAAATGGTCTATAGTATATGAATGAGGTTGGGTGCCTTATTCTGGTAACACTATTGGATGCGACCCACTCTATAGTTGTTACAAAATGTTGTAAAGTGCTACAGATGATGTGATCCTAAGTCATACATGTTATGACATGAGGAGTGGGGGCATCCTGTGCAATGAGTTTGTACAAGATCGAACCATGAAATTAGTCACTCTTACTTTACAACGTTGTTTACTGTTTAAGATTGACTATTTCAATGCGATGACCTAGAAACTTGACCTTAATCCTAAGCTAACTATGAACTCTTATTTATTTGGAATTATCCGTAAATTTGCATAGGTAAGGGTTGGCTCAACAGCACCGGCTCAATAAACCTCCATTTCAAGGGTAAGACTGGGTAGATAGCTGGGGACATAGGGTACAAGATGGAATTCACTCCTACTCGCTTTTAGGGATAGTAGAGTGGTTGTTCTCTTAAGTGGGACTTAAAGAATAAGAGGTAATCTCGGGGGTAAAACAACCTGTTGATCCAGCCGTTATTACGAATAACCTGTGAAGGATTAACTTACTAATTATGGTTATATCGAGTGAACACAATATATCTATAGTGAGGGGAGTGCAACTATTGAGCTTTAGTGGAATGACCCGGTAGTTAAAGAATGGGGTTAATTTGGTGTAAAGAGTTTAGCCAATTAATCTTGGATCGTTGAAGCCCATGACCTGTAGGTCCATTAGGTCCAGCTCACAAACGGAAAGCCTTAAAATAGCGTGATAAGCTGATTTGAAATGTTCAAATTCGAATTAAGGGAATTGGTAAATATATGTGATATAATTACACTTTTAATTTTGGAATTAAACATAATTGGAGAATCGATTAATATATAAATATGATTTAAATATTAATTTCATGAATAGGGATTCATGGTAATGGAATTGGTGACAAATTAATTCAATATTTGATATTAAATCAATAGAGTTAATTATATTATTTAATTAATTATTAATTATTAATTTTATTGAAAAAATTGATTATTGAATTAATTTTTGTAAAGTTAATAAAATTTTGACTTTAATTAAAGAATTAAAATTGGAAAAAGTTTTGATTTTGAAAATCAATTTCAAAATCAAAAGGGAAATTGAAAATTGAGAAAAATCTGGGATTTTGCCACTTCCAAATAAGAAGGTTAGACACCTTCTTACACATAATTCTACCACCAAATTCAAGGGGTAGCTAGAACCACTTCAAGGGATCAATTTACATAAGAGTCATGTAATAAAACCACTCTTGATTGAGTGACAAAGGACATGCAATTACTAAATTGCTGAGTTTTTTAAAGTTGAAGAAGTTGTTCTTCAACAAGCTGAAAAACCAGAAAACATCTCCTCCAATTTCCCTAAGTTCAAGTTTGTTTTGAGTCACACAACTCAATTTAAGAATCGTAGTTGGGAAGCTTTAGTGGTGGTCCACGACTTCAATTGGAGAAGATTGTAGCTCAAATTCGTGTTTGAAGAGGATCTTCAAAGGTATATAATAAAACCCTCTTGATACTTCACATGTTTATTTTGACGTCAAAATTGAAGAATTAGAATGCTTAATGGTCCTATTTTCTTCCGCTGCATGTTTTCGTAAACCAACAATGGTAACATCACTTGAGATCTCTGAGTCGCTGCATTCTAATGTTGTTCACCAGTTTTTTAAAAGTGCGGTAGGTAATGTATTTGTAAATAAGTTTGTCAGGTTATCTTTCGAACAAATTTGTTGTATAGTGATGTCACCATTTTCTGTAAGATCATGAGTGTAAAAAATCTTCGGTGAAATATGTTTTGTTATCTCTTTTAATATATCCTCCTTTGATTTGGGATATGCATGCTTTGTTGTTTTCGTATAATATCGTTGGAAGATTTTTAGTAGAAGACAAACCACATGTTCCACAAAATGTGCTAAGTCATTGATCTTGGCCATACACATTCTCTACTAGCCTTGTAAATTGCAAAAAATTCAGCATGATTTGAGGAAGTGGCTGTTATGGTCTGTTTCACCCGTCTCTATGATATAACAGTCCCTCCATATGTGAACAAATAACCTATTTGATATCTAGTTTTGTGTGGATCGATTAAATATCCAGAATCTGCATAAACAACTAGATTAAAATTTAATTTATTTGAATAAAACAAACCCATGTCGATCATTCCTCAGAGATAACGGAGTATATGTTTAATTCTGTTCTAATGTCTTTTTGTTGGAGAAGACTATATCTTACTAATAAATTTACTAAACATGCAATATTTGGTCTTGTATTATTAGCAAGATACATAAGTGCACCAATTGCACTAAGATATGGTACTTTAGGATAAAAAAGTCCTTTATTTTTATCTCAAGGTCGAAATATATCTTTTTTCACATCTAGTGAACAAACTTCCATTGGAATGTTCAATGGATGTGTTAAGTCATCAACATATACAGTTATAATAGCAAATCCTGACTGTGATTTTTTTATAAAAATACATGGACATATTGGATTGTTTTGACATCCTTCTTTCAACAAATATTCACTCAGATAATTGTACCACATTCATCTTGATTGTTTCAATCTATATAGCGATGCCTGTAACTTTATTGAATACAATTCCCAGGAATTTGATTTATATGTTTCAGGTACCTTAAATCCTTCTGCGTTTCTCATATAAATATTATTATCAAAAGATCCATATAAATATGTTGTGACTACATCCATAAGATGCATATCCAGACTTTCATACACAGTCATACCAATTAAGTATCTTAGTGTAATTTCATCCACCATTAAAGAATACGTCTCCTCATAATCAATACTAGGTTTTTGTGAAAAAAAACTTGTGCAACTAGTCTTGTTTTATATTTTTTGACCTCATTATTTTCATTTCTTTTCCTTACAAACCTATTTGTATCCCACAGGTTTGACACCTTCTGGTGTTCAGACTATTGGTAAAAAAACCTGACATTTTGAAAATGAGTTTAATTTTACCTCGATTGTTTTTTTCCACTGAAACCAATCTTTTCTATGTTGACATTCTTCAACAGATTTTGGTTCAAAATGTTCATTTTCAAATATAATATCAAGAGCAACATTATATGAAAAAATGTTATCAATAACTCCATGAATTCGGTTCAATCTTTTTCTTGTCATGACATAGTTTATTGAAGTCTCATTATTATCTTTATGTATTCCACCTTCCTCATTAGTCATGTCATGAATTTCTTCATGAGTATTTACATCATCAACGAAGTCTTCTTGACTATTAATATTTTTTTTTCTTTTTCGAGGATTTATATCTTTAAAACCCACTGGTCTACCACGCTTCTGACATGTTCCAGACTCATTGGTGATAATTTACTATGCTAGGATATCAATTTTCGAGGGAACATTTGTAGCTGGTATATGTGACTTAGTTACTTTCTTTGCATCTATAAATGCATCTGGTAATTAATTTGCTATATTTCACAAATGAACTATCTTCTGAATTTCAAGTTCACATCAATTTGTACGGGGATCTAAATGAGACAATAACGATACATTCCATGTATTTCTTTTTTCAACTTCTTAATTCCTCTCCCTAATGTTGAAAAATTTGTCTCATTAAAATGACAATCAACAAATCAGGCAGTAAATACATCACCCGTCAAGAGTTCAAGATATTGGTAATTGATGAGGAATCATATCCAATATATATTCTTAACCTCTTTTGAGGATCCATCTTAGTACATTGCGGTAGAGTAATTGGAACATATACTGCACATCCAAAAATTCTCAGATGAAAAATGTTTGGCTCATAGCCGTAAGTTAATTATAATGGCGAGTACTTATGATAAGATACTGGCCCAATGCATACAAGTGGCGCTGCATGAAAAATAAAATGTCCACATACAAATGTAGGAAGCTTAGCTCTCATAAGCAATGGTCTAGCAGTTGACTGTAAATTTTTTATGAATGATTTTGCTAAACCATTTTGTGTATGAACATGAGCTATAGGATGTTCAACACTTATCTCAACTGACATACAATAATTATCAAAAGCTTGGGATGTAAATTCACCAAAATTATCAAGACGAATGACCCTAATTGTATAATCAGGAAGTTGTGCTCTTAACTTAATTATTTGAGCAAGTAATCTTGCAAATGCAAGATTTGGACTTGATAATAAGCACATGTGTCATCATTTGTTGGATGCATATAGTAATATCATAAAATATCTAAATGGTCCACTTGGTGGGTTAATAGGTCCACATATATTACCATGAATTCGTTCTAAAAATGTAGGTGATTTAGTCCCCACTTTGATTGGTGATGATCTAATGATTAATTTGCCTTGATAGCAAACATCACATGATAATTCAATAGATTGAAGAATCTTCTGGCTCATCAATGGATGTCCATTTGAATTCTCAATAATTCTTCTCATCATTATAGACCATGGATGACCTAATCTGTTATGCCAAATTGTAAATATGTTTGGATTCATGAACTTTAGGTTCATTGTTGCACATGTTTCAATTACTCGTATATGAGTATAATATAATCTAGAAGATAAATCAGACAACTTTGCCAGTGTAACGACCCGACCCCTTAGGACCTAGGTAAGGCCGTTACTAAAATAAATGCATGCAAAGAATTTAAAACGACGCTCAGTTATTTGAAATAAATGCTAATTAAAAACAAGAGGAGTTCAAAAGACATTTATTAAATGCAATTGTTAAAAACGATAATAGGGTACCCATAAATCATAAAGGTTAATAAATACATATGAAAAACAATTCTTAATAATAAGTTTCAAACATCAAATCTAAACCTTTAGGGAAACATGAAAATAACTCTCAATCTCATGATGCGGAAGCAAAAAAACTAGTCCCAGTGGCTCGATCATGAATTCCGCTACGCCATCACCAGTGCATCTCTACCCTTACCTGAAACATCAACATAAGAAAGAGTGAGTATGAAATACTCAGTAAGTAACCCCACCACTGGGGTCAGGTTCGGCATCTATGTCTTCTAGATATCCACATATGGCATATAAATACATGTAACATATAAGAGACTGAGTCCTATCCTAATGTAGTTAAGTATGCCCACAAAACTGATGAATCCCGAAGGAAACACAAAATTTATGAATCCTGAAGGAAACACAAACTGATGGATCCCGAAAGAAACACAAAACTGGTGGATCCCGAAAGAAACACAAACTGGTGAATCCCGAAGGAAACACAAACTGGTGAATCCCGAAGGAAACAAAAACTGGTGAATCCCGAAGGAAACACAAACTGGTGAGCATCTAACTGATCAATGAGGATATTCACATAGTCTTAATATGCTAAGATTCAACATTATACGGTTCTAAAGCATACATAAAAATCCTTAATACCATGGTTGCATCACATACCCATAATTCTTAACAATATATTATACATCATCCATGTATAACTTATATCATAAGGCCATAACATACAAGTATGCCTTAACGCCAGCAGATCAGACATCGACATATGAAAGCACATACTATCACATACTAACGATCATGCACTTAGGTATGTATGTAAACAAATCAGAATTTGTGCCAGAATATACTTTGATTCAAGTCATACTGTCAAACAACATGCTAACAGTTACCATAACATACACTTATCATGCTAGCATATAACTAGAGCCTGGCCCGTGGGCGGTTCCAGTGATAAGATTACTTACCTCAAAGTAAATCCAAATTAGTTCAAGCAATCTTATCTCCTCCTTGCCAAGCAGAGCGTTCAAGCGACACCTATATTAAATCCGATATTTAAATTAATCCTTGAGTCCTTCCTAATTAACCAATATACTCATGGTCTCTAGTTTGAATTTTACTGAAATTATGGCTTGGTCCAACGTAAATTTTCAAAACTCACAAAGACTTACCAACCCTAACAAATTTTCCGCCGAAATTGGTCTTAAACTTCAAACTTAATGGGCCACTTCAAAATCCTCCCAAATCTTCAATCTAAAATTCCAACATTATGGGTTAATCAAATCAGACCAAAATCTAAAATCTTAGTGGGTAACAATAAATTTATGTCAAAACTTGATAGACATTCAAGCTACTTTAAGAAAAGCCCATAAAAATACCGATTAGCTTACCCAAAAATCTCAAGAATCCGACGAGGGCAGTGGCAAAAGAAAACCCACACGACAGACCCGTGATGACAGCAACTGTAGTGCGTGGGTCGAGGTTGGGCGACGAACGGCTACGAGAGTGGACAAGGCTGGGCGGTGCGCGACTTATGATCTGGGCGGTGGCTCTCGGTGAGCGTGGGTCGGCAATCAGTGACTGGCTGGACGCGTCTTAGATCTGAACTGCGAGCATCAGATCTGGTAGACAGCTAAAGTCGCGTGGCTGGCTTCTCAGGCTCGACACAACTGGGTGATGGAGAGTGGAGTAGCGACGTCTGACTGGAGGCGTGAACGGCGGACCCAATCGACGAAAAGGAAGAAAAGATTTCTGTGGGGGGCGGGGCTCGCGTGGTGAGGGAGAAGGTGGGGGGGGGGAGGGTTTTTTATAAAAAGTAATAAAATAATAATAATAATAACAATAATAACAACAACAACAACAACAACAACAACAACAACAATAATAATAATAATAAAAGGAAAATAGTATAACTTGAATTAGATTTTTTTTCCTTAACACACTTTATACTATTTAATTCCTTTCCTTTTTCCAAAAATAATTAATTCCTGCCAAAACCTTTTTTTTCCAAATTGAGAAAATTTTGAATAAATTCCACGACAACACTTAAATCCTTGCATTTATACTTTAAATTCGGAATTCCAAACATGTCCTTCATAAGGACAATTACTGAAAAGGGAAAAGTTTTACATTATTAATAAATAAATAAATAAATAAAAAAGTGTGGGATGCTACAACCAATATACGTTTTTCATATGAGACATAGACATGATATAAAGATACTCCATTAATACTCCATATTATTCTTTCTATTAGTCTCAATATGATAACTATTGCAACATATATCTTTAAAACTAAGTAGATTTCTCTTTGATTGACTAGAGATTAATGCATTGTCAATTGTAAATTTTGTTCATCTAGCCAAAATAATATTTGCTTTTCCAAATCCTTCAATTAGGTTTGCAGAACCTGGTATTGTATTGAATTTTTCTTCTAGCATTGTCAGTTGGAAAAATATTTTCTACTTGGAAGTATTGTATATGTAGTTTTACTGTCTGTTAGACATTGATCTTCTTTACTTATTTTTGAGTCACCCAACATATAAAAATGATCTAGGTTTGTTCACTAAAAGAAAATAATTACAATAAAAAATTAACATTTGAAAAAAAAATATGAAGATGAATAAAAAAACAACATTAAGTCTCTTTAGGAGAGTCAAAGAAGTCCGCCACATTCAAATTTGTCATATGGGATGGGTCAAATATGTCATTATTCTGTTAAGTAAAATTTGCTTTCACATTTTTCTCTTTTTCCTTTAGGGATGCTTGATAAAGATCAATGCAATGTTTTGACGACAGCTACGTGACCAATACCCAGTCATTCCGTATCAGAAGCATTTATTTTCAACACTTTTTGAACTCTTTTCATGTGGAGTTTTTCCTTTATGATCATTACTTTGTGTGATTCTTTTGAAATTTGAATGATTAGAACGCTCACCACGAAAATAATAATTATTTCTTCCTCTGCCACAGTCACGACCTCGACCTCGACCACGACCACGACCTCGACCACGATTATTATTAAAATTCATAGTATTCACTTTAGGGAATGGCGTCATTGAGGTTGGTCGAGATTCATGATTTTTCATTAATAACTCTGTTCGGACTCGGGAATTGATGTTGTTACTCAACCCCAAAATCGAACAAAAATTTGTTTATTTTCACCGATCTAAAACTTATACTACAAACGTAGCAAAGTGGTAAGATTGGAGTCGAATCCCCAGGGAGACTGTTGAATCAATCTAGGATAATTTATGAATTTGAAAAAAAAAAAAAAAAGGATTTTGATGTTTTGGATTTGATGAGGGAAATTAAAAAAAAAAAAGAAACAAGAAAAAGTGCGGAAAAAAAGGTTTTGAATCAAATCAAGGGAAAATCTTGGGATTAGTTTGTATGATTTTTATTTTCTATCCTTAGGCACTAGTTATTTTTTTTCAATTATGGAAACCCCTCGGCCTATTAGAAATTCTAATAGCCCAACTAGCCAATTTTTGATAAAAATCTAAATCAGCACTAATTCAGTTAAAAACTTTTCCTTCTTAGCGAGGCCCAAGTTAAAATTGAAAAGCATTAAGAAAATGTTTAATTGTCGAGACATTCAACAAGCCGGAAAGCCATATCTTGTTGCATGGTTTATTTGAAAAAGATTATATTAGGATCCACATGAACTTGGCCAGAAAAAGTCTAGACCTCAACCATGCGATCCTAATATTTGCAACTTAATCAATCAACAATGCATAGGCTACAAATCAATTTGTCAGAAACATTTATTGAGCAATTAAAATAAAACAAATCCACCAAAGAGTCCACAACAATTGAATAAAATAAACTAGTTGGCTTTCAAGAATCAAGACATATAAGCTAACCCAAGAAAATAATTTATGCTCTAAAAGCCATATTCAGACTACAATGATAAAAAAAAAAAGTAAGGATCGAGGCTAACTATATCAATAATTGCTCAGCAATTCGCCTCAATCATTCAAAAACTGGACAAAAACTCTTAAATTTATCTTTATTCGGGCTTATTCTCGAATTAGTAGTGGTTGCCTTCAAAGCTGACCCCAAGAGTCCTATTTATAATATCCCCGCAGCGTCGCGACGCTAGGGTCGAGCGTTGCAATGCTTGGTTGCGCCGCACGCGCCTTTGGTTCTCTGTAAATGTTCACAGCGTTGTGACGCTGCGCTTCTGTATTCCAGCGTCAAGCTTCAGCGCTAGGGGCCATTGCAAAGGTGGCGGTGACTCAAATTTGGAGCGTCGCGACGGTCTGGGCAGCATTGCGACACTACCTTGTTCCTGAAGCTACAACCTTTCATCAATGAATGAGTGTTGGACTTAGGCTTGAGATGAGCGTTGTGATGCTGGCACAGGGCAAAATCGTACTTTTTCAACTCAACTTGATTTAGTGCATCTAGACTCTAGTTTTTCTGCTCTTTTGGCTTGGTTCTTTGTCTTTTCCACGGGTCGACTCCATATGGTTAATTCTCCTACAAAATTAGACAATAGAATCCAAGAATTACTCAAATATAGGAAGTTAAAGACTATAAAATTAGCTCTTTTTTAGAGAAAACAAACTTGTTATTTTGTTATGCCACTAGAAGATATGAAATTAGTTTAGAATATTGTTTAAAATATTTCTCTCGATATTGCTTCTGCAAGAGCATATTCGAGACATGAAATGTAGAAAAGTCTTCTCTAATATATCAACATCAATAATTTTCTCTCCGCATAACAACAGTTTCGAACTGATTTTAAATAATACGGAGTTGCAATCACTTACTGATTTGAAATCTTGTAGTCTCAAGTGCATTCACTCATAACGAGTTTTAGGAAGAATAACTGTTTTTTGATAATCATATCTCTCATTCAAAATTTTTCACAAGATACAAAGATCTTTTATTGTAAGATACCCAATTTTCAATCCTTTGTGGAGATGACGACGAAAGAAAATCATAACTTTTGCTTTGTCTTGAGTAGATGCCGTATTTTCTTTTTTAATAGTCTCTCCAAGATTTATATCATCCAGGTGGATTTCGACATCAAGTACCCATGACAAATAATTACTGCCGTTAATATCAAGGGTGATAAATTCTAATTTTGTTAGATTTTTTTCGTGGCAACACTATCATAAAATATTGTATTTATATTAGAAATTTAATAGATATTAAATATGTAAAATAACATTAAATTTATTCATTATAACGAAGAGGGAAAAACCGACATACCTTTAAGACCTACATTTAGCAAGGAAAACGATAGATGCTTGTGCTGATAACGGATTGTGAATTTGAAGAGCACAACGACGCAACATGGATATGAAGAAAATATGATATAATAATAATATATAATAAAATAAATAAATACTAAAATAAATATAATATAATATATAAATATATAAAATAAGTAACTAACAAAAAGTAGATAAAATAACAAAGAATGAATTTCTTTACTTTCTCCAATCTTTATATAAACATGTGTAATGTTGAGACACATGAACAATATGAATAATCGATAAGTGACACATGGCTAATGGACATCTATGTTACAACTAATTTAATATATTTATAATACAAAGGAATTGTTTTTTACCATTAATTTTATTTTAGTTTCTCAATATATAGAGATAAAATCACAAAAAACATCATCATACCAAAATAAATTCTCTGTTTCTCTCTCTACAAATCCAACTACTCTGTCTCTCTGTCTCTCTCTCTCAATGCCAGGGGACCATTACAATGCTGACTCATTCAAAGCATTTTTCGATGCTTGGCTCCTCCGCCAACGTAACTTCCTCGACGACCTTCTCTCCGCCGAAAGCGGCAGTCCTCACGACGGCGATCTCCAAGATTTAATCTCTCGAGTCCTTAGCCACTACGAAGACTATTATGAGAAAAAATCAAGAATTGCCCAAACAGATATTTTTCTCGTTTTCTCCCCTCCCTGGTTCACAACTTACGAAAGGACCCTCCTCTGGATCGGTGGATTCCGGCCGGGACTGACTTTCCGGCTGGTCAATCAGTCCATTAACGACATGTCGGACGAACAGGTTCTCAGAATTAGGCGCCTGAGGGACGACGTGAAGATTGAAGAGCGGCTACTCAACAATGACTTGGCCAAAATTCAAGAAAAAGTGGCGGCACCGCCGTTGCTGGAATTTTTCCGACGCGGTGGTCACGACGGCGTTATTGGCGGCGAGGAGGCAATGGAGAATCTAAAAGCGGCGTTTCAGTCGGTGCTGGCGAGTGCGGATTTTTTTAGAAGAGATACGGCGTTGAAAGTGACGGAGATTCTTACTCCGGCGCAGGCCGTTAGATTTTGGGCCGCCGTGGCTCAGCTTCACCTTAGAATCAGAGCGTTGGGTTTGCAAGAAGATGCCGAGTGACGAGATCCCAGTTGTGGGGCCTTTCGATAAAGATAATAATCATTTTGTTTTTGTTTTGTTTTTTTTTTTTGTGTTTTTTGTTTTTTTAATTTTAGGTTTTTAAAATTTTAGGGTTTTTTTCCATGAAATTTCTTGGAAGACAAGTTCGAAAGCTTAGTCATAGAGGTTTAAACTTTAATATTCATAATCAGAAAATAAAATATTATATAGTGTTTAAAGTTTAATTTTCAAAATAATATAGGGATTGAAAGTTTTTTTTTTTTTCCTGGAAAATAGATATTTTAAAAAAGAAAACTGTAAAATATTTAAATTATCGAACAAGTGTTTCACTATTTTTTGAATTTATAGCTATTTATTTTATGTCCAATTTAAGGGCATTTGGTCGATATTCTTGTTAGGTCTACATCAGCTGATATTCTGTTGACATTTTTGTTATATTTTTATATTAAATTTTTTATGATACCAAATAAAAGTCGAATACACCCCGATATTGAATCCATAGGCACGTGAGAAGAATTTAATTTTTTTCTAGTTTCTAAGTTGTTATATTTTAGATGATGATGTTATTTTGTGTCATGTGCAACATTTTGGTCCTACATTACTTTTTGTTTCGAGTTAGTTTGGTTGCTTTAACTTTTAATTGAAAAATCAAAATTACATCTATTTTTTTCTCTCGTCCCATCTAATAATAGTTTGTCATGTGATCATTAAAAAAAAAAAAAAATAGTATCACACACCGGTGCATATTCATATTTTGGTTTTGGATAAAAAATATTGTCTCTAACCTTGGTTGAAAGTAATAATTTTGATCACTAACTCTTAATAAGTAATTAACAAAGAGTTTCTATATTTTAAAATTTGTAACAATTATGTAATAATTTAATTTTTATTTTAAAAATTTCGTAAAAAATAAGGGTTAACTTTTAAAATCACGTAATGAGTTTTGTTTTTATGGTTTAAAATTGTAAAATACAAGTTATTAATATTCCAAAAGTAAACTGTTACAAATTTAGAAATTAAAACTGATTAGCAACTAAACTGTAGAGACTAAATAATTAGTTTTATGACAGTTTAAAAATTAAAAGTGTTTTCTAACCCTTTATTTTTTAAATTGTATTTATTTTCTTTAATATCACAGCTTTGCATAGTGCCATCTTTTTTTGCATTAAAAAATAGTTTATATTTCTATAAAAAGATCATGGTATTTTAAAAATAGAAAAATAAGAAAAATTATTTATAAAAAATAGTAGAATTTTAACATTATTTGAGTGATAGAAACTGATAGAAGTTTAACAATATTAAATAATTTGAAATTTTCTATCTATAAAATTTTTTCAAGAAATTATATTATTTATTTTTATATAATTCGTTATTAACTAAAGTATATCTATTGTTGTTTTCAAACCAAAACAGGGACTGTTTTTTTTACTGGTTTCAGTAATCTATATTGTCAATAGGAATTGACTTCAGATGGTTTCTTTTTAAGCAAAAAAAAAAAAAAAAAAAAAAAAGAAAAGAAAGAAAGAAAGAAAAAAGGTAATCACTCCACGTGTAAAAAAAAAAGAAAGAAAGAAAGAAAAAAGGTAATCACTCCACGTGTAAAAAAAAAGAAAGAAAGAAAGAAAAAAGGTAATCACTCCACGTGTATATGGTTAACTACTTTTGTTTTTTGTTTATTTCTTTGCTTTCTTAAATTCTTCATCGATACTGAATTGTATTTTAATTTGTCTTATTGATCCTTTCAAACAAAAAGTTTGTCTTATTATTATTTTATTTTTATAATATTTGCATTTGAACAGATTTAAATATATGTGTTTTAATCATATTTTTTACGAAAAAATTGCAAATCTATAAAACCTACTAAGAAAATGGAAATTGATATTAATGAGAAAAAATATTGAATTTGTTAGAAATGTGATATGGGCTAAATATATTTGTTTTAATTTGTTAGCATCGACTCCTTGGGTTTTTAGGAGTTGTCTTGATTTTTGTCTTTAGTGGATTTTGATGAGCTGACGATTTTATATGGGGACATTTTCCATTATTCCGTTATGCTATTTACGTTCAAGAAGTTCTCATGCTAGGGTTGCCGCATCAATTGTTTGTGAGATTATCGTGTGAGCTTTACAAAATTCTTACAACGCCACATTGTTTTCAAGTAGAAGTTCGTTGAGCTATTTGTGGCGGCGTGTTCTTCACTTGTTCTTGCTTCAATTCACAAAGGTTGATTGGAAGGAAATCGGACATGAGGATTTCCATGAGTAGTGGAAGGATCATTCCAAATTTCATTCAAAATTGAACATAAACAATTACAGTCACAAAACAGAAACTAATAGGTCATGCACAATACGAAATTACAACATGCTTACAGATGAGATCAATGGATAAAGTATGCATACCTTTGAAGACTCATTCTTCAAACTCCCTCGATCATGAATGCTCGTTCAGTCTCCAAGATAGCAATACACGAAGGCTCGAACACAATGACCGCAACACAGCAGGATCAATAGCAACCACCACACGAACAACGCAAACACACAACGAATTACCTCCAAAACCTCGAACTCAGTCGAGTTGAGTGAGGACATCGCCACAATGGTTACCTTAGTATTCTCGACGTGAGAATCCAAAAGTGTGGGCTCTGTATGATCTTGGTTAGAGGGTGAGACTGGAGGAACAACAATCGTGTAGATGATTGAGCAAGTGGGAGATAAGAAGTGTCTATCGTATAGACAAATGCTCAATCGTATAGAAGAAGGTAGCCTATCATATAGACAATGCCCTGTGATCGGTTAGCTACGACCAGCTGGGTGAACTATCTTATAGTGACACTCCACGATCGTTTAGTTTCTCTATCAGCTATCGTTTAGTGAAAAAATTTCACTTGATAGTCTTTCTGTGAGTTTCTTTCTGAATTAAGTAACTTTCCTAATTTTATGAAAACATTTTTCCTTTTATCTCATGGTTACCATAAAACCACCAATAACCTTCTACTCAATTAGTTATTAGAGAAAAAGAGATAATTATCAAATAATTAATATTATTATAAATATATATGATAACCAACTTACTATATTATATTTATAACCTATAGTTTTAATATTATCTCATGAAACATACAAACCATAGTTATTTTTCTATTTTATGGTACTTAATGTAAATCATATTTACATTAATCCTCCACTTAATGTATCTCATACATCACACCAATTATATCATATATAATTGAATTTCCTCTTGTCAATTTGAACATTTCAAATCAACCCCAAGAAATGATTCTCAACTTGAATCCATTGAACTACCAAGGGGATCTTATGGACCTGTAGCTTGAAACTCCAATGGTACGTGAATAACTGACTAAACTCTTTAGTCACGGGATCCACCATCCGTTAACTGCTGGACACTCTACTAAAGACCGACAACTGCACTCTCCTTACTACAGATATATTTTGTATCCATATCAACCAATCAACAGTGTGATAACCCTTCACAGATCGCTCGTAAATACAACTAGGCCAATTTACTGTTATGTCCCTATAGTTACATCTAACTCCTTAAGTACCACTGATTTCTCTAATGAACATAAGTCATAGTCCTACTATGATTGAGTCCTCTCTTCCAAAGATAAGTTGTGGCCACTATGTCCAAGACTCGGAATCAGCCCTTAAGGGAGTTACCTCTACTTCGGGGAAGGAGAGAATTCCATCTTGTGTAACTGAGTTCCCAGCTCCCCAATCAGACGAATCCCCAAAAAGGTAGGTTTGTTGGGTTGGCAATTTGGCCACTCTCACTCATACTAATCAAAGGACCGCCTTCAAAGGCAGGAGTTCCCAAAACACTTAGGATTAAGGTCATATCACCTATGGTCGTTTAAGTGAGATGTAAGTCTCAAGTATCAACGATGTTATATAAAGAAACTAGTCATATCGTGGTCCGATCTTACAATGATTGGTCTTAGGGGGAGCCTAAAACTTTGCTCATCAAGAAGGATTTCTCAAGTCTTAGGGGGAGCCTAAGGTGTTATTCATCGAGAAGGGAGTTCTCAAGACTTGGGAGCCTAAGTTCTCATGTGAAGGGAGTTCACAAGTTGGAGGAAAGATATTATCAAGTGAGAGAGAGTCTCACACACTTAGGGGAGCTAAAGTATTTCAACATTAATATTCACATACTTAGAGGGATCCTAAGTTTGAGAGAGAGAGAGTTTCACATCTAGGGGGAGCCTAGTGAACAACTAAGTCGAGTTGTACGGTGTCACTATATGGTTGTTATTTATAGATAAGTACAATGTTGTAATTGCTTGACTTATATATATTAATGGAATATCTTTCCTGGATACATTGCCTCTCAGACGTAAGTGGTTTATCATTGAATTGGGTTACAAATCTTCGTTTATTTATTTTGATTTATGCTCTATTATTTTACTGTTGTTTCCAAAATTGCCAAGACGTCGTGTAAGATAAGTGTATTGAGTGCAAGTGACCACTTTCCAAAATTTCAATTGGTATTAGAGCAGGACACCTTTATCTTAGGTGCTTCAATCATGGATCACATTAAGGAAGGTGGTTCCACTACGTGTCCTCTTGTTCTTGATGTAACAAACTACTCTTTGTTGGGATTGGTGTCCTAAGTCTCTCTTGTATTCTCGTAGTTTGTAAACATTTTATAAAAATATTGTTATTAATAAAATAATTGTTATTTTATGAGTATATACACAATCCAATAAAATAAGATCTTAGGTTATTTTATGTAATTTAAATAAGTATGTAGAGACATACAAGTGGATCTTGTTTAAATAGTAACCTAAATGGTCTGTGGTAAATGGATAAGGCTAGGTACCTTAACCTGGTGACACTACGAATATGAGTCGCTTTGTAGATGTTGCAAGTATTGTAAAGTGCTACAAATGATCTGATCTTGATAACTCATATAGAGACATGTGAGCGGGAGTATCCTATACAAAGAGTTTGTATAGGACTGGACCACGAAATGATTAGTCTTATTATATAACACCGTTATTAATAAAGATTTATATTTCACCAGGATGACCATAGGTGACATGACCTGAATCCTAAGTGAATTGTGAACTCCTGCTCATGAGTGAGTTGTGAACTCCTTTAATATGTATGGGTGAGAGTGGCTAGATTGCCAACTCAATATGCCTACCATTTTGGGGATTCGTCTGATTTGGGAACTGGGAACACAACTACACAAGACTGAATTCACTCCTTCCCTGATGTCAGGGTAAGTAGATAAATTGCTTCTTTAAAGGCTGATTCCGGGGCTTGAACAATGTGGCCACACCCTCTATTGGCCCAAGAGGGACTTGATCATAGTTGGACTATGACTTATTATTCATTAGAGAAATCAGTAGAATTTAAGGAGTTAGATGTAACTACAGGGACAAAACGGTATTTTTGGCCCAAGTGTACTTATGAGCAATTTGTGAAGGATCATTGCATTGTTGATTGGTTATATCTAATGGACACAAAAATATATCTGTAATGCGGAGAGTACAACTGTCAATCTTTAGTGGAATAACCGACAGTTAATGGAAATTGGGGTAATTTAATTAAAGAGTTTAATTAATTATCCAAGTACCATTAGAGCTTCAATCTATAGGTCCATAAGGTCCCCTTTATAACTCGATAGAGATTTAGTTGAGAATTAATTTTTGGTTAATTTGAATTGTTCGAATTAATTGAGAATTAATTATATATGATATACTTATTTAAATTAATTATATCTGATATAATTAATATAATGTATTGGATACATTATAATATAAAGTATTTTGAGAGGAATTAAATATTTGAATATGATTCAATATTAGTTATATAGATAAGATTAATATAATTGAATTTAGTATAAATATGATTTATATTAAATGTCATGCATTGTTGAGAGAAAATAAGACTATAGGATATATTGTATTTGATACAATATAAAAACTATAGGTTATGTGTTATATTTGATATAACATATAGTATATATAAAAAGGTAGTTATTATATATATATATATATTATTAATTAAATTAAATTTTATTTTAATTGTTAATTTAATTAATGGGAGGGAGTTACAACTCCCTCCCTTGATCTTTCTTAACCTATACGTTGTCTGCATGTCATCTTAGGCCTTTTATTTAGAATTATGAAGGCTATTAAGTAGAATATACGGTAATTATGTTAGAAATTCATGAGAAAATGAGTTTGCGGCGTTCAATATTGAGAATCTCGGCTAACCCATTATTATGCATTATTATACATTTAATTGTCTATTTTTGTAGCTAACGCAGGAAGTGGACGCAAACGTGGAAGCCAGACTACTGTATAGATGACCGCATGCGAAGAAGCTTTCCATCGCAAAGGCGAATGCATTCGATCAATGCATGGGTGTTGCGGTGATCAGCCGCATGCATCCATCGCATGAGAGTTGCGATCGTCAAGCGATTGCGGTCATCGTGTAGTGTTGCGGTATTAAGCGAATGCGATCACTGCACGATTGCGGCTACACGATAATGCATAATAGAGGCAACGCAAGGTTGGTAGAATGAACGCATCAACGCATATTTGGGAAAAATCAAAAGATGATGTTGACATTTCACCTATCACGCCATTAGCAGCAGAGATTTAGAAAAGGACTAATGCGCCGAGAATGTCAGAATCAGAACAGTCCATTAATACTATCGGCGATCCAAGCTCTATGTAAAGAAGCCGATGAGTAGAATTTCAACTTATCCAAGGTTTTCGCCTGAGGTTCGCCTTAGGGTGGATCCTTGTGATCCAGACAAATGCGTGAGAAAGAAGCTTGAGAGTTCTTCACCTCCTTCTTCCATTCCGAGTGACGACCGGAGTTAGATCTCGAGAGAGTCAGCTCCACCGCCCATCCATGGCACCAACGGCAACCTTGACACACATCTGCTGGAAGCAAGACATTACTTCCAGCTGGTCATTCATTTTCTCTTCTTTTCTTATATTGTATTGTATTACCTTTTGTGATTAAGGAATTAATACATTATATGTTCAATGCATTTTTGTGTTTTCTTCGATTCCATCTCCATCTTCTTTACTTAGCATCTTTAACTTTCATTGCATCACTTAGTGAGATTGCTTGAGTATTGCATACATAGTCATGTGGATTAGAGATATGAAGCATGTAGCAAACCACCGAGAGATGTGCGTTACGCGGGTGTGTGAGAAATCCTTATCTGCTTAAGTGTGAAGCTGTAGCAATGCCTGTCTATAGGCGGAAGCAACGCTTGTCTATGAGTAAAGTCAGCAACAACTAACTGCCTGGGAGAGTAAGTGGTTGGTCGCATTAAGCAATGTAAACAAGTATTCACTAGAGGTAGGAATAATCTTACGTCAGCCAAGTTTATGCGATTACTTTGTCTTATGAGCGCATCATTCATCATTTAGGCATACTTGAGAGAGTAGTCTAAAATCCAAATCTAAGACTCGAGAGAGCGGATTGGAACGCATAAGCAAGAATGGAGAACTTAGATATAAGCTCCATTTTCTATCACACAGTGTATGCACCCTACGGATAGGATATTGCATGCGTCCAGGAAGTAAGATAGGGTGGTGATATGCGGCTATCACGCTCATGCAGCGAGAGCACATGAGCAGGTTATGGAGGTTTAGGCATAGGCTTCCCGGCACTGTCGCATATACATCGCATGCATCCTAGAATTAGTTAACGCAAGAAAACTTGTGACATGGTGATCGCATACATTAGTTAACACATAGTTCACTCCAACGCATGACCATCGACGCATGATAACCAACGCATACTTTAAGAACATGCATCGCATATTGCATCCATGGAACTTTAGTTGTCAAGTAATTGACAATTAATTTTCACCGCAAAGATTCAGTGGTCTAAAGCTGAAGATGAAGCTTATTTGGGAACTCACGAGCATTAAATGCTGTATTTAATGGTGTTGATTGAAATATATTTTGTTTAATTAATACGTGCATGTTCGTTCTTCGTGATGTGTGCTAAAAGTGTATTATAAATAAAGATGTAGGTCAAGATTAGGGTGAATGAAGATGAATGGTGAATCACTTCTATCGGTGAGAAGATTGGATGATGCGTGGGTGAGATGCGTTACACTTTCTATAATGCGTACAAATTTTTCCTGAGTCAGATCCAAGTATAAATCTAATTCAGATTCCTGGTAAGTCCAGGATAGAATACAGGGATTTATGCTAGACTAACGCAGACCTTGCATTGCAGCAATTGCAGAAGGGTTCTAAATTGACGCAGGAGAAGTTTAGCTACACTAATCTTACTACATGCATACAAGAAAACACAAAATTTCAAGTGAAACACAGGGCTTAATGAAAGAATGATGCTAAGTGCTACAGTATGCGTTGATCCAAGTGAGATGAACACGTGCAGGAGTGTGGGTAAAGATGAAGATGAGAGATGCTTGTTTACAAACCAAATGTATGTAGATGTATTAGGCTTCTGTTTATCTGATCTTGTTATTCAACATTTCTCAATGCAAATGCCACATATGCTCCTATTTCTAGGGTGCATGCGTTGGTTACAAAAAGAAGTGAAACACAAGTAAATCTACTATGGGTTCTGACTCAATGGTTTCTAGCTATCCTATTCTCTCGAATGGTTTTAGCTGTGATAACTTCAACCAGATGATCAAAATGATTAAAGCTTTAGAAATTAAGCATGCAACAAGTCACAAACCGTCTATCACACAATAGAATGTAAGTAGAGGTAAAAGTGATGGATCCAATGCATGATTTAATAAAGAAGAAAACTATCTTTACAATGGTAACACTTAATCACATGAGATGGAAAATCAAAAAGAAGTGAAAAGAAAAGAGTCAAGCCGTAGAGTTCAATCTCTTGTCCTCTTTGGCTTGATCTAAATGCGTGTACAACCAACAAGTCACAAATGCGTGTACAATTCTCCTTGATCAACGATGACAATGGTTCTTTCCCTCCTATGTTCTTGAAGAAGGTATACGATCGTGTAGGAAGAAGGTATATGATCGTGTAGGAAATAGGCAGCGATCGTTTAGTAAACGCTCGACGCTAGACGATCGTTTAGAAAAACTTAGGCAATCGTTTAGAAAGAGGCGCGTTTGTATACGATTGTGTAGCAACTTTGAGCTATCGTATAGTCTCTCAGTTTGCTATACGATAGGATGTATACAACTCGTGACCGAATTACCGATCTCTTTGCAAAATGAAAACAATTTTCATTTTATTCTTCAGTTACAAAAACTGAATGAAACCTCCTACTAACACACCGTTATGGAGAAAACGCGGCACAATTATCCTATAATTGTCCAATTAAAAAATAATAAATATAATCATATTATATTAATTGACCTATGGTTTAATATCATATATAAACCATAGTGTTTTCTCCTCTACTTGATATAAATCATATTTATATCCATTTTCCTTCACTTAATGTATCCCATACATAAAGTCAATCATATTATATATAATTAATCAGTTCAATCATATCATATATAATCAAACTACCTCTTGTCAATCTAAACATTTCAAACTGACCCAAAAACTGATTCTCAACTTGAATCCATTGAGCTACCAAGGGGACCTTATGTACCTATGGCTCGAAGCTCCAATGACACGTGAATAGCTGACTAAACTCTTTAGCCACGAGATCCACCATCTGTTAACTACTAGACATTCCACAGATATAATTCTGTATCCATCAGATATAACCAATCAACAGTACGATAACCCTTCACAGATGCTCGTAAGTACAACTGGGCCAATTTACCGTTTTTCCCCTGTAGTTACATCTAACTCCTTAAGTACCACTGATCCTTCTAATGAACAATATAACATAGTCCTACTATGTGTGGACACCTCTCGGGCCATGAGAAGGTGTGTGGCACCACATCGTTCAAGCTCCCGGATCAGCCCTTAAGGGAGCAATCTATCTACTTACCCTTGCTTCGGGGAAGGAGTGAATTCCATCTTGTATAGCTGAGTTCCCAGCTCCCTAAAGTCTCTATCATGAACGACATTATATAACGAGACTATAACACTTCGTGGTTAGGTCTTATACAAACTCTTTGTATAGGATGTCCCCGCTCCCATGTCCCTACATGAATGATCAAGATCAGACCATCTGTACCAAGTCACAATACTTGTAACTATTCTACAAAGCGGGCTGCAACCGTAGCGTTACCAGGATAAGGTTTCCATCCTATATCCATATACTACAGACCATTTTGGTTATCACTTAAGACATGATCCACTTGTATGTCTCCACATACTTACTTCAGTTACATAATGACAACCAAGGATTTTAGTTTATTGGTTTGTGGTAAAGAAAATAAAACATCCAATGTTCAAAGACAAATAGTGAAGAAAATATCATACATCACAAGCGTTCGTTCAAAACTGTGTTTACAAACTATAGGACATGAAAGTTTAGGGCATCATCCCCCAACAATCTCCCACTTGTTCTAAAACGAATGGGGTGTACAATCAACTAGTATAAAACAATAAACTAAGGCACTAAGGTCCAATACACAAAAATCTCCCACTTGTCTAGCCCAGCCGCAGGTGGTCCCGTAGACCCATGCTCTGAAGGTGACCCTCAAACAATGTAGTTGTGAGAGCCTTCGTAAATGGGTCAGCAACGTTGTGCTCCGAAGCGATCTTCGTGATGATCGTCCCTTCGATGCACTATTTCGTGGATAAGATGATACTTCTGCTCTATGTGTTTGCCACGCCTGTGACTCCTGGGCTCCTTGGAGTTCGCCACAGCACCACTATTGTCACAATAGAGGGTGACGGGTCTTGAAAAATCTGGAACAACTTTCAGCTCTGCTAGGAACTTCCTGAGCTAAACAACCTTCTTAGTAGCTTTGCAAGCTGCTACATACTCAGCCTTCATTGTGGAGTCGGCGATGTACCCCTGCTTAGAGCTTCGCCACACTATTGCTCCTCCGTTAAGAGTAAAAACTGACCCTGAAGTGGATTTCCGAGAGTCCTTATCAGTTTGAAAGTCAGAATCCATGTATCTAGTAAGGATCAAATCCCTAGTTCGATACATGAGCATGTAGTCCCTCGTTCTTTGAAGATACTTGAGGATGTTTTTAACTACGGTCCAGTGACCCTGGCTTGGGTTAGACGGATACATTAAACTGCCAATGGTAGATGCATATGGGACCCGTCTCATCTCCTCAACCTCTTAAGGCATCTTAGGACGTATGTCCTTAGACAAAGTAACTCCATGCCTGAACGACAGTAGGCCCCTTTTAGAGTCCTGCATCGAGTACTTGAGTAACATCTTGTCAATGTACAATGCCTGAGACAGCGCTAACACTCTGTTCTTATGATCTCGAAACATCTGTATACCCATAATAAACTAAGCCTCTCCCAAATCTTTCATTTGGAATTAGGTCGCTAGCCTGATCTTAACTGTAGTCAGTAGTCTTACATCATACCCAATGAGTATGTCGTCTACATACAACACTAAAAAACTA
The DNA here is from genome assembly GCF_027475165.1 of Benincasa hispida. Taxonomy (NCBI): domain Eukaryota; kingdom Viridiplantae; phylum Streptophyta; class Magnoliopsida; order Cucurbitales; family Cucurbitaceae; genus Benincasa; species Benincasa hispida. Next base: position 58,400,519 of record NC_143488.1, read on the forward strand.
TTGAACCGTTGACAATCTTCTTATAGACATAAGGCTCATCAACATTTTGGTCAAGATCGTATGATTTGATCGCAGTATCAAATCGAATATTCCAAGATCGAGACACCTGTTTCAGCCCATAAATGGACCGATTCAGTTTGCAAACTTTTTGCTCTTGACCTTGGGCAATAAATCCCTCGGGTTGCACCATATAAATAGTCTCCTCAAGATTATCATTCAGAAAGGCTGTCTTGACGTCTATTTGCCAAATCTCATAATCATAATAAGCGGCAATGGATAGGAAGAGGCGGATTGACTTCAATGTGGCAACAGGCGAGAAAGTCTCCTCATAGTCGACTCCCTCCACCTGAGTATAACCCTTTGCCACAAGTCGAGCCTTGAAGGTTTGCACCTTCCCATCAACACCCCATTTCCTATTGTAGATCCACTTGTAACCTATAGGTCTTACCCCATCATGCTGATCAACAAGATCCCATACTGAGTTGAAGTACATCAACTCCATCTCGAGATCCATGGCTTTGATCCATTCATCCCTGTTAACATCCTCTATTACCTTCTGATAAGACAATAGAACCTCAACGTCGCCATTGGTTACCATAGCCAGGATTTCTGTGAAACCTAGATAGCGAACAGGTAGGTTCGCAACCCTCCCACTACGGCGGGGTTCCATCAACTCTTGAGGTGGAACCAACCTACCAGATGAACTATCATCAACAAATATTGTTGATGAAGTAGGCCTTTCAAGAACTCTTGTTGAAGTTTCAGTAGTTTCGTTGGAAAGCTCATATAACATAATCTTACGATGTGGACTGTGCTCCTTAATATGATCCTCATCTAGGAAGGTAGTGTTTGTAGACACAAACACTCTGTTTTTTGTCGGATCATAAAAGTAAATCCCTCGTGTACCTTTGGCGTAGCCTATAAAGAGGTACAACCTCTACCGTGGTTCTAGAGATGTCCACGGGGCAGGGCGGAGCCGGGGATGCCATTCCCCATCCCAGTTCCCATTCCTCATTTCATTCCCCATCCCTGTGAAATTCCCCACGGGGATCGGGATGAGGATTCCCCGCGGGAATTTTTCCTCATTACTTTTTTTTTTTTTTTGTAAAAAGTCGATTAATTTAAACCATTAATGTGAGCAAATTTTAATTAAATAATTAACTTTATCACTAAATTGTTTATTATGGTTAGTTTTAGATGACAATTTGAATTTAAAGATAAATTACTCAAATTTTGGTCTAAAAAAGCTAATTAATTTTTTAGTAGAAAGAAATAAATATAAATCAAATTATTCACATATTTAATCTAAATTTAAACATTCAATTTAAATATATTCATTATCTTTCCAATTAAATAATCAAATTTGAAATTTAAATGTAATATTTATATAATAAAAATAATAACATAACATTAAATAACTATACTAAATAAATATTTAAAACCTAATCGAGGCGGGGACGGGGAACGGGGCGAGGCCGGGGCCGGGTTGCCCGTCCCCATCCCCATTTAGCTCATGGGGAATTTTTTTCCCACTCCCTCCCCCATTTCTTGCCTAATCGGGGAATCCCCGTCCCGTTCGGGGCGGGACCTTGTCCCCATGGAGAAATTGGACATCTCTACGTGGTTCCAATTTCTTTAGATTAGCCTCAAGCACATGTGCTAGGCAACTCTATATGCAGAAGTGACGTAAACTAGTTTTACGCTCGTTTCACAACTCCAGAGGTGTTCTTGCAACACTCTTGAAAGGAACACAGTTGAGTATATACATTGCAGTCTCCACTGTAAAACCCCAAAATGAGTCCGGTAAGGAAGCGTAACTCAGCATCGACCGAACCATGTCCAACAAGGTTTTGTTTCTCCTCTCTACTACACCATTATCCTGAGGTGTACCCGACACTGAGAGTTGGGAAACGATTCCACGTTCAATCAAATAGTTATGGAACCCTGAATCCAAAAAATCTCCACATCGATCCGATCAAAATGTTTTAATCCATTTATCCAATGCATTTTCAACTTCAGCCTTGAACTCTCTGAACTTTTCAAAGGATTCAGAGTTTCATTGTATCAGATAAACATACCCATACCTAGAGTAATCATCAGTAAAATTGATAAAATACTCATAGCCTCCCCTGGCTCATACATTCATAGGACCACAGAGGTAAAAATGCACTAACTCTAAAGGCTATTTGACTCGATAACCTTTTCCAGTAAAAGGTCTTTTAGTCATCTTACCCTCAAGGCAAGATTTGCACATTGGTAAAGAATTTTCTTCTAACTCACTTAGAAGGTCATTTTTCACCGACCTCTCAATCCTATTGATATTGATGTGCCCTAATCGAAGGTGCCAAAGTTGGGCATTTTCTTTTTGGAGAACCCCCTTGACGTTTATTTTGAGTTATGGCAGTTTTAAACATCTCTATGTTATGGAGGGAACTTAAGGCTAACAGTCTTAGCACATACAAGTTATTTTCCAGTTTTTCTTTACAAATTTCTATTCCATCTTTATGAATAAACACCTTATCCATATTAAACTGAAGAGTATATTTATATTGTAACAAGCACTTTACAGAAATTAAGTTCCTTTTCAACTTAGGAACTACAAATACATCTTTTAAAATATGAAGTCTATTCTGTAAAGTCAACTGGATTCCTCCCACTACCACAACTAAGACGATGTGGCCGGTGCCTACTCACATCGTCATCTCAACAGCCTCCAGCTGCCGCCAGGATCTAATACCCTGAAAAGAAGAACAAAAATGATTAGTGGTACCTGAAGCAATTATCCAGGCAGAATCATCATTCTCCACTAAGAAAGTTTCTAACGCCAGTAAATCACATTTACCTTTGTTCACCTTGGGTGCCTCATTTTCCTTCAGATAGCAAGGACAATTTCTTTTCTAGTGTCCGTCTTGGTTGCAGTGGAAACACTTTCCCTTGTCAACCAGTGCCAGATGCCTATTCCACTGGGCGACAGGTTGCGGGTTAGCAGGTGCCTTCCTTTTCTCCTTACCACCTTTCTTCTTCTTCCACTTTCCAGTATTAGAATTAGAAGATGCAAACTTCGTCCTTGAGGTCGAACCTCGATGGAACGTCTTTGAAGATGAGGCAACATTTTCTCACCTCCTTTTTTCTCCTTTACTTTTCAATAAGGATTGATAGGTCTGCAACTCGTTGGGGAGAGTTGTAAAGGTATAGTCTATTTTCTTAAGAATCGCATTGCTAACAAAGGGGAGGAAGCTTTCCGGCAATGAATGTAGGATTATGCTAACTTGACTGCCCTCATTGATTGTAGACCCATTCATCCTTGCCACATTGAAATGGACCATCATGTTAAGCATGTGTTCACAAACAGAGGTGCCTTCCTCCATTTTGGAGTTGAAGATGTATTTCAGAGCCTCGTGCTTAAGCTGTCTAGATGGTTTTCTGAACATCCCCCGCAGAGACTCTATGATCTCACGTGCTAAGACCATGAGCTCATGCTTCTTGGCCAACACGTCACTAAGATTGGCCAAGATATAGGCTCGAGCCTTCTTGTTTGCCCATGTCCATCGCTTGTACGCCTCCCAAACATTTCAAGCGGTGTTTGGAGCTGGAATAGGAGGACGCTCCTCTGTAAGGGCAAACATAAGATCCTCGATGATTAGTATTGTCGTGATCATATGTTTCCAATTAGTATAATTGTCGCCAGTTAATTTATCGGCGCTTAGCAAATCAATAGTGGCTGTAGCCATTTTAAAACAATTGTTGAAAAACGAAAAACTTTTATAAGTCTTTACTTAAACCACATTTTAACACCAATTACTTTTGGAAAATCAGTTTCCAAGTACCCTAAGTGATAAGACTTCTATTTTACAATGATGCCCAGCGAGGTAGGACAAACATCATCGATAGGGTGATCAGATGCCTCTTAACTGGGATGAGACATTCTCAACCATTAGGTAGAACCAACTCTTGGAATTGAACCTAACAACCACCATTTGTTTGATAAAAAACTATTAACCTTTAACAATTACGCATAAGTAACCCCTCGTTTTCGACCCAGAATCTCACCCTAATGTGCCTACCATAGGGAAAAAGCATATTAGGACAAGAGACTAAGTAACCTTATCCTATACAGGAGTTCAAATAAAGAAACGCACAAAACTGCCATCCTATAGGGGGACACTCCTACGATTCTTCGAGGCATTGCGTAGAAACTTTATTCAACCTAACAAGAGAGATCGTAGGATATGTTGTCGTACATCCCGCTCCCATTTACTATGAACATTTTCAACATCTGCCTTGATATTGACCTACCCAAACACCATCTTTTAGGGGGACACTCCCAAGGTGCTGATGCGTTATTTTATGAGGTGGAATTATGGATGAAATGCGGTGATAGAAATGTGTTGAGCAATCAAGCTTTCTCAGCGGAATTCAAGTATAAACTCCACTGAGTTTCGTGGTAAGTCCAGGGTCGAACTCAGGGACTTGGAAAAATAGTTGCAGTGGTAATTTTCAAGAAACTTTGCGGTAACCGGTAACTCAAATAGTTATTTGGTTTGTTGTGGCGGTAATAAAAATAAACAAATGCGGCGGAGTTTCAAAAAGAGTTGATAAAACGGAAGATGCGATGAGTATGCGGTGAACGGGTTGAGAAGGGTTTCGGCTAACACTTCCTAGGATGCGTTCATGCCACATGCAACACACATACAATAGTAAACCATCTCTCGATGCGAATGCTATGGCTTCTAATGCTAGAACGCATGTGATATATGCAATAAGTCTATAGGACCAACACATAAGCCTCTATTCTTATTTTTGCGATGACAAAATGACACACACGCAAATAAGGCGACCACATAATATCATACCTATCTCTAGGGTGCATGCGATGCAGGTTGACAAACAGAGCTTATTTCTAAGTCCCTATCTCTTGTTTATGCAGATCTAATCTTACTCTCTTAAGTCTAGATTCTAACCTAGCTCTCTCAAGTCTCAGGTTCTTTCTTTAGACTCTCTCTCGAGTAGCTCTAAAGGGGTGTTAGGCATAGCATAAAACACGATAATCGAATGCGATGAAGATCCTAGGTCATGTTAGCTTAGTTCTTCTCAACCCATTCGACAAGTTTAGCTACTCATGCGTGCTAAGAGAGTGAACAAATGTAGAATAAGAACTTCCATTGTATAAATATAAAGTTGAAATACAAAATAACAATGCAAGAAGAGAATAAAGAGCCTGGAAGCAATCTTTTGCTTCCCAAGCTTTTACATTGTCTTTTCTACTCTTATTCAAAAGATAGTTTTGCTCTCGCGAGATTTGGCCCGCTCTCTGCTTTCTACGCCTCCGGGTTCTCTCTCGAGTTGCCCTGAGCGATCTTCCAGCGTCTCTTCCTTTCTCTTTCTCTGCCTTAAAATAAAAAGAAAAACTATGGACAAGGCTATTTTAACTATGGAGAAAATTATCTAAGTATCCGAACTCTTTTTTTGAAGGTTGCCTTCGGTATTTATAGAGCCTTCGGGGTGAAAGGCGACTTCTCTCTTATGATTGCACAGATGGGATGACTTTAATTCTTTGATTGATACGCCGAATATTTGTCACCGAAAAGCTGAGTGTACTTGTTATCGTTAGCACTTGTGAACTTAATTCGAATTTGACCGTCATCAGCTTTATGTCCCATCATAATTAATTATGCCTTTCACCTAGATGCGCCCACCAAGTTGAGCCGACTCTATGCAGCAATCCTTCTTGAGCAGATGATTGCGAGCATAAATCACTGCAAAACCTTGCGGTAATGTTGTGCTCGACCGTTGATTTCTTGTGATCGTGCTTTTCACCTTGCGTCAACGCATATTCTGTATAAAAATACAAAAATTAACTGTTTCTATGCGATGAACGCATGCGACCACAATGTTATGAACTTAATGCTTTTTGGATGCAATCTAACATATTTTATCAACGCAAGCCAGCATTGTTTAAGAATTTAGCACTGTAATAATGTGCATTTTTGCCCGTTATCAGGTGCCATGAGGCCAAGGATAGATCTCACTGTGTGGGCAATAAAGGGAGGAACGCGAGAGGTTTAAATGAAGCACCAGATGCCTTAAGTACCTTGTTCTACCTGCGGGTTCATAACCTAGACAATCTCGCTACTGATTTTAGTTTGTCATTTTAAAAACAGCTCAAAAACAACTTTTGTCTTTGAAATGAAACAAGTTTAAGTAGTCATATTAAACTCTTTAATGGACTGTCCTTAATCTTGCATGCATGCATCAAATCTATCTAATTCACCTTTTCAGGTAGGTTCCCAGGTAAGGGTGTTTCGTTTCCGTCACCTTAAAAACCCCAGTCTAGACAGAACCCGCCTCAGACAAAAGGTCCCTTATAGAAAGATTTGCTACACTTTAAACTTTTATTAGTCAATTTAATCCTATTAAACTGATTAAAAGATTAAAGCCTAATGTTGCTAATCATATTAGAACCATGATCTTAGGTCTATCTCATCCAAGTTTTAAAACACTTTTAAAAACATCATTTAAACCTAAGTTGTCATGCATGTCTTTCTTATAGATTTTAGTTCTAATTTCCTTATAACTTTTATAAAAGAAACAACTAAAACCATACATTTCCACACAACTAGGTTTTTATAATGCTTATAAATTTAATCTATGTGTTATGCTTCATGCAATGTTCGTTCATTACTATACATAACTTTTACATACAAGTAACAAACCAAGCACACATGCTTTCCATACACCCTTATACTATAACACTTATAATATAAAGATGATGCATGTCAATGCTTTATGCATACATAAATATAACTCTTATATTATATGATGCATGAGCTTGCTCTTACGTAATTTAAATCATGCTTCTCTAAATCAGAACATTTATAATAAAGAGATAATGCATGACCAATACATAACCTAAGGTGAGATTTTTTCTATATAAATAAAACATACATCCTATGTACATTCACAAAGAATTAATGGACTGGGATAACCATCTCAAAAACCGGAAAGAAAAACTCTATCTATTACATTTTCCATCGAACAAACCGGTTCACAGGTGAACCGGGTCTTGAACCACCAGGCGAAGCTCCTATCGTTTAGTAAACCCGGCCAAGTATATGATCGTTTAGTGCACAAGAAAAAACACGCGGGTTACTAAACGATCGTTTAGACGACAACGTAGCTGTGAAGCCTGATTGTCTAGACGATCACTTAATAAGCGATAGGTAAACGATTTACCCCGCGATCATATAATCAGTAACTAAGCAATGGAGCTTGCTGAGATACACGATCGTCTAGTGCGCGTGCGTTAAAACAACTTCTGAGTGTCTGATACTCAATGATTGTCTACCCCATCGTTTACACTACCCGACTAACGCTTGGTCGTCTTCATCCTCGAAAAACAGCAACTCTTTCCTTGAAGCTTCTTCACAAACGACTCACAGAATCAAACTCTTTGAAATTACAGACTCGATAGCAGTTAATACGCCAAAAAACGCAAGGGGCCTTACAATTAACTTGAAATGTAAAATAATTAAAAAAATCCAGAGGCTTCATCCCATAAACTCCATTAATCCACATATCCATAAACGATTTAACACTTAAATAGAGAGCAAACATGCTTTACCCACCGAGAAAGTAAATATAATTCTTTGCATCAATGAATTTGGAATATCAGAACCTGGCTCTGATACCAATTGAAGGAACTCTGATACGAGAGTACCTTTGAGCGGAAACGGATCATTCCAAATACATTGTGAAAGAATTACCACATTTACATTCTAACAGACAAGCTATGCATTATACTAAAAATTATCGACATGCTTTCAAACTAAAACAAAAGAACAAGAAAACATACCAGTTGAAGAACCTTACTTCACCGAAACTCGTTCTCTCCAAATGAACGACGACTCTTACTCTCGCTGGAATGTCCAAGCAATCGTTCACCAAAACTTTGGTCGTCTACTCACGAACGGCCTCCATACGAACAAAATAATGGGGATGACACCACCACTTGGAATCCTCGGTATTCTCGTATGAGAATCCAAAGAGTGGGCTCTGTTGGAATTTGGTAGAGGGAAGGAGGATATGGAGATCGTATAGTATGACCAAGCAAGTGGGAGAAGATAGGTCTATCGTATAGGCAGCGATCGTATAGACGATCGCTTAGTAAACGCTCGGCACTTGACGATCGTTTAGTAAACGCTCGGCGTTTGACGATCGTTTAGAAAAACTTAGGCGATCGTCTAGAAAGAGGCGTGCTTGTATACGATTGTGTAGTAACTTTGTGTTATCGCATAGTCTCTCGGTTTGCTAAGCGATAAGATGTATACAACTCGTGAGCGAATTACCGATCTCTTTGCAGTGCTAGAAGAGGCCTATAATTCGACCTATGCTATGCACCCAGGTAGCACCAAAATGTATAGAACATTGAAGAAAATCTACTGGTGAGAGGGAATGAAGAAGGATATAGCTAGTTATGCAGATAGATGTATGATCTGTTAGTAGGTTAAGCCAGAACGTCAGAGACCTGTAGGTTTATTGAACCTACATCTAGTTCCCGAATGGAAATGGGAACATGTGACCATGGATTTTCTTTTTGGCCTACCTAGGAGACCTAGTGGCTATAATGGAATTTGGGTAATAGTTGACAATATGACAAAGATGTAAAAGTTTTTACCAGTTAAAGCCACATCTACTCTTGATCAGCTGGCTAAGATGTATGTTGATCATGTTATGAGCCAATTTGAAGCTCCAGTATCCATTGCATCAGACAAGGATCCAAGGTTTACCTTGAAGTTCTGGCCCAATTTACAAAAAGCACTTGGTACTAAGTTACATTTCAGTACAACCTTTCATCCACAAACGGATGGATAGTCAGAACGAACGATCCAAACCCTGGAGGATATGTTGAGAGCCTGTATGTTATAGTTTAAAGGTAGTTGGTGTTGGATTTTATGTCCTAAAACTCGCAGTTTGTAAAAAGATAAACATTTTCTATAGTTAATAAACTTATTATTGATTTTATAAATTGTATAACATAAAAGTCTAAATCCAATAAACTAAGACCCATGACTATTACATGAGTACTTGAACTTTATGTGGAGACATAAAAGTGGATCAGATTTGAATAAATAGTCAAAATGATCTATAGTACATGATTAAGGTTGGGTACCTTATTCTGGTAACACTATTGGATGTGGCCTACTCTGTAGTTGTTACAAAGAGTTGTAAAGTGCTACAAACGAAGTTATCCTAATTCGTACATGTTTTGACATGAGGAGTGGGGGCATCCTATGCAATGAGTTTGCATAAGATCGGACCAAGAAATAAGTCATTCTTACCTTATAACATTGTTTACTGTACAAGACTGACTATTTCACTTAAATGACCTAGGTAACTCGATCTTAATCCTAAGATAACTATAAACTCCTGTTTATTCGGGATTATCCTTAGATTTGCATAAGTGAGGGTTGACTTGACAGCGCTAGCTCAATAAGCCTCCCATTTCAGGGGTAAGACCGAATAGATAGCTGGGGACATAGGGTGCAACACAGAATTCACGTCTGCTCGATTTAGGGACAGGAGAAAGGTTGTTCTCTCAAGTACTGAATCCATGTCTTGAACAAGGAGCCCCACCCTCTCACTGGGCTGAGAGAGTTTTAGTTTAGTGACTGGATCACGAACCAATTGTTCATTAGAGGATCAGTAGGAACTTAAGGAACAAGACGTAATCTCGGGGGTAAAACAGACATTTGACCCAACCGTTATTACAAACAATATGTGAAGGGTCGACTTACTAATCATGGTTAAATCATGTGGACATACGATATTTATAGTGAGGGGAGTTCAACTATGGACTTTAGTGGAGTGACCCATTAGTTAACGAATGGGGGTTAATTTGGTGTAATGAGTTTAGCCAATTAATCTCGGATCATTGGAGCCCATGATCTTTAGGTCCGCAAGGCCCCCTACTAGCTCGTAAATGGATTAGATTTAGAGTAGTGTGATAGGTTAATTTGAAACGTTCAAATTAGAATTAAGGGAATAAGTAATTATATGAGATGTAATTACACATTTAATTTTAAGATTTAAACGAAATAGGAGAATTAATATTTAAATATGATTTAAATATATGAAGGTGGATTTGTGTTAAACTAATTTAATATTTGATATTAAATTAATTAGAATTATTTGAATTGTTTAAATAATTATTTATTAATTTTATTAAGAAAATTAATTTATGAAATTAATTTTTTAAAATTAATAATATTTTCAATTTTAGAATTAAAATGATTTTTGAAATCATATTGGAAAAATTGAAAAAGAAAAACACTAACATGGAATGTTGGTTTTTTCTATTATCATCTTCAACTTGCTCACATGAAACCCACTCTCTTTGGCTTCAATAATTTCAAGCATGAGCTGCATCTCATGCATCCACTTTCTTTGCATGATAGTATGCAATATATTGAGAAGATTGAAGTGGATTTGAGGCATGCAAATATAGAATTTTTGTTGAGATTCGTGTTGAAGAAAGTGTTCTTCAAGTGAGTTGTAGCAGTGAGCTCTTCTCCAAGTTCCTTTCGTTCAAGCTTGTTTTGAGTCCTATAACTCAATCTGAAGCTCCAAGAGAATAGTGGGGAAGATCTTTAGATGGTTTACACCAAGATTTGGAGAAGTTTGCAGTTGAGAATCAAGAGTTGAAGAAGTTCTACAAAGGTATGGCTTGAAACCCTCTTGTTTTAGTTTGAGCATGCTTTAGTTATTGCCATAATTAATGAATTAGAGTACTTATTGATCCTTTTGCTTCCGCTGTTGCTGATACATTCCATCAGTTGGGATACACATCTTCCATTAGTGGAATTTGTATATAATAACAGTTACCACTCCAGCATTACACATGACTCCATATGAAGCTTTATATTAGAGATCCTGTAGAACAACAATTTGCTGGAATGAGGTTGGTGAAAGACAGTTGATAGGACCAAAGTTGGTTCAGACGGCATCAGAGAATGTTAAATTGATAAGAGAAAATCTGAAGATGGCTCGAGATAGAAAAAAGAGCTATGCATATAGAAGAAGAAAAGAGTTAGAGTTTGAAATCGAAGATCGAGTATTTGTAAAGTTATCTTTGTGGAAAAGGATACTCAGATTTGACAAGAAAGGTAACCTAAGCCCAAGATATATAGGACCCTATGAGATAATTGAACGTGTTGAGCTAACAACATACTTCTTAGCTTTACCTACTAAGTTATTTGAGATACATGATGTTTTCCATGTGTCTATGTTGAGGAAATATGTCCCCGATCCTATCCATATTCTCCAAGATTAGCTAGTGCAACTGAAGAAGAATCTATCACACGAAGAAGAACCAGTTCAGATTTTAGATAAGAAAGAGCTGATGTTGAGAAACAAAACTATCCATTGGTTATAATCTTGTGAAAAAACCATGGAGTGGAGGAAGCCACATGGGAAGCTGAGGAGCATATGAGAAATAGGTATCCACACCTATTCATATAAGGAGTTTAGGGCAAAATTCGAGGACAAAATTTCTTTAAGGCGAAGGTAAATTATAAACCCCTAACCCTATTTTACTAGTTAATCCTGTGTAAGTATCCTTAATCACGTGTTAATCATTCTAATTATGTGTATAAGTTCTTGTAAGCATGTGTTTATAATGTTTATAGTAGCTGAAACATTATAAAAGTTATAATGAGTATGCAATGCTCTCGGGTAGTAAAGAGTAGCCAAAATTTAGACAAAATTTGGAAAGCTAAGATAAGTGAAGGCGGGTGAGGAATGCATGAGCATTGTAGGCATGAGTGAGTGACTGGTTTTTGAAATATTTGCTAAGTGGTTTACTTATATATTTTCCAACGGATAGTTGCTTTAATCTTGATATTTTAACGCATGCTTTTAGTAAATGGAATTAAGCATGAACGAATGCGGTGAGAGGAAAATTAATCTCTTGTGTTATGCGTTGATTTCTATGTGTTTATCGTGTATGCGATGCCCATGCATTCCTGTCACAAGTTTTCTTGCTCTCTTGCAAAGTATAATGAGAATGCAAGTTTCTCGGGATGATCCGAGGTTGAACACAGGGACTTGTAACTAAATGATGTTTGTGAAGTAATATGTTTGAGGCGATGAATAAAATAAAAAGAAAGAAATTAATGGACTGTGCGCTACTACTCCTAACTAAACAGACTAACCAATGGAAGTTTGACTATGAGAATTGGTAGTGATGTGGCAACTGTTAACGCGTAATAAGAGCATGGAGAAGTAGAATTATGGAGGGGATAAATTCACCGCATCATTAAGCTTGGTCGGAAGGGTAATCCTAGCTCGCCACACTAATTCATCATACACCTCTCGAGGCTCGGATGCTTTAATTTGGGCTCCGAGACTCTATTTATAGAGCTCAAACGTCGATAGTATTAGTAGTCCCACTTTGAATCACTGCCACTTCTAACGCAGTAGATGAAATGTCAGCATAATCTTATCTTTTTTATACTCCCAAGGTATGCATTCATGATCGTTTTTTTTAAGTATCAACGTATTCTACCCACTTTGTGATTGACCTTCTATCACGGTTATTACTCTGTAGTTGCAACATTCCATGCGACGAACTAGTCTTCATGAAGATCAACGCATGTGATCAACTTTACGATGGTATGGGATCAACGCATGCGATCGATTCCTACAATAGTAACAAAAATAGACATTTTGACGTAGAATAATGCATGATATAGGGATAGCAGAGATTTTCAGTGGTGATCGACGCAAGTTCACTTTTCCACATGAATCCTTAGTATTATCAATGCATATTCTGCTCATCGACCCTCATAATTCTAAGTAAAAGGCTACAATAGCTTGTATTTCTACAAGCTATCAGCACGTTAATAATTTAAAGAAAGTTTTTACATGTAACTTCCATGCATTCCACTTGAGTTCTATACCATCACTTAGCATTTAAAATGAGTTATTTACTGATTCCCTTAAGCATGATGACAAGTGTTTGGGATAAAATTGGTGTCGTTAATTCAATTTAATCCAAGACATATGAAATTTATAATGCTCAAACAACAACTAAAACTAACATGTAGTTATAGCGGAAGTAAGATGTCGATCCACAAGGAATCTCTATTATTTGGCAAGATTTTGATTATTGAATTCCAAAATGTAACAAATGGAGAGGTTTGTTTGTTTTAAAGGAACTAAGTACAATCAAGTAAAAGGTAAAAGCAATTGTAACAAAAACTCTCTCTTTTTTTTTTTAGAAAAGAATTGATAGAGAGAGATTTTTGGGAAATCTTTATTAACTAGGTTAATTCTATCATTGATCTTGAACAAATACATGAAAATTCAACATCCCATAATCCAACAAGGTAAAAACTCTAAAGACTCGATTAGCTAATTAACATGTACCATACCACTTAGCCCTAATCTAAGTAAAAAATATTTCAATTCAGCAAATTCATATTCTTTTCTTAGATTGTTTTAGAAACTAGGGTTCTCATGATTATGACATTCAAGAAACACATTAGAGTAAATTTCAAGAACGATTGTTTGAATGCTCCAAATTAAGAAGTTCAAGAATTAATTTCGGAAAGAAAGTCCTAATTAAAACAAGAAATCTTAATTTTTGCAACCTATCTTACTATTATGCAATAGTGCCAAGCAAGATTTGCATACAAGAAACTAATAGAATCAAGGCATCAACTATTTTCCATTAAATTATATTCAAATTCAACACAAGAACATTCAAGAATGTATAAAATTCAAGAAAATACACAAAAAATCTTAAGAAATTAAACCTAGACTAAAGATTTCCCAAGAAAATTACTTACCTAGCTATAAATTGGAGAAGTCTTGAAGGACCCAAAGAATTGATAAAATACATGAAACAAATTCATAAAAAGACTTGTGAATTTACAAGAAATCTCTCAAGACAAAAATAATTTTCGTGGTTTTCTCTCAAATTTTCAAATTGAAATTTTCCTCCCTAAAAAAATAAAAATCTGCTACCATTGTGGAATCTGGAAGATCGAAGCATATATTTGATGAGGGTCGTGGCGTTACGACCTTAGCTCGATGTTGACTTTGAAGCTCGGTTGCGCAAGGCGTGTATGCGCTTTTATTTTTTTCCGTCAATGTCCGGAGTGGGTATGGTGTTGCGACGCTACCCTATTTTTGCAACTATTTGGTGCTTTTTTTCTTATAGCGTTGAGGTAGCATTGGACTATGCTTTGTTGAGAGCATTACGACGCTCTGAGTGTTGCATGAGGCGTGTAGATTGTTGGGTTTTATGTCCTAAAACTCATGGTTTGTAAACAATAAACTCATTCTGTAAATGAATAAAGTTGTTATTGAAGTTTGATTCAATAAAGTTTTATTGAATATATGAATAGCTTATTTCATTTTAGAAATAAATCCAATAAACTAAAAGATCCATGACTATTACATGAGTACTTGATTATTTCGTTCATGTATTAACATGAGGAGTAGGGGCGTCCTATGCAATGAGTTTGCGTGAGATCGAACCAAGAAATAAATCACTCTTACTTTATAACGCCCGTTTACTGTTTAAGACTGCCTATTTTGGTTAGATGACCTAGGTAACTCAATCTTAATCCTGAGCTAACTATGAACTCCTGTTTATTCGAGATTATCCTTAGATTTGCATAGGTGAGAGTAGCTCAACAATGCCGGCTCGCCTCCCATTTCATGGGTAAGACCGGGTAGATAGTTGAGGACATAGATAGGAGAAAAGTTATTTTCTTAAGTGCTGAATCCGAGCCTTGAACAAGGGGCCCCACCCTCTTATTGGTCCGAGAGGGATCCGGTTTAGTGATTGGATAAAAAACTAATTGTTTATTAGAGGATCAGTGGAACTTAAGGAGCAAGACGTAATTTCGGCGATAAAACAACATTTGATCCAGCCGTTATTACGAATAATCTGTGAAGGGTCGACTTATTTAAATAATCATTTAAAGAATTCTAATTAATTTAATATCAAATATTAAATTAATTTTTACACAAATACATCTTCATATATTTAAATCATATTTAAATATAAATTCTCCTATTCCGTTTAATTCTAATTTGAACATTTCAAATTAACTTATCAAACTACTCTAAAGCTTATCCATTTACGAGCTAGTAAGGGGACCTCGCAGACCTATAGATCATGGGCTCCAACGATCCGAGATTAATCGACTAAACTCATTAGACCGAATTAACCCCCATTAGTTAACTAATGGGTCACTCCATTATAACCCATAGTTGAACTCCCCTCACTGTAGATATATTATGTCCACTTGATATAACCATAATCAGTAAATCGATCCTTTACAGGTTGTTCGTAATCACAGTTGGGTCAAGATAACTGTTTTACCCATGAAATACATCTTGTTCCTTAAGTTCCCACTGACCCTCTAATTAACAATTTTGATTCATAATACCTATGAATCAAGTCCTTTCTCTATCATGAGAAGGAAGGCCCCGATTGTTCAAGACCTGGAATTAGTACTTAAGAGAACAACCTATCTGCTAACCCTAAATCGGGTAGGAGTGAATTTCATCTTGCAGGGCTATGTTCCCAACTATCCATCCGGTCTTATTTAAAAAATGGGAGGCTTATTGAGCAGTGTTGTTGGACTAATCTCACCGTTTGTAGATAAAAGGATAATCCCGAACAAACAGAAGTTCATAGCTAGCTCAGGATTAAGATCGAGTTAACCTAGGTTACTTAATAAATGAAATAGTCAGTTTTAACAGTAAACGGTGTTAGAAAGAAAAGTGACTATTTTCGTGGTCCAGTCTATATGCAAACTTATTGCATAGGATGCCCCCACTCACATGTCTCTACATGAACGATCTGTGGATCACATCGTTTGTAGCACTTTACAACTCCTTATAACGACTACAGAGTAAACCATATCCAATAGTGTTACCAGGATGAGATACCCAATTTCATCCAGATATTTATTAGACTATTTAGGCTATATATTGTTAACTTGATCTTGTTTATGTTACTACATAAAGTTATAGTATTCAGACTATGGCCATGGATATGTTTATTGGATTTTCATAATAGAATGCAAAATCAACCATTTATTATTATTGATAAATAAAATGTTTAATAGGAACTGTGAGTTCGAGGACATTCTCAATATTATTCATCGAGAAGGGAGTTCTTAAGAATGAGGGGAGCCTAAATTCTCATGTGAGGGGAGTTCATAAGTTGGAGGAAAGATATCATCAAGTGAGAGGGAGTCTCATATGCTTAGGGAGAGCTCAAGTGTCTCAACACTAATATTCACATACTTAGAGGGAGCCTAAGATCGAGAGAGACGGAGTCTCACATCTAGGGGGAGCATAGGTAATCGGCTAAGTCGGGTTGTACGATGTCACTATTTACAGATAAGTATATCGTTGTAATTACTTGACTTATATATATTAATGGAATATCTTTCCCAGGCACACTGCCCCCAAATGTTGATAGTTTATCACCAAACTGGATTACCAATCTTGCTTTGTTTATTTTGATTCATTCTCTATTATTTCTAAAATTGCCAGAGCGTCGTGTAAGACAAGCGTATTAAATGCAAGTGGTCGCATTCCAAAATTTTAGAATTTAATTTTAAGATTGCAGGAAAAAAACAATCGACTTTACAAGGTTAAAAATCTATTTTCCTCTCACTTAAAATAGAAAAGCGGTTACTTTCTTAGGATGTTTTGGGCCCAATTGAAACTCAATTAAGACAAATATATATATATATATATTCCTCCCACTTCACCGAATAAAAAAGTGACTACTTTCTTCTTATGTTTTAGTGCTACTGAAAAGAGTAGTACACTTATTTTTATGCATTCTATAAAAAAGAATTAAAATATTAAAAAAAAATGAAATGGAAAGATTTTGACATGTGTCAAATATGATTAAATAATTTGGTAGAATGTACAAAGATAAGGACCGCTCAAGGTACTTCTAAGTATTTTTATTTAGAAAAGAATATCATAACGTTAAATCCAATTTGTAAATGGAAGTAAGAAAGCAACATTACTTAAAACTTGGGGCTCCTTGAATAGATAGCAAAATAAGGCAAAGTTATGGCCAAAATAACAAAACTTAAAACTATTTGCAAAAATAGCAAAATCAATTTTCAAAATCCCTAAACTTACTAAGCGAAGGGAATTGGATCCCGATGAAAGCGTGTGATCGCGTTCTTTTATTTCTTGAAAGAATTAAAAATACAAAATAAATAGGAGATTAAACACCACACCTTTGCCGATCCACAATTGCAACAAAATCTTCCATTCAAACAGGTAATCTTCTCCTTGAATTCTTCATTTTCCACGAAATCTTCCTTGCTATAACTCTAGCAAGGATTTGGTTTGTGGGAACCACTCTTGAAAGATGAAAGGGAATAAGGAATGAGAATTTTCATAGATCTCTTCTCTAAATTTGGAGAATTTTCTTGGGAGAAATCTATAGAGATTCTAATGTAGAGTATAGAAAGTTTTACGGGTTGTTTAGGGTGCTGAGTTGAGATATGATGTATGGAATTCATATGTCTATGGAGTTCATACATATGTGAAATTCATATGCCTGTGTTTGAGATGCAAAATTATTTGGTTAGAGTTCATATGTTTGTGTTTGAGATGCAGAGTTGATTTTATATGTTAGGGATATCTGGTGTAGTTTTTTGCACTCTTGATAATCTGCTTTATGATGACTATTTTCGTTTTGAAACATTTTTATTCAATAAATTCTACCAATGTTTGTGTTGAATAAAGTATGAATTGCAATTTTTCTTTAAATTTTTTAAATTTTTCTTTCTTTCTTTCTTTCTTTTTTTCCTAATGAACAATAATTAACTCGCTACCTTTCTTGCAGGAATATAGTTAAATAAAATGAAAAAACAAAGAGAAATCAAAACTTTTAATTCATAATTTTTCTCCATGAATTTCATCATTATTTTCTTATTTTTCTTCTTCATCTTGTTGCTCTCTATTTTTACTCTATCATGATTTTTTTTTTTTTTTTAAACTTTCATCGTTATCTTAGCAGTCAATGAAATACCACCATATTTCTTCAACAGTTTCACTTTTAATTCCTCCAAATTTGGAAGATCATTAGAGAACAAATCTTCATTTTCACTAATTCTTGTCAAAAGATGTTTCAAGAAAAAAATCTCTCCATTATATATATATTGGTTATGTGTTACAAACTTTTCAACTACATATATACTTTTCCAAATATTATTAACACTCATTTAGTATGTGAATTCAATTAAATAAAAATATATTTTACAAATTTCTTTGTGAATTCAATTAAAAATATTGCACTTATTGTAGACAAAATATCATTATTTATATAATCAATCCTACAACATACTTTTAACAGTCATCGGTCTTATAATAGTTGAAAGTGGTTGTCGAAGCTAATTATCGAAGATGATTTTCGTTGGAGTTTGCAGTTGGAGGTGATTTTTGAAGCCTGAAGTTGGTCACATGAAGGTGGTATTGGAGTTGGATGTTGGAGTTTTTCGTCAGAGATGGTTTTCGAAGCCCGAAGTTGGTCGTCGGAGCTGGTCGCACAAAGGTGGTTGTCGAAGTTGCTCATCGAAGATGATTTTCGCTAGAGTTCTTAGTTGGAGCTCGATGTTGGTCACATGAAGGTGGTATTGGAGTTGGTTGTCAAAGTTTGTCGTCAGAGGTGGTTGTCGAAGCCCAGAGTTGATCGGTGTTGCTCACTCGAAGGTGGTCATCAAAGTTGATCATCGGAGGTAATTTTCATTGGAGTTTATAGTCCGAGGTGGTTGCTAGAGCCCAAAATTGGTCGTCGAAGTTGGTCGCATGAAGGTGGTCATCGGAGATGGGTAGCCGGAGTTATCATCAGAGGTGGTTGCCAGAGCGCGAAATTGGTCGCTGAAGCTGTCATCAGAGGTGGTTATCAGAGCTTGGAGTTGGTTTCAAACTGTGGCAGTGATAGTTGCCAACAGTGGCTGATGGGCAGAGCCATTGAAAACATTAGAAAAAGAGAGAGTTGAAGTGAGTTTATAAAATATATCAATTCAACTCCACCAATATTTAAAATTGGTGGATCAAACATTGAGCTAGTATTATTATACAAACTCAACTCAACTCATGTTGGTGAGTCAAATACCTCTTTAATAAGTTCTATGAGGGCTCCCTTATTTATAGATCTTTACAAGGTCACTCCTAATCCTATTAGGAGAATCCCTGATATTTTAAATTAAATATTCAATAATATCTAACAAAAACTTTTCTCATTTAATATCTCATATTAAAAGGTTTAAAATAGTTAAATCATATTTAAATGTTTATCTTTTTAAATTTTATTTAATTTAAATCTCATTCAAATTAAATAATTAATTATTTGAATCATATTCAAATAAATTAATTCCTCATATTATAATTTGAATCGCATTCAAATAAACTTTATAATAAAATATATAATTAATTGTATCCAATATAATTAATATTTTCTCTCATAAATTTAAACATCTCATGTTTTTTTCAATATATTTTATCCCTATTAGTCTGTGGTGAGATAACAGTAGGGCCTTATAAACCTACTTATTATAAGCTCCAAAGATCCAATATTAATTAATTAAACTATTTAATTAAATTAATCTTCATTCATTAACTACAAGACAAACCACTATAGGCCCATAGTTGAAATCTTATGCTTTATACGATAAATTGTGTCCATAGATATAATCAGTATTAGTAAGTTGATCCACCATGAGTTGTTCATAGTTACAACTGGGTCAGATGTATGTTTTACCCTTGTAATTACCTTTTTTTCTTAAGTACATCTGATTTCTCTAATGAACAATTTGTTTATGATCTAACCTTAAACTAAGTCCCTCTCAGGCCAGTGAGAGGGTGGAGCCCCTTACTTAAGACCTGAAATCAACACTTAAGAGAACTACCCATATATTTACTGTATGCGGGAAGGAGTGAATTCCATCTGTGATGTTATGTTTCCAACTCCCCATTTAGTCAAGTCCTCAAAATGGTAGGCTTATTGAGTCGACAACTCGGACCACCCTCACTCAAAGAACTGATCTCACAGACAGAAGTTGATAAATCACTTCGAATTAAGATTGGGTCATAGATGATCATCTTATGAAATATTAATCTCGTCAATTTACAAACTTATAAAAAGAGATTATATATTTCTCGGTCCGATCCTATACAAACTCTTTGTATAGGATACCTCCACTCACATATCTCCACATGAACGGTCTGGATCAAAACATTTGTAACTATTAGAAAGTGGGTCGTATCCATAACGTCATCAGGATAAGACATCAAACCTTATCCATATACCATAGACTTTTAGACTATTTTTTGAATATGATCCACCTATATGTCAACTATATACTATTCAAGACTATATTTAATAACCTTGGATTTTTCTGATTTAATGGATAAATTAAAATTGTTGTATTAATAATTAAATTAATAAAATAATTAATTATGAGACTTCATGGCACAAATCCCAACACTAAGACACACTCACATTAAGACAATTGACCTACTCTTCATGATTTTGAAAAAAGTCTTTATTTTCTCTGATAGTCTATCACTGAATTTGTAATATTAGTAATACCATCAATAATCTGATACCGCTGATATAATTGATACATAGATATCATTGATAGTCTATCAATAATTTATTTCATTGATGAAACTGATATCAATGAGGTGTCAAAAAAGGAGAGAAGGTGCGAACCAAAAAAAAATCAGATTGTTATTTTTTAGGTTTTTTAGGTGTGTTCAAAAAACCAGACTACCCAAACCACCCAAACAAAAATAAAAAACAGATTGACCCAACCCAACCCGAATTACATATACAATAATAAAATAAATATATATATTTCTCTTTGATTAAATTTTGACTACTTCTAAATATATATATATATATATATTTCTTTTAAAATTGTTATGATGTTTATCTTCATTTAAAGTTTGTAATAAATATCATAGATATTTGATATTTAACCTTTGAATTTTATGAGATTTTAATTATTAGTTTTAATTATTAGTCATGTATTATAGATAAATTTACGTATTTTAAATTAATTAGAAAAAATAAATTACAACCCGACAATCCACTTTAGGATTGAGTTAGATTGGAGACTTTATTTGGATTTTTTGGGTTACCAACCCAACCAATCTAAATTTTTTGGTTGGTCCAAAAAAACACTCTCAATCCAATCTATGTGCACCCCTAGTTATTTTAATGTAAAGGAAAGTTTAAATTATTTGCTATATTTGCAAATAATAAGCCTGTTTTTGCCATTACATACAACTCCCCTAAAATTTGCCCCCATTTCTAAACGATCAGGGAGAGAATTGTAACATGAAAAAGGGGGGGAAATCTGGAAAATAAGCATTTGGAAAGGAGAAAATTAAAAAAAGAAAAAAATGATCGACTATAGATATATAAAGGACCTTAAAATACGAAACTGAGGAGCCACACCACACGGAAGGACTTCCAAATTTAGTACTGATCATTATTTAGACTTTTAAACTAACATTTGCATTTCTTTTAACCTAACATTTACATAGTTAATAACTAAGGTCTTATTAATTAAAGTTGTAACTCACACATTATGATGAAATATCCGTGAGAGAATTCGTGTGAAACTAAGTACACATTTTATTTAGAGAGAATATAATTGGTTTGCGCACCAGCAAATGTGAGCAATGCATCAGCAGATTATAGGCGGCTTCTTTTGGCTAGAGCAGCAGGCTTGAAACTGGCAATCCCAGTTATTTCTCTGCCAGTTACCAAAGTGTTGATGTCGTACGTACCTTCGTATGTATAGATTGGTTCCAAATCACAGAATGCCTGAGAGGTGTTGCAAAAAATAAAAACAAACAAACTTTAGAAAACGGATATTTAACCTCGATATTATTATTATTATCATCATCATCATCATCGTTTTCCAAATTGATGCTTGTTTCCACCAACTCTTCTCACTGTTGGTTTTCATATTTCGGCTTGATTTGTTAAAAATATTTGTAGAAAGTGCATAATAAAACAATAAAACTTGTAAAAGTATGTTTATAACTTTAATTTTCGAGAACTAAAAACCAGAAAGAAAAAACACTTCTCTTAAGCACTAATTAATGACTTTTCAAGTTCTTAAAAATACTTGTTTTGTACTTAAAAACACATTTATAAACACTTGAAAAGTCATTCTAAACAAGCTCGTCATCACAATAAACCTCTTTCGATGTTGGATTTTATGAAAATTTTAAAAAAATTGCTTTTCGTGGGACAAAAACATATCTAACCCTTTGAAACTCACATTTCGATCAGAAACGAGTTCTAAAAAAGGTGCTATTTCGGAAGTATCGAAACTTAAAAGGGATTATTTTGGACGATATCTGCCATAAATCAAGAAGCAAGTAAATTTGCAAACCTTTGCAACTAGAAAGTCTGATAAAATCCCATTGCCTCCAAGCAACTCACGTCCTAGAGCAACACTTTCCCTAGCCCTCATAGTGATCCATGCCTGGTGCAAATATAAGAAACATATATTAATGAAAGAGGGAGTAGTTAATTAGTATTCATCAAGTAAATTTGGGTTAATCCTAAGCTCTAACCTTCCCCAAGCTTGCTTGGCCTGGAGTCATCGTGCCCTTTTCATATAATTTGCAAAGTCGCCAACCAATGAGGAACATTGCTTGAACATTTCCCAGCATCAGAACAAGCTTCTGTTGGTTAACTTGAAAAGCTGCTAATGGTGCTCCAAATTGTTCCCTCTCCTTCAAATATCTGAATCATAAGACATTAGAAATATAATGCCGAGATTTTGCAGTTAATAGATCAATTAGAAGAAAATGCTAACCTGTGACACATGTCGTAAACGCCCATTGCTATGCCAATGGGTTGCCAGGCAACCATTACACGCGAAACCGCTAGAACCTGTTCCATAAAGCAGTAATTATAACAAGAGAATTAGTGAAAATGTTGATAAAAAGAAACTAAATTCAAGAAGAGAATATTTCTCTTAACAAGCCCAATGAATTGATTTTCAGATTTTTTATCACATAAGTGAGCTTCAACTTGTATTGCGAAAGTATTGGGCATACCCAATCATTCATAATTTTTGTCACATTTCAAATCAAACACGAATGTCCCAAATCCCTTCGTTTGATTATGGGGAAAGGGAGAAGAATAAAAATGTTAAGCATGGAAAATTTTATCTAGAAAAAGAGGTGAGAAACATAGTAAAATCTGAAAGTATCCACTGAACCTTCAAACCAAATTAAAATTAGAATATAGAAAATTCTGGAAGCCACTGACACAATGGAAATACCCCATTTTATCAAGAGAAATAAAGACACGACAACTTTCCCTTTGCAGGTATGACTTGCTTTCTAATGCGTGGATACAAGCTGAAATGTGCAATAAGACAAGAATAAGAACATTAAAAAAGGAAACTTACTTTGTTTGTATCCTTGAAAGAATTTACACCAGGTAACCTATCTCCATCAGGTACAAAAACTTTGTCCATTACAATGTCTCCATTTTGAACTATCCGCAAACCAATTTTATTTTCAATCTTTGTAACCATCAGACCAGGGGCATTTTTCTTGATTATAAATCTGAAGGGCCAAAAAAGAACAAGAATCCATGAGAAAAAGTTATATGGGTAAAATAATTGCAAATCAAGTACAAAAATTGACATAAAAAGTAGTTGGCTTCTTCTTGCCGCCACCTTTCAGTTATTCCTAGTTTTTTTCTGAATAGTGCAAATGTATCAACTCTAGAAGTTAGAGTTGTTCAAATGATGTGAACCAGTGAAACTACTAGTAAAACGCATATTTTTTATAAGTAAATTTTGGATTTTAGTTGCTCCTAAATGCCTTTTTTCAGGCAGACTCAGCATGTGACATGAAAAAGAGGGAGGCGTGAGTCTAGGCCTAATGTGCAAACTGCTTACCATGGGAGGGGGGAAGAAAGGGCTTCTTGGAAGTATTGTGGACATGACAGAGAATTTAACCTTTCATGAGTACCACAAGGAGGACTACTCAGTTTGCTTCTTTCAGAAATTAATTCTAAAAGATATCGTTCTTACAGATGATAGTTAAATAAAGGGAAACATGTAATGCAAATATGTTTAAATTTATAAGTTTCAGTATCAAGTTGAGAAATGGGAAGTCTTCTGCATGTGTCATACATTTTTTTATATAAATACTTGACAATCATAGCAACAAATGATAGTGAGGAGCACTTATAGAACCTAGTACTTACCCATTTATTTCATTTGTAATTATATTCCTGGCAAAAATTACCAATAAATCAGCAAATGTGCTGTTTCCTATCCAGCGTTTTTTCCCCTCTATTAGCCAACCTCCCTCAACCTGGTTGTCTCAATGTCACATAACAATAAAAAGTTTAGATGGTAAACTGTGGCAAACTGGCAATTATTGGAAAGCCATTCCTACAGTCACAAATGACAGACAAGAGAGTGGAGAGTGCTAAACCTTTGTTGCTGTTGTTCTTAAACCACTGGCATCACTTCCATTTTCAGGCTCAGTCAAAGCCTACAGAATAGGAAAAGATTTGTTCGATTAACTGAAAATTAAGCACATGCTACAAAATTGATATCAAGTTCAATTACAACCTCCTTACCCAACAAGCGACAGTGTCGAGCTTAGCCAAGGAAGGTAAATATTTCTGCTTTTGCTCCTCCGATCCACATAGAGCTATTATTGAGGATCAATAGATATGAAATCTCAAACACTTAAGCACCTTATATGTAAACAAGGGTACTAACATACAGTTCCAAGAGTATGATAACTGAGAGGTAACTCCAAATACTTACCGATGGTGAGCATTGCCAGGGATGAATGCACCAGAATGAAAGTGGAACAACTTGCATCAACTCTGGCTACTTCAGCAACAGCAATAGCACTTCCAGTAATAGACAGACCAGGACACCCATAACCCTGATAGGCCAAAAACTCGGATATACTAAAACAATTTGATGTGGATTCAAGAGTTGAAACAGAAACAAAAAGCAAGTACCTTGATAGTACCACCAGCAATGCGCAAGTTACCAAGCTTTGGAATAACATCAAATGGAAACTCTGCCTTCTCCCAATACTGAAAAGGTAAAACTTCCAGATCAACAAACTTTAGAGGTTGTAGTTTAAACAAGCAAAAGACACACCATACACAAAATGAATCTTGAAGGTGAATTGGCAGCCAATACGAAGTCCACCTTTTCGTACACAAACATGTTTCATTTCCTTCAAATAGATAAGTGGGAGAAAAAATAGCACCTTTGTCATAATTGGAGCGATTTCTTTTTCCACGCACTGTCTCACTTTTTTTCTGAGAGCTTGCTCCTCGGGAGTCAATAGGTCGTTGAATTGATAGTAGTCCGAAACTGTAATTATCCAAAAGCAAATTTCAAGAATGGGAAAATAAACAAACAAACAAACAAGATGAAGGGTG
The DNA here is from genome assembly GCF_027475165.1 of Benincasa hispida. NCBI lineage: Eukaryota > Viridiplantae > Streptophyta > Magnoliopsida > Cucurbitales > Cucurbitaceae > Benincasa > Benincasa hispida. The sequence goes on from NC_143488.1 coordinate 58,426,035, forward strand.
ACACTAAAGGACAAAAAGAAGTTATTTCAATACTCATGAGTGCAACTAATACCCTATGGCTACTAGATCCCGATGGTGCAGTAACTGGTGATCTTTAAAAGTACAAAGCAAAAATATTAGTGTACAGATTAATTAGTTAGACAGTCGTAAACATAACAACTATGTCTAATACACAGTTTTAAAAAAATAATAATAAAAATAAAACAAATGTAAGAGCAACAGCGAATGTTCCTCAAAATTATGACCTAAAATTTCCCAGGAAATGTGCAGTTCAGTACATTGTGAAGAAATGGAAGGAGTTAGACCAAATGTAAATGCATGAGCTAAAGCCTATCAGAAAAAAAGATGACAGTCGGAAATAGAACTAGAAGCAGTGGAGGTCAAACCGGAAGGAGGAAAGGTAGATGCAGAAGTTGCTTGAGGGAATGCAACAGAAACATCCAGCGCGGGTAAACCGAAGTAGGAACTTCTTGCATTCTTGTTCTTATCATCTGCAACATTTTCATCAATTTTACAGAAGAATAAAAATCCTAATAGTCAAAGAATAAGATTCAAACAACAGAAACGGATAATAATTAAACAACTCCCTAGGAAAAATCGCAATTACAACAAATCTCAGAAGCTCAACGTGAAGTAAAATGTTAATCGAGAATTTGTAGCGACCGACGAAAATAAAATGCATCGTTTCCCTCCTACAGGTACTCATCCAACATATTTAACATACTAATTTCCAAGGGGAAAATGCACAATCACATACATACTACCATCAAACTCTAAGGATTTTGAAAAATCGGAAATCAATCAAATAGATGAAATTGATCTTCATTCTGATATCCGACTCCACCATTACATGACATAGAGAAAACAAACTTGCTATAGCATGGATCAAGCATCATATCAAATGTAAACAAAAAATTTCAACTACAGATCTTTTAAATTCTTAGGAGAAACTCGTGAAAATAAGACTCAGGGTCAAGGAATCCAACTCACCTTGGCAATTCATTCTGGCGTCAACCGTCATGTTCTGAAGAAAAAGAAGCTACAAGACTGGAGTGAGCTTGAGAATTGAAACAAGTCTAGTATCTTGTTAATCGGGGATCGACAATGGAGAGAAGAAAGAAAGATGGAGGGAACTGAAAATGGGGGGACCGCCGATTCGAATCGGTAAATCGGACACGAATAAACCAAGTGGCTACTTCGCTGGATATGGATATCGGATAGAAGTTACGTGCACGCAATTTTAAGATATCCACTTTTTTAGTTCGTCCCGAATTAAGGTAAGTATGAACAGTGATAAATAAATGGATTTTATGATTGAATATAACAAAACCTAGTCTCTCTTTTTTAAGCACAATAAAACCTACGTTATTCTTATTACATAGTTTTATTTCCGGTTCCTCAAGTTTTCAATTGAGTTGGATCGAGCGAATTGGGATGAAAATAAGGATGAAAATAGATATGAGATAAACATCATTATGATGATTGGTACAAATTTTGTAATTTTAAACATAGAAATAAGCTATTTTTATACTTCCAATATACTTTATGATACTCATAAAAAAACTTTAGTTTTCTTCATGTCCACCTTCTCCTATCTTTTAATACATTTCTTTATTCTTTTAATATCTTATGTATTATTAAAATTAATTAATTTGAGTTAATTATTATATCAAAACTAATATTTAGTAATCATTTGGTTTTTTTATTTTTGTTTTTGAAAATGAAGTCTATTTCATCCACATTTCTTATAATAATTTTGCATCTATAATGATTAAATTCTTAACTAAATTCCAAAAACAGAATTAATTTTTTGAAGGCTACTTTTTTTAGTTCTAAAAATTTGGCTTGGTTTTTTTTAAGAAAAATAGATAACAAAGTAAAAAATTTGGAAGTGGAAGTAGTGTATATAAGGTTAATTTTTAAAACAAAAATAAAAAAACAAAATAGTTACCAAATGTGGCCTAAATTCTTAGTTTATAAAATTATAGTGTATGAATTTAATTACTCCAATTTAATAAATAATATATATGTGTGTGTTTAGTAAATTAGTTTACATATACACATATATTCACACTTGTTTTTAATAAACAATCAAGAATCCATGTAATAAAATTATCAATTAATTAATTAATTATATTTATAGTTAGTTAATGATCATTATGATTAATATAAATTCAATAATTATAATTAGTTTAATATTGGTTAATTAGAATTCATTAATTGTTATATTGATTAATACATCATAATTATATAAACTCATCAAATTAATCCCATCAAATTATGTCATCTAGTAACTTTAATTATAAAATATTCATTTTACAAATACTTGTAATTAATAGTTTAACTAATATTGTTAAGTAATTAATTTTTCTCAATTTATCAATTAATTTGTTAAATTTTTATAGAGTTTTCATGGTTAATTTTACAAATTAAGTACAAAAATTATTTATTTTCATAAAATTCGAATAACATTCCTATACACAACCAAACACAATATTCCTTTATTTCCAACAATCTTATTCTCATACTTATTATTCCTAGATGTTCTTAATTTTTAGGCATATATTAAATCTTAATCCAAATGACTTATAGGTGTATTTGGTATTTAAAATTTTAAGATGTAACTTTTTACTTTTAAATTTTTTAGAATAGGTTGAAAAAATCATCTAGCATTCTTTTTATTATTCTTTTTAATTCCTTTTTATACTCGTGAGTATCCACAGCATTTGAGTATAAACTCGTAAATATTAAATCCATGGGGCCACAATTAGGGAACTAACCAAGGAGACGATTAATATCCCACTACCCTTTCTTCCTATTGGCCCAATCTCAACCAACAATATCATGGGACAATAGAATTAATAGATCTCTAGATAAATTTAAAACACTTAGGATATGTTTGGGATAAAAACTCTCGTAGGTGTATAACAACCCACCTATTGCTACAGTAAATATTTTATATTCCCAATTAGTTATATTTGCTACAGTAATTACTATTTATTATAGTTCTTCCTGTTTGACATTCATAGTTTTTTTAATTCTTTACTACAGTATTTACTATTTACTTCTCAAACTAAAATAGTATGCACTTCAAACACATATTATTATAACTCAAACTAAAATAATCTACACTCCAAAGACAAACTATTATGACCTAACAACTTAAAGATTATAATAACCAACTCTTTATCTCTAATGCTCCTTAACGTGCACACCAAACATTAAATTTCTAATCTCATGAGGAAGAATACTCAAGGAGAGGTTGGCAAACCTCATATTATTAATTTTACATTGATTTTAGCTTAGGTGAACATTTTTTTTTCTAATAATATTGGACAATCGCCATTCCCTTTCAAGTTCTTCCCCCATCCCCTGTTATCTTATTCCATTGGGCACTTTGATGAAACCTAGAAGAAAAGACCTTTAAGAAGGCTTTTAACCTATCCAACCAAACCGAGGACAATACTAATTGTTGATTAATAAGAAGCTTGTGAGATAAGAATCTCAAATGAAAAAAGCATACAGATAAGGAGTTTTAATTTCTTGGCATATATTCGTTTAGTGTATACGGATATTAAATATTTTTAATTTAAATATCTAAGATAATTAATGTTTATATTTTGTATAGGCAAGATAATTAATATTAAAAGTTAAATAGTTGGGTTTGTTTCACCAATTTTATACAAAACTATAATTCATTAATTCATTAATTAAGAGAACCATTAATGTTGTCATAAATTAAATTTATTATTATTTAATATGTTTTTATATTATTTAATTATTTAATCATTAATTAAATTATTTTATTTATTTACTAAAAATAATAAAATGAATATAAATGAACTAGATTATTAATAATTAACAACAATAATGTATATTAAATAGTTGAATAAATATTAATGATAAATCTATTGATTGAAATTTATTAAGTCTAAATAATATATTTATATTTAATAAAATTAATAGTCGTTATTATATTAATTTATTAATTTTATTAATCTATATTTTTTTCCAAGTATATAAATTCTACTAGGATGGAGGGTATTAGAAAATACATGCCAAATGTGTTTTAAAACACAACACATTGAATAATCACATTTGAGGCTTAAAAAAGTGAAATACTATAAAATAAACAAAAATATTAAAATGTTTCTTTAAAAATCCATTACAAAACTTGCAAAACAAATATGTTCTAAGAGCTTTGGGGAAGACATTGAAAATTGAGAAGTTAGGTATGAAATTAAGTTTGGGTGTGTGATTTAGGACCGTTTGGATTGACTTGGGAAAAAAGTATTTTTCATAAAATTCATTTTTATTTAAACACTTTTGATAAAAATTTATTATAATACATTTGAAAAACCATTTTGAATGATTGTTAAATATTCCAATTTATTTCAAACTGACTTATTTTTTAAATTAATCACTTGCATTCCAAACACACCCTTAATTTTCGTTTATGGCTTGTTTGTTTTTGTGAGAATCTCGGTAACCAAATTCTTCCTATGCTTAATTATAGATGTCTGAGATTATAGATACCCAAATTTGTTTTATATAAAAATATTTTTACAGACTCAATCCAATTGTTCGGGTTGTAAGTTTTTTCAACCCAAATAATTATTATTAAATAATGAACCCAACCTAACCATGAAATTTGGATTGGGTTGGTTCGGGTTATTTTGTTCAACTATTTAAATTTTTGTTAAAAATAAGTAAAATGTTAACATGTAAAACTCTATTTAATTATTTTCAAATATTAAATTAAGATTAACAATTGAATTTCAATTTATATTAAGAAAATTTTCTTTTCAAAGTGTTGAAATTTTGTTTTTAAGAGCTTTTGGAGAATGAATTGTACAAAAAATACAATGAAATTAAATAAAACTAAAATTAATATATATATATATATATATAATCGTATCATAAGTAAAAAACATATATTTTAAAATTAATTATATAATTCAGGTTTGGGTTATTTAGTGAATCCATGAATCAATCTAATTCATAAAAATTTGATTTATTTGAATCAAATAGCTCAAAATGAGTTTATAACACAACTCAAACCGTACGAGTTGGTTTGGATTGATCAGATTTTTCAGGTCATTGATTTTTTGAACATCTTTGAATACCTTCGATTTACGTAATGTTCTAAAAACGTCAATTATGACTATTCATGTTTTTATTAATTTAATATTATGTTTTAAAATAAGTTTAATTTATAAATATCTTAAAAATAATTTCAATAGTAGTACAAGAACATATTTGTATTTATTAATTTAACATTATGTTTTAAAGTAAACTTAATTTATAAAAATTTTAAAGATAATTTCAATAATAGTATACGAGAAAAAAGTTGCTAAATATAGAAGTTTTGCATCGTAAATAAATATAGAATTGATGGTGTATCGAAATTCCCTACATACTATATACAAATGAGTTTTATGTTTTATGAATGGAGAATGGAGCCCTAATTTTAAGTAACGTCACCCATTCATAAAACAAAGTTGTATGTAGTGTATTTGGATAGATGTCGATTTCATATTTGTTCATATTTTGTGCACATGTACATACAAATTCAACAAGAAGTAAAGTAGAGGAAGAGTCCGCTTCGGTTGACTTGAGAATTTTTTTTTTTAAAAAAATTAATTTTTATTTAAATTTTTGGATAAAAAATAGTTTAAAATATGCTTCAAATGCTATTTTGAGTGTTTTTTAAATATTCTAATTTTTTCTAAATGATTTATTTTTTAAATTAAATTCTTAAAAATGTATTTCAAACCTACCGAAAATGTGTATCTTATTTAACTTTTAATTGTGAAAATCATTTTAGAAAAGTTGAAATTATTTTCAAGTAACATTTCGAAATAGTTATTGAGATGTATTTCGAACCATATTTATGAATAGAGTTTAACTAGAAAATAAGCTCAAAATTTTGGTTTTCCAGCAAATAGAAACGAAACTCGCTCAATTGCGTTTCCAAAAGGGAAAGAGAAAAAAAAATGGGAGAAGAGAAGAAGCGATGATTGACGCTAGTGGTAAGTGGCCAGCGACAAAGACCCCATCAGATAGGAGAGAAGAGAAGGCCACGGATGAAGATGACGGAGAGAAAGGAAATTTCAACTAAATTAGAGTTTAGGGTTTGAAGATTCTAACATATAAACTTTTTACTTTTTGATCGCTAGCACGTGTTTGTTGAGCTAGATCATTTTGGTCAAATTTTAAAAAAAATCAAAAGAAATTTTTAACTTTTACATTTTTTGTTTATCTATTTATGACTTTAAAAATACTTTATAGATATTTAATTTAAGTTTATGTCGATGTGATATCTAAACTTTCAATTTTGTGTTCGATAAATTCATAAATGAAAAAATACTCAATTTTAAAGAATAGGCATTTATTCCTTGAGTTTTAAGGAATAAGTTTAAAAGGTCTTTATACAAATAAATTCATTAAATTTAAATAGAAAATTTATTAAATGACTTATGTGACAATGACTTAAAAAGTAAAAATATATATTTAATATTTCCCTGTTCTCTCTCTTCTTTCTCCCCTCACTCTACTCCTTGTTCTTTTTCATCCATCTCCATTGCCAAATCTTTGGAAAGAAATAAAAAAATCCTAACTTCTCCGCCACACCCATTATCTCAAAGGTTTGAGACGGTACGATGATCTGCTTTATAATCATATGGTATGTTCAGTTCGTTTTTTGTCATAATAGAAAAAGCAGCTTCAAGAAAGAATAAAAAACTCAAAGTGGATTATGTATAATGTTTCTATCTAATACACATTTATAGTTTTCTAATTTCCTCAATGTCTAAATTTGAGTCTTTCTTGAGTTCTTCATGCTGGGAGTTTCGTATGTTATACTCGTAAATTTGTATCTTTATATTAGAAATCCTCCATGGTCAGCCATTAAAGTGCACTAGAGATGTGAATCATGACATTTTTTACGAGTCAAATTAATTGGTATTTTACTATAATGAGAGGGACATGGGAGCTCGTAGAGCTCACTTAACCAAACAAGGCATCGATTCTTGCGGAGGCTCTCCCTCTTTTCAAGTTTTTCCCTTATCAAGCACTGTTTGTCATCTCTTGATCTTGTCTTGCTCTAGTTTAAGCTTCTTTTCTGTATAGAAAATGGAGGGGGGGGGGGTTAGTTCTTTCCAAAGATTCGTTAATAGAGAGGGAGGAGAAAGAAGAAAAAGGAGAGAGAGGGGAGAAAGAAGAAAGGAGAGATCAATATTAAAAACATATTTTTATTTTCCAAATCATCTTGCCACATAAGCCATTTAATAAATTTTTGTTGGAAACGGTAGGACCCTCAAAATGACAAACAATAAACGGTCAAGGCACGGCGGTCAAGCAAATAGCAAAAACCTGCAAAACAGAAACTCGTTATATGCTAAGTCGAGAGACGTTTCGCGGCTCTACCTAAGTGTGCAAGCAGGTCTGAAGATTTTCCACGTTGTCTCCAGTATAAAACAACCAAAAGAAACCCGATCAAAAATGCACCGTTACCGACCGACTAGAACACGCACCCTTTCTAAACCCACTGCTCGAAAAACTAAAATGGAAGAGTCAGGAGAGGAAGAATGGAATGAAGTGAAAAATGAATTGTGTATTCGAACTGCTGAAGGCCACGCCTTTTATAGGCCTTCAGCATGGAACGGTAAGGAGTGAAAAAGGCGGTGAACCTCAGAACATGCACGGACAAAATGCTTGCACGCGGACGAAGCGGAACGGGGAGGACCTTTTCCTTTCTTTTTTTCTTTCGGTTAAAAGAATAAAATAAAATAAAAAATAAATATAATAATATTTTTATTAAAAATTAATAATCACACACACGCGCGCCTTGCCCCGCTTCGCCCGACCAATGGTGGCACGTGTGTGGGACATCCACCGAACCCACATTGGTCTATCTCCTCACTTCTTCCAAAATATGGGTACCCCATAGGGCCCAAACCCAAAACTCAAGATTGGAGTACATAAGGGAGGCTTCCAATACCAATTTTTCCAATGTAGGATTCTCCAACCAAAAGGTTGGTTCCCTCTTGTTTTGAAAGTTAAATTTTCACCCAACAATCCTCCATTTGGAAATTTAATCAAAAAAAGAAAGAGAGAAAATATTTTCATTGAGCAGTTTCAGTCTAGACAACACTGTGCATAAGTAAAGGTGTCTTACAACTTGAACTTTTATATAATATAGATGATTCAGAATATACCAGAGTAGCCCTAGGTTTTGAACTCCAGCATCTCACACAGAGTGTCATTAGGGTGTAGTACAAAAGCCCGTGCTTTAAGGCCTAGCACGTGTATCCCGATTTAGTGAATGATCTAGAGAGTTTGCCTAAAAACTCCATAGGAAGCGACCCTCACTTCCACATTCACACAGGTGAGTTTATTAAGAGTACTCCTGTAGCTAGGTACCCCACTTGTCATCAAGTATACATCTCATTAAGAACTGAGTTCAACCTTTCTTACGCTTCAAGATATCATGCTCAGACTATAAGTCATAGGAATGGAAATCTGTGTTTGGTTGAGCATGATTCACTATATATCACTCGTGATCAGTTATTACCCGTTGAACTTGTTTCTTGGGATCTCCAGTCTACAAGTTGAGTTTTCCTCATTGTGAATCATCTTTCTATAGGCATGAGTCCCATCCTTTCTGAGGTTCTGAAAACCTTTTCTTTGGCCAGTCCTTTCGTCAAAGGATCTGCCAAGTTTTCATCAGTCCGTATGTGATCCACTCTAACTGCACTAGTAGTGAGAAACTCTGTAACGGTACTGTGCTTACGACATATTTGATGTCTCTTTCCGTTGTAGTAACGGTTCTGAACTTTTACGATTGTTGCAGTACTATCGCAATGGATCAATATGGCTGGTACCGATTTTTCCCATAAAGAAATCTCTGATAGCAAACTTCTAAGCCAGTCTGCTTCTTCATTAACTGTCGCTAGTGCTATTATTTTTGACTCCATCGTAGATTGGGCTAAAATATTATATTTCTTGGACTTCCAAGAGACAGCTCTGCCAGCTATATTAAAGATATAGCCACTTATAGCCTTTGAATCATCCGGAAGAGAGTTCCAATCAGCATCGCTGAACCCTTCCAGGATAGCGAGAAACTTATGATAGTGTGATCCTAGGTTTTGGGTTTTCTTTAAGTATCTCATTACCCTTTCTATAACATTTCAATGCTTTTTGCTAGGTCTGCTTGTAAACTTACAAAGTAATCCTACAGCATAAGCTATGTCAGGCCTAGTGCAGTCAGCAACGTATCTAAGACTGCCTATGATGCTCGCATACTTCGATTGATTAACACTGTCACCAGTGTTCTTGAACAACTTGACACTAGGGTCATAAAGAGTGGAGGCTGAAAGTAATATATTTCTTTAGAATCTTTTCTATATAGTGAGATTGATCCAAAGAAATTCCTTTTTCAGACCTATTTACTTTTATGCCTAATATTACACTAGCTTCTCCTAAGTCTTTCATGTCGAAGTTTGCACTCAATATTGATTTTACATCATTTATGACGTGCAAGTTCGACCCAAAGATCAATAAATCATCTACATATAGACACAAGATAGTGCAGAGGTTATTATCAAACTTATAGTAGATGCATTTATCACTTTTATCGACCTTGAAACCTTTAGATCGGATAAGGTTGTCAAATTTTTCATGCCACTGCTTAGGAGCTTGTTTTAGTCCATAAAGAGATTTGTCTAATTTACACACCTTATTTTCTTGACCATGGACAACAAAACTCTCAGGCTGTTCTATGTAAATCTCTTCTTCAAGTTCACCGTTTAGGAAAGCGGTCTTTACATCCATCTGATGTACTACGAGGTTGTAAAGGGCAACGAGAGAGAACATGACACAGATTGAGGTAATTCTAGTGACAGGGGAGAATGTGTCAAAGAAATCTACATTTTCTCTTTGTCTAAAGCCCTTTGTTACTAACCTAGCTTTAAATTTGTTGACAGTCCCATCAGGTCTAAGTTTCCTCCTTAAGATCCATTTGCACCCTATTGTTTTACAGCCTGGGGGTAGATCTACTAAGTACCAAGTCCTATTTGACTCAAGCGAGTCCATCTCATCATGTATGGCTTCTTGCCATAGGTTGGCATCTACTAAGGGCAGGGCAGATTCAGATCTTTAGGGTCTTCTTATACATTATAGGTCAGGAAGTCATTTCTGAAATCTTTGGCGATTCTAGCTTTTTTGCTTCTTCTAGATTCTGGGTCAATTTCCTCTCTAGGGTTAGGGTTTCCTACTAGGGTTAGACCACTTGATCCAGACCAAATTTTTCTTCAAAGAAATCGGCATCATTTGACTCAATGATCATTTTGTTCACTAGATAATAGAACCTGTAGGCTTTACTATTTAAGGCATAACCTATAAAGACACACTTGTAAGCTCTACTATCCAACTTTCTCCTTTTTGGGTCTAGAATCCTTACAAAGGCTAGACAACCCTATGTTCTAAAGTAGGACAGGTTTGGTTTCTTATTCTTGAGAATTTTGTAAGGTGAGGTTTTGTTTTTAGACTTTGGGATTCTATTTAGAACATAACACATGGTAAGGATGATTTCACCTCACCAATAAGACGCGGTTTCTAAACTAAGCAAAATAACAACTACTAGCTCAGCTAAAGTTCTATTTTTCCTTTCGGCTTAGGAGAATAAGGTGCGGTGTTTTTGTGTATTATTCCATGTGAGTTAAAGAACTCATTAAAACTGTCTGAGTTGTACTCGGTTCCCCTATCACCACGAAGTCTTTTAACATTTTTATTAAACTGATTCTCTAATTTAGAAACAAAAAGTTTGAAGGCATCAAAAGCATCACTTTTGTTTTTCAGCAAGTATACAAAAGTAAAATCAGAGCAGTCGTCAATAAAAGTAATGAAATATCTTTTACTGATCCTAGTCAAGATGCCATCAAATTCACATACATCAAAATGAATCAAATCTAGAGGCTCAGAATTCCTAAATATAGATTTATGCGGAGTTTTAGTAATTTTAGCTTGACTACAATAATCGCATTTATCAAAATCATTCGTGGATAACTTAGGTATCATTTCTAGCCTAATCATGTTACTAATTAAGTTCTTATTCACACGACAGAGTCTAGCATACCAAATATTCATAGAACACAGCATATACACAAAATATTTCATTTTATTAAGGTCTAAATTTAATTTGAACATTCCTTTTGTTACATGCTCTTTCCCTACAAATATATTATTTTTGGTAAGGGTATATAGATCTGCCCCTATAGTTCGAGTAAACTCGGCTTTGTTGAGGAGATAGCCCGAAACCAAATTCTTTCTTATCTCCAGAGTGTGCAGAACATCCTTCAATGTGAGGGTCTTCCCAGAGGTAAACTTCAGTTTCACCTGGCCAGTTCCAACAACTTTCATGGAGTGGTGATCTCCCAACGATGCCTGTTCCTATAGTTCCTAGCCATGTGCCCAGGTTTATTAGAATTAAAGTAGAGGAACTATACCGTTTCTCCTGAAGGGGGCTTCTGTTTTTTCTGTTGCTGGTTGCTGGAGCCACGGTTTTGACCTTTTCTCTTTGTCCCCTTAGATTTTTGGTCAGGTTTTACCATGACAGAGGCGGGTTTCCCAGGTACTGCATTCACCTTCTCCCTCTGGTCTTGCTTCCGAGCTTCCTCCTCGATCCTTATCCAGGTTATAAGACTTTCCAAGGAGTACTCCTTGGTCTTATGCCTCAAAGTGTTCTTAAAGTCCTTCCACAAAGAGGATAGTTTATCAATAATAACAACAACTTGGAATTGTTTGTTTAGAAGCATACCTTCAATAAATATCTCGTGGGCTATCTTCTGAAGTTCATGGGATTGGGCCTCCACGGATTTGTCACCATCATCTAGAACTTGAGATAACGACTAACAACATATTTCTTCGACTCGGCCTCCTCAGTGTCGTACTTTTTTTGCAAGGCATCCCAAACCCCCTTCACTGTCTTCATTGTACTGTAGTAGTCATACAGATCATCAATCAAACCATTTAAAATAAAATTCTTACAAAGAAAGCCCTTCTCCTCCCAGTCAGTAGCTTCTTTTATTTGCTATTCAGTTGGTTCTTCTAAAGGAACGATCGGTTTAGCTCTGGTACAAGTTTCGACAACTTTCTTGACGGTGAGAAAGAACAACATCTTTTGCTTCCACCACTTGAAGTTCGTCCTTTGGACCAGAATGGACGGTTGAGGTCAGATATCATAATGTCATTGTTGCTATTGAGAGCCATTAATGATGTGGCGGATTCGTCTTAAAATTGTTGGAAAAGGCAAGACCCTCAGAACGATAAACAGTAAACGGTCAAGGCACGACGGTCAAGCAAAGAGCAAAAACCTACAAAACAGAAACTCATTATAGGTTGAGCCATGGAGCTCGCTCTCTTTAAGACGTTTCGCGGCTCTGTCCAAGTGTGCAAGGAAGTCCGAAAATTTGCCACGTCGTCCCCAAAATAAAACAGTCAAAAGAAAATCGATCGAAAATGCACCGTTACCGACTGACCAGAACACACACCCTTTCTAAAACCATTGCTCGGAAAACTAAAATAGAAGAGTTAGGAGAGGAAGAATGGAATGAAGTGAAAAATGAATTGTGTATTCGAACTATTGACCTCAGAACATGCACGGATGAAATGCTTGCATGTGAATGAAGCGGACGAAAGCGAACGAAGTGCAACGGGGCTCCCTTTTCCTTTCTTTTTTCTTTTGGTTAAAAGAAAAAAAATATTTTTATTAAAAATTAATAATCACACACATGCGCCTTGTCACGCCCGCCCGACCAAATGACAACACGTGAATGGGACGTCCATTGAACCCATATTGGTCTATCTCCTCACTCCCTCCAAAACATGAGTACCCCTTGGGGCCCAAACTCAAAACTCAAGATTAGAGTACATAAGGGAGGCTTCCAATATCAAATTTTCCAATGTGGGATTCTCCAACGAAAAGGTTGGTTCCCTCTTGTTTTGAAAGTTAAACAATTTTCTATTTAAATTTAATGAATTTATTTGTAGAGGGACTTTTTAAATCTCTTCTTTAAAATTGAGGAACTAAACTAGCTAATTTGAAACATGAAGGCCAAGTGTACCTATTCTTTAAATCTTAGGGACCAAAAAGACATTTTTTCCATTCCTAAATGTTTAAATTTGTGTCTAATAGGTTTATTCCATATTTGATTAAATCATGAAGGTTCATAATATATTAATTTATATCCTCTATTACGGTTAAAAAAACGTGTGAGACTTATAATATTATTAAGTAAACCTCTAACTTTCATAAGTGAATTTGGATTCTTAATTAATAGGATTCTCTTTAAAATCGCTTGTGCATCGATTCTAGTTGTCCATTTTGGTTAATCCAGCAGTTGAACAAACATACACCATGTGTAAGATTTTGATTCGCATGAGATGATTTTCAAAGGTAATGTTAACAAAAGGTCTAAATATTTAGTCATTTATGACAATTTAGGAGTTTAATTGATACAATTACAATTCTTAGCTAATGGCTTTAGAACAAAATTTGAAGAATAATGTAATTAAATTTGATATACTCACACGAACGTTTAGGAGTCATTTGGGCCCTCAACTTTTCTTAGATGATAGCCCACTCAATGTTTGGGTCTCACTATTATAACTCATGGTCAGCTACAATATAAAACTGTTTGAAAACCCTCATTACATATTAAAATAATTTGTACTCCAAATAAAAACTATTATAATCCCGATGTTAGGGTCTAAATATATTTAATGATGAATTTTGTTTAAAAGTATTTATTTCGTGTAAGGAAATTCGTTTCTTTTCTCTTTTTAGAGGAAATTCGTTAATAATCCACTCCATTTGGATTTCAGTGTTCTTGTCAATCTAGTGAATCTCATGTGGTTAAGTTTAGGATTTATACCTAGATTACTTCCCCAAGGCCTTGGCTTTCATTTCAATTTACTCATCAAATGGATAGTAATAGTGAGTTTTACAGTTCTATAAAAGGGGAACATGTTTTTTTTCTTCCCGCATCATATGCAAAGAAAATTGGCTTTTGAAGTCTCTCTCATTCTTTTTTTTTTAAAGCTTAATCGATGTTTTTAATATTTAAATAAATAATAATGGCGGTTGTTTATTATCTAGCTATGATGTTAATGGGTCGTACTAAAAATGGAAAAAGTGCAACTGAAAATAATATTCTTGAAAAAGAAGCATTCACGTTAAGAAAAAATTTATCCGACATTACAAAAACTTCCACCTTGGAGAGATGTGTTTGGAATGATGGTCAAGTAATTCATGTCATCGACACTCCCGATAAGAAGTTGCTAGTTAAGGCTTTGCTTGATAGCGATTATTTAGGTTCCTTTTAATAACTATTTCGGCTGGGTTTGATAATTATTTGATTTTTAATTTTTAATTTTTGAAAATTGTGTTTTTTTAATAAATTTCTTATCATAGTTTTCCTATTTTTATGTAGAGTAGTTGAATTCGTAGCTAAATTCTAAAATTAAAACAAGGTTTTAAAATTTTTTTATTTGATTTCTTAATATATTGGTAGAAAGGAGCATCTTAATTTTCATAAGCAAAAAAAATCAACAATCAAATAGTCATCGAAAGTGGCCTTAGTTTTTTTTTTTTAATTTTTTGTTTTTCTAAAATTAAACTTATAAGCACTACTTGCACCTATTGTTTTCTATGTTTTGTTGTATTCATTTTAGAAGTATTTTTAAAATCAAAGCCATTGTAGAGGGAAAAAAATGAAAATTTTGAATTTTGTTTTTGCTTTTGAAAATTAATTTGCTAAGAATTCTATTATTTACCTTGGAAACATAAAAATCACGAGTAAGAAATTAAGAGAAAACAAGCACAATTTTAAAGAAACAAAATGGTTATTAAAGAAAAACTAGGAGAAAACAAACATAGTTTCAGAAATAGAATGATTACCAAATAAGATGTTAGTTTTTATATATTGATTTTTGAGAATTAAGCTTATAAAGACTATCACTACTCATGATTTTCTTGTTTTGGTTTCTATTTATTAGGAGGATTTTCAAAATCTTCAAAACTTGGTTGTGTTTTTGGAATGATGGCAAATTATCGGTATATTGTAGTCTTTTACTCATATTTTGGCACATCGTTATATAATATATTATTTTAATTCATATGTCTTACACAAATTCTTAAATGTTTTTCTATAACAAAACAATGAATAAAGTAGTATGAAAGAACTTTCATATATATTGTAGAACAAATTTTTTTCTCATATTATTGCAGTACTAGATATTTTCCTGAATTAGACTAAAAATTCAAATATTTGTTAATTAGGAAAAACAAAAACTATGACAAAGAAATTATAAGAAAGTAAGTACAATTTGAAAAAACTAAATGGTTATCAAATGAGAGTCTAATCAATTAAACTTGATTATAAGTCTATACACATGTGTAAGAATTGATGCATAAAAGATTTTCAAGGATAATCTTTGATAAAAACTGTATAATTTGATTCACTTAGGACATTTTATAAGTTTAATGGATTAAATTATAAGTATTAGCCTATATTATAACTTAATTGATTATAATAATTCAACCATTAATCCAATAACAATATATATGTATATATATCAAACTACTCGGAAAGAATCAATGAAAATGAGTGATTACCTTAGAACAATGAAAAACATGCTGATAACTTAGAGCATACTGGCAACCCGATTCCACTTCGGTCACTGGTATCACAAGTTTTGATAGGATTAGATGAAGAGTACAACCCTATTGTAGCCACGATTCAAGGAAGAGTAGAAACAAAGTGGGCTGATCTGCATTCGAAGTTGCTAAGCTTTGAGAAATGACTTGAACTACAGAACACCAGCAAGGCAGCCTCTTTAGCAATCCTAACACTCACAATGGAAACAAGCAGCAGAACAACCCTAACACTCGACCTCCTTTTCAAAACAATGGACAAAGGGGAAATGGGCGTGGTCGAGGCAGGGGTCGATGGAGTGGTGCCAATAACAACAGACCCACTTGCCAAATCTGCTTCAAACAAGGCCACACTACGCTCACTTGTTACAAACTACTCAACAGAAACTTCACTCCTAATCAAAATATACCACAGAACAACAGAAGTCAAGCTCCAAGGTAGATGTTTGATAACCAACACTTACCACTCAATCGAGCCCTGATGGTAGCCTAAACCAATCCCTTCTTGGCCACTTCTGAGTCTGTTGCAGATCCCATATGGTATATGGATAGTGGGGCTTCCAATCACGTTACTAGTGATCCAAACAGCATGACTTACTCATCTGAATATGGAGGTACTGAAAAAGTGACAGTAGGTAATGGAAGTACTCTTCCTATTTCTCATATTGGTTCTTGTTCCTTAGTGACAAACAATGGTTTGGTTAACTTGGAAAATGTTTTATGTGTACATGAAATAGCTAAGAATCTAGTTAGTGTTTCAAAATTAGCTAAGGATAATAAGATGGTTATTGAATTTCATGATGATTGCTGTTTTGTTAAGGATATCCATACGGAAAGTGGTGCCGAATGGGGAACTCAATGAAGGACTATATAGGTTGAAGACAACGAGAGTCGCTGGCAGTCTAGTGAAATCAAATAGTTCTTGCTTGACAAAGGATGGTAAAACAATGGCTTGCTTTACTGTTACTTAAAGTTGTAGTGTCAATGTAGTTGTGTCCAAGGAAATTTTGCATAGAAGACTTGGACATCCATCTTTAAAAGTTATGAATGATATAGTTAAAAAGTGTAAACTGCCAGTGAAAGTCAATGAAGTTTTTGTTTTCTGTGAAGCATGCAAGTATGGCAAGTCTCATGCTCTTCCCTTTTCAAACTCCTCATCTCATGCATCCTCACCTTTTAATCTAATACATTCTGATTTATGGGGTCCTGCATCAGTAATGTCATTTGATGGTTATCGCTACTATGTTCACTTCCTTGATGACTTTAGTAGATTTCCTTGGATATATCCGTTAAAGTTAAAAAGTGATACCTATGCTACTTTCTCTCACTTTCTTAATATGGTGAAAACTCAGTTTGGAACCACTATAAAAGTTTTTCAATCAGATAATGGAGGAGAATTTAAAAGAATACATCAACTGTGCAATACTCTAGAAGTTAAATCAAGATTGTCTTGCCTATATACATCTGCAGAAAATGGCAAGGCCAAAAGGAAACATAGAAACATTGTTGAAATGGGTTTAACCCTACTAGCTCAAGCGTCAATGCCCTTACGTTTCTGGTGGGATGCCTTCTTGACCTCTACTTTCATCATTAATGGCCTGCCCGTACAAGTTCTAAAAGGAAAGTCACCAATGGAAGTACTTATTCATAAATAGTTGAAATTTTCTAAACTAAGAACTTTTGGATGTGCTTGCTGCCCTTACTTACGACCGTACAACAACCAAAAGTTTCAGTACAAATCAGAAAGATGTGTGTACTTAGGGCCGAGTCCGGTTCACAAAGGCCATAAGTGTCTCACTCAATCGGGAAAGATTATAATATCAAGGCATGTTGAATTTGATGAAAATTTCTTTCCTTTTGTTTCAGGTTTTACAGCTGAATCAGTGTAGCCCCAACCTACTGCTTAGACATCCCTCATCTATCCACCACTACCATGGTATGACCAATCTCCTTACTCTTTACCTTTACCAGTCAGTCCTTCAAATCCTCCATCAATAATAAACCTTCCAATCCCATCTAACAGCCCAAATCAAACCCCTTCCAGGCATATATCAAACTCCTATCTGACTGCTCTTTCCACCCCATCATCATCCAAATCAATATTTTCATCTCCTGTCCAACCACACACCTCCCATCTGCCTCAAATATCATCCTTGCTGCCCATGTTCAGTCCCTCTACCTTTTCCTCTACCAACTGCTCCAATCCATCATCTCCCGATGGCCCAAATTCCTGTACACCGTCTGCACCCCTTGGCCATTCTATGATCACTCGTGCCAAGGCTGGAATACTCAAGCCAAAAATCTGGATGAAAAAGGCCACAACTCGCGATTGCACTCTCACTAAACCTACAAGGATTAATGATGCACTGGCCACTCCGGCTTGGAACAATGCCATGGATTTGGAAGTTCAAGCTCTAGCCAAGAACCATACGTGGGATCTAGTACCAGCTCCTCCTCACAAAAAAATTGTTAGCTGTCGGTGGGTGATAACGGGCAGAAATGCACATTATTACAGCTGCAAAGATATAAAACAATGAAGGATTACGACGGTAAAAATATATAAAATTGCATCCAAAAGCATTAAGTTTAGAACATTGTGATCGCATGCGTCCATCGCATTAAAACAGCTAATTTATGTATTTTGTGCAGGAAAATGCGTTGGCGCAAGGTGAAATTGTGATCCAAGGAAATTAGCGTCCGAACACATAAAAGATTGCGACGCAAGGCTATGCGATCGTTTGCGTTCGCGAAAATCTGCTCAAGAAGGCGGCCACATAGAGCCAGCACATCAAGGCGAAAGCTTAATAAATCACGATGGGACATGAAGCTGATGACAGTCGATTCTGAATTAAGTTGACAAGCCGTTAACGACACACTTTAGCAAGTACACTCAACTTTTCGGTGATAATTATTTGGTGCATCAGACAGAGAATTAATTACATCCCATCAGTGCAATCATTTGAGAGAAAAAGCTCTTCACCCTGAAGCTCTATAAATACGGAAGGCCAACTTCGTTAAAGAAGTTCAGAGAGTTCACCATATAGAAGATAGTTAGCCTTATTCATAGTTTTCTTATACTTAGAAGGTGGAGGCGAGAGAAGAGAGAAGACGCCGAAAGATCATCTTGGTCAGCTCGAGAGAGTGCCAGGGAGCATGAAAAATAGAGAGAAGGCCGACTCTTGCGAAAGCAAGAATATCTTTTGAGTAGAGTAGAGAAAAACAGTGTAAAAGCCTTGGGAAGCAAGAAATTGCTATCAGGCTCCTTATCTTATTTCACATTGTCATTCTGTATTTCGATTTCATTTATATAATTGAACCTGCATTTCTACATCTGTTCATTCTCTTTATAATATGCATGAGTAACTAAACTTTCGAATGGGTTGAGAAGTACTTAGCTAACATGACCTAGGATCTTCATTGCATGCGATCATCTTGTCTTATGTTGCGTCCATCACACCTTTAGAGCTACTCGAGAGAGAGTCTAAAGAAAGAACCTAAGACTTGAGAGAGTTAGGTTGGAATCTAGACTTGAGAAAACAAGATTAGATCTGCATAGGTAAGAGATAGAGACTTAGAGATAAGCTTTGTTTGCTAACATGCATCGCATGCACCCTAGAAATAGGATATGGTAGTATGCGGTCGCTTTGTGTATGTGTATGTCATTCATCATCACATATACAAGAATAGAAGCTTAGACATAAGTCCTATAGACATCATCGCACACATCGCATGCGTTCTAAAACTAGAAGCTATAGCATTTGCATTGAGAAATGACTTGCTGTTGTATGTATGTAGCATGATTGCATAACATGAACACAATCTTAGGAAGTGTTAGTTAAAAATCTTCTCAACCCGTTCCCTTGCATACTCATTGTACTTTCATATTATTAACTCTTTTCTCAAATCCGCCGCATAGACTATATACTTTAAAAAACATACCAACCAACACATTGCTTTATTTGTTACCGCAAAGAGATCTGAAATCACCATCGCATACTATTTTCTTAGTCTCTGTGTTCGACCTTGGGCTTACCAAGCAACTTAGTAGGGTTTATACTTGGATCTTGTTAAGAAAACTTGCATGCACAACGCATATTCCACCATCGCATTCTACACCATTACTTTATCGCATTAACCACACATTAAGTTTTTGGCGCCGTTGCCAGGGACTACGACAGTCCTAACAGTAACTTTTTTAATCTTCTTTGCAGACTCTCCATCTTTGTGCACTTCTTCTCTTTAGGTAAGGGAAGAAGCGGGCGTCGATGAGCGAAGGACAAAAGCCCGAGCTCATTTACGACCCAGAGATTGAGAGAACTTTCCGAAGAAGAAGGAGAAACAACCACCAACGTCAACAAGAAAAAGATCTAAACATGGCGGAGCAACTAGAAAATGGAGCACCAAATGCAAATAATATCATAGAAAACCCCATCCTATTGGCGAACGACCGCAATAGGCCCATCTGGGACTATGTGTCGCCCTACCTCTATGATTTCTCATTAGGAATCATGAGGCCAACTCTTGACGGATTAAGGTTTGAAATGAAATTGGTGATGCTGCATATGATTCAAATTGTCGGACAGCTTGGTGGTAGGCATGGCGAGGATCCGCACACCCACCTCTGAAGTTTTATCGAGATTTGCAATATGTTTGTGTTCCCTAACATCTCCACTGAGGAGGTTTGATTAACATTGTTCCCATTTTCGTTGTGTGACCAGGCACGGAAATGGGATTATTCTTTCGAACCTGGGGAGATTACATCATGGGAATAAGAAGTTGAGAAGTTCATGAAGAAGTACTTCCTCCCAATGAAGAAAGCCAGAAGGAGGAAGTTGATCATCAATTTTGAAGAGGCTATTGACGAATCGCTCAGTGACGCCTGGGCGAGGTTTAAGAGGCTGGTAAGAGATTGCCCGTATAATGGCTTACCAGATTGTTTACAGATGGAAATTTTCTACCACGGATTAAACCCTGTATCGCAGATGGCTGCCAATGCGGCAGCAGCTGGAGGTCTGCTTAATAAGACATACGATGAGGCCAAGAATATACTTGATCAAATTTCTAAAAATCATGAAGACTGGAGAGAAAGCGATCAAAGATTAAGAATCAAAGACAGTGATGCAAATAATGGGGCCATCGCATCCCTTCAAAACCAAATGACTGCGATGATGAATTTGATACAAGGAATCGCAATCAGTAGCCCAGGAACGCATAGTGGGCAAGTTAACGCAATCAACCAAACGGCCGCAAGTTGTGTTACTTGCGGTGAAGGCCATCCAATGGAGAAATGCCCGAGGAACCCACAGTCAGTCTATTTCGTGAAAAATAATCTGTTTTCCAATACGTACAACCCTGGGTGGAGAAACCACCCTAACTTTGCATGGAAAAATCAACAAAAAAATTTTCAATCAGTGGCGCAAAAAGAAGGGCCACAAGGATTTTTCCCGCGAACAAACGGTCAAACGCAAAACCAAGCCAGCAGTTCGCAGGCGCTGCAAACTTCATCTTTGGAGAGTTTGCGGAAGTAATATATTGAAAAGAATGAAACAGTGCTTCAGAACCAAGCGACGTCTATCCGCTATCTGGAAATTCAAATAGGACAGATTGCGGACGAACTCAAGAATATACCGTAGGGGGCATTGCCGAGTTCAACAGAGCTCCTGTGCAACCCAGGGGGCACGGGGAAAGGGCAATGTCAAGTTGTGATGTTGCGAAGCGAAAAGACTGTGGCGGAGGAGAAGAAGGAACCGAGCTGGAATTCTCCTATTACGATGGAACATAGACCCCGTTGACTCAAGAAGAAACAGGAGAAAAGGAGGCGATGGAACCAGAGATTGCGTCCACTTCGAAGTCGAAAGAATGGGGAACCGTGAGAATACAACTGCCACCATTCCTCCAGAGACTCAAAAAGAATAAAAATGATGAGGTACAATATCAACGCTTCATGGATATGTTGAAACAGTTGTATATTAGCATTCCGTTCACTGAAGTGATCAAACAGATGCCCAAGTATACAAAGTTTCTGAAGGATATGGTGACAAAGAAGAGAAGCACTGGTAAGTTCACAACAGTGGTATTGACGCAAAGTTCAAAATCCATAATTCCACCAAAAATGCGTGACCCTGGAAGTTTCACCATACCCTGCTCTATTGGAGGGTTATACATCGGTCAAGTGCTTTGCGATCTCGGGGCCACCATTAACTTGATACCTCTTTCAATTTTCAAGCAGCTGAATGTGGGGCAGCTGGCGCCCACAATGGCGACTCTCCAATTAGCTGATAGATCCTTAGTGCATCCAGAAGGGAAGGTGAAGGATGTCTTAGTTACTATTGATAAATTTATATTACTGGCAGACTTCATCATCCTGGACTATGAAGCGGACAAGGATGTACCCATCATCCTGGGACGACCATTTTTATCCACTGGTCGTGCTCAGATTGATATGTATAAGGAAGAGATCACACTGAGCGTGAATGGGCAGAATCTCAGGTTTGATATTATCCGAGCCATGAAATATCCTAAAGAAGAAGACCTCAATGAATCTGATGATGAACCAAGTTTGAATGAAGAAGAAAAGTTTGAATATGAAAATGAAGATGAGGATGCGACCACATCCATAGTAGCCTGCAATGCGATCACAGAAAAAACAACCAAAGAAGATGAGATGATCGCATCCAAAGAAGACAAGCTGACAGCGAGTGAAGAAAGAAAAACAACAAAGCCATCCTTGGAACAACCACCAACAATAGAGCTGAAGACCCTTCCAAACCACCTGAAGTATGCATTTCTAGGGCAGAATGAAAAGCTACTTGTAATAATTTCCTCTGCACTTAATGAAGATCAAGAGAATACACTGCTGAGCATCCTGAGAAAGTATATAAAAGCAATTGGCTGGATGCTATCAGACATCAGAGAAATCAGCCCCGAATACTACATGCATAGGATTCGTCTCGAGGACAATCAGAAAGGATCAATCGAACATCAACGTAGACTCAAGCCTACGATGAAGGAGGTCATGAAGAAGAAAATAATCAAGTGGTTAGGCGCGGGAATTATCTATCCAATAGCCAACAGCAAGTGGATCAGCCCCGTGCAATGCGTGCCAAAGAAAGGAGGGGTGATGGTAGTCCCTAATGCAAATAATGAACTGATACCAATGAGAACCGTCACTGGATGGCGGATTTGCATGGACTACTGCAAACTAAATGTGGCGACAAAGAATGATCATTTCCCTTTGCCTTTTATCGGCCAGATGCTAGACCACCTAGCTGGAAATGCTTTCTACTGCTTCCTGGATGGATATGCTGGCTATAACCAAATCATGATTGCTCCTAAAGATCAAGAGAAAACCACATTCATCTGTCCGTATGGAAGATTTGCGTTTCGACGTATGCTGTTCGGCCTATGCAACGTGCCGAGCACTTTCTAAAGGTGTATGATGGCTATCTTTTCCTAGTATCTTGAAGATTATGTGAAAATTTTCATGGACGACTTCTCGGTGTATGGGCAAACATACGAAGTCTGTCTCAACAACCTGGAAAAGATACTGAAAAGATATGAAGAGACGAACCTCGTGCTAAACTGGGAGAAATTCCATTTCATGGTAAAGGAAGGTATTGTGCTTAGGCACAGAGTCTCCAAGGATGGGCTGGAGGTGGACAAGGCAAAGATTGAGGCGATTGAAAAGCTTCCACCTCCAGCAAATGTGAAGGCTGTCAGAAGCTTTTTAGAACATGCTGGCTTTTATAGACGTTTTGTGAAAGACTTTTCAAAGATTGCACGACCACTGAGTGCGTTACTGGAGGCAAAAAGAAAGTTTGACTTTGATGACCAATGCCTCAACGCATTCAAAATATTGAAGAACGCATTAACAACCGCACCTGTGTTGATCACACCGGACTGGACACAACCCTTTGAATTGATGTGTGATTCAAGCGGTTATGCGATGGGAGCAGTGCTGGCGTAAAAGAAGAAAATAATGCTACACCCCATCGCATATGCGAGTAAAACCTTGAATCTTGCTCAAACAAATTACACTATCACAGAAAAAGAATTGCTTGCGGTGATATTTGCGTTGGAAAAAATCAGAGCTTATTTGCTGGGAACTAAAGTAATCATTTACACTGACCATTCAACGATAAAATATTTGATGACAAAGAAAGATGCGATGCCAAGATTGATTAGATGGGTTCTCAAGAATCAATATAGAGATCATTGATCGCAAGGGGATGGAGAACCAGGTTGCAGACCATTTATCTAGATTAGAAAATCCAGAAGTTGATCACAACCAGTCAGAGGTGAACGTTACCTTCTCAGACAAGCAACTATTTAAAATTGAAGAATCACCATGGTATACAGACGTGGTCAATTTTCTGGTTTGCGAACAAGTCACTGAGGATTACACAACCCACCAGAAGAGGCGGCTCAGACATGAATGCATTTCATATTATTGGAACAAGCCAAATCTTTATAAAATGGGATCAGACCAGATTTTGCGCCTATGCGTACCAGACGCTGCTCACCAACGCATATTATCACAATGCCATGACTCGCCATATGGAGGACACTTTAGAGACCAACGCACAGCAGCAAAAGTGTTACAAAGTGGGTATTTTTGGCCAACATTATTGTCACACCCCGTCCAAGACTACTCTCTGAGCCTAGGAAAGGACATGACTGCAACAATTATCAACCCTTTTGTTGACATTTACTGCCTAATAACTCTTGCGAAAATAACTCTGATACCAATGAACAAATTCAACAACCAACTGATTAAGTCAAGGAAGCAAATAATAATTGATTAAGTAGGCCCATTTTATTACAACAATGTAACGTTTATACAACTCCAAGACTTAACTATAAAGTTTACAACAACAACTATAAAACCTTCTAGAAGTGTAACTGTGGCATGTGACAGACCTTGACCTTAGCAACACCCTGGAACTTCTCACCTTTCGCTACCTTGGGGGGGGAAGAGACAGACATAAAACATGAAAAACGTGAGTTATAAAGCTCAGTGAGTGGCAACTTTAAATAAACACAAGTTTGGTTTTAGAAATTCATTTTTGGGAATACAATTCCACGATCAACAACAATCACATAGTGTAATCACCCCAACCTGTCAGCTAGACAACCCTATCATGATCATGTATCTTCCCCGATTATTCTCCGTGAATAACCCGCGATGACCAAGTTTGGACACAATCTTATAGTCTGCTGAGTATATTATTAGTTCCTATTAGTCATGCTTGAGTATATTGACAATTCCAGTCAGGTACCTTGACATTTCCAGCCAAACATCCACAAGGCATGCTAACATTATCCTGAGTACAAATCTCATTCCGACACCATGACATACCATTATGACAACAATACGACAACAATCAATTTAGGCAAAACACATTTCCCGATCATGCTAATATTTCAAACATAAGCTATATATATATTCACATATATACATAGAAATTAATCATACAAACAATAGAATAACCACTCACCTTGGTTGGTTAGGAACTTTCCTTTCCCAAGTTCCTTAAGTTTCCTTGGTTCCCTTTTGAACCCTAATTTCCAGATTCAATTATCAGCTTAGATTACTCATAGTTCCAGAACTTATTCTAAGATGCTTCCTTTTGAAAACATGTTCTAAAACGTCTCAGTTGATAATTATCAGCTTAGAATAATTTAGATTCTTAATTAATAAGATTCTCTTTAAGATCACTTATACATCAGTTCTAGTAGTCCATTTTTGTTAATCTAGTAGTTGAACAAACATACATCATGCATAAGATTTTGATATGCATGAGATGATTTTCAAACGTAATCTTAACAAAAGATCTAAATATTTATTCATTTATGACAATTTAGAAGTTTAATTGATACTATTACAATTCTTAGCTGATCGTTTTAGAATGAAATTTGAAGAAGAATGGTAATTAAATTTGATACACTCACACGAACGTTTAGGGGCCAGTTGGGCTCTCAACTTTTCATGGATGGTAGCCCACTTAATGTTTGGGTCTCATTATTATAACTCATGCTCAACTACAATAAAACTGTTTGAAAACCCTCATTACATACTAAAATAATTTGTACCCGAAACACAAACTAATAATCTCGAATAATCTATCAGGGTTTAATTATATTTAATGCTGAATTTTGTTTAAAAGTATTTATTCTGTTGTAAGGAAATTCGTTTCTTTTCTCTTTTTAGAGAAAATTTGTTAATAGTCCACTCCACTTGGATTCCAGTATTCTTGTTGAGCCAATGAATCCCATGTGGTTAAGTTTAGGATTTATACCTAGATTACTTCCCCTTGTCATTGACTTTCATTTCAATTTACTCATTAAACTGACGATAATAATGAGTTTTACATTTCTATAAAAGGGAAACACCATGTTTTTTTTTCCTTACCACAACATATACAAAGTAAATTGGCTTTTGATGTCTCTCTCATTCTTTGTTTTTTTTTAGCTTAATCGATCTGTTTAATATTTAAGTAAATAATAATTGAGGTTGTTCCTTATCTAACTATGGTGTTAATTGGTCGTATTGGAAATGGAACAAGTACAACTGGAAATAGTATTCTTGGAAAAAAAGTGTTCACGTCAAGAAAAAGAACATCCGACATTACAAAAACTTCCACCTTGGAGAGATGTGTTGGGAATGATGGGCAAGTAATTAATGTCACCGACACTCCTAGTAAGAAATTGCTAATTAAGGCTTTCTTTGATAGCTATTATTTAGGTTCCTTTTAATAACTACTTAAACTGGATTTGACAATTATTTGATTTTTAATTTTAAATTTTTGAAAATTATGTTTTTTTTTTAATAAATTTCTTATCATAGTTTTCCTATTTTTAAGTAAAGTAGTTGAATTTGTAGCCAAATTCTAAAATTAAAACAAGTTTTTAAATTTATTTTATTTTATTTTTTAATATATTGGTAGAAAGGAGATAACATAGCAAAGAAATCTGATAGGCCTCTGATGACGAAAATTAGAGGGACGCAATTACACGATGAATGTCTTAAGGCTATGCATTGATACTCATGCATCGGTGGTCATGCGTTGGAATGAAACTATGCATTAACGAATGTATTCGATGACCATGCGTTCCTGTCACAAGTTTTCTTGCGCTCACGCCAAGTATAACGCGAACGCAAGTTTCTCAAGTGATCCGAGGTCGAACTCAGGGACTTGTAACTAAATGCTATGCGGTAATGTGTTTGGGGCGGTTGAATAAAAGAATGATGGAGGGTATAAGCTATAAACTACTCCTACTCCTATCTAACAAACAAAACATTGGAAGTATGAATGAGAGGTAGAGACATGGCAACTGTTGACGCGTAGTAAAATGCATGGAAAATAGATAAAATGTGAGATGTCTTCATCGCAACCCTAAGCTTGACCGCAAAGGCAACCTTAGCCAATGCAAGCTATGCGATCATGCTACACACACTTGTGCCTAATTCTAGGATGCATGCGATGTATATGCGATAGTGCCGAGAAGCCTATGCCTAAACCTCCATAACCCGCTCACGTGCTCTTGCCGCATGAGCGTGATAGCCGCATACCACCATATCCTACTTCTGGACGCATGCAATATCCTATTCGTAGGGTGCATACGCTGTGTAATAGCAAACAGAGCTTATCTCTAAGTTCCTCATTCTTGCTTATGCATTCCAATCCGCTCTCTCGAGTCTTAGATTTGGTTTTTAGACTACTCTCTCAAGTATGCCTAAATGATGAATGATGCGCTCATAAGAAAAGGTAACCGCATAAACTTGGCTGACGTAAAATTATTCCTATCTTTAGTGAATACTTGCTTACATTACTTAATGTGACCAACCACTTACCCTCCTGGGCAGTTAGTTATTGCTGACTTTACTCATAGACAAGCATTGCGTCCACCTATAGACAGGCGTTGCTACAGCTTTACACTAAGCAAATAAGGTTTTCTCATACACTCACACAATGCACACCTTCCGGTGGTTTGCTACATGCTTCATATCTCTAATCCGAATGACTAAGTATGCGATACTCTAATAGTCACACTAAGTGATGCAATGAAGATTAAGGATACTAAGTAATGAAGATGGAGATGGAATCGAAGGAAATATAAAAATGCATTAAACACACAATGTATTAATTTCTTAATAAAAAATGTAATACAATACAATATAAGAAAAGAAGAGAAAATGAAATGACCAGCTGGAAGCAATGTTTTGCTTCCAGTGGATGTGTGTCAAGGCTGCCGGTGGTTCCATGGAAGGGTGGTGGAGTTGACTCTCTCGAGATCTAACTCCGGCGAAGGCTCCAGTCATCACCCGGAATGGATGAAGAAGATGAAGCACTCTCAAGCTTTCTTTTAATGCTTTGGTTTGGATAACAAGGATCCACTCGAAGGTAGGAAACCTTGGATGATCTGAAGTTATGCTCAGCGACTTCTATTTATAGAGCTTGATCGTTGACAGCATTAATGGACCTACTCTAATTTTGACATTCGCGACGTGAGGGTCCTATTCTGAATCTCTGCTGTTAACAACGTGGTAGGTGAAATGTCAACATCATCTTTTGATTTTCCCGAGAGATGTGTTGATGCTTCCATTCCACCAACTTTGCGTTCATCCCTCTATTATGGTTATCATCGTGTAGCCACAATCTTGAAATGACTGCATTCGCTTGATTACCGCAACTTCTACACGATGACCGCAATCGCTTGATGATCGCAACTTCTATGCGATGGACGCATGCGGTTGATTACCGCAACACCCATGCATTGAACGTATGTCACACCCCGCCCCAGACCACCCTCTTAGCCTAGGAAAAGGCGTGACTGTAGCAGTTATCAATCCTTTGGTTGACATTTACTACATAAAACTCTTGCAGAAATAACTCTAATACCAACGTACAAATTGAACAATCAACTGATTAAGTAGGCCCATTTTATTTTACAACAATGTAACGTTTATACAACTCCAAGACTTAACTATAAAGCTTACGAAAAAAACTGTAAAACCTTCCAGAAGTGTAACTGTGGCACGTGGCAGACCTTGACCTTAGCAGCACCCTAGAACTCTTCAACTTTCCGCTACCTGGGAAGAAAAAGAAAAACATTTGGAAAGCATGAGCTATAAAGCCTAGTGAGTGACCAGAAAACTGATTTTTATCAAAAAAATACCCCACACTTGGGTACTTTTGCTCAGATACCTTCTCAACTGTGTTCTTCAGTATCGAGCTACTCAGATACCTTCTCAAATGTCCTTCGGTATCGAGTTTCAAGTAAAACTAATCATACAATGACTTTCTTTAATAAAACTTAGAAAACATGTCTTTATCTGAAAGATCTTTCTTTAGCACATGGTTTCTTAAAACATTTTAAATATTTTAGTCATTCACCTTGATCGTTTAGGAACCCTTCTCTCTAGAAGTTCCTTGGTCACCTTGGGCTCCTTTTTGAACCCTAAAATCCAGATTCAAATTAAAGCTCAGATTACTCATAGTTATAGGCTTTATCTAGAGATACTTTCTTCTACACATATTCTCTACAATGTCTCAGGAATATTACTCTAAAATATTAACTCAGAAATCCTTGTGGTTTGGCCGAAATCTTCAAAATATCAATACTGGCCCAGCTTACCCGACAGCCTAACCCTTCTGTCTTTTTCTCAGCTTCCAGCCCGATTCCTTGGAGCTTATTCTTCAGCATCCCCACAATGAAAACTAGACTATTTTAGCTTTCAGATGGCTTTAGAATCACATCAAACACATAAGTATTCTGGGAGAACTCCTCGTTCCAAGTTGATACTACTTCCTGTCTTTTCTTCCTGACAGCATCTTCGCTCTTGGAACTTCTTGACCAACGCATGGTCTTGCTACCAACGCATGGTCTCCTCCCAATACACTATTCTTTATGTCTTTTGAAGAGAATTTGAGTTTTCATCTAAAGTTCTTGGCTCTATTTATAGGCGTCTAAGATTGCTCCATGGCTGACACCTCCTACTTGGCCGCATGACCAAGTGTCTCTTCCTTACACCATCAACGCAATCTTGCATCAGCGCAACCCAAGGTGTCTTCTTCTCCTTTCACCAACGCATAGCCCTCATCCTTTACATGTCTTCTTATGCATCCACCTAATTTGCTTAAGGTTTAAGGCTTCCTCCCAAGAAGACACATGGTTTGTTGACGTTTTCGATATGATCTTATCCTTTATATGCGTCCACCTCTTGGATGTTCAATGCATAGTCCATACTCAATGCATAGCCTATAATCAACACATAGCAAGCTAATTCACTACCATCGCAATCCAACTTAGCTATCACAAGAGCTAGCCATCACCAACGCATAGTGTGGCCACTCATCCTCGATGCATGGCTCACTAGGTACCATCGCAAGGCTTGCTTGGCATGGGCGCATGGTGCTTGGCATAGGCGCTGGCCACCGATGCATGGTCGTGCTGCATAGGCGATGGTCGCTCGACGCATTGGCTTGCTCGGCCGCATGGGCGCATGGCAAGGCGTTCGACGCATTGCAGGGGTGTTCGTTGCACAGCCGCTCGACAGGGTGCTTCGATGCATGGATGTGCGCTTGGCATGGCCACTCGACGCATGGGCGTTGCCATCGACGCATTTTACGCTCGGCCGCTCAACACATAGGCGCTTCCATCGACGCATCGCTTGGCACGACAGCTTGGCCTATTTTGATGCATGGCTGGGCAGTTTGGCCAAGGCTGCTCACGCATGGCTGGGCATTTGGCAGCGCTTGGCCTGCTCGACGCAAGGGCTGTGCGCTGTGCATGAGCGCTTGATGCATGCCACATGCCTTACCCGCGTCCTCTCCCACCCTTGTGCCATCCAACCTTTTAGCGCATCACTTCCATTTTCCTTCCTTCGTCAACGCATCCAACACATCCAATGCATCCATCATCCAACACATCCAACGCATCCATCATCCAATGCATCCATCCAGCCTAATGCGTTGGTCTAACCTCTAAAGTATGTGTCACTCCCACTTCAACTTCTACCTTGGCCTAAATATCTCCAAGATCTTATGGCCAATGCATGACAATGTCTAGTCCAACACTTAGTCAATTTTTCATCAATTAAAACATAACTCAAACTACTCAAGGAAAATCTATTCAACACCTAGAAATTTTCTTCCCTATAGGATTTAACTTTTACTTAGTTAATTTCCTTAACCACCTACTTAAGTAGAAAAAATGAAAATCCAGGTTTCACAACGTATGCGTTCGCATTTGCGATGGAGAATTTCTCCGCTTGCGGTCATCTATACGATAGCCCGGCTTCCACGTCTACGTTCGATTCCTACGTTAGCTACAGAAATAGACAATTGAACGCATAATAACGCTAGTGGGTTAGCCGAGATTCTTAATGCTGAATGACGCAAACTCATTTTCTCATGAATTTCTAACATAATTGCCGCTATTCTGCTTAATAGCCCTCATAATTCTAAATAAAAGGCCTGAGATGACGTGCAGAGCCTCCAATTATGTTGCAATAGCAAAAAAAGAAAAAATAGACGAGATAAGGGGAAGACAACGATTGAATCGGTTAAGGACTACTTTCAATTCTGTTGGGAGAAGTTGAGGTTTAAAAAGAAGAAAGAAACCAAAGGAGAGGGTAATAAAGTTTGAATATCTGGAGTGAGAAAGGGCTTGAGAGTGGGAGTTCGGATGTCTCTATCGTGTAGAATCTGTCGTAGTGTGCCACTCATCGTCTACCTCTTCTACTAAACAATCGAGTAGCAGAGCCCAACGATCGTATAACATTTGGTAGTCGATCGTATATTATTCGGTACTTTCTTGTAAGCGATCATGTAGTATCTTGTAAGCGATGACAGGGTGTTTTGTAAGCGATCGTCTAGTATTATTGTCGCATTGAGAGATTGCCAACCATAGAGGAGAATTTGACGTCGTTAGCGAAGGGCATTGAGAGATTGGGATTGCAGGCAGAGAAATATCAATAAATGCTCATTTCTTATGTTACGGAAATGGCCAAGGGAAAGACAAAGGTGACGGAAGAGGCAGAAGGATCAAACACCCAAAATGTGTGTGGAACAAATAGCTCAGTGAAAAGCAGCTGGTGAAGATGTGATTTGCGACTGAAGTAAATTGAAGAAAGCAGAAATGTCGGTGTTCAGCAGAAATGATTCAGATGCGCGGTTATTCAGAGCAGACCGCTATTTTCAAATTTATAAGTTGACTGAATCTGAGAAGATGCCGTGGCGGTTATAAGTTTTGAGGGTGCCACATTAGACTGGTACCAGTCGAAGAAAGGCAGAGAGTCATTTAAAGATTGGGAAGACTTAAAGAAAAAGATGTTAGTGCGATTCTGATCTTTAAGAGAGGGATTGATCTATGGGAAATTCTTGGCTATTAAACAAGAAACAAGTATGAAGGCATGTCGAAATTTGTTTGATAAGTTAGTAGCGTCGTTGCCTCATCTGCCGAATGAACGTTTAGAGGAGACATTCATGAACGGTTTGGCGTCGTGGATAAAGGCTGAAGTTGAGTGCTGCGATCCCACTGGGTTAGCGTAAATGATGTCGTTTGCACAACATGTTGAAGATAGATAAAATACGCAGGTCGAAGCGGGACGAGCGCGAACATACAGAGGTAAGATCCAAAATTCGAACTCTTCGAAATTCAATATAGAAAATGTGAGAAAGACAGTAGGCAGAAGTGAAACGAAAGAGGGAGGGAAGACAGAAGAGTCATTTCGATGAGAACCATCACGTTGCAAGGAACATCAAATAATGATAACCAGAGAGAAATTCCGGCGAGAAGATTAACAAATGCTGAATTTCAGTCGAAGAGAGAAAAAGTATTTTGTTTCCGGTGTGACGAAAAGTATATTGTTGGGCATCGGTGCAAAGGGCGAGAGTTGAGAGAACTGAGATTAATTGTAGTGCAGGCGTCCGGTGAGGAATGGTTGTATGAAGACGATGAAGTAAGGGAAGAGCCGTTAGAATTGAATATGTTGACATTGAGTGAGGAAATATCGCCTATTGCTGAACTTTCTGTGAACTTCGTTAGGGGATTGACGAAACCTCGAACAATGAAGATCACAGGGGAAATCAAAGGAGAATCAGTGGTGATATTGGTAGATTTTGGAGCCATGAATAACTTCATATTAGAGAGTCTAGCAAATCGTCTGCAGTTGAACGTCACAGAACGACCAATTATGAAGTAGTTTTGGGATCAAGAACCGTAGTGCAAGGTAAGAGAGTAAGCAAAAATGTGGAAATGAGGCTGGGTGATTGGAGAGTGTGTGATAGTTTCCTGCCGTTGGAGCTAGGGAATGTTGATGTGATTTTAGTGATGCAATGGCTACACTCTTTGGGAAAAATAGAGGTAGATTGGCGGAACCTAACAATGGCATTTGTTCATGAGGGTCGGAAGATTACTCTGCAAGGGAATCCAAATATGGCAAAGGCCGGGGTTAGTATGAAATGTACAATGAAAACATAGGATGCTGCCCTGCGAGTACTTAAGGAGCATTTGAGGGTGGCTCAAGAGAGAATGAAGAAGACTGTAAAAAAGGTGGTTGGACAGCCAAAACTTCACCTTGAGGACAAGGTAAAGGTCGAGGGGGGAGGTAATGATAGGCCTACAATTATGTTGCAATATAAAAAAGGAAAAAAATAGAGGAGATAAGGGGAAGATAGGAGTTGAATTGGTTAAGGACTACTTTTGATTCTGTTGAGAGAAGTTGAGGTTTAAAAAGAAGAAAAAACCCAAAGGAGAGGGTAGTAAAGTTTGAATATCTGAAGTGAGGAAGGAGAGCTCTCGAGAGTGGGAGTTCGGAAGTCTCTATCATATAGAATCTGTCGTAGTGTGCCACTCATTGTCTACCTCTTCTACTAAGCGATCGAGTAGCAGAGCCCAATGATCGTGTAGCATTTGATAGGTGATCGTATAGTATTTAGTAAGCGATCGTATAATTTCTTGTAAGCGATCGTGTAGTACCTTGTAAGCGATGGCGGGGTGTTTTGTAAGCGATCGTCTAATATTACTCAGTGATCGTGTAGAAACTGTAAACGATCATATAGAGTTTGAAAATGATCGTTTAGAATTTGATAAGCGATCGACTAGTCTTTGTTTGACTCATATCGTTTAATGAAGAATTCATTTATCATTTAGTTGCTAGTCTGGGAGATTGTGGCAACTCGTTACGATAATAAAGTCTTTTAAAGACCAGCGTTCTAACAAAATCTAACATCTTAATTTTCATAAGCAAAAAAAAAAAAAAAAAAAAAAAAAAAAAACAATCAAATAGTCCTGAAAGTGGCCTTAGTTTTTATTTTTATTTATTTTTTTGTTTTTTAGTATTAAGCTTATAAGCACTACTTGCATCTATTGTTTTCTATGTTTTGTTGTATTCATTTTAGAAATATTTTCAAAATCAAAGCCATTGAAGGAGAAAAAAAAATACTAGTTTTGAAAATTTTGTTTTTGCTTTTAAAAATTAATTTGCTAAGAATTTTACTATTTACCTAGGAAATATAAAAATCACGGGTAAGAAATCAAGAGATAACAAGCATAATTCTAAAGAAACAAAATGGTTATCATACAAAAACTAGGAGAAAACAAACACAGTTTAAAAAATAGAATGATTACCAAACAAGATTTTAATTTTTGTTTATTGGTTTTTGAGAATTAAGCTTATAAAGACTATCACTATTCATGATTTTCTTGTTTTATTTTCTACTTATTAGGAGTGTTTTCAAAATCAAGCAAAGTTTTGAAAGAAAAGAAAATAGTTTTTCAAAACTTGGTTGTGTTTTTGGAATGATGGAAAATTATGAGTATATTGTAGTATATACTTCTTTCACTCATATTTTGACACATCACTAAATAATATATTATTTTAATTCATATGTCTCACACAAATTCTAAATGTTTTTCTATACAAAACCATGAATAAAGTATAGTATGAAAGAACTTTCATATATATCGTAGAACAATTTTTTTTCTCATATTATTGCAATACTAGATATTTTCCTGAATTAGACTAAGAATTCAAATATTTGTTAGTTAGGAAAAATGAAAACTATGAAAAATAAGTTATAAGAAAATACGTATAATTTGCAAAAACTAAATGGTTATCAAATGAGAGTCTAATCAATTAAACTTGATTATAAGTCTATACACATGTGTAAGAATTGATGCATAAAAGATTTTCAAGAATAATCTTGATAAAATGGTATAAATTGATTCACTTAGGACATTTTATAAGTTTAATGGATTAAATTATAAGTATTAGCGTATATTATAACTTAATTGATTATAATAATTCAACCATTAATCCAATAACAAGAAATCTATATATATATATATATCAATCTAATTTGAAGTTGATCTCTCATCGTGCAACAAATTATGAAAGTATATAGGAATATTCGATTTATCCAGTGGAACAAGATCCATCGCAAGAGAAATAATGAAGTACAAGGAAAGTAAGTGAAGGAATTCATGTAGCTATTTTAGTTTTTTCAATTAGAAACCGATTCACTCAAGAAAAAGAAGCCATCACTAAAACCCTACAAAATACATTTGAAACCAAAATTGTGGATTACACCATTGTAATCTTAACCGGAGGTGACGAGTTCGACAAAGACGACGACATAGAAGATTATTTGAGCCATGAATGTCCTGTGGCTCTGAAGGACATTCTAGCTGCCTGCAAGAACATGTGTGATTTTTTACAACAAAACTAAGAGTGAAGCAAAGAAGGATGAACAAGTGAATGAGCTTTTGGATTTAGTGAAGGAAATTATTGACCAAAATGGAGGACAGCCCTATAAACCTCCTTTGGTTTCTAATAAAAAGCTTGAGAAGGAATTTGATGAAGTAAAAAAAAAAGCTTGAACAGTCTTGCACACAAGACTTTTATTCAGACCTCAAGCTTGAAGAACACTTAATGAGGTAGACCCCACATCCTTAATTTGTCACATCTTGTATCAATAAGGTCAATTTCCATCAAATTAGACTATAGATAAATATTTTTGCTGGTTCACTCAAGGAGCAATCTAAAAGTCTTTGTAAATTCACCAATTGCAGTAATATAGTGTTTTAGACAAATTTAAATTTGATTTACTACAAAAATTCATGGTTGAATAAGTTCGTTAAAATTGAACTCTCAAATTTTTACAAAAATGTAGATTTAATATTGTTTTTCTTTGAAATTTAATTTTCAATTTGTATCATATATATGTTTTTGTAATTTATTGAAACTAAAGCATGGAGAGAGTACTTTAAACGAGTTTTCAAATGAAACTTATTATAGGGTAAAAATTGTAATGTTTTTTCAAGGTAAAAATTACTTCCCCTATTTATTTAATGATTTATTTTTTTCAAAAATATATGTATATGGAACTATTGTATTGAGTTGAAAATAAATAACATAGTCATTCTTTTTTATAATATGCGGGATGTGGAGATCAAATCTCTGACTTCAAAATTAATTGTACAATACTTGATGTCAGTTGAACTATACTCATTTTGACATATAAAGTACAATTAAAAATAAGATGATTTAAACTACATATCTCTCGTTTCCAGTACACTCGTAGGGCAAATGTGTGATGCTTGGTTTGGCACATAGTCATTTTGTTTCTTATAACTTTAATTTGTAAATTGTATTTTCTTAAATTTGAACTTGTCAAATATCAACCGAAAAATATACCATCGTGAATTATTTAATTTGTTGATAGGTTTATTAATTTTGTAATTATTTAGGTCCCATTGGTAACTATTTAATTTTTTGTTTTTTTTTTTGAAAATTAAGTCTATTTCATATACATTTCTTACAATGATTTGCATCTTTATTAAGTATAATGGTTGAATTCTTAGTCAAATTTCAAAAACAAAAACAACTTTTTTTGTTCTCAAAATGTGACTTTGTTTTTTAAACTATTGATGAAAAGTAGACAATAATAGAAGAAATTTGGAGGTGAAAGTAGTGTCTATAAACTTAATTTTTAAAAATGAAAACAAAAAACAAAATAGTTACCAAACGAGACTTTTGTTAATAATATTCTTTAATTTTGTAATTTTTGTTTCAATTTCTTTTCAAAATCTTTGTATGATAAGTTTTTTTCTTTAAAAAAACATTAACTTTAAGAAAATAAACTAAATTCAATTTAAGACTCTAATTTTGACATAAAATTAGTATGTGCTCAAGGTAAACAACACATATCAACAACAATTGAAAGAAGAAAGAGAAGCGCGACGTCGAGTAGAAGAGAGAACACAACAGAAACAATATAATAATGAAACTCAAAAATTCAATGAATTGCTACATATTTCACTTGGAAGGCCAGGGCCCGTCGTGGTTTTGGAAAATTCTGAACATTTTAATCTAATTCAACGCATAATTAGAAGTCTAAGATGTCTAATTAGATTGTCATCCCAAATACGTTATAATTAATATGATTGTATGTATGCATTATATGTGTAATTTAAATGTAATTAAACATTGAATAAGGCATTTACCACCTATGATGTGTCTGTGTGTATCGTAATGTTTAATAATTGTATTTCAAATAATTATCATGGGACTCAATTTGAATCATGAGTGAGTTATGAACTCTTGCGCATAAGGTTCATCCTTTAATTTGTATGGGTGAGAGTGACCTTAGTTTTTGACTCGATAAGCCTACCATCTTGGGGACGATATCGAGTGGGAAGCTAGTAACATAAGTCACAAGACGAAATTTACTTCTTCCTTGTTTTAGGGTAAGTAGATAGGTTGTTGTCTTAAGTGCTAACTTTGGGACTTGAACAATGAGCTCTCACCATCTCACTAGTCTAAGGAAGATTTTGTTTATGGTTGGATCATAAATAGATTGTTCGGATCAGTGGTACTTAAGAAGCAAGAAGTAACTACAAGGGTAGAATCGTAATTTGAACCAATTGTAGTAATCGTAATTTGAACCAATTGTAGTAACGAACAACCTGTGAAATATTGACTTATAAGAAATGGTTAAAAAATCAATGGACATATAAATAGTGTACAGTTCATAAGAGTGTAACAATGCGTTGATGAAGGAATGCACACGTTGGTAGCAAGACCTTGCATTGGTCTAGAGGTTCCAAGAGGAGGAGATGCTGACAGACAATGAGGTCTGGAAGTAGCATCAACTTGGGACGAGAAGTTCTCCTGGATTACTCGTGCGTTTGGAGTAATTCCAAAGTCAATGAAAAGCTGAGGGAGTCAAGTTTTCAGGATAGGTTGGAGAGTCACGAAAAGACAGAATGGTTGAGCTCTCGGGTAAGCTTGGGCCAGTCTTGATGATATGAGGATTCCTACCAAACTACGAGGAGTTATAAACTAATATTTTAAGGTAAACTTCCTGAGACAATTTAAAACATGTTTACAAAAGGAAGTATCTTAAAATAAGGTATGGAACTATGTGTAATCTAAACTTGTAATTGAATATGGAATTTAGGGTTAAAAAGGAAAACCGAGGAAACCTAAGGAACTTCGAAGAGGAAAGTTCCTACCCAACCAAGGTGAATGATTATGCTATTGCTTGTATGGTTGATTCTTATGTATATATGTGATTATATATATATATATAAGTTATATTTGAAATGTTGGCATGATCGAAAAATGTGTCTTGTCTGGATTTGATTGTTGTTATGTTGTGGTCATAATGTGTTTGTCATTGTGTTGGAACCGGATTTGTACTCAGGAGCATGTCTTGTGAACGCTTGGCTGAGATTGTCAAGGTACCTGATTGGAATTGTCAAAGTACTTAAGCATGTCTAGCAAGAATTATCGATATATTCAGCGGACTATAAAATTGTGTCCATGTTAGTCATCATGGGTTATTCGCGAAGAATACCCAAAGAAGATACATGATCATGCCAGGGTTGTCCAGCTGACAGGTTGGGGAGGTTACATTTTGTTATGTGATTATTGTTGATTGTAGAATTGTTTTTCCAAAAATGAATTTCTGAAATCAAACTTATGTTCGTATAAAGTTTCCACTCACTGAGCTTTGTAGGTCACATTTTCCATGTTTTATTTCTTCCCCTCCCCCCAGGTAGCGGAGGTTGAGGAGTTCTAGGGTGTTGTTAAGGTCAAGGTCTGACACAAGCCACAGTCACACTTTTGGCATTTAGAGTTGTTGATGTAAACTTTGTAGTTAAGCTTGAGAATTGTATAAATGCTGTGCTGTTGGTAATAAAATGAGCTAGTCAAATAATTGTTGATTACATCTTTGGCTTAACATTTACTGAGGGTAGTAAGGTAGAGATGGACGGTAGGTATCATAAAAGGGTGGTATCTGCGGTTCCTCACGCCTCTCCTCTGGCTCAAGAGGCGGACTCGGGGTGGGGTGTGACATTAGTTGTGGGATTGAGTGTTGCATGCATAGACATTTTTTATTGCTTGTAGATAAGATTGGGCTTCCAATATTCTCTTCTACTCATTGATTCCTATATTAGTTTTCTATTAAAGGTGCATTTTGATTGCCTTTATAGAGGGATTACAACTGTGTCAAGTCGCTTTCACTTGAAAGTTGTAAAAGTTGGGGGAAAGTTATCTGCATTCTTCTATTTTAAATTTTAGCATATACTTGATTTGTTGATAATCTTCTTTATCTTTATTATATTTTCTCAAATCTCTTCCATATTCCTTCGTTTTGCATCGAAAGGTAATTGTTCCTCCTGAAGCTGGATATGGTCAAAAGAGACTGAATGAAATCCAGTAAATCCATAACTTTAAGATGCAAATATTTTTTTAAGTTTGGAGTATGATATTTTTCCTTTGCAAAAAATAAACCAATCATGTACATTTTTCCTTGTGCATGATTTTTTGTCATTTTTGTATCTTAACACTTATTTCTATATTTTGAAATTTGATGTTATCACTTTCTATTTTGTAGGTTGACTTGCTTAAACATGACTTTCCTGACCCTTAGTTCTTGATCTTTAGACTTGAAAGCTCAATGTATAGATTAAATAATGTACTTTGTTGAGAGGTTACTTATTAAACAATTTGATACTTTTGTGTTTATTAAAAGTTGAGTTGTATATACAAAAGCAATAGTTGAGATTTTATTTTGTACATGTACATGTGAAAGAGAAATATTGTTGCAATTTAAACATATTGAATTTTTAGAAAATGAGAATATCAATTGGGGCATTTAATTTGGGAAAAAAAAGCATACACTTGACAAATGAAAAATGTCAAGAGTTATCATATATGATACATAATCAATGTCAAGAATCAATAAACTTGACATATCACCAATGTCAAGTGTATTATCTTTCTTGACACGAAAATTATATCAAGAAATATTTGTCTTGACGTTTTTTTGTAATCGAATTTTCAAATTATACTTGACAGTCGAATACTCGATGTTTTTATAAGCGTCAGGTACATCCTTTACTTGACATTGGAAAAACGTTACGTAATCCAATTTCTGTAGTAGTGATTCTTTAAAATTGAGGAACTAAACTGGCTAATTTGAAACATGAAGACCAAATGCACCTATTCTTTAAATCTTAGAGACCAAAAATATATTTTCCCCTTCCTAAATGTTTAAATTTGTGTCTAATAAGTTTATTCCATATTTAATTAAAACATGAACGTTCACAATATATTAATTTATATCCTCCATTACGATAAAACATGTGTGAGACTTAAGTAAACTCTAACTTTTATAAGTGAATAATTTAGATTCTTAATTAATAGGATTCTATTTAAGATCTCTTATGCATCAATTCTAGTAGTCCATTTTTGTTAATGTAGCAGTTGAACAAACATACACCATGCATAAGATTTTGATATGCATGAGATGATTTTCAAACGTAATCTTAACAAAAGATCTAAATATTTATTCATTTATGACAATTAAGGAGTTTAATTGATACAATTACAATTCTTAGCTGGTAGTTTTAGAACGAAATTTGAAGAAGAATGGTAATTAAATTTGATATACTCACACAAACGTTTAGGGACCAGTTGGGTTCTCAACATTTCTTGGATGGTAGCCAGCTTAATGTTTGGGTCTCATTATTATAACTCATGCTCAGCTACAATAAAACTGTTTGAAAACCCTCATTACATACTAAAATAATTTGTACGCCAAACACAAACTATTATAATCTCAAACAATCTGTCAGAGTTTAAATATATTTAATGCTGAATTTTGTTTAAAAGTGTTTATTCTGTTGTAAGGAAATTCGTTTCTTTTCTCTTTTTAGAGGAAATTCGTTAATAGTCCACTCCACTTGGATTCCAGTGTTCTTGCTGAGCCAATGAATCTCAGGTGGTTAAGTTTAGGATTTATACTTAGATTACTTCCCTTTGGCC
Source organism: Benincasa hispida (assembly GCF_027475165.1). Lineage (NCBI taxonomy): Eukaryota > Viridiplantae > Streptophyta > Magnoliopsida > Cucurbitales > Cucurbitaceae > Benincasa > Benincasa hispida. Next base: position 58,467,095 of record NC_143488.1, read on the forward strand.
TTGACTTCCATTTCAATGTACTCATTAAACTGATGGTAATAGTGAGTTTTACGGTTCTATAAAAGGGGAACATGTTTTTTTTTCCTTACCACAGTATATGCAAAGCAAATTGGCTTTTGAAGTCTCTCTCATTCTTTTTTTTTTTAGCTTAATCGATCTTTTTAATATTTAAATAAATAATAATGGAGGTTGTTCCTTATCTAACTATAGTGTTAATTGGTCGTACTGGAAATGGAAAAAGTGCAACTGAAAATAGTATTCTTGGAAAAAAAGTGTTCACGTCAAGAAAAAGTTCATTCGACATTACAAAAACTTCCACCTTGGAGAGATGTGTCCAGAATGATGGGCAAGTAATTAATGTCACCGACACTCCCGGTAAGAAATTGCTAATTAAGGCTTTGCTTGATAGCTATTATTTAGGTTCCTTTCAATAACTATTTAAACTGGATTTGATAATTATTTGATTTTTAATTTCAAATTTTTGAAAATTTTGTTTTTTTAATAAATTTCTTATCATAGTTTTCCTATTTTTAAGTAAAGTAGTTGAATTTGTATCCAAATTCTAAAATTAAAACAAGTTTTAAAATTTATTTTATTTTATTTTTTAATATATTGGTAGAAAGGAGATAACATAGCAAAGAAATCTGATAGGCCTCCAATTATTTGCATATCAAAAAAGAAAAAGTAGAGGAGATAAGGGGAAGACGGCGGTTGAATCGGTTAAGGACTACTTTCGATTCTGTTTGGAGAAGTTGAGGTTTAAAAAGAAGAAAGAAATCGAAGGAGAGGGCAGTAAAGTTTGAATATCTGGAGTGAGGAAGGAGAGCTCTCGAGAGTGGGAGTTCGGAAAAGTCTATATGGTATGCACATATAGTAAATCCCACCTTAGGTTATGCAATGGTCATGCATCATCTCTTTATTGTAATTGTTATAATTTAGAGAAACATGATTTTAATTATGTAAGAGCATGCTCATGCATCGTATAATATAAAAGTTATATTTATGCATGCATAAAAAGCATTGACATGCATAATCTTTATATTATAATTGTTATAGTATAAGGGTGAATGATAGCATGTTTGCTTGGTTGTTATGTGTTTTTAAAAGTTATATATAGTAATGACTGAAAATTGCATGATGCATGACACATAGGTTACTTTATAAATGTTATAAATACCTCGTTGTGTGTAATATTTTTAGTTGTTTCTTTTTAAAAGTTAAAGAGAAATTAGAACTAAACGAAATAAGAAAGATATGCATGCTCACTTAGGTTTAATTCATAGTTTCAAAGTGTTTAAAACTTGCAACACATAGACCTAAGATCATGGTTCTAATATGATTGGCAACCCTAAGGCTTTAATCTTTTGATCAGTTTAATAGGATTAAATTGGCTAATAAAAAGTTAAAGTGTAGCAAATTTATCTATAAGAGACCTTTTGTCTAAGGCGGGTTCTGTCTAGGCTGGGGTATTTAAGTTGATAGAAACGTAACACCCTTAACTGGGAACTTACCTGGAAAGGTGAATTAGATAGATTTGATGCTTGCATGCAAGTTAAGGACAGTCCATTAAAGTGTTTAAATGTGACTACTTGAACTTGTTCATATTTCATAGACAAACGTTGTTTATGAACAGAGTTTAAAAACACGACTTAGACTAAAATCAGTAGCCGGTTTGTTTAGGTTAATGAACCCCTAGGTAGAACATTCAGTGGGAGATACTTGGGGCGTGAGATGCTTCACTTAAACCTTTCACGTTTCTCCTAAATAGTCCATACCGTGAGATCTACCCTCGACCTCGTGGCATCTTTGGCGTGTCCCCCTAACGGATGGTTTTTGGGTAGGTCAATATCAAGGTGGATAGAGAGAGTGTTCATAGTAAGTGGGAGCGGGAAGTGCGACAACATATCCCTCGGTCTCCCTCGTTAGGTTGAATAATGTTAATGTGCATCGCCTCGAGGCACCTTGAGAGTGTCCCCCTAAAGGATGACAGTTTTGCGCGTTTCTTTATTTGATCTCCTGTAAGAGGATAAGGTAACTTAGTCTCTTGTCCTAATCTGCTTCTTCCCTACGGTGGGCTCATTATGGAGGGACTCTGGCACCAAAAGCGAGGGGTTACACTTATCCAAAATAGTTAAAGTTCAACGATTCTGGACTGAAAAATGGTGGCTGTTAGGTTCAGTTCCAAGAGTTGGTTCTACCTAATGGTTGAGAATGTCTCATCCCAGTGAAAGGGTAATTGATCACCCCACCGGTGACGTTTGTCCTGCCTCACTAGGGCATCATTGCAAAATAGAAGTCTATGTCTTAAGGTACTCGAAACTGTTTTGCAAAACTGATTGGTTTAAAAGTGGTTTAGCAAAATCTAATAAATTCTTGTTCGTATTTTCAGCAACATTTTCAAAATAGCAACAACCACGTTAGCATTGTTAAGCGTCGAAAAACTTACTGGGGATAATTTCGCAATATGGAAACACGTGATCATGACGATTCTGATCAACGAGGATCTCATGTTCGCTTTCACGGAGGCTTATTGATAACTTGTAGAAATAAAAGTTATTTATGCTGTTTTATTTAGATTATGTGGCAAAAAGAAGGAAAAGTTGCGTCGATAGTATAAGAATTGGCTGAGAAATACAAAAATTATAAAGTATCGCAAACATACCTACTAACCCCATTGCGATGGCGAAATGGAATGTCCAAGTCTTTATTTTGCAGGAAATAGGTCACCACATGCGTTAATTGCTCAAGGACAAAATGTATAACGCATCTACACAACATGCGCCAATCGATCAAGAACGAAGAAAGATCAACGCAATGGCGGCGCATGCGATGATCGATCATGGATTCTAGCGATCAACGCATATCCACCACATGCGGTAATCAAAACAACTACACCGCATGCAGGGATCGATCGAAGATGTGAAGAGCAACGCATTCGCGGGCGATTATGACAAGTGTGCAGCTTTCTGTTGTACGATTCTGACAAATTGATCGTGGAGCAGAGCAGACATTTCCACTATGCCATAGCAGGAATTATCAGAATTACACAGTGGGATCACCAATACAAAGAGCCAAGGTCTTGTCTACAAATAGCTTCCTTGAATTCATTGCAAAGGAGGCTGGTCTGAAGAGACTTTATAGAGAAAATCAGGGAGAACAACGAGATAAGGCTAAAAGGTAAGTCTCTGAGCAAGAAATTCTTCCCATTCTCGAAGTAGAAGCTTTGTACAAGAGGTCACTTCTACCGGGAAAACAAGCCTGAAGGGAAGCTTTTTCCTCCATCTCATCCACACACCGGCAAGTACGTCTCCGATGGGGATCTGTGTCAAGACATTGACACTCTTTTCGTATTTGTTTCTATTCTTTCATTTCATCTACTGTGTTCATCTTCTTTAATCTTTCATTCATAAATCATGTATCAAACGCTGATCTTTAGATTTAAATGTTATTATCGTCATCATTATAATCTCTCTGTTCCTTTCCATACATTTATCATCCATTTTCTCCATCATGTGTTCTTAATCCCCTGGGTAAAGAGGAAGAATTAAGAGAGTGAGTTAATCTTTGTTAAGGTAATCGGCTAAGTTTAGCTAAAGCATGCTCGACAACATCTTTACCTGTGAGAGCAGAAGTGAAGATGTTATTCCGCCGATTGAGAGAAGGTTGGAAGAATGCGTTAACTAAAGCGAGAAATATTTCCAGAGATAGAAACAACCTTGCGTTCAATATGTTCATCTCGGTTTCACCATAGACATATGGGAACGCGGCTGATCACTGAAAGGTGTAAGCCAAGGGAAAGTGGAACCTTAGTTACGTCCTTAACGAGATTGACGAACTTGCGATGTCCTTTTCCTCTACTCATTCTCTTTCTGATTCATTCATAAGACTTGCCATCGCATTCATCAGATTCTTTTGTACAACTTCACAGCCACTCCTCTCCATGTATCATAGTAGTTTAGACATTTATTTTATCAACACATTTTATTTACAACGCAATTTACATTTCTGCATAAACCAAATTCTTTATTCTTTATGACAACCGGTCGCATTTACCACATTAGTATCGCATCTAAACAACAAAAATTCCCGTGTTCGATCTTAGGTCATTCTGAGAAGCTTGCGTTGGAATTATACTTGGTTCCAACGCAAGGAAACTTGTGACATACACTACATCATCGCATACTACGAAGCATTTTATCATCAACGCTTACACTTAGAACGTAGTATCGCAAAATATCTTTATCGTAAAGCACTTGAGTGCATAGAGCACCATCACATTCATTCATACGCAGTGCAATAGATAAAGATAGATACAAATTTATTATTACAAGTTTATGGTAACATGAACTTGAATCATTCATCATCAGTAGTGCATAATCGATACATAAAACAAACACTTCATTTTTATAGTCATCAAGTTTATGGTGCATTGCCGGGGACATGAACTTGAGTCAATCATATTCATCATTTTCCATATGCTTAAAGATTAAATTTTTATCATTACACTTGTCCTCCTATTCCAACTCCTAATGTCGCTCGAAATGTTCGGGAGGCATACGAGTGATGGACAAGGGTGAATGAGAAGGCCCGAGCCTACATCTTGGCAAGTTTTTTTGAAGTCTTGGCCAAGAAACATGAGCCTATGGTCTCAGCGCGTGACATCATGGAGTCCCTGTAGAGGATGTTTGGACAACCGTCTGAACAGCTTATGCATGAGGCTTTTAAATACATATTCAACTCCAAAATGGAAGAAGGCACCTTTGTTCGTGAACATGTGCTTAACATGATGGTCCACTTTAATGTGGTGGAGTTGAATGGGTCTACCATCGATGAGGGTAGCCAGGTTAACATAATCCTGCATTCTTTTCCGAAGAGCTTCCTACACTTTGTTAGCAATGTGATTCTTAACAAAGTGAAATATAACCTTACAACTCTCCTCAATGAGTTGTAGACCTACCAATCTTTAATGAAAAGTACAGAAAGGAACAAGGGTGAGGCAAATGTTGCTTCATTCTCCAGGACGTTCCATAGGTTCGATCTCAGGAACGAAGTCTACACCTTCTGCTTCTAACTCTGCAAAGGGGAAGAAGAAGAAGGGTGGTAAAGGAAAAGGAAAGATGCCTGCTAACCTACCGCCTGTCGCCCCAAGGAGGCGTCCACAGGTTGCTAAGGGAAAGTGTTTCCACTGCAACCAAGATGGATATTGGAAGAGGAACTGTCCTCGATATCTGAAAAAGAGGAAAGCAGCCAAGGCTAAGGCCTTGTACTTGAAACTTGTTTAGTGGAGAATGATGATTCTGCCTGGATAATTGATTCGAGCGCCACTAACCATGTTTGTTCTTCTTTTCAGGGGATTAGATCTTGGCGACAGCTGGAGGCTGGTGCGATGACGATGCGAGTAGACACCAAGCACGTCGTCTCAGCTGTGGCAGTGGGAGGACTCCAATTAGCTTTACAGAATAGGTTTCTTATTTTAAATGATATATATATATTGTTCCCGAACTAAAGAGGAACCTTATTTCTGTAAAGTGTTTATTGCAATGTAAATATATTATCTCTTTTAATGTGGATAAAGCATTTATTCATAAAGATGGTGTCTTTCTTTGCACAGAAAATTTGGAATCAAATTTATATGTGCTAAGGCCGTTAGCCATTAATTCCCTCCATAATGCTGAATTGTTCAGAACTACTGTAACTCAATCAAAACATCGACGAATTTCTCCAAAAGAAAATGTCCCAACTTTGGCATCTTCGTTTAGGGCACATCAATCTCAATAGGATTGAAATATTGGTGAAGAATGGACTTCTAAGTGAGTTAGAAGAAAATTCTTTACCAGTGTGTGAATCTTGCCTTGAAGGTAAGATGACTAAACGACATTTTACTGGAAAAGATTATAGAGCCAAGAAGCCTCTTGAGTTAGTACATTCTGACGTTTGTGGTCCTATGAATGTGCAAGCCCAAGGTGGTTATGAGTATTTTATCAGTTTTACTGATGATTACTCTAGGTACGGGTATCTTATGCAATAGAAGTCTAAATCCTTTGAAAAGTTCAAAGAGTTCAAGGCTGAAGTTGAAAACGCATTAGATAGACGAATTAAAACACTTTGATTAGATCGAGTTAGAGAGTTTTTTGACTCGGCATTCTAGGACTATTTGATAGAACATGGAATCGTTTCCCAACTCTCAGCACTGAGTACACCTCAGAAAAATGGTGTAGCGGAAGGAAAAATAGGACCTTGTTAGACATGGTTCGCTCGATGATGAGTTACGCTTCCTTACTGGACTCGTTTTGGGGTTCACAGTGGAGACTGCAATATACATACTCAACTGTGTTCCCTCCAAGAGTGTTGCAAGAACACCTCTAGAGTTGTGGAACAAGCGTAAAGCTAGTTTATATCACTTCCGCATTTGGGGTTGCCCTGCATATGTGCTTAAGGCTAATCCCAAGAAGTTGGAACCACGATCAAGGTTATGCCTTTTTGTAGGCTACCCCAAAGGTACACAGGGGGTTATTTTTATGATCCGACGAAAAATAGGGTGTTTGTTTCAACAAATGCTACTTTCCTAGAGGAGGATCATATGAGGGAGCACAGTTCACGAAGCAAAGTCATGTTACGTGATCTTTCCAATGAAACTACTGAAACTTCAACAAGAGTTGTTGAAAAGCCTGCTACATCAGCAAGAGTTGTTGATGGTAGTTTATCTAGTAGGTCAGTTCCACCTCAATAGTTGAGGGAACCTCGACGTAGTGGGAGGGTTGCGAACCCACTCGTTCTCTATCTGAGTTTCACGAAAATCCTTGCTATGGTAGCAGATAGCAACGTTGAGGATCCGTAGTCGATGTACTTCAACTCAGTATAGGATCTTGTAGATCAGCCTGATGGGGTTCGATCTACAGGTTGTAAATGGATCTACAAGCACAAACGGGGTGCTGATGGGAAGGTACAAACCTTCAAGGGTCGACTTGTGGCAAAGGATTATACCCAGGTAGACGGAGTCGACTATGAGGAAACTTTCTCGCCTGTTGCCATGTTGAAGTCGATCCACATCCTCCTATCCATTGCAACTTGTTATAATTATGAGATATGGCAAATGGACGTTAAGACGACCTTTCTGAATGAAAATCTTGAGAAGACCATTTATATGGTGCAACCCGAGGGATTTATAGCCCAAGGTCAAGAGAAAAAGGTTTGTAAACTGAATCGAGCCATTTGTGGACTGAAACAAGCGTCTCAATCTTGGAACATACGGTTTGATACTGCGATCAAGTCGTATGACTTTGACCAAAACATTGATGAATCTTGTGTCTACAAGAAGATCATCAACGCTTCAGTAGTCTTCTTAGGATTGTACGTAGACAATATCCTACTCATTGAGAATGATGTAGGTCTACTGACTGCAGTTAAGAACTGGCTAGCACCCAATTCTAAATGAAAGATTTGGGAGAGGCTTAGTTTGTTCTAGGTATATAGATCTGTCGGGATCGTAAGAACAAAGTGCTAGCACTGTCTCAGGTATCATACATTGATAAATTGTTGCTGAAGTACTCGATGCAGGACTCCAAGAGGGGCCTAATGCCGTTCAGGCATTGGAGCCACTTTGTCTAAGGACATGTGTTCTCAGACGCCTCAAGAGGTTGAGGAGATCAGACGACTCAGTCTAACCCAGGCCATTTCAATGTTGCTGACCCGTTTATGAAGGCTCTCACGGTTACAGTGTTTAAAGGTCACCTACGAAGCATGGGTCTAAAGAATCGCCCGCAGCTGGACTAGGGCAAGTGGGAGATTTTATTGTACTAGGCTTTTATGCCCTAGTTTATTGTTTTGTACTATTTTTTTGTACACCAAACTTCGCTATAGGACAAGTGGGAGATTGTTGGGGTTGATGCCCTAAAGTCTCGTGTTCTGTAGTTTTTAAACAGTTTGTACGAATGCTTGTGTTGTATAATATATGATATTTACTTCACATCTTGTATTTTGCTCAATTGCTTGTTTTATTTGTTTTACCACAAACCAATAAACATAAAATCCCTGGTTATCTATATGTGACCCAAGCATGTATGTGGTGACATACAAGTGGATCATGTCTTAAATGATAACCAAAATAGTCTGTAGTATATGAATATAGGAGGGAAGCCTTATCCTAGTAACGCTACGGATGCGGGCCGCTTTGTGGAATAGTTACAAGTGTTGTGACTTGCCACAGATGGTCTGATCCTAATTATTCGTGTTGGGGACATGCGAGCGGAGGCATCCTATACAAAGAGTTTGTATACGACCTGACCACGAAATGTTAACGTCTTGTTATATAACACTGTCTATGACAGAGACTTCACTTCACTAGGATGACCATAGGTAACATGACCTCAATCCTGAGTGAGTTGGGAACTCCTGCCATTGAGGGCGATTCTTTGATTTATATGGTTGCGAGTGGCCAAGCCGCCGATTCAAACCTACCATTTTAGGGATTCATCTGATTTGGGAGTTGGGAACTCAGCTACAAAAGATGGAATTCACTCCTTTCCCAAGGTAGAGGTAAGTAGATAGATATCTCTCTTAAGGGTTGATTCCAAGGTTTGAACGATGTGACGCCACACACCTTCTCTTGGCTCGAGAGGTGTCCCTTAAGGGTTGATTCCAAAGTTTGAACGATGTGGCGCCACACACCTTCTCTTGGCTCGAGAGGTGTTCACACATAGTTGGACTATGTTGTATTGTCATTAGAGAAATCAGTGGTACTTGAGGAGTGAGATGTAACTATAGGGGCAAAACGGTAATTTGGCCCAGCTATACTTACGAGCATCTGTGAAGGATCATCGTACTCATGATTAGTTATATCGATTGACACAAAAATATATCTGTGGTAAGAAGAGTTCATATTGGTCTGTAGTGGAATACCTAACAGTTAACGGATGGTGGATCTCGTGGCTAAAGAGTTTAGTCAGCTATTCACGGACCATTGAAGCTTCAAGCCACAGGTTCATTAGGTCCCCTGGGTAGTTTGGATAAAGTTGAGAACTAGTGTTTGGGTTAATTTGAAATGTTCAAATTGACAAGAGGAAGTTCAATTATATATGATATAATTGGACTGGTTAATTATATATGATATAATTGGCTAAATGTATGAGATACATTATTTTGGAGAAAATTAGATATAAATATGATTTATATCAAGTAGAGGAGAAAATACTATAGTAGATATGTGATATCAAACTATAGGTTAAAAATATAATATGATTATATTTTTTTAATATTTTAATTGGTTAATTATATGATAATTAAGCCAAAAATCACGTTCGGACGTAGGTTAGTGGGAATGAATCGGTTATTATAACCGATGATATAAAAATGAAATTGTTTCATTTTGAATCATTCATCAAATCTGTCCAAAAAGAAAAAGAGAGATCGCGCTGGTGAATAAGAAACGATCGCTTAAGCATTTCGAGAGCCTATACGATAGTCACTTGTAACACGGGATTTAGATTCCTTAAACAATACGCCGATACAAATATGGATATGAATGATGCACGCAAGGTTCATACCCATGTGAGCACGCAAGGTTCATACCCATGTGATACTACTTCTAAATATGCGTTAATTAACAATGTTCTTGTAGTATGTTGTGCGTTGTCACAAGTTTCCTTGCGTTGAAACCAAGTATAATTCCACCGCAAGTTTCTCGGTGTGAACCAAGGTCGAACACAGGGACTGTTTGAGGTTATTGCGTTATGCTTGTGATACATGCGACCAGGGGTTTTCAATTAATAAAAATTATTGTGTACAAGAATATAAACATGCGATAAAGTAAAGTAAAGCGGTAAAGATGTGATAATAAAATAAATTGCGTTAAAGTAAACCTAAGCTAAGATGATACAAAATACAGGTTTCATGATACAAGATACTGAGGTCAAGGTTGGCTGTGAAGATTATACAAAGATTGTGTATTACAGGGACAAGTCTTATGTACGAAGCAGAAACAAAAAAGATAATTAATACAAACATCGCAAGTCTCCTAATTGCGCTAAAGGTATAAGTACGGTTCCGCTTTCCCTTGACGTACACCTCTCGGTGATCGGCCGCGCTCCTACATCTTTGTGGTAAAACAGGGACAAACGTAATGAACGCAAGATTGCTTCCATCTCTGGAAGTACTTCTTGCTTTAGTTAACGCATTCTTCTAACCTTCTCTCGATAGATCAAAATGGCATCTTCACTTCTACTCTCACAGGTGAAGATGCCATCTAGCATTCTTTAGCTAAACGTTCTTATTTCTTTAGCACAGAGTAAGTTACTTGTTCAATTCATATTAATTACCAAGGGATTAAGAAGAAGTTACTTGTTCAATTCATATTAATTACCAAGGGATTAAGAAGACTTTATGAAGAAAGCGATAAACAGAGGAACGGAAATAGACAGAGAATGGGATATGAAATTGATCGAGACATTTAATATTTCTATTCAACGTCTGATACATGATTTGTGAATGAAGAGATTAAAAAGGTGAAATACATTTGATGAAAATAGAGTTAGAAACAAATACAAATAAATGCCAACGTCTTAGCACCGATCTGGATGGAGATTTGCTTGCCAATGTGGATGGATCGTGCAGACGGATGAGCTTCCTTCTTAGGCTTGCTCAACCGGTAGCAGGGATTTGAGTATAGAGCTTCGCGGTGGGGATCTGGCAGAATAGCATGGAGACTCACCTCTCGGCCTTGTCTATTTTCTTCCCGGATTTCTTCCGTTCAATATTCTTCTCAGCCTCCCTCTCAGTAATTTAGCAGCAATTAGCCCTCGTATCAATTATACCCGTATTTAGTATATCTTCTCTAAATTCTGTGGGGATATTTATAGGTGAAAAGTTTTGAATCTTGGCTTGTAGACCCCACTTCTTGTTATAGAAACTCTAAAGATGGAGGAATAAATATTCCTTCTGTTATGCAATCAGACCGTCAAATCTGCACAATGGTTAGTTGTACATGTGTCGCAATCCTCCGACTTTGCATTACTCAGCTGCATCTTTCGATCGGTTGCTCGCATGCGGAATGATTTTTATTACCGCATGCAGTTGAAATTCAGCTCAGGATTGATTGTCGCATTGCGCCGTCATTGCGTTAATCGTCTCTTTATTGTTGATTGACGGGTGCAATGTAATAGAGATGCATTGTTCAGTTTCTCGTTAAGCCTTAATCCCATGTGGTGACTTGGTTTCCTGCAAAACAGAGTAAAAATATCCTCTTCTACCATATTGACAATGTTAGTGGGTGTAATTGTGATAATTCATAATTATTGTATTTCTGAGCTCATTTTCATACCATTGACGCATATTCCTTCACTTTTGCCGCAATATCTAGATAAGACAACATAAATAACTTGTATTTCTATAAGTTATCATCACTCTCCACCTAACCGATCATCCACTTCATGCCTAAACGATCGCATACTAGTTCTTACACGATCGCATAGCTTCTCTAAACGATCATAGTGTGTGTTGAGTTTGCTAAACGATCGTATACCTTTTCCTAAACAATCGTTCAGTAAAACCTACACGATCGTGTAGCTTCTCCTAAACGATAAGCATCATGTTATGCGATAGCGCCTTTTTCCCTCCCACTTGCTTATCGCCTACATGATCCGCGCTTCCTCATTCCTCTACCAAATTCACCAAAGACCACATTTTGGGTTCTCACTCCGAGAATACCCGGGGCTCTTTTTTGATGGTGTCGTCCCTGCGACATTCGTGTTCGTGGGGTTGTTCTTGCTGCTATAGTCAACGCTGTTACTGGGTGTTGGTTGATCAGGTGGAAGGTTCCGCTACGTTAAGTTCCGAAGATTGAAAATTGTCTTCAACTAGTATGACACTCTCTCCCTTGTTATATCTTGTTCTTAATATGTTAATTAAGATTTATTTGCATAATTGTACGTTTAAATGTATATTGTTGTATTTCAATCACTGTGAGATCGGAGAAATCCAAACGTGCTCATGGAACTCTTCGATAAGAGATCCTTCACTATTTTGGATTGCTATAACTTTTAAAATAATTGTTGGCAATCTTTCACTATTTGGGATTGCTATAACTTTTAAAATAATTGTTGGCAATTGTGCTTTTAGAAAATCAATTGTGAAAAGAAGTAAAATAATGCTTGGTAAATTTTCGTTTAAATTTGAAAAAATATATTATAAAGTTGGGTAAATAAATACAAAAAACAATCTTACTTAGATATAATAAATAAAATAAACTTATAATTAACTTTTTTTTATTTTTTTAAATTTTAAATTTTAAATTTAAAATTATTGTTTAGAATGATAAACTTATTTGTTATAGATTAATTTTTAAATATTAAAGGAAATAGCTTTATTTTTCAAAATATCAATATGATATACTTTTGCATGGAAATAGAAAATAGAAAATAGATTTGATTAGGTGAGAGATAGATAACTATATAAAATAGATCTTATTTTTAAAGTATAAAATTTAGAAATAAATATTTATTAAAAACTCGACTTGATTTTAGGAGAATCTAAAAGTTGGTAGGATACTATTTTAAAGTAGTATTTTTAAAAGTGATTTTAATTAAATCTGTTTTACTAAATACAAAAAATGGTTAAGATTTATCTATAATTGCTTTTATCTCCCAAAAAGCAATCCAAGCGAACCTTAAATATGTTTGCTGATACGTAAATGAGAAGTAAAATTGGAATGATAAAAAATAAAAATTAAACACAAAAAACGGTTAAAATTTATCTATAATTGTTTTATCTCTCCAAAAAGCAATCCAAACGAACCTTAAATATGCTTGCTGAGAAGTAAAATTGGAATGATAAAAAATAAAAATCAGATTTAAAATGTTTGCAATTTTAAAAAATCTCTTTTTTTAGTTCTCAAGTGTAACCGCCCGTATTTTTCAATATAACCATTGATGAAAATGCGGGAAGCCATAATCAAAAAAAAAAAAAAAACTTTATTAGCAAATGTACTCTCAGGATCGAAACCACAAGCCAAAATTCAATATCCAAACATAAATACTTAACAAAAATTTGAAGAAAACTTAATTAATAACCTCCAAAACTAACAACCTGGACATGAGGGAATCAAATTCTCATGGAAACGTTGAATCATAGTGCAATTTTCAAAATCGATTTTATAAAAAATAGAACAGTGAACTATTCATAAAAACAAAGGATAAACATCAAATTTAAACATGCTACTAAAAGAGGAAGAGAAAAGAAAAAGGATCTCACTTTTGCTGAATCCTAATCTTCACGATTTTCTCTCCCTTTTCTCACGAACGCCTCTTAAATGAACAAAACACTACCTTCTCTTGGATTCCAAGGGTTAGAAGTGTGATCTCAGTTTCTAACACTTAAGAGGAAGAGGTAGAAAGAATTTTTTTAAAAGACTAGAGAGGATTTAGTGGAGGCTGGGTTTATTAATCAAATAAAATTCTTGCCCTAAATAGGCTATAAAGATGTATTTATATGGAGAATGATTAATCCCTTCTCCAAGTTTTTCCTTTTCCACCTTTAAAGCTAATTAATTAAATAACCATTATTTATTTAATTAATTGACATACTAATTAAATAACTATATATTAAATCATATTTAATATATAGTTAATTAAATAACCATTAATTAAATAACTATATATTAAATCATATTTAATATATAGTTAATTAAATAACCATTAATTAAATAACTATATATTAAATCATATTTAATATATAGTTAATTAAATAACTATATATTAAATCATATTTAATATATAGTTAATTAATATTAATGTCACACACACATATATATATATATATGCATACATCTCTTTTATGAATCCAATTCATATGAATTTAATATTTGAGTCTCATTCAAATATATATCTCTTACATAATTTGGATTATAGATCACACCTATAATTAACCACATCATATATTAGTCATATTAATATAAAATTCCTTCAAATGATTGTACAATTAAAATAATTCCTCATTACTATCTTTAGCGGGCTAATAAGGGTACCTTATGGACTTACAGGTTATAAGCTCCAATGATATGAGAGTAATTAATCAAACCCTTTAATTAAATTAATCAATGTTCATTAACTACCGGCCACTCCACTAAAGACCGATAGTTGCACTCTTCACACTATAAATATATTTTTGTATCTACGAATATAATCAATCAACAATGAGTTGACCCTTCACAAATTGCTCATAACTACAGCTAGGTCAAATTACCGTTTTACCCTTGTAGTTATATCTAACTCCTTAAGTACCACTGATTCTTCTAATGAACAAAGAGTTTATAGTCCAATTATAAACTAATACCTCTCAGGTCAGTGAGAGGTTGAGGTCTCATTGTTCAAGACTCAAAATAAGCTATTAAGAGAGTAATTTATCTAGTTTTCCTAAGGTCGGGAAAGAGTGAATTTCATCTTGTATTATTGCGTTCCCTACTCCCTACTCAGGCAAATTTCCAAAATGGTAGGCATGTTGAGTCTAACATAGTCACTTTCATCCATATAGATCAAAGGATTGCTCTCATGAACAAGAATTCACAATCCACTCAGGATTTAGGTCACGTCGCCTATAGTTAACCTAGTGAAATGTAAGTCTTTTTTAGTAACGGTGTTATATAGAGAGACTAGAGAGACTATTCATTTCGTGGTCCAGTCTTATATAAACTCTTTATATAGAATACCCTCACTCACATGTATTCATATGAATGATCAGGATCAGATCATTTGTATCACTTTACAACAATTGTCATAACTACAAAGCGGGTCGTATTCGTAGTGTCACTAGGATAAGGTACCTAGTATTTCATCTACTACAGACCATTTAGGTTTTTACTTAAACATGATCCACCTGTATGTCAACCATATACATGTTTTAAGTTTCATAAAATAACATTCGATCTTAGTTTATTGGATTGAATTATTGCAATCTAAATGTTAATAAAATACTTTTGATTTTATATAATTTGTTTTTACAAACTACAACATATATGAGATTTAGGACACCAAATCCAACACATCTGCACCTATCAAAGATCCAACAGAAGCCTATACTACTAAGCCATGAATAATCCTCTTGTTGTGCCAAGCTAATCCTTCAATCACCGTTAGAACTATTACTTGCACTCTCATATGAAAAACAAAGATGAGTACAAAAATACTCGATAAGCAACTTCCACAATAACTTAGTAACACATTTTGACAAAAACAAAACACACTAAAACATAGAAGTTTAATAAGAAAACAATGGTTTATGTTTTTCATTTTTTCTTTTCCAATCAAAGTTTAACGACACTTTCAAAACAAAGTTTGTAGATTAATCGATGCTTTCAATCAAATAGAACAAGAAAGATGTATAATTGAAGTAGCCCACAAGAAATTGTCACCTGTCGGTAACACCGACAGAGATGTCGATAAAATCGATTAGAATAATAGAATTTTCGATTAAAACCAACAAGAAATAATAGAAATATTTGTTAAAACCCAATCAGAACAAAAAATGAGGCCATGTGAGTGCAACAAACACATGAATATTC
This sequence comes from Benincasa hispida, assembly GCF_027475165.1. Classification (NCBI taxonomy): domain Eukaryota; kingdom Viridiplantae; phylum Streptophyta; class Magnoliopsida; order Cucurbitales; family Cucurbitaceae; genus Benincasa; species Benincasa hispida. The sequence goes on from NC_143488.1 coordinate 58,482,642, forward strand.
ACTACAAAGAATGCCAAACCACAAAAATGTGCCTTTTCACAAATAAGTCAGAATAGAAACCGTCAATTTCAGATTAGCTACAACAAAAGTACCATATAATCCCCAAAACACAAAACTAGTATATCGAGATTCAAAATAGTTATAACACTTCCAACATTCAAAATAGTCATATACTTTTATTTGGCAAATCAACTAAAACATAAAAAATAATTTCAGTAGGTTCTCAAATCCCATTAAACATGTTTAGAAAACATTTAAAGCAGACAAACAATTTCAAACAATATGGATATACTTTTAAAACATATTTAAGAAATTATCAAACCACAATTAAATATTACTTGGAGTTCAATTTCGAGTTAAAGTGACACCACTCCTACTAAAACGCTCTTGTCCCAAGTGTAAACTCTATGTTATTTTATTTTTTATTTTTTTGCCAAAGGAAGTGAATAATGTTTTGGTCTTATTAACTAAAGTATCTATGTGAGATATATGTTGACGTGAAAAAGTTTTTATGTGATTTATTATTATTTTTCATGACAAGTTATATGCTTAGCTTGATAAGTGGTTATGTGATATGTGGGACCTCATTAATGTATGTTACATAAAATTATGAAATTTGCGACCTCTTTTCCTTTCCATAGTATCTTGATTGCATGAAATTGATCCAGTTGCATGGAGCTAATATGCTTATACTATGTAATTGATGCGTATGTGGCAATGCATGAAATTGACGCATGCTCATAGGGCTCGATGTATATGAAATTGATGCACATTGAGTTAATTTGTATGAAATCTATGCACATCTAGGCAGATGGAAAACAAAGTGAATCAGGAATAAAATATCTTTAGGTCCAATCTAGAATGAAATAGTCAGTATATATTTGCATGTGATTACATAATCTATACCCAATAATGGAATTACTTACTAAGTACTTTTAATACTGGACCTTTTCTTTTTAATATTGTTCAAGAGTAAGAACGTACCTTGACAAGGTGGTCTGTTGGTGGTTCAATGGGACTAGTGTCACTGCTTCTGCATGTAAGTGTATTTTTTTTTTTTATCTATTTTATTGATTCGGTTTAAACATCTAAGTTAGTATTTTTGGTGTGTTGTTTTTCTTTTCGATTAATCTTTCCTTTGATTTAAATGTTTTATTGATATTTTAATATTTATTCTATGATTTTCTTTATTTGTATAATTTAATTTTAAGTTAAATGGTCAGTTAGATTCAATTATTGAAATTACATGCATGTAACAATGATCCTGTCTAGAGGTCTCAAAAACTCGAATCGTTTTTACTTTATTTTTTTATATTATACAAGTAGGGTAGGTTAAATCATTGTTGAATGAGAAATTTTGGACCAATCGTAAATTGCCACATCATTTACTAAATTAATGATGAAATTCCAAATAATTGAATTTGAGACTAATTAAAAGTTGACATTTGTCCCAAATTGAAGTTGAAGACATAAATTGGTGAAGTCCGATGATGCCACATGTTTTCTTCGTAACCGTTGGATTGAATAAAATTAATTCGATCCAAATTGATATTATTATTTGGGCTAAAAGTCCAATTGAGCCCAAAAATAGGATTAATTTGACCAAAATTTTAAATAAGACCCAAATTCAATTAGTCGGGCTCAAGGGTCAAGCCTATGGACCGACCAAGCCCAAGCTCACAAAGTCTAGTAGAGAACTCTATAAATAGAGGAGCTCTCCACATTTGTGGAGGTCAGCAGTTTTACACTCCAGACAGCTTAGAGGGAATTCTTTACAATCAGAAGACTTCTTGGCTCCTGAAGCTGACCACGCTTGAAGACAGAAGTCCTTTGGAGATACAAGCATTTTGAAGACCGAAGTCCTTTGAAGATACAAGCATTCTGACCACGCTTGAAGACTGAAGTCTTTTGAAGATACAAGCATTCTCAACACCAAAGTCCTTTGAAGATACAAACATTCTGACCACGCTTGAAGACTGAAGTCCTTTAAAGATACAAGCATTCTGAAGACTGAAGTACTTTGAAGATACGAGCATTCTGACCACGCTGGAAGACTAAAGTCCTTTGAAGACACAAGTGTTCTTCCAAGACTCCAAATTCAAGAACGTCCACATGCTCTGCTTCTATACATCAAGTGTACACATTCAACCGAGAGAGAATAGAGGATCAAGTACTAGAGATCAAACTACATCGCATCAAATCAACATCAATACCAATACCAACTCAAATTCAACTCCACGAAACAAGTTTCTTCGAAAGCCTCGTGCGAGCACTAATCATCCAAGAAGATCAACAAGCCCAAAGGCCGATCGTCTAAGAAGATCAGCAAGCCCAAAGGCCGATTGTCTAAAAAGATCATCAAGCCCAAAGGCCGATCATCCAAGAAGATCAACAAACCCAAAGGCCGATCATTCAAGAAAATCAACCAGCTTAAAGACTATAGTTTATTTTGAAAGCATCAAAATATTATGTATTAGAGATTGTACTCACTTTCCACAAAATTAATACATATACAAAAGTTCAAATTCCATAAAATAAGTTTATCTAGAAACCTTGTGCGAACAAATTGGCACGCCTGGTGGGATTGCTCTACCTCTCATCTCTCTCTCAACATTCAAGTAAACTAATGGCACCAAAGAAAGCTGCATCTAAAGCAATTGCTGCAAACAACACTTATACAATACTTGTCACCTGCAACCATTCAAAGGAGAGCATATAGAAGCAAGAACAAGGTATTGTCTTCGCAGAGAAAATCTAGGTGCATATGATAGAATCTTCTAAAGGCGAGATCATCATAAGAGAAAATCCCTTGTTTGACAATTCTGCTTCTACTTCTGACCAATCAAAGAAAGAGTCATATCTTGATGTAGTATCTGTCATGATGGTTGATGTAACAACAGAGTCAGCCATGACAGAGATGGAAAGGAAGATAAATCTCCTGATGAAGGCCGTAAAGGAGCGAAATCATGAAATCGTTGCTTGAAGAGATTAGATATAGGTTCAAGATACTGCTGAGTCGAGTCAATCTCCAACTACAAAAGTCAATGACAAAGGAAAGATTGTCTTGCAGGAAGACCAGCCGCAACAATCTACCTCTATCGCCACCTATCAGTTCAATAGCAGTAGAATATGATTACAAACTCCATAAGGGTTCAGTATGGAGAACCATCGTAGTATTTCTTTATGTATTCCAAGTCATACACCAAGAGAATCGACAACCTGAGAATGCCAGCTGGATATCAACCTCCAAAGTTCCAGCAGTTCGATGGAAAGGGCAATTCGAAACAACATGTTGCTCACTTCATTGAAACCTGCAAAAATGCAAAAACCAAAGGAGACCAGCTAGTAAAGCAATTTGTCAGAACCCTAAAAGGGAACACTTTTGACTGGTACATTGATTTGGAGCTAGAAGTGATTGACAGGTAGGAACAGCTAAAAGGAAAGTTCCTCAACCATTTCTATAGCACAAGGCACACTATTAGCATGATAGATCTGACGAACACTAAATAACGAAAGGGAGAGTCGATGGTCTACATCAACCGATGGAGAGCTCTGAGCTTAGATTGTAAAGATAGACTCACTGAATTTTCCGCAATGGAGATATGCACCTAAGGTATGCACTGGGAACTTCTGTACATTCTGTAAGGGATAAAACCTCGTACATTCGAGGAATTGGCAACACGCGCTCATGATATGGAGTTGAGCATTGCCAACAGGGGAACTAAAAATTTCCTAGTCCCTAAAGAGAGAAAGGATAAAGAAGAAATCAAGGGCACTGAAGAGATCGTGAGTAGTGCTACAAAAGAATCATGGTCGTTCATGTGTCCTCGCTGAAATTTTCCTCGAAAGGAAAACAAACAAAATTTGAAAGAAGACACAATGAGGGTGAGAAGCATAGTCTAACTCTTAAAGAAAGACAGGAGAAGGTTTATCCATTCCCTGACTCTGATATGGCAGAAATGTTGGAGCAATTGCTAAAGAAGCGACTTATTCAGCAGCCAGAATGAAAGCAACCAGAACAAGCAGGAAAAGTAAATGATCCTAAATACTGCAAGTATTATCGGGTCGTTAGTCTCTCAGTTGAAAGGTGCTTTGTGCTGAAGGAGATGATTTTAAAGTTAGCTCGTGAAAAGAAGATTGAGCTAGATTTAGATGAAGTAGCTCAAACAAATCACGCCACAATAGTGACGACTTCAAGTGTTCCAACACCATCAACGTCATATGATAAAAAAGAAAGCATGATTAAGTTTTGAACCTTCGAGCATATAGTTGTTCGGTTCCACAAGAGATTCCAACGACAGACTCTCAGAAGAAAGATGAGCTTGTTAAAGATAACGACAAAGAGTGGATCCTAGTGACTCGTCGAAAGAGAAGACAGCCAAATTCCACCCAGAAAGAGTTGCGCTTCTATCAAAGCTATAAAAGAAGGAACAAGACTCATAAAAAGAAAGGCAAAAAGATGGCATGAAAGCCTAAGCCTGCTAAAAAAAAGACAAGGACTTCTCTAAACTTCGACGACCAGTAACTTTGGTAGAATTTCTCTCAAGAAGCTTCTTTGATAATCATAGATGAAGTATCCGAAGTTATTGTATGTCATGCTATCAGCATAGTGGAAGTCGACAACAATCATATAACTACTGAAGAAATCGATGACTCAAAAGAAAGGGAGCAAAGAGTTTCTGTCTTCGATCATATCAAGCCTTCAACTACTCGATCTTCAGTCTTTCAAAGATTGAGTATGGCTACGATAGAAGAAGGAAACCAATATTCAACGACTACTTCTACTCGAAGTTCAGCCTTCAAAAGGCTAAGTATAACCACATAAAAAAAAAAAGATCGACCTTTAACATTTTCTTTTGATCGTCTCAAGACAACAAGCGATCAATATAAAGGAAGGATGAAAATCTTGAAAGAAACATCATTTCATGAAGAAAACAATGGCAAGAAGATTCATAGTCGTGTCCCTTCATGCATGAAGAGGAAGTTGTCTATTGATATAAATACAGAAGGTTCCTTGATGGTGCAACCAAAACTCATCATATTGACGAATTCTACAGATGAAGAGGATGATCAAAGCCATGATGAAATTAGAGCTTCTGAAATTTAATTGTAGAAGCTCCTTATCACAAGAGCCTAAACTACATGGTGCTTCTAGCCCGCATAAGCTTAAAAGGTAAAAAAAAAAAAAAATAATAAAATAATTGAACTACGTCATGACTTGATCCTATTTCTTCAAGGATACGTAGGCAACTTAAAGAAATTTAAGTTCAGTCCATAAAAAAAGTACCACAATCACCTTACATATACTACACAACAGATTGAAGATGTTCATCCCTGTTGGGGGCAACACAAAAAATTGAAGATGTTCATCCCTTTAAGGAGCTAAAACAGTAAATTAAAAGCACACACTTTGAATGGCACTTCACTTCCTCTTCAAAGTCAAGTTCGGAGTCAAGTGCGGTTTCGCTCCATCTCCACAAGTCAAGTTTGGCTTTGCTCCATCTCCACAAATCAAGTTCGGCTTCGCTCCATCTCCACAAGTCCAGTTCGGCTTTGTTCCATCTCCACAAGTCTAGTTCGGCTTCGTTCCATCTCCACAAGTCAAGTTTGGTGCACTCCACCTTCCCAAAATTCAAGTGCGGCTTCACTTCATCTCCAAAATTCAAGTGCGGCTTTGCTCAAGTTCAGTGCACTCCACCTCTAAAGTTTGGTGTAGTTGGTTTTGCTTCATCCTCAAAATAGCTCATCTTCAAACTTTGTTCGATGTTGCCACCTAATTTACGTCACCATCCTAATAGCTTAACTCCAGTAAGAAAAAAAAGGACAGATTTGTAAAAAAAAAAAAAGGTGAGATGTTATTTAAAAAAAAAAAAAAAGAATAGAGAGTAAAAGAAAACAATGTGAAAAGACGAAAGGAAAAAAAAAAGGAAAAAAAAGGAAAAAAAGAAAATAAAAGAATAAAAGAATAAAGAATTAAAAAAAAAAGAGAAAAATAGAAAAAAGAATAAAAATATAGAAAAGAGGGGGAAAAAAAGGAAGGTAAAAAAATAGAAAGAAAGAGAACAGTGAAAAAAAATAGAAAATAAAAGAAAGAAGAAAAAGAAAAGGAAATTTTGAAAGAAAAGTTAAAACAAAAAATAAAAAGAAATCGAAGGAAAGATAAAAAAAAAAATAATAAAAAAATCTATATGAAAGATAAACCAAAAATTTTATTTAAAAAAAAAAAAAAAAAAACAGGCCCAAGTTCTTTTTCCTTCTTCTGTCTAGTCGCCCCTTTCCCCCAATTTCTTTTTCTCGCCCAAATCTCTTTATTGCAACCCTCCATCACTCACACAACTCTTTCGTTCTCTCCCTTTCCCCCAATTGCGGGAGGCAAGGCAAAGAAAAAAAGAGCCGTAAAAGAAATGCTTAAGCTACCGACGACCAACAACTAAGGGCACGTCTGACACGGCGGCACCATAAAAAAATGGCAACACCCAGACAGTCGACGGACCGATTCGACGTTGACTCATGATCCTGAACTCTTGCGGCGGTTCTGTGTCAACCCATGCAAACAGGGATCGATGAAATTCTCCAGCGCCGAAGCTTCAAGCGGTTGAATCAAGTATCCAATAACACAACAGCAAATCGACGAAGTCCAACTAAAACGTGAATCTGCTCCTTACTCCAACAATGTTCAACGACTTCCAGCATAGTGGTAGTGGACGTCGAAGGCATAATATTGGAGACTAGCAACGTGTAACCCATGACTGAAGTGGTAGCGAAAACTCGCTCTCCTGCACAAGCGGCTGTCTCCAACAGCGACCCAAGTCTGATTTGCAGCCACCCAAGTCTGATTTGCAACGGCGTGCAAACTGCAAAGGACGTTAGAACAAAAATCACACTCCAAGATGAAAAAAATCATGTATTTTGCCCGTATATATATATATATATTTAGTTAAATTCTAATGGGATTATCATGGGTTATCAAAACTGAATTCAAAATGCAGATTGTTGGGTTTTGAAATCCCCATTTTAATTGAAATTGGTTAAAATTCAAAAAACGAAAAAAAAAAGAAAGAAAAAAAAAAGAAAGGAGAAATCTGATGGATCGTGCTCTATTTCAAGCCGTAGAATACCCAAAGCTCACTCTCATATCAAACTTGGAATGTTCAGCTCAAAGTCCAATTGGATCCAAATTCAAATTAAGATCTTAGTAGGAAAGAAAATCTGGTCTCAAATCAAAATTCCATCACATTCAACTCCATCAAATCCTATAAGCCTTAATAAACTCCGAATTTATCAAAATCTTAAGTCTAAATTTCAGGCAATGTCCAAATTATTCAAACTTTAGATTGAGATTAGAATTGCACCCAAATTAGAGGTATTCTAAATCCCATTCCTATCTAAACCAAAATTTGGATTTCAATTTCTTTTCAAATCATAAAATTTGGCCTATTCCAAAATTTACCTCACATTCAATTGAGGTAGATTTTAAATTTATCGAAAATTTGGACATATTCTAATTTTTTTCAAGCCACAATTGATTGAGATTCAATTACACCCCAAATTCTATTCCAAATTCAAGTAAAATATTTTGGGTAGAAATTCAATTCCACTCCAAATTATCAAAATTTGAGGTAAAATTCAAATTAAATCAAGGCCAATTTTGAGGAGGAGCCTTCATTTTATCAAATTTTAGGTATATTTCAATCTTTATATGGTGGGAGAGTTTAATTCAAATCCAAACCAAAATTTTAGATTGAATAAATTCTTCTCAAGTAAAATTCTAGCAACAACAAATGAAAATTGGAAACAAAAATTAACATTCCAAATCCAAGCCTATGATGTGAGTACCAACAAAATTCCACCCATGTCAAAATATAGACATATTGACACAGACCTTGGCATAATCGAGTGTTGTCTCAAATCAAAATATAGACACAGTCCAAGCATCCACCAAATCAAAGTTGAAGTAAAGAGAGACAAAGTCAAAATTCTACTTTAAATTCAAATGAAGAATTGAGTAATCCAAATCTAAGACAAAGAATTGTTAGAATCTGAGATACTAACTCAAGAATTCCATTTGCAATTAAAGTGGAACATAAATTCTACTTTAGTTCAAATAAAAGCTTACTCTCAAATAAGAAACCCAAAACTAAAGTTCATCTTTTGCTTACTTAGCCTAAATGTGTCGAGCAAACAAATTCCAAATCAAAATTTTGATAATAATGATGCATCAAATTAAAGAAGTCAAAATCATATTTTGATTTCGAATTATTTTTTCGAAATCCACCCATCGTATAAACGTGCATAAATCTCGAAAATGGGCATTTATTGAATGAGAAATTTTGGACCAATTACAAATTGTCATGTCATTTACTAAATTAATGACGAAATTCCAAATAATTGAATATGAGACTAATTAGAAGTTGACATTTGTCCCAAATCAAAGTTGAAGACATAAATTGGTGAAGTCCGATGATGCCACATGTTTCCTTCGTAACCGTTGGATTGAATAAAATTAATTCGGTCCAATTTGATATTATTATTTGGGCTAAATGTCTAATTTAGCCCAAAATAGACTTAATTTGACCAAAATGTCAAATAAGGCCCAAATCCAATTAGTAGGGCCCAAGGGTCAGGCCCATGGACCGACGTAGCCCAAGCTCACGAAGTCCAATAGATAACACTATAAATAGAGGAGTTCTTCTCATTTGTGGAGGTTAGCAATTTTACATTTCAGAGAGCTTAGAGGGAATTCTCTACAATTATAAGACTCTTTGACTCCTAAAGCTGACCACGCTTGAAGATTAAAGTCCTTTGGAGATACAAGCATTCTTAAGACCGGAATCCTTTAAAGATACAAGCATTCTGACTACGCTTGAAGACTATTAAATATACAAGCATCCTAAAGACTGAAGTACTTTGAAGATACGAGCATTCTAACCACGTCGAAAGACTGAAGTCCTTTGAAGACACAAGCATTCTTCCAAGACTCCAAGCTCAAGAACGTCCACATGCTCTGCTTTTATACATCAAGCGTATGCATTCAACCGAGAGAGAACCAGAGGATCAAGTACTAGAGATCAAACTACATCGCATCAAATCAACATCAACATCAACACCAACTCAAATTCAACTCCACGAAATAAGTTTCTCCGGAAGTCTTGTGCGAGCACTAATCATCCAAGAAGATCAACAAGCCCAAAGGTCGATCGTCCAAGAAGATCATCAAGTCCGAAGGTCGATCATCCAAGAAGATCAACAAGCCCAAAGGTCGATCATTCAAGAAGATCAACCAGCTTAAAGACTATAGTTTATTTTGAAAGCAACAAAATATTATGTATTAGAGATTGTACTCACTTTCCACAAAATTAATACAAATACAAAAGTTCAAATTCCACGAATTAAGTTTCTCTGAAAACCTCATGCGAACAATCATGTTTTGAGAATTGAAAAATAAAAAGGAAAAAAGTACTTTTTTATCCCATTTGATTATCAATTCCATGTATAAATTCTATAAAAGTCTATCAGTGACATACTTCTATTAAAAAAAACCAGTCATATATTTATAATTTTATCATTGATAGTTTTATATACTTCCATCAGGGTCTATTAGTATACTGTAGGTTTTGGTTGTCTATTTTGCCTCAAATTATTAAGGCAACTACATGTAAAGACAAACTATCAGTTTATCACTAAACACAAACCTTAAACAGATAAAGTATCAAATAAATATCAGTTATAACACTAGTGATAGATATTATCGGTGATACAAGTGATGGAAGCTTATCACTGGTTTTATTTCTATCATTGTCTATACTTTTATTTGTTACTTGAAGTGTATCAATGATAGTAGCCGATAGAGTTGACAAAAAAAAAAAAAAATAGTGATAGACTTCTATATACGTTTATCAAAATCTATCGGACATAACCAATTAGTACACCAGAGTCATTTGAGTCTAATAAAAGGGTCTATCGATTATATACTTATAATTCTATTAGTGACATGCTTTTATTAAGGACTAATCCAATTTAATTCAAATTAATCAGGATGAAATTTAAAATAAAATTTCAATTGACTGAAATTAACTTCTTTTGAAAGTATATTAGCAAGGTTGCAACATGTAAAGACAAATACTAAATTTTTCGCTAAATACAAATCTCAAACAAATTAAAGTATCGAATAAAAAATTCAATCACTGTTTATCACTAAAATAAAAAATTTCAGGCCTTGAACGTTGTTTTGTGTGCCTTCAAAGGGCTTTTTGGGCATTTTCTATGAGCTGAAGATAAACTCTGTTGTATTTGCAATTAGTTTTAAGTTACTATTTTTGCAATATTTTTACCTCATTTTGCTATATATGCAAGAGCTCTAAATAATGGGAGATAAAATAACCCTTACTCCTACTATCTGAACACGCGGCCAATGGAGGTAAAGAAAACCAATAGTTTGTGCGTTTGATTGAAAATAACATGGTTAGGTGTAATGCAAGTTTAATTAAATCAATTCAGAATCTTAAGGGGATGAATGATCAATTAGAAGTACAAGGATGTTATTAAAACAAACTATAAATAAAGAGTGGCTTTGGCATAAGTTGGAGGGAAAAAATGCACCAAAACGACACTGCTATTGAGCTATGAACAGGAACAGATGGATAAAATTGTTATATAATTGAAATGTAAAGTTCACATGCATAAGTTGAATAAATAACATTTTACCAACCTGCCTAGTAAATCTACAGGCTAATACATCCATCCCTTTGCTGTTGAGACAAGAAAATGTGCTTCAACAATCCTATCTAAAAATTGAAGTCAAAGCAGCCATTTTTGTTATATTATGAAATGAATAACATTTAGGATCAATTGTAAAAGTAGGGGAGATGGTGATGATGAGGCAGCCGAAGATGAGACAAATTGCCAATTTGAGTGCTTCTGCGCTTAGGTGCATCATTTTCAAACACAACCGAATCGGAAAAATGATACAGATCAAAATGATTGCTCTTCATGTGTTCCATGAATCCATCTACAGCTGAATAAGATTCGACGGTTGGTGGTGGCGGCGTAGGGGTTGTCTTAAGCGTAGACATAGCTTGTTGAAAAAAGCTTTGGCAGACTGATATATCTTTTCATATTAGTCCACAAAATTTCTTCTATAAAGGTCTCATTCGGGCGATCAACTATCTGTTGGGATGATGCCCTAAACTCTTGTGTCATGTAGTTTGTAAACACAATTTTAAACAAACGTTTGTGATGTATAATATATGATATTTTCACTTATTGTCTATGAACATTGGATGTTTTATTTACATTACCACAAACCAATAAACTAAAATCTCTGGTTGTCATTATGTAACTTAAGCATGTATGTGGAGACATACAAGTAGATCATGTCTTAAGTGATAACCAAAATGGTCTGTAGTATATGGATATAAGAGGGAAACTTTATCTTGGTAACGCTATGGATGCGACCCGTTTTGTAGAATAGTTACAAATGTTGTGACTTGCTACAGATGGTCTGATACTCATCATTCATGTAGGAACATGCGAGGCGTCCTATATAAAGAGTTTGTATAAGACCTAACCACGAAATATTAACGTCTCGTTATATAACGCCGTTCATGACAGAGACTTCACTTCACTAGGATGACCATAGATAATATGACCTCAATCCTGAGTGAGTTGGGAACTCTTGCCTTTGAGGGCGGTCCTTTGATTTGCATGGGTGTGAGTGGCCAGGTTGCCGACTCAAACCTACCACTTTGGGGATTCGTCTGATTTGGGACCTGGGAACTTAGTTACACAAGATGGAATTCATTCCTTCCCTGAAGCAAGGGTAAGTAGATAGATTGCTCCCTTAAGGGCTGATCCCGGGCTTGAACGATGTGGCGCTACACATCTTCTCATGGCTCGAGAGGTGTCCACACATAATAGGACTATGTTGTATTATTCATTAGAGGGATCAATGGTACTTAAGGAGTTAGATGTAACTACAGGAGAAAAACGGTAAATTGGCCTAGATGTACTTACGAGCATCTGTGAAGGGTTATTGTACTGTTGATTGGTTATATCCGATGGACACAGAAATATATCTGTGGTAAGAAGAGTTTAGCTGTCGGTCTTTAGTGAATGTCTGGCAGTTAACGGATGGTGGATCTCATGGCTAAAGAGTTTAGTTAGCTATTCACGTATTGTTGGAGCTTTGAGCTATAGCTCCATAAGGTCCCCTTGGTAGCTCAATGGATTCAAGTTGAGAATCAGTTTTTGGGTCAGTTTGAAATGTTCAAATTGACAAGAGGGAGTTCGATTATATATGATATGATTAAACTAGTTAATTATATTTGATATGATTGACTTTATGTATGATATACATTAATTGGTGGAAAATGGATATGAATATGATTTATATCTAGTGGAGGAGAAAACACTATGGTTTATATGTGATTTTAAACTATAGGTTAATGAATATAATATGATTATATTTATTATATTTAATTAGACAATTATGGGATACTGCCTATCACTTAGCAAATTGAAGAATAAAATGAAAATCGTTTTCATTTTGCAAAAGAGATCGGTCATTTGCTCAAGAGTATACTGCCAATCACTTAGCAAACCGAGAGACTACACAATAGCTCATCATTGCTGCACGATCGTATACATGGGCGCCTTTTTCTAAACAATCGCCTAAGTTTTTCTAAACGATCGTCTATACGATCGTAGCCTATTTACTACACGATCGTGTACATTCTTCTAAATGATCAAGCATTGTCTATGCGATAGACCTTGCCCTTCTTCCACTTGCTTGTTCGTTGTTTACGATCTTCTATCCTCCTCCCCTCTACCAAATTCCAACAGAGCCCACTCCTTGGATTCTCATATCGAGAATACTGAGGGTTCTAAGTGATGGTGCCATTTCCATTTTTCCTGTTCGTGTGAGGCTATTCATGAGTAGACGACCGGTGGTTTTGGTGAACAATTGTGTGGACGTTCCAGCGAGAGCAAGAAGGAGCAATCCCTTTGGTGAGAACGAGTTTTGCTTTGAAGAAAGGTTCTTCAACTGGTACATATTCTATTCTCTTGTTTTTTATTATTCAAAGCATGTCGGTAATTAGTTGTTAAATGCATATCTGTTCTGTTTGAATGTAAATGTGGTAATTCTGTGACAATGTATTTGGAACGATCCCCTTCCGCTCAGAGGTACTCTTGTATAAGAGTTCCTTCACTATCAACTAATGATAGCGGATATGCGACATAGCTAGATTCTGGAACAACATATGTACTTAGGATTGCCATATTGTTAGGTGAAATTCGGTAGTTAAGCCAATCATTTTCTTATGAGAGTTAATTAAAAGAAATCATAGAATGGGGTTGTTACTTGTAAGTTGTCAATGTTGGGGTTGATGCCCTAAATCTCGTGGGTCCTGTAGTTTTTAATTGTAATGTACAAATATTTTATTTATTTAATAAAATATGAGATGTTTTATTTGACATTTAGTAGCATTAATCCACAAACCAATAAACTAGTATCCAAGGTTATCATCTATAGTTTAAATATGTATGTAGAGACATACAAGTGGATCATGTTTAAGTGACAACCTAAATTGTCTGTAGTAGATGGACAAGGCTGGGTATCTTATCTTGGTGACACTACGAATATGACCCGCTTTGTAGATGTTACGATTATTGTAAAGTGCTACAAATGATCTGATCCTGATCATTCATATAAAGATTAAAGGAACTCTTATAAAAGAGTACCTCTGAGTGGAAGCAAGATCATTCCAAACTCATTGTGACAAAATTAATGCATTCACAATGTTGGGTTTTATGTCCTAAAAACTCACAGTTTGTAAAATAATAAACATTTTCTATAATCAATATACTTGTTATTGATTTCATAAATTATACGAAAGTCTAAATCCAATAAACTAAGACTCATGACTACTGTATGAGCACTTGAACTTTATGTGGAGACATAAGAGTGGATCAGGTTCGAGTAAATAGTCAAAATGATCTATGGTACATGAATGAGGTTGGGTACTTTATTCTGGTAACACCATTGGATATGGCCTACTCTGTATTTGTTACAAAGAGTTGTAAAGTACTACATACAATGTGATCCTAATTCGTACATGTTATTACATGAGGAGTGGGGGCGTCCTATGCAATGAGTTTGCATAAGATCGGGACCAAGAAATAAGTCACTCTTACTTTATAACGCTGTTTACTGTATAAGACTGACTATTTCACCTAGATGACTTAGGTAAATCGATCTTAATCCTGAGCTAACTATGAACTTCTGTTTATTCGGGATTGCTCTTAGATTTGTATAGGTGAGGGTTGGCTCAACAACGCCAACTCAATAAGACTCCCATTTCAGAGGTAAGACCAGATAGATAGCTGGGGACATAAGGTGCAAGACGTAGTTCACGCCTACCCGATTTAGGGATAGGAGAAGGTTGTTCTCTCAAGTACTGAATCCAAGTCTTGAACAAGGGGCCCCACCCTCTCACTGGGCTAAGAGAGTTTGGTTTAGTAATTGTATGTAAACTTAGTATCTTAGGGAATTGGAATTAATTTTAAAATGTCCAAAATTAATTTAGACTTTAGATCACATTAATTCTAATAAGATTATAATTAAGTCCTATTTTTTTTATAGATTTAAAATATGACTAAGTAGGACAAACAAGACTTTAGGTTATAAGGAAACTCTATCGGTGAAATTTTGTCTATGTTGGGGGTATTTAAGATGACGTTTTACGGAACACCTTCTATCTGGGAACTGACCTAAAACTTAAGTTGAATTAACCTTAGTCCTGTTAGCATGCAATATCACTAGGTTAATTAAATGGTTTAATTCACCTAGAATATTAGAGTAAAGACCTTATTATAAGAGTTATAATAGGCATAGACTTAGATAAATTCATTAGCCAAAATTTAACTAAGCATAATAAAACCCTAAACCGATAGAACATTTTAGTGGAAGAAAAATGGCATATGTGATATATCAATTTTTAGCTCTCACCTCCCTAAGAGTTCATACAGTAAGATCCATGCTCATCTTCGTGTCACCCTAGATGCAGCCTCCCTCCGAAAAGTGTTTGCATAGGTCAATACCAAGGTGAATAGAGAAAATGTTCATATTAAGTGGGAGAAAGACACGTGTTAACATCTTCTACTATCTCCTCCATTAGATTGCACCATGAGATTTCTGTGATTCCTCTGTGTGTCATCCTAGAGTGACCACCCCTTCGAAGGGTCTGATCATAGGATTCAGAACAATACGAACTCCATTAATGGATAGAGTTTCTTAGGTTAATCTTCAACAGTTGTCTTTTCTTACGATAGCCTAATGAATTAAGCTAGTTAATGAATCCTTGACCGAAAAAAATGTAGCTAAGAACTATAGGAATAAGAGTTATTCTGGTATTAGTAATTAGCTGAGATTGTCTCAATTCAAGGAGGGATAGCTAATCACCCTTAGATGGTTGTTGCTCTAAATCTCTGAAGTATTGTTACAAAAATTAAATCAATAGTTTAATTAGGGTTCTTTGATTGTTTGTTTTTATTGAATTGATTGGATGCTCATACTTTGTAATGAGCTAAGGCAGATATAACTAATATAGATAATTGTTTGTTATTCTTTTCAGCATGTCTTTCATAATTATATCCTTGCTAAAGAACAAAAAATTAACCGGTGAAAACTATGCGACGTGGAAATCTAACTTGATATAATTCTAGTTATAAATTATCTACGGTTCGTCTTAACGAATGAGTGTCCTCCAATCCCTGCTCAAAATGCATCCCAAACAATGAGGGACGCTCAAAACCACTGGACAAAGGCCAAAATCTAACGTTCTTACCAAGAAGTATGAGGCCATGATCACTGCACATCGGATCATGGAGTCCCTCTAGGAGATGTTTGGGCAACCGTCCACTTAGATCCGACACGAGGCCCTCAAGTACATTTATAACGTGCAAATGAAAGAAGGCCAATTAGCGAAAGAATATGTTCTTGATGAGTTACAGACTTATCAGTCTCTTATGAAAAGTAAGAGATCAGTAGAAGGAGAGGCAAATGTTTCCCATTTCAAAAAGTTCCATAAGAGTTCATCTTCTGGAACTAAGTTTGTTCCCTCATCATTTGGTTCTAAGAAGATCCTAGAAGAAGAAAAAAAAGAAGGGAAAGCTCCCACTGCTGGGAAAAACAAGGGCAAGGCCAAGATAGCCGATAAAGGGCAAGTGTTTCCACTGTAATGTGGATGGTCACTGGAAATGCAATTGCCCCAAGTACCTCACTAAGAAGAAGAAAGAAAAAGAAGGTAAATATGATTTATTAGTTCTAGAAACTTGTTTAGTGAAAAATGACCCTAATGCCTCGATACTTTATTCGGGAGCCACTGATCATGTTTGTTCTTCTTTACATGAAATTAATTCCTTCCAGCAGCTTGAGGAAGGTGAAATGATGCTCAAGGTTGGAATGGGAGACGCCATTTCAGCTCGTGCAGTGAGAGCTGCAAAGTTATTTTTTGGAAATAGATATTTATTTTTAGAAAACTTATATATTATTCCTAAAATTAAAAGGAATCTTGTATCTATTTCATGTTTAATCGAACAAATGTACTCATTTTCCTTTTCTATTAATGAATCGTTCATTATGAAAAATGGTGTACTTGTTTGTTCAGCTAAATTAGAAAACAACTTGTATGTGTTAAGACTAACTGAAGCAAAAGCATTGTTAAATCATGAGATGTTTAAAACTGCTAACAATAAAAAGGAAAATAATTTCTCCAAGTAACAATAATATCTATCTTTTGCATTTGAGATTTTGTCACATAAATCTCAATAAGATCGGGAGATTAGTAAAGAATGGACTTCTAAGTGAGTTAGAAGATGGTTCGTTACCGCCATGTGAATCTTATCTTGAAGAAAAGATGACTAAAAGACCTTTTAATGAAAAAAGGTTATAAAGCCTTAGAGCTCGTACATTCAGATCTCTGTGGTCCAATAAATGTAGAAGCTCGAGGAGAGTATAAGTACCTCATCTCTTTTATAGATGATTTTTCCAGGTGAGGTTACTTATATCTAATGAAACATAAGTCTGAAACCCTTAAGTTCAAGGAGTATAAGCCTGAATTTGAAAACCTGTTAGGAAAAATGATTAAAACAATTCGATCTGATCAAGGTGGAGAATACATGGATTTAAAATTCCAGAACTATACGATAGAACACGAAATCCAATCCCAGCTCTCAACACTTAGTACACCTTAGTTGAATGGTATATCAAAAAGGAGAAATTGAACCTTGTTAGACATGGTTCATTTTATGATGAGATATATTTAATTGCTTAGCTCGTTTTGAATCTATGCAGTAGAGACTGCTGTTCACATCTTGAACAATGTTTCCTCGAAGAGTGTTTTTTAAACACCTTTCGAGTTATGGAAAGGGCGTAAACCTAGTTTACGCTACTTTAGAATCTAGGGTAACCTAGTTTGTGCTACTTCAGAATCTGGGGTTGTCCTGCACATGTACTAGTGACAAATCCTAAAAAATTGGAACATCATTCTGTTGGGGTTCATGCCCTAAAGTCTCGTGTCTTGTAGTTTGTAAACAGTATGTACGAACGCTAGTGTTGTTAATATATGATATTTACTTCACATCTTATATTTTTGCTTAGTAGTTTGTTTTATTTTCTTTACCACAAACCAATAAACGTAAAATCCCTGGTTATCTGTATATGACTCAAGCATGTATGTAATGACATACAAGTGGATCATGTCTTGAGCGATAACCAAAATAGTATGTAGTATATGGATATAGGAGGGAAACCTTATCCTGGTAACGCTACGGATGCGGCCCGCTTTGTGGAATGGTCACAAGTGTTGTGACCTATCACAGATGGTCTGATCCTAATCATTCGTGTTGGGGACATGCGAGCGGGGGCATCTTATACAAAGAGTTTGTGTAAGACCTGACCACGAAGTGTTAATGTTTCGTTATATAACACCGTTCATGATAGAGACTTCACTTCACTAGGATGACCATAGGTAACATGACCTTAATCCTGAGTAAGTTGGGAACTCCTGCGATTGAGGGCTGTTCTTTGATTTATATGGGTGCGAGTGGCAAGGTCACCGATTCAAACATACCATTTTGGGGATTCTTCTGATTTGGAAGCTGGGAACTCAGCTACACAAGATGGAATTCACTCTTTCCCCGAGGCAGGGGTAAATAGATAGATGGCTCCCTTAAGGATTTATTCTGGGGCTTGAACGATGTGGCGCCACACACCTTCTCTTGGCCCGGGAGGTGTTCACACATAGTAGGACTATGTTGTATTGTTCATTAAAGGAATCAGTGGTACTTAAGGAGTGAAATGTAACTACAGGTGCATAACAATAATTTGGCCCAACTGTACTTACGAGCATCTGTGAAGGGTCATCATACTTATGATTGGTTATATCCAATGGACACAAAATATATCTGTGGTAAGAAGAGTTCAGCTATTGGTCTTTAGTGGAATGCCTGACAGTTAATGGATGGTGGATCTCGTGACTAAAGAGTTTAGTCAGCTATTCATGTATCATTGGAGCTTCGAGCCACAGGTCCATTAGGTCCCCTGGGTAGCTTGGATAAAGTCGAGAACCAGTATTTAGGTTAATTTGAAATATTCAAATTGACAAGAGGAAGTTCGATTATATATGATATAAATGGAGTGGTTAATTATATATGATATAATTGGCTAAATGTATGAGATACATTATTTTGGAGGAAATAAGATATAAATATGATTTATATCAAGTAGAGGAGAAAATACTGTAGTAGATATGTGATATCAAAATATAGGATAAAAATATAATACGATTATATTTATTAATTAATTAAGTGATTAATTATATGATAATTAATCCTAATATCACGTTTGGACGTGGGTTAGTGGGCAACGTCGGTTATGGTAACCGATGGGTTAAAATGAAAAGATTTTTCATTTTTGAATCGTTCAATCAATCGTCCGTTATTCGCCCAAAAAGTTTTCGAAAACACGTGTTGGTGAAAGAAAACGATCGCTCGAGAGACTATACAATAGATCTTCTCCACCTAAACGATCATCCTTCACATGCCTAAACGATCGCACACTCTCATCTACACGATCGGATAGCTTCTCTAAACGATCGTATAGTGTGCCAATTTAACTAAACGATCGTATACCTTTTCCTAAACGATTGTTCACTAAATCCTACACGATCGTGTAGCTTCTTCTATGCAATAAGCACTTCAACTATGCGATAGCGTTGTTTTCTCTCCCATTTGCTTATCGTCTACATGATTCGTATTTTCTCCGTCCTCTACTAAATTCACCAATGCTCACCCTTTGGGTTTTCACTCCGAGAATACCCGGGGCTCATTAGTGGTGGTGTCATACCCGTTGCAGTCATGAGTTCGCATTGTTCATGCTACCGTAGTCGACGTTTTCCATCGAGCATTGGCAGAGCACTTAGAGGGTTCCGCTGTGTTGGAGTTTCAGAGTGTGAAGGTTGTCTTCAACTGGTATGAAACTTTGTCCCTTTGTTATTTTGTTGTTCGTAACATGCCGTTAATTAGAGATTATTTTCATAACTATATGTGTTGAATGTATAATGTTATATTTCAGTCATAGTGAGATCAAAGCGATCCGAACACGCTCATGGAACTCTTAGATATGAGATCCTTCAATTGGTATCAGAGCCAGGTTCTGATACTCTGATTTCATCTGTTGTAATGAAATGAGATTTACATTCATGGTAGGTGCATTTCTACACTGATTTAATAGTTAAATTTTGCTATAGATGTGCAGATTAATGGATGTTTTCGGGATGTTTAGCCTCGGTTTGATTTAGATCCTTTTACACTTGTGGTTATTTGTAAAGGCCCCTGCGTTTGTTGGCATTAATATCATTATCGAGTTTGTATTCAAAGTTTGTTTGAAGTTTTGAGTCGTTCGTCTGATGGAACACGAGAATTACACTCTAATTGCTTTTAATTTAAAAGGAAAATAACATGCAACCCTACTTAATTAATTGTGTTTTTTTTTTTAATGAAATTACCTTTGAAGCTCCCAAAATGTTTTCATCTCCACACGAACGGACCACCACTAGAGCTGACCTACTATCCTCTGGACTCAGAACCAGGTTGTGGGACCCGATGGATGAAGAAACCGAGAGAGAGAGAGAGATGGAAAATAAGAGATAGATTTTCTTTTTGGTGTGGGTTTGGGTTTTTATTTTTCAACCCAATTTTGAAAACTATTTTGGCAAAAGTGGCAAAATCTTTTAATCCAAATTGAAAAGACCATATTTATAGAAAAAGACCATGCAAATATGCATGTAACAAATTCATAAAAACCCAATACCTAGAATCCACTATCTAAGTGGGCTTAATGTCTCCACTATAAACCAACACCTAGTCCACTATTTTGTTACTGGAATTATCTAACAAAAGTTTGGATTTTCCCACTAACTTTACTCAAAGGGCAAAATAGTCATTTTGTCAAAGTCAAACTTTGATCAAAAAGTCAACATTTTGACTTTTTATGATTTTTTTCGTGTTGACTAATTTTGACCTCCCGAGCATGAATCCACATTCATTTTCTCGAAATTCAAATCACATTTGAATATAAGGTCGGTCAAAGTTTGACTTTTCAAAGTCAAAAGTCAACTCTTTGACTTTTTACATTTTTTACCATTTCCATTATTTTCGAGCTTCCGAATATGAACGTATTCATATTCTTGATATTTAAATCACATTTAAATAAGAAATTTGTATCTCTAAACTGAAAACCCGACCACTAATAGGGGAACCTAATAGACCTATAGATCATGGGCTCTAACGATCCGAGATTAGCTAGCTAAAACTCCTTTAGACGAAGCTAATCAACATTCGTTAACTAACGGGTCATTCCACTATAGTCTCGTAGTTGCACTCCCCTCACTATAAATATATTTGTGTCCATATGATATAACCATGATTAGTAAGCTGATCCTTCACAGGTTGCTCATAATCTCGGCTCGTAATCTCGATTGGGTCATAAAAATTGTTTTGCCCCCGAGACTACGTCTTATTTCTTAAGTTCCACTGATCCTCTAATGAACAATTGGTTTAAGGTCCAACCTATGAATCGAACCCCTCTCGGGCCAAGGAGAGGGTGGGGCCCCTTGTTCAAGACCTGGATTCAGTACTAAAGGGAACAACCTATCTACTATCCCTATAATGGGTAGGAGTGAATTCCATCTTGCACCCTATGTTCCCAGCTATCCACCTGATCTTACCTCTGAAATGGGAGGCTTATTGGGCCAGCGATAATGAGCTTCCCTCACCTATGTAGATCTAAGGATAATTCAGAATGAATAGGAGTTCATAGTTAGCTCAGGATTAAGATTAAGTTACCTAGGTCATCAATTAACGAAATAGTCAGTTTTATACATAAAACGGCATTTAGAACATAAAAAGTTTCTATTTCATGGTTTAGTCTTATGTAAACTCTTTACATAGGATCCCCACTTTCATGTCTCCACATGAACGATTCAGAATCACATCGTTTGTACTAACTACAAAGTGGGCTGCATCTATAGTGTCCTCAGAATAAGGTGCCCAACCTTATTCCATTATTTTCGAGCTTCCGAACATGAACGTATTCATATTCTTGATATTTAAATCTCATTTAAATATTAAAGTTGTATCTCTAAACAGTAAAACCCGACCACTATATCACACATACTTGTTGGTTTCTCTCTCTTCACCTAATTCGAACAATTCGAATTATTCTATCATATTGTTCTAAGTTTATTCCATATGAGCTAGTAGGGAAATCTAATGGACTTATAAATCATGAGCTCCAACGATCTGAGATTTGCAGGCTACACTCTTTAAACGGAGCTAATTAATATTCGTTAACTAACAGGTCATTCCACTATAGTCCCATAGTTGCACTCCCCTCATATAGATATATTTGTGTCCATATGATATAACCATGATTAGTACACTAATCCTTCACAGGTTGCTCATAATCTCGGCTGGGTCATAAAAACTGTTTTACCCCCGAGACTACATCTTATTTCTTAAGTTCTACCGATCCTCTAATGAACAATTGGTTTAAGGTCCAACCTATAAACCGAACCCTTCTCGGGCCAAGGAGAGGGTGGGGCCTCTTGTTCAAGACCTGGATTCAGTACTAAAGGGAACAACCTATCTACTATCCCTATAACATGTAGGAGTGAATTCCGTCTTGCACCCTATGTTCTCAGCTATCCATCGGATCTTACCCCTGAAATGGGAGGCTTATTGGGCCAGCGATAATGAGTTGCCCTCACCTATACAGAGCTAAGGACAATTCTAAGTGAACAAGAGTTCATAGTTAGCTGAGGATTAAGATTAAGTTAATGTTGAATTTAAGTGAGAAACATATGAGTACAATAAGCCTCCTAGTGGAGTATCACAATATTGAATTTAAGTGAGAAACATATGAGTACAATAAACATATGAATACAATAAACTAGGGCATATACCCAAAAGTTCTCCCACTTGTCCTAGTTTACAAACTTCGTAGACCTAGACTCTATAGGTGACCTTCAAACACTTTAGTCGTGAGAGCCTTTGTAAAAGGATCAACAATGTTTTGCTCAGAAGATATCTGGGTCACTACATCGTCTCCACGATGTACAATCTCCCGGATCAGATGGTATTTGCACTCAATATGCTTGCCGGCTTGTGGCTTCTTGGTTCTCTTGAATTTGCAACTGCACCACTATTATCACAATATAGGGGGATAGAAAGATGCATATTTGGAACGACTTCCAAATTTGTCAAAAATTTTCTCAACCATACTACTTCCTTTACTGCTTCACATGCAGCTACGTATTCAGCTTCCATTGTGGAGTCTGCAATATAGTTTTGCTTCACACTTCTCCACACTACTGCTCCTCCATTCAGAATGAACACTGATCCCGATGTAGATTTTCTTGCATCTTTATCGATTTGAAAATCAGAGTCAGTGTATCCAATAAGGATCAAATCCTTAGTACCATACACGAGCATGTAGTTCCTCGTTCTCCTAAGATACTTGATGATATTTTTAACGGCAGTCCAATGTCATATCCAGGATTGGATTGATACCTATTAACTATCCCTACTATGTAGCATATGTCAGGTCTAGTACATAACATTGCATACATCAGACTCCCTACTGCGAAGGCATAGGGAATGTGTCTCATATCCTCAACCTCTTGAGGTGTCTTAGGACATTGATCCTTTGACAAATGAATTCCATATTTGTAAGGTAACATACCTCTTTTGGAATTTTGTATCTTATACCTAGACAACATTTTGTCTATATAAGTTGCTTGAGACATGGCTAGTGTTCTATTCTTGCGGTTCCGAATAATCTGAATCTTGAGAACATACTGCGCATTTCCTAAATCTTTCATTTGGAACTGTGTTGCTAGCCATTTCTTGATGTCAGTTAGATAACCTACTTCATTCCCAATGAGTAAAATATCGTCAACATATAAAACTAAGAACGCTATAGTAGAATTGACGATCTTCTTGTAAACACAAGGCTCATCAACATTAGATTTGATCGCAGTATCAAATCTTATATTCCAAGATCTAGAAGCTTGTTTCAACCTATAAATGGATTTTTTATGCTTACAAACCTTTTGTTCTTGACCCTATGCAATAAACCCCTCTAGTTGAGCCATATAGATACTCTCCTTAAGATCGCCAGTTAGAAAGGTTATCTTGACATCCATCTGCCAAATTTCATAGTCATAAAAGGTGGCAATGGATAAGAGCATTCTAATCGACTTAAGCATGTCAACAGGAGAGAAAGTTTCTTCATAGTCCACTCCCTCTCTCTGGGTATAACCTTTTGCCACAAGTCGAGCCTTAAAAGTCTATACTTTACCGGCTTGGTCTCGTTTTCTCTGGTAGATCCACTTACAACCAATTGGTTTTACATCATTTGGTTGATCTACAAGTTCCCAGACAGAATTGAAGTTCATAGACTCCATTTCGAGGTCCATGGCTTTGACCCACTGATCACGGTCCACGTCTTTCATCGCCTGTTTATAGGTCGATGGATCCTCTATGCCGTTATCAGGAATGACGACTTGTGTTTTTGTTAAACCCAAGTAACGGCCAGGCTGATGAACAACCCTTCCACTACGTCGAGGCATTCTCAACTCTTGAGAAGGATGTGACTGACCAGATGTACTAGTTTTATCTACTTCTTTAGTCGATGAACTAGCTCTATCTGTAGCGCTTTTGGAAATTTCATTCAATACTAGTCTACTATGAGATTGATGACTTCTTATGTGGTCTTCCTCTAAGAATGTGGCATTTTTCGATATAGATACCTTATTCTCTTGAGGATCGTAAAATAGACCACCTTTTGTTTCTTTTGAATAACCTACAAATAGGCATAGTTTTGAACGACATTCCAATTTTTTAGGATTTTGCACCAACACGTGTGCTGGGCATTGCCAAATCCTAAAGTGACATAAACTGCATTTTCGCCCTTTCCATAGCTCATAAGGTGTTTCTGAAGCACTTTTAGAGAGAACGTTATTCAAAATATAGACAGTAGTCTTTAATGCATGTCCCCAAAAGGAATCAGGTAACTTAGCAAAGCTCATCATTGAGCGAACCATGTCCAACAAGGTTCTGTTTCTTCTTTCAGATACACCGTTCTGTTGAGGCATATTAGGTATAGAGAGTTATGACTTGATTCCGTGTTCTATCATATAGTCCTGGAATCTTAAGTCCATGTACTCCCTACCTCGATCTGATCGTAGTATCTTAATTTTTTTACCTAACTGGTTCTCAACCTCAGCCTTATATTCTTTGAATTTTTCAAAAGAATCAGACTTCTGATGCATTAGGTAAATATGACCATACCTTGAATAATTATCAATAAAACTGATGAAATATTCATACCCACCTTGAGCTTTGACATTCATCGGTCCACAGAGGTCCAAATGTACGAGCTCTAAGGGTATTGTGGCTCTGAGACCTTTTCTAGTAAAAGATCTCTTAGTCATTTTTCCCTCAAGACAAGACTCACATGGAGGTAAAGAATTATCTTCTAACTGATATAGGAGTCCATTCTTAACAAATCTCTCAATCCTTTTAAGATTTATATGGCCAAGTCTTAAGTGCCATAGATAGGCATTAGAAGAAACTTTTTGTCTTTTATTCTGAGTTTCGGATGTTCTAAACATCTCAGTATTTAAGAAAAATTTTGCTTTAGTTGGTCTTAACTTATATAAGTTGTTTTCAAGTATAGCAGAACAAATTTGAATACCTTTTCTGAAAATGAAACGCTTCATTAACTTCAAAAGGTATTTTATACATTTGTTCCAATATACATGTGATAGATATTAAATTCCGTCTCATTTTAGGAGCATACAAAACATCTTTAAGTATGTTATATCTATCGTTGAAAAACAACTTCAAGTCTTCCAGCTTCGGTCGAGACAGTCTCTCCTATTCCAACCTTAAGGGTGATCTCGCCTTCTTCAAGCTTTTTCCAGGAACTAGTTTTCTGAGAAAAGAAGCAAATATGATTAGTGGCTCCTGAATCCAATATCTAGATTGAGGTATCATACTCCACTAAACATGTTTCAGCAATTAGTAAATCATATTTACCTTGTGCTTCTTTCGAGACAGGGGCCTGAGGACATTCCTCAGTTAAGACAAATCTCAGGTCATCTATTACTAGTGTTGAATTCAAATTTATTTTCCATGTTGAGTAGTTGTCGTCGTTAATTTTTTCAAAAGCTAATAGTTAAACTAAAGAGCTAGTCATGCTGAAAAGAAAAACATATCCTTTTTAGTAAAAAACATTAATCTTTTAAATCCAATCAAGTTTAGCAAAAAAAAAAAACTAATAATGTACCCTTCACTATTATATTTTTTTACGATATTTCAAAACTTTAGAGTAACCTCCACCGAAGGGCAGTCAATTATTCCTCTTTTGAACCAAGATAATCTTGACCGGATGCTAACCCCAGAATAACTTTGTATTCTTATAGCACTTTAGTTATCGCTACTTTGGTCGAGAATTTACTAACATTTGGTAATTCTCATAAGTGTGACCCTCCATTTTCAGACCTCAAAGATCAGAATCATTATGCTCCCGAAGTTGGAAAGACAATAATGAAAACAGACCTGAGAGACCCTATTAATTTCTAGAGTTCGCGAAGTTCCGAATCTTATAAGCCCTCCGATTGGTAAGGTCTCTCCAGGGCAGACATGTAGGTACATTATAGGAATCTCACGGTGCAACCTAATGGAAGAGACCGTAGGATGTGATGACACACTTCCTTCTCTTATTTACTATGAACAACTTCCCCTATTCAACTTAGTATTGACTCATGCAAACACTCTCTGAATAGAGTCCGTTCCCAGGGCGGCCCAAAGCCAAGCATGAATCTCACGGTGTGAACTCTTAGGAATGCTAGAGCTAAAAGTACATTACTTCTCTCCAGCTGAAGTGTTCTAGACGGTTAGGGTATAAAATATTTAGTGATACATTTTGGCTAACTTAAACATATCCTAAGTCTAGGTGATCCATGTATAAATTTTAACTGGATTTTTAACCTACGATGTCTAGGTGATAAAAAAATTTTATTACCTCACACTGCTCACGCATGCTCATAAAATGGGTTTAACCTAACTCAGATGCCGGCTCGATCTCCAGGTAGTAGGTGTTCCATGAACCGTCAACTTAAAAACCTTCAACCTTAGTCATCTTATCTGACTTTTTGCCAAGATCTTGTCGGGTGTGTTTCTTTGTAACTTCGGTTTTACAAGATATTGACCTATTTTCTATGAAAAAAGGAATTGCTCGATGGTGGTTAACCCTAAGTGAGCATACATCTTATCTGTATTATGGATTTTAGAAGTCTAGGTTATTTTATAACAATTATAACCCTAGAGCATTCATCTATAACATGCTTCCTTCAATCAAACATGCTTTAATATAACACTTATATTAAAACTAAGCATGCATAGTATATATTTTATAACACTTATAACATATAACAAATGCATGTCACATACTTTTCCTATGGTGGGGTTTTAAAACTATATGGCATACATATGCACACATAATCAAACAACATTATACATCACATGCATAATAGGTAAACAACACTAAAGTGGACCAATTTTGGCATTAAAAATAAATAACTAATTTGTTACATAAATCAGCAACCAGCTTCCTAGCACCGGCTTCAAACACTTTGAACCATCTAAAACCGCTCAGAAACCTCTCGAACCGGTCCAAAAACACCAAAAACCAAGTTGAACTGGTCAAACCAGGTCAACCAGGTCAAACGGACCGGTCCAGATCATCTAGACCGGCTGATCAACGCGCGCTGGCACAGTCAACGGAAGTGCGAGGCGGGTTGACGGAAACGCAAGGGCACGCGGGTCGTGACAGCGGGCGAATGCATGAGGTAGCTTCGAAGCAGGTCGAGCGGAGCAGGTGGGCACGCGGGACACGCTAGTCGGATCGGGCGGGGCAGGCGTGCGAAGCCAGACGTGCGTGCGAGAAATTCAGGTCGGAGCGCTGCTCGAGTCGGGTCTGGGAGCCTTCTCTCGAGTCTGGGAGCAAATTCTAGTATATGAGCCAATATTCCTTCAATTTTGATGCTTTCCTCTCTCCTAGAATCGAGTAATTACAACCTAATGCTCATAAATGTGAGCAATTATAAATTTTCAAAAGAAATTTAAAGAAAAACAATGCCAAAATCATAATAAATCAACTTTAGTGCATATTTCATTCAACATTTGAATAGAAAGGAAAAAAACACCAACAAAAAATAATTGAGCATAATTAAAGCATGCTCTGATACCACATGATGGAACACGAGACATACGCAGCGGAATAAGGATCTAATTACACTTTAATTGCTTTTAATTTAAAAGAAAAATAGCATGCAACACTACTTAATTAATTAGGTTTTTTTTTTTGAAGAAATTACCTATGAAGCTATCGAAACGTTTTCATCTCCACCCGAACACGAACGGACCACCACTATAGCTGACCTACTATCCTCTGGACTCAGAACTGGGTTGTGGGACCCGATGGATGAAGAAACCAAGAGAGAGAAAAAGATGAAAAATAGGAGATAGATTTTCTTTTTGGTGTGGGTTTGGGTTTTTATTTTTCAGCCCAATTTTGAAAATTATTTTGGCAAAAGTGGCAAATTTTTTAATCCAAATTGAAAAACCCATATTTATAGAAAAAGGCCATGCAAAATTGCATGTAACAAATTCATAAAAATCCAACACCTAGAATCCACTATCTAAGTCGGCTTAATGTCTCCACTATAAGCCAACACCTAGCCCACTATTTTGTTAGTGGAATTATCCAACAAAAGTTTGGATTTTCCCACTAACTTTACTCAAATGGCAAAATAGTCATTTTGTCAAAGTCAAACATTGACCAAAAAGTCAACATTTTGACTTTTTATGATTTTTTCCATGTTGACTAATTTTGATCTCTCGAGCACAAATCCGCATTCGTTTTCTTGAAATTCAAATCACATTTGAATATAAGGTCAGTCAAAATTTAACTTTTCAAAGTCAAAAGTCAACTATTTGACTTTTTACTTCTTTGACCATTTCCATTATTTTCGAGCTTCCGAATATGAACGTATTCATATTCTTGATATTTAAATCACATTTAAATATTAAAGTTGTATCTCTAAACTGACTACTATATCATATATACTTGTCGGTTTCTCTCTCTTTAACTAATTCGAACAATTCGAATCATTCTATCATACTATTCTAAGTTTATTCCATATGAGCTAGTAAGGGAATCTAATGGACCTATAGATCATGGGCTCCAACGATCCGAGATTAGCTTGCTAAAACTCTTTTAGACGGAGCTAATCAACATTCGTTAACTAACGGGTCATTCCACTATAGTCTTGTAGTTGCACTCCCCTCACTATAAATATATTTGTGTCCATATGATATAACCATGATTAGTAAGCTAATCCTTCAATGGTTGCTTGTAATCTCAGCTGGGTCATAAAAACCGTTTTACCCCCGAGAGTACATCTTATTTCTTAAGTTCCACTGATCCTTTAATGAACAATTGGTTTAAGGTCCAACCTACAAACCGAACCCCTCTCGGGCCAAGGAGAGGGATGGGCCCCTTGTTCAAGACCTGGATTCAGTACTATAGGGAACAACCTTATCCCTATAACGGGTAGGAGTGAATTCCATCTTGCACCCTATGTTCTCAGCTATCTACCTGATCTTACCCCGGAAATGGGAGGCTTATTGGGCCAGCGATAATGAGCTTCCCTCACCTATGCAAATCTAAGGATAATTTCGAATGAATAGGAGTTCATAGTTAGCTCAGGATTAAGATTAAGTTACCTAGGTCATCAATTAATGAAATACTCAGTTTTATACATAAAACGATATTTAGAACGTAAAAAGTTTCTATTTCATGGTTTAGTCTTATGTAAACTCTTTACATAGGATGCCCCCACTTTCATGTCTCCACATGAACGATTCAGGATCACATCATTTGTACTAACTAAAAAGTGGGCCGCATCCATAGTGTCCCCAGAATAAGGCGCCAAACCTTATTCATATACTATAGACCATTTTGGCTATATATTTGAACTTGATCTACATTTATGTCACTACATAAAGCTCAAACTACATTAAATAGCCTCTGGACCTTAGTTTATTGGATTCAAGATTACAATTTCAATAACAATTTTATCGAAAAACAAAACAGAATATGTTTATTAATTTACAAATTACGAGTTTAAGGACATAAAATCCAACATCGTCGAAGTTCTGGGAAAGCGTTGTGGCTCTTCGAGGAAGGAGGCGATTTAAGGTTAATCCCATCGTGCAGAAGATGTTCTACGCGATCATTGTTGATCGCATTGTAAAGATGAACGTGTACGCGATCACTATTGAACGCATCGGTTAAACTATGGGGAATGCGATCAAGAGTTGATCGCATCGGGTTGATAATCGAGTACACGATCGCTAAGTATCATTTAATGCGCGCGCGCGTGGTCACGTGAAATTAGCCGCCAAAAACCTGATGGCTAAAATTATGGTGAATGCAATATGCGATGCATGTCTTAGGTTATGTGTTGGTTCTCATGCATTGGTGGTCATGCGTTAGAATGAAAATGCGTTACTCTTATATGCGATGACCATACGTTCCTGTCACAAGTTTTCTTGTGCTCACGCCAAGTATAACACAAACGCAAGTTTCTCGGGTGATTTGAGCTCGAACTCAGGGACTTGTAGCTAAATGTATGCGGTGATGTGTTTGCGGCAGATAAATAAAATAATGATGGAGGTTTTAAGCTACAAACTACTCCTACTCCTAACTAACAGATTAAATGGTGAGAATATGATTGAGAGGTAGAGACACAGATGCGTAGTAAATGCATGGAAAATAGATAAAATGTGAGGACGTCTTCTTCGCAACCCTAAGCTTGACTGCAAGGGCAACCCCAACCAACAAAAACTAATGCGATCATGCCATACATGCCCGACACAGATGCACATGAAGTGTATTAGCAAACGGAACTTATTCCTATGTCTCCATTCCTTCTTATGCGATCTTAATCTAGCTCTCTCGAGCATCGATTCTAACCTAGCTCTCTCAAGTCTTAGGTTATTTCTTTAGACTCTTTCTTGAGTAGCTCTAAAGGTGTGATGGACGTATACATAAGACAAGGTAACCGAAAAAGCCTGGTTGACGTAAGATTATTCCTATCTCTAGTGAACACTTGCTTACACTGCTTAACGCGACCAACCACTTACCCTCCCAGGCAGTTAGTTGTTGCTAACTTTACTCATAGAAAAGCATTGCATCCGCCTATAGATAGACGTTGCTACAGCTTCACACTAATCAAATAAGGTTTTCTCACACACTCACGCAACATACACCTCCCGGTGGTTTGCTACATGCTTCATATTCCTATGTCGCATGATTAAGTATGTAATACTCTAGCAATCTTACTCAATGATGAGATGAAAGTTAATGATGCTAAGTAAAGGAAGATAGAGACGGAATCGCAGGAAATATAGAATTGCATTGATAAAAAATGTATTAATTTCTTAAGCCAATGAAAGGACCAGTTGGAAGCAATGTCTTTCTCCCAGCAGATGTGTGTCAAGGCTACCGGTGGTGTCATGGATGGACGCTGGAGCAGACTCTCTCAAGCTCTAACTCTGGCGAAGACTCTCTCAAGCTCTAACTCTAGCGAAGACTCTCTCAAGCTCTAACTCTGGCAAAGGCTCTGGTCATCACTTGGTGGAGCAGACTCTCTCACGTGTTCGTCTGGATCACAAGGATCGCCCTAAGGCGAGCCTCAGGCAAAAATCCATGGATAAAATGAAATTCTGCTCAACGACTTCTATTTATAGAGTTGGATCTGCTCTAATTCTGACATTCGCGGCGTGATGGTCCTTTTCTAACTCTCTACTGCTAACGGCATGGTAGGTGAAATGTCAGCATCATCTTTTGATTCTCCCGAGATATGCGTTCATGTTTCCATTCCACCAACCTTGCATTCATCCCGCTATTATGGTTATCATCATGTAGCCGCAATCTTATGATGATTGCATTCGCTTGATGACCGCAACTTCTATGTGATAATCACAATCGTTTGACGATCACAACTCCTATGCGATGGACGCATGTGGTCGATGACCGTAACACCCATGCGTTGAACGTATGCGTCTACCTTTGTGATGGAGAAATTCTCCACATGCGGTCATCTTTGTGATAGCTCGGCTTTCGTGTATGCGTCTGCTTCCTGCGTTAACTACAAAGATAAACAATTAAACACATAATAACGCATAATAGTAGGTTAGCTGAGATTCTTAATGTTGATCGACGTAAACTCATTTTCTCATGAATTCCTAACATATTCGCCGCATATTTCACTTAACAATCCTCATAATTCTAAATAAAAGGCCTAAGATGACGTGCCTAGGTACTCATGCATATTAAGAGAGTGAGCAAATGTAGAAATAAAACTTCCATTGAATAGATATGAGATGAAGTACAAAATAACGATGCAAGTATAGTAAAGAGCCTGGTAGTAATTTCTTGTTGCCAGGCGTTTACACTGTTTCTACTCGTGCTCTAAAGATATTCTCGCTCTCGCGAGAGTCGGCCCGCTCTCTACTCTTACGCCCCAAGGTTCTCTCTCGAGTTGTCCTGGGCGATCTCCGGCGCTGCCACTCTTCTCTTGCTCCGCCGTAAAATAGAAAAGAAAACTATGAACAAAAGCAACTGGTTAATTCGTCAACCTATCAACCCCTTTTCTAAGAATGCACTTGGTATTTATAGGGCATCAATGGTGAAAGGCGGCTTCTCATTCTCCCGGTTGTACAGATGGGACAGCTTTAATTCTTGATTGACGCGTCGAATGATTGTTACTGATAAAGTTAAATGTACTTTATAACCGTTATCGGCTATCAACTTAATTTGGATACGACTATCATCAGCTTTCTGTCCCATCGCTCTTAATTGGCCTTTCACCCAGATGTGCCCACCATGTTGTGCTGACCAAGTTGCGACGATTATTCTCGGGCGAATGTTTGCGAGCACAATCAATGCAAATTCTTGCAGTGAAGTTGCACTCGACCGATAATTTCTATGATCGCAATCTTTCATTGCATTAACGTATATTCT
Organism: Benincasa hispida; assembly: GCF_027475165.1. Classification (NCBI taxonomy): domain Eukaryota; kingdom Viridiplantae; phylum Streptophyta; class Magnoliopsida; order Cucurbitales; family Cucurbitaceae; genus Benincasa; species Benincasa hispida. The sequence continues at coordinate 58,515,361 of NC_143488.1, forward strand.
GCACAAAAATATAAAAATCAATAGTTATAATACGCTGAACGCATGCAACCGTAATATTATAGAATTTATGCTTAATGGATGCAATTTAACATATTTTATCAACGCAATCCAACATTTTTTAATAACTTAGCACTATGATAACGTGCATTTCTACTCGTTATCACAGCCCCAAATTTAAACAATGCTTGTCCTCAAGTATAAGCTAAAGATTCCTTTAGCAAGTCCACCACAAAGTTCTTTTCCTAGATTTCTCAATGATATTTCATTCAAGTCCTATATATCAAAATTTTCTTAAGACATATTCAAGTCTCTTCTTAAAATATTTCTAAGACCTAGGGACTGCAAGTTTAACTTTCAAAAGGACTTTACTAAATTCCGGAACATCGCATGATTTATTTCACAAAAGAAAATTTTTTTCTTACCGGGGTGTTAAATGATTTTATCCTTGCACAAAAATTTATATATATATATATATATATATATACTCTGACCTTGCACTGATCTGAGTGCCTTACCTTTATTTTGACTTGCTTCCACATGTGTCATGCAGACATCCAACTACGAGCAATGCACTCTTTCTCAGACTAAACTCAAATTTTTTCGCGGCTCTGCCAGGAGTATGGGTCTTGATCGTGGTGGACTGACTCACAAACAAAAAGAAAGATGCAAATTTTTTGCAACGAGACCGCTCAGATCTTTTTCGATAATATCTTCATTGCATGGAATGCCACACTAGTGTGATTTTCCTTCTTCCTTGTCAGCCAATCTCAAATACCTTATTTGAAGGGAGTGGAAAGTGCCTGTTGCAAGCCTTCTCCAAGCAAGCCTGCTGTAAGCAGGGTATCCTATTCACGTGGGACACAAGCCAGGTTCTAGAGTAAGGAAGAGACTAAGGTAGTATAGTCATTGATGTGGTAAATGTTGCTAGCCCCGCTGGGTAAATGGAGACTTACTTACTTCATTGCTTTTATGATTCCCTATAGGAAAATAAAATGAAGTTGAAGATGTAGATAAGGTATTTCATCGTTCACTGCTGGCCCGGAGTAAGACATGCCACCTTAATGCACGGGACAGATAGAAGGATTTTCACTCTTACTGAACCGGCCTTCGAGACGAAAGGAATGAAAGCTCGATGAGTATGCTGGCTCCTGCCCAAAAACGCACGGTAGGCCATCCTCGGCCTTCTTCTCTTTTTATGAAAAAGAAATCCAATCTCCACCCTGGCATCTGAATTTTCTCTCGAATTATCTATACCCTATTCAATACTCACATCAAGCAACGGAACTAATGCGTTAGTTAAGTATATTATTTCTTGGAGCTGAAGGGAATGAATCAGAATCTTTTTTATAACGAATATACTACCGATCTCGTCTTTGACTTTCTTTCACGTCTTTCAGCGCTGTTTTAAATTATTTCTTCTGTTCTTTCTCTACAGCCGACTTCATTTCTTTTCTTTCCAAGCTGTCCGACTGAAAGAATAAAAGAAGCGCGTGACACAGGTTTTCTTCGGCTCATAAGAATTGAAATCTGCTATTTCTTCGTATGCTTTTGTTTTGGCACCAGCGTCAAAGGCACGAGAAAAGAAAGCCCTTTCTCACCTTTCCTTCAACAATAATCGATATGAAAGCGCTTTCATAGGCCACGTTGACTAGGTTGATCTTTAATCATCAAATCACGAGTTTCATTCCCTTCACGAGAGTATCAAATTTCGCTATCTTATGCACGTGCTCTTCTTGAGCGATCCATTCTATGAGCGGGGCTGCTAGTAGAGAGCAAATCTCCATCTTTTTCGGTCTTATTGATCTAATCAAAGCTTGTTACGATCAGGCTCATTTGGCTGAGATCTTGTCTGGTGGGGTAGGGACAGAGAGGAAGTTTTTCTTTTAATGAGAGTGACCTTTCAAAGAGAATGCGATAAGGCCCTTCTTAAAGTAAATGGATGGCTCACTCTCTCTCCTGCTCTAGGACATTAACATTAAGAGAATTTTGGGTGTAGTCAATACTCCCATCCCAAATAAAAGGGGAATTGGTCTATGGTCGATTCAGTAATAAATAGGAATTTGAAGTTCTACCTCGTGAAAAAAAAAACGGATTTCTTTTGTGTAATTAACCATTCCTTTTTCTTTCTGAAAGAAATGATCATCGAAGCCAGGGCAATAACTCAGAAGGAATTTGAGCGCTGATGTAGCTAACAGCCACATTCATAGTCGATTCATTAGGGTCGTCACCTTCTACCCTCTCACTTGTTCTACCTCTTTAGGGGGAAGTATCAACCGTTTTCTTTGTCTCTTAAGCCGGGACTTTCTAAAGAAAACTGCAATCGTAGTTTATCAACCACTCACAAGACCACCGAGATCGGGATAGTTCATCCACTGCTCTCTTTCCGACAGACTGCTCGAATGGGCAGACTCATAAAGAGAAGTGCGACCTCAGCACCGCATCTATCGATCGGGCTAACTGCCCCCGTTGACTCCCTTTTCCCGATCTACTGATTTTGCATGGGCCTCGATTAGGCTACCACCCGGGGCTTGGTTTAGCTGAGGATGGGATTTGCTACCCGATGAGTCTCCCTACGCTATTAGGCACCTTTGGTCGAGGCGAAGCAAGGCATTCAGCTAAGAGCTGCCAGCAGCAACTAGAGCATCCCGTCTGAAGACCAATTTGGCAATGGAGTTGCGGTCATTTATTTATGCGGTTATCCTGGTGACTTACTTTCGTTTTGGCTTGCCCCCATGTGTGTCATGCGGACATTCAACTACGGGTAAGTGCCTTTCACAACTTAGCTCTTATCAACATGGGTTTCCCATTGCGTTGACAGTGGAGTTGTTATTTTCAAAAATATTTTTTTTTTTTTTTGAAAATAGCAAGGTCGAAAATAAATACCTCACCCCCAAATTTAAAATGCGGAAATGTCCTCATTGCCAAAAGATTAAAATAAGTCATACAATGGTCATAGAATGCGTTGTAAAGAGAGTTTGAAAGAAAGCTAGCAAACCTCTGACTTCGAGAAATATTTCATGAGGTGATTATTTTAAGACTAAGTTGACTCTAGTGTATATGAAAGAAATAGAAGCACATTTTTCATCATTGAAATCATACTTGGATAAGAAACAGAATGCGGTGACTCGCTAAATTTATCTATGTCAAATGATTGGGTGATTAAAGAGGATGCGGTGATAAAACTTTGAAGACTAAAATGCAATGTGATAGCGCAAAATTGGAAATAAAGATAAGGAAGAGTACACCCCCAAATTTTGCGCTGTCGCCCACATTGTATTGACGCATCCATCTTTGCGGCGATCTCCCTTCTTTGGGTTGCAGTGATGGAATAAGATAAGTGCTTCTTCGCGTAATATCTCTGCAATTCAGCGCCTTGATCGTTGTAAGAAAAACAAAGAGAGGGTCAAATTATTTCAAACAAAATAAAAATCGTCATCGTAAATTTTTTTTTTTTTTTTTGTATATAATAACGATAGTGATAGTAAAATAAGGAGAAATCAGAATTGAAAAGATAGTGAAAATTCCAATAGTGGAGAAAATAGTTGAAGACTTGAGGTTTCACAAAACTTGCATCCCTAATAAGTTGCAATCATTTGATAACGCAGAGACCACCTACTTCCTTCTTCATTCAAAGTCTCTTAGTTCAATGGAGTCGACTTGGCGATGCCAATCTTCTACATGGTATGCCTTTACTCGCAGTCGATTGACTTTGAATATGTTGGTTTCGTCGTCATTTGATAATTTCACTGTGCCATGCAGAAGTACTTGTTGAATTATGAACGGTCCAGACCAACGTAACTTTAGCTTTCCCGGGAAGAGTCGCAGACGTGAATTGAAAAGCAAGACTTTTTGCCCGACTTGAAGGTTCTTACCGCATATGCGTTGATCATGCCAGCGCTTGGTGCGCTCTTTATAAATCTTCGCATTTTCATATGCGTTGTTCCTCTATTCTTCTAGCTCGACCAGTTACATTTTTCGCGCTTCCCCTGCCTTCTTCAAATCAAAATTCAACTTCTTTACCGCCCACAGTGCCTTATATTCAAGCTCCAAAGGCAAGTGACACGCCTTACCAAATACCAGTGCATAGGGGGACATACCGGTGGATGTTTTAAGTGCAGTTCGGTATGCCCACAACGCATCGTCAAGCTTTGTTACCTAGTCTTTCCATGAGGGCTTTACTACCTTCTCAAGTATCAATTTAATTTCTCGATTGGACACTTCAGCTTGACCATTCATTTGCGGATGGTATGCGGTGGCTACTTTGTGAAGGATATAGTACTTGCGCAGCAACTCCTTGATATTGTGATTGACAAAGTATGATCCTTCATCACTTATGATGGCACGGGGAGTGCCAAAATGAATGAAAATATTTTTCTTCAGGAATTGGGAGACTACCGTCGCATCACTTGTGGCGCATGCTATTGCCTCTATCCAATTGGAGACATAGTCGACAGCTAATAAAATATAGTGCTTACCGTTCGAAGGATGGAATGGTCCCACGAAATCAATCCCCCATATGTCAAATAGTTTCAGCTCCAAGATAGTGTTCATTGGCATTGCGTTCTTCCATGAAATGTTGTCTGTGCGTTGACACCGATCACATTTCATTGCGTAGTCAGCTGCATCCTTGAATAATGAAGGCCAAAATTATCCACTTTGCAAAACTTTGGCTACAGTGCGTTGCCTTCCAAAGTGCCCTCCATATGGCGAATCGTGGCACTGTGTCAATATGCATTGTTGAGCAGCTTCTAGCACGCATAATCGAATGATTTGTCTGCATCTCTTTTATACAGATTCAGCTCATCTCAATAATAGTGTCTGCATTCATTCTTGAACTTCTTTTGTTGATGATAGGTGTAATCTTTAGGAAATTGTTCACAAACCAAATAATTAACGATGTCCAGATACCAGGGCAATTCTTCTATGTGGAACAGCTGCTCGTTCGGGACCACAACACTCACCTCAGATTCATTCTGGTCAACCTTGGGATTTTCCAATCTGGACAAGTGATCCGCAACTTGATTCTCTATCCCCTTCTGATCAATTATCTCGATATCAAATTCTTGAAGGAGGGGAACCCATTTGGTCAACCTCGGCTTTGCGTCCTATTTTGTCATTAAATATTTGATTGTCGAGTGATCAGTGTGAATGAATACCTTGGTTCCCAACAGATATACCCTGAATTTCTCCAACGCAAAAATCACAGCCATGAGTTCTTTCTTAGTGGTGGTATAATTTATTTGAGTAGGGTTTAGAGTTTTACTCGCATATGCAATGGGGTGCAAAATAGTTTTCTTCTTTTGCACTAATGCAGCCCCCGTCGCATACCCTTTTGCGTCGCACATGCTTTCAAATGGCATTGTCCAATCCGGTGCAATTAGTACGGGTGCGGTAATCAGCATATCTTTTAATACTCTGAATATGTTGAGGCAATTGTTGTCAAACTAAAATTTCCTGTCCACCTCTAACAACGCATTCAGTGGTCGTGCTATCTTAGAAAAGTCTTTGATGAATCGTCGTAAAATCCAGCGTGCCCCAAGAATCTTCGCACAGCCTTCACGTTGGTTGGAGGTAGAAGCTTTTCAATTGCATCGAACTTTGCTTTGTACACCTCCAACCCTTCCCGAGAGATTTTGTGTCCCAACACTATACCCTCTTTCACCATGAAGTGACATTTTTCCCAGTTGAGCACCAAGTTCGTCTCTTCACATCACTTTAGAATTTTCTCCAAATTGGCTAGGCAGACTTCATATGTATTCCCATATACGGAGAAGTCATCCATAAATATTTCCTCTGAGTCCTCGAGAAAATCTGAAAAGATCGCCATCATACATCTCTGGAACGTGCTAGGCGCATTGCAGAGGCCAAATGGCATGGAGCAAAAAACGAATGTCCCATATCGGTAGGTGAATGTTGTCTTGTCTTGAACTTCAGAAGCTATCATGATTTGATTATATCCGGCATACCCATCCAAGAAGCAGTAAAAATCATTCCCTGCTAGTCGGTCTAGCATTTGATCGATGAATGGCAGAGGGAAGTGATCTTTCTTTGTGGCCGTATTCAACTTGCGATAGTCCATTCATCTGTGTCATCCAGTGATGGTTCTTTACGGTATTAATTCACTGTTCTCATTTGGGACTACCATCATTCTACCCTTCTTCGGCATACATTGCACAGGGCTGACCCACTTGTTATTTACTATGGGATAGATAATGCCCGCATCCAGCCACTTGATAATCTCCTTTTTGACGACCTCCTTCATCGTAAGGTTAGGTTTGCGTTGATTTTCAATTGTTTCTTTGTGGTCGTCCTCAAGACGAATGTGGTGCATGCAGTACATGGGGCCAATTCCTCTGATGTCAGCGAGCATCCAGTCAATTGATCGCACATGTTTCTTGAGAATGCTCATCAACGCATTCTCTTGATCTTCGTTGAGCGCAGAGGAAATTGTCACTGGCAGCTTCTCATTCTGCCCCAGAAAATGCGTACTTCAAATAGGTTGGTAGGGTCTTTATTTCAAGTGTTGGTGGTTCCATGAGGGAAGGTTGCATTGTTTTTCTTTCTTCTTTTAGCTCCTCTTCTCTTCTTCTTTGTTTGTTTTTTCTATGATCACATTGCAGGCAGCTACGGATGCATTGGCATCCTCTTCTTCACACTCTTCATCAGACTTTTTTTCTTCAATCAAATTCAGGTTATCATTAGAATCTTGCAGGTCTTCTTCATCCGAAAATTTCATGGCACGAATTATATTAAATTTGAGCGTCTGTCCATTTATACTCAAAGTGATTTCTCCCTTGTGCACATCAATTTGAGCACGACCCATTGATAGAAAAGGTTGCCCCAAAATGATGGGCACATCTTTGTTGGTGTCATAGTCTAGAATGATGAAGTCAGCTGGCAAAATAAATTTATCAATCGTGATCAACACATCCTTCACCTTACCTTCTGGATGAACCAGGGATCTGTCAGCTAATTGGAGAGTCACTGATGTGGGCACAAGTTGCCCCACATTTAATTGTCTAAAAATTGACAGCGGCATCAAATTTATGCTGGCATGCAAGTCATACAAGGCTTGCCCAATATAGAGTCCTCCTATGGAGCAAGGAATAGTAAAGCTCCCAGGATCGCTCATCTTCGGTGGGATAATGGATTTGGAACTTTGCGTTAATGCCACTGTGGCAAATTTTCCAGTGCCTCTTTTCTTAGTTACCATGTCCTTCAGAAACTTGGCATAGGCAGGTATTTCCTCAATCGCTTCATTGAAAGGAATGTAATTTCTTTAACATAGATAAGAAGCGTTGGTACTGTATCTCTTCATTTTTCTTCTTCCTTAGTCTCTGAGGGAAAGGTGGTAACTAAACTTTCCCAATTCCCATTTCATTTTACTTTGAGGTTGACACAACCTCAGGTTCCACTGCTTCATTTTCTCTTTCTTCCTCTTGTTTTACCATAATCTCAGGCTCCGTTGCGATGGAAGTTGTTCTACTATGCTTCTTCTTTTCCCCCTCCACAGTCTTTCCACTGCGCAATGTCACAATCCGACATTGCTCCTTACCTGATCCCCCTGGGTTGCATGGAAGTTCGGTAGAACTTGGCAATGCCCCTTGCGGTCTACTTTTCAGCTCACTCGCAATCTAGCCCATTTGCAATTCAAGGTTGCGGATGGACATAACTTGATTTTGAAGAACTGTCTCATTTTTCTCTATATATTGCTTCAATAGGCTCTCTAGAGAAAAGGATTGTGGTGGTTGTTGTGAGCTACTTGCTTGATTCCTCTATTGATCGTTGTTGCACTAGAAGAATCCTTGTGGCCCTTCTTTTTGCACCATAAATTGAAAATTTTGTTGTTGGTTCTTCCAGGCAAAATTGGGGTGGTTTCTCCACCCGGGGTTGTAAGTGTTTGAAAAAGGATTATTCTTTACAAAATATACAGAACTGTAGATTTTGTGGGCAATCTTCCATCACATGCCATCATCACAAGTCATACACCTTGCGGTGTTTTGACTTATTGTGTTGATTGCCCACCTTGCGGTGTTGGGCTGGTGATCGCCATTCCTTGAATCAAATTCATCATTGCGGTCATTTGGGCGAGCTTGGGAAAGCATCGGAAGCTCCAAGACAGAGAGAGGGCCAACTTCTGCGGAAGTGGGAACATCTTTAGTTCAGAATAGAGATTCTAATGTAAAAAGCCTTGGTAAGCAAGGAATTGCTACCAGGCTCTCTACCTTAAACTTCCATTAGCATTTTATACTTAACTTATTTATAAGAATGGAATTTCTTTCTCTATATCTGTTCACTCTCTGTGATTCACACATGAGTAGCTAAATTAGTTGAATAGGTTGAGAAGCATTTAGCTAGCACAATGAGGGAATCTTCATTCTTTGTGATTATCTTGTTTACGTATGCTTCATTCATATATTAGAGATACTCGGGAGGGTAGACTAAGGATAGGATGTAGTCTTGGGAAGTTCAGGTCAGAATCTAGGTTTGGGAAAACTAGATTAGAACACATAAACGAGAGATAGACGCTTAGGGATGAGCACTATTTGTTATCAACGTATCGCATGCATCTTAGCAATAAGATATGATTGTATGCGGTCACCTTGCTTTCATGCATTTTTCATCAATGCATAGGACAAGAGTAGAGACTTAGGAATAAGCTCTATGGACATTTTGCATGCAACACTTGCGTCCTAGATTTAGGAGCATCGCATTTACATTGGAAAATGACTTGTTGTGCATGGTAGTAACATGAACGCATAGTCTGACGCATTCCCATGTAACGCTAGCTAAAGATCTTCTCAACCCATTCATCGCATACTCATTACATCTATCAATGCAACTTTCGTTTCTCAAATCCACCGCATTTATTTATTTCATTTATCAATGCAACAACAAACCAAACATTTTATTTGTTTTACCGATTACCGCAATGTTTTCATAAGAAAATTATCAACGCAAACTATTTTCACAAGTCCCTGTGTTCAACCCTGGACTTACCAGGAAACTCAGAGGGATTTACACATGAATTCCTCTGGGGAAACTTGAGTGCACAATGCAATTCCATCAACGCATATCATCCATATGTCCACTTAATAAAATAACACATCAAGTTTTTGGTGCCGTTGCCGGGGACTTCGGCAAAATAGTTGTTTTCGGTAATTTTTATAATTTCTTTGCAAAACTCTCAATCCCTGGCGAACTATGACCTAGAGATTGAGAGAACATTTCGAAGGAGACTAAGGGACCGCCAACAGCAACCACAATCCGATAAAGAAGAGATGGCGGAGCAGCCTAGAAATGAAGCACCAAACAACAACAATGTCATGGCAAATTCGATTCTTTTGGCAAATGATCGCAATAGACCCATTAGGGGCTATGCATCGACAAACCACTATGATTTCTCTTCGGGAATCATGAGGCCTACCTTAGACGGAAATAGATTGAAATGAAACTGGTGAAGAAGTTCGACTAACGTTATTCCCATTTTTTCTTTATGATCAGGCTAGGAAATGGGCTTATTCGCTCGAACCAAGAGAGATCACTTCTTGGGAGCAGGTGGTGGAGAAGTTTATAAAGAAGTATTTTCCTCTATCGAGAATGCGAGACGGAGAAAGCTTATTACTAATTTTGAACAAGATATGGACGAATCACTCAGCGATGCTTGGGCGAGGTTTAAAAGGTTGGTACGAGATTGTCCGCATAATGGGCTTCCAGATTGCCTGCAAATGGAAATTTTCTACCACGGTTTGAATTCTGCTTCGTAGACCGCTGCCAATGTGACAGCAGCTGGTGGTCTGCTTGACAAGACTTATGATGAGGCGAAGAATATCCTGGATCGCATCTTCAAGAATCATGAAGACTAGAGGGAGAGCGACCAAAGATTAAGACTCAAAGATTCTGATGCAAATAACGGTACTATTGTCTCATCGTGAAACAAAATGACTGCAATGATGAATTTGATTCAAGAAATGACGATCAGCAGCACAACACCGCAAGGTGGGCAAATCAATGCAATAATAAAAACATCGCAAAGTGTGCAACTTGCGATGATGGGCATGCAATGGAGGATTGTCCACACAACCCACAGTCTGTATATTTTGTAAAGAACAACCTCTTTTCCAACACCTACAACCCTGGGTGGAAAAACCACCCAAACTTTGCTTGGAAGATTCAACAACAAAATTTTCAATCTGTGACACAAAAAGAAGGGCCACCAGGGTTCTTTCAACGCAGCAACAATCAACAGAGAAACCAAGCAAGTAGCTCACAAAAACCACAACAATCTTCTTCCCTAGAAAGCCTATTGAAGCAATATATAGAGAAAAATGAGATGGTGCTTCAAAGTCAGGCTATGTCCATCCGCAATCTTGAATTGCAAATGGGCCAGATTGCAAATAAGCTCAAAAGTAGACCGCAAGGGGCACTGCCAGGTAAGGAGCAATGTCAGGTTGTGACATTGCGCAGTGGAAAGACTGTGGAGGGAGAAAAGAAGGAGCAGAACAGATCAACCTCCATCGCAGCTGAACCTGAGATTGCGGCAACACAAGAAGAAGAAAAAGAAATGAAGCAGTAGAACCTGAGGTTGCATCAACCTCAAAGTAAAATGAAATGGGAACCGTGAAATTCCAGTTATCACCTTTCCCTCAGAGGCTAAAGAAGAAGAAAAACGAAGAGGTACAGTACCAACGCTTCATGTCTATGCTGAAACAATTACATGTTAATATTCCTTTCAGTGAAGTAATTGAGGAAATGCCTGCCTATGCCAAGTTTCTGAAGGACGTGGTAACTAAGAAGAGATGCACTGGAAAATTTGCCACGGTGGCATTAACGCAAAGTTCCAAATCTATTATCCCGCCGAAGATGAGCTATCCTGGGAGCTTCACTATTCCTTGCTCCATAGGAGGACTCTATATTGGGCAAGCCCTGTGTGACTTGGGGGCCAGCATAAATTTAATGTCACTATTAATCTTTCAAAAACTAAATGTGAGGCAACTTGTGCCCACATCCGTGACTCTCCAACTGACCGACAGATCTCTTGTTCATCCAGAGGGTAAGGTGAAGGACGTGTTGATCATGATTGATAAATTTATTTTGCCAGCTGACTTCATCATCTTGGATTATAAGGCCGATAAAGATGTGCCCATCATTTTGGGACGACCTTTCCTATCAACGAGTCGTGCTCAAATTGATATGCACAAGGGCGAGATCACTTTGAGCATAAATGGACAAAATCTCAAATTTAATATAATTCGTGCCATGAAATTTCCTGATAAGGAAGATCTGCAAGATTCTGATGATGACATGAATTTGATTGAAGAAGAAAAGTCTGATGAAGAGTGTAACGAAGAGGATGCCAATGCATCCATAGCTGCCTGCAATGCAATCGTGGCAAAAACAAACAAATAAGAAGGATCGATCGCAATGCACGAAGAAGAGCCAAAAGAAGAAAGAAAAATAGCGCAACCTTCTCTCGTGGAACCACCAACACTTGAATTGAAAAACCTACCAACACATTTGAAATACGCATTCCTGGGGCAGAATGAGAAGCTGCCAGTGATAATTTCCTCCGCACTTAACGCAGATCAAGAGAATGCGTTGATGAGCATTCTCAAGAAGCATGTGCGAGCAATCGGCTGGACGCTTGCAAACATCAGAGGAATTAGCCCCGCGTACTATATACACCACATTCGTCTTGAGAACGACCACACAGCAACTATTGAAAATCAATACAGACTTAACCCTGCAATGAAGCAGGTCGTTAAAAAGGAGATTATCAAGTGGCTGGATGTGGGCATTATCTATCCCATTGCAGATAGCACGTGGGTCAGCCCCGTTCAATGTGTGCCGAAGAAAGGCGGAATGATGGTAGTCCCCAATGAGAACAATGAATTAATACTGCAAAGAACCATCACTGGATGGCACATATGTATAGACTACTGCAAATTGAATGCGGCCACAAAGAAATATCACTTCCCTCTGCCATTCGTTGATCAAATGCTGGACAGATTAGCAGGGAATGGTTTTTACTGTTTCTTGGATGGATACATTGGGTACAACCAGATCATGATAGCTCCTGAAGATCAAGACAAGACCACATTCACCTGCCCATATGGGACATTCGCTTTTCGCCATATGCCGTTCGGCCTCTGTAATGCGCTAAGCACGTTCCAAAGGTGCATGATGGCGATCTTTTCAGATTATCTCAAGGACTCGATAGAAATATTTATGGATGACTTCTCTGTTTATGGGGACACTTATGAAGTCTTCCTGGCCAATTTGGAGAAAATTCTAAAAAGATGTGAAGAGACGAACCTGGTGCTCAACTGGGAAAAATGTCACTTCATGGTGACAGAGGGTATAGTGTTGGGAACCAAGGTCTCTCGAGAAGTGTTGGAGGTGGACAAAGCAAAGATTGACGCAATTGAAAAGCTTCCACCTCCAACCAACGTGAAGGCAGTGCGAAGCTTTTTGGGGCATGTTAGATTCTATAGACGATTTGTTAAGGACTTTTCTAAGATAGCAAGACCATTGAGTGCGTTACTAGAGGCAGACAAAACTTTTGAATTTGACAACAATTGCCTCAACGCATTTCAAGTTTGAAAGGATGCGTTGGTTACCGCACCCGTCTTAATTGCACTGGATTGGACACTGCCGTTGAAATCATGTGTGATGCAAGTGGGTATGCGATGGGAGCGCTCTAGCCCAAAAGAAGAAAACTATTTTACACTCCATCGCATATACGAGTAAAACTCTGAACCCTACTCAAATAAATTATACCCCCACTAAGAAAGAACTCCTAGTTGTGATTTTTGCATTGGAGAAATTCTGGGCATATCTGTTGGGAACCAAGGTATTCATTCATACTGATCACTCAGCAATCAAATATTTAATGACAAAAAAGGAGGCAAAGCCGAGGTTGATCAGATGGGTTCTCCTCCTTCAAGAATTTGATATCGAGATAGTTGATCGAAAGGGGACAGAGAATCAAGTTGCGGACAACTTGTCCAGATTGAAAAATCCCGAGGTTGACCATAATGAATCTGAGGTGAGTGTTGTGTTCCCGGACGAACAGTTGTTCCACATAGAAGAATTGCCCTGGTATGCGGACATCGTTAATTATTTGGTTTGTGAATAATTTCCTGAATATTACACCTATCATCAACAGAAGAAGCTTAAGAATGAATGCAGACACTATTATTGGGATGAGTCGAATCTGTATAAAAGAGATGCAGACCAAATCATTCGATTATGCGTGCCAGATACTGCTCAACAATGCATATTGACACAGTGCCACGATTCGCCATATGGAGGGCACTTTGGAGGGCAACGCACTGCAGCCAAAGTTTTGCAAAGTGGATTCTTTTGGCCTTCATTATTCAAGGATGCTGCTGACTACGCAATGAAATGTGATCGGTGTCAATGCACTGGTAGCATTTCATGGAAGAACACAAAGCAAATGAACACTATCTTGGAGCTGGAATTATTTGACGTCTAGAGGATTGATTTCATGGGACATTCCCTCCTTCGCATGGCAAGAATTATATCTTATTGGCTGTCGATTACGTTTCCAAGTGGGTAGAAGAAATTGCATGCGCCGCAAGTGATGCGGCGATAGTCTCACAGTTCCTTAAGAAAAATATTTTCACGCGTTTTGGCACTCCCCATGCCATCATAAGTGATGAAGGATCACACTTTTTCAACCATAATATAAAGAAGCTGCTGTGCAAGTACAATATCCTCCACAAAGTGGCCACTACATACCATCCGCAACCAAATGGCCAAGCGAAGTGTCCAATTGGGAAATTAAATTGATACTTGAGAAGGTAGTTCAACCTTCGTGAAAAGATTGGAAAATGAAGCTTGATGAAGCATTATGGGCATACCGAACCGCATTTAAAACACCTATGGATATGTCCCCTTATGTGTTGGTATTCGGAAAAGCGTGTCACTTACCTTTGGAGCTGGAATATAAAGCATTATGGGCGGTCAAGAAACTAAATTTCGATTTAAAGAAAGCAGGAGAAGCGCAAAAACTGTAGCTGGTCGAGCTAGAAGAATTAAGGATCAACGCATATGAGAATGTGAAGATTTATAAACAGCGCGCAAAGCATTGGCATGATAAACACATATACGCTAGAAACCTCCAAATCGAGGAGAAGATCTTACTCTTCAACTCAAAATTGTGGCTCTTCCCAGGAAAATTAAAATCACGCTGGTCAGGTCCCTTCATCATCAAAGAGGTCTTCCCACATGGTGCGGTGGAACTAATCACCAAGGATGACAGTCAAACATTTAAAGTTAATGGACAACGGATCAAAGCATATTGTGGAGGAGATTTTCAGCCAGACATAACCTCCACAAAGTTGAAAAACCCAGACTATCCCTTACTCAACTCTTGAACATTTAAATCTTCGTCACATGACTACTATCTGTATTTCAATTATCTTTCTCTAAAAAAAAAACAAAAAGCTTGTTGTTTTGTTTTGAAATCATTTGACCCTCTCTATATCTGTTTACAAGAATTAAGGCCCAGGATTAAGGAGATACTACAAGAAGAAGCAAATATTCTGATTCCATCATCGCAATCCACAGAAGCAAAGATCGCCGCAGGGATGGATGCATCAATACTCAATGCGGGCGACAGCGCAAAATTTGGGGGTGTACTCTTCCTTATCTTTATTTAAAATTTTGTGCTATCACATTGCATTTTATTTTTCAAAGTTTTATCCTCGCATCCTCCCTGATTACCGCAATCATTTGCCGAGTAGATAAATTTAGTAGTTTACCGCATGTTGTTTCTTCACCAAGTATGATTTCAATGATAAAAAAATATGCTTCTATCTCTTTTGTCTATACTAGAGTCAACTTAAATCTTAAGATAGTCACCTCATGAAATATTTCTAGAAGTTAGGAGTTTTCTAGCTTTCTTTCAAATACTCTTTACAACGCATTCTATGTTCATCGCATGACTTATTTTAATTTCTTTTGGCAATGAGGACATTGTCGTATTTTAAATTTGGGGGTGAGGTATTTATGGTATTTATTTTCTACCTTGCTATAAAAAAATTAACAAAATAAAAAAAATTGAATAACAACTCCACTGTCAACGCAATGGGAAACCCATGTTGATACAAGTTAAGTTGTGAAAAGCACTTACCCATAGTTGGATGCCCGCATGACACACGTGGAGGCAAGCCAAAACGAAAGTACGTCACCAGGATCAACACATAAATAAATGACCACAACTCCACTGCCAAGTTGGTATGAGTTTAGTCTAAGAAAGAGTGCATTGCTTGTAGTTGGATGTTCGCATGACACCAGTGAGGGCAAGCCAAAACAAAGGCAAGGCACTCGGATTGGCGCAAGGTCAGAAAAAAAATAGCAATGAAGATTTTTTTTTTTTTTTTGTGCAAGGATAAATCATTTGACACCCCGGTGGAAAACTTTCTTTTTGAGATAAATCATGCGATGTTCCGGAATTCAGTAAAATCCTTTTGAAAGTTAAGTTTGCAATCCCTAAGTCTTAGAAGTATTTTAGGAAGAGATTTGAATAAGACTTAAGGAAATTCTGGCATATAGGATTTGAACGATATATCCTTGAGAAATCTAGGGAAAGAACTTTGTGGCTAACTTGCTAAAGGAATTCTTAGCTTATGCTTGAGGACAAGCATTGTTTAAATTTGGGGGTGTGATAAAAGGCAGAAATGCACGTTATCATAGTGCTAAATCCTTAAACAATATTGGATTGTGTTGACGAAATATGTTAAATTGCGTCCATTAAGCATAAATTCTATAATATTGCGGTCGCATGCGTCCAACGCATTAGAGCAGTTGATCTTTATATTTTTTTGCAGAATAATGTATTAACGCAATGCAAATAATGCGATCATAGGAATACATTGGTCGAGTGCAACTTCACCGCAAGACTTTGCGTTGATCGTGCTCGCAAACATTCACCCAAGAAGAATCACCGCAACATGGTGGACGCATCCGAACGAAAGGATAATTAAGATCGATGGGACAAAAAACTGATGACAGTCGGATCCAAATTAAGTTGACAGCCGATAATGGTCACAAAGTATATCCAGCTTTATCGGTGACAATTATCTAGCGCATCAGTCAGGAATTAAAGCTATCCCATCTGTACAACCAGGAGAGAGAAGCCGCCTTTCACCTTTGATACCCTATAAATACCAAATACATTCTTCAGAGAAAGGGTTAAGCAGTCGATTATTTCATTATTTTACATGTTCGCATCTCTGTCCATAGTCTTCTTTCATTTTACGGCGGACGCGAGGAAGAAGGTGTGCCAGTAGATCATTCCGACGAGCTTGGGAAAGCACCAGAAGCTCCAAGAAAGAGAGAGGGCCGACTCCTGCGGAAGTGGGAACATCTTTAGTTCAGAATAGAGATTCCAATGTAAAAAGCCTTAGTTAGCAAGGAATTGCTACCAAGCTCTATACCTTAAACTTCCATTAGCATTTTGTACTTAACTTATTTATAAGAATGGAATTTCTTTCTCTATACATATTCACTCTCTGTGATTCACACATGAGTAGCTAAATTAGTTGAATGAGTTGAGAAGCATTTAGCTAGCACAACGAGGAAATCTTCATTCTATGTGATTATCTTGTTTATGTATGCTTCATTCGTCTATTAGAGATACTCGTGAGGGTAGTCTAAGGACAAGATCTAGACTTGGGAAGGTCAGATCAGAATCTAGGTTTGGGAAAACCAGATTAGAATGCATAAACGTGAGATAGGCGCTTAGGGATGAGCACTATTTATTATCAACGCATCGCATGCATCTTAGCAATAAGATATGATTGTATGCGGTCACCTCGCTTTCGTGCATTTTGCATCAACGCATAGGAAAAGAGTAGAGACTTAGGAATAAGCTCTATGGACATTTTGCATGCAACACTTACGTCCTAGATTTAGGAGCAACGCATTTACATTGGAAAATGACTTGCTGTGCATGGTAGTAACATGATTGCATAGTCTGACGCATTCCCAAGTAACGCTAGTTAAAGATCTTCTCAACCCGTTCATCGCATACTCATTGCATCTATCAACGCAACTTTCGTTTCTCAAATCCATCGCATTTATTTATTTCTTTTATCAATGCAACCACAAACCAAACACTCTATTTGTTTTACCGGTTACAGCAAAGTTTTCATAAGAAAATTATCAACGCAAACTATTTTCACAAGTCCCTGTGTTCGACCCTGGACTTACCAGGAAACTCAGAGGGATTTACACTTGAATTCCGCTGGGGAAACTTGAGTGCACAACGAAATTCCATCAACGCATATCATCTATATCTCCATTTAATAAAATAAAGCATCAATAACCAAAATGGTCTGTAGTATATGGATATAGGAGGGAAACTTTATCCTAGTAACGCTACGGATACGGCCCGCTTTGTGGAATGATCACAAGTGTTGTGACTTGTCACAAATGGTCTGATCCTAATCATTCGTGTTGGGGATATGCGAGTGGAGGCGTTCTATACAAAGAGTTTGTATAAGACCTAACCACGAAGTGTTAACATCTCGTTATATAACACCGTTCATGATAGAGACTTCACTTCACTAGGATGACCATAGGTAACATGACCTCAATTCTGAGTGAGTTGGGAACTCCTGCCATTGAGGGCGGTCTTTTGATTTGTATGGGTGCAAGTGGCTAGGTCACCGATTCAAACCTACAATTTTGGGGATTCGTCTGATTTAGGAGCTGGGAACTCAGTTACACAAGATGGAATTCACTCTTTCCTCAAGACAGGGATCAGTAGATAGATGGCTCCCTTAAGGGCATATTCCGGGGCTAGAATGATATGGCGTCATACACCTTCTCTTGGCCCGAGAGGTGTTCATACATAGTAGGACTATGTTGTATTGTTCATTAGAGGAATCAGTGGTACTTAAGAAGTGAGATGTAACTACAGGGGCATAACGGTAATTTGGCCCAACTGTACTTACAAGCATTTGTGAAAGCTTATCATACTCATGATTGGTTATATCCGATGGACACAGAAATATATCTATGGTAAGAAGAGTTCAGCTGTTGGTCTTTTGTGGAATGCCTGACAGTTAACGGATGGTAGATCTCATGGCTAAAGAGTTTAGTCAGCTATCACGGACCATTGGAGGTTCGAGCCACAGGTCCATTAGGTCCCCTGGGTAGCTTGGATAAAGTCGAAATCCAGTATTTAAGTTTATTTGAAATGTTCAAATTGACAAAAGGAAGTTCGATTATATATGATATAATTGGAATGTTTAATTATATATGATATAATTGGCTAAATGTATGAGATACATTATTTTGGTGGAAATAAGATACAAATATGATTTATATCAAGTAGATGAAAAAATACTATAGTAGATATGTGATATCAAACTATAGGATAAAAATATAATATGATTATATTAATTAACTAATTATATGATAATTAATCCTAATATCACGTTTGGACGTGGGTTAGTGGGCAACATCGGTTATAGTAACCGATGGGTATTTTCATTTTTGAATCGTTCAATCGATCGTCCGTCATTTGCCCAAAAAGTTTTCGGAAGCGCGCGTTGGTGAAAAAAAATGATCGCTCGAGAGACTATACGATAGATCTTCTCCCCCTAAACGTTCGTCCTTCGCGCTCCTAAACGATCGCACAGTCTCGCCTATACGATCGGATAGCTTCTCTAAACGATCGTATAGTGTGCTGATTTAAGTAAACGATCGTACACCTTTTTTTAAACGATCATTCAGTAAATCCTACACGATCGTGTAACTTCTTCTATGCGATAAGCACTTCTGCTATGCAATAGCGCTGTTTTCTCTCCCACTTGGTTATCGCCTACACGATTCGTATTTCCTCCGTCCTCCACCGAATTCACCAAATCCCACCCTTTGGGTTTTCACTCCGAGAATACCCAAGGCTCATTAGTGGTGGTGTCGTCCCCGTTGTGGTCGTGAGTTTACGTTGTTCATGCTGCTACAATCGATGTTTTTCGTCAGGCATTGGTAGAACACTTGGAGGGTTCCGCTGCATTGGAGTTCCGGAGTATGAAGATTGTCTTCAACTGGTATGGAACTCTGTCCCTTTGTTATTTTGTTGTTCGTAGCATGTCGTTAATTAGAGATTATTTGCATAACTGCATGTGTTGAATGTATAATGTTATATTTCGGTCACGGTGAGATCGGAGCGATCCGAACACGCTCATGAAACTCTTAGATATGAGATCCTTCACATTCAAGGTTATGTCAATTTGTTGTTTACCCTAAAGAAACGAGAAGTGATCTTTTCTACGACCTACAAGGAAACAAGGTGTTTATATCGACAAACACAACATTCTTGGATGAAAACCTCATGAGACATCATAAAGCACGAAGCAAATAGTACTAAATGAAGCTACTGAAGAGTCAAGAAGAGTTGTTGATAAAGTTGGTTCTTCATCAAGAGTTAATGAAGAAGCTAGCACTTTAGGTCACTCTCGTCCTTCTCAATCGTTGAGAGTGCATCAATGCAATGGGAGGGTTGTATCACAACCTGATCGTTACTTGGATTTAACTAAAACTTAGGTTGTCATACCAAATGATGGCGTTGAGGATCCATTGTCTTATAAGCAGGCAACGGATGATGTAGACAAGGACCAATGGGTCAAAGCCATGGACCTTAAAATGGAGCCTATGTACTTCTATTCAGTATGAGCACTTAAAGATTTACTGAAAGGGTTAAAACCATAGATCTATAAGAGAAAGAGAGATGTAGCTGGAAAGGTACAGACCTTCAAAGCTAGATTTGTAGCAATGGCTTATACCTAGAGGGAAAAGTTGACTATGAGGAAACTTTTTTCCCTGTTGATATGTTTAAGTCTATAAGAATTCTCTTGTCCATAACCATATATTACGACTATGAGATATAGCAAATGGATGTCAAGACTGCTTTTTTGAATGGAAATCTTGAAAAGAACATCTTTATGTCTCAGCCAGAGGGGTTCATAGTCCAAGGTTAGGAGCAAAAAGTTTGTAAGCTAAATCGATCCTTTTATGGGTTGAAGCAAACATCCAGATCTTGGAATATTAGATTTGATACTGCGATCAAATATTTTAGTTTTGACCAAAAAGTTAATGAACCTTGTGTTTACAATAAAATCATCAATGGTAAAGTAGCTTTCTTGGTACTTTATGTGGACGATATCTCTACTCATTGGGAATGATGTAGGGTACCTTACTGATGTTAAAATCTGGCTATCAGTCCAATTCCAAATGAATGATTTGGGAGAGACGCAGTATGTTTTTGGGATCCAAATCATTAGGGATAGTAAGAACAGAATGTTGGTTCTATCTTAAGCAACTTATATCGAAAAAATACTGGCTCGGAATTCGATACAGAACTCTTAAAAAGGTTTATTACCTTTCAAGCACGAGGTTCACTTGTCTAAAGAATATTGTCATAAGACACCTCAAGAAGTTGAGAATATCAGACGTATTCTATATGCCTCAGTTGTGGGCAGCTTAATGTATGTTATGCTTTGCACTAGGCCAGATATTTATTATGTCCTAAAGTCTCGTGTTCTGTAGTTTGTAAACAGTTTGTACGAACGCTTGTGTTGTATAATATATGATATTTACTTTACATCTTGTATTTTGCTCAGTTGCTTGTTTTATTTTCTTTACCACAATCCAATAAATATAAAATCCCTTGTTATCTATATGTGACTCAAGCATGTATGTGGTGACATAAAAGTGGATCATGTAACCAAAATGGTCTGTAGTATATGGATATAAGAGGGAAACCTTATCCTGGTAACGCAACGGATGTGGCCCGTTTTATGGAATGGTCACAAGTGTTGTGACTTGTCACAATGGTCTGATCCTGATCATTCGTGTTGGGGACATGCGAGCGGGGGTGTCCTATACAAAAAGTTTGTATAATACCTAACCACGAAGTGTTAACGTCTCATTATATAACATCGTTCATGACAAAGACTTCACTTCACTAGGATGACCATAGGTAACATAACCTCAATCCTGAGTGACTTGGGAACTCTTGTCATTGAGGGCGGTCCTTTGATTTGTATGGGTGCGAGTGGCCAGGTCGCCGATTCAAACCTACCATTTTGGGGATTCGTCTAATTTGGGAGCTAGGAACTCAACTACACAAGATGGAATTCACTCTTTCCCCGAGGCAGGGGTAAGTAGATATACCTGTACAAATAAATTTTTAAAGATTGAAAACCTGGTCACATATATCGTGAACATATCACAATAACCTAAAACAGTCCCTGAGTTCGACCTCGGATCACACCGAGAAACTTGCGGTGGAATTACACTTGGTTCCATCGTAAGGAAATTTGTGACAACGCATGACATACTACATGAACATCCATAATTAATGCATATCTCGCAGTAGAATCGCATCATTTCAAGCATAGAACATCATCAAGGGTCAACAAGCTTATGGCGCCGTTACCGGGGACTGGTTAACGGTTAGTGTTGAATATTTTTATGTTATGTGCAGGACAGATCTCTTTGTACTGACTGTTCAACGTGGAGAGCAGTCTGACGGCTTACGAGTGCTGGGGTGATCTGGTAATTCTAAGTAGACCCAGAGATCAAGTGTATTCTTCGCGCAGAGTTCATCGGGGCTAAACTAATTGGTGAAGAAGTATGGTTGATGAGAATGTGGCACCTGCTGGAAACCAAAGAGGAGTTTTACCAGTGCAAGATCCCGTTTTTCTTGCTGCTGACCAGAACATCCCTATGAGGGAATATGTGGCGCCAGATTTCTATAATTTTTCACAAGGAATTTCAAGACCAGTAGTTGAAGGGAATGAAAGCTTTGAAATAAAACCTATTATGCTACAAATGATTTAGAATGTGGGACAATTCGAAGGATTACAGGGAGAAGACCTCCATGCTCATTTGACAAATTTTGTAGACATGTGTAGCGCATTCTCCATGCCTGGTGTAACTCAAGAAAGTCTTAAACTATACCTATTCCCGTACATATTATGGGATGAAGCAAAGAGTGGGCTCAAGCATTAAAGCCAGACGAAATTAATGGATGGGAACAGTTGGTTGATAGGTTCATGAACAGATTCTTCCCTTCATCTGTTAATGCAAAGAGGCGAAGGGAGGTTTTGAATTTCGAACAAAAGGGTTATGAAACCTTGAGCATCGCCTGGGTGTGATTCCGGTAGTTAGTGAAGAACTATCCGCATATCGGGATTCCTGATAGTATTTTGATGGAAACCTTTTACAATGGCCTAGACAATCAACGCAAACAGTTGCCAATGCCTCCGCAGAATGAGGATTAATGAATAAGTCATACACGGTGCCAACAGACACAATGAGTGGATTGAGACCAGGCTTGAGGTAAGAGATTAGGAGCAAGAAATAGTAGAAAGGGTCGATGTGCCAACAGACACAATGAGTGCATTGGTCGAGCAAATGAACACAATAACCTCACTCCTCCAGACGGTGGCTAATCAGCAGAAAACTCTCTCTCAAGAAACAGCGCAAGTTAATGCGGTAACTCATGTGATCGCAATGGATTGCACTCAATGGGGAGAGGTACATTCATTAGACGTCTGCTCACGGAATTAACAACCTGTATATGCTATTTATGATGAATCATTGGGCAACAACCACAACCCTGGTTGGTAGGGTCACCCAATTTTTGGTTTGGATGAGAATCTCAATCAGGAGGGCCATAGTTTCTATCAATTCAGGTATCAAGAGGATCGAGGCAACCCTTCGATCTTCACTAACCCAGACTGCAGCGCAAGTAATTCTCAAGGTACGCCACCCTGTGACCAACTGTTCGCATATCATACCTCTTGCAGTACCTCGTCTCTGGAGACATCATTAAAACATTATATTGAAAAGAGCAAGGCAATGAGACAATCGCAAGCTGACTCTCTTAAAGAATTAGAAGATCATATAGATCAGCTTACGAGGGAATTAAAGAAGAAAGAGCCTGGTACGCAGCACGGAAACTCAGGAGTGTCGGGGCCAAGACGTAAAGAACAATGTCATGCAGTGACATTGAAGAGTGGCAAAACGACAACCCCTATTATGTCGAAAGTACCAGATGCGGTAACAACACCAGCAGATTTGACTGTTGATGATGACCAGTTACTTAATAACGAAAGCAGTACCAGTTCAGAAGTAAGATCATCTACAAAAGATGAAGCTTCTGAAGACATGAATTCTCAGTCAATGCAACCCCCAGCCAATGACACACAGCAAGCACAGGACCTCGCCAAATAGCAAAGTGAACAAGAAACATGGTGGGATCCTCCACCTTTCCCATCCAGGTTGAAAAAGAAAGACGATAGCATGTAATTTCGGAGGTTTCTGGACGTTCTCCGACAGCTACACATTAATATTCCCTTGATATAAGCATTAGAGCAGATGTTGAGTTATGTGAAATTGTCAAGGATATTCTCGCCAACAAGAGAAAGATTGGGGAAAATGAAATAGTTGCACTAATATATGAGTGTAGCGCTCTGTTTCAAAACAATCTCCCTACTAAAATGAAGGACCCTGGGACTTTTACATTGCCCTGCACCATAGGAGGGAAGATGGTCAGAAATGCACTATGTGATTTAGGGGCAAGCATAAATTTGATGCCCTTGTTAATTTTTAAGAAGTTGGATATCGGCGAAGCAAGACTAACCACGATCACATTACAGCTAGCCAATAGATCGATAAAGCTTCTTGAGGGCAAGATAGAAGATGTTCTCGTGCAATTGGACAAGTTTATCTTCCCAGCAAACTTTGTCATATTGGATTACGAGGCCGATAAAGAAATCCCTATCATCCTGGGACGCCCATTTCTTGCCATAGGGCGAGCGTTAATCGATGTGTAGAAAGGAGAGTTGACCATCTGGGTCGATGATCAAGAAGTAAAATTCAACGTACTCAATGTGTTGAAGTACCTAGAAGATATAGAGAATTGCCAATATATCGAGGAGCTGCAGGGAGAACAGTGGCACGAACCCCTGAAGGAGCTGGAGGAAGAAAACTGTGAAATTAGCGCAATAGTGGAGGAGGACTGTGCTGCAATTTATGTGGAAGCAAGTTTTGAACCATTCAAGTTGTCTGAACGGACATCGCAACGCATTAAGCCATCTTTAGAAGAGCCACCTGTGTTAAAGTTAAAGTTGTTTCCAGTGCACCTAAAGTATGCTTACTTAGGAAGTAACGACACATTACCGGTTATCATTTTTGCATCACTGAGTAAGGAGAAAGAAGATGCTCTCATATGGATCCTAAGAAATAATGCAAAAGCCTTAGGATGGACCTTGGCAGACATTCGAGGAACCAGTCCCTCATATTGTATGCATAAGATTCAGCTGGAAGAAGGAAAGAATGGATCAGTAGAAAGGCAATGTCGCTTGAACCCTGCCATGAAGGAGGTTGTAAAAAAGGAAATAGTAAAGTGGCTGGATGCAGGTGTCATCTACCCGATATTTGATAGCTGTTGGGTGAGCCCAATGCAATGTGTTCCGAAGAAATGGGGGATGAAAGTCATCACTAATGACAAGAATGAATTGGTTTCCACAAGGACAACTATGAGGTGGAGAATCTACATGGATTATCGCAAGCTGAATTTGGCCACTAAAAAGGACCACTTTCCACTCCCGTTCATTGATCAGATGTTAGACAGACTTGTGGGAATGAATTTTTCTGCTTTCTTGATGGCTATTTAGGGTATAACCAAATAGCAATTGCGCTGAAGGACCAAGATAAGACAAACTTCAGGTGCCCATTTGGTACGTTCACATTCCGACGCATGCCATTTGGACTCTGTAATGCACCAGGCACTTTTCAACGATGCATGATGGCAATATTCTCAGATTACTTGGAGGAGTCAGTCGAGGTATTCATGGATGATTTCTTAGTCTTCGACAGTAATTATGACTTCTGTTTGTCTAACCTTGAAAAAGTCTTGAAGAGATGCGTGGCAACAAATCTTGTTTTGAACTAGGAAAAATGTCACTTTATGATGGAAAAAGAAATAGTTCTAGGTCACAAAATCTCCAAGGCAGGATTGGAAGTTGATCAGACAAAAATCGACGCAATTTCTAAATTACCCTCACTTGTGAACGTAAAAACACTTAGGAACTTTCTGGGACACACAGGGTTTTATAGAAGATTTATTCGCAACTTCTCCCAAATCGCAAGACCCCTAAGTGCACTTCTCGAAGCTAACCGCAAGTATAATTTTGATGATGTCTGCACCAAAGCATTTAACACATTGAAAGATGCGCTCATCTCCGCACCCATCTTGATTGCACCAGATTGGACGCAATCATTTGCATTAATGTGCGATGCCAGCGGATATACTGTGGGCATAGTTTTGAGTCAGCGCAGGGATAAGGTATTGCATCCTATTTATTATGCGAGCAAAACACTGAACGACGTGCAGGAGAACTATACGACCACAGAAAAGGAAATGCTCGCAGTGGTATTTGCAATAGAGAAGTTCCAACAGTACTTAATCGAGACAAACGTGGTAGTGTATACGGATCACTCTATGATTAAGTATTTAATGATGAAGAAGGATGCAAAACCGAGGCTGATACGGTAAGTGTTGCTTCTGCAAGAGTTTGACCTAGAAATTAAAGACCGGAAGGGCACCAAGAACCAAGTCGCATATCATTTGTCAATATTCGAAAATTGCAAGGTTCAAGGGACATAAAAGGATATTGAGGAAAGATTCCCCGATGAGCTGCTGACGGCAGTAGACATTAGTGTTCCCTGGTATGCGAACATAGTAAACTTCATAGTTTGTGGTCAACTACCGGATGATTATACATACCAGCAGAAGAAGAAGCTAAGACATGACGCCAAATTTTATTTCTGGGACGATCCATTCCTATATCGACAAGGACCTGATCATATAATACGTCGGTGTGTTTCTGAGCATGAAGCCAAGCACATTTTAGAGCTCTGTCATGAGTCCCCATATGGAGGACATTTTGGGGGGCAAAGGACCACAGCAAAAGTCTTACAGAGCGGCTACTTTTGGCTAACACTGTTTAAGGATGCCCATGCCCATGTTGTGCAATGCGACAAGTGTCAAAGGACGGGGAATATGTCTAAAAGAAATGAAATGCCATTGATGTCAATCTTAGAGGTTGAATTATTATGTTTGGGGAATTGATTTCATGGGCCCATTTCCACCATCTGAAGGTCATCAATATATTATGGTTACGGTTGATTATGTATCGAAATGGGTTGAGGCCATCGCATGTGCCAAGAATGACGCGGACACTGTGGCGAAGTTTCTGAAGAAAAACATTTTTGCTCGATATGGGACACCACGGGCCTTAATCAGTAATGAGGGCTCTCACTTTATCAACCACATAATTGCCAACCTGTTGACTAAATTCAACGTCAACAATCGAGTTGCAACTGCTTATCACCCACAGACTAATGGGCAGGTAGAGATTTCTAACCAAGAGATCAAAGTTATCTTGGAGAAGGTAGTTAATACTACCAAGAGGGATTGGTCACCCAAGCATCATGAAACACTATGGGTTTATAGGACTGCCTACAAAACACCAATTGGCATGTCTCCGTACGCCCTGATCTTCGAAAAAGCTTGTCATCTGCCACTTGAGTTGGAACATAAGGCGATGTGAGCATGCAAGAAGCTGAAGTTTGATTTAGCCAGGGCGGAGAAAGTCTGGAAGCTGCAATTGAATCAGTTGGTCGAATGGCAAAGGGATGCCTATGAAAATGCTAAGATATATAAGAAGAAAACAAAGAAATGGCATGACGACCGCATAAATGACCAGACATTCACCAAAGGTCAACAGGTATTACTATTCAACGTGTGTTCGCGATTGTTCCCACGAAAGTTGAAGTCTCGCTAGTTTGGGCCATTCTAAATCAAGACAATCTTTCCTCACGGTGCAATAGAACAACTTTAGACAGGAGCAACGCATTCAAAGTCAATGGTCAGCGGATCAAGCCATACTATGGAGACGACTTCGATCGGCGCATGGACACCATTGACTTGGGCAAGCAGGATTAAACTACTTATAGGGAAAGTGATTGCGGTAACTCTAAGATCTTCTTTCAATCGACCTTCCTATCTATGTTTACTTTCTTTCTTTATAGCTTTCTTTTACCATTTTCTAAATTTTGTCAATTACTGTCTAGTAAAATCAGTCTTTAATGTTTTTATATTTCCTTCCAATTTAATTTCGCATGTATCTCCATATCTTAAATTTAGTAGTGTCGGTCGTATAATTGGTGTGAATGATTAGATGAATAACCGCAAAGTCTTTTCGATTTGTGTAAGAAGAAAGAAAAGTAAACTATGAGAGAATGGGTGTAGTAAGTGGTACCAAGCAACTCTGTGCATCCAGTACACCCAAATGCATTGCGGTGAGTGGTGTGTTGTGTACGTATATGTCTTTTGCCCGTCCTTAGTTAAATGCACCATGTTGAGGTATCCTCCAGAAATGTATTTAGTTAAGGGGTATGTTGTGGGGATGCATGCATGTTGCCCGTCCTCGACAAAAATGTATCTGCGTTTATTGGAAGCATGGTATGAAATTTAAATCATGCACCCTTCTGAATCAAATTTATAAGTTAATCAAATTATTTGACTCTTGTACAGGTAGCAGAAAAATTTTGTAATGCGTTTAATTGTAATTATTTGTATACTTTGTTAATATTCAATACAATTAGAGTACATATTCACTCCATTTTTTCCTGTGCCTTTTTCTTTATCATCCTTTGTCAATACTTGCGATGTTCTAAATCTTTTACTTTTGTGTTCTTCATTGTGTCGCTATGATGTAATATATGTTTGTACTTAGAAACATTTCTCATACTTAGTAATTTCTGACTAACACTTAGTTAATTCTTAGTTTGGCAGTACTTTACCTTTTATCTTTCAAAGTTCTGCTCAAACCTTTTTTTTTTTATTTTCTTCTAAGTGTTTGTCTAGTCTGTCCAAACAACGCAATGAGAACCTTGTTCATCTTTAAATTGGGGGTAGGGAAGGTCTGAGTAGATGAGATCAAGAATATGCAGTATTAAGAAAATGCGTTCATATTCATTTCGATAAAAAAAAATATCCATACAAAGCTCCAATATCAGCGCAAGGGAAACCCTTAAAAATGTTCCCAACCTGATAAGGTGAAAGAAGCCTGCTTGTAATTGAATGTTTGTATGACACCCGAAGGAGTAAGCCAAAACGAAGGTAGGTTTCCAAGAACAACGCAATATGAAAAAATAAAAATAAATAAATAAATGCAAGAGACAACTCCTCTGAAATTCATGAGTTAAAGTTGAAATTGGCACACAACCGTAGTTAAATTTTCGCATGACACTCGTGGGGACAAGCCAAAACGAAGGGTGTAACTATGACCAACAATCTCTAATAAATAACGCAAAGTTTTGACCACCGCATATAGATACATCGAGTTGTTTTGACAAGAAGAGATAAACATTCTATTTTGAAAAATGAGAAAAGTATTTTTTAGCAGAAATTTGTTATATAGAAGAATAAAGTAGAGCTTTGTTAAGAATTAGCAAGGATAGGATAGGAATTGCGCATGATTGCCCTAGTAGAAGATATGGTCGAGGAAAAACATATATCTAAATTTAGGGGTGTGATAACTTGTAGAAATACAAATTATTTATGTCATCTTATCTAGATATTGCGGCCAAAAGTTAGTAAATATGTGCCAATTGTATGAAGATTAGCTTAGAATTACAATAATTATAAATGATCGCAATTACACCCACTAATGCCATAAAGATGGAAAACAAGCCGAGTTTTACTCTGTTTTACAGGAAACTAAGTCACCGCTTGCGCTCAAGGCTCAAGAAGAACTGATCAATACATCTTTGTCACATTGTCGCCATCAATCAACAATGAAGAGACGATTAATGCAATGATGGCACAATACGATAGTTGATCCAGAGTAACTTTCAATCGCATGCGATAATAAAAACAACACCGCATGTGAATACTCGATCGAAAGTTGTAGCTGAGCAACACAAAAGCGAAGGATTGAGACACGTGTACAACTAACGATTATGCAGAATTGACGGTTTGATTGCATAACAGAAGAAATAATATCCCTCCATCTTCGAAATTGCCATGACCATCAGTGGGGACCACAAGGCCGGAGTCAAAGACCTGCACCCATAAATACCCCATAGATTTCAGAGAAAACTTATGCTACTTGATACGGGGCTAAGTGCTGCTAAACTGTTGAGAGAAAAGGCTGAGCTGAGTGCTTAAGTGAAGAAATCTGGGAAGAAGACGAGATAAGGCCGAGAGGTGAATCTCAGATCTAATCTGCCGAATACCCAATCGGAAGCTCTATGCATAAATCTCTGCTACCGATGGAGCAAGCCTGAGAGGGAAGCTCTCCCTACCATCAAATCCATCCTATCCGGCTAGCAGATCTTCATCGAATCAGTGCCAAGACATTGGCACTTGTTTGTATCTGTTCTATCTCTTTCACCATTGTATTTCACTTGCTCTTTATCTTTTCATTCACATACCATGTATCAAACGCTTAATAGATATATTAAATGTTTCGATAGTTTTCATATACCATTCTCTGTCTATTTTCGTTCCTCCATTAATCGTTTTCTCTATGATGTCTTTTCAATCCCCTAATAGTTAATATGAATCAAATAAGTACTTAATCTGTGTTAAAGGTATAAAATGTGTTTAGCTAAGGCATGCTAGACGACATCTTCACCTGTGAGAGCAGAAGTGAAGATGCCATTTTGATCTATCGAGAGAGGGTTAGAAGAATGCGTTAACTAAAGTGAGTAGTACTTCCAGACATGGAAGCAACCTTGCGTTCATTACGTTATTCTCTGTTTCACCACAGACATGTGGGAGCGTGGTCAATCACTGAAAGGTGTACGCTAAGAGAAGAGCAGAACAGTATTTCTAGCTTCAACGCAATTGAGAACTTGCGTTGTTCATATTATTTATCTTTCTCTTTCTATTCTGTTCATAAGACTTGCCGCCGCATTCCACGTCTTTGCATAACTTTCACAGCCAGCCTTGACCTCAGCATCCTGTAACATGAAGCCTGTATCTTGAATCATCTAACTTAGGTTTATTGTATTTTATTTTTTTATCGCATATTTACTGATTCACTTTATTTTATCGCAATTTATATACCTGTACAAATACATTTTTAAATATTGAAAACCTGGTCGCATATATCGTGAACATATCACAATAACCTAAAACAGTCCCTGAGTTCGACCTCGGATCACACCGAGAAACTTGTGGTGGAATTACACTTAGTTCCATCGTAAGGAAACTTGTGACAACGCATGGCATACTACGTGAACATCCATAATTAACGCATATCTCGCAGTAGTATCGCATCATTTCAAGCATAGAACATCATCAAGCATACCTATCAGCGATTAATCAACAGATCTCGTGGTTAAATAATTTAGTCAGTTATTCATGGACCATTGGAGCTTCGAGCCACAGGTTCATTAGGTCCCCTGGGTAGTTTGGATAAAGTCGAGAACCAGTATTTGGGTTAATTTGAAATATTCAAATTGACAAGAGGAAGTTCGATTATATATGATATAATTAGACTGGTTAATTATATATGATATAATTGGCTGAATGTATGAGATATATTTTTTTTTTGGAGGAAATTAGATATAAATATGATTTATATCAAGTAGAGGAGAAAATACTATAGTAGATATGTGATATCAAACTATAACGTAAAAATATAATATGATTATATTTATTAATATTTTAGTTGGTTAATTATAAGATAATTAACCCAAAAATTATGTTTGGACATGGGTTAGTGGGGCAGCATTGGTTATTATAACCGATGAATTAAAATGAAAATAGTTTCCATTTTGATCGCTTGTCCGAATAGAAATTAGAGAGAGCGCGCTGGTGAAAGCTAATCGATCGCTTAAGAATTTTGAGAGCCTAAATAATAGTCACTTTCCACCTAAACAATCGTCCACCTCGTGTCTAAATGATCACACACTAGTTCCTACACGATCATATAGCTTCTCTAAACGATCGTAGTGGGTGCTGAGTTTGTTAAACGATCGTATAACATTTCCTAAACGATCGTTCAGTAAAACCCTACACGATCGTGTAGTGTCTTCTAAACGATAAGCATCGTGCTATGCGATAGTGTCTTTTTTTCCTCCCACTTGCTTATTGCCTACACGATCTGTGCTTCCTCTTTCCTCTACCAAATTCATTAAAGACCACGCTTTGGGTTCTCACTCCGAGAATACTTGGGGCTCTTTTTTGGTGGTGTCATCCCCACGATGTTCATGTTCATGCGGTTGTTCGTGCTGCTGTAGTCGACGCTGCTGCTGGACGTTGGTTGATTGGGTAAAGGGTTCTGCTGCGTTGAGTTTCGTAGATTGAAGATTGTCTTCAACTGGTATGGCACTCTCTCCCTTGTTATATCTTGTTCATAGCATGTCGTTAATTAAGATTTGTTTGCATAACTGTATGTTTGAATGTATATTGTTGTATTTTGGTCACTGTAAGATCAAAACGATCCGAACGTGCTCATGGAACTCTTTCATAAGAGATCCTTCAATAAGACACCTCAAGAAGTTGAGAATATGAGAGTATTCTATATGCCTTAGTTGTGGGCAGCTTAATGTATGTTATGCTATGCACTAGGCCAGACATTTATTATGTAGTGAGAATAGTCAGTAGGTACCAGTTCAATCCAGGATTAGACCACTGAATTGCGGTTAAATACATCATAAAGTATCTTAGGAAAACGAAGGGCTACATGATGGTGTATGGAGCTAAGGATTTGTTCCTTACAACATACACTGATTTCGATTCCAAACTGACAAGGATTTTAGGAAATCCCCATCAGATTCAGAGTTCGCCTTGAACGAGGGAGCTATAATATGGTGGAGCATCAAACCAATATGCATTACAAACTCTATTATGGAGGCTGAGAATGTAGCTGCTTGTGAAGTAGTTTGGCTCAGGAAGTTCCTCAGTGATTTGTAAGTCATTCCAAATATGGACTTGCCTTCACCTTATACTGTGACAACAATGGGGCAGTAGCCAATTCTAAAAAGCCTCGCAGCCACAAATAAGGAAACCATATTGAAAGGAAGTATCACCTGATACGAGAGATTGTGCAAGGAGGAGATGTAATCGTCACAAAGATCGCTTCGGAGCATAACATCGCTATTCCATTTACAAATACTCTATTGACTAAAGTGATAGACAATCATCTAGAGAGTCTAGGTCTGCGAGACATGTACATTGTATAATCTAGGGTAAGTGGAGGATGTGTAATGAGTATATAGATACCCTAGTTTATTATATTTATATATTTAACATTACCATTGATTTGGGTTATTGATATTATATACATCCCACTAACTAGAGTTTTAGTTCAAGTGGGAGTTTGTTAGGTTTTATGCTCTAAAACTTGTAGATAAAAAATCTAAATAATTGACTGTCATCAATAAGGAGTTTTTGTTGTTATTTCAATAAGTGTTATTGATTGTATTGTATTTGTTTTGTCTTGAAAACCCTAAATCTAATAAACTAATATCCTAGGCTGTCTTATGAATCGGAATTGTATGTGGAGATATACGGGGACCAATGTTCGAGATACAACCTAAAGAGTCTATGGTATAGGGATAAGGATGGGTACTTATTCTAGTGACACTATAGATACACCCACTTTGTATTTGATATAAACACAATGATTCAACGCGTACGTGTAGGTGACATGCAAGTAGGGGTATCCTATGTAATGAATTTGCATAAGGTCGGACCGCAAAATAGTAATCACTAGATGTAACTCATTGACTAGTTAGGTTTCTATTTCAATAAGATGACCTAGGCAACTTAGTCTAATTCCTAAGTGTATTATGAACTCTTATTCACGAGGGATTGTCCTTTGATCTATATGGGTGAGAATGGTTTGTTCGCTGACTCAATATGCCTACCATTTTAGGGACAAGACCGAGTGGGGAGCTGGAAACATAATAATACAAGATGAATTTCACTCATTTTTTACTATAAAGTAAGTAGATGAGTGTTCCTTTAAGTGGTGTCTCCGGGACTTGAACAAAGGGCCCTACTCTCTCACTGACCTGAGAGGGATTTTTGTTTACTATGAAGGAGTTCAAATATTAATTTAATATGAATTGGATTCATATTAAAACTATAGGATAAAATTAATGTGTATTAGATGCACATTAAAATTATAGATTATGAGAGAAATACAATTGAATATGATTCATATGTAGGTTAAATTAAATATGTGATATTAAATTAAATATGTGATATTAATTTAGTAATTAATTAATTGAAAGATTAATTATTTATTTATTTAATTTAAATTAATTGAATTAATTCTATAGGTTAGGTGAGAAATGTTCATTTAAATATGATTTAAATTGATTTATTAATTAAATTGAATTTAATTAATTATTACTTTAATTGATTTAATTATTTAATTGATTAACTAAATTAAATTATTATTTATTTTATTAAATTTATTAAATTAAATAATAATAACTCCCACACATGGTAGTTATAAAAAGAACGTGAATCAATGCCCACGTTTAGGGCTCTCACGCATAATATACTTGGGAGATGAAAAAACATAAGAGATCACAAATTGATCACATAAATGTTTTGATGAAAAACTTTCAATTTGAAATTGGTTCCCACAAACCAATAACCTCAATTTCTCAGAGAATATAGATGTTCTCAAGTGGTTGTATTCTTGAATTCCATCCCAAGAAGATTAGGTTTTTCATCTGAGTTGTCAAAAAGGTAAAGCATATTTAACCTAATTTATACAGTAGGTTGAGTTTTTTTTTTTTTATCTATGTTTTATTCTGTATGTGTTGTCAATATACTAGTGTTTTGGTTTCTAATTAATTACAAGTTGGGTGTTAGTTCTTTCGTTGCATTAGGGCTTTTATCCCTACATATAAATTGTGAGCAGTTTCAAAACCTAAAATAATTAAAACATATATAATTTTTCGTAAAAGTAAATCTTGAAAATATAATCATAAACTGGCAAAATCATCACTAAATCGGTACCTAAACCTCTGTCATACTGGCGGAGAGTAAACTCAATATGCAAAGCAAAGTAATCTTTGTCATACTATGCATCGAGAAATCTCCCGACACATAGCAAAGCAAATCTCTATCATACTATGTCCCAAGTAATCTTCAGGTATATAACTAAGTAATCTTTGTCATACGTGTACGTAGAGTAGCCTGCAAAGGGCATCACCCTAGCACATAGCCCAAAGCCTATGTGTATGTCAAATTGGGTCTCACAGGCCTATCTCTCTCTAGTATACTACGAATATATATTCACGTATCATGCGAGTAATCTCCTTGGTACAAAGATCTAGTGGTTTGAAAACCACTTCTAACATAAAAATTTTATTATCAAACAATGTAGTTCATACATTTTCTCTTTGAACACGTCGCAATCACAGCTCAACAGTTGATTTTCAAACTTTTAAAATATCATTTTCATTTCCTAACAAAGTAACACATTTCAAAATTCTCAAATAGTCATAAAATATTTCAAATGATTCTAAAACCACCATTTCCACTAAAATCATGAACTTATTTGTAAATCTATAATCATTTTATAAATCCTCATAACTTCTCTAACACTATACATAATTATACACAAATAACTTTCTTAAAACTTCATAATAAGAGCTAAATAGAGGTAAAAAAAAATTTGGTAAAAATAAACCACTCACAATGTTATTAGAATTCATTTCTTCGAAACATTAGATACTCAATTTTTCATCTGTCTTAAAATTCGAAGATTCGTATCAATATTCATTCATTATGGAAGTAATTAAAAATTCATAATATCAACTAAACCTTGATGAGACCAACTTTTCAATTCTACTCCACCATTCTTTGGTTGGACCTTCCATTTATAATTAATCTCTTATCATTGTACCAAAGTACATTTTGTCTTTTATTACCAATTAACTAATATTTCTTTCTCCTTCCTCGTAGACCATAATGGGATAGAATTCTCTCTCTCCATCTTCTCTTGCCACTCCTCACGTGAATGACCTTTTTCCTTCCTTTCGTGATTGTCCATTTGTACCATAAAACAATATTTTTTTTAGAAATTTGCAATGGGCATCAATTTAAGAATAAGATTTTACACCCTTATCTTCTATAATTTGAGATTTTATAGATATCTTGAAATTTCATTACTTCTTTAGTCCAAAATTGCCCCCACAACTTCTGCTTCATTTTTTTTTTCCTCCAACTTTTTTTTTACCTCCTTTCGTTTTCATTCTCTAGCCTCCAACAGTATTCATAGGTTGAATTAAATTAGATTAAAAGACTTTTTAGATCCAATCCAATTGTTTGGATTATAAATTTCTTAAATCCAAATGTAAAAAATAATTCAATCCAACTCAACCATGAAATATTTAGATTGAGTTGATTCGTGTTAATCGAATAATTTATTTAAAATTTTATTCTAAAAAGAAGCCTAACGTAAATATGTAAAATTTTAATTTAATTATTTTCATATATTGAATTAAGATTAACAATTCAATTTCAATTTATATAATGAAAATTTTAAGTGCAAAAAAACCACTTTTAAAAATGGTTGAAAAATAAATTATTCAAAAAATATTGGAATTAAATGAAATTAAAATCAATATAGGTATAAAAAATTGTATTATAAGTAATAAAAAATATATTTTAAAGTTAATAATAAATTTGGGTTGGTTCAGATTGGTTTTAGTTATATTAGGTGAATTATTAACCAATTGAACTCAACCCAACTCATCCAACTCAAATGAATTGATAATCCAATCTAAACTGGATTAGATTGATGATTTTTTTGAATCATTCTGGACACCCTATCAGCATTTTGTTTTTATCTATGGATAGCATTCATCTTTTCAATTTCGACAGATTTTGGATTACGTCCTTGCAAGGTTCTTTTTCACGCCTCTATTCTTAGTGGTTGCAGCCATGATGGGTGGGTTTTGAGAGAAGAAGACGAAAGTGACGAAGAGTTGATGAAAATTACAGAAGAATAAATATGGAAAATGAGAAAAAAAAAACTATGGGAACGACCATAGTTATTTGAAGTACGTGGATCTATCATCGATAGACTCTTGTCAATAATATGATTTATCATGGATAGACTATTTAAATTTGACTATATTTATAATTTTTTTACATTATGTTATATCTGTTAATATTTTAAGTCTAATATCTATATTTACAACTGTCCCTTGGATAATTATAATGGGTAGCATTTTTAACTATAATAACAAAGTGTAAAAAAAATTACAAATATAGACAAGTCTATCTGCAATAGACTTCTCTCGTCGATAATAATATAGTATATTACTAATAGACTATTTAAATTTGGTCATATTTATAATTTTATTTACATTATATTATATCTATTAATACTTGGAATATATCGACTATATTACAATTGTCCCTTTTATTTTTTCCCATTCTCTCCTCTCCCTCTCTCTCGATTTCTCCAGTCCGGACCTTCCTTTTCTTTTCTCTTTTTTTAATTTTCTTCGTTCACTTTCAAATCTCTCTCTTATATTTTATTTCTTTTACTTAGTTTTACTTATTTTGTTTTGTTTTTTTCCCTCTTTTCCCGAGAAGTTCCTTCCCCTTGTCTCTTATTTTTCTTTTCCTTCCCTTTTTCTATTTTATTTAGTTGTTTTCAAATTTTCAAATTTTCAAATTTTTTTAATTTATCTCCAAAATTTCAAAATTGAATCACCAATTTAGCATCTCAATTTCTTAATTTATTTCTTCATCTCCCAACTTCCTTTTTTTCCTCCAAATTAAACAAAATTAAGTAATTAATATCGAACACCTATTTCCAGTTGCAAAAAAATCAATACAGGTCTTATAAAAACTATTTAAACACTCCCCAAAAAATTTACTTCAATCCGTGGCCAAATATGCCTCATCACACATTCTTTGATTTTCAATATAATCAAGATCTCAATATTGGAACACTTCATACAAACTCAATAAGAGAAAACATGCAAGCTTTCGTCACAAACCATTCAAAACTAAGGCTAGTTACTCTAATTACAAACCAAAAATGGTTTCAAATACATATGCAGTAACGGGAAATCTAAATAAAGTTGGTGACAGATCTCAACCCTCGTAGGCCGTTGCAAACTCAAATGCTACCGGGTAGAACATTGGAAAAGAATGAGCTACAAAGCCCTTCAAAATAAAATATTTTCAAATGAAAATTTTACATTCCGAATAGAAATTCAAAACTCTGTAAAACAATGTGAGTCAAGCAATTTCGAAACTCAAGATAATTCATGCATCAACAAAGCCAATTTTGTAGTAGTATATCATCCACGGAATAGTCATAGTTTGAAGGTATAAAATTTAAATCATTTGCTTATTTCTAATAGATCATGATTTATTGGTTAATTATAAGTTGGGTGAATATTACTTTCTTAGGAAGGGGTTCCGTAAAGTTGCATGCATTGTGTCATTTATCCATGACTTCAAGACTTGCATGACTCAAGTGTTTGTCTTGGATTCTTTTGCCATTGGGAGTTTCTGCGTTGATTCTTGATTGGTCTGATTTGTTTTGTAATTTCTCGATGGGGTTTATACTTTTCTAATTCTTTTGAATGATCTTTATGTTTTGTGTAATGTGTTTTCTCTATCTCTATCTCTATCTCTATCTATTGAAATTGTTTCTTTAAGTTGTTTTTGTTGAGTTATTTCACTTCTTTATTTTCATAAATGTAAGTACGCCCTCTACTTCAATTCTTTATTCTCACGTGTTTACATATTTCATTTTTTTATTTGTCAAATTTTATGTCTCAATAGTCCAATAAAGGGATTTGATAGTCAATAGAGTTAAATTTATATGCAAATGAAAAGATTTTGGGTAGGTATTTTCTACATTTGTTTCAAAATGACCTTTTATGCTTCAAAAACCTTACGTTGGATTTTTTTAATATACATAAAAACCTATGATAGCTAGTGGTACTAAATCTGTTCATCTTTTTCTTGATGTAACTTAGAACTATAACATAGGTCGATATAACTTGAGCTCATTTAGGAAATGAACGAAATAAGCTAATATAACTTGTCATGTAAACTTGTGACCAAGTTGGTATTATCTCATTTTGTTTCAATTGTAGTGTGATGATGTTGGAAATGTGTATCTTCATTATAATTTTTTTTATTTAAATTTAAAATGACTAATCGATTCGTAATTTGTTCAAAGATGATTATATTTTAAATTTTATAGTAGGCTTACATATTAAATTTGACATTATTTTTTGACTAATAAAATACTCTTAGTGACGTTTTGCCTATGTCGTAAAAGATACTTGCAATGACTAGGAATCTACATTGCCCAACAGCCTTATACGTTACTAAAACTTAACTTTTAGAGAAAACTTGCAACGTCTTGTTTAACACAAATAGCAACAAATAACGTGTTTCTAAAAGTGAGCTTTTAGTAACGCATAAGTGTCAGTAAAAGTCTCATTTTAGTTGTACGCAGTGAATATACACTAAAACTTTTAGCTACATGACTACTCCAATATACAGCAACGTGCGTCTAAGAATTACTGATACAGTGGCATTTTTTTTTTTTTTAACGACATGTTACTGAAAGTTACTTTCTTGCCGTGAATTCAAAATGGATAATTAAATATAGAAAGATAATATTAAATTAGGGTAAGACCATAAGAAAAAAATGGCAAAAACTCGAAAAACCATAATCAAGCTGATGTATAAAGTGTAGAAAATAATAAAATAATAACAGTATTGAAAGGCCTAAAAAAGATCCAATAAAATTCAAATACAACCTGTTAAAATTGGATTGGATTCATCGACAGCTTGAATGTGAAACTCTAAGATCATCGTGCAATGTGGAGTGGTGGAGGATGGAGAAAAAGGAGAGAATGCAAATTAGAAATATAAACTCGAAGCTTCCAGCTACTATAATTGAGGTAACATTCTTGAAACTCCCTTCTTTAATTTGTCGAGTTGCAGGTTGGTCTGTAAAGCATGGAACTTTCTGGTTTTAAGTTGTAAGCTTGATCCTCGAATCTCAATTTCCAGCCTCTTCTTTGCTCATATTTTTCAACCTAAGTTGTCCTCTCTAAGTATAAGTATCTTGATTATCAATTCCTGTCGTGGACTCCTTTGTCTTTTTATCGAGAAAGAAAGAAGAAAATGAATTGCACCTTGTCATGTTTGCATGTTAAATCCCATCACAAACGACTGCATCAATCTTCCTATCTCTAAACCTGACAGGTGTGTAGTCTATCATTACGGACTAGGATTTAGTCCTAAAATGAAGCAACACAAAATAGTAAGAGTCATGGGTTGTGAATGGGAATTGAATTCTCTGAGACCTAATTTACCGTTGTTCCTCAGTAGCTCAGTGGTAGAGCGGTCGGCTGTTAACCGAATGGTCGTAGGTTCGAATCCTACTTGGGGAGAATTCGGAATGAAAGGGTTCGCTTTGACCGTTAAGAGTAGGTAACCCGTTCCCTGTGTCTTTGTTTCTATTGCATTCTATCTCACCGTATCGAATTCTGTTCTGCGATATTTGAGAATCACCGTCAATACCTTGGTGTAGGTCCGGGATAATCCTTTGTTCCACAATCTGGGTCTATTTACAAATGTACTAGTACTAGCAAGTGCATCTTTGTTGCAGTCATCGATTCTCCCGAGAGGTCACAATTACCGCGATCAAACATATTAATGACGAGGAACACATTTTTGCTATTCTACTAATACTTGTACTTGCTCTGCTATTCTGCCCAAGCCTGGTTGAGGAAGAATTACAGGGTGTAAAACAAAAAAATATGCTGATTCGGGTTGGGTATACTATATTGAATTTATAACGGAACCCCTGCCCTTAACCCATTAACGAAAAAGAAAAAATCAAAAGATAAGGCCATTCCATTTCGACAAAAGACCCACACCCAAGTTCCATAGCTTTGGGTCCGCTATCCCGATCATGATTTTCCTACCCCCAGAGGGAAAAGTCCTTCTCTTTTTGGTCGGTTGTGGGCGAGGAGGGATTCGAACCCCCGACACCATGGTTCGTAGCCACGTGCTCTATTCCTCTGAGCTACAGGCCCCACCCCGTCTCCACTGGATCTGTTCCCGGGGGTACACTAAAAAAAGGAACCTTTCCTTTCCCCAGCCATTTGTCATTTCGGGTTAAGAAGATGTGAAAGCGCCCCTCTCTCTATAAGAACGGTGCGTTCCAAGGTGTGAAGTGAGAGAGAAAAGTGGGAGAGAAGGGGTTTTTAATAAGACGACCTTTTCATTTTTCATTTTTTTTCCATATTGATATTGAAAAGTAATAAGAATTGGAGGTGTTAAGCTTTTTATCATCCTGGCATCGAGCTATTTTTCCGCAGGACCTCCCCTACAGTATCGTCACCGCAATAGAGTTTAACCACCAAGTTTGGGATGGAGGTGTATCCGTATTTGGAGGAGTAGGTGAACATACTCGTGAAGGAAATGATCTTTACATGGAAATGAAAGAATCCGGAGTAATTAATGAAGAAAATATTGCATAATCAAAAGTGGCTCTAGTCTACGGTCAGATGAATGAACCGCCGGGAGCTCGTATGAGAGTTGGTTTAACTACCCTAACTATGGCAGTATGTCCGCTACCTTGGTAGAGATTTATGCATTTGGCACAAGTAATTCTAACTCCAAGATGATGTTGGAGCATCTAATTCAAAATCTTGATAATTCTGATAAAAATTACAATAGGTCATTTTATATTGAAGATGTTGAAGATAATTACTTCAATGAAAATGATAGGACTCGTACGACCAATATATAGACCTTATTGATCAATATATCTCATTAGTTCATGGTCTTCCTCCTTCAAATGGATAAAAACTATTTGGTGCTTGTCCAGCTGTGCCAAAACTATGGATTATTCAATGCTACAGCAACGGCTGCTGACAATGCCGATGTTGGAGCTTGCTGAGGTATTGGCAGCTCAGTGAATGTTGGGGTTGATGGTGTTGTGGGGGTGGATTCCTTGAGTAAGGTGGTTGTGTCAAGCAGAGGAGTAAGAGTATTTGGAGATTTTGATAGTGATTTTGGTGAACTGGTTGGTACAGAAACTTTAGAAGCAGAATTTCAGGCACGTTGCCTATTGGAGTAACTTGAGAGGTAGATTATTGTGTAGTAGCCAAAGAAAGGGTATTTACCTTGGAGGAAGCAATCTTGGAGACATAAACCTTACAAGCATGAGAGCGACAAGTAGGAGATGAGTTGAGACAGAGGATACTGGACCAGGTGACTTTGGCTCGGTAGGCTTGGATGCAGCAGGTCTTTTTCGAAGAGGATGCTTTGGCTTTTTCTGCCTTGGATTAAGTTTAACTCTATAAGAATCATGTTCATTTTATATAAGGGTTGGAATTTTTATGTGATTTTTAAAAAAATAAATCAAAAATAAAAGATCGAAATTCAATAGACAAACGTTTAAGAGTGTTGATTTCCTTAATTATTTCGTTAAGTCATGCAAGGATTTCTATTGAATCTTGAGTCAATGAGATGTTTAAGTCTAGAAACTCTTTCGTGGGTTATATTATCTCTCACCAACAACCTTTTCTCATTCAAACATAATTGATTACTAATTTCTTGAAACCAAATTTAGAAGCATGATATTAAGCATAGTCATAAACAACTTTCATTACCAACATAACAGTTCTCATGATAGATTAGATAATGATCCAATATTATAAGTCAAATTAAACATACACTCTTTCTAATTGAATATTTAATCTAGCATGCATTGCGGGTCACCTCAACTTATAAAGCACAATAATATTGGAAAACATTCAAGGCCACAATCATCCATAAAATTACTGTGCATTAACTTAAATCCATAAATAAGTTCATCAACACCCTAGAACTAAAACGTTTAGCCACATATATATGTTACAAACATAATCTCACACATTGCAACAAACATATAAAAGTTATAAAAAAAAAAAAAAAAAAGAGAGAGAGAGAGAGAAAGGGAAACACTACTACCATGATGAATCCCGTCGATGAAACATGTCAGAAACACCTTAATTCGCACCTTGGAATCTCAAACGACTTCAAAACGACCCTCTCACTCTCTCAACTCTATTTTCTAGCATAAACTCTCTCTAAGGCTCTCTAATTTTGTGGTTGAATCCCCTCAATCGATCGGAAAGAACCCTGAACTTATAGAAAAAAAATAAGAAACCTAGACTCATAGAAAAAAACTTTCCAAAAATGAAGATTTTTACAAAAAAAAAAAAAAAAAAAAAAAAAAAAAAAATAGCAGTGTTGATATGCTACATGACAACATCGCGATGACAATAGTAAATTTTTCCCTCAGTAACATGTTATCGGTTGGATGTTGCGATGCTTTAAGGTATTGCCTCATCATTATTGCCCAGCACAGCTACTGCATTAGGTGTTGCGCCACGACATCGAGGAGCGTTGTGCCAGAATCGCACCCTCGTAAGGGTCTCGAGGCGATTCTACGACACTTGTTCTCGCTGTTAAACAAGTTAGCCAATCCAAATCTGAATAGTCGAGGGCGCAATGGGAGTTTCTCACAACCTCCACCCCCGTTCTTGAGAAAATATTTTAGAAAACAAGTTTAGAGGAAAAGGTTTTCCCAAATGTTTAGAAGCATGATTAATCAATGAATATTAGTCGTACAGCTAGAAAGCAATAAGCAACAACACGACATTATAGTATACAACTCATTTGTATGAGGATATGATGATTAGTTTTATCCCCATATAATGTATTTTGAGCAATTTTGTGATTGTCACCCTTGCATATAGACATAGGCGAGCGGTCACTTACAACAAGATGAACTAATAAAGCAAACTAACTTACAAAATGAAATACATAAGATGAAAGCACGATAAAAAGGGGTTGAAATGGGCATGTGGCCATGGGCAACATGCTCTGGACAAGCATGATCGTGACACGTTGCAATGTGTTACAATCGCATTTTTGTAAAAGTCTTAAGGTGATTATGCGGCACTTGTTCTTGCCTTCAAACAAGTAAGCCAATCCAAATTCACAAATGTTTCTTGAGAAAATGTTTTAGAAAAGGGGTTTAGAGAAAAAAGTTTTTGCAAACGTTTGAAAGCATGATTGAGCAATAAAGATTAGTCATACAACTAGAAAGCAATAAAGGGTCAAAACACTTTATAGCATATAACTCTCGAATGTGAAGATAGAACAACTAGTCATACCCCCACATAGTGCATTCTGAACAAAAAGACATTTGTCACCCTTGCATATGAAAACAAGCGAGCGATTATTCACTAAGAAAAGTACATAGAAAGTAAACTAACTAGCAAAATGAAATACATAGGATGAAAGCACGGTAAAAAGAGGTGGAGGTGAACATGTGGCCATGGGCAACATACCCTGGACAAGTATGACCGTGACATTCTAACTCACTTAATTAGTTGACGTCCTCATCAATCGACTCTGCTCGAACTCAGAAATTTGTTAAGCAGTTGCCTTAAGGTCGTCTATGCGCTCCCAACTAACTTCTCTGTCTTGGAGGTTGTTCCACCTCTCTAGGAACTCTTCAAAACTTTGTTCTGGTCTTCTAACTCTATTGCTTCTTCCAGCAAACCTCTCATTGACTTCTTCCTCTGTCATTCTCTTCGTCGTGGTAGGTGGACATGTCACAACACTGCATCACTCAACAGCATGGTCAGGGTGATGGGAATTTAAATTATTTACGTGGATGACAAGATGAATCTCTATTCACGACAGTAATTACACCCTATAAGAGGCTTTCCCAACCTTTTTTATGATTTCCACTAGTCCTTCATAGCTCCTCACGAGGTACCGTTCTCTTTGGCCTTGTAATCGAAATTGTTCTGGTCGTAATCTTACCCAAACTTTGTCCTCTAGTAGGAACTCTCGCCGTATGGGCTTTCTTTTCCTCCTCTTTGTAGGCTAGATTTGTATAAGTTGTCTGACTGATAATGCAACACTTTTCCAAGACACACGAAATATTTTGAAGGGCTTTCCTTTCCATAGTTTCAACTGACTCGTGGGTATGGTCCTTCTTCAACTAAAGGGCTGAGATAATCTTTATACCATTTGGTTGTTTGATCCCGATATGCACAACAGTTGGCGTAGACCCTAAGATCACTAAGCATTTGGCAAGGGATATCGGTATTACCTTGTACTCAAGTAAGAATTCCATCCCCAACACCACGTCAAAGTCGTCTATTTTAATGATCACGAAATCAACAAGGCCACTCCAATCCCTCAACTTTATGACTACTCCCTTTACCATTCCTATAATAGGCAAGGCCGCAGAGTTCACTGCTTTCATTTTTCCTGCGCCTCCTTCCCAATGGAGATTCAACCTTCTAGCTTCTATTTCAGACATAAAGTTATGGGTGGCTCTAGAATCGATCATGGTACTCCTGACCGATCTATGGTTGACTCAAGCATCTACATACAACAATCCGCCTTTATGGGGTTCCTTTGTTTCTCTCATATTCCTCTGGAAGGCAACGTAGAATCAGGGCCCCAAGTCATGGGGTTTTATCTTCCTCTACTTGCATATTC
The DNA here is from genome assembly GCF_027475165.1 of Benincasa hispida. Classification (NCBI taxonomy): domain Eukaryota; kingdom Viridiplantae; phylum Streptophyta; class Magnoliopsida; order Cucurbitales; family Cucurbitaceae; genus Benincasa; species Benincasa hispida. The sequence goes on from NC_143488.1 coordinate 58,560,026, forward strand.
TTATCCTGTATATGAACAACTTTTCCTTTCGAGTCTAAGGCTAACGAGGCTTGAAAGGCGTTAAAGGCTTCTCATTTCGGACATTCTCTTGCCTTGTGTTGCCTTTTGCATATATAATGAATCCTTTAAAGATCCTTGAGTGGAAAACGGAATCGGACCCAAACCCAAAATTTACAGAATTAGAACATTACAACAAAGAAATAGAACAATATGTATTTAATTGAAGAACAATTAATTTACAGCATGCTAAATCAAATTTATAGAAGAGAAAAATGGGTTTCACAAACCATCTCCTTTGAAGATCAATCTTCAATTGTAAAACCCTCGAACTAAATGGAACACCACCACGAGAATTCCACTATATTCTCTGAATGAGAATCGAGGAGGTGTGGGCTTTGGCTATTTTGGAAGAGATGGATTTTTAGAGAGGGAGGAGAAGATAATTTTTTTTACAGACGTTTCTGAAAAACTCAATGTGGAAGAAAAATGAATCAATCTTTTCCAACCCCTCTACCCACTAATGTAGTAGAGAGAAAAATGAGGAGGGAATTGTAATTATTTTTTTAAATTATAAAAATAATTTTAATAAATACTTTAATATATATTTATATGATAACTACTTTATCATATAACATATATTAAACTATATGTTATATCGAATATAACATATAACATATAGTTTAATATTGTATCCAATGCAATATAGCCTATAGTTTAATTTTCTCAACAACGATATTTAATATAAATCCCATTTATATTAAATTTAATTATATGAATCTAATTCACATAATTAATATTTGAATCATATTCAAATATTTAATTTCTCTAAAATAAACTTTATATTATAATGTATCAAATACGTTATAGTAATTATATCATATATAATTAAAATAAAATAATTATATTAAATATAATTAATTTGAACAATTCGAATTAATTCAAAAATTGATTCTCATTAATTCTTGTTGAGCTACAGAGGGAACCTCATGGACTGTAGCTTGAAGCTCCAATGGTGCGTGAATAATTAATTAAACTCTTTAATTAAATTATTCACCATCCATTAACTATCAGCACTCTACTAAAGATCGACAGCTGCCCTCTTTGCACTACAGATGTATTTCTGTGTCCATTTGATATAACCAGCCAATAGTATGATGACCCTTCACAAATTACTCGTAAGTACAAGTGGGCCAAAATTACAGTTTCCCTCTGTAGTTATATCTAACTCCTTAAGTGTCATTGATCCCTCTAACTAACAATAAATCATAGTCCAACTATAATCAAACCCCTCTCGGTCCAGGAGAGGGTGTGGTGCCACATTGTTCAATCCCCGGAATCAACTCTTAAGGGACAATTTATCCATTTATCCCGACGTTGGGGAAGGAGTGAATTCCTTCTTATGTAGCTGTGTTCCCAGCTCTTCAATCAGACGAATCTCCAAAATGGTAGGCTTGTTGAGTTGGTGATCTGGCCACTCTCACCCATACAAGTCAAAAGATTGCCTTCATAGACAGGATTTCATAACTCACTCAGGATTCAGGCCATGTCACCTATGGTCATCCTGATAAAATGTAAGAATGTAAGTCTCTATTATGAATGACGTTATATAATGACACTAGTCATTTCATAGTCCAATCTTATACAAATTCCTTTGTATAGAATATCTCGTTCACATATATTCACACGAATGATCAGGATCAGATCATTTGTAGCATTTAACAGTAATCGTAACATCTACAAAGCGGGTCGTACTCGTAGTGTCACTAGGATAAGGTATCCAGCCTTATCCATCTGCTATAGACCATTTAGGTTATTACTTAAACATACATGCCTTATCCATCTACTATAGACCATTTAGGTTATCATTTAAATATAGTGTCATTAGGATAAGATATCCACCAGTATGTCTTTATATACATGTTTAAGCTACAAGATAACCTTAGATGTTAGTTTATTAGTTTGTGGATATATGCAACTAAATGTCAAATAAAACATCATATATTTTATTAGATAAATATGATGTTCGTACAACAGAATTACAAACTATAAGACCCTACGAGATTTAAGGCACCAACCCCAACAATCTCCCACTTGGCCTAAAGCTAGTAGGGTGTACAATAAAAAAGTCAAACTAATATACAAAGTACACAAACAATAAACTAGAGCACAACATGCCCGGTAAAAATTTCCGACTTGCCTTAGTCTAAAACGTAGCTTGTCCCATAGACCCATACTCTGTAAATGACCCTCAAACGCCTTAGTTGTGAGGGTCTTTGTAAGCGGATCAGCAATGTTGTGCTCTGAAGCTATATGAGTGATGATTACGTTCCCTCGATGCACGATCTCTCGGATGAGATGATTCTTCCGCTCTATATGTTTCCCATGCTTGTGACTCCTAGATTCTCGGGAATTAGCCACAACACCACTATTATCACAATAAAGGGTGATGGGCTTTGACATGTCTGGAACCGCTTCCAAATCAGTCAAGAATTTTCTGAGTCATATAGCTTCCTTAGCAGCTTCACAAGCCACTACGTACTCTGCCTCCATGGTGGAATCAGCAATGCATCCCTGCTTGGTACTCCTCCAGACTATTGTCCCTACTTTAAGAGTGAACACTGATCCTGATGTGGATTTTCTATAATCCTTATCAGTCTGGAAACCAGAGTTTGTATATCCTATAAGGATCAGATCCTTATAATCATACACGAGCATGTAGCCCCTCGTTCTTCGTAGATATTTAAAGATATTCTTAACGGGAGTCCAATGATCACATTTTAGATTAGACTAATATCTACTGACTATTCTCATCGCATAGCAGATGTCAGGTTTAGTACATAACATCACATACATCAGGTTGCCAACAGTCGGTGTATAGGGAATCCGTCTCATTTCCCCAACCTTTTGAGGTGTCTTAGGACATTGTTCCTTAAATATAACTCCAGGCCTGAAAGGTAGTAAACCTCTCTTGGAGTTTTGCATCGAATACTTGACAAGCATTTTGTCAATGTACGATGCTTAAGATAAAGCTAGCATTTTGTTCTTTCGGTCTCTAAAGATCTGAATTCCTAGAACGAACTGAGCCTCTCCTAAATTTTTCATTTGGAATTGGATCGCTAGCCAGTTCTTAACTTCAATCAGTAGACTTATATCATTCTCAATGAGTAGGATATCATCTACATACAATACTAGAAAAACTACTAAGTTATTGATGATTCTCTTGTATACACAAAGCTCATCAACATTCTAATCAAAACCATAAGATTGATCACAGTATCAAATCTTATGTTCCAAGATCGAGAAGCTTGCTTCAATTCATAGATGAATCGATTAAGTCTGCAAACCTTTTGCTCTTGACCTTGCATTATGAATCCCTCGGGTTACTGCATATAAAATGGTCTCCTCAAGATTGCCATTCAGAAAAGCAGTCTTGACGTTCACTTGTCAAATCTCATAGTCATAATATGAGGCAATGGATAGGAGGATCTGGATAGAATTTTGCATGGCAACAGATGAGAAAGTCTCCTCATAGTTGACAACCTCAACTTGGGTATAACCCTTTGCCACTAGTCTAGCCTTGAAGGTTTACACCTTCCTATCAACACCTCGTTTTCTCTTGTAGATCCATTTGCAGCCTATAGGTTTAAACCCACCAGGTTGATCTACAAGATCCCAAACTTTGATCCATTTGCAACCTATAGGTTTAAACCCATCAGGTTCACACCTTCCCATCGAAATCCATATCTTTGATCCATTCATCTTTGTTAACATCCTTCATCGCCTTCTTATAAGACAATGGATCCTCAACATCTCTGTCAATTACCATAGCTACTGTTAAACCCATATAACGGACAAGCGGGTTCGTAACACTCCCACTACATCGAGGCTCCCTCAAAACTTGAGGTGGATTTGACCTACTAGATGATCTAACTTCAACAACTCCTGTTGAGGTGTTGGGTTCTTAACAACTCTTGTTGAAGGTTCATTAGATTTCTTGGAAAGTTTATTTACACTATTTGACTGTGGGGCTTGTGCTCCCTTATGTGGTCTTCTTTTAGAAAAGTAGCATTTTTCGACACAAACACTTTATTTTCTTTAGGGTCGAAGAAGTAATCACCTCTCATTCCTTTGGGGAGGCCTACAAATAGGCACAATTTTGAACGAGGTTCCAGTTTCTTAGGATTTGCCTCAAGCACATGTGATGGGTAACCCCAGATTCTGAAATGACGTAAACTAGCTTTACGACCATTCTATAAATCCAAAGGTTTTCTCATAACACTCTTGGATGAAACATAGTTCAAAATATATGTTGTTGCCTGTACTGTAAAACCTCAAAACGAATCAATTAAGGAAGCATAACTTATCATAGACCAAACCATGTCCAACAGGGTTCGATTTCTCCTTTTTGATACACCATTCTGCTGAGGTGTACAATGTGTTGAGAGTTGGGATACTATTCCATGCTCTATGAAATAGTTCTGAAATGTAAGATAAAAAAAAAAACTCTTCATCTCGATCAGATCGAAATGTCTTAATTGTTCTATTTAATGCATTTTCAACTTTGGCCTTAAACTCTTTGAACTTTTCAAAGGATTCAGACTTATGTTGCATTAAATAAACATACTCATACCTTGAATAATCATCAGTAAAGGTGATGAAATATTTAAAACCTCCTCTTGCTTTTACATTCATTGGACCACAGAGGTCTGGATGTATTAACTCTAAGGGTTCTTTGTGAAGGAAATCGGACATGAGGATTTCCATGAGCAGCGGAATGATTGTTCCAAATTTCATTCATATTTGAACAACAACAATTACAGTACACAAACGGAAACTAATCAGTCATGCACAAAATGAAATTACATCATGCTTTATAGAATAGATCAAGGGATAAATTTCACATACCTTTGAAGACTCATCTTCAAACACCCTCGATCACGAACGCGCGTTCAAACAACAAGACAACAATCACGAACGCTCAAACACTTCGACTGCACCACAGCACGATCATAGCGACCACGAACTCAATGATCTCCAAGATCACGAACACAGCGAACTAAACGAACGACCTCCAAAAACCTCGACTATGTTGAGTTGAGTATGACACCACCACAATAGCTACTTTAGTATTCTCGGTGTGAGAATCCATAAGTGTGGGCTTTGTGTGGACTTGGTTAGTAGTAGAGACCAAAGGAAGAACAATTGTATAAATGATTGAGCAAGTGGGAGATGGCAGATATCTATCATATAGATGATGCCCAATCGTTTAACAAATGCTATGCAATCGTTTAGCAAAAGCTCCATGATCGTTTAGCTATCGGCCAGTTGAGTGAACTATCGTATAGTGTCACTCCATAATCGTCTAGTCTCTCTTCAACTATCGTTTAGTAAATCTCATTCACTTTACAGCCTTTTCACGAGTAACTTGCCGAGAATAGCAACTTTCTCAAAATTACTAAATTTAGAAAAACATTTTTCCTTTTATCTCAAAGTTACCATGAAACTACCAATAACCTCCCACTCAATTGGTTATTAGAGAAAAAGAGAGAATTATCCAATAATTAATATAATTATAAATATATATATGATAACCAACTTACCATAGTATATTTATAACCTATAGTTTTAATATTTCATCTCATGAAACATATAAACCATAGCTCTTTTTCTATTTCATGGTACTTAATGTAAATCTCATTTATATTAATCCTCTACTTGGTAGGTTAGCTTTCCCCTTTCCACCTTTCTTCTTCTACTACTTTTTGGTGCCGGAAGAAGAAGGCAGAAACTTTGTCCCAAAGGTCGAACATCTGAAGAACTTCTTAAATGATGAAGCAACATTTGCCTTATCTTTCTATTCCTTGGTTTTCATCTATGATTGAAAGGTCTATAGCTCATTGAGCAAGGTGGTCAAGTTGTAGTCAATCTTATTCATAACAACATTGCTACGGAACTATAGGAATCTTTTAAGTAAAATTTCTAGGATGAAGCTAACCTGACTAGCTTCATCGATGATGGACCCATTCATTTTTGCCACGTTGAAGTGGACCATCATGTTGATAACATATTCTCTAACAGATGTCTCTTCTTTCATATGGGCATTGAAGATGTATTTAAGAGTGTCTTGTCCGAGCTATGTGGACGGTTGTCCGAACATTCCCTTCACGAACTCCATGATCTCATGAGCTGTGAGCATGGGCTCATGCTTCTTGGCCAAGACTTCAGAAATGCTTGCCAATATGTATGCTCGAGCCTTCTCGAATATTTCGAGCTGCATTTGGAGCTGAAATGGGAGGAAAACCCTTCATTAGGACAAACCAGAGGTCATCGATGATCAAGATAGTGTTGATTGTGTTTTTCCAAATTGTGCAATTATCTCTCGTTAATTTGTCGGTGGTGAGTAAATTAAGAGTCGCGGAAGTCATCATGAATAAATTTGCTGAAACCATACAAATTATTTATATTAGTCTATTTGCATTAAACCATTAGGAACGATCAATTTTATCAAAATAATCTTGTACCCTAAGTGAGATCTATTTTGTAATGATGCTTTAGTGAGACTGGACAAAAACCATCGTAGGGTGATCAGGTGCCCCTTCATTGAAATAAGACTATCTCAACCAATAGACAGAACAACTCCTTGTTACTGTAATTATCAATCACCATTGTTCAGTCTAGAGATAGTTAAACTTGCTTAACGTTTCTTGTAAGTGTAACCCCTCATTCTAGTTTCCAGAGTTCACCCCAATGAGCCAACCATAGGGAAAAACCGATTGGGGCAAAAACTAAAGTAACCCCTATCCATTTCTGGAGTTTGAATAAAGCGTCACGCAAAAATGTCATCCATAGGGGGATACTCAAGGTGCCATGAGGCCGTACATGAGACTTTACTTCAAACTAATGAGAGAGACCGATGGATGTTTTGTCACACATCCCACTCCCACTTACTTTAAACACTTAGAGATATCCAATTTCCCCAGGGGACGGGGACCCACGGGGCCCCGCCCCGAATGGGGTGGAGATTCCTCAATTAGGTGGGGAATGAGGGGAAAAAATTCCACATGAGCTAAATGGGGACGGGGACAGGGAATGGGAATGCATTCCCCGTCCCGTCCCCGCCCCGTTCCCCATCCCCACCCCAATTAGTTTCTACATATTTATTTAGTATAGTTATCTATTGTTATGTTATTATTATTATTATTATATAAATATTACATTTAAATTTCAAATTTGATTATTTATTGAAAAAATAATGAATATATTTAAATTAAATATTTAAATTTAGATTATATATTTGAATAATTTGATTTATATTTATTTCTTTTTACTAAAAAAATTAGCTTTTTTAAGCCAAAATTTGAGTAATTTAATTCAAATTGTCATGTAAAACTAACATAATAAATAATTTAGTGATAAAGTTAATTATTTAATTAAAATTTATTCACATTAGTGATTTAAATTAATTGGTTTTTTACACAAAAAAAAGTGACGGGAAAAAATTCCCCGCGACAAACCTGATCCCCGCGAATTCCCCACAGAGAATCCCCGCCTCGATTCTCATGAGGAATTTCACGAGGATGGGGAATGAAATGGGGAGGGGGACGGGGATGGGGAATGACATCCCCGACCCCGCCCTGTCCCGTGGACATCTCTATAAACATTCTCTCCATTCACCTTGATATTGATCTATACAAACATCATCTGTAAGGGGACACTCAAGGTGCCTCGAGGACAAGTATAGATCTCACGATGTGAACTTTTAGGGAGAAACGTGAAGATGATAAAATGAAGTATCATATCCCTCATTTTTCTCTCATTGAGCGTTTTACCTAGGGTGAATTAACTTAGGAAAATTCGTCTACTGATTTTAACTAAGTGATTGTTTAATTTGCCTAAAAGCAATATTTGCTTTGGATAGTTAAACACTTTTGATTAAAGTTCATTAAACACTTTAACAAATGCTAACTAATAATTGCATGCTAGTAACAAATCTATCTAATTCACCTTTCCAGGTAAGTTCCCAAGTAAGGGTGTTACATTTCCGTCAACTTAAATACCTCAACCTAGACGGAACTAACCTTAGATAAAAGGTCCCTCATAGATACGTTTGTTACAATATTAATCTTTTAATGAAAACCAATTTAATCCTATTAAACTGATTAAAATATTAAACTAAATTTCTAATTACATTAGAAATGTGATCTTAGGTCTATATGATTCATATTTTAAAACTATTTTAAAACTATTTTAAAAAATGAATTTAACATAAGGTTTACATACAATTCTGATTTATCAATTTTAATTTCTAAGTTCATTTTGTTATAACAATTATTAGCAAATGAAATAAATTAAAATCATACATTGCAAGTTAAGCATGCTTAGGTAATATTACAACAATTATAAATTACCCTAAAATGGTGACATGCTTCATTCAATTTCATTTCATTACTAACATATATAACAACTATATACTAAAGTAATGAAATTATTAATAGCATACTTCAAACATACATTCATACTAAATATTATAACTCTTATAATATAAATAATGCATGTATATGTTATTAATACATGTATGCATATATTATAACATTTATATTATATGTTGCATGGACATGCTATAAAAATAAATCATGCAACTAAACATATATTATAAAAATTATAATATAAATGATGCATGAAATTAAATGCATAACCTATGGTGGGATTTAATACTATATGACATACAATATGACATATATATTTAAATAAAAATCATACACCAAATGCATAATTAATAAAAAAAAATTACTAGATCGGGATTGGACACTTAAACAATTAGTTAATTTAATATAACACTTATATTAATTTAATTAATCAAAAAATATAACTATTACATAAATAAATATACAATCGGTTCAAAACAAGCGAATCGGGCCTTGAATCGCTCGAACCGAACCATCCAACCTTCGAACCGGATCCGAACCGCTAGCGAACCAAACAAGCCGCGAACCGAATCAAATAAGAACCGGTTTGTTCTTTCCATCTCGGAGCGTTACAAAGTTGTACCCAGCGTTGCAACGTTACGGAAAGAACACGACGTTGTTCTTCATCGCAGCGTTGCAACACTGCGGCACAGTCTCCATTGTACAGTCGCGTTCTCCATCATTTCTCCATCGAATTTGGTCTCGTTTTCTCCATATCGGTACTGGAAAACCCACGAATGACTCAAGGGCTTAAATGTACAGACTTGATAGCAATTAAATCCCCTAAAACATGGGCCTTACAATCCAAATTGTAAATTCAAAGCAATAAACTAAAGTGCCAATCCCGAAATCATCCAATAATTTTAAACAAACAAATTCTTAAAACATTCATCACATGAAAAATTTAGAATGATTAAACCCCACCAGTACACTGTAAATTAATTCTGAAATTTTGATAAATTTTGGGCAAAAAACTTCGCTCTAATTCCAATTACAACGCTCCATTAAAGGTCCTTGAACAGAAAACGAGATCGGATCCAAACCCAAAATTTATAAAATTATAACTTTACAGCAAAGAAATAGAAAAATATGCATTTAATTGATGAACAATTAATTTACAACATGCTAAATCAAATTTATAGAAGAGAAAAATGAGTTTAAGAATCCTTTACCTTTGAAGATTGATCTTTAATTATAAAACCCTCGAACCGAATGGAATACCGCCACGAGAATTCTACTGTATTCTTCGAATGAGAATCCAAGAGGTGTGGGTTCTGGCTATATTGAAAGAGAAGGATTTTTAAAGAGAGGAAGAGGAGATAAATTTTCTGAAAAAACTCAATGTGGAAGAAAAATAAATCAATCTTTTCCAACCCCTCTTCCCACTAACGTAGTAGAAAGAAAAAGGGAGAGGGAGTTACAACTCCCTCCCTAAAATTATTTTTCAAACTATAAAAATAATAAAATAAAAATAATTTTAATAAATACTTTAATATATATTTATATGATAACTATTTTATCATATAATATATATTAAACTATGTGTTATATCGAATATAACATGTATCTATAATTTAATATTGTATCCAAAACAATATAGCCTATAGTTTAATTCTCTCAACAATGATATTTAATATAAATCTCATTTATATTAAATTTAATTATATGAATCCAATTCACATAATTAATATTTGAATCATATTCAAATATTTAATTTCAATCAAATAAACTTTATATTATAATGTATCAAATACATTATAGTAATTATATCATATATAATTAAAATAAAATAATTATATCACATATAGTTAATTCCCTCAATTAATTTGAACAATTCAAATTAGTCTAAAAATTGATTCTCATTAATTCCTGTTGAGCTATAGAAGGAACCTTATGGACCTGTATGTTGAAGCTCCAACGGTACGTGAATAATTAATTAAATTCTTTAATTAAATTATTCACCATAATTATTCACCATCCGTTAACTGTCAGGCACTCCACTAAAGACCGAAAGCTGCACTCTTCACACTATAGATATATTTCTTTGTCCATTGGATATAACCAGTCAACAATACGATGACCCTTCACAAATTGCTCGTAAGTACAGTTGTGCCAAAATGATCGTTTTGTCCCTGTAAGTACATCTAACTCCTTAAGTATCACCGATCCCTCTAATGGACAATAAATCATAGTCCAACTATGACCAAACCCCTCTCGAGCCAAGAGAGGGTGTGGCGCCATATTGTTCAAGCCCCGAAATCAGCCCTTAAGGAAACAATTTATCTAGTTACCTTAACGTTGGGGAAGGAGTGAATTTTTCTTGTGTAGCTGTGTTCCTAGCTCCCCAATCAGAAAAATCCCCAAAATGGTAGGCTTGTTGAGTCGACGATCTGGCCACTTTCATCCATACAAATCAAATGATCGCCTTCATAGATAGGAATTCACAACTCACTTAGGATTCAGGTCATGTCACCTATGGTCATCATGATGAAATGTAAATCTCTATTATGAACGTCGTTATATAATGAGACTAGTCATTTTATAGTTTGATCTTATACAAACTCCTTTGTATAGAATACCCCCGCTCACATGTCTTCACATGAGTGATTTGGATCATATCATTTCTATCACTTTACAACAATTGTAATATCTACAAAGCGGGTCGTACTCGTAGTGTCACCAGGATAAGGTATCCAATTTTATCCATCTACTACAAACCATTTAGGTTATCACTTAAACATGATCCACCCATATGTCTTTACATACATGTTTAAGCTACAAGATAACCTTGTATGTTAGTTTATTGGTTTGTGGATTAATGCAACTAAATGTAAAATAAAACATCACATATTTTATTAGATAAATAAGATGTTTGTACAATACAATTACAAACTATAGGACCCTACGAGATTTAGGACACCAACCCCAACATATAACAGGATAGAGGGCGATAAAAATTCTGTTGATTTTGTCCCCGCCACATATTTCCAGTCTTCTATTGAAGTGGTTTACCATCCCCACTAGTGTCCTTGTCTCCTTCACTATTTCTCGGTGGGCTTGAGCAATTGCTTTTACTCCCTCTACTTGAGGATCTCGAGTATTGCCTCATTTATTGCAATTCATCAGTTAAGTCGAACATTCGTTTGGTTACTGCATACGCGGCTAGAAGATCCTGTACTCTTTGTTCATATAGTTTTGTTTTCTCCCACGGTTTCAGACCTTCGAAAAAATATAAAACTTTGTCTTTTACGGACATAACTCATATGTCCAACATCAACCCAATATTCTTTCCAGAGTCCGTAATAGCGCTAGTATGTTTCAACTCTTGTAGCTTACGTCTTGTCAAAATTTCAACATTTCCGAGGAAGAACTGAGAATGTAATTTCTGTTTCAGTATCTCCTACGTGTCGATGGTGCATCGACCCTCTAGGATGTCCATGAAATGGGACCTCCACCATAACTTGGCATCCTCCGCTAGATACATCGCCGCCAACGTGATCTTTGACTCTTCAGTAGTTGTGTTCGTAGCTCTGAAATACTGCTCCATATCAAAGATAAAGTTTTCTAGCGCTTTTGAGTCAAGAACCTTACAGAAAGGCTTAGGCTCGTGTACTTTTACCCTATTGAATTGGATTGCACCCCTAGTTGGGGCTTGGTTTCCCATCGCTCTCATGGTGAGGTTAGCTTACACTGATGTCCGCAATCTCGGTGCGGGCGACATCGAGAGTAGCTTGAAAGTCTTTAAAAAACTTAGTCACTGATGCTTGTATTTATGAAATGGAAATATGGATGATATGCATTGATGGAATTTCGTTGTGCATTTAAGTTTCCCCAGCGGAATCCAAGTGTAAATTCCTCTGAGTTTCCTGACAAGTCCAGGGTCGAACACAGGGACTTGTGAAAACAGTTTGCATTAGTAATTTTTATGAAGAACTTTGCAGTAACCGGATAAATAAATAAAGTGTTGGGTTTGTTGTTTGTGTTGATGAAAAAGAAATAAACAAATGTGACGGAGTTGAGAAAAAATAGTTGCGTTGATAGATGCAATGAGTATGCGATGAACGGGTTGAGAAGATCTTTAGCTAGCATTACATGGAAATGCGTCAGACTATGCGATCATGTTACAACCATGTATAGCAAGTCATTTTCCAATGTAAGTGTGATGCTCCTAAATCTAGAACGCATGTTTTGAATACCAAATGTCCATAGAGCTTATTCCTAAGTCTCTACTTTTGTCCTATGCGATGATGCAAAATGCATAAAAGCAAGGTGACCGTATACAATCATATCCTATCTCTAGGATGCATGCGATACATTGGTAACAAATAGTGCTCATTCCTAAGCACCCATCTCTTGTTTATGCGTTCTAATCTGGCTCTTCCGAGTCTAGATTCTAACCTGACCTTCCCAAGTCTAGATCCTGTCCTTAGACTACCTTCTCGAGTATCCTTAATGGACGAATGAAGCATACATAAACAAGATAATCGTAAATAATGAAGATTCCCTAGTTGTGCTAGCTAAATGCTTCTCAACCCATTCAACCAATTTAGCTACTCATGCGTGAATAACAGAGAGTGAACAAGTATAGAGAAGGAAATTCCATTTTTATAAATGAGTCAAGTACAAAATGACAATGGAAGTTAAAAGTAGAGAACCTGGTAGCAATTTCTTGCTGACCGAGGCTTTTTACACTGAAATCTCTATTCTGATCTAAAGATGTTCCCGCTTCCGCAGACGTCGGCCCTCTCTCTGTCCTTGAAGCTTCTGGCGCTCTCCCAAGCTTATTGGAACGATCTGCCGGTATAACTTCTTCCCTCGCGTCCACCTTAAAATGAAAGAAAGCTAAGAACTAAAGTTTGCGAACTGAAGTATGAAATCTCTAACTGCTAAACTCATGAACTGATCAACCTCTTCTCTGAAGAATTCCCTTGTGATTTATAGAACATCCATGGTAAAAGGCAACTTCTCTCTTCTGGTTGTACAGATGAGACAGCTTTAATTCTTGACTGATGAGCCAAATAATTGTCACCGATAAAGCTGAATGTACTTTGTGACCGTTATCGGCTGTCAACTTAATTTGGATTCGATTGTCATCAGCTTTTTGTCCCATCGCTCTTAATTATCCTTTCACCCGGATGTGCCCACCATATTGCACTGACCAAGTTGCGGCGATCCTTCTCGGACGAATGTTTGCAAGCATGATCAACGCAAAGTCTTGAGGTGAAGTTGCGCTCGACCAATGAATTCCTATGATCGCAATCTTTGCATTGCGTTAACGCATATTCTGCACAAAAATACAAAAATCAACTGTTCTAATGCGCTGAACGCATGTGACCGCAATATTACGAAATTGATGCTTATTGGATGCAAAGTAACATATTTCATCAACGTAATCCAACATTGTTTAAGAACTTAGCACTATGATAACGTGCATTTCTACCCGTTACCACACCCCCAAATTTAAACAATGCTTGTCCTCAAGCATAAGCTAAAGATTCCTTTAGCAAGTCAACCGCAAAGTTCTTTTCCTAGACTTCTTAAGGATACTTCATTCAAATCCTATATACCTGAATTTCCTTAAGTCTTATTCAAGTTTCTTCTTAAAATATTTCTAAGACCTAGGGACTGCAAGCGTAACTTTCAAAAGGATATTACTAAATTCCGGAACATCGCATGATTTATTTCAAAAAGAAAATTTTCTACCAGGGTGTCAAATGATTTTATCCTTGCACAAAAATTTTCTTCATTGATATTTTTTTTTTCTGACCTTGCGCTGCTTCAAGTGCCTTACCTTCGTTTTGGCTTGCCCCCACGGGTGTCATGCGGACATCCAACTATGAGCAATGCACTCTTTCTCAGACTAAACTAATACCAATTTGGCAGTGGAGTTGCGGTCATTTGTTTATGCGTTGATCCTGGTGACTTACTTTCGTTTTGGCTTGCCCTCACGTGTGTCATGCGACATCCAACTACGGGTAAGTGCCCTTCACAACTTAACTCTTATCAACATGGGTTTTCCGTTGCATTGACAGTGGAGTTGTTATTATCAATATTGTTTTTTAGAGAATAGTAAGGTTGAAAATAAATACCTCATCCCCAAATTAAAAATGCGGCAATGTTCTCATTGCCAAAAGATGAAAATAAGTCATGCGATGTTCTAGAATGCGTTGTAAAGAGAGTTTGAAAGAAAGCTAGCAAACCCCTAACTTCGAGAAATATTTCATGAGGTGACTATCTTAAAACTAAGTTGACTCTAGTATATACGAAAGAAATAGAAGCATATTTTCCATTATTGAAATCATACTCGGCAAAAAAAATCATGTGGTGAACTACTAAATTTATCTATTTCAAATGATTGCGGTGATTAAAGAGGATGCGGTGATAAAACTTTGAAAACTAAAATGCAATGTGATAGCGCAAAATTTGAAATCAAGATAAGGAAGAATACACCCCCAAATTTTACGTTTTTGCTCGCATTATGTATTGACGCATCCATCTTTGCGGCGATCTCTCTTCCTTGGATTGCGGTGATGGAGTAAGATAAGTGCTTCTTCGCATAACATCTCCGCAATCCAGTGTCTCGATCGTTGCAAGAAAACAAAGAGAGGGTCAAATTATTTTAAACAAATAAAACTTGTTATCGCATTTCTTTTCTTCGTAGAAATAGAAATAGTAAAATAAGGATAGATAAAGATTGAAAGGATATAGCGAAAATTCCGAATAGTGAAGAAGAGTTGAAGAATCGATGTTTCCCAAAACTTGCGTCCCTGATGAGGTTGAATCATATAATACTCAGGGACTACTTATTTCTAGCTAGTTTGTTCACGTCCATGATGGCTTTTCTCTCTTTTCTTTGTCCTCTGGGATCTTTACTGCCTTAATCCGGAGTTTTTCCCCATGAATGCTCATTACAATTTCCCCCTTGTGCACATCAATTTGAGTGCGACCAGTTGAAAGGAATGGTCATCCCAATATGATGGGCGCATCTTCGTTCGCTTTATAATCCAAAATGAAGAAGTCTGCCGGTAGGATGAATTTATCGATTGAATTGCGACATTTTTCAACTTTCCTTCAGGGTGTATTCGAGATCTGTTCACGAGCAGGAGAGTTTCCTTTGTGGGTGTAAGTGTGTTGACATTCAATTGTTTGAAGATTGACAGCGACATTATGTTTATACTTGCCCCAAGATTGCATAGTACTTGGCCACTGAAGGTCCCTCCGATAGAGCATGGGATCGTGAAGATTCCCGGGTCACCCATTTTAGGTGGGATTATAGTATTTTGCGCTGCAACCACTATTGCGATCTTTCCTTCCTCATTTTGTTCCTCTTTCAGTCTTTGTGGAGTTACTAGTGGTTGGACTTCTTCTATTCCAAGATCTAGAGGCTTAAGGTGGACGCAACTTTAGGGTCTATTTTCTCGGGCTTCTCCAAATTATAGGTCAACGGGTCTTCGGCTGTCGCCGTATTCAAGTTGATCGCAATGTGCTTTTTCCCTACTTCCGCAGTCATATTGTCGCTTAGCAAGGAAACTGCTAAGCATTGTTCCTTCCCGTTACCCCCAGCATTGCGAGGGAGCTCAGTTGAGCTCGGTAATGCTCCTTGCGATCTGTTTTTCAGCTCATCCGCAATTTGTCCCATTTGGATTTCGAGATTTCTAATGGATGTAGCTTGGTTCTAAAGCATTGATTCGTTTTTCTCAATGTATTGCTTCAACAAGCTTTCTAAGATGAATATTGCGGTGGTTGTGAGCTGCTAGCTTGACTTTGCGCTGGATCGTTGCGGAAAAAATCCGGGTGGCCCTCCTTTTTGTGCCACAGGTTGAAAGCTTTGTTATTGATTTTTTCACGCAAAATTTGGGTGGTTTCGCCACTCGGGGTTATATGTATTGGAATAGGGATTATCTCTCATGAAGCATACCGACTGCGGGTTTGTTGGGCATTCCTTCATCGGGTGAGCATCATCGCAAATGATACAACTTGCGGTCGTTTGAGTGATTGCGCTTACCTGCCCTTTCTTCGCTACTGTATTATTAATTGCAATGCCTTGTATTAAACTCATCATCGCAGTCATTTGATTTTGCAGGGATGCAATGACCCCATTGTTTGCGTCATTTCCTTTTATTCTTAATCTCTGATCGCTTTTCTTCTAGTTCTCATGATTTTTGGATGCGATCAAGTATACTCTTTGCCTCCTCATATGTTTTGTCGAGCAGACCACCAGCGGCTGCCGCATTGGCAGCAGTTTGTGAAGAGGGATTCAATCCTTGGCAGAAAATCTCCATTTGCAGGCAATTTGGTAAGCTATTGTGTAGACAATCTCTTACCAGCCGCTTAAACCTCGCCCAAGCATCACTGAGCGATTCGTCATCTTCTTGCTCAAAATTTGTTATTAATTTCCTTCTCCTGGCGTTCTCGGTAGGTGGAAAATACTTCTTCATAAATTTCTCCACTACCTGTTTCTAAGAAGTGATCTCTCCTGACTCGAGAGAATATGCCCATTTCCTAGCCTGATCACAGAGAGAAAATGGGAATAACCTTAATCGAACTTCTTCAGCAGAGATGTTCGGGAACACAAAAGTATTGCAGATTTCAATAAAACTTCGGAGGTGAGCATGCGGGTCCTTGCCACGCCTTCCTCCGAATTGACCTGCAATCTGGATCATCTGCAGCATCACCGGTTTCATTTCAAATCTACTTCCATCGAAGGCAGGCCTCATAATTCCTGGAGAGAAATCAAAGAGATTTGGCGATGCATAGTCCCTAATGGGCCAATTGCGATCGTTTGCCAACAGAATTGGATTCGTCATGACATTATTATCATTTGGTGCTTCATTTCCAGGCTGCTCCGCTATCTCTTCTTTATCGAATTGTGGTTCCTGTTGGCGGTCTCTCAATCTCCTTGTAAATTTCCTCTCAATCTCCGGGTCATAATTCGCTAGAGATTGAGAGTCTGTAAATAAATAAAAAAAACCATTAGCAAACTATCTTGCCGAAGTCCCCGGCAACGGTGCCAAAAACTTGATGCTTGTATTTATGAAATGGAAATATGGATGATATGCGTTGATGGAATTTCTTTGTGCATTCAAGTTTCCCCAATAGAATCCAAGTGTAAATTCCTCTGAGTTTCCTGACAAGTCCAGGGTCGAACACAGGGACTTGTGAAAATAGTTTGCGTTGGTAATTTTTGTGAAGAACTTTGCAATAACCAAATAAATAAATAAAGTGTTGGGTTTGTTGTTTGCGTTGATGGAAAGAAATAAACAAATGCGGCAGAGTTGAGAAAAGACAATTGCATTGATAGATTCAATGAGTATGCGATGAACGGGTTGAGAAGATCTTTAGCTAGCGTTACTTGGGAATGCGTCAGACTATGCGATCATGTTACAACCATGCATAGCAAATCATTTTCCAATGTAAATGTGATGCTCCTAAATCTAGAACGCATGTGTGGAATGTAAAATGTCCATAGAGCTCATCTCTAAGTCTCTACTCTTGTCCTATGCGATGATGTAAAATGCATAAAAGCAAGGTGACCGCATACAATCATATCCTATCTCTAGGATGCATGCGATGCGTTGATAACAAATAATGCTCATTCCTAAGCACCTATCTCTTGTTTATGCGCTCTAATCTGGCTCTTCCGAGTCTAGATTCTAACCTGACCTTCCCAAGTCTAGATCCTGTCCTTAGACTACCTTCCCGAGTATCCTTAATGGACGAATGAAGCATACATAAATAAGATAATCGCAAAGAATGAAGATTCCCTAGTTGTGCTAGCTAAATGCTTCTCAACCCATTCAACCGATTTAGCTACTCATGCTGAATAATAGAGAGTGAACAAGTATAGAGAAGGAAATTCCATTTTTATAAATGAGTTAAGTACAAAATGACAATGGAAGTTAAAGGTAGAGAGCCTGGTAGCAATTTCTTGCTGATCGAGGCTTTTTACATTGAAATCTCTATTCTTATCTAAAGACATTCTCGCTTCCGCAGACGTCGACCCTTTCTCTGTCCTTGAAGCTTCTGACGCTCTCTCAAGCTTACCAGAATGATCTGCCGGCACAACTTCTTCCTTAAAATGAAAGAAAGCTAAAAACTAAAGTGTGTGAACTGAAGTATGAAATCTCTAACTGCTAAACTCGTGAACTGATCAACCCCTTCTCTGAAGAATGCCCTTGGTATTTATAGAACATCCATGGTGAAAGGCGGCTTCTTTCTCCTGGTTGTATAGATGGGACAACTTTAATTCCTGACTGATACGTTGAATAATTCTCACCGATAAAGCTGAATGTACTTTGTGACCGTTATCGGCTGTCAACTTAATTTAGATTCGACTGTTATCAGCTTTCTATCCCATCACTCTTAATTATCCTTTCACCCGGATGCGCCCACCATGTTGTGCTAACCAAGTTGCGGCGATCTTTCTCGGGCGAATATTTGCGAGCACGATCAACGTAAAGCCTTGAGGTGAAGTTGCGCTCGACCAATGAATAAAAATACAAAAATCAACTATTCTAATGCGCTGAATGCATGCGACCGCAATATTACGAAATTGATGCTTAATGGACGCAAAGTAACATATTTCATCAACGCAATCCAACATTGTTTAAGAACTTAGCACTATGATAACGTGCATTTTTGCCCATTATCAGTCACCGTTTGAATTATCACGTTTTGCGAGCTGTCTAGTTCTTTGACACGAATACGATGTTCTATGTTGACTATATGATTTTATTAAGTAACTAGAATTATTATGTAAAAGTTGATCTCTGATTTTCACTGAGATGTTTTACGAATACAATGTTCTATGTTGACTATATGTTCCAACGACTATCTAAAGCTAGAGTATGAAAGACATGCTGAATGATTTATGCTATGATTTGTTTCAAATAATCTTGATGTACTATAATTATTTCCAAAGGATTTATTTGATGTAAAAGCGTATGTTCTTTTAAGCATATCACTTACTGAGCTTCACAGTTCGCACTTTCCTATGTTTTGTTTTCTTTCCCTCCCCAAGTAGCATGAGAGTTCAAGGATTCCAGGATTGCTGGTTGCTTGATAGAAAGGTTCAGTCTGTTCACCTCCCAAAATGTTTAATAGTCTTAAGTTAGTATATGTCTGGGATGTAATTAATTGGCCTCTATGAAAGAAGAGTCAGGGCTTGGTCTGTAATAAGTTATATTCTATATGGTAAAATAGTTCATAGGATTATGTTGAAATGAGTTAAATTGTGTACTGTGATAGTTATGCTGTACACAGGTGTACAAGTTAAGTCTAAAGCAAAACGGGTTCATAAGATGTTAATTTAACAAGTTAACTTGGCAGTGGATGTCATAAAAGGGTTGACATCTGCTGTCCTCACATCTCCTTTCTAGAGAAAGAGGTGAATCTGGGAGGTGATGTGACAATCTCCCTTTTAATTACCTCACCGAGTTCATCATCAGATGAAATTTTTATCATGGACAGGCATCATCATGTATTGGACAAGTTTTTATTTTAGCATTCATTGTGCCCATTGCCTTTAGTAGTAAACAATGACAATTTTTAATTTTGTAATCCATAGTAATATATTTCTCCACATATAGAATAAACATTAGAATTGTATTATTATAGTCACTCTAACTTTATATAATACTATGGGAAAGTATAAAATAATTATCTTCAGTCATACTGTTTATTGGAGTTTAAACTTTGTTTTAAGGGCCTTTCTTTTAAGTATTTCCCTTGAAATCTTTGCATGAAATGCAACTTTTCTTCTTGTATATTTTTAGGTAAGAATAATTTTCTTTTCTATGTAGTATTCAACAATAATCTATTGGTACTGTTCTGACTTCTGGTGACCATGATCACAAAGCAGTTTTTTTCATTCAATACAACAAATTGATTGGGTTTTTCTTATGTATATATTAATAATCGATCATTGAAGTGAAACTGAATTGGACCAAGCTGGTTAAATTTCCATTAGATCACAAGATAAAGAGGTGAGGAATTTGTAAATTAGCATTAGAGTGAAGAGTGATATTTGTATTAGAAGTTATCCAACAAGTTTATGAAGTTTCAATTGTCTAATATGTTATTTCAAAAATGTCAAATATGGTCCAGCAAATGGATGACCTAAAATAAGGGAGAAAATAAAATTTGTCCTATATTTTGAAATTGTATCGACCTAATCTAAGTTCTTATAATATTTAAAGTCCTTGAGCTTGAATCTTTACTTTTTAGGATCGGGTCGAACCAATGAAGGGGGTGAAGTTCAAAAATAATTTTAAGAATATGAAAGTTTGAAGGATTATCAATAATGAAGAATTTGGAGAGAAATTTCAATGATATCGAGAGATTGGGAGATGAGAGATTTTTTTTAAAAAGGGATGAGCATATGTGTTTTAAATAGAAATAGAATTTGAATTTAAAATAAAATAATAATGATGATGAAGAAGAAAAAAAATAGGTCAAAATTAATTAATCGATTAATTTTTTGTATAAAAAATTTCACTTTTGAAATTCTTTTTAATTTTGAAAATAAATATTTTGATAGCGGCATTTGTCATGATTTGAGTCGTCAAATTGATTTGATTATCTCGCCAATGTATAATATCTCTTTAACCCGTATCATCATGTGACTGGTCCATGTGTCACATCATTACCATATAAAATTTTTCTTTAAAATATTCTTTTGGCCACAACTTCTTCCTTTAATGTCTAATTTGAATGATCAAAGTATATTGAAATTGTCACTCCGAGTTTTTGCTATGAATACCTTAAAACACTAAAATCATTAGTAAAGAAATATTTGTTATCACTAGAACATATGATATGTTTGAAGCTAAAAAAGCTAACATTTAAGATTAAGTATCAAGCTAAGCGGTGAAGTTAGGGATGATTAAGTGCCTAAAGCATTGAGTCAACCACATAAAAAAAATGTGTAGATTAATGAAAGTTAAACTACTCAATTTATGATTATGGGAGGTTTCCAAGAGGTTGTTAGTGAGCTGATCTTGGAAGGTTAAATGCTCCAGAATTTGTTTTAAGAAGCTAGCTAAATCGTCCTAATCCAAACCTATCCTAGTTTAATCTTACCTCAATACTCGTCTAATAAACTAAGTTGTTTTTGTTGTTTCATTTATTCACTTTTGTGCATTGTTGAAGTTTTCTTTAGTTTGCAACAATGAAGGATTGATTTAATTTTTTCTTCTTTAACTTGTATTTGAGACATGATTGAGTCTACTTAATCAAAGTATATTCATGAACAACGAGCTTTACTAGTTTTAGTGAAAACAATAATTTACTCATTGTCTATTTACTCTTGATTGTGTATACTTGCAAATTTAAGCATAGTATTTACACCTTTTAACGAGCATATAACTAGGCAACATAATATTATATATAAGTTGAGGATTCAAATTTTTTTTGAATGTTTATGAGTCTAATTCTACAACTATATAAATTTGAGCGTCCAATTTTATCACCTATATAAATTTGAGGCTCAATTTTTATAATAAAAAGTTTGAGGATGTAATTGTTACTCTTATTAAAAATTATAGATATTGTTGGATCAACCTAATCAAAAGTCCAAAAGCTAGCTTAAATTCTGTCTTATATTTGATCAAAGCTTCGCTGAAAGTCGACCTGTAACCGATTTGACTCAATCCCACCTATTTATTTATTGGATTAGATATAGATCCAAAAGCTAGCTTAAATTCTGTCTTATATTTGATCAAAGCTTCGCTGAAAGTCGACCTGTAACCGATTTGACTCAATCCCACCTATTTATTTATTGGATTAGATATAGATTACCATTTTAAGAATCAGACTGGTCTATTTGGACCATACTTGCATTAACCAATGATGATGGTGGTGATTGTTGGATATGATTTGGTATGAGATTTTCGGACGTGGCAACTCTTGATCTTCCATGGCCAAAGCCTACACGGCATCGGCACCAGCACCTGAAGATTGAAACAAGAAATTGAAGATTCCAAAATGGCTGAAAATATAGTTTGGTGTCAACGCCGATCTTAAAATATAAGAATCCAACTCAACAAACCATTATGCTCATCCCAATCCATCCATCAATCGATCTCTCTCTCCCTCTCTCTCTCCGGATTCCAACAATGGCGTTTTCTCCCTTCATCCGAAGAGCAATTTCCACTAGATTCCATCTTCTTCGCTCTTCCTCAACCTTCCATCATGCACTTACACGCATCCACCACTCCCCTGCTTCTTCTTCTTCTTCTTCTTCATATTCTTCCTTGCCCTCATACATGCGTGCTGCTGTGTTTTCCGAGCCCAATAAGCCGCTTACCATTCAAGAATTCCACATGCCCCGTCCCAAAGCTGGAGAAGTCCTCATCAAAATCAAGGGTTTCCACCTCTTTTCATCCCTTTTCTTGTTTCTCTTTCTAATTGTACTTTTTTGCGGGAATTACAAACTTTGCATCCTGAAGCACTTCTTCATCATTTTTGTCTATTTCAGACCTCGGTTTTCATTGTAATTTAGACATTTTCTACTGCATGTGATTGCTCTTCAGCTTCCAATTACTTTTCCTTAAATGGCATTACATTTTTTCAAATGCAGCTTGTGGAGTTTGCCATTCTGATCTGCACGTTATGAAGGGCGAGATTCCGTTCCCTAGCCCTTGTGTAGTCGGCCATGAGATCACTGGTGAAGTTGTCGAACATGGACCTCTCACGGACAGGAAAACAATGGAAAGGTTTTGTTCTCGTAATGATTTTTAGCATAGTTATTATTTAGATGTGATTTTGCATGAAAGAAATAAAATATTTCAACCTCTTGCTCATTGCAGATAATATAAGATAGTTAAGCAAGCTCTTGGTTATCTGCTATAAATAAAGGAAATAACGAACAAACTTAAATATGCAAGGATGGTTGACTAGAAAGGGAGTTACAAGTTTATTTGTTACGTTTTCCTGCTATTTCAGACTTCCAATTGGAGCTCATGTTGTAGGAGCTTTCATCATGCCTTGTGGAAACTGTTCCTACTGTTCAAAGGTTAGTACTATTTTCATGCTCGTGCTTCTCTTCAGTTTATCTATTATAATCCTTCAATCCTGATTCTTGACTTTTGAAATGCCTGCTGACAATATCCGTGGTAAAACGTGTGGAGAACTAATTTGATCAATTTGATTACTGAATTGGAGAAAGGGCCATGATGATCTATGTGAAGATTTCTTTGCTTATAACCGGGCCAAAGGAACACTTTATGATGGTGAAACTCGGTTGTTCCTTCGCAGGGATGGTAATATATGTTATTAACCTATCTAACATTATATCTTTATCATTGTTGTTTTAGCTGCAACTTTTCTGATGCCTTTGGAGAAGGAAGCTCTAAAGCGTTTGTGGATATTTAATGAATTGTTGAAGTTTAGCACCTATGAAGCATGGACATTCCATTTTAAGGGGAGTGTCCTTGTTGGACACGTATCAAACACATATACATCTGGACACATGTCCGATACACAAATTTCCATGCCATATTTTTACCTTTTTTTTTTTAATTTCGGACATGTGGGGACATGACTAGAAAACTTCCAGGACACCACTGGAAATTTTTAAGGAGAAAATGGTCCAATCTTCTATGTTGGACCCAAATTTAAAGCCCAAATCAATTAAATGTTACCAAAGATAAAAAAAATATAAAATAAAAGTTCATTTTTTAACCAAAGATAAGAAATACAAACATAAAAAACTTGAAAAACCTAAAAATTTCATCTCCTACAATTGTTTAATAACTTGACATTTTATACGTTTTTCGTGGAGTAAATTTAGTATTTATGTTAAGTTTACATGTATCCTAAACAAATAATGAAAAAGAGGAGCATGTCTCTTAGTTTATCACCCTTATTGTTTTTTTGGGTCATTTTATAAAAAGGGGTTTTCAGATAGGTGAATAGTTTTCTTCTTATCAAAAGAAAAACAAAGGTGAATAGTCCTGGTTCCTAGAACCTTAGATAAGGCCATAAGAAGACTTGCAGTTCTCATATTAAAAT
Organism: Benincasa hispida; assembly: GCF_027475165.1. NCBI lineage: Eukaryota > Viridiplantae > Streptophyta > Magnoliopsida > Cucurbitales > Cucurbitaceae > Benincasa > Benincasa hispida. Next base: position 58,584,502 of record NC_143488.1, read on the forward strand.
TAGTTAGTAAGAAAGACTTTTCATTTGATCTGATACTCTTAAATCTATTATCCAAGCCTTTGAATCTGCACTTTTAGCATTTAGGCCATTAAAAAGATACCTAGTTGCGCCAGGGAATGAGTATTATATCAGTGGTGAAGTAGAGGTAGTTGTTATTTACTATTGGAAATTTTGAGGCTAATCTAGAATCCTTTGGAGGAGTTTCAGTTGCCTTTTCCCAAAAAATTACGAGTCTTTTGTGCAATTAGCTGAACCCTTTTTTCTTTTCAATTCTATTTCTTTTTGGGATATCTGCAAGCGAGTGTTTAGGTAGGATACTTGCTTGACCCTATACACTTAGGTTGTTAGAAACTTTTTGAATTGAATATCCTAGGTACGTGACTACCATTGTGTTTGTATCCATTCCTTTAAGACCCTTTATTTTTCCACTTTTCCACTAGCCTCATGGACCAATAGGCCAATATATGGTAGTTTTAATTTGTTGGTTTGAATCCATTCCATGTAAGGTATACTCTATTTATCTTGTTGGGTTTGAGTGGGATTTAAATTTTGTAAGTTTTTCATGGATATTCAACCATATATCCTTTGTGATGTATTAGCATTAAGGGTAAATTACGGTAATTCATATCAATCTTTGTTAAATCCCTAGTTAATCCTTTTTTAGTTTTCTTGGTGGTGTACAAATCATTCTAAATTCTTTTGTAATTACAGTCTTCAAATGATTATTAACAATTGGAAGGGTTTTATATAGTTGTTTTTGGTGGGGAAGGGTAACCTCTACGCCTTGCCCTTAGGTCATTCCCCTTTCTCTTTTCATGAATACATTGTTTCGTCTCCTATAAAAAAAATCCTGTTTAATTTTCTATTTGAATTTTAGTTTGCTTTTAATTCTCTATAAATAGAGAATCTTTATGTTGTATTCCATAACTCTTATGCATAATAAGATTTGTGACTTGATTCTTGGAGAGAATTTTTTTTTATTCTCTTAGGGTACACGTACACCAATTCTGGATAAAGTTTTTTCAACACGAACAAAAAACGGATTACCTAAATGGCAATGGATTTTGAACGAGATGTAATATTACAATAGAAATTCAGATTAGTTCAATATACAGTTGCAACAAATAAACACTAACAAAATTACAAACGGACATTTATATGCTCTCTTAACATCTTGGATGGATGGATCTTTTTTTTTTTTTTTTTTTGAAAAGGAAACAACTACAAAAAGAGACTAATGGTCTAAATACAAAAGGGAATGAAAACAAGTAAAACTAGTCAAATACAGTTAGAGCAAAGATGCAAACAATATAAGGAAAAGCATAGATCTTGGATAGAATAACCACTAAAATTAAGTGGATTTGGGATTGGAATATGTAAAAAAATCACCCCTAAAGATCTTGCTGAAATGCAAAAATTAGAAGATGAAGCTAAGACACGTATTGCAAGGAATGCACCTAAACAAGTTCCTTTACCACCTTCACGGCATATACAAACTGAATCTCAATCTTTTGGAACTGGAAGTGGAAGTATGATGGGTAGCTATTCAAATTCTTATTCAACAATGGAACAAAAGAAAAGGAAAAGAAATGTTAGTGCACTAGAGAAATCATTTAACTTGGCAATTCGTGATCAAGTAGATTCGGAGATAACTAGAATGTTTTATTCTTCAGGTTTGCCTTTTCACTTGGCTAGAAATCCACATTATGTCAACATATTTTCTTTGGTTGCAAATAATACTATGTTGGGTTATATACCTCCAGGGTATAATAAATTGAGAACGATTCTTCTCCAAAAAGAAAAAGCAAATATAGAGAGATTGTTGCAATCTGTGAAAAGTACATGGTTTCAAAAGGGGGTAAGTATTGTCAGTGATGGATGGAGCGATTCACAGAGGAGACCATTGATTAACTTTATGGCAATTACAGAAGGAGGACCAATGTTTCTTAAAGCTGTAGATTGCTCAGGTGAGACTAAAGACAAATACTTCATAGCAAATTTGATGAAAGAAGTTATAAATGAGGTGGGATATGAGAATGTGATTCAAATAATCACTGACAATGCTGCAAATTGTAAGGGTGCAGGACAAATTATTGAATCACAATTCCCCAACATAGTTTGGACACCTTGTGTAGTTCATACCCTCAACCTTGCTTTGAAGAATATTTGTGCTGCAAGAAATATTGATAGTAATCAACATGTATTTGCAGAGTGTAGCTGGATTTCTGAAATTTCTGATGATGTTATGTTTGTCAAGCACTTTATCATGAACCATTCCATGAGGCTTGCTATGTTCAATGAGTTTGTGTCTTTGAAGTTACTTGTAGTAGCAGAAACATGATTTGCATCTACCATCATTATGCTTAGAAGAAGACAAGACTTGAGTTCCACCACATAAAGACTTAGAAGTATCAAGAGAGAGGATGAAGTGTATCAAAAGATACTTTAGTTCAGAGGATGAGCGAACAAGAGTAAACATTGAATTTGCCAATTTCTTTACAATGTCTTCAGAGTTTGCTGAACATGATTCCATACGTGATAGATATAATATACCTCCGTAGAGTTGGTGGGCCATCCATGGTGCCTTTACTCCAATTTTACAATCACTAGCTATGAAGTTACTTGTTCAACCTTCTTCTTCCTCGTGTTGTGAGCGAAATTGGAGTACATATTCATTTGTGCACTCCATGAGAAGGAACAAGATGACACCAAAACGTGCAGAAGACTTGGTGTACATCCATAGCAATCTACGTCTTTTATCAAGAAGAACTCCTGAATATTTCAAAGGAGAGACGAAAATGTGGGACATTGCTGGAGATTCATTTGATTCATTTGAAGGTGCAGGAGTGCTTGAAGTAGCTAGTTTATCTTTGGACGAACCAGAATTGGAAGCTGTAGTTTTTACTGATGATGGTGATCAGAATGAAGCTTCGAGTAGTTAAGAGGACATTGGACAAGAATGAAGAAAATATGGCTTGGCTTCTTCGATTCTATTTTGTGGTTTTGTAACTTTTATGGTGTTCAACTAATTACTCAAACAGTTAAACTTGTTACGACTTATGACATTGGATCGTTAGTCATCTACTCATCTTATCCATGGTTGTATCTTGTATGGTTGTTAATGGTGTTTTTAAATGGAATATTTTCCAATATGTTTATTTCACGACATATATTTAATTTTTTTAATAAAAAAAAAAAATAACGTGTCCCCGACGTGTCGTGTCCTACTTTTTTGAAAATTGGCGTGTCGTCGTGTTGTGTGTCAGTGTCCGTGCTTCTTAGAACAATATAAGGAAACGCATAGATCTTGGATGGAATAATCTACATCAAAGTTGGAGAGAGAATACCAAGATGAAGCTTTAACTCGAGCTCCTTCAAAATGTAGTATAAATGGATCATTTTGAGATTATCGATATAAAGAATGTAGTTTCAGTTGTCTTTCGTGGGATGGATGGGTCATTTTGAGATTATCAATATTAAAGCTTCCCTGTTGGTGTTCTTTTATCCAATTTCTTTTATAGTACTGTTAATGATATATGTAATTATCAGGGGGATTTTTTTAAAGAGTTTACAGATTTCTTGTCATATTTTTTTGTTAAAAGATAGAAAATAGAGAACACTAAGTTTACGTGGAAAATCCTAGATCAGGGAGAAAAAACCACGATAGACAGTCTCTTTCTATTATTTTAACATAAAATGAAAGTTACGAGAAGCCATATTTATAGGCTCTAGCAAGTCCTAATACAAAAAAAGGAAATAAACCTAGGGTAAAGTAAAATACTAAAATACCCTCGAGGCTATAAACTATCAACAAAGTCCCTTATTTCTAACACTCCCCCTCAAGTTGGGGTGTAAATGTCAATTAGACCCAACTTGCTAACACATGAGTCAAAACTTTGCTTGAGTAACCCTTTGGTGAGAACATCAGCGACTTGTTGACTAGATGGAATATACAGAATACAGATACTGCCATTGTCCAGTTTCTCTTTTATAAAGTGTCTATCAATCTCCACACGTTTCATTCTATCATGTTGTACAGGATTATTAGCTATGCTTATAGCCGCTTTATTATCACAATAGAGCTTCATAGGTAAAACACTGTCTTGATAAAGATTAAACAGAACTTTCTTCAACCAAATTTCTTCACAGATTCTCAAACTCATAGCTTTATATTCAGCCTCAATGCATTTTTTGTTAGTTTTCCTGAACATCAGACTTTTACCTAGAGAGCTTTTCAAATATCTCAGAATCCGATTCACAGCTTTCATATGTTCTTCGTAGGGTGCCTGCATAAACTGAGTAACAACACTAGCAACATAGGAAATATCTGGCCTAGTGAGATGAGTAAATCAGCTTTCCCACTAGACGCTGATACCTCTCTTTATCAACAGGAACTTTGTCAACAGAATCTCCCAGTTTCACATTGAATTCAATAGGAGTGTCAGTAGGTCTATATCCAGTCATACCTGTTTCTTTTAACAGGTCAAGAGTGTATTTTCATTATGAGACAGAGATTCCTTCTCTTGATCTTGCCACCTCCATACCAAGGAAATACTTTAGATTCCCTAGATCTTTGATCTCAAACTCGTCAGCCATTTTTTTTAGCCTGGTGATCTCAGCAGTATCATCTCCTGACAAGACAATATCATCTACAAACACAATTAGAAAAGCAATTTTTCCAAATACTGACCTTTTTGTAAACGTGTGATTAGAGTGTCCCTGAGTGAAACCTTGGGACTTAACAAAGGTAGTATCATCTCCTGACAAGACAATATCATCTCATCACTACATGCAACTCTATTATTCTTTGGAACAATATTATCCTCAACACACAAGTTAGTATTATCAGGGCCAGTAGTACCTTGAGCTTGTATTGGTTCAGATTCAGGGACCGGAGCCGACGGAGCAGTAGGGGACACCATTTCCTTTATGAGATTCTTCTTGTAGTAAGTTATCCAAGGGACTTGTTTAGTGGATTTGGTGTCATGGGCACTCAGGATGGGTTTAGGAAGGAGTTCAGGAAGGTCAGTAGGGACCGAAGATGTGGACCTGTTGGTCTTTTCACTAGTACTCTCTCCCTGAAGATGACTAATGGGGAGAAAGGTTGATCCTTAAGGAATGTTACATCCATGGAGATGAAGTATTTTCGGGAAGAAGGGTGGAAGCATTTATAACCTCGCTGGTGAAGGGGATACCCAACAAAGAGAAATTTTTGAGCATGAGGGGTAAACTTAGTTTGGTTAGGGCCATGATTATGGACAAAGGCAGTGCACCACTCCTTGAGGCATTTAAGAGGGGTTTGGAGTTGGAGGGCACGGGAAGACATTCAATTAATAAGATGAGCTGCCGTCAGAATTGCATCCCTCCATAAGTAAGATGGAAGTGAAGTAGACAGCATGAGAGATCGTGCAACCTCGAAGAGGTGACGATTTTTCCTTTCAGCCACCCCATTCTGTTGAGGGGTATAGGCACACAAGCTTTGGTGGACAATACCATTAGAAGACAGAAAATCACGAAGGGTATGGTTAAGGAACTCAAAGCAAGGAGACCCCCTCTCTCCTTTCCTTTTCATCCTTGTGGGAGAAGTGTTAAATGCCTTAATCAACCGGTTACATGAGAAAAGAAGTTAGGGAGGTTTCTTGGTAGGAAAGGACAAAGTCCATGTCTCAATTTTGCTGATGATACTCTTATTTTTTGCAAATATGATGTTGCTATGCTAGAATCTCTTCGGACCACCCTTGATCTTTTTGAATGGTGCTCTAGTCAGAAAATTAATTGGGAGAAATCATCTCTCCGTGGTGTTAATGTAGACCTAGACATGCTGAATTTGATGGCAGCTAAGTTCAATTGTAAAGCTGAACAACTTCCTCTAGTCTATCTCGGTCTTCCATTGGGGGGTTATCCAAAAAAGACAGTTTTCTGGCAGCCAGTTATTGATAAACTTGATGGTAATCTAGATAAATGGAGAAGGTACAACCTTTCAAGAGGAGGAAGAGCAACTCTTTGTAAGTCAGTTCTTTCAAATCTCCCCACTTACTATGTCTTCCTTCTTGATACCAAGAAAAGTGTTATCCATCTTAGAAAAAATTTTGAGGAACTTCTTTTGAGAAGGCCACAAAGGGGGAAATTAAACCATTTAGCCAAATGGGAACAAGTGGCTAAATCTCAAGAAGGAGGCCTTGGTTTGGGAGGCTTGAAAGAGAAAAATATGGCTCTTTTAGCAAAATGGGGTTGGAGATTCCAGCATGAAGGCTCCTCCCTTCGATGCAGAGTGGTCACAAGTATTCATGGCAGTAACAGGTTTGGGAGTCACACATCCGGTAAGGCAGGAAGTAGCCTTAGAAGCCCCTGGGTCAGCATATCAAGGGCTTGGCTGAAAGTGGAAAATCTGGCGGTTTACGTATTAGGTAATGGACTTAAAATTGCTTTCTGGTTAGATGCTTGGCTAGGCAATCCCCCTAAGGTCCAAATTCTCCAGCTTATTCAGATTGTCTACTCAACCAAATGGTTCTGTGTTGGAACATTGGGATCATAGCACCAATTCTTGGAGCATTTCTTTTAGAAGACTTTTGAAAGATGAAGAGATTACTGAATTTCAAGATTTGTTAAGCCTAATCTCTCATCTAAAGATGCAAGATCGCCCTGACTCAAAGGCTTGGTCATTGGAATCCAATGGAATTTTTTCGGTTAAATCCTTAACCAAGTACCTTCGCAAAGTCCCTCGAATTGATCCCCTCTTAAGTCAAGCTCTTTGGAAGTCCAAAAGTCCGGGGAGAGTAAATATAGTCCTTTGGATAATGGTTTTTGGAACCCTAAACTGCTCAAGCGTCCTGCAAACGAAGCTTGTCTCCCATTACATCTCTCCCAATAGATGTGCCTTGTGTAAAAAGGATTGGGAAGACCTCCAGCACCTCCTTTTCGATTGCTTTTATGCACAAAACTGCTGGTTTTCGCTCTTCAATGTCTTTAATTTGAGTTGGGCTATTGGGGTAGATTTTAGACTTAATGTCCAGCAGCTGTTGATAGGTCCGGTTCTTAAGAAATCTCATCAAATTCTGTGGGTCAATGCTGTAAAGGCTGTGTTAGCTGAATTGTGGTTTGAACGGAACCAAAGAGTCTTCCAAGACAAGGAAACTCCATGGTTTTCAAGATATGAAGCAGCCAAGCTGAAAGCCTCTCTTTGGTGCTCCCTCACAAGCTCCTTTGCAGCATACTCTAGTTAGGAAATTAGTCTAAATTGGCATTCATTTCTTTCTCCGGCATTCTAAAGTCCAAGCTACAAAGAAGCTTTAGTTCATAAGGCTGTGTTTTTCTTTTTCTTTTCCAGCTCGGTTTTTCTTTCTCGCTTTTAAGCCTTGTATCCCATTGTATTGCTTTAATTTAGAGGATTTTCTAGTGTTCGGATGTTATGATGGGTGCTAAGGGGGTGTCAACCTAGTTGAGATGCCTGGGTGCACTTGCTGATCCTTTTGATTTTCTTGTAATTTGAGCATTAGTCTCACTTCATTTTCTTAATGAATAAAGAAACTTGTTTCCTTTTTTTAAAAAAAGGAACTCACGACCATTATCACTACGAAGGATAGAAATTTTGGTGTTGAACTGAGTCTTAACAGTAGTGTGGACGAAACCTTAGATTTATCAGCAAGGAGAAAAACCCATGTAAGACGGGTATGATCATCAATAAAGGTCACAAACCAAAGTTTTCTCTAACTAGGTGGTAATAGTCGAGGGACCCCAAACATCAATATGAATAAGGGTGAAGGGCTGAGAAGGTTTGTAAGGATAAAATGGAAAGGTGACCATATGCTATTTTGCATGAATGCACACATCACAAGATAAAGAAGAGACACCAACTTTATTGAACAAATGAGGAAATAAATATTTCATATGTTGAAAATTTGGGTGACCAAGGCGAAAATGCCACAACATACAATCTTTTTCTGAAGTTGAAAAATAAGAAGACAACAAACTAGTCCTATAACAGTTCCTAGAGGAAGTATCATCATCAAGGAAATAGAGTCCCCTATTGTGTCGGGTAGTGCCGATCGTCTTCCCCGAGCTCAAGTTCTGAAAGAAAACATTATCTGGTGAGAAGGTAACTTGACAATTCAGATCTTTAATTATCTTATTAATAGATAGTAATTCTAAGATATTCTGGGTACATGCAGCACATTCTGTAAAGTTAAACCATCAAAAGGAGAAATATGACCCTTGCCTGCAATTGGAGCAAAGGACCCATTTGCAATCCGAATCTTTTCATTACTAGCACTCGGAAGGTATGATAGAAAATTATCAGAAGATCTAGTCAAATGATCTGTAGCCCAATCAAGTATCCATGGTTTCTTACCATTTATGCTGAGGAGACTTAAGGATTGAGAGGTACCTAATTGAGCAACGACCCCAAGAGAAGAGACACTAGGGTCACTTTGGCAATTCACTTGAGGTTGTGACTGGGAGGCACTCGCAGATTAACTCATAAAAGCCCGACTAGGATTGGGCTTGTCATCTGGAGGATGTCTTCTGCCATTCGGTGGTCTATCATGTAACTTCCAACACTGATCTTTTGTATGCCAGGGTTTCTTACAATGTTCACACACCGGGGTCTGTTTCCCAATTTTCTTGTTATTATTAGAACCAGATAATTTTGCATTAAAAGTAGCAGAATCAACACCAGGTACAGTCTGTAAAACCTCTAATAGTCTACACCTATAAAAGGAAGGGTAAAAAGGGAAGTTCACAAATGAATTTGGTTAAGGGGGTAGTGGAAGAGGTTGAAACGGTTTCAACAGAAATAAGGAGGGATTGCGTTGGAGTGGGGACCACGGGGGATTGATCAAAAAGGGCAAGGAAAGGAAAAATTTTGAATTAGGAAGAGGAATTCTTCATGGAGAGATTTCCCCAGCATCTCTCGAAAACCAGCTAGTTTGGTTGGCTGAATCATTGGGAGATAATAAAGAGCTTTGGAATATAGTTTTGCTTTTCGATTCTTCTTCTATCATCTATTTCCCTGGTTTGTTTGTCTGTGTGTTTAGTCGAAAGAAAGAAAAATTGCAGGTTCTTAACACAGTCGTGATGTTCATAGCACTAACTCTGTCTTCCTCTAGACGAACCTCAAAGCACACTTCCATAAGAGAAGGTATAGGCCTCTGTCCCAGTATACGGCCTCACACTACATCGAACTTAGAGTTCAAACCAGCTAGTAAATCATAAACACGATCGACTTCCTCAATCTTGGAATACCGGACGCCTCCACAAGGACAATCCTAGATAATTTCATGACATAGGTTCATCTCCTACCAGATTAGGGACAATTTGTTAAAGTATGAAGTGACATCCACAGTCCTCTATTTGCACTCGTGTGCCTGTTTACGCAGAGTGTAAAGACGAGACGTATTCTGCCTCTTAGAATATAATTTCTGAACTGCATCTCAGATATCTCGAGCAGTTGCAGCATACAGCAACGGTCTCCTTATCTGAGGTTCCATATTATTAATCAGTAGTAATCGAAGCATGGGGTCTTCTCCTTTCCAAATGCGCTCCTGAGGATCCCCTGGCCTAGGTCTTGGTATCTCACCCGTTAGATACTCAAACTTGTGAAGCCCCTTAAGAGCCATTTTAATGGATTGAGACCAGGAGAAATAGTTCTGACCATTCAACTTTTCTCCTGCAATTTACCCTGAGGAATTTCCCATAAATCTAGACAAATAGTTTGTAGTAGTTAAAGCAGGAAAAGAGGTTACCAGATTCTCTAGATATATCGATAGACCGGAAGGAATGTCAGAATTCACTATACTGGAATTTATGTTTGTGGAAGTACCTAGGGCTGCCCCAAGAGTAACAATTTGTTGCTGAAAACTTGCCTGAAGATTAGCCAACTGTTGTTGAACTATTATCGGAGATAAACCAATCGAACCTTGATGTTCATAACTAGGTGGCACATAATGAGGAAGGCCTGACGACTGTAGGTAGGTTGCTTGCGGCTGGAAGGGAAAGGAGTCGAGGATTCCCGGTGGCTGCAAGGGCCTTGTTGCCACGACAGAGGCGGACGACTCACCAATCTCGGCTTCAAGGTGTATGTTTCGGCTACCGGCAACAAGGTTGGAGAGAGAGATAGTGGCGACACTTGGTAACAAAGGAGGAGTGCCGACGACATTGTGAAAAAGGGCGGCGACGCTAGGGTTTCCATCAAAGGGTTGCGACAACGCTAGAGTTGGATGGATATGCAAGGACTGAAGATACCGATCAACGGCGGCTTGGACGGCAATAGCAGCGGTGGTAGTAGCGGCGGTGGTTAGAGGCCACATCACCAGCTGTGGTGGAAGCGGGGCTGGTGCAGAACTAAGGTTATCTTGAACCGGTTGGTTTTAGCCGATGGCGGCTAGGGTTTTGTCACCACGCTGTGATACCACGTTAAAAGATAGAAAATAGAGAACACTTTTGTTTACGTGGAAAACCCTAGAATAGGGAAAAAAACCACGATAGAGAATCTCTTTATTATTTTAACATAAAATGAAAGTTACAAAAGAAGCCATATTTATAGGTTGATACAAAAAAAAAAGAAATAAACCTAGGGCAAAATAAAATACTAAAATACCTTCGGGACTATAAACTATCAATAAAGTTCCTTATAACATTTTTCTTTTTCGTGCTCTTTTATGTTTTTTTTTGAGTTTGTACTTCTCTTTTCGTTTTTCAATATAATCTTATTTTTTTAAAAAATAATTCTAATAACAAAAATTTAAGGGTGATTTGTGCAATTTTTCATCCATGGGTTAGATTTTGTTTTGGCAACTGTATATAGATGCCAGCTTCTGATTTAGGACTATTTGGATTTTAACCAGAATATTCACATGCTTTTTAAGAATGGTACTGAAGTTGATCAATTAGGAATCAACATCTTTCTTGCCTCTCTCCTGTGTGAGAAATTTATATTTCTTGTGACCCCGATGGTTATTTCAATTTCATTTTAATATCAGCTCATTCCTTTCTTGGTTTTTTTTTTATTATTATTATTGGGGGCGTTCATAATGTGCATACAATTGAATATCACAATTTTGAGTTGATGAGGAGTTTAATTTGTGTAGGGAAACCAATATATATGTATAGTATGGGAGGCCTTGCTGAATATTGTGTCACTCCAGCGCATGGAGTATCTATTTTACCAAAATCATTACCATACACAGAGTCGGCAATTCTAGGATGTGCAGTTTTTACTGCATATGGTGCCATGGCCCATGCAGCTGAAGTGCGCCCTGGGGATTCCATTGCTATTATTGGAATTGGAGGTGTTGGTTCAAGGTAAACTATTTCATTCTTTATTGTATTATGTGGTAGGCGTTGGGTGGTCGAAAATTGGGCTCTTATTAGTTATTTCTCATTCTCCAATGCTAAAGAGTGAGATCAAATAGCCAACTTTTTTGTTTTATTTTATTTATCAGTGTTGGTATCATCATCATCATCATCTTTTGATATTTATGAATGTTTGGGCCAACTTACATGTATTTCGACTAATCTCACGGGACAACCTACTTAACCACACGACATTTGGGTTTGATTTCAAAGAAATACAGTGTTGGTTGCTATACAACCTAGACCTAGTGGAGGAGATTAATGTAAGACCTCCAATTGTCTACACTTTTGTAGAAAGGGATAAAAAGGGAATTGCTCAAGAGACAGAGGAGTATAGGGACGACATTTTCTGTTATGAATATAAGCACCATTGTGGTTATGAATGAGGGACGAACATGGAGGTTTGTAGAGGGGCTTTGAGGGAGGAATTGAGGGTGTGGGGCATTTGAGTTGAGAATGGTAGATTGAACGTCGGCAGGTTCCACTACGGAAAATGGTAGACTGAACGTCGACAGGTTCCACTGAAGCTTCAACCAATGTTGCGATTTAGGCCGTTGTCGACTGATACCTTCGATCTATTCTCAGCTCGATGCAGACACAACAGCTGATCGGAACTCACCTAGTCGACTTGTTGTCTATGTCAGACACAGCCGCCCAGTCGGGGGCGTTTCCAACTATGCCGTTCCTGCAGCTGATCGGGTCAGACGCAACCACCTAGCCGGGAACATTTCCAACCACGCCATTCCTACAGTCGGTCGGGTCTCCAGCCACCTTCCAGCCAATCGGGTCCAACACTGCTCAATCGTTTGGGTGCTATCCTCCAGTCGATCGGGCCCCAGTTGCGCCAGCGTCGAGTGTAGCCGCTGTTCAAGCCGCGTCTTCCAGTGGGTACCTGACTTCGGCACTGCTCTCCTCTTTTCCAGCTGTACCGCAGTCGGGTCCTTCATTCCAGCGCAACCCTATTTAATCGTTTCTGCCCTTCCCACAACTGAGGCCTCCTTTTCTAGTTCAAGTGGGCAGAAGCATCCCACACCGACACCATATATTTCTCCTCAGCATGGGTCAATTGGTTATGGCGGCTCCATTGGAATCCAACAACAGTTAGTAAGTCTTCAGCAACAGATTGTAGCACTCTGGGCAGTCTTTGGGACCACGACAAATCTTTAGACACATTCCCATCCTGACATGACGTCTGGCCTTCCGTTGTATTTGGAAAATCTGGTAACAGCTTACCCTAGTTTACCTACTGCAAATATGTTGTCTGGTTCTGGGGGGAATTCTGCAGGGATAACCATAAGAGAGAAACTAAACGGCCAAAATTATTTCTCCTGGTCTCAATTCGTTAAAATGGTTCTCGAGGGGCGACATAAGTTCAGATATCTGACTGGTGAGATACTTAAACCAAACTCGGGGGACCCTCAGGAGCGTGTCTAGAAGGGAGAGGACTTTCTCCTCCGTTCAATACTGATTAACAGCATGGACCTCAGATCGGAAAACCCCTTCTCTATTCAGCTACTGCTCGGGATATTTGGGAGGCGGTCCAAAAACTGTATTCGAAAAAGCAGAAGGCTTCACGTCTATATACTTTGCGGAAACAGGTCCATGAATGCAAACAAGGGACCATGGACGTGATGGCCTACTTCAATAAATTGTTTCTACTATGGCAGGAGATGGACCTGTGTCGTGAAATTTTCTGGAATTGCTCATGCGGTAGGGTCCAGTATTCGAAGATTGAGGAAACTGATCGTGTTACGACTTTTTAGCTGGTTTGAACTCAAAATTTGATAGTGTCTGGAGTCGAATGTTGGGACAAAGGCCGATATCGTCTCTTATGGAAGTTTGTTCTGAGGTTCGATTAGAGGAGGATAGGACAAGTGCTATGAACGGTTCCGTGGTTACTACTGTGCACTCTGCAACTTTTGGGGTCAAGTCCTCTGGGTCTGATAATGACAAGCAGAATGGGAAATTTCCTCTGGTATGTGAGCACTGCAAAAAGCCATGGCACACGAAGGATCAATGTTGGAAGCTCCATGGTCGACCTCCAAATGGCAAACGTCGCCCTCCGAATGACAAGTTAAAGTCTGGCCGAGCTCTCGTGAGTGAATCTGTTGATGCTGTGTCGCAGTCTCAGGTGACCAATCCAGTTGACTCAGGTACTATTGGGATTGACATTATTGTCCAATCAGGTACTCCTCAATCTTTTAGTTTCTTTATTGAGGGAAATGAATCTTGGATACTTGACTCAGAGCAATCGATCACTTAACTGGATCATCTGATCAATTCCTCTCCTAGTCTCCGAGTGCTGGAAGTGAGAGAATTCGAATTGCAGATGGGTCTTTTGCTCCCGTTGTGGGGTCATTTGTCTCCGTTTCAGGGATTGGTTTTACAGAATGTGTTGCACGTATTGAAGATTTCTTACAATTGTTGTCTATAAGTAAAATAACCAGAGATTTAAACTGCAGAGTTATTTTCTCACCAGATACTGTTTCTTTTCAGGACTTGAGCTCGGGGACGATGATTGACATTGCCTAGCATGATAGGGGCCTCTATTTTCTTTCCAATGATGTTTCCTTTAGGATTTTGTCTAGGACTAGTTTGTTATCGTCATTTACTGTTTCTGAAAAAGATTATTTGTTATGGCACTCTCGACTTGGACATCCATACTTTCAATATATGAAGTACTTGTTTCCCCATTTCTTTCGTAATGTGGATGTTTCTTCTTTGTTTTGTGATGTTTGTATACGTGCAAAACAGCCTAGGGTTATCTTTGCTTCTCAGCCTTGTAAACCTTCCCAACCTTTCCACTTGATATATAGTGATGTTTGGGGTCCATCCAATGTCACGACTGTGTCTGGCAAGCGTTGGTTTGTCATTTTATTGATGATCACACTCATCTTACATGGGTGTTTCTCCTTACTAATAAATCAAAAGTGATGCCTGTTTTTCAACAATTTTATACTACCGTCGAAATCCAGTTTAATACTAAAATTGCCATTCTTCGAAGTGACAATGGGCTGGAGTTTGTTAATCATACCCTTCATGAGTTTTTGACTATGAAAGACATCGTCTATCAAAATTCGTGTGCCTATACTCCTCAACAAAATGGGGTGGTTGAATGGAAAAATCGTGATCTTGTGGAAAAATCGCCATCTTGTTGAGGTTGCTCGATCTCTCATGATTCCTGCGTTTTTACCCTCGTATCTGTGGGGGGATGCTGTACTCACTACAGCTCACCTCATCAATTGAATGCTCTCTCGCGTTCTTAAATTCCAAACACTCCCTTAGTGTTTTAAAGATTCTTTCTTATCCACTCATCTTTTTCCAGATGTTCCCCTCCGGGTGTTTGGGTGTACCACCTTTGTTCATAACCACAGTCCTCACCAAACTAAGTTTGCTCCTCGTGCCCAAAAGTGTGTGTTTGTTGACTATCTTCTTCATCAACGGGGCTATAAGTGTTTTCATCCGTCCTCTAGGAGGTACTTTGTCACTATGGACATCACGTTCCTCGAGGATAAATCCTTTTTTCCTGTTAGTCCTCTTCAGGAGGAGACCATTAGTGAAGAGGCTAACACATCCACATCCATATATTCTTTTCCTATAGACCTTCTTGAGCCTATCCCAGATACAAACAACCTTGTCCTTTCTACGAAACAAGTGCCCTGGATAACATACTACAAAAAGAATCTTAGAAAGGAAATAGTTCTCCCTGTTGCTCCACCTGAAATTGTCCAAGAGTTGGAACCGGCACCAGCTCAAGGTACCTCTGTTTCTGATGATATAAATGAGTATGTTGGGGGTGATGTGGTTCATGAGATGAATTCAGATGAAGTCGAGATCGTGGATGGTAATGAGTTACCAGGGGGTACTCAGGAGACTGAAAGCTTGCAATAGAAGGATGAACGTGGGCCTCGTCACTAGTCTTGTACTGATGAGCAGTTAGAACAACATGGTGATTATGATGTTACTCTTGATTTGCTAATTGCCCTTGAATTCCCGAATGGAGAGCTGCGGTTATGGAAGAAATGAGAGCACTTAAAACAAATAAAACTTGGGATCTGGTTGTACTTCCTAAAGGTCATAAAACCGTTGGGTGCAAGTGGTGTTCACTGTTAAATATAAGTTTGATGGGACTCTTGGTAAGTACAAGGCCAGATTGGTTGCACAAGGGTTTGCTCAGACATATGGGGTAGATTACTCGAAAGCCTTCTCTCCAGTGGCGAAGCTTAATATGATTTGAGTTTTTCTTTCGGTTGCTGTTAACAGAGACTAGCCTTTACATCAACTGGATGTAAAGAATGCTTTCCTGAATGGTGAGTTAGAAGAAGAGTTCTATATGAGCCTTCCTCCAGGTTTTGAAGCACGTTTTGATAGTCGAGTCTGTAGACTGAAGAAATCCCTATATGGCTTAAAACAGTCTCTGTGAGCTTGGTTCGATAAATTCACTACTTTTGTTAAGTCCCAAGGGTATGTTCAAGGGCATTATGATCATACTTGGTTTACTAAGAGATCGACATCAGGGAAGGTTGCTGTTTTGATTGCCTATGTTGATGATATCGTTTTGTCAGGTGACGATACCGCTGAGATTGTCAAATTAAAACAAAGGATGGGGGATGAATTCGAGATCAAAGACGTTGGAAGTCTGAGATATTTTCTTGGGATGGAGGTAGCAAGATCAAAAGAAGGAATATCCGTCTCTCAACGGAAGTATCAAAAGAAGGAATATCCGTCTCTCAACAGAAGTATACTCTTGACTTATTGAAAGAAATAGGAATGACTGAGTGTAAACCTGCTGATACGCTTATGGAAGTTATACTGTGGACTTGATGAAAGAAACAGGAATGACTGAGGGTAAACCTGCTGATACGCCTGTGGAAGTTAATAGCAAGTTGAGAGATTTATTGAAGATGTTCCTGTAAATAAAGAGAGGTGTCAACGTCTTGTGGGGTAATTGATTTACCTGTCTCATACCAGACCTGATATATCATATGCTGTCAGTATTGTTAGTCAGTTTATGCAGGCTCCTTATGAGAGACATGGAAGTTGTTACCCGAATTTTGAGGTATTTGAAGTCTACTCCTGAAAAAGGCTTAATGTTCAGAAAACATGACAAAAGGTGCATTGAGGCCTACACTGACTCAGATTGGGCAGGTTCTGTCATAGATAGAAAATCTACTTTAGGGTACTGTACCTTGTGGGGAAATCTAGTTATCTGGTGAAGTAAGTAACAGGGTGTTGTTGCTAGAAGTAGCGCTGAAGCAGAATACAGAGCTACGAGTCTGGGAATATGTGAAGAAATATGGTGTTGTTGCTAGAAGTAGCCCTGAAGCAGAATACAGAGCTATGAGACCAGGAATATGTGAAGAAATATGGTTAAAAAGGGTTATGGCTAATTTTCATCAGGACAGTCATGGTTCCATGAAACTTTACTGTGATAATAAGGTTGCTATCAGTATTGTCAACAATCTTGTGCAACACGATAGAACCAAATATGCGGAGATTGACAGACACTTTATCAAAGAAAAACTGGACAGTGGCAGTATTTGTATTCCCTACATTCCTTCGAGCCAATAGATTGCTGATGTTCTCACCAAAGGATTACCAAGATAGAGCTTTGACACTTGTGTTAGCAAGTTGGGTCTTATTGATATCTATGCCCCAACTTGAGGGGAGTTGAAATATGATGTATTTGTCCTAAAGGACAATTTTGTCTTTTTACTTGTGTCTACGGCTCTAGGATTTTTAATCGTGGTTTTTCCTCCCTGATCTAGGGTTTTTCACGTAAACCTTTTCTTTTTTCTTCTCTTATTTTCAATAGTTTGTATCATATCTTTTTAATTTCTTTTTATGTCCTTTTGAGAGTTTGTATCTCCAAAAATTTCAATTCCTTTTCATTACCTCGATGAGAAGTCATTTCTCGTTCAAAAAGAAAAATTCTTAAAGGAGGAAGTCCACTTTCCAGTGGTGCAACTGTAGGAAGAATTGTCCTTTTGGATTTCAGATCATACTTGACGTTTCTGAACTGGATGGTTGCAGCCTTGCAATTTCCAGAACCCGAGTTTTGATTCTTTGTTTACCTGAGGATTTACTTGTTAGAAATTTTAGCAGCCAATAACTTGCTAGTTCTTGATGCAGAGATATAGAAAGAGAGTTTATGAAGGATTATTTGCTCGGGACGACTCTTTTTTGTGGTTCCTCACTAAGCTTAGATGGTCTCCCATTTTTGGAGGTGGTTAAAGACTTCCTTGTTAGGCCTTTCGAGGTGAAGGAAATTAAATGGTTGATGAATATGGGCTCCAACAAAGCACATACTCCTGATGGTTCCACTGTAAGGTTCTTGAAAAAGAGTTGGAACATCTTCGAAGCTGATTTCATGGACAATGTCCAGGTTTTTTTTTGGGGAATAGTCTTGTGAATGTAGCCATTTATGAAGCATATTTTCCCTCATCCCTAAGCTGAGCATGGCACGGTCTTCACATGACATGACAAGAACATAAGGACACTCCAATTTCTAAACGAGTTGAATACCAATTGCTCAGTCATAGCAATATCTCAACTGCTCTAACCATACTAAAGTATTCTCATTGATGTGTGCAATCCCCTTGCTATCCGTATCATTTCCAAATATTTAAGAAATGTGATACTATAATAAATACTTCAGTTTCGGTTGAATATATCTTTCAAATAATATTTACAAAAAGAAAAAATGTTTTGTAGCTTTAGAATGCTCAACACAGTATGTAAAATATATAGGAAAAATGAAAAAGAAAGAAAGATTGCAAAACTAATTTGGTGAAAGTCAGAGCATCATATCTGAATTATAGAGATTCAACATTTAAACAACATTCTAGGAAGGCATGTATCCCGGAAGTATACACAATTTCCAATCCGGTGTTTTTTTCCCTTCTTTTTGTAACATTATATTTCTCCAGTTGCTTGCAGATAGCAAGAGCCTTTGGTGCTTCTCATATTATTGCCGTTGATGTTCAGGATGATAAACTGCTAAAAGCGAAGACAAGTGGTGCTACTCATACCATTAATTCTCGTAAAGAAGATGCTATTGAAAAGATAAGAGTATGTACTTTATTCCTTAGTAGAAGTTTCCAAGATTCATACCATTAATTCTCGTAAAGAAGATGCTATTGAAAAGATAAAAGTATGTACTTTGTTAGTAAATTCCTTGGTAAAAGTTTCCAGGATTCTGCCTAAGAACAAGTTGTCGTATGGATCATGAATCATGGGAAACCAGTAATATGCACGGTAGATGGAATCATCTTCAAATGATCCTCTTTATTTATGTATTTATTTATTTTGTCGTGTTTGATTAATATACTCTTTTCTCGCATTCAATTTCGTATTTTTCTTTTACTAAGAGACCTTGTTCTCATTCTTCAAATTATCTACATGTCCTGGTTTTTCAACATCTCAGTGCTTCATCTAATTCAAAATTTGTGTTTTTATAAAAGGCTGCGTTTGTTATTCAAAGTTTGGGAAAAATAATTGTTGATTCCAATGGATTACATGAGGTGTATTACTAAGTTGACTTCAGTATAAGGTGTGGTTTTGTATATTTTATCTTATTTTATTTATTTATTTTGGACGAAACAACTTTGGTTGAGTAAAAACAAAAATACAGAGACATAAAAAACCAAGCCGACAAAAGGGGAGCCAAATTATACGAAGAGGCTCTAGCTATAGAACCAGTAATAAAGGTCTTCAAAATCGAAGCGTAAAGGGAAACATGAAACTTAACAAATAAAGGGAAACATGAAACTTAACAAGTAACAAGGGACCGAATATCACGAGGATCCATTTCCAACTCTCCAAACACTATTATTCCTCTCATCCGAAAATCCCACATAATTGAACACACCTAGGAAGTCAAAGATAAAACTCTTCTCATGTATGGGTGGATGGAGGAGGAACTCCCTAATCACGTCACTAGTATCCTTGTGAAGAGCGAGTGAGAAACCAAACGTTTGAAAGAAATCACTCCAAATAGGCCTCACAAACTCACCACTCCAAAGAATGTGATCCAAGTCTTCTTCCTTTGAATAGAGAATACAACAAAAGGAACCAACTAACGAAGGCATCTTCCTTGCAAGCCGGTTCACCGTGGCTAGTCTTCTATGTAAACCTTGCTAGATAAATAACTTGACTTTCATTGGGATCTTTTATCCCCCAAAGAGCAGAAAAAACTGACTCACTTAAGGGGAAGGATCAATGAGACTATGCTAGAAAGAATTACAGAAGATCCCTCCTAAGGGTTGGGACTCGCACCCTAAGGTTATTTCTCCCCGATCTAAAGACAATTGCCTTGAGCAAGGCCAAGTGAGAGACTACATTCATCGTGCCCTATTGGACAAAAAACGAGGAGAACCAAACAAAGACGACTAGGAGCTCCATGACCCAACTAAAAAATCGGACACCACACGAGTTTTAGAAGACAAATGATGGAGACTTGAGAATGCCAACCAGAGGGGTCTATCCCCCACCCATTGGTCTTCCCTAAAAAAATCCTTCCCTTCCCCCACCACTCGATGGATCAGAAGAGAAAGGGGGAACTCGATTATTTTGGCTTTTAAGGTATTTGAATGTCAATGATTCTTTAAATTTTTGTTTATGCAATTGGAGGGGCATTTTTTTGTAATTCCATATCGCTGCAATGTAACTGAGGTGCTGACAGGAAATAACAGGTGGAATGGGAGTGGACATTGCTGTGGAGGCATTGGGAAGGCCACAGACGTTCATGCAGTGTACACAAAGTGTGAAGGATGGAGGTAAAGCTGTAATGATTGGACTTGCTCAAGCTGGTTCTGTAGGCGAGATTGATATTAACCGCCTTGTTCGTAGAAAGGTCAGCCTTTTCTTCTTTTGTTTATGTTCTCTCTCCCTGAGGTAGCATTGCTGCACGTTTCTTCAGCGTCAGTTTTCTATTTCTCCAATTTAATTGGAGTATGTGGTTTTACTAACTTTGGTATTGTGGTGTTAACGTGTATGCTGGAAGGGGAAAAATGGGGAATTAATCTGTATACTAGGAGGGCAAAATGGGGAATTGAGTGAAGTAGTTAGTTAGAATGGGTGACAGAAAAGAGGGTAGCAATTTAGGGGCGTTTGGGCACCAACTAGAAGTTGGTGGAGTGGGTTATTATAGTTCACTCTATGTTTGGGGTACCAAATATAATCGGTGGCGTGTACAACTATTTATAACCTATAATTAAGTATAGTGACAATTTTAAAACCTTCAAGGTTACAATATTTACTATGTTATTCATCCTCTAGTTTCATTTTTGCTACAGTATTTACTATTTCCTATCCAAACAAAAATAGTTTACACTCAAACACTATTACAACTCAAACTAAAATAGTCTGCACACCAAATATTAATTATTATATAACTCACCAACTATAATAACCACCGACTATAATAACCAACTCAGCGTTCTAAACGCTCCTTTATATTCTTGCTATAGATTACAATTGTAGCATCTCTACATTTGTATATTCTTGCTGTATTTTTGGTGTTTCTCTCCCTGAAGACATAACATGTAGATTAAATGTTACTTCATGAGCTGGAATATGTTTAACAAACAAGGCTCCACGAGTTGGAAGTTTTTGCCTCTTTATCTCTTTATGCACAATATGAGCTTGAGTGTGTTAACCATGTGTTACTTGGTGCAGATAAAAGTGATTGGGTCTTATGGAGGAAGAGCAAGGCAGGATCTGCCTAAGTTGGTTAAATTGGCAGAATCAGGAATTTTCAATCTTAGCGATGCGGTTTCTCGAAAATACAAGTTTGAGGATTCAAACCAAGCATTTCAAGACCTCAATGAAGGAAAAATCTTGGGTCGAGCTGTTATAGAGATTGCCTAATTCCTTCACTGCCCCCAAATCTCATCACCTTTTTAATCTTGTATTGTGCAACTCTTCAAATAAATATTATGTTACTTTGAAATAAGCTTCTCTGTTTTCTTTGTGCCTAAAATGTGGAACTTGTCTTGGCTTCTAAACGCTATTTTCGTGCTAGTTGTGATGTGGGAAAATTGTAATGAGTATCCTTTTTATGGAAACTAATTAATAATATAGCATTTTTTAAAACAAATTACAAATATAGCAGATCTTCCCCCAATATTCTGCTTTACTTTTTATATATTCCTAAAATATCCTTGATTTCAAAGGAAAAAATCACGCACGATTCTCTCTTCATTCTCTCAAGAGAACATTGACTCACGCAATTTTCTACATAATTGGGGAGATTTTCTCTTCCCCATTTCTCCATTTCGATTTCTTCTGGAGATTCTGCTAAAAACAGAAATTTTGCATTCGATTCTCCTCTTTTTTGTTCGACAAGAGATTTTCTTCCGTTCAATTTTGCTTCTGCGGCGATTCTCTTCCCCTTTCTTTGCGTTCGATAGTTTCTTTGCATTTGATAGGTTGTGCAATCAATTTCGGGCAGTTCCTTATGTGATCAAACTTAATTTTTTGGTTTTGTTTTTAGTTATTCTCCTCTCAGTTTATGCTTTTGCAGGCATGATGCATCTCTGTTTAGGCTTCTTGCCCGTGCATATTATTAAGTTTTTGGATTTGTTCTCAGATTTTTTTTTTCCGCAAAGGTATTGAATTAAATACGTGGGGTAAGAGAATTAAACCTCTAATCTCGAGCTTGATAGTACAAGCACTATGCTAGTTGATCAGATTTCATCTATGTTTTTAGATGTTTCTTCAATTTTTTCATTCAGTTTCATCTAATTTTTGAAATTGGATTTATTTTGTATTTTTGTGTGCTTCATTACTATTTAATTGGAGTCGGTTGATTATACTAGTCAATTTGAGGATTATACTAGTCATTGTTGTTTAATTGAAATTTGATTTTAATCTTAGAGGAAGAATTGCACACAAATCATCTACTTTGATTTTTCCCTTGAGGCTCCATGAGTTAACTTTTGTTTTTAGGTTAAGGCTTCACTTTTTTTTTTTTTTTTTTTTTTTGGTGCAAACAGTGGACTTCTCAATATGGATAGACTGATATCAATAATTTGTTTGTGTGTTTTTTTTTGCAGTAATTTAGAATTATGATTAAGTAGTTGGGAACCATGCTAATTGAAAGTCTATAGACATTGCCATGAATATACTACCTCTAGTTTTCAAGTGTCAAGCATGATGACCTCGAACAAAAGATAAAAAAGAATATTATCAATTGGTGAGGAGAAAAGTCACTCAAAATGTCGTCATTGTCGTCGTGCTGGTCATAATTGTAGAAAGTGTAACCATTATATTGTCGATAAGAATCATTCTGCTTGATGAGTAAAGAACATTCTTTTTTCTCCATTTTGTTAGTAGTAAATACATTCAATTTATTTGTAACTCAAGTCTTTCAATGATAACCAACAATTTTTGTCAATACATTTTGAAGTCTCATTGACTAGGATTGTCACTGGGAAGTCTAACATTGATAGTTTCTATCAATGATAGACTTTACTAATCGTTTCTATCTGTGATAGACTTCAACATGTACTAAATAATAACATAACTTTTGCACTTTACTCATAGTTTGTATTAGTGTTGACTTCAACACGAACTAAATGGTAACATAACTTTTTCTCAATAAAAGCACAAATGCACATAATTTGCAATGACTCAACATTTTTCTATAGTAAAAATACAAAATCAAGTACATATTAAAGAGAGTCGCATAAATTTGAAGTAATGTCACTAATATGGTCTATCATCGATAGACTTTAGCACCTATTAAATGGTAACAACTGTATAATCCACAATTTTTTCTCAATGAAAACACAAAGGCACATAAATTGCAATGACTCAACCTGTGATCTAATAGTTTTATTTATATCAACATGATAAAATCAACTACATATGAAGATAATGTCACTGTGAAGTCTATCTTTAATATAATCTATCATTGATAGACTTCAACATTCATATTATTGATAGATTTTAGCATCAATTAAAGAGTCACATATGTTTAATTCTTATAAGTTTTACTCAATCTAAACATAAAGACACATAACTTGTAATGATTAAACTTGCCAACACTTTTCTATATTAATACGACAACACTGAACATGTAAAATAATGTCATTGTGAAGTTTATTACTTATTTTTTCTATCATTGAGATATTAAAAATATCCACAAGACTAAGATACTATAATATCCACAAAACTACTGTACTACATTGGCATTTGAGAGATTTTTAAGTCAAAATTAGGGGTAAAATCCTTTTTTCTCGTTTATTTTGGAGAAGTTTTCTTTTGGTCTTTTGCATTCTTTTGGTCTCTTGCAATCTTTTGGTCTTTTGCATTTTTCAATATTTGCTTTGACGGTTTAGGTTCTCTCTTTAACCTAACATTTTCAACATTCTTTGCTATTTCCATGCTTTTCGTTCTTGTGTTTGTCTTTTCTTGAAAATTTGAAATGTCAATATTTAATTAGAAGTTTATAAATATATATTGCGTATATCAATCATACCTTATTTGTTCTGTCATGCACCAATTTTGACATATTTTCACATTCTTTGTCCCTTTCTTCCTCATTATCTCCAATCTTTTGTAGATATTAGTATTAGTATATCAATGAAAAGAATCACAGAAATTGTCAATAATCTAGCAGTGATAAAAATATGCCACTGATAGACTTTAATCACACTAAGAATAGTCAATCAGTGATAGAAACCTATCACTGATAGACTTCAATCACAAACACACTTGAAATCTAAGAGAGCATTCTTCATACCTATTAGTGATAGAAACATATCATTGATAGACTCTAATCAACAATACCAAAAATACAGCAGTGAAGCTATGCACTTAGTTACATTCCATGAACATAAATTCAACATCCTTCAAGGCTATCAGTGGTAGAAAACTATCACTGATAGACTCTAATCAACAACATCAAAAAATAACAACATTGAAACTATGCATTTACTTACATTCAATGAAAATAAATTCAATATCCTTGAAGTCTATCAGTGACAGAAACCTATCACTGAGAGACTCTAATCAACAACACCAAAAAAAAAAAAAAAAAAAAAAATCAACCTATACATTTACTTACTTTCCATGAAAATAAATTCAATATTCTTAAAATAAATTCAACATTCTTGAAGTCTACCAATGATAGAAAAATATCACCCATAGACACTAATAATAAAAAAAAAGCAACAATGAAACTATACATTTATTTACTTTTCTTACTTTTAAGTGCGATTTCACGATCGATTACAATGCTATTAGAGAGGAATTTTACTCAAAATTAACTTATTCTCTTGTGCGATCAATGACTTCACGATAGATTTCTCTTGTGCAATCAATTGATGGATAGAAACCTAACATCGACTGATGGTTTTGGAAATATTAAAGATAGACGATGAAACATTAGGGTTTCTAGTCGATGAAACTGGGAGAAAAGGTTTAGAGTTTTCCGAAAAAAATTGAAAGAATTTCGTCAACGAAACTAGAAGAAAAGTTAGGGCTTCTAGTCGATGAAATTGATCGTGAGCTTGTAATAAAAAAAGCTGGGTGTGGATGGATGGATCGTGAAGATGGATGGAAACGAATCGTCGACTGGAAGAAGATTTCATGGATGAATGGAAAGGCAAATCGTCGGTTGATTGGATGGATGCATTTGATTATGGAATCAAATTTGGGCTTATTAGATTTTGATGGGCTTTTTAGTCTTTTTCTATGGGATGGAATCAAATTTAGTCATATTTGTTATATTTTTTGGTTAATGTTATATCTGCAATTAGTTTAGGTCAAAATGTTATGTTTGCAAGTAACCCTTGTTTGTGTACATATTTAAGAAAAATTTCTGAATTTAAACCCGTTGAACTTTAGTTTGATTCGCTAAATCCATTGGATTCCATTAAAATAACTCTCCAAATTGTATGGGGCCATGAAAAGTTTGTAAGAGGTTTTGTGAGTTTATTGTTACCTTTTTAAAAATATAAATAGGGAGGTGGCAGTAGTACGTAGAATGTTCTTTAAAATGCTTTATTATTATTATTATTTATTTCGTGAATAATGCTAATGCTCAATCAATAACGACATTTGTAAAAAAATAAAATATAATGATATATAAATATATCTTGTCGTGAAGTTTCAAAATGAACATGAAGAAAGTACTTCTAAATGGTCCCTAAGTTAATTTGACTGATAGTTGATTAATGAAAAAATGACATGGATAAATTTTAAATGAGGTGGTAGTGATATGTTGAGTTTGATAATTTTCATTGGGGTGGCCATTTGTATAGAACTCATCATTTAAAACTATATAACACAACTTAATGGCAAGGTGTCTTGAAGCATATGATGTGGCAGAAGGGTCATGTCTTACGGGCAGAGAGCACGCCCAAGACTAACTGAAGGTTAGCTGAGACAAATGCCCAGGGTGTCATAGGCATGTGGGTTAGCTCATCAGGCTAACAAGAGGTTAACACGACATTGGGCATGATGTGGACAAGTGGCCCACGCACCATGCTTAGAGGTTAGCACAGAAACTCCACATGCACGTGGCGCATGAGAGTGCCAAGGCATGCGCTCAAGTTGGAACAAGTAGAGCACATGACACAATCAGGCTCATGTGGCGCCCGATGTCTGCCACCCTATGAGTGCCACAAGGGGTATGCGCAATGCATATCGACAGATGCCCACAACACGAGCGTAGCCTAGATAGGGCAACAATGCACTCATAAGCGAGCAATGAAGGCGTGTGTCAAGCACTAAAGTGACAAGGCACACACGCACATGTTGTGCACGAGAGGGCTACCTTGATGCTCACCTGGCACACGCGGGAGAGCCATGCACACGAGTGTATAACAGGTTGACCCGAGACGAATAGGAAGGCACCTCAATGAGTTCGAGACCATGTTTCCCATATACATACTGTCACACTCCTTCCCAGATTACCTTCTTAATGCAGGAGGAGATGTGAAGATAGCAGATGCCAACCCTCTTATGACATCAGCTGCTCATCTCAACTCTCAAAATCTGATCTCCAAATCCCTAAGAACCTGGTAAACATACATTTCCTCAACACTCGACATTCAGATGTAGCTAAAACCAGGTGCACAAACTTAATACATACATAACCACATACCTACACACAAGTTGCACAACCGTGAGTCCTCATCTCAAGTCTACCATTGGTCCCTAATATGTACATGGAAGTTTACTTAAACAAAACAAGATTAACCACCTAAGCTCCTTATATTTTGGGTCCTATAGAAATCTTGATCTTTGAGTGGCAGACTGGAAGATGAGCTAGACTCCGGGGTGTTGACCGTTACCAGGGAAAATGAAAATATTGGAAAGAGTGAGCTAATTGCCTATTGAGTGACTTCTTAAAACATGCCTATTAGTAAGCTTGATATGAAAACATATTCACATCAAAAGCATAAACTCATTAACTCAGGAGTCAGTAAACATTTAAAACATTGGAAATATAACATCTTTGAAAATGCTTTTAGGAAACTTGAAAACCTCGAATAACATTCACCTCATTTGGAAAACATCACTCTCTAGCCTTAGTTGAGGGAGTTGCTCGATCACTCAACGTCGAATTTCTTAGCTAATGTAGAGTAATCTCAATACAGTCAACATCGTTAATATAGAACCTATGTGCACGTGGTCAAGCCTTAAAGGCTACTCATATGCCCTGGATACCGTCATCCCTTAGGTATCAGGGGACTTGAATACCTTCCTACCTTCAGTATTGGGTTGCCTCAGTAAAACCTCATAAAACTTTGTTTAAGTTAAACTTCAATGATCTCAAGCATTCTAGTAGAAACATATCACAAGTATCAAAATCATAAAGAATAGCTATACTCATGGAATGCTAGTAAAAACATGCTTTCAAGCATTTAAACTTAAGTATGCTTTATAAATCTCTTTTAGAATTCATCACACATAAGCTTTAAACTTGGTTTTGAAAGCTAGGAAAGCATACTTTATAACTTATAATAGAACTCCTTGAAGGCATGCTTTATTTCACATAAAAACTTAAACTTGTAAAAGAAAAGGGACCGTGCGTCCACCTATCAAACCACAATCAAAGCATGTGTTGAAAGCTACTTAATGTAGAGCATGTTTTTGAAAAGTAAACATCATTGTAGAGTAAGTAGCTATGCATTGGAAACCTCATTGGAAAACTTAGTAAAATATAGGCTTGAGTTCATGGAAATCAAATCAAGTTTAACTTAATGAAAATTGGACACTCACTGTCTTTGAGTTACTTCCTCAAAGGGTTGTAAGCTTCCCCTATATGTGTTTGCCCATGCAGTTAGGTTGGTGGGTGGCAGCACGCACATAGGTGCTTATTGGCACCAGGATGCGCCTACCTTGCTTATGCGATGAATGCTTGTGACCGCAACCCTCGGCGCGCCTCAACCATCACACATAACCTCACACTCACTCTGCGTGCACACCTCGCACATGCGCACACTCGCCCATGCATAGTGATAACGGGCAAAAGTGCACGTTATTACAGCGCAAAGTTATAAAAAAATGCAGGATTATGACGGTAAAAATACATAATATTGCGTCCAAAAGCACTAAGTTTGCAACATTGCGATCGAATGCATCCATCGCATTAAAACAACTAACTTATGTATTTTATGCAGGAAAATATGTTGACGCAAGGTGTTGAACGCAAAATGTATGCGATGCTTAGATGATGTGCTACAAGCTCATGTTGCCATAAACTTGTAACGTTGGATTTATGCGATGATATGCAGGCACGGTTGAAGTCCAATGTTATGCACTAATGACCTGACTTGACCTAATTCATGCAATACTACTTCTAGATATGCGTTAGTAATGGATGTTCTTGTAGTATGCTATGCGTTGTCACAAGTTTTCTTGCATTGGAACCAAGTATAATTCCACCGCATGTTTCTTGGTGTGATCCGAGGTTGAACATAGGGACTGTTTGAGGTTACTGCATTATGTTTATGATACATGCAATCAGGTTTTTCAATTTAATAAAAGAATTTGTGTACAAGAATATAAAGTTGCGATAAAGTAAAGGAAAGCAGTAAAAATGCGATAATAAAATAAAGTGCAATAAACCTAAGCTAAGATAGTACAAGATACAGGCTTCATGTTTTAAGATACTGAGGTCAAGGCTGGCTGTGAAGATCATACACAGATCATGTGATGCGATGGCAAGTCTTATGTACGAAGCAAAAAGGGAAAGATAACTAGTATAAACAACACAAGTTCATTAATTGCGTTAAAGTGATAAACACAGTTCCATTTTTCCCTTAGCGTACACCTTTCAGTGATCAGCCGCATTCTGTAACGCAGGTTTTGATAGGTATGATTGATGATGTTCTATGCTCATGATGATGCGATACTACTTCTACTTATGCATTAATTATGGATGTTCATGTAGTATGCCATGCACTGTCACAAGTTTCCGTACGATGGAACCAAGTGCAATTCCACCGTAAGTTTCTTGGTGTGATCCGAGGTTGAACACGGGGACTAGTTTAGGTTATTGTGGTACATTCATGATATATACGACCAAGTTTTCAATCTTTAAAAATGTGTTTGTATAGGTATATAAATTGCAATAAAATAAAGGAAAGCAGTAAAGATGCGATAATAACATAAAAATACAGTAAACCTAAGTTAGATGATACAAGATACAGGCTTTATGTACAAGATGCTTGGGTCAAGGCTGGTTGTGAAAGTTATGCAAAGACGTGGGATGCCGCGGCAAGTCTTATGAATAGAATAGAAAGAGAAAGACAAATAACATAAACAACACAAGTTCTCAATTGCGTTGAAGCTACAAATGCTATTCCGCTCTTCTCTTGGTGTACACCTTTCAGTGATCGGCCGCACTCCCACGTGTCTGTGGTGAAACAGAGACTAACGTAATGAACGCAAGGTTGCTTCCATGTCTAGAAGTACTTCTTACTTTAGTTAACGCATTCTTCTGACCTTCTCTCGATGGAACAGAATGACATCTTCACTTTTGCTCTCACAAGTGAAGATGCCATCCAGCATGCCTTAGCTAAACGCATTTTAAATCTTTAACACAGATTAAGTACTTAGTTAATTCACATTGCTTATCAGGGAATTAAGAAGTCATCATGAAGAAAGGGATGGATGGGTGAATGGAAATAGACAGAGAATGGTAAATGAAAGCTATCGAAACATTTAATATCTCTATTAAGCGTTTGATACATGGTGTGAATGAAGAGATAAAGAAACAGTGAAATACAACGATGAAAGAGATAGAACAGATACAAACAAGTGCCAATGTCTTGGCACTGATTTGATGGAGATTTGCTTGTCGGATAGGATGGATTTGATGGTAGGAAGAGCTTCCCTCTTAGGCTTGCTTCATCGGTAGCAGGGACCTTTGCACATAGCTTACAATCGGGTGTTTGGCAGATTAGATATGAGATTCACCTCATGCCCTTATCTCATCTTCTTCCCGGATTTCTTCTCTTAAGCACTTAGCTCAGCCTTTTCTCTCAACAGTTTTGTAGCATTTACCCCGTATCCCGTAGCATACTTTTTTTCTGAAATCAATGGGGTATTTATAGGTGCAAATCTTTGACTCCGGCCTTGTGGTCCCCACTTGATTGTTATGGTAATTTTGAAGATGGAGGGATATTATTCCTTCTGTTATGCAATAAGACCATCAATTCTGCACAACCGTTAGTTGTACACGTGTCTCAATCCTCCGCTTTTGCATTGCTCAGCTGCATCTTTCAATCTTGGATTCGTATGCGGTGTTGCTTTTATTACCGCATGCGGTTGAAACACAGCTTTGGATCGACTGTCGCATTGCGCCGTCATTGCGGTAATCGTCTCTTCATTTTTGATTGACGGGCACAGTGTGACAGAGATGCGTTGATCAATTTCTCGTGAGCCTTGAGCGCAAGCGGTGATTTGGTCTCCTGCAAAACAGAGTAAAATTTGGCTGGTTCTCCATCTTTATGGTGTTAGTGGGTGTAATTGCAAACATTTATAATTATTGTAATACTAGGCTAATTTTCATACAATAGGTGCATATTTACTAAATTTTGGCCGCAATATCTAGATAAGGTGGCATAAATAACTTGTATTTCTACAAGTTATCACACCCCCAAATTTAAATATATGCTTGTCCTCAAGCATATCTTCTACTAAGGCAATCATTCTCAATTCCTATCCTCTATTTTTGCGACGATTGGTTGCTCCGAATGCTGCACTTAGGCACATTACTTGACATCGCAATTTCCTTCTATCCTTGCTAATTCTTAGGAAGCCCTACTTTATTCTTCTATATGACAAACTTCTGCTCAAAGATGCTTTTCTAGTTTTCAAAATAGAATGTTTATCTCTTCTTTGTCAAAACAACTTGATGTATCTATATGTGTTGAACAAAAATTTACGTCATTTCTTTATTTAGAGACTGTTGGTCATGGTTACACTCTTCATTCTGGCTTATCCCCATGGGTTTCATGCGGACATCCAACTACGGTTGTGTGCCAATTTCAATTTCAACTCATGAGGATCAGAGGAGTTGTCTTTTGCATTTTTTTTTGTATTGCGTTGTTCTTGGAAACCCGTCTTCGTTTTGGCTTGCTCCTACGGGTGTCATACGAATATTAAACTACGAGCAGACTCCTTTCACAACTAAACTCTTATCAAGTTGGGAATATTTTTAAGGTTTTCCCTTGCGCTGACATTGGAATTTTGCATAATTTTTTTTTAAAAAATGAGAATGGACACATTTTCTAAACATTTTCTAAAATACAACATAATCTTGATCTCATCTGCTCAGACCTTCCCCACCCCCAAATTTAAAGATGAGCGAGGTCCTCATTGCGTTGTTTGGAGAGACTAGATAGACACTTAAAAGAAAATTTCAAAAAGAAGGTTTGAGCAGAACTTTGAAAGAGAAAAGGTAAAGTACTGCTAAACTAAGAATTAACTAAGTTAGTCAGAATTTACTAAGTGTGGGAAATGTTTCTAAGTATAAACATGTAATAAATCATAGCAATGCAATGAAGATCGTAAAAATAAGAGATTTAGAACATTACAAAAATTGACAAAGGAAGATAAAGAAAAAGGCACAGGCAAAAAGTGGAGTGAATATATACTCTAATTGTATTGACTATTAACAAAGTATACAAATAAATTACAAAAGAACGCATTACAAAATTTTCTATTGCCTATACAAGAGTCAAAGAATTTGAGTACTTTACAAATAATAAATGAATTGAATACAAATAAAGAATGGCCGCATAAAAAAATCGTATTGGAAGAAAATGTAAATATTAAGGTTGAGGAGCAGGGGGATCTGGCGGATTTTGAGGTGGTGCAGTTGGTACTTCTTCAAAGTTTAAGTGCTGCCGGAGATGTAGGGGCACCATTGGACCATGAAGATATGCGGTAAGAAAGTTGAAGTACTCTTGATTATGCTCCGTAATCATTCTCTGGTGCATATGGACTTTATAAATGTTGCACTGCATGTTGATCAATGCCTCTCTTGATATGACAGCATTGCGTTGAATCTCATCAATGCGCTCTATTACTACCTCAAATTTTTTATTGAAGAAGTGTTGTTGTTGAGAGAAGAGTTATTTTTGTTGGGAGAAGAGGGATCTCATTTCTGCTAACTCAGCCGCCATGAAGGTGATGGAGGGTTGTGCCTGCGATGTCTCGCCAGCATTGTTTTGAGGTTGGGCAGAGGTGCCTTCACCCAAACCATGTGGGTCATCAACTTGCAGCGGCGGAATGGTGGGTTGTGATGATGATGCTAATGGTGAAGGTGGGGCTGCTGGGTAAACAGGAGAGTTGGGGATAAGAAAAAGGTTTATGAAATGCTCGTGTAAGGGGAAAGAGGGTTGCGCTGGCAGGCTCGGCGGGCTTGGAAGTCGGATGAATAAGGGAAGAGGGTCCATAGGTTCAGGATTTTGCGTTGGTAACTCCTGGACCTTCTCTTTTCCTTTATCCTCTCTTCGTCTTCTTTTTGGTATGGGTTCCAGCGGCGCATTCAAATCGATCGCAGGCCTCTTTGTTAGCAACTCGGGGCAGTGTGGAGAATCTTTGAGGACAATCCTCAAGATTTTTATGTTGATGAGGCCGTGGACTTCTGGCATGGGCTTCTCATCAATGCCTACACCCATTTATCGCGTTCGGCGAGCTCTTTACCCTTGCTCTTATATAAGTGCTTCTTATTGGCTTCACGCTTCCTCCTTTTCTCCTCCAAAAACAATCTGTCCTTTTCTTCCTTCTTCCTTCTCTCTTCTTCCTCTTCTTCTCTTTCTTCTCTCGCAAACTCTTCTTCAAATTGCTCAGAGGCCAGCAACAGGCGTTGTTCCTCCTCGCGCTTTCGGATCCCTTCAAGTCTGACAAGCTCATTGTTGCGTCACATTTCTTCAAACTCCAATTTTTTTCTTCTATCCCCCTCTGCGATGATGAGCTTGCCTTTTTCCATCTTTTCTTGCTTCTCCTCCTCTTCTTTTCTTTTTCTCTCTTTCTCTTCCAATGCCAAAATTAATCTTTGAGGTCAATTGTGGACCCTTGCGACGCATTCTCCTTGCGACGCTGCATTAGGGGGGCTCCCTTTGCTTCTTCTCCTTCATCCATCGTAACCAATTGCATTGCTTTCGGTTGCGCCGGTTCCATCAACTATGTTGTTTCCCCCCTATCCTCCTTTATGGAGGTTGATTCTCCATCCTTTTTAGGGCTCGCAGCCCTCTGCCTTGCTTCTTCTTCTTCTCTTAGGCGCCTCTTCTCACGTCGGCACAATCTTCTCTTTCTCCTTCTTCTTCCTCTCCTTCTTAGCCTCTTCATCCTCATCATCATCCTTTTGCTCTTTGTTATTTCTTGCCTTGCAATGATGTGAAGACTCCACCTCTCTAGCCTTCTTTCCCTTCTTCTTCTTCTTCTTCTTTTTCTTATCTTCCTTCTCAGCTTTTCTGGTTGCTTCTCTCTCTTCTTATCTTACTTCTCGGCCTTTTCTGGCCGTGCATCCTCTGCAACCTCCTCCATCGCAATGTCAGGGGTCACTAATGCAACCTTCGCTTCCTTGGCCTCCTCGATTGCGATCTCTTCTTCTTTTCATTTTGGAGGTTCGTCATAAATTTCTGCGATGATAGTTGCCTCCTGAGTCTCTGGGACCAGAACATCATTCTCCTTTTCTTCTTCTTTAACCACCACTTCTCCCACCACCACTACTCCATCCTTCACTGGTTCATCCGCCACTACTGCCGCCTCCTCCTCCGTAGTCAGTGGTTGGTTTACAACCCCTGCCTCGGGCAGTCCACCTTCTTGCTCCAAGGTACTTAGGATGTTGCCAAACACCTCCGTATCATCTCGTCTCTTCCTTTCGCTTTTAGTGGAGACGGCAGGTGTTGGCGTAGGCATGCTCTTGGTGCTTCCTCCTCTCTTAAACATAGGAGATCTACCAGCCAAAGGCTTTCTTCGGGCTCTTCCGACGAGTCTAGGGACAGTGTGAGCTTGGGCGACAAGCCTACGACTAGCAGCCAAGAATGCTGCCTCTCGCATGGCTACTTGATCAAGGGTGGAAGGTGAAGCGGATTGGTTTGGGGTTTGGTCAGCCATGGATATGAGCTTGGAAAGGTTTGGTAAAAACTTGAGCTGATGGGGAGAAAGAAAGGTTTAGGATGCAAGACGCTTAGGGTTTTTGGTTTGCCAAAGTGAGGTAAAGGGTTTCCAATGAAGAAGGAAGCAATCCCTGTGTTCGACCTCAGATCACATCGAAAATCTTGCGGTGGAATTATATTTGGTTCCAATGCAAGGAAACTTGTGACAACGCATAACATACTACAAGCATTTCATTAATAACGCATACATCTAGAAGTAGTATCGCATAAAGTTTGAATAAGCATAACACAGCATCCACATTCCATTTCCATTCCAGGTCAACAAGTTTATGGCAACATGAGCTTGTATGATCCATCATTCATCACCATCCACATGCTTATTTAGAGAACACAATTCAAATTATGCTTGATAAGTTTATGGCGTCGTTGTCGGGGATTGGTTAATGGTTATTGTTGAGTATGTTTGTGGTATTTTGCTGGACAGATCTCTTTGTACTGGCTGTTCATCGCGGAGAGCAGTTTGACAGTTTATGAGTATTGGGACCGAACCAAAATTTGAAGCTGACCCAGAGATCGGGTGTACATTTCGCGCAAGGGCACGTCAGAACTGAGCGAGGCGAAAGAAGGCTAACATGGTAGATAATAACGATAACGTGGCTCCCACAGGAAATCAAGGGTAGGACGGCCAGCGCAAGATCCGATTTTCCTTGCCACTGACTGCAACATTCCCATGAGGAACTACGCGGCGCCCAATCTGTATGATTTTTTGCCCGGGATTTCAAGGCCGGTCGTCGAGGAGAAGGCAAGGTTCGAGATCAAACTGGTCATGCTCCAAACGGTCCAGAATGCAGAGCAATTTGGGGGTCTGTAAGGTGAAGACTCGCATGCCCACCAGACCAGTTTTGTCGAGATGTGCAGAACTACGCGGTGCCCAATCTGTATCAAATTATATCTCTTCCCTTACACCTTGAGGGATGAAACCAAAAGGTGGGCTCACTTACTGAAGCCAAATGAGATTATTTCATGGGATCAGCTGGTTGAGTGATTTATAAATAAGTTCTTCCCGCCGGCTATCAACGCAAGGCAACGGAAGGACGTGTTGAACTTCAAACAAATGAATAACAAGACCCTGAGCACTGCCTAGGTGCGATTTCGAAGACTAGTGAAGAATTTTCTGCATATCGGGATACCCGATTGCGTTTTGATGGAGACATTCTATAATGGCCTGAACAGATCAACGCAGGTTGTTGCTGACGCCTCCGCGACAGGAGGTTTTATGGATAAGACGTACACCGAGGCCAAGGTCATCTTTGACCACATTTCACGGAATATGGATGATTGGGTTGATGATGGTTATGGAGGAAAGGTTTCGAAAGAAGAAGAAATGAAACTGCCATTATCCCTGTTTAGACAATGACTACTTTGGCCGCCCAGATGGCCACAGTGACCTCTATACTCCAATCGATGGCAATCAATCAAGGTGCCCTCTCCCAAAAAGGAACAGTGTAACCCGCTGCGTCGGCTCAAGTGGCTGCAATCAGTTGTGTTAATTATGGAGGGGCCCATGCGGCAGAAATGTGCCCATCGAACTGCAACAAGTATGTGCTATCCAAAACAATCCCTACAACAACACGTATAATCCGGGTTGGAGGAACCACCCTAACTTCGGTTGGGGAGGGAATCCTAACCAAGGTGAGCCAAGTAACCATCAAAGTGGCAATTTAGGGAATCGAGGAAACCCTCCACCCTTCACCACAATTTGAATCAGGGCCAAAAAAGGCAGTCGCATAACTAACAACCCTCATCTTCAAACACCTCCGGAAGCTCATTGAAGGCCCTGCTCAAGCAATACATTGATAAAAATGATGCAGTGATGTAGGTGCAGGCGTCTTCAATTCAAAATTTAGAGATTCAAGTGGGGCAGTTGGCATCTGAGCTCCGAAATAAACACCTGGAACGTTGCCCAACAATTTTAAAGCCCTGGGATCTCACGGAAAGGAGCAATGTCCCTGAAGACATTGGGTAGGCAAGCTGGACCGCCTACGGATGTGTGGTTTGCGTTCGTCAAAGAAAACTATCTTCTGGTCCATATCTCAAATCTATGTTTACATGCTTTCTTTTAATTCCTGTCTTTATTGATTTATGAACTTTGTCTTTTATTGCTTCATTTAATTTGTCTTTCAATGCTTTATGAATTTATGATTCATTTGATTCTCGTGCATTTATTTCTGTACTCTCTTTAATTTCTTTAACTTTTCTGTATTTAATGTGTTATTCTTTAACTTGGTGAATGATTGAGTAATAAGAAGAAATTTCTTACCGCAAGTCATAGCAGCTTACGTTGATGAAAAAAAATTAATAATAATAATAAAACAATCAACACCCGGTATGCATTGCGATAATGGACGCATCTTGTACCAACAAGATACACTTTGCGTTCATCCAACCCAAATGCATTGCGCTGAGGGGTGTGTTGCACGTGTATGTGTTCTTTGCCCGTCCTTAGAGAAAATGCACTATGTTGAGGTAGTCATGCGCTGGTAGAAATACCGTGCGCTCGTCCTCCAGAAATGCATTTAGTTAAGGGGTGTGTTGCAGAGATGCATGTGTTGTTACCCGTCCTCTACAATGATGCATTTGTGTTGGTGAACTCATTGCGTTAATATTTACCTTGCACCCATTCGAATAAAACATTAAAGATAATTCTTTTTGCAAAATTGAGAAGTCTAATCGATTCAACTTCCAAGGACATAATAAGTCTGTAAACGAAAGGACATTTTCTCTGATACCTCATAAGTGTAGGGAGTGTAAACGGCAGGCCTTTTAAGTGTCTCGAGGCCTGCCACCACAAAAATAGCATTGGGCCCATCAAGGCCCAACCTATAAATAGACACCCCTTCCGTCTATGAGCTCATTTCCTTCATTTTGTGGAAAAAAAAAAAAGAAACCCTAGCGCCTCTGCATACTGAGCCCTTCTTCCTTTCCAGAAACCCTAACGATTTCCAGTTTCTTTCACTCAAGCATCCATGGCAGATCAAACTTCCCAGCCATCCGCTTCACCCTCAACACCTTCAACAGCCCAACTTTCCATGCGAGAAGCAGCATTCCTTGCTGCCAGTCACCGTCTTGCTGCTCAACCACAGACCGTCCCTCGAGTCGCCAGAAGACTCAGGCGAAACCCTCTAGCAGCCAAGCCATTCCAGTTCAAAAGGAGGCAAAGTTCTGAAAGCACCACACTCCCAACACCAACACTCTCCACTGAGAGCGAAAAGAAGAGACAAGATGAAAAGGAGGTGTTTGGGAGCATCCTTAGCAACCTGTAGAAAGAAGGAGGACTGCCCGAGGCTGGGGTTGTGAACTAACCACTTCTTATGGAGGAGGCAAAAGAGGAGGAGACAAGGAGAAGCGCTCTGGTCATCGTGGATCCTAAGGAGACTACCAACGCAGAATCCTATGAAGGACCCTTCAGAGTTGCATTGGAGGAAATGGTGGTTGAAAAGTAGTCCGAGGTGGCTGAGGAGAAGAAGAAGAAAAAGAAGAGCAAAGAAAAGAAGGCTGGAGAAGGTGAGCCATCACATCATCGCAAAGCAGAGAAGAAAATAAAAAAGAAGGAGGATGAAGAAGATGGGGAGACCAAGTTAAAGAGGAGGAAAGAAAGAAGTGAAAGGAAAGAGCGCAGGCGTGAGGAAAGGCATTAACTTTACTTTACCGCAATTTTAAATACCTGTACACATACAACTTTTATTAATTGAAAAACCCCCTGTCGCATATATCACGAACGTAACGCATTAACTAAGCAATCTCTATGTTCGACCTTGGATCACATCGAGAAACTTGCGGTGGAATTATACTTGGTTCCAATGTAAGGAAACTTGTGACAACACATAGCATACTACAAGCATTTCATTAATAATGCAGACATCTAGAAGTATTATCGCATAAAGTATGAATAAGCATAACACAGCATCCACATTCCATTTCCATTCCAAGTCAACAAGTTTATGGCAACATGAGCTTGTATGATCCATCATTCATCACCATCCACATGCTTATTTAGAGAACACAATTCAAATTATGCTTGATAGGGCGGTACTAGCACAAAAGAAGAAAACAATGCGACACCCCATTGCATATGCGAGTAGAACCTTGAACCCTGCCCTAACAAATTACACTACCACTGAAAAAGAACTTCTTGCAGTGATCTTTGCGCTGGAGAAATTCAGAGCTTACTTGCTGGGATCCAAAGTGATCGTTCACACCGACCACTCGGCAATCAAATATTTAATGACAAAGAAAGATGCAAAACCGAGGTTAATTCGATGGGTTCTCCTCCTTCAAGAATTCAACATTGAAATCATTGATCGCAAGGGGACGGAGAACCAAGTTGCGGACCATCTATCAAGATTAGAAAATTCGAAAATCGACCGCAATCAATCAGAGGTGAACACAACCTTCCCAGATGAGCACCTGTTCAAAATTGAAGAATTACCATGGTATGTAGATATGGTAAATTATCTGGTTTGCGAACAGTTTCCTGAGACTACACAGCCCACCAGAAGAGGCGGCTTAGACACGAATGTAAATCATATTATTGGGATGAGCCAAGTCTTTACAAGAGGGGGTCAGACCAGATTTTATGCCTATGCGTACTAGAAGCTGCTCACCAATGCATATTATCCCAATGCCATGACTTACCGTATGGTGGACATTTTGGAGGCCAATGCACATCAGCAAGGGTATTACAAAGTAGATATTTCTGGCCAACTTTATTTAAGGACGCAAGAGACTACTTAATGAAATGCGACCGGTGCCAATGCATGGGAAACATTTCATGGAAGAATGCGATGCCCATGAATATCATCTTAGAATTGGAGCTATTTGATGTATGGGGCATAGAATTTATGAGGCCATTGCCACCATCAAATGGTCACAAATACATTCTGTTGGTCGTCGATTATGTTTCCAAATGGGTTGAAGCGGTATCGTGCAGCAATGTGGCAGTAGTCTCCAAGTTCTTGCGGAAAAATATCTTCACTTGTTTTGGCACCCCACATGCCAAAATAAGTGATGAGGGCTCCCACTTTGTTAATAACATCATCAAAAAATTGCTGCTTAAGTATAATATCCACCATAAGGTTGCCACTGCATACATCCATAGACAAACAGCCAAGCTGAGGTGTCCAATAGGGAAATCAAGCTGATCGTAGAGAAGGTGGTGAAGCCTTCACGCAAAGATTGGGCAATGAAGCTTGATGATGCCTTGTGGGCATATAGAACCACCTATAAAACACCTATAGGCATGTCCCCGTATGCACTGGTGTTTGGAAAGGCATGCCATTTACCACTTGAATTGGAGCATAAAGCAATGTGGGCAGTGAAAAATCTCAATTTTGATTTGAAGACCACAGGGGAGGCAAGAAAACTTCAGTTGGTCAAACTTGACGAATGGAGAACTCAAGCATATGAGAATGCCAAGATCTACAAGGAGCGTGCAAAACGTTGGCATGACAAACAACTATGCGAGAAGAATTTCCAAATCGAATAGAAGGTCTTGTTGTACAATTCTCAACTACGACTTTTTCCTGGAAAGTTTAAATCACGATGGTCTGGTCCATTTATAATCAAAGATGTATTCCTGCACGAAGCGGTTGAGTTATCCAATGAGGACGGGACCAACGCATTCAAAGTCAATGGGCAAAGAGTCAAAATATATCACAGAGAAGACTTGCATCGCGAGAAAACCTCTATGGACCTGAGGAATTCTGACTAAAGAAAAAGTGGCCAGTCCCTGAGCAATCATACAATTCAAACTCATCAGGACGTAATCTTTCTCAAGTACCCTTTGAAATCTTCAGTTCATGAACTCACTCCACCTTTTTATATCCTTTATCATTTTTATATCCTTGTTACGCCATCATTCTACATTAAAAAAAAAAGTTTTTAACTCTGTCTTTTATATTTTTTACCCTCTCGATGTTTTTAGCAACGATCATGGTAAACAATTGAGGTAGAGCTACGCAATAACCAAAAAATGCAACTAGTTCGTGCAGCCATTCGCAATTGAAGAAATCGGCTCGCCGCAAAGTGGGATGTGATCACAGATGATGCAGGCAACAGAGCAAATTTGGGGGTTGTATCTTTCTTTAACTTTGTTTACTCCAAATTTTGCATCCTCGCATCTCATTTTTAACTTTGATAATTTTATCATTGCATCCTCTTTAGTTGGCACAATCATTAAATGACGATTACTTTAGTTAGTCACCACATTTTTTTTCCGTACCAAATATGATTTCAATGATGAAACGCATGCCTCCATTTCTCATCGCATGTACTAGAATCAACTCAATTTCAGGACAGTCACATCATGAAACATTTCTAGAAGTTAGTGGTCCACCAGCTTTCTTTTTAACTGACTTTTACGAAACTTCCTAAGAGCATCGCATGAATTCTTTCAGTCTATTAGCAATGAGGACATTGTTGCATTTAAATTTAGGGGTGCCAGTATTTATTTTCAGCCTTGCTACTTTTAGACATCTCTCTAAAAAAAATAATAATAACATTGATATCGGATCCCACTCGTAGTTGGATGTCCGCATGACACCCGTGGGGGCAAACCAAAATGAAGGTAGGAATCATGATCAATGCATGATAAAATGATCGCAACTCCACTACTAAATGGGCCTGAGTTTAGACTGTGAAAGAGCGTCATGATCGTAGTTGGATGCTCGCATGACACCCGTGGAAGCAAGCCAAAACGAAGGCTAGGCACTTGGATCAACGCAAGGTCATGAAAAGAATATCTAAACTATGCAAGGATAAAAATCATTTGGAAACACCCCAGTTGGAAAAAGTTCTTGAAATAAATCATGCGATGTCCTAGAAACAAGTAAAGTCTTTTTGAAGGTTAAACTTGCGGTCCCTATGTCTTAGAAATATTTTAAGAAGAGACCATAATAGAAATTAAGGAGATTTTGGTTCATAAGATTTGAATAAGGCACCTCAAGAAATCTAGGTAAGGAGAAGGTGGCTGACTCTCTAAAGAAAATCTTTAGTTTATGCTTGAGGACAAGCATTGTTTTAAATTTGGGGGTGTGATCACGAGTAGAAATGCACGTTATTACAATGCAAAGATATAAAACAATGTGGGAATGCAACGGTAAAAACATGAAAAATCGTGTCCAAAAAGTATTAAGTTGAGAACATTACAATCGAATGCGTCCATTGCATTAAAGCAGCTAATTTATTTATTTTGTGCAGGAAAATGCATTGGCACAAAGAAAATTGTGATCCAAGGAATTTGGCACCTGAGCGCATTAGAAGATTGCGACCGCAAAGCTATGCAATCGTATGTG
Source organism: Benincasa hispida (assembly GCF_027475165.1). Lineage (NCBI taxonomy): Eukaryota > Viridiplantae > Streptophyta > Magnoliopsida > Cucurbitales > Cucurbitaceae > Benincasa > Benincasa hispida. Next base: position 58,625,795 of record NC_143488.1, read on the forward strand.
CTCGCGAAGATCTACTCAAGAAGGTGGCCGCATAAAGATGGCACATCAAGTTGAAAGCATAATAAATCATGATGGGATGGAAAGCTGACGATGGTCAAATCCGAATTTAGTTGACAAGCCGTCAATGACATACTGTAGCAAGTACATTCAACTTTTCAGTGACCATTAATTGGCCCATCAGAAAGAGATTTAATGACCTCCCATCATTGCAATCACTTGAGAGAAAAGCTTCTTCACCTTGAAGCTCTATAAATACAGAAGGCCACCACTGTTAATGGAGTTCGGAGCTTTGGAGTTCGAAATATACATAGTTCGCCATATACGTAGAAGATAGATCATAGATAGCCATCATCTGTAATTCTTATACTAAGAAGGCAGAGGCGAGCGAAGAGAAGAAGAAGATGCCGAAAGATCATTCCTGGTTAGCTCGAGAGACTGTCAGGAAGCGCTGAGAACAAAGAGAGGGTCGATACTTGTGAAAGCAAGAACATTCTTTTGGGCAGAGTAGAGTAAAACACAGTGTAAAAGCCATGGGGAGCAAGAAATTGCTACCAGGCATCTGTAATACAAATTTGATTCTTTATTGTGTTGACGTCAAACAACTTGTGAGGTTGCTGATGTTGTATTCGTGTGTATGTGTATATATGTATGCGATGATAATAATATGTGATACTATGTTTTAAATGATGTATGCAGTGATGCTTAAATGCTTGTGTAGTATGCGTTCGTGTAGTGCGTGTCACAAGTTTTCTTACATTGGAACCAAGTATAATTCCAACATAAGTTTCTCAGACTGATTTGAGGTCAAACACGGGGATTGTTGTGATACTAATGTGGTATATGCGACCGGTTAAACATAAAGAATAATGAATTGTGTTGACAAGTAAATTACGGTAAAGAGTAAATTGCGATAGAGAATAAAATGCGCTGATAAATAAAGTGCGATAATAAAAGTAAAGCGATGATAAAATAAACTACGGTGATAAACTAAAGTTGCGGTAACAAAGTAGAATGCGGTGATAAATAAATGAATAAACACATAATACACAAGTTGAGGACTGGCTGTGAAGTTGTGCAAAAGTATTTGATGAATGTGGTGGCAAGTCTTGTGAAATGAGTCAGAAAAAGAATGGGTTGAGGGAAAGGACATCACAAGTTCATCAATCTTGTTGAGGACGCAACTGAGGTTCCGCTTTCCCTTGGCTTACACCTTTCAGTGATCGGCCGCGTTCCCATACGTCTATGGTGAAACAGGGATGAACGTGATGAATGCAAGGTTGTTTCCATCTCTGGAAATACTTCTCGCTTTAGTTAACGCATTCTTCCAACCTTCTTTCAAGAGGCGGAATAACATCTTCACTTCTGCTCTCACAGGTGAAGATGCCGTTGAGCATGCTTTAGCTAAATTCAGTCAATTTCTTCAACAAAGATTAACTTACTCTCTTAATCCTTCCCCTTGCCTTGGGCATTAGTTACACATGATGAAGAAAATGGATAATGAATGTATGGAGAGGAACAGAGAAATGACGATGAATACGGTAATGATATTTAAAATCTAAGGATAAGTGTTTGTTATAGATAGTGAATGAAAGTTTAGAGATGAACACAGTAGATGAATAGAAAATAAGAACAAACACGAAAAGAGTGTCAATGTCTTGACACGGATCCCGATCAGAGACGATTTTCTTGCCGGCGTGTGGTAGAAATGGAGTGGATAGCTTCCCTCTCAGGCTTGTTTTCCAGGTAGAAGTAATCCTTTGCATAGAGCTTCTTCTTTGGGAATGGAAATAATTGCTTGCTCTAGAGACATACCTCTCGGTCTTGTCTCGTCTTTCTCCTCGGATTTCTATGAATTGTCTCTTCAGACCAGCCTTCTTTCTTTGAATTTGATGAAGCTATTTATAGACCTTGGCTTCTTCTGCATTAGTGGTCCCGCTCTGAAAAGCTGATAATTCCTGCCATGGCATAGTGGAAACGTCCACTCTGCTCCATGTTCAATTTGTCAGAATTGTACAACAGAAAAGCTGTACAATGTCAGAAGTCCTTGCGAATGTGTTGCTCTTTACATCTTCGATCGATCACCGCATGCGGTGTAATTGCTTTGATCTTTTACCGATTGCTACATGCGGTGGAAATGCGTTGATTGTTTGGGTCCACAATCGATCATCGCATGCGCTGCGATTGCGTTGTTCTTTCTTTGTTCTTGAATGATTGCCGCATGCTGTGATAATGCGTTGTTCTTTTTTTCCTTGAGCGATTGTCGCATGCGGTGACCTATTTTCCTACGAAACAAAGACTGGGACATTCCATTTTGCCATCGCAATGGGGTTAGCGGGTGTGCTTACGACACTTTACAATTTTCGCGTTTCTAAGCCAATTTCTATACGATCGACACAATTTTTCCTTCTTTTTTCCACATAATCTAAATAAAACGGTATAAATAACTTGTATTTCTACAAGTTATCACACCCCTAAATTTAGATATATGCTTGTCCTCAAGCATATCCTCGACTAAGGCAATTTAGCTCAAATCTTATCCTAACTGCGTCGATCGGCTACTCCGAATGTTCCACCTCTACATAATTTCTCAACCTACAAGTTCCTTCTATCCTTTGGCATTTCTTCAACATGGTCTACTTTATTCTTATCTAAGAAAAACCTCTACCCAAAGTTCTCTTCTTGTTTTGAAAAGAATGTTTGACCTCTTTTTGTGAATACAACGAAGTGCATCTTTTATGCAGTGGCCTGGTTTGCATCATCCTATTGAAAACGTTGATCATGGTTACACTCGTCGTTTTGCCTTGCTCCCACGGGTGTCATGCGAACATCCAACTTTGGTTGTGTACCAAGCTCAACTTCAACTCTTGATCCTTAGCCATGTTTTACTTTTGCTGGTCAGTGGAGTTGTCTCTTTTATTCTTATTTTCTCTCTCTTTTTTTTTTTTTGTATTGCATCGATCCTGGTAACCTACCTTTGTTTTGGCTTGCTCTCATGGGTGTCATGCGAACATCAAACTACGAGTAGTTTCCTTTCACGACTTAGCTTTTATCAGGTTGGGATTTTCCCTTGCGCTGACAGCGGAGTTTTTTTTTTTTTTTTATGATGATGATGAATGCATTTGCTTGATATGACCGCATCTGCTTGATCGCATTTTCTCAGACCTTCCCTACCCCCAAATTTAGAGATGTGCAAGGTCCTCATTGCGTTGTTTTGGACAGAAAAGAAAAAACACTCAGTCAAATTTTTGAAAAGAAGGTTTGAACAGAGTCTTATAATAGAGAAGGTAAAGTAGAGCTATTGCGATGAATTATCTAAGTGTTAGGCAGAAATTGCAATGTATAAAAATTTTTTGCTAAGGTTACACATACTACTCATCATGGCAGCACAAATAAACAACACAAAAGAAAAGAAAAGAATTACCGCAATGAATTGACAAAGGATGATAGAAGTAAAGAGGCCAACGCATAAGGAAAGAATGATTACTCATTTGTATAAAATTTGTCTAAATACACAAAGAATTATAATTATTGCAAACACAAAATTGTAGCATGTACAAAAGAATACAAGGTACAACTATCTATAAAAAAATGAATGGCCGCAAAAAAAAAAAGAATGAAAAATTATGAAGAATATGGTACACCCCCAAATTTAGAGTTACGGCGGGGGCTCTTAGTGAGGAGGGTGTTGCGGAGGAGCCCTTTGAGGCGCTTCTTGAAATTGCAGAGGTTGCTGCAAATGTTGAGGCACCATGGGACCGTGTAGATATACCGTTAAGAAATTGAAGTACTCAAGGTTGCGCTCAGCCATATATCTTTGATTCAAGCGAATGGTGAAAATGTTACGTTGAATATTGACCATCGCCTGTCGCAACTCTGTGTTTCTCTCTCATAACTTCGTTAATGAATGGTGGAAGAAGGTGAGCTCTTGAGATAAGAAGACTCTCATATTCTCTAATGCAGCAGCAAGGGATGCGGTGGAGGGTTGCGTCGTCGATGTTTCACTAGCACCGGTTTAGGGTTGAGCGGAAGGGCCTTCTCCCAAACTGTTTGGGTCATCAACATGCAACGATGTTGGCGGTGAGAAGTGGGGTGGAGATGGATGGCTGGTGGATGTTACTAGAGATGCGAGGTTTGAGTCGGGGGCAAGGAAGAGGTTTGTGAATTGTTTGGGAAGATGGGAAAGGGGTTCATTTTGCGGGCTTAGTGGGCAAATGACTAAAGGCAAAGGGTCCAAGGGTAAACTAGTTTGCTTCTGCGGTGAACTTCCTTAGACGATTTCTTTCCCTTTGTCATTGTGGTGCTTCCTCTTTGATCTTGGTGGTTACGGCGCATTTAAATCAATGAGGGGCCTTTTCGGTGGAAGCTTGGGGCAATGCGGTGAATCCATGAGAAGCATTCTCAAGATCTTCATGTTGATGATGCCGTGAACTTCTGGCATGGGTTTTTCTTCAATGCCCACACCCACATATAGACATAAGCTTGAAATAGTCCATGGGAAGAAGTACTTACCTCTCACACGAGCAACAAAACCTTGAATTTTCTTTGCAAGAAGCTGGCCCACATCAATCGGAATGTCGCGCGCTATGCAATATGCAGCCATAACTCGATCCCTTGAAATTGTCTTGTCATGCGTTGTTGGGATGAGTCGCCTTTTCACCAAATAAACCCAAAGGCGTGCTTCTAGTAGCAGCCGGTTGGAGGCGAGGGTTCTTATGCCTGTCAGGGACACCATCCACTTGGTGCCTGGTTGCGTTAATACTTCTAGCACATCTTCCATATGCTCTTTTTCAGGATCATCAATCCGTTTGTTACCCAGTGCTTCTGGGAAATTCTTCAACTGATAGAGCTGATTGATGTCCTTTACGCTGAACGACACTACCCTCCCTTCGACGATCACTGCATCTTTGGTGTCGTTGAGCTGGCCGTGGTAGAAGGCCCTCACTACCGCTGGAATAACAATGGATGGACATTGGCAGAAAGTTTCCCACCCATGTTCTACCACCACGCTAGCGATGAGATCCGGTAGTGGCGTCGACGCAGAAAAGAAGCCCATTTCCATCCATAGATCATCATTTTCTTTCTTGGTTGCTAGGAGCCTCCTGGTCGACGCATGTTCGTTGTTCTCCACGTTAGCTTTGCCCTTTTCTTGAGCAACCACAAGGCGGGAGATTCTCCTTGCGTTGCTCTTCTTTTTCCTTTTTCCATTGTTCCACTTATTTTCTCTTCCTCTCTCTGACGCGCTGAACATTTGTTTTGCGGCGTCTCTATTTTTCCTCCTTTTTCTTCCTCTCCACTTCTTCTTCTTCTCTCATTTCTCTTTCCAATTGCTCCGAGGTGAGTACAATGCGCTGCTCATCCTCAAGCCTTCTTCTTTCTTCTTCTTCCACCCTTGCATTGTCACGGAAAACCTTCTCATTGTGAAGTTTTCTGGCCAAATCGCCTGATGCGATGATTTGGCGTGCACGTGATATCTTCTCTTTCTTCTCTTCTAATTCTCTTTTTCTTTCCTTCTTTTCCTCTGCTATGCGCTAAAAAAATGTTGGGTCACTTGTGGACCCTTGCGGTGCATTCTCCTTGTGACGCCGCATTAGAGGGGTGATGTCAGGATCTTCTTTGTCTTCAGACGCAACTAATCTAGTATGCAGCGATGAAGCTGGTAGTTGCGCTGATGCTCTAGCTTGCACTGACATCCCCTCTTCCACCCTTGCGGTGGTTGATTCTCCATCGAAATCTAAACCGCCCTCTTCCTTCTTTCCTCCTCTTTCTTCAGGCGCTTCTCTTCTCGCCTGCGTTGTTTTCTTTCACTTCTCTTCTTTTCTTTCTTCTCCTTCTTTAGTCGGGCAACTTCATCGTCTTACACCCATTTTTCTTCAATTTTCTATTATTCTCTTCAGCCATCCCCGTCTGCTTCTACGCCTCTACAACCTCCAAAACAGCCCTGATGGGTCCCTCATTGGAGTCTATTGGGAGATTCTCCTTAGGATCCGAAACAGCTACAGCCATTCTCCGCGAAGCCACCGCCAACTTCTCCTTTAACGGCAGGGGCTGGTTCACTACTGTCCTTTTGTTTTATTCCTCACCTCAGATTTTGCGGCTACTGAGGTTTTTTGTCAGGGTTTTCTGACGATTCTTGTTGATGGCTTTGGCTGGGCGGTGAGACAGTAGCTGGCATCAAGGAAAGTCACCTCCCACACGGTGACGGGGCATGAGAAGAGGATGATGGCTGGGAAAAAGAGTGGGAAGTTTGTCCGGCCATTTTTTCAGTGAAGTGAAAGAGACTGGAAATTTATTGTTCTTTGGAAGAAGGTTTGGAAGGGAATGGGTATGCAGAGAGAACTTTTGCTTAGAGTTTTTATTTCACGAAGAGATACAAATGAGCTCATCGAGCTTGAAAGGGTGCGATTTATAGGTTGGGCCTTGATGGGCCCAACGCGATCGCTGCGTGGCAGGCTTCGGTATTCCCAAAAGGCCTGTTGCGCGCCCCTCCCATTATGACTTAGCAGAAAGGACGTCCTTTCATCTGCTAAGTAATAATTCCCTCGGAAGCTGAAGCGATTCGACTACCTTCTCTATAAATATTTTATCTTTTTTTTTTATTGAATCGGACGGGCACAATATTAAGTGTTTAATGCAATACATCCGTTACTGCAAATGCATATTTGCGGAGGACAGGCACAACGTATGCGTTAGCGCAACACAACCATCAACACAACGCATTTCTGGAGGACGGGCACACGATATTTCTACCAGTGCAACACAATCATCGACATAATGCGTATTTGCGGATGAAAGGCGCAGTGTACATACGTGCACAACTCATCCGTCACCGCAATGCATTTTTGGAAGACGGGCGCAAAGTGTATCTATTAGCGCAAGATACACCCGTCGTTGCAATGCATACCTGACGTTATTATGTATCACCAACATCGCAACACTTATCCCAAAACCAAATTGATAAGGCATTGTGGTGTTCATTTATAACATTCATTCACAGAAAATTGAGATCAATGCAAATTGGAATGGAATTAAATTCAACTAGGCATGAAATTAAATTAACGCAAGCTAGAATTGAAATAGAAGTAAATTTAATTAAGCAGGAAAACTAATTTAAGAAAGCAATAAACTGATTTAAATAACACAATGATAAAGCAATAAAGAAAGCAGTAAAGAAAGCGGTAAAGATAGTGATAGGGATGCTAATTGAAAAAGATTCTTAAGGGTTACCGCATCCGCATCCTCGCAAGTGATCATTCTTGCTTGCCTAAGTCGATGGTCTCCATGCGTCGTTCCACATTGCCCCCATAGTAGGGCTTAATTCGTTGCCCATTGACTCTGAATGCGTTGTTTCCATCCTCGTTTGTTAACTCCACTGCACCATGGGTGTAACGCTAAAATGTGTCTTCTACTTACAGCATGGAACAAATATGCATATAGATGAATGAACAACAAGCTCATGTTGCCATAAACTCGTAACGGTGAAATTGTGGAATGTGATGTTGTGTTATCGCTTATGCTCACTCTATGCGATACTACTTCTAAATGTATGCGTTGTTAATAATATGCTTGTAGTATGCTATGGAGTAATGCATTGTCACAACTTTCCTTGCGTTAAAACTAAGTATAATTCCAACGCAAGTTTCTCAGAGTAATCTAAAGTCGAACAGAAGGATTGTTTTCGTTAGTGTGTTACTTTCGTGATACATGCGACTGGTTTTTACAATTAATAAAGAATTGGGTTTGTACATGAATTTAAAGTTGCGGTAAAATAAAATTGCGTTAATAAAATAAATTGCGATGAAAATAAAGTCCTAAGCTAACGTGATACAAGATACAAGATACAAAATATACATGATACTGAGTTCGAAACTGACTGTGAAGTTTATACAAAGGATCGTTGTATGCGATGGCAAGTCTTAATGGATGAATCAGAAATAGAAAGGATAATTAATAAAAACATCGCAAGTTTGTTAATTGCATTAAAGATACAACTAAGGTTCTGCTTTCCCTTGGCATACACCTCTTGGTGATCGGCCGCGTTCCCATATCTCTATGGTGAAACAAGGATGAACATGATGAACACAAGGTTACTTCCATTTCTGGAAGTACTTCTAGCTTTAGTTAACGCATTCTTCCAACCCTCTCGATAGGCGGAATAGCATCTTCACTTCTACTCTCACAGGTGAAGATTCCATCTAGCATGCTTTGACTAAACTTAATTATTTCCTTAACCCAATTAATTTACTTGCTTAATTATTGCTAACTATCCAAGGGATTAAGAAAACATCGTAGAGAAAATGAATTATGGATGAACAGAAATAGGCAGAGAGATGATAATGAAAATGATCATAACATTCAATACTAAGATTAAGAGTCCAATACGTGGTGTGAATGAAAGACTAAGAAGATGAATACAAGTGATGATAAAGAGATAGAAACAAATACAGAAGAGTGCCAACGTCTTGACACAGATCTGGTCAGGGGTTTTGCTTGCCGGCGTGTGGAATGGATGAAGGGGAAAGCTTCCTTCTCAGGCTTGCTCTTTTCGTAGAAGTGACCTTCGTACAGAGCTTCAACGGCGGGGATCGGAAGGATTCTTTGCCCGGAGACTCACCTCTCGGCCTTGTCTCTTGATTCTTCCCAAATCTACTCTGATTAGTCACTCAACCAGTTTCTCTCTCAGATCAGTATATACACATTTCTATGTATTCAAGCATGTCTTTCAATGAAATTTCAGAAGCTATTTATAGGCGAGCTTAACTCTTTGCAGTGTGGTCCCCACTTTATTGTTATGGCAGTTCCGGAAATGGTGAAGTGAATATTCCTTCTGTTACGCAATCAATCCCATCAGAAATGCACAACGGTCAGCTGTACGCAATCAATTCCTTCTGTTAAGTAATTGCATTGCTCTTTACATCTTTGATCGTTCGCCCGTATACGGTGTTGGTTTTTATTACCCCATGCGGTTGAGATTGCATTGGTCGCTTAGCTCATGATTGATTGTCGCATCCGCCGTCATTGCGTTGATCATCTATTCATTCCTGAAAGATGGGCGCAATGCGACGTAGATGCATTGTTCATTTTATCTTGAGCCATGAACGCATGCGGTGACTTGATTTCCTGCAAAACAGAAACAAAACATTCCATTCTACCATCGTAATGGTTTTAGTGGGTGTATTTACGACAATTTATAATTCTCGCATTTCTTAGCCAATTTCTATATAATCGACACAACTTTCCTTTCTTTTAGTTGTAATATCTAAATAAAACAGTATAAATAACTTGTATTTCTACAAGTTATCAATGGGGAAAGATAGTCTTGATGCGGAATGGCCCAGACCAGCAGGACTTTAACTTTCCTGGAAACAATTGCAAACATGCGTTAAATAAAATTACCCATTGACCCACGAAGAACGTTCTTTTGTTTATGCGGTCGTCATGCCATTTCTTGGTTCGATCCTTATAAAGTTTGGCATTTTCGTAGGCATTCATTCGCCACTCAACCAGCTCGTTCAACTGCAACTTCCAGACTTCCCCTACATTTGACAAATCAAAATCTAGCTTTTTAATTGCCCACATTGCCTTGTGCTCCAGCTCGAGAGGCAGATGGTAAGCTTTTCCAAAGACCAGGGCATATGGGGACATACCGATTGAAGTTTTGAAGGCAGTCCTGTATGCCCATAGTGCTTCATCAAGCTTGGGTGACCAGTCTTTCCTGGAGGTACTAACTACCTTCTCCAAGATGGTCTTGATTTCTCTGTTCGAGATTTCTGCCTACCCATTGGTTTGTGGGTGATACGCAGTAGCAACTCTATGGCTGACATTAAATTTGATCAACAGGTTGGTGATGATGCGGTTGATGAAATGTGTGCCTTCATCGCTAATTAATGCACAGGGCGTTCCATATCGCGTGAAGGTGTTTTTCTTAAGAAATTTCGCACCGTGGCCGCATCGTTTTTAGTGCATGTGATGGCCTCAAAGCACTTTGAAACATAATCAACCGCAATCAAAATATATTGATGACCCTCTAAAGTCGGAAATGGGCCCATGAAGTCGATTCCCCATACATCAAACAGTTCAATTTCTAAGATCAAATTCAAAGGTATTTCATCCCGTCTGGACATGTTCCTTGTTCTCTAACACTTGTCGCATTGCACAACATGGGCATGGGCATCTGTGAACCCCGAATCCTAATTTCTCTACTTGAGTATATTTTCTATTGAGATCAGTGTGATGAGTAGGTTGATATGGAAACTAGTGTGAATGGTAGAGAAAAGAGTGGAAAATTAAAAGAAAAGAGGAAATTTGGAAGTTTGACTTTTGGGGAAAATTTGGAAAACTTGTCTAAGTATAGAATTTTTTGTGTTGATGCGTTGGAAGGGTGGTGTTGATGCATTGGAAGGGTTGTTGGTGAGAGCATGCAGCTGAAGAAGGAAAATGGAGATGACACGTTGGAAGGCACAAGGGTAGGCAAGGCATGCATTGGAAGGCAGCCACGTGTCGAGCAGCCTCGCCCAGCGCCGTTGCCCAATGCGTCGAGTGGCCAGCCAAGCACCTCAGCCATGCGTCGAGCGGCCAGCCAAGCGCCTATGCCATGCGTCGAGCAGCCTCGGCCAGACGCCCTGCCTATGCACGCCCTGCGAATGCGTCGAGCAGCCACGCCCATGCGGTGAGCGCCCTATAGAGCAGCCATGTCGTGCGTCGAGGTGCCCTGCCGTGCAGCCAAGCGCACAACCCATGCAGCCAAGCACGCCCATGTGGCCGAGCGAGCGAGCGATGGCCAGCATACGTCACACGCTCATGCGTTGAACCAGAACGTCTATGCGCTGAAGCACTCGGCCAAGCATCAAGGTGTCATGCGCAGCCCATGCGACCAAGTGCGCTTATGCGTCGAGCGACCAGCCTATGTCGCGCGCCTATGCATTGATGGCCAGCACCATGCGCCTATGCCAAACAAGCCGTGCAATGCTACCTAGTGAGCCATGCTCGAGGATGGACGGTCACCCTATGCATTGGTGATGACTAATCCTTGCGATGACAAAGTTGAATTGTAATGATAGTGAATTGGCTTGATATGCGTTAATGATAGGCTATGCATTGAGTATGGACTATGTGTTGAACATCAAAGAGTTGGACACATACAAAGGATGAGATCATCAGGAGAACATCATCAAAACCATGTGTCTTCTTGGGAGGAAAGCCTTAAGCATAAAGAATTTGAGGTGGTGGCATCAAATTGGAGGCTCATGCATTAGCAACGTGGGAGAAAGACACTTAGCTTGCATTGATCACAGAATTGTATTGATGGGGTGAGAAAGAGACACTTGGCCATACAGCCAAGTAGGTGGTGTCAACTCTGGAGAAGGTTTGGACGCCTATATATAGAGCCAAGAGACTTCAGTTTTTAGTTCACAATTCAAAAATACCGTAAAAAGAGTGTGAAAGTTGAGCAAACCTTGCATTTGAGCTAAAATCCATGTGTTGGTCATAGTATTTAAAAGAGGACGCATTGGACAGAGAAGTCTGGAAAGCAACATCAAATTGGGACGAGGAGTTCTCCTAATTTACTCATGCGTTTGGAGTGATTCCAAAGCCACCTAAAAGCTCTGAGAGTATAGTTTATAGGGTAGGGCTTCCGAGGAAAAGCTCGAAGGGATCGGGCTGGAAACTGAGAAGAAGACAGAAGGGTCAGGCTGTCGGATCAGTTTGGGCCAGTCTTGAAGATTCTGTGATTCCGGCCAAACCATGAGAGTTTCTGAGCTCAAATTTTAGGGTAAGCTTCCTGAGAAATTTATTTTTGTAGAAGGAAGTATCTCAAAATAAGATTTAGAACTATGAGTAATTTGAGGTGTAAGTTGAATATGGATTCTAGGGGTGAAAAGGGAGCCCGAGGTAGAAAAGGGAGCTACTAGAGTGAAAAGCTCCTAAGCAATCAAGGTGAGTGGCTAAAACGTTTTGACTAAAACATTTGCTTAAAATGTTTGATTACAACGTGTTATAGAAAGAATATTTTAAAGAAGATTATTCTCATGCCAGCTAGTTTTACAAAGTGATTTCCAAGAAAACCATGAGTTATGTTTTAAACGCATGCATGTGTGAGAAATTGTTGAAAAGAGATTTATATGTGTTAAATATACTCATCATGTATTAGTACCTTTAAAGCCATGTTTTTATATGTGTTATACTTTACATGCTTTAAAGAGAGAAAGTCATTTATGACTAGTTTTACTTAAAACGTGATATCGAAGGACGTTTGAGAAGGTATCTGCCCAACTAGATACCGAAGGACTTTGAGAAGGTATTTATTAGTACTGAATGATGTTTGAGAAGGTACCAAACCAATTAGATACTGAAGAACGTTTGAGAAGGTATCTGAGCAGAAGTACCTAAGGTATGACGGTACTTAGTATGGCCACGTGCACATAGGTAGAGTCAGAGATTGAGCAAAAGGGTTCTCTCTTGACTAGTAGTTGGTGTTGGGATTAGTTTTACCCACAGTAGGGTTATCCTCAATTGAGAAATAGTTTTACTATTTTATGATTAAAATAGCTTTATATGTTTCATGCTTGGAAAATGTTTATACTGCAATACAAGTACTGTAGAAGCTTATATTTCAGTTAAACTCTTTATTGAGATTTTACATGAGAATCAATTATCTTTCTTAAGTCACTCAAATGTTTTCCTTCACCCCCCCCCCCCAATAGGTAACGGTCAAATCCTCTGAAGATAGCTCTGCATTTGCTCTGCCACTAAAGGATAAAGAGAATTGTAACCCGTCTGTTTAGGTGGTTATTGTTAATATTGTACACATGTTACTGTTGTTCATATAGGGACTTGGGTTTTTGGGTTTTGGGACTTGTAAATCTAGTGTTGTAATGACTCTAAATATGTTATGCTTCTAAATTAATAAATTTTGGCCTAAAGACATTCGCTATATGTAAGTTATATTTTGGTATCAGAGTTATTCCGCAAGAGTTATTAGGCAGTAAGTGTCAGCCAAAGGGTTGATAACTACTGTAGTCACACCCTTCTCTAGGCTAAGAGGGTGGTCTGGGGCGGGGTGTGACAGCGTCCTTGAATAGCGTTGGCCAAAAATAGCCGCTCTGTAGAACTTTTGCGGTGGTCCGCTGCCCCCCAAAATGTCCTCCATAAGGGGACTCATGACAAAGTTCTAAATTGTGCTTGCTTTCCTGCTCAAGAACGCATCGACGTAGAATATGATCAGGTCCGAGCCGATACAAGAATAGGTCATTCCAGAAATAAAACTTGACTTCATGTCTCACCTTGTTCTTTTGCTGGTATGAATAGTCTTCGGGTACTTGGCCGCTGATAACTTGTAGAAATACAAGTTATTTATGCTGCTTTATTTAGATATTGCAGCTAAAAGAGAGAAAATATGCGTTGAATGTATGGAAATTGGCTGAGAGATGCAATAATTATAAATTATCGCCAATACACCCACTAACACTATTGTGATGGTAGAAAAGGATGTTTCTATTCTGTTTTGCAGGAAATCAAGTCACCGCTTGCGTTCAAGGCTTAAGAGAAACTGAACAACCCATCTCCGTCGCATTGCGCCCGTCAATCAATAATGAAGAGGCTATCAACGCAATGATGGCGCATGCGACAGTCGATCCCGAGCTTAACTCCAACCGCATGCGGTAATAAAAATCAACACCACATGTGGACAAACGATCGAAGATGCAAAAAAGGAATGCAATTGCGGAGGATTCAGACATGTGTACGGCTAACCATTGTGAATTTTTTATGGGATTGACTGCATAACAGAAGGAATATTTATTCCACCATTTTCGGAGTTTCCATAACAATAAAGTGGGGTCCACACTACAAAGAGTCAAAATCGTGCCTATAAATACCCTCAGAGAATTCACTGAGAAATATACTTGATAAGAGGCTATTTTGATATTTGTATATTGAGAGAAAGGCTGGTTTGAGTGCTGATCGGAGAAGATCCGGGCAGAATTAAGAGACAAGACCAAGAGGTGAGTCTCAGGGCAAATCCTATAAATCCCTGCCGTGAAGCTCTGTACCATGATCAATTCTACCGGACGAGCAAGCCTGAGAGGGAAGCTCTTCCTTCCATTCATCGCATACGCCAGCAAGCAAATCTACCATCCAGATCTGTGTCAAGACGTTAGCACTCTTCTGTATTTGTTTCTATCTCTATTCATCAATTGTATTTCATTTTTTAATCTCTTCATTCACGCCATATATCAGACGCTAAATATTAGTATTGAATGTCATGATCATTTTCATCTCCATATTTCTATCTATTCCCGTTCCTCCATGAATCGCTTTCTCCATGATGTTTTCTTAATCCCTTGGTAATCATTATGAATTAAGCAAGTAATTTAATTTGTGCTAAATAACTAAATATGCTTAGCTAAAGCATGTTAGACAGATCTTCATCTGTGAGAGTAGAAGTGAAGATTCCATTCTGATCTGTCAAGAGAAGGTTGGAAGAATGCGTTAACTAAAGCGAGAAGTACTTCAAGAGATGGAAGCAACCTTGCGTTCATTATGTTCATCCCTGTTTCACACAGAGATGTGGGAACGTGGCCGATCACCGAGAGGTGTACGCCAAGGGAAAAGCGGAACCGTAGTTATATCTTTAACGTAATTAATGAACTTGCGATGTTTGTATTAATTATCCTTTCTCTTTTTGATTCTTACATAAAGCCTTGCCACCGCATAACACGATTCTTTGTATAATATTCACAGTCAGTCTCAAACTCGGTATCATGTATCATGTATCCTGTATCTTGTATCATCATAGCTTAGGTTTATTTTCATTGCACTTTATTTTTATCGCACTTTATTTTATTATCGCAATTTATGTTTACCGCACAACTTTATTTTACTGCACATCTTTACTTTGTCGCATTTTAAATACCTGTACACACACCAATATTTTATTAATTGAAAACACCCTGTCGCATATATCACGAACGTAATGCATTGACCTAAAACAATCCCTATGTTTGACCTCGGATCACACCGAGAAACTTGCGGTGGAATTATACTTGGTTCCAACGTAAGGAAACTTGTGACAACGCATAGCATACTACAAGATTTTCATTAATAACGCATATCTAGAAGTAGTATCGCATAAGAAAGTGTGCATGAGTAATAGCATAGAAAAACATACATTTCCCATTACAAGTTTATGGCAACTTGAGCCTAGCGCATTAGCATGCACATTACAGCACTTTCAATTTACAAGTTATCAGCCGCCAACTATGAAGTTTACAATATCTGCATACCATGGGAAATTAACACATACCGTCATAAGTTGCTCGTCAGGGAATCTGTCTTCAATCTCTTTCTCTTTCTTTTGACCCTCACAATTTTCTAATCGTGATAAATGATCTGCGACTTGGTTCTCAGTACCCTTCCGGTTTTATTTCTAGGTCAAAATCTTGCAAGAGTAATACCCACCTAATCAGTCTTGGTTTTGCATCCTTTTTCGTCATGAGGTATTTGATCGCAAAATGATCAGTATACACCACTACATTTGATCCAATCAGGTACTGCCAAATGGGCATGTGAAAGCTGTTTTCTCCTGATCTTTCGGCGCAATCGCGATCTTGTTATACCCTGAATAGTCGTCAAGAAAGCAAAAGAATTCATTCCCTGCAAGCCGATCCAACATTTGATCAATAAACGGTAGTGGAAAATGGTCCTTCTTCATGGCCAAATTTAGCTTGCAATAATCCATGCATATTCTCCACCCCATGGTTGTTCTGGTTGGAATTAATTCATTTTTGCTGTTGGTGACGACTGTCATGCCCCCTTTCTTTGGAACGCACTGCATTGGGCTTACCCAGCTGCTATCATATATGGGGTAAATGACACCTGCATCAAGCCACTTCACAATCTCTTTCTTGACAACCTCCCTCATGGTAGGGTTCAGACGGCGCTGCCTCTCTACGAATCCTGTTTTCCCTCTTCAAGATGGATCTTGTGCATGCAATACGAGGGACTGATCCCTCGAATGTCCACTAAAGTCCATATTAGCTTAGGTTTATTGCAATTTATTTTATTATCGCATTTTTACTACTTTCCTTTACTTTATTGCAACTTTATATTCTTGTAAACAAATCCTTTTATTAAATTGAAAGACCTGGTCGCATGTATCATAAACATAACGCAGTAACCTTAAACAGTCCCTGTGTTCGACCTCGGATCACACCGAGAAACTTGCGGTAGAATTATACTTGGTTCCAACACAAGGAAACTTGTGACAACGCATAGCATACTATAAGAACATCCATTACTAACGCATATCTAGAAGTAGTATTGCATGAATTAGGTCAAGTTAGGTCATTAGTGTATAACATTGGACTTGAACTGTGCATGCATATCATCGCATAAATCCAACGTTACAAGTTTATGGCAACATGAGCTTGTAGCACGTCATCTAAGCATTGCATACATTTTTTGTTCAACATGATGTCCCTTACTTCATGTGTTCTTGGGGCTGGAGTTTGCGATGACTTTGGTTCTGGGTTTTGTTGAGATTCATTCTTCATAGAGGTAGTTACGTCTAAACTGGTAGATCCATTGTTTGTAATTGAGTGGTCATTGTTGGTGATTGAGTCTTCTGGCTGTTCTACTGATTCTAGTACTGATGGCATGGGGACCGTCTTTCTACTGCTTCTCAATGTCACTGCTTGACATTGTTCCTTACCGCTTGGTACCGGTGCTTCCAAGCTATTGGGCAGCGTACCAGGTGCTCTATTCTTAAGCTCGTTCGCAAGCTGTCCAACCTGTACCTCCAAATTTCTAATGGAGGAAGCTTACGACTGCATGATTGCCTCGTTCTTTTCAATATATTGTTTCAGTAGTGCTTCCAAAGACGAGGTCTAGAAGAGGTGTTAGAAAAGGACGGTTGGTTGTGTGGCTGTCTACTCTGATAATTACCTTGCCTTTGATCCTGATGATGGAAAACTGGAGGATTACCTTGATTCCCGAAATGACTGTTCTCTAGATTCCCTTGGCCCCCCTGGTCGTGATTCCCTCCCCAACTGAAGTTGGGGTGATTCCGCCAACCAGGGTTGTATGTGTTGCTGAACGAGTTATTGTGAATAGAGTATACGGACTATGGATTTGATGGGCAGACTTCCACTGAGTGCCCCTTTCCGCATTGGATACAGCTTACTGCTGCCACTTACGTCAGCACATTAGCTTGTGCTGCACTTTGAGAGAAATTTCCTTGATTAATAGCCATAGTCTGAAGAAGTGAGGTGACTGCGGCCATCTGGGCGGCCAAGGTGGTCATTGTATCAGCTGGTACAATGGCACTTTCTACATTTCTTCGTTCCGGGCCTCTTCCCCCATAACCGTCATCCATCCAGTCATCTGTATTTCACGAGATGCGATCTAAGATGACCTTCGGTTTTGTATACTTCTTGTCCATGAACCCTCCTGCCACGGAGGCGTTAGTAACTGCTTGTATTGATCTATCCAAGCCATTATAGAAGGTTTCCATAAGAACACAATCGGGAATCCCAATATGCGGATAGTTCTTCACCAATCTTCTCAATCGCACCCATGCGGTGCTTAAAGTTTCATTTTCCATCTGTTCAAAATTTAACATGCCCCTTCGTCTTCTTGCGTTGACGGCGGGCAGGAAAAATTTCTTCATAAACCTCTCAACCAACTGGTCCCATGAATTGATTTCATTTGGCTCTAATGAAGGAGCCCACCTTTTTGCCTCATCCCAAACTGTATACAGGAAGAGATATAATCTAATTCCTTCAGGAGTCACGCCAGGAATGGAGAATGTATTGCACATTTCTACTGTCACACCCTGCCCTAGACCACATTCTCAGCCTAGGAAAGGGTGTGACTGACAGCAGTTATCAACCCTTTCGTTGACACTTACTGCCTAATAACTCTTATGGAAATAACTCTGATACCAATGTACAAATTGAACAATCAACTGATTAAGTAGGCCCATTTTATTTTACAACAATGTAACGTTTATACAACTCCAAGATTTAATTACAAGTTTACAACAATGACTATAAAATCCTCCAGAAGTGTAACTGTGGCACGTGGCAGACCTTGACCATAGTAGCACCCTGGAACTCCTCACCTTTCGCTACCTTGGGGGGGGGGATAAAACATAAAACATGGAAAACATGAGCTATAAAGCCCAGTGAGGGGTGCCTTTAGATAAACAAATAACTTTGTCAACAGAAATACACTTTTGGAAAAGCAATACATAGTCAACAAGAACATTACCACAAGTTCATTATTATTTTCCAGCTAAACTGCTAGACAATCCCCAGCTCAATCGCTGGTTAAAACAATCAACTTCAGCTTGAGCACTGGTTATCACATAAAAAACATCCCCAGTACTTTCACACGTATACTAAGACAACAAAAATTCCTATGGAAACTTTCCCTGTACTTTATTATTCCGCCAATGTGCACATCGACTATTTTCCCGCTAGCTATGCTTAGGTAACTTGACAGTATTTTCCGTCGGTCGTCACCGACTATCATTTCCCACCGACCGAAGCCGACTATATTTTCCCGCCAAGTACCCTTTTCAAGCATGCTAACTATGTATCTCGGGTACAATTTCAGTTTCCAAAACAAACATACAAGCAATATCTCAACAAGCATAGTAATCAGATAAACATATATCCCTGATCATGCCAATTTAACATTATCCCCTCTATATATTTATCTATATATAGAAATTATATCAAAAATACAACACACAATAACCACTCACCTTGGTTGGTTAGGAACTTTCCTTTCCGAAGTTCCTTAGATTTTCTTGGTTTCCCTTTTTGAACCCTAAATTCCAAATTCAAATATCAGCTTAGATTACTCATAGTTCCAAACCTTATTTTAAGATACTTTCTTCTGAAAACCTGTTCTAAAATGTCTCAGGAAGTTTACCCTAAAATATTAACTCAGAAATCCACGTGGTTTGGCCGGAATCATCAAAATATCAAGACTGACTCAGCTTACCTGACAGCTCGACCCTTCTGTCTTTTCCTCATTTTACAGCCAGATTCCTTGGAGCTTCTTCTCCGTAAGCCCACCATGAAAACTAGACTCCTTTAGCTTTCATATGGATTTAAAATCACATCAAACGCACGAGTATTCTGGGAGAACTTCTCGTTCCAGGTTGATGCTGCTTTCCAGACTTCACTGTCCAATGCGTCCTCTTTGAACTTCTATGTCCAACGCATGGATTTTGCTCTCAACGCAAGGTTTCCTCAACTTTTCCACTCTTCTTTATGTAGTTTGAGTTGTGATCTGAAGAATGAAGTCTTTGGTCCTATTTATAGGCATCCAAGATTGCTCCATGTCCGACACCTCCTACTTGGCCGCATGACCAAGTGTCTCTTCCTTACACCATCAACGCAATCTTGCATCAGCACAACCCAATGTGTCTTCTTCTCCTTTCACCAACGCATGGCCCTTACCTTTGTATGTATTCTTATCCTGCCACCTTCTTTACCTAAGGTTTAATAATTCTTCCTAACAAGCCACATATCCAGATGACATCCTCCATGAGTTCATCCTTCATATGCGTCCACAAACTCTTGGATGTTCAACGCATCACTTCCATTTTTCTTCCTTCAACCACATGCCATCACCAACAACCCTTCCAATGCATCAACACAACTTCTTCCAATGCATTGGTCCCTTCCAATGCATCAACACAACTTCTTCCAACACATTGGTCCCTTCCAACGCATCAACACAACTTCCTATACTTAGCAAAATTTCCAAATTTTCCCTTTGCCTAAGTACTCTTTCCAAGATCTTGTGGCCAATGCCTAGTCCAACACTTGGTCAATTTTCAAGGATTTAAGCTTAACTCAAAGCTACTCACATAGCAATGCCTAGTCCAACAGTTAGTCAATTTTCAGGGATTTAAGCTTAACTCAAAGCTACTCACATAGCAATGCCTAGTCCAACACTTAGTCAATTTTCAGGGATTTAAGCTTAACTCAAAGCTACTCAAGGAAAATCTATTCAACATTTAAAAATTTCCTTTTTCTTCAACATAGGATTTAACTTTCACCTAGTTAATCCCTTCATCACCTGCTTAAGTAGGAAAAATGGAAATCTGGGTTTCACATCTACGAAACTGGTCAAGTGAGCATGCAGGTCTTCTCCTTGTAGACCTCCAAATTGCCCCGCATTTTGGATCATTTGAAGCATGACTAGCTTGATCCCGAATCTTGCATTCTCCTCCACTGTAGGTCTTGCAATTTCGGGCAAGAAGTCATATAAATTCAACGTCGCGTAGTTTCTCATTGGAATATATTGCGATCGGTGGCCAGAAAAACTGGGTCTTGCACCGGTCGATTAATTCCTTGAATCCCTTCGGGCCTATCATTGTTAGCCATGTTTCTTCTTTGCCTTGTATGGTTCTGGCATGCTCGTGCACAAAAGGTACGCTCGATCTCTGGGTCGGCTTCGAATTCTGGTTCAGGCCCAGTACTCATACACCGTCAGCCTGCTCTCCGCGTAAACAGACAGTACAATGGAGATCTGTCCTGCAAAATACCACAAAAATATTCAACACTAAAAGTTGCCAATCCCCGTCAACGGTGCCAAAAACTTGTAAAGAAATGAAAAGAATGATGATGCACTATTTGTGTTTCCGTCAGAAAACTTGTTAGGTTGCTGACGAAGTATGTATGTGTATGTGTACGTGCGTTTTGCGATAAAGATAATAATATGTGATACTACGTTTTAGATGATGTATGCGGTGATGCTTAAATTCTTGCGTAGTATGCGTTCGTGTAGTGCTTGTCACAAGTTTTCTTACGTTGGAACCAAGTATAATTCCAACGCAAGTTTCTTCGAGTGATCTGAGGTCGAACACGAGGATTGTTGTGATTAATACGATACTAATGTGTTATATGTGACTGGTTAAACATAAAGAATAATGAATTGTGTTGACAAATAAATTGCGGTAGAGAATAAAATGCACTGATAAATAAAGTGCGATGATAAAAGTAAAGCGATGATAAAATAAATTGCTGTGATAAACTAAAGTTACTGTATTAAAGTAGAATGCGATGATAAATAAATGAATAAACAAATAATATACAAGTTGAGGACTGGCTGTGAAGATGTGCAAAAGTATCTGATGAATGCGGTGGAAAGTCTTGTGAAATGAGTCAGAAAAATAATGGGTTGAGGGAACGGACATCGCAAGTTTGTCAATCTTGTTGAGGACGCAACTAAGGTTTCGCTTTTCCTTGGCTTACACCTTTCAGTGATCGGCCTCATTCCCATACGTCTATGGTGAAACAGGGATGAACGTGATGAACGCAAGGTGTTTCCATCTCTGGAAATACTTCTCGCTTTAGTTAACGCATTCTTCCAACCTTCTTTCGAGAGGCAGAATAATATCTTCACTTCTGCTCTCATAGGTAAAGATGCCGTTGAGCATGCTTTAGCTAAACTCAGTCAATTTCTTCAACAAAGATTAACTTACTCGGTTAATCCTTCCCCTTGTCGTGAGCATTAGTTACACATGATGAAGAAAATGGATAATGAATGTATGGAGAGGAACAGAGAAATGACGATGAATACGGTAATGATATTTAAAATCTAAGGATAAGCGTTTGTTATAGATAGTGAATGAAAGTTTAGAGATGAACACAGTAGATGAATAGAAAATAAGAACAAACACGAAAAGAGTGTCAATGTCTTGACACGGATCCCGATCGGAGACGATTTTCTTGCCGGCGTGTGGTAGAAATGGAGTGGATAGCTTCCCTCTCAGGCTTGTTTTCCAGGTAGAAGTGATCCTTTGCATAGAGCTTCTTCTTTGGGAATGGAAATAATTGCTTGCTCTAGAGACATACCTCTCGGTCTTGTCTCGTCTTTCTCTCGGATTTCTATGAATTGTCTCTTCAGACCAGCCTCCTTTCTTTGAATTTGATGAAGTTATTTATAGACCTTGGCTCCTTCTGTATCAGTGGTTCCACTTTGAAAAGCTGATAATTCCTGACATGGCATAGTGGAAACGTCCGCTCTGCTCCACGTTCAATTTGTCAGAATCGTACAACAGAAAAGTTGTACAATGTCAGAAGTCCTTGCGAATGCGTTGCTCTTTACATCTTTGATCGATCGTCGCATGCGGTGTAATTGCTCTGATCTTTTATCGATTTCCACATGCGATGGAAATGCGTTGATCTTTTGAGTCCACGATCGATCGTCGCATGCGCTGCGATTGCGTTGTTCTTTCTTTGTTCTTGAATGATTGTCGCATGCTGTGATAATGCATTGTTCTTTTTGTCCTCAAGCGATTGTCGCATGCGGTGACCTATTTTCCTGCAAAACAAAGACTTGGACATTCCATTTTGCCATCGCAATGGGGTTAGCGGGTGTGCTTATGACACTTTACAATTTTCGCGTTTCTAAGCCAATTTCTATACGGTCGACGCAACTTTTCCTTCTTTTTGCCAGATAATCTAAATTAAATGGTATAAATAACTTGTATTTCTACAAGTTATCAGCGTCCTATCCCTACTTTCCATTGTTGTTTTATATTCTGATTTTATTTACAAAATGCAATTTGCATCTCCACATCTGTTCAATCTCTTCACATTGCGCATGAGTAACTAAATTTCTGAATGGGTTGAGAAGCACTTAGCTAGCATATCCTAAGATCTTCATTTTATGCCATCATCTTGTTTTATGTATGCGTCCATCACCCTTTAGAGATACTTGAAAGAGTAGTCTAAAGAAAGAACCTAGACTTGAGAGAGTCAGGTTAGAATCTAGGCTTGAGAAAGTCAGATTAGAACTGCATAAGCAAGAGATAGAGACTTAGAGATAAGTTTTGTATGCTATCATGCATCACATGCACCCTAGAAATAGGATATGATAGTATGCGGTCGCCTTGTGTATGTGTGTATCATTCATCATTGCATAGACAAGAATAGAGGCTTATACATAAGTCTTATAGACATTATCGTATACATCGCATGCGTTCTACAATCAGGGACCATGGCATTTACATTAAGAGATGACATGTTGTTGTATGTGTGTAGCATGATCGCATAACTTGAACGCAATCTTAGGAAGTGTTAGCTAAATCCCTTCTCAACCCGTTCCCCGCATACTCATTGTAACTTTCGCTGTCATTAACTCTTTACTCAATTTCGCCGCATAAGATTTATACTTTACACAACATACCAACCAAATATTTGTTTTTGTCACCGCAAAGGAACCAAAATTTACCGTCACATATTGTCTCAGTAGTCCCTGTGTTCGACCCTAGACTTACCAAGAAACCTAGTAAGGTTTATACTTAGATTTTACTAGGAAAACTTGCATGTGCAACACATAGTTCACCACCGCAATTTCACATCATTATTTCATCACATTCACAACGCAACAGGTTACTCAGGTAGGTTAGAAGAATTGGAGAATTCCCTTCATAATAAGAGGAGTCGGAGATAGTTAAGATATTTAGAAAGAAGTTCTCAAAAGGAAAATTTGTGAGATAATGCCTGAAATTTAAGTTATTTGGGTTGGAAGTTGAATATGAAAACCTAGTTGGATGAGTAAATAGGCAGCTGCTACGCAACCATAAGTAAATAGCTGGTTAGCTAAGGCTGTGTGATGCATTATTTTATGCGATGAAATAATGGAAAGGAATGCGATGGTGGAAAATGCGTTGTGCATGCAAGTTTTCTTAGCAAGATCCAAGTATAAATCCTACTAAGTTGCCTGGTAAGCCTAGGGTCGAACACAAGGACTAAGGAAAACAGTATGTGATGATAATTTTAGATCACTTTGCGGTAACAAATAAATCAAGGGGTTGGTTGGTTTCTTGTTTATACTTAGAAACATTTCCCATACTTTGTAAATTCTGACTAACACTTAGTTAATTCTTAGCTTAGCAGTACTTTACCTTTTATCTCTCAAAGTTCTGCTCAAACCTTCTTTTTGAAACTTTTCTTCTAAGTGTTTGTCTAGTCTATCCAAACAACGCAATGAGGACCTTGCTCATCTTTAAATTTGGGGGTGGGGAAGGTCTGATCAGATACGATCAAGAATATGCAATATTTAAGAAAATGCGTTCATTTTCATTAAAAAAAATCATACAAAACTCCAATGTCAGCGCAAGGGAAATCTTTAAAAATGTTCCCAACCTGATAAGAGTTTAGTTGTGAAAGGAGCCTGCTCATAGTTGGATGTTCGTATGACACCCGTAGGAGCAAGCCAAAACGAAGGTGGGTTTTTAAGAACAACGCAATATGAAAAAGAAAAGAAAAATAAATGCAAAAGACAACTCCTCTGATTATCATGAGTTAAAGTTGGAAATTGGAACACAACCGTAGTTAGATGTTTGCATTACACCCGTGGGAGCAAGCCAAAACGAAGAGTGTAACCATGAACAACAATCTCTAATAAATGATGCAAAGTTTGACCACCACATATAGATACATCGAGTTGTTTTGACAAAGAAGAGATAAACATTCTAGTTTTAAAACTAGAAAAGCATTTTTTAGCAGAAAATTGTTATGTAGAAGAATAAAGTAGGACTTTGTTAAGATAAAATAATAATTTATAAGGAACAATTTAGGGGCGTTCAAGCCTCCAACTTGTAGGTGAAATAGCCCACACAATGTTTGCATCTCTGATAGGTCTTGTAAAAGACTATCTTTTCTATAATAAAACCCCAAATTCTATCATAATTGTTAGCTTAAAATGCCTATTTTTGTAAGTAAACTCTAATCCCGAATCAACAAAGCTATTTTGGAAGATTTGTAGCCAATTCAAGCCAAATGACACCAAAAGATCACTTAACAAGAAGATCCATGATGAACTACCACTTTGCCCCTCAAGAGAAACAATTCAAACTCTTCAACAATGCTTTGATGCTTCTTACAACATTGAGCCTGATGCTAACTCGACATTTGAAGACAGAATGCATCTATTTGCTGCAAAATAGGGTAGCGTCACAATGCTTGACCTAGGGTCACAATGCTCTAAATATTCACAGAATAGTCCGCACACGCGCCTTGCGAAACCAAGTATCAGTGTAGCATTACAACATTAGCCCAACGCTTCTTGACTTTTCTACAATTTAGCTTGCAACATTGGCCATGGCGTCGCGACGCTATGCCTGCTGATATAAATTTTGTTGTTTCATTTTGAGCGAAAGGAGAGAAGAAAAACTTAAACTTTTAGAGAGAGACTTCGAATTTAAAAGCTATTCTTGTAAATTTTGGAGAGATTCAATCAATTTGTATTCAATCCTTGTACCAAATATACAACTATCAATGGATTTCTTGAAGAATTTTATCATTCATGAGTAGGTAATCATTTTTCTTGGGGACTTATGGAGATTGAGACTTTCTTGAGACTTTTCCTTGAAATTTCTTTCATGTAATTACTTTCTTTTTAATGTTCTTGCTGAGATTTAGAATAAAATTGATTAAGAATGAATTGACAACTCAAGATTAATCGATTTTTGTATGCAAAAATTACATAGTTCTATGAGAAATTTGTAATCAAAGTTTCAAAAATTAGTAGTCTTGATAGAAAATGTGGACTTCTTTTCCTCTTTTCTTTAAACAACCTTTTAATTTATTACATTCATGCAATCAATCTTGAATTTCAATCTTTTGTTGTAGATATCCTTTAAGAATCCTTGGATTCCTTTCTTTTAGAAAAAGAAATAACAAAAAAATAACAAAAAAATAGTTAGTTTGGTTGAGCTATCCTTTTGTTCATGACCCGCTCCTCTCGGAGTACACTTTGTGATTTTGTTGTAGATATCGATCGTGAGGAGAGGAGGCTACGAAAGGAAAGAACAAGAAGAAAAGAAGGAGAATTTGAAGAATCAAGTCAAGAAGAGGAATCCATACAAACAAACACCAAGCGTGAAGCAAGGGAACAAACGTTAAGAAAGCTTGTCGAACCGGATTATACGCAACAACCATTATGTATAGTATATCCAGAGACTACGGTATCATTTGAATTGAAACTCGTTTTAGTTCATCTTTTTACCCACTTTTCAAGGTAATCCAGGTGAGGACCCACACAAACACATGAAAGAACTCCTATATCAATTCTTATTTTTTCACTTAATTTCTAGTTCTTGAATACAACTCCCTCCCCCCATTTAATCTTTTGCATTTTGAAATTTAATTAGTTTTATTTAGGCCAATTAATAGAAGTTCTCTTGGGATCGACCTCTTACTTCACTATTACTATGTGTTAGTTCTAGTTGTAGTTAGAGCATTATAAATTTAATTTGTTTCGGGTAAGATAGAATTAACGATACAATGTTTGAGATAATATATTGAGGGAAGATATATTTTTCTCTTTTGAGATAATAGTTTATAAGGAATAATTTAGGGGCGTTCAAGCCTCCAATTTATAGGTGAAATAGCCCACACAATGTTTGGATCTCCCATTACAATAAATAACATTTTCATTTATTATAACATATAAATTATTTAAAAGCTCTTGTTGTCTACCATATTTATTTTATAAGCTTTCTCACTCATCATTTGTTATTCGGATTAAAATAATCAACACTCCATATACAAACTATTATAATCCATATTAAAATAGTCTCAACTCTAAATACTTTATTATAATATAAAGGCTATAGATTAAAATAGTCTCCACGTGAAATACATTATTACAACCCAAAACTATAATAACCAATTTAGCAACTTTATAACTAACCTACAAGAACCCTTTTGTGATTTGAATTCTATTTGTTGTATATTGTACGTCAGAGGATCTCTTTCTTTTCCCTTTTCTTTAGAGAGATTGGTTAATTACATATCCAATTCACTCTATTTAGCTTTTGGTGTGTTTAAGTCAATCAATCTCAAATGCCTTAAGTTTAGAATTTATACTTAGATAACTTGTAGTTTGACTTGCATTTCAATTTAGTCATAAAAGCGACAGTGACAAGTAAGTTTTGTAGTTGTATAAAAGGGAGAACATTATATTATGTTTACGGCAGCATCATCCAATTTAGGTTTTGAAGTCTATCTTGGGTTGTTCATTCTAAATATTAATTTAAATGGCAGGCCTTTATCCCCTAACTATGGTGTTAATGGGTCGTACTAGAAATGGAAAAAGTGCAACTGGAAATAGTATTCTTGGAAGGAAGTTATTTGGACAAGCAGTAAATGTCATAGACACTCCCGATAAGAAATAAGTAATTTATTAATAAGTATTCATTCAATGTATTACACATTTATCTTTGTGTAGCTAGCTCAATTGTTCTGACATAAATCTTTTTTTCTCTCATCTTTAAATATTTCAAATATAGAAAAATTCCACTATCTATCAACGATGGATATTTATAAACTATTATAATTTATCTGTCTATCAATGACTAATATTTATAGACTATTATCATTTATCACTATTAATAAGTAATAGACTACTGTCATCAATCAATGTCTATCATTGATAGAATGATATCTGTTATATTTATAAATAAAATGGTTCACTTTCCTATATTTGAGAACAACCCATTTATCAATGACTTAAATATATTTTCAAAGTTTTATTTAATTGGTACTTTTAAATTATTTTTTTACACATAAATTCTAAGTTATATTATTTTGATCTATGTACTTTCATAAATTTTTCTTTTTAACTTTTAACCATTTCTTAAAAAAATGGCTAAATTATAGAAAAATGTTCCTGAACTTTACACTTTGTGTCTAAAATGCCTTTGAAGTTTCAAAAGTTTCAAAACTACCTTTAAACTTCCAAAATAGGTGCAAAAATACCCTTGTCGTTAGTTTGGATGGAAAGTATTAAACTTTTGTTGCAAAAATACCCTTGAACTTTCAAAAGTTTCAAAAATACCCTTAAACTTAAAAAAAAAAAAAAAGTTAAACAATACCCTTTCTGTTATATTAATAGAAACCATTAGTACCGTCTTACCTCTCAATTTTTCATCTTTTTCTCTCCTCCTTTCTTCAATACACTCTTTATCCCCCCCCCCCCCCAAAAAAAAAAAAAAAAAAAAAAAAAAAAAAACTATTTGACACTTGTTTATCTAAAATAAATAAATAAATAAAATTGCACACTTTAATTGAAGTATATGAACTATAAGAAGAAGAAAGATAATAAATAAAGCAGCAAATGATTTTAAGATTTGTATATTTTAACAAAATTGTACGATAATAGTTGTATGTATATTGATAGTCAAATACTATTTTTATTTGACTATTCGTCGTTTTGGTATATTTTGAGAGGAGATTTTGATTTTGAAAGTTTGTGAAATTTTGTTGGGTTTTGTGTTTTAACTTAAAATTTTGGTTTTTATTTTGGTTGTAGAGAAAATTGGTGCAAGCTAAGAATTGGAAAATTAAGAAAAGTATGAGAGTATCTATATGAAAAGATGAGGATATCTATATAATTTGTTTTAATGTTTGTTATTTTCGAACTTAAGAGAACCTCAAACAAGTTGATCACCATATTAATGGTAGGAGCATTTTTTTAAAACTTTTTGTTTTAATTTTTAAAGTTATTTTCTCTAAAGGAACTAAGGGTTTTTGTTTAGATACTAATAATGGTGGAGGTATTTTTGAACTTTTAGTTGAGCATATTTTTTAAATAAATTTTTTAAAGTTCAGAGGTATTTTTTAAACAAAACTTTAATTGTTTTCATCCAAAACTAAAAACAAGGGTATTTTTTGAACTACTTTTTTAAAGTTTAAGAGTATTTTTGAAACTTTTGATTAACGTGATTATGTTGTATTTAGAATACAAGTATAACGACAAGGGTACTACCGTGCTGAAAATTGTGATAAAAAAAACGGATAATGAGACAAAATATGCCCCATATTATTGGTAGGAATTTATTAGTGATAGACCATATCGTTGGTAAGAGTCTATAACCGATAGAAGTCTATCGCGGATAGACTTTGTTATATTTACAATTTTTTTAAAATGATGTTATATAGTTGGTTATTATCCCAAAAAATGCCACCATTTGTAATTACCATTTAAAATAATTTCCTTATTTTATAATTAACATCAATAACTAAAAGTGAGTATGTAGTGAAAAATCAAAATTAAAAGTCTAAATCTCAAAGACTATGGATCACATTGTAACAAATTCAAATTTTAAGGATAAAATTATAACATTTTAAAATTTAAGGATTAAATTAAAATCAAATTTAAAGAAAAAAAAAATCTTTCCCAATAGAAAAATTAGTATCTTCCTCTCACGATGTCTCGACCTACAATTGTCATATATTGACAGAACCATGGTCCTCCGGCTATGATTGAAAATATGGTAAATCGTGAATCTGAATTACTATCGATTAAAAATTTAAGGAAACTTTATTAATTAGTTATCATATTGTTCATTTAATATATAAAAGCACATTTTTTAATAGAATTTCTAACCATAATTAATTCAAAAGCGATTTAAATTCAAGACTTAGGTTTAGTTTAAAATTACAGAAACTAGAAAAATTAGTTCAAAACTAAAATAATGTTTAATAAATTTTAATTTTAAATTAAAAAAAACTAGTTGTTGTGTTTGATAAATTAATACTAAATTTAGTAGATTATACTTTCAATTATTTTTTATATTAATTGAAGTATAAGTTAAGCTCAAGCATACAAATATAGTCTTCAACAGCCTTTTACATTTTCTTTACAGTTTGTTATGTAACTACTTGTATCAGCTAAAAAGTATAAATATGCATCATTTATATTTCGTGGTACAATTTTGATCATAAGCTTACAAGAAAAGCTACAAGATTTGTAAAAAAAGTGACTTAGCTCTTGAAATAAAAAGTTGTGGACGTTGGCACTCTATTGTCGAACCACGTACATCTCCGTGTAGCTCTTCTTCTCTTCTTTCTCTTTATCATATTGCATGTTCATCTTCTTCTTCATTCACACAGTAAACTCACGAAAACAATAAGAAAGAAAAAGGGTTAGAGAGAGTTTTCTGCAAACAGATGAGAGAACAAGAGAGAGAAAGAAAATAATTTATTTGTAAATTTCTTTTCCCATTAGAACAAAGTGGTGTCACTTCCATCAGGCAGAGTAAGTGGATTTTTCCACGTGTTGCACATCAGCTGGAAGATCGTGGAGCAACTAGGGCCAAGTTATCTACCTACCAAATATTTGGTGCAAATTAACCAGGCTTTGGATCAAGGATTGGATCAGCTAAAGACCAACATTCATCATTTGGACTTTTCTTCAAGAAATTCAAGTGTGCAGGCCCAACATTAATATTTAATTTATAATTTATGATAATATAATTATTTCAAAATATATATGATTTAAACTGCAACTATTAATCTGAATTGTTTAATAATTTTTTTTTAAAAAATAATTATTATAATAAATTGAATCAATTAAAATTTTGGAATAGATGTGAGAATAAATAATTATGGAATAGGGAATGTACCAAATTTTTGGAGTGCAACAAAAAACCAAAAAACCAACAAAAAAAAAAAAAGCCAACTCAATCCTATCCTTTGGTTTTGTTTGGTTTTTTAATATAAAATTCGACATCTTGGTTTATATTTGAAGAAAACAAAAATGTATTGGTTCATATCGAATTTTTATTGGAAAAAACAATCAAAACCAAATCAAACCAAGGGTGTATACATATCTTTAGCTATGTTTTAGATTTTAATTATTCTAGTGCTTATATATTTGTTGTTTAGAAAAAGACCAATTGTTATGGAGAAAAAAATGCAAAGAAAAAATATAAAATTTCAAGTTATAGAGAAAAACGGTCAATTTTAATTTAAAATTAGCAAAAAGGACCAATTAAAAAAAAGTATAAATAAATATAAAAAATCAAAAAAAAAGAAAGAGCCAAAAATGAGAACCAAATTGATAATAACAGAACAAAATAGAAACCAATCTATTGACTTGTTATTTATTAGACATTGGTTTGGATCATTTTTTATAAAATAAATTGGTTTGGTTTGGTTCTCGGTGGTTCCCAAAACGGACAAAAACAAACCGACTATTATCCTTATCAAATGGTTAAGAAATCTAAAATCTAAAAGTTGTATCTAATAGCTTTTACACGTTTGATCAAATTAAAAGGTGATCATTATGACTATATTAATAAATAATTTTTTATTAAACAATTTAAGCGGATAAGATTTTCGTACAGTGGCAAACACAATCTTAAACCTTGCCTTAGAATTCTTGATTGATTTTCTCCGGCGTTAACACCAGAAATAAAAGCACATTTAATCAGTTATAAACACTTCAAAAAATATAAAGTCTCATTCGTTAATGATTTTGTTTTAAATTTTCTATTTCTTGATTTATAATTGTTTTCTGAATCTGTGTTTACGGTTGTTTTCATATTTCTTTTTATAAAATAACATTTAACATAGTTTTAAAAAATTATTTTTTTATTGTTTTAACATAGTTTTAAAAAATTATTTTTTATTGTCTTCCAATACTATTTGTGAAATAGTTTTCTTCAGTTTTTTATTTTTGAAAATCCCATATTTTAAACTTATTTATGCATTTATAATTAATTAATAGAAAAATAAGAGAATTTACACAAAATAGCAAAAATTGATCTTCTTTGACTGAGGTTGATAGAAATCTATCAATATATTTTTTTTATTTTTGTTAATAGTTTGACATTTTTTCTATAAGTGAAAATTTTTCAAATTCTAAATCAAATTAATAGATAAAATGTTTATTTAATAAAAATGAAATCAAAATAAAGAAAATGTGGGAAACAAACACATTTTTTCAAAATAAAAAAACGAAAAAAACATCATAAAGCAAGACCTAAACAAACCAAAAACTAATCAAAATAACAAAATCTTATTGACATTGATCAGCTCACAATCTAATGCATGCATTGGACAAATTGTGTAGGTCTAATTCGACTTATTGCAAGGATCAGAGCATATCAAGAGGAAAATAGTGAAATGTTTGGAATTAGTAAGAGAAAGCATTCATGCTATTCTGTTGGTTTCTCAGCGAAAAACCAATTCACTCGAGAAGAAAAAGCCACCTTCAAAACCCTACAAAATTTATTGGGATCTACGATTGTGAATTTCGGATCTACGATGACGACGATCATGACGACGACGACAATGGCAACGAAGGCGGCACCTTCGACGATTACTTGCTTGGCTGTCTTGTGGCCTTAAAGGATATCCTAGCCGCTTGCAAGAGACGGTATGTACGTTTTGACAACAACAAAACCAGCAGTGGAAGCAAGAAAAGTGGAGAAGTGAATAAGCTTTTAGATTTAGTGAAAGAAGTGATGGATCAAAATGGACAGCATTTACACATAGCTTGTTTCTTGCTAACAAGTTTGAGGACAAGGCGGAAGAAATAAAACGCACGCTTGAGAAGCAAATAGAAGAAGAAAGAGAAGCAAGGCGTAAAGCGGAAGAGAAATATCAAGAGATGTAAAAACAACATGGGAATGATATTCAAAGACTCACTCAGTTGCAACAGCAGTTGCTAGAGCTACAAAAAAATCAACAAGTGCTAGCAAAAAGGCCACCTCCAGTTCCACCTAAAATCGATCTCATTTGTACTATTGTCTGACTAGTAAACATATTATTATAATAATAAACTCATTTAACCACATGAATAAATTACATATAATTGTGTGTGTATATTATTGCATAACATATGTTGTAATAATGGTTGAATAAATAAACGAATAAAATAAAAAATGATTAGTTTCTACTGCTTTTCTTTTTCTTTATATATGGTATATTCTTAGGTTGTTTGGGCACTGAGATGAGATATGATCTCATATATTTGTGGAGTTTTTATGTCTTAAGGAGTTCATATGTCTATATGTTTGTGTGTTTGGGGTGCTGAGTTGAGTCCATGTGTCAAGGATGTCTAATACAATTTTTTCTGATACAAATAATATTATCTTATGATGATTATTTTTGTTTAAAAATTTTTTATTCAATAATTCTACGCATTTTCTTTTAATAAAATATAGATTATACTTTGTTTTATTTTTGTAAAGTACACATATTTTGGAGTTTTGGAGAAAAGGTGTTTACTGTTTAGTTTGCATCATGTATTTTATTTTATTTTTCAATTTAAGCAACCATTTTACAAATTTATGCATGTAACATTTCTAGTTATGTTGGATAAAATTATATTGGATTCATTGAAATAAAACAAATTTGAATTTATATTGTAACTGAAGTATTCTCAAAATGTAATTGTACTATAATGACCCTATTAATGTTCTGTTACATGGTTGACACAAAAGAAATGCAACAAAAGCCACATTCTTTGGTCCACTTATATGATGCAAAAGACTATGTTTTAAGAATACAATTAGAAAGACTAGATTTTGACATTTAATTATATAACTAAAAGTAGCTCATCCTATCTTGTTGAGGATTCCACATTAAAAAAATTAGGGACCTCACAATATTTATAAGATAGATTGATTACTCCTCCCACTACCAATCAATTTTGAGATGGAACTCTAAGTTATCTAATATATCTTATAAATATTGGGAGATCTCTTGATTTTTCTAACGTGAAAATCTTCAACAATATTAGAACTTGTTTGGTAGGTAATCTAAAAACATAATTTTGAAAACAAAAGATTCGATGAAAATAGAGTTGTAAGTTTTCATATATGCATTATTGAAAACGTGAGAACGTGTGAATGTGTAGTAGAGTAGGATTCATCTTGAGAGAGGATCGAATCCATTTTAGAGGGCATCTTAGTTTGTTGGGTTGATTGAAAGGTTATGTTTACTGTTTTTCCAGATTTCTTCTTTTACTACTTTACTTTTTTTTTTTTTTTTTTTTTTTTTTTTTTTAATTTCTTCTTGTTATTTCCTTATTTATTATATTGCAATCCATGACATTGGATTTAATGAAGTCCATTCATTCTTATCTTTCTATGGACTAGGTTTTCTAAGGGATTCAGTCATATGGATACCTCCAAGATTTTATGACTTGAGTTCTTGCTAATTGATCACATTGATTTAATCTTTATATTTCTTTTGTTGATTTTTTTGTAATCTTGTTAAGTTGAATCGATCACTTAACTTAACATGTTATGGAATCTTAAAATTGAGAAGGTTGAGATATAAACCGATTTCACAAAGGAATAGAAAACTAAGAGCCTAGAGAGAGGATTGTGGTGTATGCTTAGAGATAGGTTCATTTTATACATAGGACTATGGACTATGTAATATATATATATATATATAATTGGTTTTGTTCAGTTTTAGCTAACATAAACAGTTTAATTTTATAATATATATGTGAAAATTGAGTTGTGTACAAAGGCCATTGAAATTTTATTTTGTTCATGTATAGATGAAAGAGAAATATTATTAGTTTGCACAAGCACTATGTCATTTGAGGTTAGGGGGAATCAAACCTCTAACCTCGACAGGTTGATAGTACCAAACACTTTGATAGTTGAGCTATGTTTATTTTGGCAATAAGGTTTAAATATTGATTCACTTATGACAATTTAGAAGTTTAATTGATATGATTACAAGACTCACATAATATTTTTGGAACAAAATTTAAAAAAGAATGTAAATTGCACCAAAATTATAGAGTTTAAATAAATACAAAAGATATGATATATTTAATGCTGAAATTTTTTCAAAAGTATATTCTCTTGTACGGAAAATTCCTTTCTTTTCTCTTTTTGGAGGAAAATTCATTGTTTATAATCCACTCCATTTGGATTCCAGTGTTTTGAGTCGGTCAATATCTCGTGGTTAAGTTTAGGATTTATACCTAGATTACTTATCCTTTCCCTTGACTTCCATTTCAATTTACTCATCAAACTGACGGTAATAGTGTGTTTTACAGTTCTATAAGAGGGGAACATGTCTCTTTTTACCGCAACATATGCAGAAGCTCATTCCTCTTTGTAGCTTAATCGATCTTCTTACTATTTAAATAAATAATAATGGCGATTCTTCCTTCCCTAACTATGGTGTTAATGGGTCGTACTGGAAATGGGAAAAGTGCAACTGGAAATAGTATTCTTGGAAAAAAGGTGTTCACGTCAAGAAAAAGTTCATCCGGCGTTACAAAAACTTCTACCTTGGAGAGATGTGTACGAAATGATGGGCAAATCATAAATGTCATCGATACTCCTGGTATGACATTACTAATCAACACTCTGTTTGATAACTATTATTTAGGTTTTTTTAATATAATTTAATCTTCTTTTGGTAACTTCTTTTTTTGTTTTTAGTTCTTGTTTTTAGTTTTTGGTTATTGAAAATTAAGCAAAAATAAAATAGTTACTTAACAATGCTTTAGTTTTTTTTTTCTTTTGATTTTGAAAATTATACATATAAACACTAATTTCATCTATTATTTTATATATCTTGTTGTATTCATTTTAGAAGTATTTTAAAATCAAAGTTAAAATTTGAAATTAAAAAAAGTAATTTTAAAAAACTTTTTTTTATTTGAAAATTAATTTGTTGTTCTAATGCCGTGATAGGAAATACAAAAACCATGAGTAAAAAATTAAGAAAAAATTTCCTTAGGTTGTTATTTATTTATTTATTTATTTTATAACTAAGCTTAAAACACACTATCACTGCTCATGAATTTTCTTATTTTCTTGTCTTCTTATTAGAAGTGCTTTCAAAAATTGTCTTATACTTGATTTTGTTTTAGGAATTTGACCAAAGTTTTTTGAAAAATAGTTTTGGGAAACTTGATTTTATTTTGGAAAAAGTTAATATTATTGAAGTATATAATTCTCCCATTCATATTTTTTTATACATCATTAAGTGATGAATTATTTTTATCTATAGGTCTCACACAATTCTTAAATGTTTATTTTATGGTAAATAACGAATGGAAGGTCGTAATACGAAGTTTTTTCCATACCACATATTTTCTTTAGTTTGACTAACAATAAACATTTGTTAGTTAGGGCAGATGAAAATTATGGTAAAGAAGTTATAAGAAAATAATCACAATTTTTAAAAATCAAATAATTATCAAATGATCACAATCAATTAAACTTGACTATAAGAATTGAGACTACACATATATAAGAATTAATGCATAAATAATTTTTAAATGAAATCTTAATAAATGGTTATGACCATTTATGTGTTCAATTGATTAATTTATAATTTTCAAATGAAATCTTAATAACAATCCTTATTTTCAACCATTAATCAAACAACAATAATATATATAGAAATCTTTTGACGTTGATTTCTCACCATGCAAAAAATTATGAAAAAATGTGTAGGAATGTTCGATTTATCCAATGGAACAGAATTCACCTCAAGAGAAATAACCAAGTGCATAAAATTGGCAAGTAGATGCATTCACGCAGTTATTTTAGTTTTTTCAGTAAGGAACCGATTCAGTCAAGAAGAAGAAGCTACCATTAAAACCCTACAAAATACATTTGGGCCCAAAATTGTTGATTACACCATTGTCATCTTAACGGGAGGCGACGAGTTCGATGACGGCAATGACATAGAAGATTACTTGAGCCATGAATGTCCTGCGGCTTTGAAAGATATTCTAGCTGCCTGCAATAACAGATGTGTGATTTTTGACAACAAAACTAAGAGTGAAGCAAAGAAGGAAGAACAAGTGAATGAGCTTTTGGATTTGGTGAAGGAAATTATCGACCAAAATGGAGGAAAGCCCTACAGACCTCCTTTGATTTCTAATAAAAAGCTTGAGAAGGAATTTGATGAAGTCAAAAGAAAGCTTGAACAGTCTTGCACGCAAGGCATTTATTCTGATCCCAAGCTTCAGGAAAAGTTGAATGAGGTAGATCCTACATCCTTAAATCTATCATTTTTCATCAATTTTTATCCAATTAGATTCTGGATTTAATTAGTAAAGTATTTTTTTTTTAACTCAACTCAATTTTTGCTAATTTCACCCACAGAGTAAGTTAAAAACCTCTTTAATCTCACTAATTTCAGAAATATCAAGTTTTGTACGAATTTATATTTTATTTAGTACACAAATTAACAATTGAATCATTTGTTAAAATTAAACTCACAATGTTTAATAAAAATGAAGCTCTAATGTTGTTTTTCTTTTAAACTTAATTTTTAATTTTGTATCATACATGTGTTTTATAATGCTTATTAATTTTGTAATTATGTAATTTTCAATTATGCTTATTAATTTTGTAATTTTTGTTTCATTTTCTTTTTAAAATTTTTATATTAAGTATAAAAATGAAACTATAAGTATTTTTTAAACATTAATTTCAAGAAAATAAACTTAACTGAGTTTAAGTCTCTTTTGACATAAAATCTTAGTTCACGCTCGAGGCAAACGACATGTTCCAACAAAGATTAGAAGATGAAAGAGAAGCACGTCGTCAAGTAGAAGAGAAAACACAACGAATACAGAAACAATATAATGATGAAATTCAGAAGCTCAATGAATTGCTGCATATTTCACTCCAATGGCCATCACCCGTCGAGGTTGAGCAAAATTATGAACATGATAATCTAATTCAACCAACACCTCATAATCTAATTCAACGAACACCTCATAATCTTGATCAGCCAATACCCGTCGAGGTTGAACAAAATTATGAATATCCTATTCTAGTTCAACCAGCACCTCATAATCTAATTCAGCCAGCACCTATCGAGGTTGAGCGAATTTCTGAATGTCGTAATATAATTCGATCAATAATTAGAAGCCTAATACGTCTACTTAGAATGTTATCATAAACATTGTAATTAGTATGATTGCATGCATTATATGTGTAGTTTAAATATATTTAAACCTTATTTGAATAAGGCACTGCCATCTTGATGTGTCTCTTTGTATATTGTATTGTTAAATGATCGATGTAATGGATTGTTATCATATATATCATATATGTTATATATATTTCAGTTTGATGTTTTTCATGTGAACAATGGACTATTAAAATATATTAATTGTATATTTGAGAGTGATTATGAAATGGTTAAAATAACTTTTATCGATCATTTTCAAAATTATTGTACAATATATTTTTAATCATTCAAAGCCAAATTTTATGACGGAAAAAATGTGTTTAAAAGTCAAAATTACACGTTTCAAAGTGATTATGAACACAGTAAAGTAATTTAAACAATTTCCAAAAGCACTAAAAAACATGCAATGAATAAGTCATTTTAATATATATATGTATTTTGTTGGTTTTTTTACCCATAATATCAAATTAATTAATTAATTGATGTTTTGATAATAACAAAGTTGCTCTTATTCACCAAAAAGTTTAGTGTTTTGAAGTGTGATTATGTAGAGCTAACAAAGCTGCTCTTATTAACTAACAATTTTAGTGTTTTGAAGTGTGATTACGTAGAGTTGGGAACAACGAATTCAACGCAAATAAACTTAACGGAAAAATCCCAAGCAAATTCTTTTTCATCAAAGTAAACAATTGAAAGGTGTCATTTGGAGCATGGGAGGAATGACACATGTAGACTTTTGATTTTTTTTTATTATTTTTAAAAAGAAAATGAATTTAATATTATTTTATGTTTGTATCCAAGTACTAGTTTTGATGTATAGTAAAATTTTACTTTTTGTTGAGTTCTAAAAGAAAATGATTTTAAAAAGTATATATATATATATATATATATATATATATATATTATGTTTGTATTAACAACTAGTTGAGTTTAAATTTTTACCATTCAATTTTCCTTTATCAATATCCAATGGCCCAAATTGAATTTGATTTTCACTTACCCATATCTTTTTAGAATCTTCATCCTCTCCGAAATTAAAACAACAATTACACATTTTTTACAATCCTAAAAACCATCATGTTTACTCTCTCAAAGCTCTATTTTTTTCTTTTCATCTTATTATTGCGAGAGAGATATTATATTGTGAGGATGTATTTATTGAGTGCTCAAATTTGTGAATCTACTCTTTACGAGAGTTTTTCCTCATCTTGTTCTTCATTTCCAAATCATTGTAAGGGTTGCTTTTCATCCTGGGAAAAGATTGGTTTTAACGGTTTGATCCTGGGAATGATCGATTTTGTTCTTGCATCTGAAAAAAGAACGCTGTAGAGGTTTGACTCTAAGCCGTAGAAAGAGTCAAGTGTGAGTGACATATCCAATAGGAGTTTGGGAAGGGGATGTAGGATGGTTGTGCCGAATCATTATAAATTTCTTGTGTCAATTTCACTATCCCTCTCATATTTAATTTTGCAATTAATTTATTATTATATTTTATTTGCATGAATTTAATTCCTATAATTTATTTTTGAAATTAATTGCTCACATTTGTCTATTTAGGTTGGCTGAATTTATCTGTGCATGTTTATGTTACCAACCTTGTTATGAAAATTAAATTGGATGCTTGAATTTGTTAATGTCACTTTATTGGTCATTTAAAGTGAATGTATATGTATGAATCTCTTATTTAAATTACTTATTTTTCAAAAAGTATATTAGTTTGCTTAATTTGGCCCATATTAGAAAAAAGTTTTAATTAGCTTTAATAAACACATTCACTCTCCTCCCCTCCCCCCTCTAGGATTATCATATTAGTCCTACATATTTTAGAGGGGGAAATGAGAAGAGGTAAATAACGTAACCGATAATCATTTTTTAATTTTAAATGACAAATAAAAGGTAGGGGTATTTGTGAAGGAATTGAAATCCTCAGGGAAATGCATGAACGTGTGTGCCTTTGAAAATCGTTTTGGAAATTCATGAAAAATAAAGAAAGAAGAGGACAAACATATTGTCATAAGCATGCTTTTTACAGGAATGAGAAGACTTACCCTCGACTACTTTATTAAAAAAATCCTTCTCCAAAACCACACAAACAGGCACGACACCCACGTACAGTCACGAACTAGACACTACCACTTGTGATTTCTTGCTATTCTTCGACAAGATTGAGATGGTGGGATCTCACATTTGGTAGAGAAAAATTTTGCATAGTACTTTTCTGTAAAACCTTTTAGAGAGAAATCTTGTGTGTGTGAGAGTTAAAATCTACAAAAGAACTCTTCTTCTGTGTACTTAAAATCACATAGCACTTCTTTGAAAAACCAGAAAGATGGAATATTGAATTGGTTGGAGGAGAAGTTATAATTCCCCTCGACCAATATGTAGAATAACTCCCTTTAGGGGTTATTTTCATTTAATAATTAATTTAATATATATATATATATACATTAAATCAAATCAAATTTAATATATATAGTTAAATAAATATTAATTAATTAACAATTAATTAACTAGCAAAGTATATATCATATATTTAATTTCATTTGAATCATATTCAAATAATATCCTCTCACATAATCTATAGGTTTAATTTGAATCTCATTCATATAAGTTATTTGAATCTTATTCAAATATTTATTTCTCTCATATAACCTATAAATTCAATATGAATCTCATTCATATTAATTTAACCTATATATAATATGAATCATATTCATATTGTTTAATATTTGAATCTTACTCAAATTCAATATTCTCTAATGTAATAAAGTATAATTTTGAATCTTATTCTAAATTGAAATGTATCTATATACATTATATTAATTGTATCTGATGCAATTAATTCTCTTATTTAATTCGAACAATTCAAATTAATCCAAAATTATATGATTCTTGTTTTACCCTTAGTGAGCTAGTAAGAGTACCTAATGGACTTACATAATAGAAACTCAATTTATACGAGATTAATTAATTAAACTCTTTAATTAAATTAATCAACTTTCATTAACTTTAGATCGCTCCACTAAAAACCCACGGTTGCACTCCTCGCATTGTATACATATTTCTGTGTCCATGTATATAACCAATCAACAGTAAGTCAACCCTTCACGAATCGCTCCCAATTACATTGGGGTCAAATTACCGTTTTACCCTTGTAATTACATATAACTCCTTAAGTCTCATTGATCCTCTAATGAACAACCTATTTATGGTTCTACCATAAATAAAACCCTCTTAGACCAGTGAGAAGGAGGACCCCATTGTTCAAGACTCGGAGTCAATACTTAAGTGAACAATTCATCTGAGTACCCCAAAGATGAGAAGAAGTTAATTCCATCTTGTGTAGCTATGTTTCCAGCTCCCTACTTGGACAATTCCCCGAAAGAGTAGGCTTATAAAGTTGACAGACTACTGTCACCCATATAAATAAAAGGACTATCCATGCACACACACACACACGTACGCACGCACACACACACACACGCATGCACGCACGCACGAACGCACACACGCATACATGCATGCACACACACACACACACACGCACACACGCATGCACGCATGCACACACACACACACACACACACACGCACACACACACGTATCACGCACGCACGCACACACACGTGCGCGCACACGCACGTCCATACGCACGCGCACACACGCGCACACACACACACACGTACACACACGCGCATCACACACGTACGCGTGCACATACACACACGTACACACACACACATGCACGCACACACGTCCGCGCACACACACACACACACACGCACGCACGCACGTACGCACACACATATATACACACACACACACAATATTAATTATATCTTATATAATTAATTCTCTTTAGTAATTTGACCTTATGGACCTATAAATTGGAGCTTTAATGGCACTTGATTAATTAATTAAACTTTTTAGTTAGATTAATCAACTTCTATTAACTATTGATCACTCTACTAAAGACCGAAAACTATACTCTTCGCATTATAGATATATTTCTAAGTTCATTGTGTTGGGGTTGATTCCCTAAATCTCTTAAGGTCCTATAGTTTGTAAATGTATCGAACAAACTCATTTTCTATGTAATAAAATATATGATATTTTATTCCATATTTTTTGTTGCATTAACCACAAACCAATAAACTAACATTCAAGGTTATCTTGTAACTTAAACATGTATGTAGAGGCATACGGGTGGATCATGTTTAAGTGATAACCTAAATGGTCTGTAGTAGATGGATAAGGTTGGGTACCTTATCCTTGTGACACTACGAGTATAACCCGCTTTGTAGGTATTACAATTATTGTAAAATGCTACAAATGATTTGATCCTGATCATTCATGTATAGACATGTGAGCAGAGATATTCTATACAATGGAGTTTGTATAAGACTGGACCACGAAATGCTTAGTCTCATTATATAACACCGTTCATAATAGAGACTTACATTTCACCAGGATGACCATAGGTAACATCACCTGAATTCTTAGTGAGTTGTGAACTCCTGCCTATGAGGGTGGTCCTTTGATTTTATGGTGAGAGTGGCCAGATCGCCGACTCAACAAGCCTACCATCTTGGGGATTGGTCTGATTGAGGAGCTGGGAACACAGCTACACAAGAAGAAATTCACTCCTTCCCTGAGGTCGGGGTAAGTAGATAAATTGCTCCCTTAAGGGCTGATTCCGGGGCTTGAACAATGTGACGCCACACCCTCTCCTGGGCCGAGAGTGGTTTAGTCATAGTTGGACTATGATTTATTGTTCGTTAGTGGGATCAGTGGTACTTAAGGAGTTAGATGTAACTATAGGGGAAAAATGGTAGTTTTGGCCTAACTGTAGTTACGAGCAATTTGTGAAGGGTCATCGTACTGTTGATTGGTTATATCCAATGGACACATAAATAAATCTGTAGTGCGAAAAGTGCAACTGTCGGTCTTTAGTGGAGTGTCCGACAATTAACGAATGGGGAATAATTTAATTAAAGAGTTTAATTAATTATTCGTGTACCGCTGGAGCTTCAAGCTACAGGTCCAGGAGGTCCCCATGGTAGATCAATAGGATTAAATGAGAATCAGTTTTTGGATTAATTTGAATTGTTAAAATTAATAGAGTTATAATTAAGTTATTTTAATTATATGTGATATAATTATTATAATTTATTTGATATATTATAGCTTAACTGGGAGGAAATAAATATTTGAATAAGATTCAAGTATTATTAATATGAATTGGATTCATAATTGTTAAATTTAATATAAATGTAATTTATATTAAATACCATATAAGAGAGAAAAGAAACTATAGGTTATATTGCCTGTGATACAATATTGAATCTATAAGTTATATGTTATATTTGATATAATATATAATTTAATATATATATATATATAATATGATAAGTTAATTATCATATTTATATTTATATATATTAAATATCATTTTTCTTTTATTTGGAATAAAAACAAGGGAGCCTCCCCCTCTTTTCTCTCTACCCACATAAATGAGTGGTTGTGGTATTTTGGTTTTTTGAAAGACAGGAGAG
This sequence comes from Benincasa hispida, assembly GCF_027475165.1. Classification (NCBI taxonomy): domain Eukaryota; kingdom Viridiplantae; phylum Streptophyta; class Magnoliopsida; order Cucurbitales; family Cucurbitaceae; genus Benincasa; species Benincasa hispida. The sequence continues at coordinate 58,669,083 of NC_143488.1, forward strand.
AGTCTCCTTCTTCCACAATCTATTCTTCGATTTTGATATTGGAAAACAATAGAAGAGTTCTGTGTGCAAGATTGAGTTGTTGGTGAAAAATTTCAAACCTTCCTCCTTACTATTAAAATTCCCTTATTCCAAAATAACTAGAGTCCATCATTCCTGGGTTCTCTACCTGAGAATACCGAAGAAGTTTTTGCGGTAGTGTTCGTGCTCTTGATCAAGGTTTTCTCGAAGAAAGTCTTCAAGGCATTCGTGTGTCATTCGAGGGATTCTTGAAGGTTTCTAAAACCTTTTTAATAGTATGCTGTAATTTATATAAATGCATATCTAGTTCTTTATTTAATGTAAAATTTACATTCAAAGAAAAATGGATTTGGGACGATCTTTCTTCTGCTCACGGTTCCCTTCAATTTGGGATCCTTCAGTTGGTATCAGAGCCAGGTTGCTGGTTTACTGATCCCAAATTTTATTTTTTTTATTTTTTTTTATGTTGAATCGATTTTACAGTGATGGTGGGTTCTACATACTCTACATTGTATTTAACGTTCATGTGATGAATGGCTGTGAATGTGGTTTTGTTGATGGATGTTTCGGGATAGGATACTTAGTTTTAAGGCTTATTTTCATTTACAAATTTGGTTTGTAAAGACCCCTATTTTTGGCATAATTATACTATAGAGTCTGTAATTCATTGTTTTGAGTCGCTCATGCTATTCCTAGGGAGCTTCAAAGAAGAAAAGAAGAAGACGAAGCAGTTCTACAAGATCGTGTAGCTTTTGCTAAACGATCTTATAGCTTTTGCTACACGATCGTGTGGCTAATGCTACAAGATTGTGTAGATTTTGCTACACGATTGTGTACCATTTGCTACAAGATCGCACAACAAGTTTGCTACATGATCACTACAAAGAGTTCATTGAAGTGCAGTTCGGTTCGAGTGGTTCAAGGCATGGTTCACCTATTTAGAACCAGATGACTTTTACTCATGTAACAATTAGCCTTTTAAGTTTTCTTTTAGGTGTCCTCTCCCGATCCACTAACTGTTTATATTAAATATACATATGGTATATGTTTTTTTTTATTATATGTCATATTGTGTATCATATATTTTTAAAAACCCACATAGGTTATGCATTTATATTCATGCACCATTTTATATTATAAGTGTTATAATATACGTATATGCATGATTTAAATTATTTAGCATGCTCATGCATCATATAATATAAATGTTATAGTATATGTATGCATGCATTATAACATATCCTGATGGAACACGAGACATACGCAGCGGAATAAGGATCTAATTACACTCTAATTGCTTTTAATTAAAAGGAAATTAGCATGCAAATGAAGGGAAAAAAACAGTAAATTAACATGGATAGAACACAACCTTTGTAGCTCCCGAACGACGCTTTTCCTCGCTGAATCTCGACCAGAACTCTTTCGAACCACTACTAGAGCTGACCTACTATTCTTTGGACTCAGAATCGGGTTGTTGGACCCAATGGATGAAGAACTCGAAAGAGAGAAAGAGATGGAAAAGAAGATGGAATTTTGGGTTGGGTTTGGATTTCTAATTTTTCTCAAAAGTAGTGATTTTTTCAGCCCAAATTTAGAAAACAATTTTGGCAAAATGGCAAAAGTTTTTAATCCAAATTGAAAAGCCCATATTTATAGAAAAAGGTCATGCAAAATTGCATGAAACAAATTCATAAAAATCCAACACCTAGAATCTACTAAGTGGGCTTAATGTCTCCACTATAAACCAACACCTAGCCCATTATTTTGTTAGTGGAATTACCCAACAAAAGTTTGGATTTTCCCACTAACTTTAGTCAAAGGGCAAAATAGTCATTTTGTCAAAGTCAAACTTTGACCAAAAAGTCAACATTTTGACTTTTTATGATTTTTTTCGTGTGGACTAATTTTGACCTCCCGAGCATGAATCCACATTCATTTTCTCGAAATTCAAATCACATTTGAATATAAGGTTAGTCAAAGTTTGACTTTTCAAAGTCAAAAGTCAACTCTTTGACTTTTTGCACATTTGACCATTTCCGTTATTTTCGAGCTTCCGAATATGAACATATTCATATTTTGATATTTAAATCACATTTAAATATTAAAGCTGTATCTCTAAACTGAAAATCAACTACTATATGACATACACTTGTCGGTTTCTCTTTCTTCACCTAATTCGAACAATTCAAATTATTCTATCATACTGTTCTAAGTTTATTCCATATGAGCTAGTAAAGGAATCTAATGGACCTATAGATCATGGACTCCAATGATCCGAGATTAGCTGGCTAAAACTCTTTTAGACGGAGCTAATCAACATTCGTTAACTAACGGGTCATTCCACTATAATCCCGTAGTTACACTCCCCTCATTATAGATATATTTGTGTCCATATTATATAACCATGATTAGTAAGCTAATCCTTCACAGGTTGTTTTGTAATCTCAGCTGGGTCATAAAATCCGTTTTACTCCTAAGACTACATCTTGTTCCTTAAGTTACACTGATCCTCTAATGAACAATGGTTTAAGGTTCAACCTATAAACCGAACCCCTCTTGGGCCAAGGAGAGGGTGGGGCCCCTTGTTCAAAACCTGGATTCAGTACTAAAGGGAACAACCTATCTACTATCCCTATAACGGGTAGGAGTGAATTCCGTCTTGCACCCTATGTTCCTATCTATCCACCTGATCTTACCTCTGAAATGGGAGGCTTATTGGGCCAGCGATAATGAGTTGCCCTCACCTATGCAGATCTAAGGATAATTTCAAGTGAACAGAAGTCCATAGTTAGCTCAGGATTAAGATTAAGTTACTGATAACGGGTAGAAATGCACGTTATCATAGTGCTAAGTTCTTAAACAATATTGGATTGTATTGATGAAATATGTTAATTTGCGTCCATTAAGCATCAATTTCATAATATTGCGGTCGCATGCGTTCATCTCATTAGAACAGTTGATTTTTCTATTTTTGTGCAGAATATGCGTTGACGTAATGCAAGAATTGTGATCATAGGAAATCTTTGGTCGAGCGCAACTTCACCGCAAGGCTTTGCGATGATCGTGCTCGCAAACATTCGCCCAAGAAGGATTGCTGCAATTTGGTCGGTGCAACATGGTGGGTGCATCTGGGTGAAAGACTAATTAAGCACGATGGGATATAAAGCTGATGACAGTCGAATCTGAATTAAGTTAACAACCGTTAATGATCAAAAGTACATTAAGCTTTTCGGTGACAAATATTCAATGCATCAATTAGGAATTAAAGCTGTCCCATCTGTACAATCATGAGAGAGAAGCCGCCTTTCACCATGGATGCTCTAAAAATACCAAGGGTAGCCTTCAAAAAACACTACAGGAATTCTGGCTTCTCCAGACGCCATATATCATCGGGAGAGTGTGGAAAATTCATCGGGAGAGGATCTCCCGATGCATAAAAGGTTGTCAAGAGTTTGGTCGGGAGAAATCCGTCGGGAGAGGATCTCCCGACGAACTTTTGAACGGCGTCGGGCGTCAGTGGGAACTCCGGATGCCTATATGGCGTCGAGAGTTAGGGGAACTCCCGATGGGCTACACCGCGTCTGGAGTTCCCCCTAACTCTCGATGCCTTAAAACGGCATCCGGAGTTCCCCTTAACTTCCGACACCACATAGGCGTCCGGAGTTGCCCCTAACTCCCGACGCCGCATCGAGGGATCCTATATGGATAAACAATTCAATTTCCTATATGGATAAAATTTAATATATCGTTTGTAATTTTTAAAAATTTGATCTGAAATCCTGTGAAACATATTATACCAAATAAAGATTCACATAAAAGAAAATGAAGCCCATTTTATAACAATTGATTAGTTCACCATTCTTTAGTTCGAAGTTCATACGCACGTCTTTGTTCATAGTTTTCTTTCATTTTAAGGCGGACGCGAGGGAGGAAGTTGTGCCGGCAGATCATTCCGGTAAGCTTGGTAGAGCGCCAAAAGCTTCAAGGACAGAGAAAGGGCCGACCCCTGCGGGAGTAGGAACATCTTTAGAATCGAATAGAGACTTCAGTGTAAAAGCTTCGGTCAGCAAGGAATTGCTACCAGGCTCTCTACCTTTAACTTCCATTGTTATTTTGTACTCAAACTTATTTATAAAAATAGAATTTCCTTCTCTATATATGTTCACTCCCTATTATTTACGCTTGAGTAGCTAAACCAGTTGAATGGGTTGAGAAGCATTTAGCTAGCACAACTAGGGAATCTTCATGCTATGCGATTATCTTGTATTATGTATGCTTCATTCGTCCATTAGAGATACTCAAGAGGGTAGTCTAAGGATAGAATCTAGACTTGGGAAGGTCAGGTTAGAATCTAGGTTCGGAAGAGCCAGGTTAGAACGCATAATCAAGAGATAGAAGCTTAGGAATAAGTACTATTTGTTATCAATGCATCGCATGCATCCTAGAGATAGGATGTGATTGTATGCAGTCACCTTGCTTTTATGCATTTTTCATCATCGCATAGGACATGAGTAGATACTTAGGGATAAGCTCTATGGACACTTTTGCATTCAACACATGCATCCTAGACTTAGAAGCATCGCATTTGTATTGGAAAATGACTTGTTATGCATGGTTGTAACATGATCGCATAGTCTGACACATTCCCAAGTAACGCTAGCTAAAGACCTTCTCAACCCATTCATCGCATACTCATTGCATCTATCACACAACTTCCTTTTCTCAAATTTGCTGCATTTGTTATTTATCTTCATTAACTCAATCAAAACAAACCATCAATTAATTTATTTGGTTACTGCAAGGCTTTCATAAAAATTACCAACGTAATCTGTTTTCACAAGTCCCTGTGTTCGACCCTGGACTTACCAGGAAACTCAGAGGAATTTACACTTGGATTCTGCTGGGGAAACTTGAGTGCATAACGCAATTTCATCAACGCATAGCATCCACATTTCCACTTCATAAAACCAAGAATCAGTTACCTAGGTCATCAATTAACGAAATAGTTAGTTTTATAAATAAAACAGCATTTAGAACGTAAAAAGTGACTATTTCATGGTTTAGTCTTATGAAAACTTATTGTATAGGATGCCCTCACTCACATATCTCTATATGAACGATTCAGGATCACATCGTTTGTGCTAACTACAAAGTGGGTCGCATCCATAGTGTCCCCAAAACAAGGCGCCCAACCTTATCCCTATATTATAGACCATTTTGGCTATATATTTGAACTTGATCCACATTTATGTCACTACATAAAGTTCAAACTACATTAAATAGCCTTAGGACCTTAGTTTATTGGATTCAAGATTATAATTTCATTAACAATTTTATCAAAAAACAAAACAAAATACGTTTATTAATTTACAAACTACGAGTCTTAGGACATAAAATCCAACATATCCATGCATCATTATAATTGTTACAATATATGGTTGAATGAATGTATGGAAGTATGCTATAGTATGATTCATTACCTAGTTATATAATTGTTATATATATTAGTAATGAATGGAGATTGCATGAAGCATGATATTACCTTGTGTTAATTTATAAATGTTATGATTAACTGAAGTATGTCAAGCATGCAATGAATGTTTTAATTGTGTCATTTATTAATAATCATTATAACTAAATGAAATTAGAATTAAAATCAATAATTAAGAGTTGCATGCAAACCTTAGGCTATAATCATTTTTAAAATTGTTTTAAAATATGATTGAGATAAACCTAAGCTCACATTTCCAATGAGATTAGAAATCTTAGTATAATATTTTAATTGGTTTAATAGGATTAAATTGATTCTTAATAAAAGATTAAATATGTAACAAATGTATCTATAAGAGACATTTAGTCTAAGGTGGGTTCTGGCTAGGCTGGGGCACTTAAGTTGATGGAAACATCACACCCCTACCTGGAAAGGTGAATTAGATAGATTTGTTACATGCATGCAAGTTTGATCGAAGTCTATTAAAGAGTTGAGACTTCAATCAAAATTGTTTAAACATAAAAAACAAGCTTTGCGTTTGAGCAAATTAAACAAAGACTTAGATAAAATCAGTAGTCGAATTTTTCCCAAGTTAATTATGAAGGAACTCTTAACGAAAAGCATCCATGAGCGCGTTCAGATCTTTCCGATTTCATCGTGACCGAAATACAACACATATATTCCAACAGACAGTTATGCAAATTAATACTAATTAACGGCATGCTTCGAACACTAAAAAACAAGGGAAAGAGTTCTCATACCAGTTCAAGACCCTCTTCACACATTGAACTCAGAAGCAGCAGAAGAACCTCTACTCACACTCTATCGCTCAGCAAACCAGTCGGCAGCAGCAGCACGATCGTTTACACGAATGGTAGCAACACGAACAAGTGAACAGCGGCGACGACACCACCAGTTGGAGCCCTTGGTATTCTCGGAGTAAGAATCCAAAGTGTGGTCTTTGGTGAATTTGGTAGAGGTTGGAAAAAAGACGGATTGTGTAAACGATAAGCAAGTGGGAGAGAAAGAGCTATCGTATAGCTAGTGTGCTTATCATTTAGAAGAAGCTACATGATCGTGTAGGTTTTACTAATCGATCGTTTAATAAAAGGTAGACGATCGTTTAGAAAACACGGCACGCTATGCGATCGTTTAGGAAAGCTAAGCGGTCAATTAGGGATGGGCGTGCAATCGTTTAGGCGCTGGTGTGTGATCGTTTAGACGATGAACGACTATCGTATAGGCTCTCAAGATAGGCAATCGTTACATTTTCACACCGATTGCAAATTTTCAAACTTTTTTCAAAATGAAACAAATTTTCATTTTATTCTTTGGTTACAATAACCGACTTTGGATTCTCTCACTAACGCACGGTTGAGGAGAGGTTTTCGGCCAATTATCATATAATTAACCAATTTAATAATTAATGAATATAATCATATTATATTCTTACCCTATAGTTTGATATCACATATCTACTATAGTAATTTCTCCTCCACTTGATATAAATCATATTTATATCTAATTTCTACCAAAATAATGTATCTCATACATTTAGTCAATTATATCATATATAATTATCCAGTCCAATTATATCATATATAATCGAACTCCCTCTTGTCAATTTGAACATTTCAAACTGACCCAAACACTGATTCTCGACTTTATCCAAGCTACCTAGGGAACCTAATGGACCTATGGCTTGAAGCTCCAACGGTACGTGAATAGCTAACTAAACTCTTTCGCCACGAGATCCACCATCTATTAACTGTCAGGCGTTCCACTAAAGACCAACAGCTAAACTCTTCTTACCACAAATACATTTTTGTGTCCATCGGATATAACCAATCATGAGTACAATGACCCTTCACAGATGCTCGTAAGTACAGCTGGGCTAATTTATCGTTTTGCCCCTATATTTACATCTCACTCCTTAAGTACCACTGATTCCTCTAATGAACAATACAACATAGTCCAACTATGTGTGAACACCTTTCGGGCCAAGACAAGGTGTGTGGCGCCACATCGTTCAAGCCCTGGAATTAACCCTTAAGGGAGTTATCTATCTACCTACCCCTTCCTCGTGGAAGGAGTGAATTCCATCTTGTGTAACTAAGTTACCAGCTACCAAATCAGATGAATCCCCAAAATGGTAGGTTTGAATCGGCGACCTGGCCACTCGCACCCATACAAAGCAAAGGACCGCCCTCAATGGTAGAAGTTCCCGACTCACTCAAGATTGAGGTCATGTTACCTATGGTCATCCTAGTGAAGTGAAGTCTCTGTCATGAACGGTGTTATATAATGAGACATTAACACTTCGTGGTCAGGTTTTATACAAACTCTTTGTATAGGACGCTTCTGCTCGCATGGCCTCTACACGAATGATCAAGATCAGACCATCTGTCACAAGTCACAACACTTGTGACCATTCCACAAAGTGGGCCGCATTCGTAGCGTTACAATGATAAGGTTTCCCTCCTATATCCATATACTACAGACTATTTTGGTTAGCAATCAAGACATGATCCACTTGTATGTCACCACATACATGCTTAAGTTACATACAAATAACAAGGGATTTTATGTTTATTGGTTTGTGGTAAAGAAAATAAAACATACAACTGAGCAAAAACAAGATGTGAAGTAAGATATCATATATTATACAACACAAGCGTTCGTACAAACTCAGGATACGAGACTTTAGGAAATCAACCCCAACAATCTCCCATTTGTCCTAAAGCGAAGTGGGGTGTAAATAAAAAATAGTACAAAACGTTAAACTAAGGCATAAAAGCCCAGTACAAGAAAATCTCCCACTTGCCCTAGTCCAGCCGCGAGCGATCCTGTAGACCCATGCTCCGTAGGTGACCCTCAAAAATTGTAGCCGTGAGAGCCTTCGTAAACGGGTTAGCAACATTATGCTCCGAAACGATCTTCGTGACGATCACATCCCCTTGATACACTATCTTACAGATCAAATGATACTTTCGCACTATGTGTTTGCCGATGCTTAATTTTATTGAATGAAAATGTTGATGATATACATTGATGGATTGCGTTGTGCACTCAAGTTTTCCCAACGAAATCCAAGTGTAAATTCCTCTGAGTTTTCTGGTTAGTCCAGGGTCGAACACAGGGACTTGTGAAAACAGTTGCGTCAGTGATTTTATGAAAACTTGCAGTAAACAGTTAAATAAATTGTTGGGTAGTTGTTTGCGTTGATGAAAATGAAGTAAATAAAGGCGGCAGATTTGAGAAAGATAGTTGTGTTGATAGATGCAATGAGTATGCAGTGAATGGGTTGAGAAGGTCTTTTAGCTAGCGTGACTCGAGAATGCGTCAAACCTTGCGATCATGTTACAACCATGCACAACAAGTCATTTCCCAATGTAAATGCGATGCTCCTAAGTCTAGGACGCATGTGTTGAATGCAAAATGTCCATAGAGCTTATCTCTAAGTCTCTACTCTCGTCCTATGCGTTGATGCAAATGCATGAAGCAAGGTGTCCGTATACAACCATATCTTATTGCTAAGATGCATGCGATGCGTTAATAACAAATAGTGCTCATTCCTAAGCGCCTATCTCCCGTTTATGTGTTCTAATCTGGTTCTTCCAAACCTAGATTCTGACTGGACCTTTCCAAGTCTAGATCCTGTCTTTAGACTACCCTCCCGAGTATCTCTCATAGACGAATGAAGCATACATAAACAAGATAATCACAAAGATGAAGATTCCCTCGCTCTGCTAGCTAACTACTTCTCAACCCATTCAACTAATTTAGCTACTCATGCATGAATAACAGAGAGTGAACAGATATAGAGAAAGATATTCCATTCTTATAACCGAGTTGAGTACAAAAGGACAATGGAAAGTAAAGGTAGAGAGCCTGGTAGCAATTCCTTGCTGCCCAAGGCTTTTTATACTGAATGTTTATTCTGATCTACAAATGTCTCCGCTTCCGCAGGCATCGGCCCTCTCTCTATCTTGGTGCTTCTGGTGCTTTCCCAAGCTTGCCGGAATGATCTACCGGCACACCTTCTTCCTCACGTCCGCCTTAAAATGAAGGAAACTATGGACAGAGGCGTGAACTTGTAAAGTGATGAAGTAATCGACTGCTTAACCCCTTCTCTGAAGAATACACTTGGTATTTATAGGACATCAAAGGTGAAAGGTGGCTTCTCTCTCTCGGTTGTACAGATGGGACAACTTTAATTCCTGACTGATGCGCCGAATAATTGTCACCGATAAAGCTAGATGTACTTTGTGACCGTGATCGACTGTCAACTTGATTTGAATCTGACTGCCATCAGCTTTCTGTCCCATCGATCTTAATTATCCTTTCACCCAGGTGCGCCCACCATGTTGCGCTGACCAAGTTGCAGTGATTCTTCTTGGGCGAATGTATACGAGCACAATCAACGCAAAGTCTTATGGTGAAGTTGTGCTCGACCAATGTATTCCTATGATCGTAATCTTACATTGTGTTAACGCATATTATGCACAAAAATATAAGATCAACTGCTCTAATGCGTTGGACGCATGCGACCGCAATATTATAGAATTTATGCTTAATGGACACAATTTAACACATTCTATCAACGCAATCCAACATTGTTTAAGAACTTAGCACTATGATAACATGCATTTTTGCCCGTTATCATTTGCCGCGCCTGTGACTCCTCAGCTCCTTGGAGTTCTCCACTGCCCCACTATTATCACAATATAGGGTAATGGGCCGAGACATATCTAGAACAAATTATAATTCTATAAAGAACTTCCTGAGCTAGACGACCTCCTTAGCAGCTTCGCAAGCTGCTACGTACTCTGCCTCCATAGTGGAGTCGGCGATGCACCCCTTCTTAGTGCTTCGCCACACTACATCTCCTCCGTTAAGAGTAAAGACTGACCCTGATATGGACTTGCGAGTGTCCTTATCAGTCTGAAAGTCAGAATCTGTGTATCCTGTAAGGATCAAATCTTTAGATCCATACACGAGCATGTAGTCCCTTGTTCTCCGAAGATACTTGAGCATGTTTTTCACTACGGTCCAGTGACCCTTGCCTAGGTTAGACTGATACCTACTGACTATGCCCACAGTGTAGCAGATGTCTGGACGAGTACAGAGCATCGCGTACATCAAATTGCTAATGACAGACGCATATGGAACCCGTCTCATCTCCTCAACCTCTTGAGGCGTCTTAGGACACATATCCTTAAACAAAGTGACTTCATGCCTGAACGGCAGTAGGCCCCTCTTGGAGTCCTACATCGAGTACTTGAGCAACATCTTGTCAATGTAAAATGCCAGAGACAGTGCTAGCACTTTGTTCCTACATCCCGAAAGATTTATATACAAAGAAAAAACTGAGCCTCTCCCAAATCTTTCATTTAGAATTGGGTCACTAGCAAGTTCTTAACTGCAGTCAGTAGACCTACATCATTTCCAATGAGTAGTATATTGTTTACGTACAACACTAAGAAGACTACTGAAGCATTGATGATCTTCTTGTAGATACAAGGTTCATCAACGTTTTGGTCAAAGCCATACGACTTGATCGTAGTATCAAACTGTAGGTTCCAAGATCGAGATGTCTGTTTTAGTCCATAAATGGACTGATTCAGCTTGTAAAACTTTTGCTCTTGACCTTGGGCTATGAATCCCTCGGGTTGCACCATGTAAATGGTCTCCTCAAGATTGCCATTCAGAAAGATCGTCTTGACGTCCATTTTCCAGATCTCATAATTATAATAAGCTGCAATGGATAGGAGGATGCAGATCGACTTTCAGATGGCAACAGGCAAGAAAGTCTCCTCATAGTCGACTCCCTCTACTTGGGTATAACCCTTTGCCACAAGTCAAGCCTTGAAGGTCTGTACCTTCCCATCAGCACCCTGTTTACGCTTGTAGATCCATTTACAACCTATAGGTCTTACCCCATCAGGCTGATCTACAAGATCCCATACTGAGTTGAAGTACATCGACTCCATCTCGAGATCCATGTCCTTGACCCATTCATCGCTATCAACATCCTCCATTGCCTTCTGATAAGATAGTGAATCCTCAACATTGCCATCTACTACCATAGCAAGGATTTCCGTGATACCTAGATAGCGAATTGGCGGGTTCGCAACCCTCCCACTACGCCGAGGTTCCATCAACTCTTGAGGTGGAACCGACCTACTAGATGAACTCCCATCAACAACTCTTGTTGATGTAGCAGGCTCTTCAACAACTCTTGTTCAAGTTTCAGTAGTTTCATTGGAAAGCTCATGCAACACGACTTTACTTCGTGGATTTTGCTCCCTTATATGATCCTCCTCCCGGAAAGTACCGTTTGTTGAAACAAACACCCTATTTTTCATTGGATCATAAAAATAACCCGCTCGTGTACCTTTGTGGTAGCCTACAAAGAGGCATAAATTCGACTGTGGTTCCAACTTCTTGGGATTAGCCTCAAGCACAGGTGCAGGGCAACCCGAAATGCGAAAGTGACATAAAGTAACTTTACGCCCGTTCCACAACTCCAGAGGTGTTCTCGCAACATTCTTGGAGGGGACACAGTTGAGTATGTATACCGTAGTCTCCACTGCGAAACCCCAAAACGAGTCAGGTAAGGAAGCGTGAATTATCATCGAATGAACCATGTCCCACAAGGTTCTATTTCTGCTCTCCATTACACCATTTTGCTGAGGCGTACCCAATGCTGAGAGTTGGGAAACGTTTCCATGTTCTATCAAATAGTCCTAGAATGCCGAGTCCAAGAAGTCTCCACCTCGATCCAATCGAAGTGTTTTTATCCGTCTATCCAATGCATTTTCAACTTCAGCCTTGAACTCTTTGAACTTTTCAAAGGATTCAGACTTTTGTTGCATAAGATAAACATACCCGTACCTAGAGTAACCATCAGTAAAATTGATAAAATACTCATAGCCACCTCGGGCTCGTACATTCATAGGACCACAAAGGTCAGAATGTACTAACTTCAAGGAAAGACTCGCACACTGGTAAAGAATTTTCTTTGAACTCACTTAGAAGTCCATTTTTCATCAATCTCTCAATCCTATTGAGATTGATGTGCCCTAAATGAAGATGCCAAAGATGGGCATTTTCTTTTAGAGAAATACGTCGACATTTTGTTTGAGTTACGACAGTTTTAAACAATTCTGTGTTATGGAGGGAATTAATGGCTAACGGCCTTAGCACATATAAATTAGATTCCAGATTTGCTGTACAATAATAACACCATCTTTATGAATAAATGCTTTATCCACATTGAAAGAAATAATGTATTTACATTGGAATAAACACTTTACAGAAATTAGGCTCCTCTTAAGTTCAGGAACAATATATACATCACTCAAAACTAAAAATCTATTCTGTAAAGCTAACTAGAGCCCTCCCACTGCCACAGTTGAGACGATGTGCCCGGTGCCTAATCGCATCGTCATCTCATCAGCCTTCAGCTGTCGCTAGGATTTAATCCCCTAAAAAAAAGAACAAACGTGGTTAGTGGCGCCCGAATCAATTATCCAGGCTAAAACATCATTCTCCACTATACAGGTTTCAAGAACTAGGAAATCATATTTACCTTTATCTGCCTTGGCTTTAGCCTTGGCAACCTTCCTCCCTTTTAGATATCGAGGATAGTTCCTCTACCAGTGTCCATCTTTGTTGTAGTGGAAACACTTTCCTTTTTCAACCAGTGGACGCCTCCTTGGGTCGACAGGCGGTGGGTTAGCAGACACCTTCCCTTTTCTCTTACCACCCTTCTTCTTCTTCCCCTTTGGAGAGTTAGAAGTAGAAGGTGCAAACTTCGTTCCTGAGCTCGAACCTCTATGGAATGTCCTGAAGGATGAAGCAACATTTGCCTCACCCTTCTTCCTTTCCTTACTTTTCAGTAAAGATTTGTAGGTCTACAACTCGTTGAGGAGAGTTGTAAGGTTATATTTCACTTTTTTAAGAATGAAATTGCTAATAAAGTGCAAGGAGCTATCCGACAATGAATGCAGGATTATGCTAACTTGGATGCCCTCATCGATGGTAGACCAATTCAACTCCCCCACAATGAAGTGGACCATCATGTTAAGCACATGTTCATGAACAGAGATTCCTTCTTCCATTTTGGAGTCGAATATATATTTAAGAGCCTCATGCATAAGCTATCTAGACGGTTGTCCAAACATCCCTCACAGGGACTCCATGATCTCATGCACTGAGACCATAGGCTCATGTTTCTTGGCCAAGACTTCAGAAAGACTTGCCAAGATGTAGGCTCGGGCCTTCTCATTCGCCCATGTCCATCACTTGTATGCCTCCCAAACATTTTGAGCGATTGTCACCAGTTAATTTTTCGGTGCTTAGGAAAGCTAACGTGGCTGTTGCCATTTTGAAAAAGTTGTTGCTGAAAATACGAACAAAACTTTATTAGATTTTTGCTAAACCACATTTAACCAATCAGATTTGCAAAACAATTTCAAGTACTCTAAGTGAAAGACTTTTATTTTGCAATGATGCCCCAGTGAGGCAGGACAAATGTCACTGATGGGGTGATCAAATGCCCCTTTGCTGGGATAAGAGATTCTCAACCATTAGGCAGAACTAACTTTTGGAACTGAACCTAACAGCCACCATTTTTCGATCCAGAACTGTTAACCTTTTAACAATTCCACGTAAGTGTGACCCCTCGCTTTCGGTGCCAGAGTTCTGCCCTAATGAGCCCACCGTAGGGAAGAAGCAGATTAGAACAAGAGACTAAGTAACCTTATCCTCTTACAAGAGATCAAATAAAGGTGCAATACTTCCATCCTTTAGGGGGACAATCCCAGGGTGCCTCGAGGCGATGCGCAGTAACATTATTCAACCCAAGGAGGGAGACCAAGGGATATGCTCTCGCACTTCCCGCTCCCACTTACTATGAACACTCTCTCCATCCACCTTGATATTGACCTACCCAAACATCATCTGTTAGGGGGACACGCCAAAGGTGCCTCGAGGTCGAGGGTAGATCTCACGGTGTGGACTATTTTGTAGAAACGTGAAAGGTTTAAGTGAAGCATCTTATGCCCTAAATACCTCCTAATGAATGTTCTACCTAGGGGTTCATTAACCTAGACAATCCGACTACTGATTTTAGTCTAAGTCGCCTTTTTTAAATCCTGCTCATAAACAACGTTTGTCTATGAAATATGAACAAGTTCATGTAGTCACATTTAAACACTTTAATGGACCGTTCTTAACTGGCATGCATGCATCAAATCTATCTAATTCACCTTTCCAGGTAAGTTCCTAGGTAGGGGTGTTACGTTTCCGTCAACTTAAATACCCTAGCCTAGGCAGAACCTACCTTAGAAAAAAAGTCCCTTATAGATAGATTTGCTACACTTTAACCTTTTATTAGCCAATTTGCTACACTTTAACCTTTTATTAGCCAACTCAATCCTATTAAACTGATTAAAAGATTAAAGCCTTAGAGTTGCTGTAACATAAAATTAAGATATACGATGATGACCTGACTTTATTTTCTTTATGCGATACTACTTCTAGAAATGCGTTATTAGTGAATGTTCTTGTAGTATGTTGTGCCTTGTCACAAGTTTCCTTGCATTGGAACCAAGTATAATTCCACCGTAAGTTTCTCGGTGTGATCCGAGGTTGAAGACAGGGACTATTTGAGGCTATTGCGTTATGTTTGTGGTACATGCGACCGGGGGTTTTCAATTTTATAAAAGTTGTGTGTAGATGTATTTAAAAATGCGATAAAGTAAAGTAAAGCGATAAAAATGCGGTAATAAAATAAATTGCGACAAAGGAAACCTAAGCTAAGATGATACAAGATACAGGTTACATGATACAAGATACCGAGGTTGAGGCTGACTGTGAAGATTATACAACGATGGTGTTACGTGGTGGCAAGTCTTATGTGCGGAGCAGAAATAGAAAAGATAACTAATATAAATAGCACAAGTTCCTTAATTGCGTTAAAGATTTTAAGTACGATTCCGCTTTTCCCTTGGCATACACCTCTCGGTGATCGGCCGCGTTCCCACATCTTTGTGGTAAAACAGGGACAAACGTAACGAACGCAAGGTTGCTTCCATTTCTAGAAGTACTACTGGCTTTAGTTAACGCATTCTTCTAACCTTCTCTCGATAGATCAGAATGGCATCTTCACTTCTGCTCTCATAGGTGAAGTTGTCGTCTATCATGCCTCTTAGCTAAACGCATTTATCTCTTTAGCACATATTTAAGTTACTCGTTTAATCCATATTAATTACCAAGGAATTAAGAAAATTTTATGATTTACGAATGAAGAGATTAAGAAGATGAAATACAGTTGATGAATAGAGTTAGAAACGAATACAAATAAGCGCCAACGTCTTGGCGCCGATCTGGATGGAGATTTGCTTGCCGGTATAGATGGAGCGAATGGAAGGATGAGCTTCCCTCTCAGGCTTGCTCAACCGGTAGCAGGGATCTAAGTATAGAGCTTCGCGGCGGGCATTTGGCAAATTTGCGCTGAGACTCACCTCTTGGCCTTGTCTCTTCTCTTCCCGGCTTGTTTCTGATCAACACTCAGCTCAACCTCTCTCTCAATAATCAATCATCAATTAGCCCCCGTATCAAGTATATCTTTCACTGAATTCTATAGGGGTATTTATAGGTGAAAAGCTTTGACTCTTTAACTTGTGGTCCCCACTTTATTGTTATGAAAAGTCCGAAAATGGTGGAATAATTATTCCTTCTGTTATGTAATCAGACCGTCAAATATGCACAACGGTTAGTTGTACACGTGTCGAAATCCTCCGCATTTGCGTTGCTCATTTGTATCTTTCAATCGGGTGTCCGTATGCGGTGTTGTTTTTATTACCGCATGCGGTTGAAGTTCAGCTCTGGATCGACTGTCGCATTGCGCCGTCATTGCGTTGATCGTCTCTTTATTGTTGATTGACGGGCGCAATGTGACGGAAATGCGTTGTTTAGTTTCTCGTTGAGCCTTGATCGCAAGCCGTGACTTGGTTTCCTACAAAACAGAGTAGAAATATCCTTTTCTACCATCTCGATGATGTTAGTGGGTGTAATTGCGATAAGTTATAATTATTGTATTTCTAAGCTAATTTTCATATAATCGATGCATATTTCTTCTCTTTTGGCCGCAATATTTGAATAAGGCAGCATAAATAACTTGTATTTCTACAAGTTGTCAGTTGCTAATCATATTAGAACCGTGATCTTAGGTTTATGTGATCCAAGTTTAAAACATTTAAAAACCCTGAATTAAACCTATGTGAGCATGCATGTCTTTCTTAGTTTTTTTAGTTCTAATTTCTCTTTAACTTTTAGAAAGAAACAACTAAAATACCATTGCGCACAACAAGGTGTTTATAACATTTATAAAGTAACCTATGTGTCATGCTTCATACAATGTCCGTTCATTACTATACATAACTTCTATATACGCGTAATAACCAAGAAAATATGCTATCATTCACCCTTATACTATAACAATTATAATATAAAGATGATGCACGTCAATGCTTTTTATGCATGCATAAATATAACTCTTATATTATATGATGCATTCTCTAAATTATAACATTTACAGTAAAGAGATGATGCATGACCAATGCATAACCTAAGGTGGGATTTACTATATGTGCATACCATATGACATATAAAAACCATACATCGAATGTATTAAACTAAGGATTAATGGACTGGGATGAGCCTTTACAACAAACCAAAATGAAATAACCCTATCTATTACATTTTTCATCGAGCGAACCGATTAACAAGCGAACTGGGTCTTGAACCACCAGGAGTACTCCATCCTGTAGTCAACGTCGAGGTAGATGATCACCTAGCATGCACTAGACGATAGGCGCAAAAGCTAAGCGATTGTTTAGATGACAACGAGGCTTTGAAGCCTGATCGTCTAGGCGATCACTTAATGCGGCGAAAGGTAAAGAATTTACCGTGCATTGCTAAGCGATAGTTTAGTACTAAGCGATGAAGCTTGATGAACTAAACGATCGTCTAGTGCACGCACGCATTAAATGATACGTGAGCATCCCATCGTTTACACGACCCAATACTCAGCTATCGCTTACCCCATCGTCTGCACGACCCGATCAACACTTGATTGTCTCCTTCCTCAAAGAACTGCAACCCTTGCTTCTATCTTCTTCACGAACGACTCAAGACTTAAACAGACTTTGAAATACAGACTCGATAACGATTATTAATGCCAAAAAACACAGGGGCCTTTATAAACAACTGACAATGTAAAAGAATTAAATCAAACCGAGGTTAACATCAACGAAAACATCCATTAATTCGCACATCCACAACAATTTAACGATTAAACAGAGCAGACATGCACCCACCAAGAATGTATTTGTAATTCTTTGCAACAATGAAATTGGAATATCAGAACCTGGCTTTGATACCAATTGAAGGAACTCTTAATGGAGAGCATCCATGAGCGCGTTTGGATCTTTCCGATTTCATCATGACAGAAATACAACACATAGATTCCAACAGACACTTATGCAAATTAACACTAATTAATGGCATGTTTTGACAGTTGAAGACCTTTTCCACACGTTGAACTTAGAAGCAGCAGAAGAACCTCTATTCACACTCTATCGCCTAGCAAACCATTCGGCTGCAGCAACACGATCGTCTACACGAATGGCAATAACATGAATAGTCACGGACAAGTGAATAGCGGGGATGACACCACCAATTGAGCCCTTGGTATTCTCGGAGTGAGAATCCAAAGTGTGGTCTTTGGTGAATTTGGTAGTGGTCGGAGAAAAGACAGATTGTATAAACGATAAGCAGTGGGAGAGAAAGAGCTATCGTATAGCAAGTGTGCATATCGTTTAGAAGAAGCTACATGATCGTGTAGGTTTTACTAAGTGATCGTTTAACAAAAGGTAGATGATCGTTTAGAAAACATGACACGTTATGCGATCGTTTAGGAAAGCTAAGTGATAGTTTAGGGACGGGCGTACAATCATTTAGGCACTGGTGTGCAATCGTTTAGACGATGAGCAACTATCGTATAGGCTCTCAAGCTAGGCGATCGTTACGTTTTCACACCGATTGCAAATTTTTGAACTTCTTGTGAAATGAAACAAATTTTCATTTTATTCTTCGGTACAATAACCGACTTAAGGGAGCTATCTATCTACTTACCCCTTCCTTGGTGAAAGAGTAAATTCCATCTTGTGTAGCTGAGTTCCCAGCTCCCAAATTAGACGAATCCCCAAAATGGTAGGTTTGAATCGGCGACCTAGCCACTCACACTGATAACGGGCAGAAATGCACATTATTACAACTTAAAGATATAAAATAATATGGGAATGCGACGTTAAAAACATGCAAAATCTCATCCAAAAGCATTAAGTTGAGAACATTGTGATCGCATGCGCCTATCGCATTAAAGCAGCTAATTTACTTATTTTGTGTAGGAAAATGCATTGGCGCAAAGCCAATTGCGATCCAAGGAATTCGGTGCCCGAACACATTAGAACATTGCGATCGCAAAGCTACGCGATCGTATGCGCTCACAGAGATCTGCTCAAGAAGCTGGCCGCATAAAGATGACGCATCAAAGTGAAAGCATAATAAATCATGATGGGACGGAAAGCTGATGACGGTCGAATAGGAATTTAGTTGACAAGTCGTTAACGACACACTATAGCAAGTACACTCAACTTTTCGGTGATCATTAATCGGTGCATCAGACAGAGATTTAATGACCTCCCATCATCACAATCATTAGAGAGAAAAGTTCTTCACCTTGGAGCTCTATAAATACCGAAGGCTACCACCATGAAAAGAGTTTGAGTTCCAGTTCCACTTTTGCTAATTCGATATATACACAGTTCGCCATATACATAGAAAATAGAACATAGATAGCCGTTAGTCTATAATTCATATACTTAAAAGGCGGAGGCAAGCGAAGAGAGATGACGTCGAAAGATCATTCTTGGTTAGCTCGAGAGACTGTCGGAAAGCACTGCAGATGGAGAGAGGGCCAACTCTTGCGAAAGCAAGAACATTCTTTTGGGCAGAGTAGAGTAAAACACAGTGTAAAAGCCTCGAGGAACAAGACATTATTACCGGGCTTCCTATCCCTACTTTCCATTGTCGTTTTGTATTCGAATTTTATTTATAAAATGGAATTTGCATCTCTACATCTGTTCAATCCCTTCACATTACGCATGAGTAGCTAAATTTCTGAATAGGTTGAGAAGCACTTAGCTAGCATGACCTAAGATCTTCATTTTATACGATCATCTTGTCTTATGTATGCGTCATTCACCCTTTAGGGATACTTGAGAGAGTAGTCTAAAGAAAGAACCTAGATTTTAGAGAGTCAGGTTAGAATCTAGGCTTGAGAAAGTTAGATTAGAACCGTATAAGCGAGAGATAGAGACTTAGAGATAAGTTTTGTTTGCTATCATGCATCGCATGCACCCTAGAAATAGGATATGATAGTATGCAATCACCTTGTGTATGTGTGTATCATTCATCATCGCATAGACAAGAATAGAGGCTTAGACATAAGTCCTATAGACATTAACGTATACATCGCATGCGTCCTAAATTAGGAACTATGGCATTTGCATTGAGAGATGACATGCTATTGTGTGTGTGTAGCATGATCGCATAGCTTGAATGCAATCTTAGGAAGTGTTAGCTAAATCCCTTCTCAACACATTCCCCGCATACTCATTGTAACTTTCGCTGTCATTAACTCTTTACTCAATTCCGCCGCATAGGATTTATACTTCAAACAACATACCAAACTTATTTGTTTTTGTCACTGCAAAGGAATAAAAAAATTACCATCGCATATTGTCTCAATAGTTGATAACGGGTAGAAATGCACGTTATTACAGTGCTAAGTTCTTAAACAATGTTGGCTTGCATTGATAAAATATGTTAGATTGCATCCAAAAAACATTAAGTTTATAACATTGCGGTAGCATGCGTTTATCACATAGAAACAATTAATTTTAGTATTTTTATGCAAAATATGCGTTGACGCAAGGCGAAAAGCGCGATCACAAGAAATCAACGGATGAGCGCAGCATTACTACAAGGCTTTGCGGTGATTTGTGTTTATAAACATCTGCTTAAGAAGGATTGCCACATAGAGCCAGCGCAACTTGGTGGGTGCATCTGGGTGAAAAGCATAATTAATCACGATGGGACAGAAAGCTGATGACAGTCGAATCCGAATTAAGTTGACAAGCCGCTAACGATAACAAGTACACTCAGCTTTTTGGTGACAAAATTCGGCGCATCAATCAGAGAATTAAAGCCATCCCATCTATGCAATCATAAGAGAGAAGCCGCCTTTCACCCCGGAAGCTCTATAAATACCGAAGGCATCCTTCAGAAAAGGGGTTCAATTTCATCCGGTTCAGCTGTTCAGCAAGTTCGATTCTTTTTATTCATAGTTTCAGCCTTGTCCATAGTTTTCTTTTATTTTTAAGGCGAAGCAAGAGAAGAGCCGAGACATCGGAACATCGCTCAGGACAACTTGAGAGAGAACCCGGAGGCATAGAAAGCAGAGAGCGGGACTGTTGACATAAAATGCGATGCAAGAATAGAATGCAAGATATAAGGTACGAGCCTATGTCCCCGTTACCAGTTCCCCAGCAACGGCACCATAAACTTGTTGACATTATTTTTATATCTTTAAGCATGTGGAAAAATATGAATATGAATGAATGAACAAGTCCATAAACTTGTAATGCAAATTTTTAAGTCATACAATGATGCACACAAGGTTGAATGATGACTTTATTGTCTGTATGCGATACTACTTCTAGATATGCGTTATTTATGAGAATCTAGTAGTATACTATGCATTGTCACAAGTTTCCTTGTGTTGGAACCAAGTATAATTCCACCGCAAGTTTCTCGGTGTGATCCGAGGTCGAACACAGAGACTGTTTGAGGTTATTGCATTATGTTTGTGATACATGCGACCAAGGGTTTTTCAATTTATAGAAAGGTTGTGTGTACAGGTAATTGAAAATGTGATAAAGTAAAGGTAAGTAATAAAATTGCGGTAAAGGTAAAGTGCGATAAAATAAACCTAAGCCATGATAATATGTCACATCCCGCCCCAGACCACCCTCTTAGCCTAGAAAAGGGCGTGACTACAGCAGTTATCAACCCTTTGGCTGACACTTACTGCCTAATAACTCATGCGGAATAACTCTGATACCAAAATATAACATATATACATATGCGGAATATCTTTAGGCCAAAATTTATTAATTTAGAAAACATAACATATTTAGAGTCATTACAACACTAGATTCACAAGTCCCAAAACCCACAAACCCTAGTCCCTATATGAACAACAGTAACATGTGTACAATATTAACAGTAACCACCTAAACAGACGGGTTACAAATCTTTTATCCTTTAGTGGCAGAGTAGATGCAGAGCTATCTTCAGAGGATTTGACCGCTACCTGTGGGGGGGGGAAGAAAACATTTGAAAACGGGGTGAGCTTGCGCCCAGTGAGTGACTTAAGAAAGATAATTGATTCTCATGCAAAATCTCAATAAAGAGTTTAACTGAAATATAAGCTTCTACAGTACTTGTACTGCAGTATAAACTTTTTCCAAACATAAAACATATAAAGCTGTTTTAATCGTAAAACAGTAAAACTATTTCTCAGTTTTAGGATAATCCTACTGTGGGTAAAAATAATCCCAACACAAACTACTAGTCAAGAGAGAACCCTTTTTCTCAATCTCTGACTCTACCTACGTGCACGTGGCCATACTAAGTACCGTTATACCTTAGGTACTTCTGTTCAGATACCTTCTCAAACGTCCTTCAGTATTTGATTGGTTTGGTACCTTCTTAAACGTCCTTTAGTACCAATAGATACCTTCTTAAATGTCCTTCAGTATCTAGTTGGGCGGATACCTTCTCAAATGTCCTTCGGTATCGCGTTTTAAGTAAAACTAGTCATAAATGACTTTCTCTTTAAAGCATGTAAAGTATAACACATATAAAAACATGACTTTAAAGGTACTAACGCATGCTGAGTATATTTAACACATATAAATCGCTTTTCAACAATTTCTCACACATGCATGCATTTAAAACATAAGTCATGGTTTGCTTGGAAATTACTTGTAAATAGGGAACATACTCAAGTAGAGAAATTGGGATTCGGGGTTCACATTTACCTCCCCCTTATAAAAATTTCGTCCTCAAAATTTCGCTACAAGTCCATCAATTAAACAACTGCAGATACTTGTTTTTGATTTGCTCTTCGGCTTCCCATGTTGCTTCTTCTGTGTTATGGTTCTGCTATAGTACCTTTACCAATGGGTTTGTCTTATTCCTTAAGACTTGTTCCTTTCTGTCAAGAATCTCCACTGGTTCCTCTTCATAGGACAAATTTTCTCTCAATTGTACCGGTTGCTCAGGCAATATATGGGTAGGATCCGACACATACTTTCTAAGCATTGCCACATGAAACACATCATGAATACGAAATAATTCTGGAGGTAAATACAATCTATATGCCATTGGGCCGACTCTTTCTATTATCTCATAAGGTTCAATATATCTCGGGCTTAATTTTCCTTTCCTACCGAACCTGAGTATTCCTTTCCACGGAGATAACTTCAGAAATACTTTGTCATCAACTTCAAAATCTAATTCTCCTCTTCGCTTATTAGCGTAACTTTTTTGCCTATCTCGAGCCGTCTTAAGATTATCTCTTAGAATCTTAACGTTGTCTGATGTCTGTTGCACAAGTTCTGGACCTAGTAATTTCCTTTCACCAACTTCATCCCAATATATCGGAGTCCTACATGGCCTTCCGTATAGTGCCTCATACGGTGCCATCCTAATACTCGAATGGTAACTATTGTTATATGCAAATTCGATTAACGACAGATGCGTATCCCAATTGCCCTTAAATTGCAATATACATGCTCTCAGCATGTCCTCTAATGTCTGGATGGTTCGTTTAGACTGACCATCCGTCTGTGGATGAAAAGCAGTACTAAAATATAACTTGGTTCCCATAGCTTTCTGCAAACTAGGCCAAAACTTTGAAGTAAATTTGGAGTCTCGATTTGATACAATAGAAACTGGATCTCCAAACTAACTCATGACTCGATCAACATACAGCTTAGCTAATTGGTCTAGGGTATAAGTAACTTTAACAGGTAAAATCTTAGCTGTTTTTGTCAATCTATCCATAATTACCCATATACCATCATAGCTCGCTAGTGTCTTAGGTAATCAAAATAGGAAATCCATTGTAATATGCTCCTATTTCCACTCTGGTACTGGGAGTGGATGAAGTAATCTTGCTGGCCTCTATCTTCCTGGTTTAACTTGTTGACATATTAGGCACCTGTCAACATACTCCGCTATTTCTCTTTTCATACCAGGCCACCAGTACCATCTCTTTAATGTTCTGTACATCTTCGTACTGCCCGGATGGATAGCATAGGCCGAACTATGTGCCTCCTCTAGAATAGCTTGTTTAAGTGCTAAGTCCTTAGGTACACATATCCTACCTTCTTTCAATAGCACTCTGTCAGCTCTTAATTGGTAGTCCGTCCTCAATCCTTTATCTACTTCCTCAGCTAACTTCTGAAAATCAGAATCCTTTAGTTACTCACATAGAATATCTTCTACGAGCGTAGGACGCACTTGAAATGAAGCTAATAACCCTCCTTTTTGACCGATTGATAATGTTGCCCTAGCATTATACAACTTATGAATCAGTGTACCCTTCACTGAATTGATACTAGCTCTAGTTGATTTAGTTTTTCGACTTAAAGCATCAGCTACTACATTTGCTTTACCTGGGTGATAGTCAATGGTACAGTCATAGACTTTGATCAACGCTTCCTGTCTATGTTAAAATAATTACATATTAATATTTCGTTCAGTGAAGCAATTGAGGAGATGCCTGCATATGCGAAGTTTCTGAAGGATATGGTAACCAAGAAGAGAGGCACTAGTAAAGTGTAACAAATCTATCTATAAGGGAACTTTTGTCTAAGGCGGGTTCTGTCTAGGCTGAGGTATTTAAGGTGACGAAAATGGAACACCCCTACCTTGGAACCTACCTGGAAAGGTGAATTAGATAGAGTTGATGCATGCATGCAAGATTAAGGACAGTCCATTAAAGAGCGAGACTATTTTTTGATCAAAGTAAAAAAGACAGTGTAAAAAGCCTTGGGAAGCAAAAGATTGCTACCAGGCTCTTTATTCTCTTCTTGCATTGTTATTTTGATTTCAACTCTATATCTATACAATGGAATTTATTTATCTACATCTGTTCACTCTCTTAGCACGCATGAGTAGATAAATTTGTTGAATTGGTTGAGAATAACTAAGCTAACATGACCTAGGATCTTCATCGCATGCGATTATCTTGTTTTATGTTATGCCCAACACCCCTTTAGAGCTACTCGAGAAAGAGTCTAAAGAAAGAACCTAAAGACTCGAGAGAGCTAGGTTAGAATCTAGACTCGAGAGAGCAAGATTAGATCTACATAAGCAAGAGATAGGGACGTAGAGATAAGCTCTGTTTGCCAACCTGCATCGCATGCACCCTAGAGATAGGTTATGATATTATGCGGTTGCATTATTTGTGTGTGTGTCATTTTGTCATCCCATAGTTAAGAATAGAGGCTTATGTGTAGGTCCTATAGACTTATCGCATATATCACATTCGTTCTAGTACTAGAAGCCGTAGCATTTGCGTCGAGAGATGGTTTGCTATTGTATGTGTGTTGCATGATCGCATGACATGAACGCATCCTAGGAAGTGTTAGCCGAACCCCTTCTCAACCTATTCACCGCATACTCATCGCATCTCCCATAATATCAACTCTTTTCGAAACTCCGCCGCATTTGTTTATTTTATTACCGCAAACAACAATACCAAATAATTATTTGAGTTACCGATTACCGCAAAGTCTTCTTGAAAATTACCACCACATACCGTTTTCCCAAGTCCTTGAGTTCAACCCTGGACTTTCCAGGAAACTCAGTGGGGTTTATACTTGGATTCCACTGAGAAAACTTGTTGCTTAATGCAATTCCATCACCGCATTTCATTCCATATTTTCACCTCATAAAATAACATATCATGTTTTTAGCACCGTTGCCGAGGACTTCGGAAAATCAGTGTGCTAACGGTAATTTCTCTGATTTCTTTGCAGCTTTCAATCTCTGGCGAATTACGGCCCGGAGATTGAGAGGACGTTTAGATGGAGACTAAGGAGCAACTTGGAAACGAAGCACCAAACGAAAAAAATGTCATGGCGAATCCAATCCTACTTACAAACGATCGCAATAGGCCCATTTAGGACTATGCATTGCCAAACCTCTACGATTTCTCTCCAGGAATCATGAGGCCTGCCCTTGATGGAAGCTGATTTGAAATGAAGCCGGTGATGCTGTAGATGATCCAGACTGCAGGACAATTTGGAGGAAGACGTGGCGAGGACCCGCACGCTCACCTTTGGAGCTTCATAGAAATTTGCAATAATTTTGTGTTCCCAAACATCTCTACTGAAGAAGTTTGACTAACTCTGTTTCCATTTTCTTTGTGTGATCAAGCAAGAAAATGGGCGTATTCTCTCGAACCGAAGAGATCACTTCGTGGGAATAGGTGGTGGAAAAGTTTATGAAGAAGTATTTCCCACCAACTGAGAATGCTATGAGAAGGAAATTAATAACAAATTTTGAACAAGAATTTGACGAATCGCTCAGTGATGCTTGGCAGAGGTTTAAGAAGCTGATAAGGGATTGTCTACACAATAGATTACTAGACTGCCTACAAATGGAGATCTTTTATCACGAATTAAATCCCTCTTCGTAGACGCTGCCAATTGGCAGCCGCTGGTGGTCTGCTAGACGAAACATATGAGGAGGCTAAGAATATCCTCGATTGCATCTCTAAAAATCACGAGGATTGGAGAGAGAGCGATCGGAGATTGAGCATAAAAGATAATGGCGCAAACAACGGGGCCATCGCATCCCTGCAAAACCAGATGACTGCGATGATGATTTTGATTCAATGCATCACAATTAATAACATGGGAGCGAAGAAAGGGTAGGTCAACACAATTGCTCAAACGACCGTAAGTTGTGTCATTTGCGGAGACGCTCATTCGATGGAGGAATGCCCAGAAAATCCGCAGTCAGTGTGCTTCATGAAAAATAATCCCTACTCTGATACATACAACCCCGAGTGGAGAAACCACCCAAATTTCGCGTGAAAAAATCAACAACAAAGCTTTCAACCCATGGCGCAAAAAGAAGGGCCACCCGAATTTTTCCCACGAAATGACGGTCAGACGAGCAATCATGCCAGTAGTTCACAACAATCGCAATCTTCATCCTTAGAGAGCTTGTTGAAGCAGTACATTGAGAAGAACGAATCAGTGCTTCAGAATCAAGCAACGTACATTCAAAATCTCGAAATTCAATTGGGACAAATTGCAGACGAGCTGAAAAATAGACTGCAAGGAGCGTTGCCAAGCTCAACTGAGCTTCCTCGCAATGTTGGGGTACGGGAAAGGAACAATGCTTAGCAGTCTCCTTGCTAAGTGACAAAATGACTGTGGAAGTAGGGGAGAAGCCCATCGCAACCAACTTGAATGCGGTGACAACCGAGGACACATTGACTTATAATTCGGAAAAGCCTGAGAAAATGAACCCCGAAGTTGCTTCCACCCTCAAGCCTTCAGAACATGAGACAGATGAAGTCCAGCTACCACTAGCTCTGCAAAGACTGAAAGAGAAACAAAATGATGAAGAAAAGATCACAATAATGGTAGTAACGCAAAATGTTATGATCCCTCCAAACATGTGCGACCCAGGAATCTCACGATACCATGCTCCATTAGAGGGGTCTACAGTGGCCAAGCACTATATGATCTTGGGGCGAGTATAAATATAATGCCGCTATCAATCTTCAAACGATTGAATATTGGCACTCTCACGCCCACAACAGAGACTCTCCTACTTGTGGACAGATCCCGAATACATCCTGAAGGAGAGTTCAAAAATGCCGCAATCTCAATTGATAAATTCATCTTGCCGACAGACTTTCTCATTTTGGATTATAAAGCGGACGAATATGCACCCATCATATTAGGATGACCATTCCTTTCGACTGGTCACACTCAAATTGATGTGTGCAAGGGGGAGATTGTGATGAACATTAATGGGGAAAAGCTCCGGATTAAAGCAGTCAAGATTTCAGAGGACAAAGAAAAGAAGAAAAAGCCGCCATGGACGTGAAAAGCTCAGCTTGGAATAAGCAGTCCCTGAGTACTATATGACTCAACCTCATCAGGGACGCAATCCTTTTGAATATCATTTTTCCTACATCAATACTTCATGAACTTTTATCATCTTGTTATTATCTATTATCGCATATCTACTTTTTTTATTAAAAAAAATGATTGCGGTGAGCGATTTTGTTAGCTTTTTTTTTTTTTTTTTTTTTTTTTTTTTTAATTTTAGACCCTCTCGCTGCTTTTCTTACAATGATTGAGGCTAACGATTGTGGAAGCGCTACACAAAGACGCAACTACTTTATTCCGTCACCCCAATCCAAAGAAAGAAGATCGCCACAAAGCAGAATGCGTCAACAAACAATGCGGGTAACAACGCAAATTTGGGGGTTGTATTCTTCCTTGACTGATTCCAAATTCTGCACTATCGCATCGCATTTTAATTTTTGAAAGTTTTATCACCGCATCCTCTTTGATTACCGCAATCATTAAACATTGATAAATTTAGTAAGTCACTGCATGCTTTCTCTTTGCCAATTATGATTTCAATGATGAAACACATTCTTCAATTTTTTCGTATATACTAGAGTCTACTTAATTTTAAGACAGTCACCTCATGAAATATTTCTAGAAGTTAGTGGTCTGATAGCTTTCTTTCAAACTGACTCTTTACATAGCTTCCTAAGAACATCGCATGACTTCTTTCAATCTTTTGGCAATGAGGACATTGCGACATTTTAAATTTGGGGGTAAGGTATTTATTTTCGACCTTGCTATTTTTAGCTCTATAAAAAAAATTGAGAATAACAACTCCATTGTCAACGCAATGGGGAAACCCATGTTGATAAGAGTTAAGTTGTGAAGGGCACTTACCTGTAGTTGGATGTTCGGATGACACACATGGGGGCAAGCCAAAACGAAAGTAAGTCGCCAGGATCAACGCATAAATAAATGACCGCAACTCCGCGTCTTGCTTGTAGTTGGATATCCGCATGACACACGTGGGGGCAAGCCAAAATGAAGGTGAGGCACTTGGATCAGCGCAAGGACAGAAAAAAATAATAATGTCAAAAATATGCAAGGATAAAAATCATTTGACACCCCAGTGAAAAAAAGTTTTTTTTTTTTTTTGAAATAAATCATGCGATGTCCCGAAATCTAGTAAAGTCCTTTTTGAAGGTTAAGCTTGTGGTCCCTAGGTCTTAGAAATATTTTAAGAAGAGACTTGAATAAAAATTAAGGAAATTTTGGTGTAGAGAATTTGAATGGAGTATCCTTGAGAAATCTAGGAAAAGAGATTGCGGTTGACTTTCTAAAGGAAATCTTTAGCTTATGCTTGAGGACAAGCATTGTTTAAATTTGGGGGTGTGATAACGAGCAGAAATGCACGTTATTACAGTGCTAAGTTATTAAACAATGAAGATTTGCGTTGATAAAATATGTTAGATTGCGTCCAAAAAGCATTAAGTTCATAACATTGCGGTCACATGCGTTCATCGCATAAAACTAGTTCACTTTCGTATTTTTATGCAGAATATGCATTGACGCAAGGCAGAGCGCGTTCAAAAGAAATCAATGGTCAAGCACAACATTACTGCAAGGCTTTACGGTGATTTGTGCTCGCAAACATTTTCCCAAGAAGGATTACCGCATAGAGCCAGCGCAACTTGGTGGGCACATCTGGGTGAAAGGCATAATTAATCACGATGGGACAGAAAGTTGATGACGGTTGAATTCGAATTAAGTTGACAAGCCTCTAATGATAACAAGTACACTCAGCTTTTTGGTGACAAATATTCGGCTCATCAGTCAGAGAATTAAAGCCATCCCATCTGTGCAATCATAAGAGAGAAGCCGCCTTTCAACCTGAAGCTCTATAAATACCGAAGGCAACCTTCAGAAAAAGGGTTCAACAAGTTTGGATAGTTAAAGAATTTCTCCCTTAGAATAGCCTTGTGCTTAGTTTTCCTTTTTATTTAGAAGGCAGAGCGAGAGAAGGGAAGAGACGTCGAAAGATCGCTCAGGGAAACTCGAGAGAGAACCCGAAGGCATGGAAAAGCAGAGAGTGGGCCGATTCTTGCGAGAGCGAGAGTAGCCGTCAACAAAGAGTGAGCTCAGCGAGACTATCTTTTGATCAGAGTAAAAAAAACAGTGTAAAAAGCCTTGGGAAGCAAGAGATTGCTACCAAGCTCTTTATTCTCTTCTTGCATTATTATTTTGAATTTCAACTATATATCTATACAATAGAATTTCTTTATCTACATCTGTTCACTCTCTTAGCATGCATGAGTAGCTAAATTTGTCGAATGGGTTGAGAATAACTAAGCTAACATGACCTAGGATCTTCATCACATGCGATTATCTTGTTTTATGCTGTGCCCAACACCCCTTTAGAGCTACTCGAGAGAGAGTTTAAAGAAAGAACCTACAGACTCGAGAGAGCTAGGTTAGAATCTAGACTCGAGAGAGCAAGATTAGATCTGCATAAGCAAGAGATAGGGACTTAGAGATAAGCTCTGTTTGCCAACCTGCATCGCATGCACCCTAGAGATAGGTTATGATATTATGTGGTTGCCTTATTTGTGTGTGTGTCATTTTGTCATCGCATAGATAAGAATAGAGGCTTATGTGTAGGTCCTATAGACTTAGCGCATATAACGCATGCGTTCTAGTACTAGAAGCCGTAGCATCTGCATCGAGAGATGGTTTGCTATTGTATGTGTGTTGCATGATCGCATGACATGAACGCATCCTAGGAAGTGTTAGCCGATCCCCTTCTCAACCCATTCACCGCATACTCATCGCATCTCCCGTACTATCAACTCTTTTCAAAACTCCGCCGCATTTGTTTATTTTATTACCGCAAACAACAACACCAAACAATTATTTGAGTTACCGATTACCACAAAGTATTCTTGAAAATTACCACCACATACCGTTTTCCCAAGTCCTTGAGTTCGACCCTGGACTTACCAGGAAACTCAGTGTGGTTTATATTTGCATTCCACTGAGAAGACTTGTTGCTCAATGCAATTCCATCACTGCATTTTATTCCATATTTTCACCTCATAAAATAACGCATCAAGTTTTTGTGCAAAATAGAAGTCTTATCACTTAGGGTACTTGGAAACTATTTTGCTAAAACTAATTGGTGTTAAAATGTGGTTTAGCAAAAGACTTATAAAATTTTGTTCGTTTTTCAACATCGGTTTTAAAATGGCTACAACCACAATTGCTTTGCTTGGCACCGATAAGTTAACTGACGACAATTACGCTAGTTGGAAACATATGATCACGACTATACTAATCATCGAGTATCTCATGTTTTCCCTTAAGGAGAAGCGTCCTCCTATTCCACCTCCTAACGTCGCTCGAAATGTTCAGAAGGCCTACGAGCGTTGGCCATGAGCGAACGAGAAGGCTCGAGCCTATATCTTGGCCAGTCTTAGCGACGTGTTGGCCAAGAAGCATGAGCCCATGGTCTCAATGGGTGAGATCATGGAGTCCCTGCAGGGGATGTTCGGACAACCGTCTAGACAGCTCAAGCACGAGGCTCTGAAATACATCTTCAACTTTAAAATGGAGGAAGGCACCTTTGTTCGTGAACATGTGCTTAACATGATGGTCCACTTCAATGTGGCGAAGATGAATGGGTCTAGGATCGACAAGGGCAGTCAAGTTAGCATAGTTCTACATTCGTTGCTAGAAATCTTCCTCACTTTGTTAGCAATGCGATTATTAACAAAGTGGACTATACCCTTACTACTCTCTTCAACGAGTTGCAGACATATCAATCCTTACTGAAAAGTAAGAAGAATAGGGGAGGTGAGGCAAATGTTGCCTCGTCTTTAAAGACGTTCCATTGAGGTTCGACCTCAGGGACTAAGTCTGCACTTTCTTCTTCTAACACTAGAAAGTGGAAGAAGAAGAAGGGTGGTAAGGGGAAGGGGAAGGCACCTGCTAACCAACCACCTGTCATCCAGCAGAATAGGCGTCCGGTGTTGGTTGACAAGGAAAAGTGTTTCCATTGCAACCAATACGGACACTGGAAGAGGAATTGTCCTTGGTGGTTGAAGGAAAATAAGGCGGCCAAGGAGAACAAAGGTAAATATGATTTATTGGTGTTAGAAACTTGCTTAGTGGAGAATGATGATTCTTCCTGGATAATTTATTCAGGGGCCACTAATCATGTTTGTTCTTCTTTTCAGGGGATTAGATCCTGGTGGAAGCTGGAGGCTGGTGAAATGACGATGTGAGTAGGCACCAAGCACGTCGTCTCAGCAGTGGCAGTGGGAGGAATCAAGTTGACTTTATAGAATATATTTCTTATTTTAAAAGATGTATTTATAGTTCCTGAGTTGAAAAAGAACTTAATTTCTGTAAAGTGCTTGTTACAATGTAAATATACTCTTCAGTTTAATGTGGATAAAGTGTTTATTCATAAAGATGGAGTAGACATTTGTACAGCAAAACTGGAAAATAACTTATATGTGTTAAGATCGTTATCATTAAGTTCCCTCCATAACATAGAGATGTTTAAAACTATCATAACTCAAAATAAACGTTAACACGTTTCTCCAAAAGAAAATGCCCAACTTTGGCACCTTTTATTAGGGCACATCAAACTCTATAGAATTGAGAGGTTTGTGAAGAATGGCTTTCTAAGCGAGTTAGAAGAAAATTCTTTACCAATTTGCGAATCTTGCCTTGAGGGTAAGATGACTAAAAGACCTTTTATAGGAAAAGGTTATTGAGCCAAAGATCCTCTAGAGTTAGTACATTCTGACTTCTGTGCTCCTATGAATGTGCAAGCCACTCTGACCTCGTGGTCCATTGAATGTGCGAGCCAGGGGAGGCTATGAGTATTTTATTAGTGTTATTAATGATTACTCTAGGTATGGGTATGGTTATTTGATGCAACGGAAGTTTGAATCCTTTGAAAAGTTCAAAGAGTTCAAGGTTGAAGTTGAAAATGCATTGGATAGACGGATTAAGAAACTTTGATCAGATCGAGGTGGAGAGTTTTTGGATTCTGGATTCTAGGACTATTTGATAGAACATGGAATCATTTTCCAACTCTTAGTGCCAGGCATACCTCAGCAGAATGGTGTAGTGGAAAGGAGACACAGAACTTTGTTGGACATGGTTCGTTCGATGATGAGTTTACACTTCCTTACCGGACGCTTTTTGGTGTTTTGCATGTTGGGTTTTATGTCCTAAAACTTGTGGTATGTAAACGACGGAACTTATTCTGAAAATTCAATAAAGGTGTTATTAATTAGATCTATTGCTTGAATAGAAATCCAATAAACCTAAAAGTCCCTTGACTATTGGATGAGTACTTGAACTTTATGTGGAGACATAAAAGTGGATCAGGTTTGAGTAAATAGTCAAAATGATCTATAGTATATGGATAAGGTTGGGTACCTTATTCTGGTAACACTATTTGATGTGGCCTACTCTGTAGTTGTTACAAGGAATTTTAAAGTGCTACAAACGAAGTGATCCTAATTCGTTCATGTTGGACATGAGGAGTGGGGGTGTCCATGTGCAAAAGGGTTTGTACAAGATCGAACCACGAAATGAGTCACTCTTACTTTATAACGATGTTTACTGTTTAAGACTGACTATTTCAAAGCGATGACCTAGGTAACTTGACCTTAATCCTGAGCTAACTATGAACTCTTATTTATTTGGGATTACCCTAAGATTTGCATAAGACTGCCATTTTAAGGGTAAGACTAGATAGATAGTTGGGGACATAGGGTTCAAGAGGGAATTCACTCCTACCTGCTTTAGGGATAGTAAAGAGGTTGTTCCTTTAAGTGCTGATTTGAACAAAGGGCACCACCCTTTATAGTGAGGGGAGTTCAACTATAGGCTTTAGTGGAGTGACCCACAGATAACAAATGGAGGTTAGATCAGTCTAATGAGTTTAGCCGATTAATCTCGGATCGTTGGAGCCCATGATCTGTAGGTCCACAAGGTCCTCCTACTAGCTCGAAAATGGATTAGCTCTAGAGTAGCATGATAATTTAATTTGAAACGTTCAAATTAGAATCAAACAGAATTGGAGAAAATAAATATAAATATGATTTAAATATA
Organism: Benincasa hispida; assembly: GCF_027475165.1. Classification (NCBI taxonomy): domain Eukaryota; kingdom Viridiplantae; phylum Streptophyta; class Magnoliopsida; order Cucurbitales; family Cucurbitaceae; genus Benincasa; species Benincasa hispida. Next base: position 58,703,031 of record NC_143488.1, read on the forward strand.
TGAAGATGAATTTGTGTAAAAATTAATTTAATATTGGATATTAAATTAATTAGAATTATTTAAATTATTTAAATAATTATTTATTAATTAAAAATTAATTTATGAAATTAATTTGTAAAATTAATAAATTTTGTTTTTAGAAATAAAATATGATTTTAAAATCAAAATTGGATTTTGGAAATTGAAAAGTACACAAAAATTGAAAAATGGGTTTTCTCATGTTCATCTACAAAGTAGCTTACAAAGAACCTGCCCCTTCCTTCATTTACTACAAGCATGAGCTGCATCCTATGCAGCAAATCTCTTTGCATGATAGTCTGCAATATATTGAAGAAATTGGAGTGAAGTGAAGGTGATGCAACTGAATGAATTTTTTTTGAAAAATTCGGATGAAGAAGATGTTCTTCATTTTGGGTTGTGCAGTGAGTTATCTCCAAATTTCCTTTGATTCCAACTTATTTTGAGTCTCACAACTCAATCTATAGTACCAAGAGAATAGTAAGGAAGATCTTGTGATGGTCTGCACAAGGTGATGCGTTATTTTAAGATGTGGAATTATGGATGAAATGCGATGATGAAAATGCGTTAAGCACTCAAGTTTTCTCAATGGAATCCAAGTGTAAACCCCACTATGTTTCCTAGTAAGTCCAGGGTCGAACTCAAGAATTTGGGAAAATAGGTTGCGGTGGTAATTTTTAGGAAAACTTTGTGGTAACCGGTAACTCAAATAAGTGTTGGTTTTGTTTGTTGCAGTAATGAAAATAAATAAATGTGGCAGAGTTCATAAAGAGTTGATAAAATGGAAGATGCGATGAGTATGCGGTGAATGGGTTGAGAAAGGTTTCGGCTAACACTTCCTAGGATGCGTTCATGCTTTGCGATCATGCAACATGCATACAACAATAAACCACTTCTCGGTGCGAATGCCACGGCTTCTAAGGCTAGAACGCATGTGATATATGCGTTAAGTCTATAGGACCTACGCATAAGCCTCTATTCTTATTTATGCATTGAAAAAATGACACATACACAAATAAGGCGACCACATAATATCATACTTATCTCTAGGATGCATGTGATGCAGGTTGGCAAACAGAGCTTATCTCTAAATCCCTATCTCTTGTTTATACAGTTCTAATCTTGCTCTCTCGAGTCTAGATTCTAACCTAGATTTCTCAAGTCTTAGGTTCTTTCTTTAGACTCTCTCTCGAGTTACTCTAAAGGGATATTTGGCACAACATAACACAAGATAATCGCAAGCAATGAACATCCTAGGTCATGTTAGCTTAGTTCTTCTCAACCCATTCGACAAGTTTAGCTACTCATGCATGCTAAGAGAGTGAACAGATGTAGAATAAGAACTTCCATTGTATAAATATAAAGATGAAGTACAAAATAACAATGCAAGAATAGAATAAAGAGCCTCGTAGCAATCTCTTGCTTCCCAGGCTTTTACACTGTCTTTTCTACTCGTGTTCAAAAGATAATCTTGCTCTCGTGAGGGTCGGCCCGCTCTCTACTTTGACACCTCCAGGTTATCTCTCGAGTTTCCCTGATTGATCTTCTGGCGTCTCTACTCTTCCCTTGCTCCGCCTTGAAAATAAAAAAAAACTATGGACAAGGCTAAAGCTCTTAAATCGATAATCAGGTGAACTCGTTAACTCCTTTTCTGAAGGATGCCTTTGGTATTTATAGAGCTTCGGGGTTAAGGCGGCTCCTCTCTTATGATTGCACAGATGGGATGGCTTTAATTCCCTGACTGATGCGCCAAATATTTGTCACCGAAAACCTGAATGTACCTGTTATCGTTAGTGACTGTCAACTTAATTCGGATTCGACCGCCATCAACTTTCTGTCCCATCGTGATTAATTATGCCTTTCACCCAGATGCGCCCACCAAGTTGTGTCGGCTCTATGCGGCAATCCTTCTCGACCAGATGTTTGCAAACATAAATCACCGCAAAGCCTTGCGGTAATGTTGCGCTCGTCCGTTGATTTCTTGTGATCGCTCTTTTCTCATGCGGACATCCAATTACGAGCAATGCGCTATTTCTCAGACTAAACTCATACCTTCTTGGCAGCGGAGTTGCGGTCATTTATTTATGCGTTGATCCTAGCGACTTACTTTCGTTTTGGCTTGCCCCCACTTGTGTCTTGCGAACATCCAACTACGGGTAAGTGCCCTTCTCAACTTAACTCTTATCAACATGGGTTTCCCCATTGTGTTGACATTGGAGTTGTTATTCTAAAAAAAGAAATTCTTTCATTATTTTTTTATTTTTTTATTTTTTTTTTCAGATAGCAAGGTGGAAAATAAATACCTCACCCCCAAATTTAAAATGTGGCAATGTCCTCATTGCCAAAAGATTGAAATAAGTTATGCGATGTTCTTAGAAAGCTTCGTAAAGAGAGTTTGAAAGAAAGCTAGCAAACCCCTAATTTCTAAAAATATTTCATGAGGTGACTATCTTAAAGTTAAGTTGACTCTAGTATATACGAAAGAAATAGAAGTATATTTCTCATCATTGAAATCATAATTGGCAAAGAAACAGCATGCGGTAACTTACTAAATTTATCCATGTCAAATGGTTGCGATAATCAAAGAGGATGCGGTGATAAAACTTTTAAAATTAAAATGCGATGCGATAGTGCAAAATTTGAAATAAAGTTAAGGAAAAGTACACCCCCAAATTTGCGCTATCGCCCGCATTATATATTGATGCATCCTTCTTTGCGGCGATCTACTTCTTTGGTTGCGGTGACGGAATTTGATGAGTTGCTTCTTCGTGTAATATCTCCGCAATCCTATGCCTCGATCGTTGCAAGAAAAACAGAGAGAGGGTCAAATTATTTTAAACAAAAAAAAATTCGTTATCGCAATCTCCATTTTTTTTTTTTTTGAATAATAATGAGAATAGATAACAACTGAAAGGATAGAGTGAATTGAAAATTCCGAGTTAGTAGAGAAGAATAGAAGATTCCATGATTCCCAAAACTTTCGTCCCTGATGGATTTCGCTCGTCTAACAACGCAGGGACCACCTACTTCCTTCTTTATTCAAAGTTCTTTAGTTCCATGGAGTCTACTTGGCGATGCTAACCTTCCCCATGATATGCCTTTACTCGCTACCCATTAACTTTGAATATGTTGGTGCCATCATCATTTGATAATTCAACTGCGCCATGCGGACATACTTGTCTAACTATGAATGGTTCGGACCAACATGACTTTAGTTTTCCAGGGAAGAGCCGTAATTGTGAGTTGAATAGTAAGACCCTCTGTCCGACTTGGAGGTTCTTACCGCATATGTGTTTGTCGTGCCAGCATTTTGTAAGCTCATTGTAAATATTTGCGTTCTCATATGCGTTGATCCTCCATTCCTCCAGCTCGACCAGTTGAATTTTTCTGGCTTCTCATGCTTTCTTCAAATCAAAGTTTAATTTCTTCACTGCCCACAATGCCTTGTATTCCAGCTCCAGAGGCAAATGACACGCCTTACAAAATACCAACGCATATGGGGACATACCTATGGGTGTTTTAAATGTAGTACGGTATGCCCATAATGCATCGTCGAGCTTTGTTGCCCAATCTTTTCGCGAAGGCCTTACTACCTTCTCAAGTATCAGCTTTATTTCTCGATTAGACACCTCGGCCTGACCATTCGCCTGCGGATGGTATGCGGTGGCCACTTTGTGGAGAATGTTATATTTTCGCAGTAGCTCCTTGATAATAAGATCGAAAAAGTGGGATCCTTCATCACTGATTATGGCACGTGGAGGGCCAAAACGAGTGAAAATGTTTTTCTTCAAGAATTGAGAGACTACTGCCACATCGCTTGCGGCACATGCCACTGCCTCTACCCACTTGGATACATAATCGACGGTTAATAAAATATAATGTTTACCATTCGAGGGAGGGAATGGTCCCATGAAGTCGATGCCCCATACGTCGAATAACTCAAGCTCCAAGATGATGTTCATCGGCATTGCATGTTTCCATGAAATGTTACCTGTGTGTTGGTACCGATCACACTTCATTGCATAGTCAGCTGCATCCTTAAACAATGTTGGCCAGAAGAATCCACTCTATAAAACCTTGGCTACGTTGCGCTGTCCTTCAAAGTGCCCACCATATGGTGAGTCGTGACATTGCGATAATATGCATTGTTGAGCAGCATTTGGTACGCATAGTCGCAGAATCTGATCTGCCCCCTTTTTATAAAGATTCGGCTCATCCCATTAATAATATCTGCATTCATGTTTGAGCTTCCTCTTCTGGTGGTCAGTATAATCCTCTGGAAATTGCTTGCAAACCAGATAGTTGACTATGGCAGCATACCAAGGCAATTCTTCAATATGGAACAGCTACTCATCTGGGAACACCGCACTCACCTCTGACTCATTGCGGTCAACCTCAGGGTTTTCCAGTCTGGACAAGTGATCCGCAACTTGGTTCTCCGTTCCCTTTCGATCAATTATTTCTATGTCAAATTCTTGAAGGAGGAGAACCAATCTGATCAACCTCAGCTTTGCATCATTTTTTGTCATTAAATACTTTATTGCTGAACGATCAGTATGGATGAGTACCTTTGTTCCCAGCAGATATACTCTAAATTTTTCCAACTCAAAAATTACCACAAGTAGCTCTTTCTCTGTGGTGGTGTAATTGGTCTGAGCAGGATTTAATGTCTTAATCACATATGCGATGGAATGTAAGATTGTTTTTCTCTTTTGTGCCAAAGCTGCTCCTATCGCATACCCTTGCATCGCACATCAATTCAAAAGGAAGTGTCCAACCAGGTTCGATTAACACGGGTGCGGTCGTTAGCGCATCCTTCAAAATCCTGAATGCGTTGAGGAAATTGTTGTCAAAATCAAAATTTTTGTTAGCCTCCAACAACGCACTCAGTGGTCGTGCTATTTTCGAAAATTCCTTGACAAAGCATCTATGGAATCCAACACGTCACAAGAAACTTCGTACAACCTTCACGCTTGTTGGAGGTGGAAGTTTTTCAATTGCTTCTATTTTTGCTTTATCCACCTCCAACCTGTCCCAAGAAACTTTGTGCCCCAACACGATGCCCTCCTTTACCATAAAATGGCATTTTTCCTAGTTAAGAACGAGATTCGTCTCCTTGCATATTTTTAGTATCTTCTCCAGGTTGGCAAGACATACTTCGTATGTGTGCCCATAAACAGAGAAGTCATCCATGAAGATTTCAACAGTCCTCAAGATAGTCTGAAAAGATGGCCATCATGCACCTTTGAAACGTGCTCGGTGCATTGCAGAGGCCGAATGGCATGCAGCAAAAAGCAAAAGTCCCACATGGGCAGGTGAATGTGGTCTTGTCCTGATCTTCTAGAGCAATCATAATCTGGTTATACTCGGCACAGCCATCTAGAAAGCAGTAAAAGTCATTTCTTGCTAGAGGATCTAGCATTTGGTCAATGAACGGTAGAGGGAAATGATCTTTCTTCATGGCCGCATTTAGCTTGCGGTAGTCCATGTAAATATGCCACTCGATGACAGTTCTTTGAGGTATCAACTCATTGTTTTCGTTCAGGACTACCGTCATGCCAATCTTTTTAGGCACACACTGCATGGGGCTGACCTACGTGCTATCTTCTATCGGATAAATAATGCCCACATCTAACCATTAATGATCTCCTTTTTAACGACCTCTTTCATCGTAGGGTTGAGTCTACATTGATGTTTGATCGTTGCTTTATGGTGTTCTTTGAGACAAATTCGGTGTATACAGTAGGTTGGGTTAATTCCTCGAATGTCGACGAGCGTCCAGCAAATTGCTCGCACATGTTCCTTTAGAATTCTCATCAATGCATTCTCCTGGTCTTCATTAAGTTCAGAGGAAATAGTTACTGGCAGCTTCTCATTCTGCCCCATAAATGCGTACTTTAGGTGGTTCGGCAAGGTATTTAATTCCATTGTTGGTGGTTCTACTAAGGACAGTTGTGTTGCTTTTCTTTTTTCTTTCTTGTTTATTCTTTTTATGATCGCATTATAGGTAGCAATGGATGCATTTCCATCATCTTCTTCATTCTCTTCATCAATCTTTTCTTCTTCAATCAAATTCTGGTCGTCGTCTGAGTCAGACAGGTCTTCTTTGTCAGGAAACTTCATGGCATAGATGATGTTGAACTTGAGCTTCTGTCCATTTATGCTCAAAGTGATCTCCCTTTTATGCACATCAATCTGGGCACGACCTATTGATAAAAATGGTCGCCCTAAGATGATGGGAACATCTTTGTCGGCTTTGTAATCTAAGATGATGAAGTCGGCTGGTAGGATAAATTTGTCGATGGTGATCAGCACATCCTTCACCTTCCCCTCTGGATGCACCAGAGATCTATCTGCAAGTTGAAGAGTCATGGTCATGGGCGCAAGTTGCCCTACATTTAGCTGCTTAAAGTTCGACAGAGGCATTAAATTGATGCTGGCTCAAAGGTCACATAATGCTTGCTCGATGTACAGTCCTCCTATGGAGCAAGGTATAGTAAATCTCCTAGGATCGCTCATCTTCGGTAGAATTATTGATTTTGAACTCTGTGTTAAAGCCACCATGGCAAACTTACCAGCTCCCCTATTCTTGGTTACTATATCCTTCAGAAACTTCGTGTAGGCAGGCATCTCCTCAATCGCTTCACTGAATGGAATATTAATATGTAATTGTTTTAACATAGATAGAAAGCGTTGGTACTGTACCTCTTCATTCTTTTTCTTTCTTAGTCTCTGCGGGAAAGATGGTAACTACACTTTCACGGTCCCTTCTCTGTTGGCTTTGAGGTGGATGCAACTTCTGGCTCTATTGCTTCTTTTTCTCCTTCTTCTTCTTGGGTCACCGCAATTTCCAGTTCCAACGCAATGGGAGTAGTCCGGCTCAGCTCCTTTCTTTCTCCCTCCACAGTTTTTCTACTCCGCAATGTCACAACCTGACATTGCTCTTTACCTGATCCCCCCGGGTTGCGTGGGAGTTCTATTGAACTCGGCAGAGCCCCTTGCGGTTCGTTCTTTAGCTCGCTTGCAATCTGGTCCATCTGTAATTATAGATTGCGGATGGGCGTAGCCTGACTTTGAAGCACAATTTCATTTTTTTCTATATATTGCTTTAATAGGCTTTCCAATGAGGATGATTGCGGCGGTTGTGAGCTACTGGATTGATTTCTTGTTTGACCATTGTTCTGCGGGAAGAATCTAGGTGGCCCTTCTTTCTGCGCCACAGATTAGAAATTTTGTTGCTGATTCTTCCACGCAAAATTGGAGTGGTTTCTGCACCCGGGGTTGTAGGTATTCGAAAATGGATTATTTTTCACAAAGTAAATAGACTGTGGATTCTGTGGGCATTCTTCCATTGCGTGCCCATAACCGCAAGTCGCACACCTTGCGGTGTTTTGACTAATTGCGTTTACTTGCCCATTTTGCAGTGTTGGGCTGCTGATCGTAATTCCCTGAATTAAGTTCATCATTGCGGTCATCTGATTTTGTAGTGAAGCAATAGCACCATTACTTGCATCGTTATCCTTTATTTTCAGTTTCTGATCACTCTTTCTCCAATCCTCGTGGTTTTTTGAGATGCGATCCAAGATGTTATTAGCCTCATCATACGTTTTGTCAAGCAGACCACCAGCGGCTGTCACATTAACAGTGGTCTGCAAAGCGGGATTTAAACCATTATAAAAGATTTCCATCTGAAGGCAGTCTGGTAATCCATTGTGTGGACAGTCCCAGACCAACCTCTCAAACCTCGCCCAGGCATCACTAAGCGATTCGTCCGTGTCTTGTTCAAAATTAGTTATGAGTTTCCTTCGTCTAGTATTCTCAGTAGGCGGAAAATATTTCTTCATAAATTTCTCTACGACCTGTTACCATGAACTGATCTCTCCCGGCTCGAGGGAATACACCCATTTTCTTTCCTGATCACAAAGAGAAAATGGAAACAAAATTAGTCAAACTTCTTCGGCAGAGATGTTCGGGAACACAAAAGTATTGCAGATTTCTATAAAGCTATGGATGTAGGCGTGCGGGTCCTCGCCACGTCGTCCTCCGAATTGTCCTACAGTCTAGATCATCTGCAGCATCACCGACTTCATTTTGAATCGGCTTCCGTCGAAGGCAGGCCTCATGATTCTTGGATAGAAGTCACAGAGGTTTGGCGATGCATAGTCCCTAATGGGCCTATTGTGATCATTAGTCATAAGGATTGGATTTGTCATGACATTGTTTTCGTTTGGTGCTCCATTTCCAGGCTGCTCCGCCATCTCTTCTTTATCTGACTGTTATTGTTGGCGGTCTCTTAATCTTTGTCTGAACATCCTCTCAATCTTTAGGTCGTAATTCGCAAAAGATTGAGAGTCTGCAAAGAAATCAGAAAAATTACCGTTAGCACACTATTTTGCCGAAGTCCCCGACAACGGTGCCAAAAACATGGTGCGTTATTTTAAGATGTGGAATTGTGGATGAAATGCGATGGTGAAAATGCTTTGAGTGTTGACATGAGATTGATTGTGTACTGTGCATGCATGATAATGTGCTACAAGCTCATGTTGCCATAAACTTGTAATGCTATTTTTATATCTTACAACATGTGAACAAATATGATTATGAAAGAGTGAACAAGTATATGCGTTAAAGACGTAAACTTGGTGACATAAAGATGGAATGTTATGTTGTATTATTGCTCATGCACATTTTATGTGATACTACTTCTAGATGTATGCGTTGTTAACTATATGCTTGTAGTATGCTATGGAGTAATGTGTTGTCACAAGTTTCCTTGCGCTGAAACCAAGTATAATTCCAACGCGAGTTTCTCAGAGTAATTTGAGGTCGAACACAGGGATTGTTTTTGTTAATGTGTTACTTTCATGATACATGCGACCGGCTTTTACAATTAATAAAGATTGTGTGTTTGTACAGGAAATTAAAGTGCAGTAAAATAAAGTTGCATTAATAAAATAAATTGCTTTGAAAATAATCCTAAGCTAATATGATACACAATAAAAGATTTATGATACATGATTCTGAGTTCGAGACTGACTGTGAAGTTATACAAAGGATCGTGGTATGTGATGGCAAGTCTTTATGGATGAATCAGAAATAGAAAGAATAAATAGTAAAAACATCACTCTCTATTGTGACAATACTGGTGCTGTGGCAAACTCCAAAGAGCCCAGGAGTCATAGGCGCGACAAATACATGAGCGAAAGTATCATCTGATTCGCAAGATAGTGCATTGAGGGGACATGATCGTCATAAAGATTGCTTCAGAGCACATAGTTGCTGACCATTTACGAAGGCTCTCACGGCTACAGTGTTTGAGGGTCAACTTCAGAGCATGGGTCTACGAGACCGCCCACGGCTGGACTAGGGCAAGTGGGAGAAATTTATGTACTAGGCCTTAGTGCCCTAGTTTATTATTTTGTACTAGTTGTATGTACACCCCACTTGCTTTAGGACAAGTGGGAGATTTTTGGGAATGATGCCTTAAACTCTCGTGTCCTATAGTTTGTAAACACAAATTTGAACAAATGCTTGTGATGTATAATATATGATATTTTCTTCACTTATTGTCTATGCACATTTAATGTTTTATTTGCTTTATCACAACCAATAAACTAAAATCTCTGGTTATCGTTTGTAACTTAAGCATGTATGTGGAGACATACAAGTGGATCATGTCTTAAGTGATAACCAAAATAGTCTGTAGTATATGGATATAGAAGGGAAACCGTATCCTGGTAACACTACGAATGTGGCTCGCTTTGTAGAATAGTTACAAGTGTTGTGACTTGCTACAGTTGGTCTAATCCTAATCATTCATGTGGGGACATGCGAGCGGGGGCATCCTATACAAAGAGTTTGTATAAGACCTGGCCACGAAGTGTTAACGTCTCTTTATATAATGTGTTCCTGACAGAGACTTCACTTCATTGGATGACCATAGGTAACATGACCTCAATCCTGAGTGAGTTGGGAACTCCTGCCTTTGAGGGCGGTCCTTTGATTTGAATGGGTACGAGTGGCTAGTTCACCGACTCAAACCTACCAGTTTGGGGATTCGTCTGATTTGGGAGTTGGGAACTCGGCTACACAAGATGGAATTCACTCCTTCCCCAAAGCAAGGGTAAGTAGATAGATTTCTCTCATAAGGGTTGATCCCGTGACTTGAACGATGTGACGCCACACACTTCTCATGGCCCGAGAGGTGTCACACATAGCAGGATTATATTGTATTGTTCATTAGAGAGATTAGTGGTACTTAAGGAGTTAGATGTAAGTACAGGGGAAAAATAGTAAATTAGCCCAACTATGCTTACGAACATCTGTGAAGGGTTATCGTACTGTTGATTGGTTATATCCGATGGACATAGAAATATATATGTGGTAAGAAGAGTTCAGTTGTCGATCTTTAGTGGAATGTCTGGCAGTTAACTGATGGTGGATCTTGTGGCTAAAGAGTTTAGTCAGCTATTCACATATCGGTGGAGCTTCAAGCCTAGGTCCATAAGATCCCTTTGGTAGCTCAATGGATTCAAGTTGAGAATCAATTTTTGGGTCAGTTTGAAATGTTCAAAGTGACAAGAGGGAGTTCGATTATATATGATATGATTGAACTGGTTAATTATATATGATATGATTTACTTTATGTATGAGATACATTAATTTGGAGGAAAATGATATAAATATGATTTATATCTAGTGGAGGAGAAAACACTATGGTTTATATGTGATATTAAACTATAGGTTAATGAATATAATTTGATTATATTTATTTATTTTTAATTGGACAATTATAGGATAATTGGGCCGGTGTTTTCTCTGTAACTGTGTGTTAGTGGGAGGTTTCATTCAATTTTTGTAACTAAAGAATAAAATCAAAATCGTTTTCAATTTGCAAAGATATTGGTCATTCGCTCACGCATTTTGTATACAACCTATTGCATAGCAAATGGAGAGACTACACGATAGCTCAAAGTTTATACACGATTGTATCCATGCACACTTCTTTCTAAACGATCGCATAAGATTTGCTAAACGATCGTCTAGCTCTTTCCTAAACGATCGCACGCTCGAGCGATTACTAAATGATCGTCTATACGATCGTAGCCTAGTTACTAAACGATCGTGTACCTTCTTCTAAACGATTAAGCATTGTCTATACGTTTGACTCTGCCTTTTCCCACTTGCTTCGTCGTGGTATACAATCTTCCTTTCCTTCTTCCCTCTACCAAATTCAACAGAGCCCACACCTCATGGATTTTCACACCGAGAATATCGAGGGTTCTAAGTTGTGGTGTCATCCCCATTCCTATGTTCATGTGGAGGTCGTTCGTGAGTAGACGACTGGGTGATTTGGTGAACGATTGCTCGGACGTTCCAGCGAGAGCGAGAGGAGCAGTCCCTTGGAGAGAATGAGATTTTCTATGGAGAAGTGTTCTTCAACTGGTATGTATCTCTTCTCTTTGTTATTTATTGTTCGAAGCATGTCGGTAATTTTTAGTATGATGCGTATCTGTTCTGTTAGATTGTAAATGTAGTAATTCTGTTATAATGAGTTTGGAATCACCCGCTTCTGCTCAGAGGTACTCTTGCATAAGAGTTCCTTTAATTGGTATTAGAGCCAGGTTCTGATATTCCAAATTCATTGATGCAAAGAATTGCATTAACTTTCTTGGTGGGTAAAAGGTTGTCTGCTCTCTGTTTAAGCGTTAAATAGTTTGTGGATATGGGATTAATGGAGTTTCTGGGATGAAGCCTCTGGATTGTTTAAATTGTTTTGCATTTGAAGTTAATTGTAGGGGCCCCTGCATTTTTGGGCATAGTAACTGCTATCGAGTTTGTAATTTCAAAGTTGTTTGAGTCTGTGAGTCATTTGTGAAGAAGCTTCGTAGCAAGGGTTGCTATTCTTCGAGGATGAACACGACCAAGCATTGGTGGGGTCGTGTAAATGATGGGGTAGACGATCATTGAGTATTGGATACTTGGAAGCTAGTTGATGCTTGTGCACTAGACGATCGTGTAGCTTAGCAAGCTTCATCGCTTAGTTCCTGACTACACGATCGCGGAGTAAATCGTTTACCTATCGCTTGTTAAGTGATCGTCTAGACGATCGGGCTTTGTAGCTATGTTGTCATCTAAACGATCTTTTAGAACTCGCGTGTTATGTCTTGTGCACTAAACGATCGTATACCTGACCGCATTTACTAAACGATGGGAGCTTGATAACTTGTAGAATACTTATTTATACTGCCTTATCTAGATATTGCGGTCAAAAGAAAATAAATATGTGTCAATTGTATGAAAATTAGCTTAGAAATACAATAATTATAAATTATCGCAATTACACCCACTAACATCTTTAAGATGGAAGGAAAGGAGAATTTTGCTCTATTTTGCAGGAAAACGAGTCACCGCTTGCGCTCAAGGCTCAAGAGAAACTAATCAACACATCTCGTAAGAATGCGCCTGTCAATCAACAATGAAGAGACGATTAACGCAATGACGGCACAATGCGATAGTCGATCCAGAGATGACTTTCAACCTCATGCGGTAATAAAAACAACCATCGTATGCGAACACTCGATCGAAAGATGTAGCTGAGCAACGCGAAAGTGGAGGATGGAGACACATGTACAACTAACGATTGTGCATAATTGATGGTATGATTGCATAACAGAAGGAATAATTATTCCTCCATCTTCGGAATTACCATAACAACAAGTGGGGACCACAAGCCGGAGTCAAAGATCTCACCTATAAAAACCCCATAGATTTCAGAGAAAAGATATGTTACTGGATACAAGGCTAATTGCTGCTAAAGTGTTGAGAGAAAAGGCTGAGCTGAGTGCTTAACTGAAGAAATCCGGGAAGAAGACGAGACAAGACCGAGAGGTAAGTCTCAGTTCTATTCTGCCAAATACCCACCGAGAAGCTCTGTGCTGAGAACCCTGCTACCGGTTAAGCAAGCATGAGAGGGAAGCTCATCCATCCATCTGATCCATCCAATCCGGCAAGCAGATCTCCACCCAAATTGGTGCCAAGATGTTGGTGCTTGGTTGTATCTGTTCTATCTCTTTTCATCATTGTACTTCACTTTCTTTATCTTTTCATTCACACACCATATATCAAACGCTTAATAGATATATTAAATGTTTTGATTGCTTTTATATTACATTTTCTGTCTACTTCCGTTCCTCCGTGAATCACTTTCTCCATGATGTCTTCTTAATTCCCTGCTAGTTAATATGAATTAAACGACTACTTAACTTGTGTAAAGAGATAACTGTGTTTAGCTAAAGCATGCTAGATGGCATATTCACCTATGAGAGCAGAAATGAAGATGCCATTCTGATCTATCGAGAGAAGGTTAGAAGAATGCGTTAACTAAAGCGAGTAGTACTTCCAGACTTGGAAGCAACCTTGCATTCATTACGTTCGTCTCTGTTTTACCATAGAAATGTGGGAGCGCGGCCAATCACTGAAACATGTACGCCAAGAGAAAAGCGGAACTGTACTTATAGCTTCAACGCAATTAAGAAAATCGTGTTGTTTATATTAGTTATCTTTCTCTTTCTGTTTGTACATAAGACTTGCCGCCGCATTCCATGTTCTTTGCATAACCTTCACAATCAGTCTGGACCCCAGCGTCTTGTATCATGAAGCCTGTATCCTGTATCATCTAGCTTAGGTTTACTGTACTTATTTCATTATCTCATTTTATTGCTTTCCTTTACTTCACCGCAATTTTATATACTTGTATAAAACACTCTTTAAAGATTTAAAAAAACCCAGTCACATATATCACGAACATACCACAATAACCTCAAACGGTCCCTGTGTTCGACCTCAGATCACACCGAGAAACTTGCGGTGGAATTACACTTGGTTGCAACGTAAGGAAACTTGTGACAATGCAAGGCATACTACAAGAACATTTGTAATTAACGCATATCTAGAAGTAGTATCACATCATTTCATGCATAGCATAGCATATCTTTTAGCATCAATCCTAGCGATCAACAGAGCTTCACCTAGAGGTTCAAGACCCGGTTCGTCTGTGAACCGGTTTACTCGATGAAAAATGTAATAGATAGAGTTTTTAGTTCCAATTTTTGAGGTGGTTCATCCCGGTCCATTAATCTTTATGAATGTACATAGGGTGTATGCTTATCTTATATGTCATATGGTATGCCATATAGAAGAAATCTCACCTTAGGTTATGCATTGGACATGCATTATCTCTTTATTATAAGTGTTATGATTTAGAGAAGCATGATTTAAATTACATAAGAGCATGCTCATGCATCATATAATATAAGATTTTTCCCCATTACGTAAGAACATAGCCAACACCTCCTAGATTCTCACACCGAGAATACCGAGGGTTCTAAGTGGTGGTGTCATCCCTATTGTTGTGTTCATGTGGAGGTCGTTCATGAGTAGACGATCGGGTGATTTGGTGAATGATTGCTTGGACGTTTCAGCGAGAGCGAGAGAAGCAGTCCCTTGGAGAGAACGAGATTTTCTATGGAGAAGTGTTCTTCAACTGGTATGTATTTCTTCTCTTTGTTATTTATTGTTCAAAGCATGCCGGTAATTTGCAGTATGATGCATATTTGTTCTGTCAGATTTTAAATGTGGTAATTCTGTCACAATGAGTTTGGAACGATCCGCTTTCGCTCAGAGGTACTCTTGTATAAGAGTTCCTTTACGCCCTCCATAATATAGAAATGTTTAAGACTGCAATAACTCAACATAAAAGACTTAAAATTTCTCCTAAAAATGATGCGCAACTTTGGCACCTAAGACTAGGACACATCAATCTCAATAGGATTGAGAGGTTGGTGAAGAATGGACTTCTAAGTGAGTTAGAAGAAAATTCTTTACCTGTGTGTGAGTCATGCCTTGAAGGCAAGATGACTAAGAGACGTTTTACTTGAAAGGGTCATAGTGCTAAAGAACCTTTGAAGCTAGTACATTCAGACCTCTGTGGTCCGATGAATGTAAAAGCTAGGGGAGATTATGAGTATTTCATCACTTTTACTGATGATTATTCAAGATATAGTTACATTTATTTAATGCAACATAAGTCTGAATCTTTTGAAAAGTTCAAAGAATTCAAGGACGAAGTTGAAAATGCATTAAACATTTCAATCTGATCGAGGTGGAGAGTTTATGGATTTAACATTCCAAAACTATTTGACAGAACATGGAATAGTATCCCAACTCTCAGCATCTGGTATACCTCAGCAAAATGGTGTATCAGAAAGGATAAATCGAACCCTGTTGGATATGATTCGGTCTATGATAAGTTATGCTTCCTTACCTGACTCATTTGGGGTTATGTAGTAGATACTGTAGCATACATCTTGAACTACGTTCCTTCCAAGAGTGTTGCTAGAACACCTTTGGAGTTATGGAATGGTCGTAAAGCTAGTTTATGTCATTTCAGAATCTGGGGTTGCCTAGCACATGTGCTTGAGTCTAATCCTAAGAAATTGGAACCACGTTCAAGATTGTGCCTATTTGTAAGCTACCTCAAAGGAACGAGAGGTGGTTACTTCTTTGATCCTAAAGAAAACAAAGTATTTGTATCGACAAATTCTACTTTTCTTGAAGAAGACTAAATTAGGGAGCACAAGCAAGAAGTAAGATTCTGTTGAATGAAATTTCCAAAGAAACTACTAAATCTTCAACAAGAGTTGTTGAAGAACCAAGTACCTTAACAAGAGTTGTTGAAGTAAGATCATTTAGTAAGTCAAATCCACCTCAAGTGTTGAGGGAACCTCGACGTAATGGGACGGTTGCGAACCCACTTGTTTACTATATAGGTTTAATAAAAATCCTGGCTATGGTAGCTGATGGTGAACTTAAGGATCCATTGTGTTACAAGAAGGCAATGGAGGATATTGACAAAGATGAGTGGATCAAAGTGATGGATCTCGAAATGGAGTCTATGTACTTCAATTCCGTATGAGATCTTGTAGATCAACCTGATGGGGTTAAACCTATAGGTTGTAAATGGATCTACAAGAGGAAATGAGGTGCTGATGGGAAGGTGCAAACTTACAAGGCTAGATGGTGGCAAAGGGTTATACCCAAGTAGAGGGAGTAGACTATGAGGTGACTTTCTCACCTATTGCCATACTAAAGTCTATTCAGATCCTCCTATCCATTGCCTCATATTATGACTATGAGATTTGACAGATGGACATCAAGATTGTCTTTCTGAATGGCAATCTTGAGGAGATCATTTATATGGAGCAGCCTGAGGGATTCATAACCCAAGGTCAAGAGCAAAAGGTTTGCAAACTTAATCAGTCCATTTATGGACTGAAGCAAGCTTTTCGATCTTTAAACATAAGGTTTGATACTATGACCAAATCTTATGGCTTTGATTAAAACGTTGATGAGCCTTGTGTATACAAGAAGATCATCAACAGTTCAACAGTTTTTCTAGTGTTATATATAGGTGATATCCTACTCATAAAAAATGATGTAGGTTTACTGACTGAAGTTAAGAACTAGCTAGCGACCCAATTCCAAATGAAAGATTTGGGAGAGACTCAGTTTGTTTTAGGTATTCATATCTTTAAAGATTGAAAGAACAAAACGCTAGCTCTGTCTCAAGCATCGTATATTGACAAGATGCCTTTCAAATATTCGATGTAGAACTCCAAAAGGGGCTTATTGCCTTTCAGGCACAAAGTTACATTGTCTAAGTAACAGTATCCTAAGACACCTCAAGAGGTTGAGGAGATGAGACAGATCCCCTATGCATCATTGTGGGCAGCTTGATATATGTGATGTTATGTACTGGACCTGACATCTGCTATGCAGTGGGGATAGTCAGTAGATATCAATCTAATTCAGGATTAGATCAGTGGACCACCGTTAAAAAGATCCTCGAGTATCTATAGAGAATGAAGGACTACATGCTCATGTATGGTTCTAAGGATTTGATCCTTACGGGATACACAGACTCTGATTTTTAGACTGATAAGGATTCTAGGAAATCCAAATTAGGATCAAGTTCACTCTTAACAGAGGGGCAGTAGTATGGAGAAGCACCAAGCAAGGGTGCATTGCTAACTCCTCTATGGAGGCTAAGTATGTAGCGGTTTATGAAGCTACTAAGGAAATAGTTTGGCTTAGGAAAATTTTGACTGATTTGGAAGTTGTTCTAGACATGTCAAAGCCCATCACACTTTATTGTGATAATAGTGGTGCTGTGGCTAATTCCCGAAAGCATAGGAGACACAAGCACGGGAAGCATATAGAGCGGAAGTATCATCTCATTTGTGAGATTGTGCATCGAGGGGGCATGATTATCACATAGTTATCTTTGGAGCACAATGTTGTTGATCCGTTTTCAAACCCCTTCACGGCTACGGTGTTTGAGGGTCATGATAACTTGTAGAAATACAAGTTATTTATACTGCCTTATTCAGATATTGCGGCCAAAAAAGAGACAATATGCGTTGATTGTATGAAAATTAGCTCAGAAATATAATAATTATAAATCATCGCCATTACACGCACTAACATCATCAAAATAGAAGAAGAGGATATTTTCATTCTGTTTTGCAGGAAACCAGGTCACCGCTTATGATCAAGGCTCAACGTGAAACTGAATAACACATCTCTGTCACATTGCGCCCGTCAATCAACAATGAAGAGACGATTAACGCAATGATGGCACAATGCAACAGTCGATCCAGAGCTGACTTTCAACTGCATGCGGTAATAAAAACAGCCCTGCATGCGAGCACCCGATCGAAAGATGCAGCTAAGCAACGCAAAGGCGGAGGATTGCGACACGTGTACAACTAACCGTTGTGCAGATTTGACGATCTGATTGCATAACAGAAGGAATATTTATTCCTCCATCTTCGGAATTTCCATAACAAGAAGTGGGGACCATAAGCCAAGAGTCAAAGATTTTCACCTATAGAAGATATACTTGATACAGGTATAATTGATATGAGGGCTAATTACTGCTGGATTATTGAGAGAGAGGCGGAGCTAAGTACTGATTGGAAGAAATCTGGGAAGAAAAGAGACAAGGCCGAGAGGTGAGTCTCAGTGCTATTTTGCCAGATCCCCCCCACGAAGCTCTATACTCAGATCCCTACTACCGGTTGAGCAAGCCTGAGAGGGAAGCTCATCCTTCTACACGATCCATCCACATTGGCAAGCAAATCTCCATCCAGATTAGCGCCAAGACGTTAGCGTTTATTTGTATTTGTTTTTAACTCTATTCATCACTGTATTTCATCTTCTTAATCTCTTCATTCACAAATCATGTATCAGACGCTGAATAGAAATATTGAACGTCTCGATCACTTTCATTATCACTTCTCTGTCTATTTTCGTTCCTCCGTTTATCGATTTCTTCGTGAAGTTTTCTTAGTACCTTGGTAATTAATAGAGATTAAACGAGTAACTTAATCTGTGATAGAGAAACAAGAATGTTTAGCTAAAGCATGCTAAATGGAATCTTCATCTGTGAGAGCAGATGTGAAGATGTCATTCTGATCTGTCGAGAGAAGGTTAGAAGAATGCGTTAACTAAAGCGAGTAGTACTTCCAGAGATGGAAGCAACCTTGCGTTCATTACGTTTGTCTTTGTTTCACCACAGAGATGTGGGAGCGCGGCCGATCACCAAGAGGTGTACATCAAGGAAAAAGCGGAACCGTATTTATGCCTTTAACGCAATTAAGGAACTTGCGATGTTTGTATTAATTGTCTTTTCTGTTTCTACTTTGTACATAAGACTTGTCACCACATTACACGATCTTTGCATAATCTTCACAGCCAGCCTTGACCTCAGTATCTTGTATCATCTTAGAGTACTTTTACTTTAATGCAATTTACTTTAACGCAATTTATTTTATCATTGCAACTTTATTGCTTTACTTTACTTTATTGCATGTTTATATTCTTGTACACAACAACTTTTATAAATTGAAAACCCCTGGTCGCATGTATCACAAGCATAATGCAATAACCTTAAACAGTCCCTGTGTTCGACCTCGGAGCACCCCGAGAAACTTGCGGTGGAATTATACTTGGTTCCAACGCAAGGAAACTTTTGACAACCCATAGTATACTACAAGGTTCTCATAAATAACGCATATCTAGAACATGGATTTGTATCTTGCGTGCATCTATTGTGTGACATAAGATAGATTCATTCATATGCATATTTGTCCACATGCTTAAAGACATAAATTCTGCGTTCTAGGTCACCTGCAGAGTATGGGTCTATGGGACAGGCCACGTCTAGACTATGGCAGGTGGGAGATTTGTACTGGGCGTGTGTTATACTCTAGTTTATTATTTGTGTACTTTGTATTTTGACTATATTGTACACCCCACTAGCTTTTGGTCAAATGGGAGATTGTTGGCATTGATGCTCTAAATCTCGTAGGGTCCTATAGTTTGTAAATGTATTGAACAAACTCATTGTCTATTTAATAAAATATATGATATTTATTTCATGTTTTTTGTTGCATTAACCAAAAATCAATAAACTAACATCCAAGGTTATCTTGTAACTTAAACATGTATGTAGAGACATACGGGTGGATCATGTTTAACTTATAACCTAAATGGTCTGTAGTAGATAGATAAGGCTGGGTACCTTATCCTGATGACACTACGAGTATGGCTCACTTTGTAGGTGTTACAATTGTTGTAAATTGCTACAAATGATCTGATCCTGATCATTTATGTATAGATATGTGAGCGAGGATATTCTTTACAAAGGAGTTTGTCTAAGACCGAACCACAAAACATTTAGTCTCATTATATAACACCGTTCATAATAGAGACTTACATTTCACCAGGATGACCATAGGTAACATGACCTGAATCTGGAGTGAGTAGTGAACTCCTGCCTATGAGGGCAGTCCTTTGATTTATATGGGTGAGAGTGGACAGATTGCCAACTTAACAAGCCTACCATTTTGGGGATTCGTTTGATTGGGGAGCTGGGAACACAACTACATAAGAAGGAATTCACTCCTTCCCCGAGGTCGGGGTAAGTAGATAAATTGCTCCCTTAAGGGTTGATTCCTGGGCTTGAACAATGTGGTGCCACACCCTCTCCACGCCCAAGATGGGTTTGAAGGAAATCGAACACGAGGATTTCCATGAGCAGCAGAAGGATCTTTCCAAATTTCAATCGTATATGAACTTTACAATTACAATCACAAACGAAAACATGTGGTTATGCATAAAATAGAAATTACAGCATGCTTTACTACAGATCAAGGGAAAAATCAACAAACCTTTGTAAACTCATCTTCAAGTTCCTGGATCACGAATGCTCGATCACAGCAACACAGCAACAGACGAACGTTTGTCCAACACGACCGCTACATTGCACGATCATCATACACTCGAACTAAGCAATCGCCAAGGTCACGAACACCCCAAACACCGCGAATGACCTCCACAAAACCTCGACAGTGTGGAGTTGAGTATGACACCACCAAGAAGGTTACCTTGGTATTCTTAGTGTGAGAATCCAGAGGGTGGGTTCTGTGTGGACTTGGTTTCAGGCATAAAATTGGAGGAACCACAATCATGTAAACGATTGAGCAACTGGGAGATGGATCAACCTATCGTATAGGTCGATGCCTAATCGTTTAGGAAAAGCTATGCGTTCATCTAGCAAAAGCTATGCGATGGTTTAGCTCATCGTGTAGCTGAGTGTCTATTGTGTAAGAACATTCCACGATCGTTTAGCTAACTTCAATCTGTCGCTTAGTAAATCTAATTTGCTTGACAACTTCTCCGTGAGTATTTTCCGAAATTGGAAATCTCAAAATCATTTATCACTAAAATTAGGAAAACATTTTTCCTTTTATCTCATGGTTACCATGTAACCACCAATAACCTCCCACTCAATTGGTTATTAGAGAAAAAGGGATAATTATCCAATAATCAATATTATTATAAATATAAATGATAACTATCTACATATTTATAACCTATAGTTTTAATATTTCATCTCATGAAACATATAAACCATAGCTCTTTTTCTATTCCATGACACTTAATGTAAATCTCATTTACATTAATCCTCCACTTGATGTATCTCATACACCATACCGATCAAATCATATATAATCGAATTACCTCTTGTCAATTTGAACATTTCAAATCAACACCAAGAACTGATCCTCAATTTGAATCCATTGAGCTACCAAGGGGACCTTATGGACCTATAGCTCAAAGCTCCAACGGTACGTAAATAACTGACTAAACTCTATAGTCATGGGATCCACCATTCATTAACTGCTAGGCATTCCACTAAAAATGGATAGTTGAACTCTCCTTACCATAGATATATTATGTGTCCATGTTAACCAATCAACAGTGCGACGACCCTTCACAGATCACTCGTAAGTATAGCTCGGCCGATAACCGTTATGCCCCTATAGTTACATCTAACTTCTTAAATACCACTGAATCCTCTAATGAACATATGTCATAGTCCTACTATGACTGAGTCCTCTCTTCCAAAGAGAAGTTATGGCCACTATGTTCAAGCCCTGTAATCATCCCTTAAGGGAGCAATCTATCTACTTACCCCTGCTTCAGGGAAGGAGTGAATTCCATTTGTGTAAGTGAATTCCCAAATCCCATATTAGACAAGTCCCCAAAAAGGTAGGCATGTTGAGTTGGCAATCTGGTCACTCTCATCCATACTAATCAAAGGACTGCCCTCAAAGGCAAGAGTTCCCAAAACACTCAGGATTGAGGTCGTGTCACCTATCGTCGTTTAGGTGATATGTAAGTCTCTAGTATCAACGATGTTATCTACAGAGTCTAGTCATCTCGTGGTCCGGTCTTATAAAAACTCTTTGTATAGGACACCCCTGCTCGCATGTTTCCACATGAATGGTCAGGATCTAGCATCTGTAGTAGTTTACAACACTTGCAAATCTCTACAAAGCAAGCCGTATCTGTACTGTCACTAGGATCAGATATCCCACCTTAGTCCTTATACTACAGATCTATTTAAGTTATCACTTAAGGCATGATCCACTTTTATATCTCATATACATGCTTAAGTTTACATAAGATAACCATGGAGCTTTGTTTATTGGATATGAATAAATGCCAGAATTAAACAACAATTATTTTATTCATCAAACAATGTGTATCTTTACAAAACAACGAGACTCTAGGAGAATTAGGACACCAATCCCAACAGGGTTTAGCCATAGTTGGACTATGATCTATTGTTCATTAGAGGTATCAGTGGTACTTAAGGAGTTAAATGTAACTACAGAGGCAAAATGGTAATTTGGCCTAGCTGTACTTACGAACAATTTTTGAAGGTCATCGTACTGTTGACTGGTTATATCCAATGGACACAGAAATATATCTGTAGTGCAAAGAGCACAAGTTTCAGTCTTTAGTAGAGTGCCCGATAGTTAAGGATGATGAATAATTTAATTAAAGAGTTTGATTAATTATTCATGTACGGTTGAAGCTTCAAGCTACAGGTCCATGAGGTCCCCTTGATCGCTCAATATGATTAAATGAGAATCAGTTTTTGGATTAATTGGAATTATTCACATTAATAGAGGGATTTAATTATATATGATATAATTAAGTTATTTTAACTATATGTGATATAATTATTATAATGTATTTGTTACATTGTAGCTTAATTAAGAGGAAATAAATATTTTAATAAGATTCAAATATTATTAATATGAATTGGATTCATATTTGTTAAATTTCATATAAATGTGATTATATTAAATACATTGCTCATGGTTTCCTTCAATTTGGGATCCTTCACATTGGATATAACCAACTGATAGTGCATTGACTCTACAGAAATTGCTCATAAGTACAACTGGGCAAGAAAATTACTATGTTGCCCCTATACCGTCTCTAAGAGTCATCTCTCCAGCTAACAATTTTCTGCAGAAATTAAATCCCTAATATGAAGAACATACGTGATTAGTAACTCCTAAATCAACTATCCAATCATAATCATCATTATCTACTAAGCACGACTCTAGGACAAATAAATCATATTTATTTTCTTCGTGGTTCCTCCTTTTCTTAAGAGTAATGGGATCAGCTCCATAACCCATATCATAAACACCAAATTTTATCTCAGAGGACAATCCTCGTTGATTAACTTCACAAGATTCGACAACATTTGGTTTCTCTATTTGTCCCTTGACATTCAATATGGACTAGAGTTTATCGAGGGAGCTGACATTACTGGTTTCTTCATCATCAACCCCACTTTTCTTAAACTGTGACAACTTTTGCTCAAATAATTCTTGTATTGATTGCATGATCTGATGTGCAGTAACCATGCTCTCAAATCTTTTGGCTAAGGCATCAAGTATGCTTGCCAAAATGTAAGCTTGGGTCTTATCATTAGCCTTCATCCACATTTCATATGCATCACAAACATTTCATGTTGCATCAGGGGTTGGGACTTGAGGACAATTATCAATCAAGATGATGTTAAGGTCGTTAACCACGAAAAAAGTTTTAATCAAATCTTTCCAAGTTGCATAATTAAAACTGATCAAACAAGTAGAGGCAAGTAACGAAAAAAATATAATTTGACATTTTTTGCTGAAAAGAAACAAATTGATCTATATTAGATTTTATCATAAATCTAAAACATCCAATCAATTTTAGCACAAACTAAATGAACCACATTTAACATTTAATTCTTTTGCAATGATGCTTCAGTGATTTAGGACAGAAGATATCAAAGGGTAGTCAACTGTCCCTTCACTGAACTAAGACAGATTCGACTAATTATTACACCAGAATAACTCTTATTCCTATAACAATTAGTCATCATTGATTTAGTCAAGAAATTATTAACTAGCTTAAAAATTTCTTGTAAATATGACCCTTCATTTTAGAACCTAAAGTTCCACCCCATGCACCAACCGTAGGAAAAAAAACGATTGGGGCAAAAACTAAATCGATCCTATCCATTTCTAGAGTTTACCTTGATATTTACCTAATGCACAAACCATTCGACGGGGGACGTTCCCAGGACGCTTCGAGGCCGTGCAAGAAGATCTCACGTTGCAAACTAATGAAGGAGACCGTAGGACATATTAACACACATCCCTTTCCCACTTACTATAAATACTCTCTCCATTCACCTTGATATTGACCCATGCAAACATCATCTGAAAGGGGATGCTCCTAGGGCGCCTCGAGGCCAAACGTGAGTCTCACGGTATGAACATTAAGGGAGAAACGTGAGTTAAAATGGCATATCATATACATCTTTTTCCTCCCATTTAGTATTTTAAAAACCTAATGTTTATTTAACTTAGGAAAAATATAGCTAAATATTTTTACTAAGTGATTGTTTAAGTTTGCCCAACAGTAACAGTTACTTTGGATAGTTAAACATTTTTTATTAATGTTCGTTATACATTTTAACAAACTTTAATCACAATTTCATGCTTCTAGCAAATCTATCTAATTCACCTTCTAGGTCAGTTCCCAAGTTGGGGTGTTTTGTTTCTGTCAGCTTAAATACCCCAGTCTAGAAAGAATTAACCTTCAAAAGTCTCTTATAGACACGATTGCTACAATTTTAATCTTTTATTAAAACCAAATTGATCCCATTAAATTGATTAAAATATTAAACTAACTTCTAATCCCATTAGAAATTTTGTGATCTTAGGTCTATGTGAATCATATTTTTAAATTATTTTAAAAAGTGATTTGAACCTAAGTTTGTATGCAACTTTGAATTGTTGATTTTTAATTTATAATTTTATTTAATTATAGTGGCTACAAAATAAGTGAAACCAATTAAAACCATTCATTGCATTTGATATCATACTTTTTAAAATTATAACATTTATAAAATTACCTAAAGTAATGACATGCTTCATGCAATCTCCATTTCATTACTTAACATGCATAACATTTATATATACTAAAGTAATGAAATAAAATAACATTCATACATACATCAAACTATATATTATAGCTTTTATAATATAAATGATGCATGACAATGTTATTGTGCATGTAAACATATAGTATAACACTTACATTATATGATGTATGAGCATGCTATAAAATAAAATCATGCAACTATATATTGTAACATTTATAATATAAATTATGCATGAATAATGCATAACCTATGGTGGGATTTTACGATATGGCATACACTATGACATATATAATAAAATTAAACTATACATCAAATACATAATTTAAATGGCAATTTATGGACCAGGATTGGACTCCTAAACCATTAAGTATACTAATATAACCTTTATATTAATTTAATTATGAAAAAAAATTAACTATTTGACACTGCCCGAAACTCATGTCGTAAATAAGCTTCGAGTCTGATCAAAAGAAAATTTATAATACCGAACTACTTCTATTACTACTAAAACGTAGCAACAGTGGTAAGTCGAGTCGATCCGCAGAGAAGCACAATTGGTTTCATTAAGTTAATTTTATAACTAGAGCGATAAATGGGGGGTTTCGATATGGAAAGGATAAATGTATGAAATTGAAACAAAAGGGTAAATGTAATTTAGGATAGGAGTCTATCTAATTTCTAGATCAAGAGAGAGTTTCTATGTAATTTCTTCCATTTGGCATCAATTAGACACTGAATCTGTCAATCCCTCAACCTATTAGAAAATCTAATAGCCCAATTAGCCAAATTTGATGTTAAACCAAATTAGCCCTAATTCAGTTTAAAACTTTTTCTTCTCAGCGACAGACAAGTTAAAACTGAAAAGCATTAAGAAAGGGTTCAATTGTTGAGACATACTACAAGCCGAAAAGCCATATCTTGTAGCATGATTTATTTGGAAAAGATTATATTAGGCAATACATGCTTTAGGTCAGAAAAATTCTAGGCTTCAGACATGTGATCCTAATATGTGCAACTTAATCCATCAATATTGCATAGGCTATGATGATTTTGCAAACAAGAATTTCAATAAATTAATTTTTCAGATGAATTCATCAAAACTCTATCAATATTAAAACGAATCCATCCAAAGAATGAAAAAGAGTACAGTTAAATTAATTAAAAAACCTTCAAGAAATTAACATAAGGCTCTTGCTGAAAGAAATTAGATAGAGATTACCTCTCAATTCATAGATAAATCAAGAACGAATCTCCAATCCATCAATTACAACCCAAAATAAAAAGCAAAACTAACCTAAGGATACTAAAAATTGAAGATAATAGAAGAAGAAGGAAGCCTAACTTTGACCTCCATGCATTCACCTCACAAAATAAGCATGTTTTGACATAGGGCTGAGGAAAAGAATATATAGTGATCAATGCAACGTTGCAACGCTGATGCGATGAAAGAGAAGCGTCAACATTGAAGTCCAATGCATGGTCCAACACTCACTTGCATGCACGTTCCACTCCATGTTTGTTAATTGTCACAGCATTGCAATGCTCTAAATAACCTTTGCAACGATGCCACTTCTGCCTCCAAGTGTTGGAATCAAGCGTTGAGATTCATTGGAATGTTGTCGATGATTCAACTTCGAAGTGTCGTGACGCTCGGAGTAGCATTGCAACATTGCATCCACTGCCAGATACTCACTACTCGATGCTCGACAACTTGATACTCGATGTTCATTGACTCGGTAACGTTTTCTTGATTGCTTGACAGCCATTTACTCGATGGTACTTGATGATGCTCGATGGCTCATCATACTCAGTGGAACTCGATGGCATTTTGGTCTTTTCAACTCCTTTGAAGCTCGGATGTTCAAATCAACTCCAAATTGCTACAAATTAACCCTGTTCTTCACCAAATGATTATCTACCTCTTGATGCTCGGTACCTACAAAATAGGGAAATAAACACATAAAATCCACTAACGAGCCCGAATTAAGCTAGGAATAACAACTCTTTTTGAGAGCTAACAAACACCCCCAACTGAATTATTGCTTGTCCTGAGCAAAGTAGAAACACACAATCAAGTAAGAAAATAATAAAAAACATGCTAGCTTAATTCACAATGTTGTTACTCCAGTTTCAACAGTCAGTTAGAATGAAATTTGTAATCAAGAACGAAATTCAATTATGATCAATTAATGAAGCACAAGTCTTAATGATTCTTGATCTATTTATGCATGAGTAAGCCTAGAGTCTTGCTAGTTAAGCTTGCACAGCCCGAAAAAGTTTTAAAAGGTCCTCATCCTGTTTTTCCCTACTCTGGTTCGGTTATCGACCTTGGACATACCAAACTTGCAAAAAAGAGGGCAACACTAAGACAAGGGTGCCTAAACGCACACATACAAAACATAAAGGACATTTATTTTACCTAGATAGCAAGCTTTCACACCCCACCGCTGGGAAGCTATCACTCTTTTCTCATGAGCTCTAACTAAACACAGGGGAGGTAGCTCTTTTCACCTCTATCCATGCACACACACTATTTTTTTGCAGTCACGTCAACAAATGCCACAATTTTTTAGTTTATATATATATATATATATATATATATATATATGTAATTGCAACTACTTTGCTTTTCTTTATTTTCTCTCTCTCTCTTTTTTTTTTTATTCACAATAGGCCCTATTTTATCCACTTTGTCTAGTTTTGCTCTAAAACAAGTATAGTTACTCCTAAGTCAAAGGTGGACCTTTCGGGGTGACAACAGAAGTACAAACCAGATAACCCAATTCTAAGCATGCAAGACTTTAATTTCGCAAAACAATTGACTTAAAGATGCATGAGAGAAATATTTTTTTATATATTTTAAATTCGGGCTAAAATCATGATCATGCTTTCCTAACATTCTTTCACGCAAATTTCATTATAGGAAGAGCGCGTCATAAACTATCATGATAACAACAAAGCAAACAGTAAGCAAGACAATCAAAGCACATAACATACTACCCAACAGGTACCCCACCCCCAACTTAAAAATATACATTATCCCCAATGTATCTCAAGTAAAGCTCAAAAAGAATAAAAACAAGGGAATAGAAAACCTCCCTTGATAATATTGTCGCACATGGGATGGTGGTGGTCGGGCTCGCCTTTTAGAAAGATGCTCTCCTCTCTTAGATTGTCCCTACAAAACAAAAAGAAACTTAATATAGAAAACAAGTAAAGAAAGCAATAAATTTTTTTCACCTGGCTCCCTCTAGGAAGGGAAAATTTTTAATGTCGATTGCTCGGCATGACCCATCCCCTATCAAGGCACAAAGAAATTCTCGTATTTCTCTGGTCCCTTCTTGGATGAGTTGATATAGCTCGATAAGGCTGAAATAAATTTTGTATTTTTAATTATGTTTGAAAGAAAAGGAAAAAGAAAAATCAAAAGACTCAAGGACTGACTCAACTGAAAATAAAGACTCTGACTCAACTGACTTTTGAGAACAAGAAGAATAAAACTAAAAAATATACGATATACCAGATGACAGAACAGGGCAAGGTCTTTCAACCTCTAACTCCATCACCTGGGAATCGATGGGTTTAGGCTTATGTTCTCCATAGTCTTCAAAAACTGGTTCTAAACATGGCATGTTATCCTCCAACTCATCCTCATATCGACATAGATTACCTCATCGCTGCACGCCTTGGCGAAGTCAAAAGATGTGTGTAGCAAGGGTTCACATCCTCTCTCAATTGAATCAAAAGGTTGAGTGGCTGAGTCTCTCAAACACCGAAGATAAGTTCTAATCTCAGTCTGAAGACTAAAGCTCTTATGAAGGTCACACATCTCCTACTCAAAAACAATATTGTTAATAGCAAGTTGTCTAATCACATCTTCTAATGACATACCTGAGTCGGCGATGTGAGCATGCATCGTCATGTAGAATGTGGCAGGGTATGGATTATAGGGGCACTCCTATCCTAGGATTCCATAGTCATAGGACTCCTCCCATATGGGCCCATGGAAATCATCATCCAAATAACTAGGATACCCTCCCATGGAGTAGTCTCATGGCATAAGGCTCCACTGTAGACTTGGGCATGCTTGCTCAGGGTGATCAATCCTATATGCTTGCACCTGCTGCAGGTTACCTACAACCAACTGACTAACCAAAGAAGTTAACTCAACAAGTTGACCTCGAAGGTAATGAACCTCGTCACTAAGCCAAGATGCTCCACTTGATTGTCCCCATCCTTGTTGATGATAGTTATCCATGCTTAAAATACTGACACAAAAAAGGAAAACAAATCAAAAGCAAAAAAAATACTCTAACTAGAAACTTAACTAACGAAACGTCAATGGCTTCCCCAGCAATGGTGCAATTTTTTACAGTGCCCAAAATTCATATCTTAAATAAGCTTCGAGATGATCAAAAGAAAATTTTTAATATCAAACTACTCCTATTACTACTAAAACGTAGCAACAGTAGTAAGTGTGAGTCGATCCACAGAGAAGCATGATTGGTTTTGTTAAGTTAATTTTCTAACTAGAGCGATAAATGAGGGGTTTTGATATGGAAGGGATAAATGCGTGAAATTGAAACAAAAGGGTAAATGTAATCTAGGATAGGAGTCCATCTAATTTCTAGAACAAGCGAGAGTTCCTATGTAAGTTCTTTCATTAGGCATCAATTAATTACACTTAATCTGTCAATCCCTTAACCTATTCGAAAATCTAATAGCCCAATTGGCCAAATTCGATGTTAAACCAAATTAGCCTTAATTCAATTTAAATTTTTTCCTTCTCGGTGACATACAAGTTAAAACTAAAAAGCATTAAGAAAGGGTTCAATCAAGCCGAAAAGCCATATCTTATAGCATGATTTATTTGGAAAAGATTATAATAGAGATACATGCATTAGGTCAGAAAAAGTCTAGGCTTCACACATGCGATCATAATACATGCAACTTAATCAATCAATATTGCACAGGCTATGACGATTTTGCAAACAAGAATTTCAACAAATTAATTTTTCAGAAGAATTCATCGAAACTCTATTAATATTAAAGAAAATCCATCCAATGAATTCACAAGAGTACAGTTAAATTAAATAGAAAACCTTCAAAAAATCAACATAAGGCTCTTGCTCAAAGAAACTAGATAGAGATTACCTCTCAATTCATAGACAAATCAAGAACGAACCTCCAATCCATCAATTACAACCTAAAATAAAAAGCAAAACTAACCTAAGGATACTAAAAATTGAAGGGAATAAAAGAAGAAGGAAGTCTGACTTCAGCCTTCATGCATATACCTCCAAGAATCAACATGTTTTGACCTAGGGCCGAGGAGAAGAATATATAGTGATCAATGCAACGTTGCAACGTTGGTGCGGCGAGAGGGAAGCATCAGCTTTGAAGTCCAACGCGTGGTCCAACACTCACTTGCACGCGCGCTCCACTCCATGTCCGTCAATCGTCGCAACATCGCAACACTCTAAAGAAGATTTGCAATGATTTCGCTTCTGCCTCCAAGTGTTGGAATCAAGCGTTGAGATGCATTGGAACACTGACGATGTTTCAACTTCGGAGCGTCGGAACGCTCGGAGTAGCATTGCAACGATGCTTCCACTACCAGATACTTGCTACTCGATGCTCGATGACTCGATATTCGATGCTCATTGACTCGATAGTGTTTTCTTGATTACTTGATAGCATTTTTCTTGATGGTACTCAATAA
Source organism: Benincasa hispida (assembly GCF_027475165.1). Lineage (NCBI taxonomy): Eukaryota > Viridiplantae > Streptophyta > Magnoliopsida > Cucurbitales > Cucurbitaceae > Benincasa > Benincasa hispida. Next base: position 58,733,699 of record NC_143488.1, read on the forward strand.
TTCTCAATGGTTGTTCATATTCGATGAACTCGATGGCATTTTGGCCTTTTCAACTCCTTTAAAGTCCAATGTTCAAATAAACTCCAAATTGCTACAAATTAACCTCATTCTTCACCAAAATTATTAATTCTACCTCTTGATTGCTTGGTACCTATAAAATAGATAAATAAACACATAAAATCCACTAACGAGCCCCAATTAAACTAGGAATAATAGCTTTTTTTAGATCTAACACTATTACATAAATAATAGCTTAACCAGTTCAAAATAGGTGAACCAGATCTTGAACCACACGAATCAGACTGCCCAAAACTTGAACCGCCCCCAAGCAACTCGAATCAAGTGAACCAGACACAAATAAGCTGAACCATGAACTGAACCGCGTTAAAATAGGAAAAAAGTTTTCGTCTCAGAGTGTTGCGATGCTCTGACCTAGCATTGCAATGCTACGAAAAAAAATTTCAGTTTCGCCTTTCATAGTCTGACCTTCGATTCTTCTCTGATTGTGGCCTCGTTTTCACCTAAAAACACGGGAACAACATGAATGACTCAAGACTAAGAATTTACAAAATCTATAACAATCATTATGCCAAAAACAACAGGCCCTTATAAAACAAATTTGTAAAAAAAAAAAAGCTATAAATCTAATGCCTAACCCCGAAAACATCCATAAATCATAAACCACATCCAACCATTCATCATCAACATGAAGAAAAAATAGAATGCAACACCCACCATCAAACTAAAATTCTATTATGGAAAAAAAAGAGAAAAATTGGGTACCAAGAACGCCACTCTAATACCAATTGAAAGGAACTGTAAGGTCCGCAGCGGAAGTAGAATTGGTCGCAATTTTCATTTTTTCACATATTAAAATTACAAAACAGAAAATATGCATTATATAGAGAATTTTACATCATGCTAATCGAGGGAGGAAGAAGGGAAGAAATAACACTAACCTTTGAAGCCAAAAGTTCTTCACAATATCCTCCTCGATCCAGTCACATGTTGGGATTGGTGTCCTAATTCTCCCGGAGTCCCGTTGTTTTGTAAAGATACACATTGTTTGATGAATAAAATAATTGTTGTTTGATTTTGGCATTTACTCACATCCAATAAACAAAGCTCCTTGGTTATGTTATGTGAACTTAAGCATGTATATGTGATATACAAGTGGATCATGCCTTAAGTGATAACCTAAATAGGTCTATAGTATAAGGATTAAGGTGGGATACCTGAACATGGTGACACTACGGATACAACTCGCTTTGTAGAGGTTTGCAAGTGTTGTAAACTACTAAAGATGGTAGAACCTGACCATTCATGTGGAGACGTGCGAGCAGGGGTGTCCTATACAAAGAGTTTGTATAAGACCTGAACCACGTGATGACTAGACTCTGTATATAACGCCATTGATACTAGATACTTACATCTCACCTAAACGACCATAGGTGACACGACCTCAATCCTGAGTGTTTTGGGAACTTTTGCATTTGAGGGCGGCTCTTTGATTAGTATGGGTGAGAGTGGCCGCCAACTCAACATGCCTACCTTTTTGGGGACTTGTCCGATCTGGGAGCTGGGAACTCAATCCACAAGATGGAATTCACACCTTTCCCGAATCAGGGATAAGTAGAGAGATTGCTCCCTTAAGGGCTGATTCCAGGGCTTGAACATAGTGGCCACAGCTTCTCTTTGGAAGAGATGACTCAGTCATAGTAGGACTATGACTTATGTTCATTAGAAAGATCAGTGGTACTTAAGGAGTTAGATGTAACTACAGGGGCATGACGGTTATTTTGGGGTTGATGCCCTAAAGTCTCGTGTCTTATAGTTTGTAAACAATTTGTACGAATGCTTGTGTTGTTAATATATGATATTTACTTCACATCTTGTATTTTGCTCAGTTGCTTGTTTTATTTGCTTTACCATAAACCAATAAACATAAAATCCCTAATTATCTGTATGTGACCCAAGCATGTATGTGGTGGCATACAAGTGGATCATATCTTGAGTGATAACCAAAATGGTCTGTAGTATATGGATATAGAAGGGAAACCTTATCCTGGTAACGGTTCGGATGCGACCCACTTTCTGGAATGGTCACGAGTGTTGTGACTTGTCACAGATGGTATGTGATAACTTGTAGAAATACAAGTTATTTATACTGTTTTATTTAGATATTGCGGTAAAATGAAAGAAAAGTTGCATCGATAGTATACAAATTGGCTAAGAAATGCGAAAATTATGAATTGACGTAAATACACTCACTAACACCATTGCGATGGCGAGATAGAATGTTTTAGTTCTGTTTTGCAGGAGATAAGTCACCGCATGCATTAATGGCTCAAAGATGAAATGAACAACGCATCTATGTCACATTGCGCCCGTCAATCAAGAATGAAGGGATGATCAACGCAATGAAGGCGCATGCGACAATCGATCTTGAGCTTTAGCGATCAACGCAATTTCAACCTCATGCGGTAATCAAAAACAACACCGCATGCGGCGATCGATCAAAGATGTGAAGAGAAACACATTTGCAGAAGATTATGACAAGTGTACAGCTTTCAGTTGTGCATTTCTGACGGATTGATTGTGTAATAGAAGAAATTTTCATTCCGCCATTTCAGGAACTACTATAACTAGTAAGTGGGGACCACAAATTCAAAGAGCCAAACTTCACCTATAAATAGCTTCTTCAAATTCACTGACAAATATTCATGTATACATAGAGACGTGCATATACTGTTTCTGAGAGAGAAGTTGGTCTGAAGCGACTGTTCAGAGTAGATTCGGGAGAACCACGAGACAATGCCGAGAGGTGAGTCTCTGAGCAAGGAATTCTTCCAATTCCCGCCGTTGAAGCTCTGTGCAAAGGTCAATTCGACCGGGAAAACGGGCCTGAGAGGGAAGCTTTTCTCTCCACCATTTCCACACGCTGGCAAGCACAATCTCCGTTCGGGATCTATGTCAAGATGTTGACACTTTTTCCGTATTTGTTTCTATCCTCTATTTCATCTTCTGTATTCATCTTCTGTAATTCTTCATTCACAACATGTATCAAATGCTTAATTTTAGAATTAAATGTTATGATCGTCACCATTATCATCTCTCTATCTCTTTCCATACATTCATAATTCATTTTCTCCATGATGTGTCCTTAATTACTTGGGTAAATAGCGAGAATTAAGCGAGTGAGTTAATCTATGTTAAGGAAATAATTAAGTTTAGCTAAAGCATGCTCGACGACATCTTCACCTTTGAGAGCAGAAGTGAAGATCTTATTCCGCCTATCGAGAGAAGGTTGGAAGAATGCATTAACTAAAGCGAGAAGTATTTCCAGAGATGGAAATAACCTTGCATTCATCACGTTCGTCTCTGTTTCACCATAGAGATATGGGAACGCGGCCGATCACTGAGAGGTGTACACCAAGGGAAAGCGGAACCTTAGTTGCGTCCTTAACATGATTGACGAACTCACGATGTTTTTACTTTTTACTCTTTCTCTTTCTACTTCATTTATAAAAACTTTCCATCGCATACATCGATTCTTTGTATAACTTCAAAGTTAGTTCTCGACCTCAGTATCATGTATCATGTATCATATTAGTTTAGGATTTTATTTTATCAATGCATTTTTATTCCATTGCAATTTATTTTTCTGTATAAACCCACATTCTTTATTCATTGTTAAAACTGGTCGCATGTATCAAATGAGTATCGCATTAACGAAAAAAAACCCCGTGTTCGACCTCGGATCATTATGAGAAACTTGCGTGGAATTAACTTGGTTTCAGTGCAAGGAAACTTGTGACATCCACTACTTCATTGCATACTACGAGCATATCATTAACACCGCATATACCTAGACGTATTATCGCATAAAAAATTATCTTTATCGCAAAATACTTGAGCGCATATTTATAGCATCATTCATTTCATTCACAAGCCATGCGCTAAAGTTAGATAAAGATAAAAAGATAAAAATTATGTCATCAAGTTTATGGCAACATGGACTTGAATCATTTTCATCATCATAGTGCATGTTTAATAAAAGACACACACAAATATTCGTTACAGTATGATCCTGATCATTCGTGTTGGGGACATGCAAGCAGGGGCGTCCTATACAAAGAGTTTGTATAAGACCTGACCATGAAGTGTTAACGTTTCATTATATAACACTGTTTGTATAAGACAGAGACTTCACTTCACTAGGATGACCATAGGTAACATGGCCTCAATCCTGAGTGAGTTGGGAACTCTTGCCATCGAGGGCGGTCCTTTGATTTGTATGGGTGTGAATGGCCATGTCGCCAATTCAAACCTACCATTTTGGGGATCCGTCTGATTGGGAGCTGGGAACTTAGCTACACAAAATGGAATTCACTCCTTCCCCAAGGTAGGGGTAAGTAGATAGATAGCTCTCTTAAGGGCTGATTCCAGGGCTTGAACGATGTGGTGCCATACATCTTCTCTTGGCCCGAGAGGTGTTCACACATAGTTGGACTATGTTGTATTGTTCATTAGAGAATTCAGTGGTACTTAAGGAGTGAGATGTAACTACAGGGGCAAAATGGTAATTTGGCCCAGCTGTACTTATGAGCATTTGTGAAGGGTCATCGTACATATGATTGGTTATATCCGATGGACACAGAAATATATCTGTGGTAAGAAGAGTTCAGTTGTTGGTCTTTAGTAGAATGCTTGACAGTTAACGGATGGTTGATGCGTTATTTTATGAGGTGAAAATATGGAATGAAATGGCGTTGAGCAACAAGCTTTCTCAGTGGAATCCAAGTATAAACCCCACTGAGTTTCTTGGTAAGTCCAAGGTCGAACTCAGGGACTTGGGAAAATAATATGCGGTGGTAATTTCTCAGAAGACTTTGCGGTAACCAAATAAATCAATAGTTTTTTGGATTGTTGTTTGTGGTAATAAAAATAAACAAATGCAACGGATTTGAGAAAAGTTTGAGTATGCAATAGATGCACTGAATATGCAGAGGAACAGGTTGAGAAGGTCTTTAACTAGCGTTACTTGGGAATGCGTCAGACTATGCGATCATGCTACACTCATGCACAGCAAATCAATTTCCAATGCAAATGCGACGCTCCTAAGTCTAAGATGCATGTGTTGAATGAAAAAGTGTCCATAGAGCTTATTCCTAAGTCTCTACTCTTTTCCTATGCGATGATGCAAGATGCACACAAAGACAAAGTGACTACACACAATCATATCCTATCTCTAGGATGCATGCGATGCGTTAATAGCAGACAGTGCTTATTCCTAAGCTCCTATCTCTTGATTGTGTTCTAATCTGACTCTCCTGAGCCTAGATTCTAACCTGGCTTTTCCAAGCCTAGATCCTTTCCTTTTACTACCCTCCTGAGTATCTATAATGGACGAATGAAGCATAAATAATACAAGATAAACACATAGAATGAAGATCCCCAGTTATGCTAGTCAAGTGCTTCTCAACCCATTCAACAGATTTAACTACTCATGCATAAATAACAGAGAGTGAACAGATATAGAGAAGTAAATTCCATTTCTATTGATGAGTTTGAGTACAAAATAACAATGGAAGATATGGGTAGAGAGCCTGGTAGCAATCCCTTGCTTCCTAAGGCTTTTACACTATTAACTCTATTCGGATCAAAAGATATTCCTGCTTCCGCAGGAGCTGGCCCTCTCTCTGATCTTGAAGCTTCTGGCACTCTCCCAAGTTCACCGGAATGATCTCTTGAAACAATCTCTCTTCTCTCGCTTCTGCCTTAAAATAAAAGAAAATCTAAGAGCAAGGCTAAACTATCTAAGGAAAATTCTCTAACTCTTCGAACTTGCTGATCCCTTTTTTGAAGGCTGCCTTCGGTATTTATAGAGCTTTAGGGTGAACGGCGGCTTCTCTTTTATGATTGCACAGATGGAGTGACTTTAATTCTCTGACTAATGCACCAAATATTTTTCACCGAAAAGCTGAGTGTACTTGTTATCGTTAGCAGCTTGTCAACTTAATTCGGATTCCACCGTCATCAGCTTTCTGTCCCATCGTGATTAATTATGCCTTTCACCCAAATGCGCCCACCAAGTTGCACCGGCTCTATGCGGCAATCCTTCTTGAGCAAATGTTTGGGTTAATTTGAAATGTTCAAATTGACAAGAGGAAGTTCTATTGTATATGATATAATTGGACTAATTAATTTGAAGTGTTAACGTCTCGTTATGTAACATCGTTCATGACAGAGACTTCACTTCACAAGGATGACCATAGGTAACATCACCTCAATCCTAAATGGGAACTCCTGCCATTGAGAGCGGTCCTTTGATTTATATGGGTGCGAGTGGCCAGGTTGCGATTCAAACCTACCATTTTGGGGATTCATCTGATTTGGGAGATGGGAAATCAGCTACACAAGATGGAATTCACTTCTTCCCCGAGGCAGGGGTAAGTAGATAGATGGCTCCCTTAAGGGCTAATTCTGGGGCTTGAACGATGTGGTGCCACACACCTTCTCTTGGCTTGAAGGTGTTCACACATAGTTGGACTATGTTGTATTGTTCATTAGAGAATCCATGGTACTTAAGGAGTAAGATGTAACTATAGGGGCAAAATGATAAATTGGCCCAGCTATACTTTCGATCATCTGTGAAGGGTCATCGTACTCATGATTGGTTATATCCGATGGACACAGAAATATATCTGCGGTAAGAAGAGTTCAGTTGTTGGTCTTTAGTTGAATCACTGTTAGTTAACGAATGGTGGATCTCGTGGCTAAAGAGTTTAGTAAGCTATTCATGTATCGTTGGAGCTTCGAGCCACAGGTCCATTAGGTCACTTGGGTAGCTTGGGTCAAGAACCAGTGTTTGGGTTAATTTGAAATGTTCAAATTGACAAGAGGAAGTTCAATTATATATGATATAATTAGACTAGTTAATTATATATGATATAATTGGCTAAATGTATGAGATACATAATTAGATATACATATGATTTATATCAAGTAGAGGAGAAAATATTATAGTAGATATATGATATCAAACTATAGGATATAAATATAATATGATTATATTTATTAATTAAATTAATTGATTAATTATTTGATACTTAATGGATTTATCCACATTTGGACGTGGGAAGTGGGCTGCAAAGGTTATTGTAACCGGCGGATTAAAATGAAAATCATTTTCATTTTTATCAATCGTACATTCGTATTATCGCCCGCGCCCAAAAAGAATCCGTGAAAGCTATCACAGAGCCTATACGATCGTCTACCTCACGTTTTCTCTAAACGATCGTATACATTTTTCCTAAACGATCGTTCAGTCTTTCATACACGATCGTGTAGCTTTAATATATGATAAGCATTTCCGCTATACGATAGCAGAGTTTCATCTCCCACTTGCTTATCATCTACATGATGCCTTCTCCTTCGTACTCTACCAAATTCACCAAAGCCCACTCTTTGGGTTTTTGACGCCGAGGATACCAGGGTTTCTCTTGTGGTGGTGTCATCCCTGCTGCAGTGTTTGTGTACTTTCTGATCGTGTTGTTGCAGTCGACATACTCGTCGGGTGCTGGTAGATCCGTTGGAGGTTTTCGTTGCTAAGGGTTCAGACGTTCGAAGAGTGTCTTCATCTGGTATGAGCCCTTTCCTTGTTGATTTTTACTGTATTTTGAGCATGCCGATAATTAGATTATATGCATAATTGTATGTGTTGAATGTATGACGTTTATGTTTCAGTCACTGTGAAATCGGATAGATCTAAACCCGCTCATGGAACTCTCGGTATGAGATCCTTCAATTGGTATCAGAGCAAGGTTTCTGATACTTTGATTTCATCTATTGCAACAAAATAACGTATACATTCATGGTGGGTGCATTTCTACGCTGTTTTAAATGTTAATTTTGTTGTGGATGTGCCGGATTAATGGATGTTTTTGGGATGAATTTCCTTTGTTTGTTTAATTCCTTTTACATTTGCAGTTGTTTGTAAAGGCCCCTGCGTTTTTGGGCATAAATAATCGTAGTCGAGTCTGTATTCAAAATGTTTGAAGTCTTGAGTCGTTCGATGAAGTTTTGGGCAAAGGTTGCGGCTCTTCGAGGAAGGAGACGATCTACGATTAATCGCATCATGCAAAAAAAATTCTACACGATCGTTGTCCGTCGCGTCGTGAAGATGAAGGAGTATGCGATCGCGGTTGAACTCCTCGGTTAAACAATGGGGTATGTGATCAAGAGTTGGTCGTATCGGGTTGACGATTGGGCACGCGATCACTGAGTATCATTTAATGCACGCACGCGGTAGACGATCGTTTAGGTCAGCAAGCTTCATCACTTAATAACTGATTAAACGATCGCTTAGCATTACAAGGTAAATCGTTTACCAAGCTGCACGCATTGTTTAGACGATGAGGCGCACGCGTATTGTTTAATGCGCGCTAGACGATCATTTAGTTCAGCAAGCTTCATCGCTTAGTAACTGACTAAACGATCGCTTAGTAACTCAAGGTAAATCGTTTACCTGTCGTCGCACTACACGATCGCATGGACGATCAGGCTTCATAGCTTCGTCGTCATCTACGCGATCGTTTTCTAATGTTCCTATCGTCTAGTGCGCACTGAACGATCGTCTACCTACTGGAGTTTGTTACATGATGAAGCCCTACTGGCGGTTCAAGACCCGGTTCTCCTGTGAACCGGTTTGCTCAATAAAAAATGTAATAGATAGGGTTTTTCATTCCACTTTTTTTAGTTTAAAGGTTCATCCCGGTCCATTAATCTCTTTGTTTAATACATGCGATGTATGTTTTATATGTCATATGGTATGCACATATAGTAAATCCCACCTTAGGTTATGCAATGGTCATGCATCATCTCTTTATTGTAATTGTTATAATTTAGAGAAGCATGATTTTTAATTATGTAAGTGCATGCTCATGTATCATATAATATAAGAGTTATATTTATGCATGCATAAAAAGAATTGACATGCATCATCTTTATATTATATTTGTTATAGTATAAGGTGAATGATAGCATGTTTGCTTGGTTATTACATGTAATATAAAAGTTATATAGTAATGACCGGACATTGCATGAAGCATGACACATAGGTTACTTTATAAATGTTATAAACGCCTTGTTATGCGCAATGTTTTTTAGTTGTTTCTTTTTAAGAGTTAAAGAGAAATTAGAACTAAAAGAAATAAGAAAGACATGCATGCTCACTTAGGTTTAATTCATGGTTTTAAAATGTTTAAAACTTGGATCACATAGACCTAAGATCACGGTTCTAATATGATTAGCAACCCTAAGGCTTTAATCTTTTAATTAGTTTAATAGGATTAAATTGGCTAATAAAAGGTTAAAGTGTAGCAAATCTATCTATAAGGGACCTTTTGTCTAAGGCGGGTTCTGTCTAGGCTGAGGTATTTAAGTTGACGGAAACGTAACACCCCTACTTGAGAACTTACCTGGAAAGGTGAATTAGATAGATTTGATGCATGCATGCAAGTTAAGGACAATCCATTAAAGTATTTAAATGTGACTACTTGAATATGTTTATATTTCATAAACAAACGTTGTTTATGAGCAGGCTTTAAAAAGACCACTTAGACTAAAATCAGTAGTTGGATTGTCTAGGTTAATGAATCCCTAGGTAGAACATTCAGTGGGAGGTACTTGGGGCATAAGATGCTTCACTTAAACATTTCATTTTTCTCCTAAATTCCACACCGTGAGATCTATCCTCGGCCTCACGGCACCTTTGGCGTGTCCCCCCAATGGATGGTGTTTGGGTAGGTCAATATCAAGGTCGATGGAGAGAATGTTCATAGTAAGTGGGAGCGGGAAGCGCGACAGCATATCCCTCGGTCTCCCTCGTTAGGTTGAATAAAGTTACTGGGCATCGCCTCGAGGCACCTTGGGAGTGTCCCCCTAAAGGATGGCAGTTTTGCGCGTTTCTTTATTTGATCTCCTATAAGAGGATAAGGTAACTTTGTCTCTTGTTCTAATCTGTCTTTTCCTTACGGTAAGCACATTAGGGCGGGACTCTGACACCAAAAATGAGCGGTTATACTTACACGGAATAGTTAAAGGTTAACGATTCTGGACCGAAAAAATGGTGGTTGTTAGGTTCAGTTCCAAGATTTGGTTCTGCCTAATGGTTGAGAATGTCTCATCCCATTGAAGGGGCAACTGATCACCCCACCAGTGGCGTTTGTCTTGACTCACTAGGGCATCATTGCAAAATAGAAGTCTACAACTTAGGGTACTTGAAACTGTTTTGCAAAAAAAATTGGTTTAGCAAAATCTAATAAAGAATTGTTCATTTTTTTAGTAACTTTTTCAAATGGCTATAGCGACCTTATCGTTGTTAAGCATTGAAAAATTAACTGGCGATTTTTCAACATGGAAACACATGATCACGATGATCCTAATCATCGAGGATCTCATGTTCACTCTCACGGAGGCTTGTCCTCCTATTCTAGCTCCAAATGCCGCTCAAAATGTTTGGGAGGCATACGAGCGATGGACAAGGGCGAATGCGAAGGCCCGAGCCTATATCTTGGCAAGTCTTTCTGACATCTTGGCCAAGAAGCATGAGCCTATGGTCTCAGCCCGTGAGATCATGGAGTCCCTACGGGGGATGTTTCGACAACTGTCTGAACAACTTATGCATGAGGCTCTTAAATACATATTCAACTCCAAAATGCAAGAAGGCACCTCTGTTCGTGAACATGTGCTAAACATGATGGTCCACTTCAATTTGGCAGAGTTGAATGGGTCTACCATCGATGAGGGAAGCCAGGTTAGCATAATCCTACATTCTTTATCCGAGAGCTTCCTGCATTTTGTTAGCAATGTGATTCTTAACAAAGTGAAATATAACCTTACAACTCTCCTCAACGAGTAGCAGACATACCAATCTTTACTAAAAAGTAAAGAAAGGCAGAAGGGTGAAGCAAATGTTGCTTTATCCTCAAGGACGTTCCATAGAGGTTTGACCTTAGGAACGAAGTCTGCACCTTCTACTTCTAACTCTGGAAAGGGGAAGAAGAAGAAGGGTGGTAAGGGAAAAGGGAAGGCACCTGCTAACCCACCGCCTGTCGCCCCGAGGAGACGTCCACCAGTTGCTAAGGGAAAGTATTTCCATTGCAACCAAGATAGACATTGGAAGAGTAACTGTCCTCAGTATGTGAAGGAGAAGAAAGCAGCTAAGGCTAAGGCCAAGGCAGATAAAGGTAAATGTGATTTACTTGTGCTTGAAACTTGTTTAGTGGAGAATGATGATTCAGCCTGGATAATTGATTCAGGCACCACTAACCATGTTTGTTCTTCTTTTTAGGGGATTAGATCTTGGCGACAGCTAGAGGCTGATGAGATGACGATGCGAGTAGGCACCGTGCACGTCGTCTCAACTGTGGCAGTGGGAGGACTCCAGTTAGCTTTATAGAATAGGTTTCTAATTTTAAATGATGTATATATTGTTCCTGAACTAAAAAGGAACCTTATTTCTATAAAGTGCTTATTGCAATGTAAATACACTGTTTCTTTTAATTTAAGTAAAGTATTTATTCATAAAGATGGTGTTTTTATTTGCATAGCAAATCTGGAATCGAATTTATATGTGCTAAGGACGTTAGCCATTAATTCCCTCCATAATACTTAAATTTTCAGAACTGTCATAACTCAATCAAAACGTCGATGAATTTCTCCAAAAGAAAATGCCCAACTTTGGCATCTACGTTTAAGGCATATCAATCTCAATAGGATTGAGAGATTGGTGAAGAATGGACTTCTAAGTGAGTTAGAAGAAAATTCTTTACCTGTGTGTGAATCTTGCCTTGAGGGTAAGATGACTAAACGACCTTTTACTGGAAAAGGTTCTAGAGCCAAGGAGCCTCTTGAGTTAGTACATTCTGACCTTTGTGGTCCTATGAATGTGCGAGCCCGAGGTGGTTATTAGTATTTTATTAGTTTTACTGATGATTACTCCAAGTATGGGTATGTTTATCTTTCGCAACGGAAGTCTGAATCCTTTGAAAAGTTCAAAGAGTTTAAGGCTGAAGTTGAAAACGAATTGGATAGACGAATTAAAACACTTCGATCAGATCGAGGTGGAGATTTTTTGGACTCCGCATTCTAGGACTATTTGATAGAACATGGAATCATTTCCCAACTCTCAGCGCCGGGTACACCTCAGTAGAATGGTGTAGCGAAAAGGAGAAATAGGACCTTTTTAGACATGATTCGCTCGATGACGAGTTATGCTTCCTTACCGGACTCGTTTTAGGGTTTCCCAGTGGAGACTGCGGTATACATACTCAATTGTGTTCCCTCCAAGAGTGTTGCAAGAACACCTCTGGAGTTGTGGAATGGGCGTAAAGCTAGTTTACGTCATTTTCGCATTTAGGGTTGCCCTGCACATGTGCTTGAGGCTAATCCCAAGAAGTTGGAACCATGGTCGAGATTATGCCTCTTTGTAGGTTACCCCAAAGGTACACGAGGGGGTTATTTTTATGATCCAACGGAAAATGGGGTGTTTGTTTCAACAAACGCTACTTTCTTGGAAGAGGATCATATAAGGGAGCACAGTCCATGGAGCAAAGTCGTGTTGCGTGAGCTTTTCAATGAAACTATTGAAACTTCAACAAGAGTTGTTAAAGAGCCTGCTACATCAACAAGAGTTGTTGATAGGAGTTCATCCAGTAGGTAGGTTCCACCTCAAGAGTTGAGGGAACCTCGACGTAGTGGGATGGTTGCGAACCCACCCGTTCGCTATATGGGTTTCACAGAAATCCTTGCTATGGTAGTAGATAGCGACGTTGAGGATCCGTTGTCTTATAAGAAGGAAATGGAGGATGTTGACCAAGATGAATGGGTCAAGGCCATGGATCTCGAGATGGAGCCCATGTACTTCAACTTAGTATGGAGTCTTGTAGATCCGCCTGATGGGGTTTGCCCTATAGGTTGTAAATAGATCTACAAGCGTAAACGGGATGCTGATGGGAAGGTACAGACCTTCAAGGCTCGACTTGTTGCAAAGGGCTATACCCAGTAGAAGGAGTCGACTATGAGGAGACTTTCTCGCTTGTTGCCATGTTAAAGTCGATCCACATCCTCCTATCCATTACAGCTTATTATAATTATGAGATCTGGCAAATGGACGTCAAGACAACCTTTCTGAATGGCAATCTTGAGGAGACCATTTATATGGTGCAACCCGACGGATTCATAGCCCAAGGTCAAGAGCAAAAGGTTTGCAAACTGAATCGGTCCATTTATAGACTGAAACAGGCGTCTCGATCTTGGAACATACGATTTGATGCTATGATCAAGTCGTATGACTTTGACCAAAACGTTGATAAACCTTGTGTCTACAAAAAGATCATCAACGCTTCAATAGTCTTCTTAGTGTTCTATGTAGACGATATCCTACTCATTGGGAATGCTGTAGCTCTACTGACTACAATTAAGAACTGGCTAGCGACCCAATTCCAAATGAAAGATTTGGGAGAGGCTAAGTTTGTTCTAGGTATATAGATCTTTTGGGATCGTAAGAACAAAGTGCTAGCACTGTCTCAGGAATCATACATTGACAAGATGATGCTCAAGTACTCGATGCAGGACTCCAAGAGGGGCCTACTGCCTTTCCGGCATGGAGTCACTTTGTCTAAGGAAATGTGTCCTAAGACGCCTCAAGAGGTTGAGGAGATGAGACGGGTTCCATATGTGTCTACCGTTGGTAGTTTGATGTACGCGATGCTCTGTACTCGTCAAGACATCTGCTACGCTGTGGGCATAGTCAGTAGGTATCAGTCTAACCCAGGCCAGGGTCACTGGACTATAGTGAAGAACATCCTCAAGTATCTTCAGAGAACGAGGGACTACATGCTCGTGTATGGTTCGAGGGATTTGATCCTTACAGGATACACAGATTCTGACTTTCAGACCGATAAGAACTCTCGCAAGTCCACATCAAGGTCAGTCTTTACTCTTAACGGAGGAGTTGTAGTGTGGCGAAGCACTAAGTAGAGGTGCATCGCCGACTCCACTATGAAGGCGGATTACGTAGTGGCCTACGAAGCTGCTAAGGAGGCCTCTGGCTCAGGAAGTTCTTGACAGACCTGGAAGTTGTTCCAGATATGTCTAGGCCCATTACTCTCTATTGTGATAATAGTGGGGTAGTGGCGAACTCCAAGAAGCCAAGGAGTCATAGGTGCGGTAAACACATAGAGCGGAAGTATCATCTGATCCGCGAGATAGTGCATCGAGGGGACGTGATTGTCATGCAGATCGCTTCGAAGCACAATGTTGCTGACCCGTTTACGAAGGCTCTGACGGCTATAGTGTTTGAGGGTCACCTACAGAGCATGGGTCTATAGGATTGCCCGCGGCTGGACTAGAGAAAGTGGGAGATTTTATTGTACTGGCCTTTTATGCCCTAGTTTATTGTTTTGTACTAAGTTTTTTGTACACCTCATTTCTCTTTATGACAAGTGGGAGATTGTTGGGGTTGATACCGTAAAATCTCGTGTCCTGTAGTTTGTAAATAGTGTGTATGAACACTTGTGTTGTTAATATATGATATTTACTTCACATCTTTTATTTTGCTCAGTTATTTGTTTTATTTGCTTTACCACAAACCAATAAACATAAAATCCTTGGTTATCTGTATGTGACTCAAGCATGTATGTGGTGACATACAAGTGGATCATGTCTTGAGTGATAACCAAAATGGTCTGTAGTAAATGGATAAAGGAGGGAAACCTTATCAACACTACGGACTGGCCCGCTTCGTGGAATGGTCACAATTGTTGTGACTTGTCACAGATGGTCTGATCCTGATCATTTATGTTGGGGACATGCGAGTGGGGGCGTCCTATACAAAGAGTTTGTATAAGACCTGATCACGAAGTGTTAACTGTAACGTGTTTGGATGGATGATATAAATTGCTCACAATGATGCGATACTACATCTAATTATGCGTTAATTATGGATGTTCATGTAGTATGCCATCCGTTGTCACAAGTTTCCTTACAATGGAACCAAGTGTAATTCCACTGCAAGTTTCTCGGTGTGATCCAAGGTCGAACACAGGGACTGGTTTAGGTTATTGCAGTACGTTCATGATACATACGACCAGGTTTTCAATCTTTAAAAGTGTGTTTATACAAGTATATAAATTGCAATAAAATAAAGAAATGCAGTAAAGATGCGATAAAAGCATAAAAAGACAATAAACCTAAACTAGATGATACAAGATACAGACTACATGTACAAGATGTTGGGATTAAGGCTGGCTGTGAAAGTTATGCAAAGACATGTGATGCGGCGACAAGTCTTATGAACAGAATAGAAAGACAGACAAATAATATAAACAATGCAAGTTCTTAATTGGATTGAAGGTACAAATACTGTTCCACTCTTCTCTTGGCGTACACCTCTCAGTGATCGGCCGCGCTCCCACATGTCTATGGTGAAATAAAGACTAATGTAATGAACGCAAGGTTGCTTCCATGTCTAGAAGTACTACTCGCTTTAGTTAACGCATTCTCCTGACCTTCTCTCGATTGATCAGAATGACACCTTCACTTCTGCTCTCACAGGTGAAGATGCCGTCTAGCATACTTTAGCTAAACGTATTTTATATCTTTAATACAGATTAAGTTCTTAGTGATTCATGTTGCTCATCAGAGGATTAAGAAAATATCATGGAGAAAGTGATTGGTGGGTGAATGGAAACAGACAGAAAATGGTAAATGGAATTTATCGAAACATTTAATATTTCTACTAAGCATTTGATACATGGTGTGTGAATGAAGAGATAAAGAAAACATGAATTACACAATGAAAGAGAGATAGAATAGATACAAATAGTGCCAATGTCTTGACACAGATTCGATGGAGATCTACTTACCGGATAGGATGGATTTGATGGTAGGAAGAGTTTTCCTCTCAGGCTTGCTCTTTCGGTAGCAGAGATCTTTGCACAGAGCTTACGATCGGGTGTTTGGCAGGTTGGATCTGAGATTCACCTCTCGGCCTTATCTCGTCTTCTTCCTTGATTTCTTCTCTTAAGCACTCAACTCAGCCTTCTTTCTACAATCTAGCAGCACTTAGCCCCGTATCAAGTAGCATATTTTTCTCTGAAATCAATGGGGTATTTATAGGTGCAGATCTTTGACTCCGGCCTTGTGGTCCCCACTCATGGTTATGGTAATTTCGAAGATGGAGGGATATTATTCCTTCTGTTATGCAATCAGACCGTCAATTCTACACAACCGTTAGTTGTACTTGTGTCTCAATCTTTCGCTCTTGCGTTGCTCAGCTGCATCTTTCGATCATAGGTTCGCATGTGGTGTTTGTTTTTATTACCGCATGCGGTTGAAACACAACTCTCGGATCGACCGTCGCATTGTGCTACCATTGCGGTATTCGTCTCTTCATTATTGATTGACCGGCACAATGTGACAGAGATGCGTTGATTAGTCTCTCGTGAGCCTTGAGTGCAAGCGGTGACTTGGTCTCCTGCAAAACAGAGTAAAGTTTGGCTTGTCTTCCATCTTTTTGGTGTTAGTGGGTGTAATCGCAGAAATTTATAATTATTTCAATACTAGGCTAATTTTCATACAATTGGCGCATAATTACTAACTTTTGGCCGCAATATCTAGATAAGGTGGCATAAATAACTTGTATTTCTACAAGTTATCACACCCCCAAATTTAGATATATGCTTGTCCTCAAGCATATCTTCTACTAAGGCAATCATGCTCCATTCCTATCCTATATTTCTACGATGATTGATTGCTCTGAATGTTACACTTAGGCACATTACTTGACATTGCACTTTCCTTCTATCCTTGCTAATTCTTAGCAAGCCCTACTTTATTCTTCTATATAACTAAATTCTGCTCAAAGAAACTTTTCTAATTTTCAAATTAGAATGTTTATCTCTTCTTTATCAAAAAACTTGTTGTATCTATATGCGGTGAGTCAAAACTTTGCGTCATTTATTCACTTAGAGACAGTTGATCATGGTTACACTCTTCTTTTTGGCTTGTCCCCATGGGTTTCATGCGAACATCCAACTACGGTTGTGTGCCATTTTCAACTTTAACTCATGATAATCAGAGGAGTTGTCCCTTGCACTTTTTATTTTCCTTTGTTTATACTACGTTGTTCTTGGAAACCCACCTTCATTTTGGCTTGCTCCTACGGGTATCATACGAACATCCAACTACGAGTAGGCTTCTTTCATAACTAAACTCTTATCAGGTTGGGAGCAGTTTTGAAATTTTCCCTTGCGCTGACATTGGAGTTTTGCATAACTTATTATATATATATATATTTAAATGGACGCATTTTCTTAAATACTTCATATTTCTTATATTATCTACTCAGACCTTCCTCGCCCCCAATTTAAAGATGAGCAAGGTCCTCATTGCGTTGTTGGGATAGACTAGACAAACACTTAAAAGAAAATTTCAAAAAGAAGGTTTGAGCAGAACTTTGAAAGATAAAAGGTAAAGTACTGCTAAACTAAGAGTTAACTAAGTGTTAGTCAGAATTTACTAAGTATGGGAAATGTTTCTAAGTGTAAACATATAATACATCATAGCAACACAATGAAGATCGTAAAAATAAAAGACTAAGAATGTCACAAAAATTAACAAAGGAAGATAAAGAATGAGGCATAGGCAAAAAGTAGAATGAATATATACTCTGATTGTATTGACTATTAACAAAGTATACAAATATATTACAAATGAACACATTACAAAAAATTTTCTATTGCGTGTACAAGAGTCAAAGAATTTGATTATCTTACAAATAATAATAAAAGAATTGAATACAAATAATGAATGGCCACATAAAAAAAACTCAAACTGGAAGAAAGAGTAAACATTAAGGCTAAGGAGCAGAGGGATCCGGTGGGGGATGTTGAGGTGGTGCAGGAGGTGCTTCTTCAAAATTTAAGTGCTGCCGGAGATGTAAAGGCACCATTGGACCATAAAGATATGTGGTAAGAAAGTTTAAGAACTCTTGATTACGCTCTACAATCATTCTCTGGTGCATATGGACTTTATAAATTTTGCGTTGCATGTTAATCAGCGCCTCTTTTGATATGGCAGTATTGGGTTGAATATCATCAATGTGCTCCATTACTACCTTAAATTGTTGATTAAAAAAATGATGCTGCTGGGATACAAGCTCTTGCTATTGAGAGAAGAGGGTTCTTATTTCAGCTAACTCAGCAGCCAGGGAGGTGGAGGATGGTTGTGCCTGCGATGTCTTGCTAGCACCGGTTTGGGGTTGGGAAGATGTGCCTTCATCCAAATCGTTTGGGTCATCAATTTACGGCGATGGGATGATGAGGTGTGGTGATGAAGTTGGTGGTGAAGGTGGGGCTGCTGGGTGAATAATAGAAGAGTTGGGGACAAGAGGAAGGTTTGTAAAAGATTCGTGTAAAGGGGAAGAGGGTTGTGCCGACGGGCTCGGAGGGTTTGGAGATTAGATAACTAAAGGAAGAGGGTTTGTGGGCTCTGGATCTTGCGCTGGTGACTCATGAACCCTTTCTTTTCCCTTTTCTTCTCTTCGTCTTCTTTTAGGTCTGGGTTCCTGCGGTGCATTCAAATCGATTGCAGGTCTCTTTACTAGCTGCTCAGGGTAATGCGGGGAATCCTTGAGGAGCATCCTCAATATTTTGATGTTGATGAGGCCGTGGACTTCTAGCATGGGCTCCTCATCAATGCCTACACCCACAGTTAGGCATAAACTTGAGATGATCCATGGGAAGAAGTACTACCCCCGTATATGCCCCACCAATGCTCTGATCTGCCCT
Source organism: Benincasa hispida (assembly GCF_027475165.1). NCBI lineage: Eukaryota > Viridiplantae > Streptophyta > Magnoliopsida > Cucurbitales > Cucurbitaceae > Benincasa > Benincasa hispida. Next base: position 58,752,556 of record NC_143488.1, read on the forward strand.
GCGATCAACCTCCCTACGTCGATAGAAATGCCGCAAGCAATACAGTATGCGGCCATTACCCGATCCCTTGATACAATTATGTCGTACGTTGTTGGGATTAGCCACTTCTTGACCAGATAAACCCAGAGCCTTCCTTCTGGTAGTAAATACTTGGACTCTAGGGTGCAGATGCCTTTAGGTGAGACTGACCATCTTGTGCCCAGTTGCATTAGTACCCTCAGCATGTTTGCCATCAGTTCTTCTGTAGGATCATCAATAGTCTTGTTCCCTGGTGCATCAGGGTTATCCTTCATCTAATATAGCTCATTGATGTCCTTTGCGCTGAAGTGTACTGTCTCTCCCTTAAAAGTCACCGCATCCCTATTTTCGTGCAGACGCCCGCGGTAGAAGTTCCGCACTACCTAAGGCACGATGATGGATGGGCACTGACAGAATGTGTCTCACCCATGCTCCACAATGACGCTCGTGATGAGGTCAGGTAGTGGGATCGGTGTAGGGTAGAAACCCATCTCAATCATCATGTCATCGTTTTCTTTTCTTTTTGATGACCGCTTCTTGGCCGATGCGGGCTCGCTGCTTTCTACTATGTCCTTGCCTTTTGCCTGCGCAAGGCGGGCTGCTTGCCTTAGTCTCTTTTCCCGCTCCAAGCGCTGTTCTTCTTTCTCGCGTTCAGCGAGTTCCTTGCCCTTGCTCTTATACAAGCGCTTCTTGTTAGCTTTACGCTTCCTCTTCTTCTCTTCCAAAAACAGTCTCACCTCTTCTTCCTTCTTCCTCCTCCTTTCTTCTTCTTCTTCTTTCTCTTCTCTCTCAAACTCTTCTTCAAACTGCTCAGAGGCCAACAAGAGGCACTGTTCCTCCTCGCGCTTCCAGATCCCTTCAAGTCGAGCAAGCTCATTGTTACGTCGCATCTCCTCAAACTCCAATCTTCTTCTTCTATTCCCCTCTGCGATGATGAGCTTGCCCTTCTCCATCTTTTCTTGCTTATCTTCTTTTTCTTTTCTTTTTCTCTCCTCCTCTTTCAAAGCTAAAATAAATCTTTGAGGGTCAATGTTGGACCCTTGCGGTGCATTCTCCCTGCGACGCCGCATTAGGAGGGTTCCCTCTGTTTCTTCTCCTTCATCCGTCGCAACCAATTGTGTTGCTACCGGTTGTGGTGGCTCCATCAGTTGAACCGTTTTCCCCTCTTCCTCCCTTACGGAGGTTGATTCTCCATCCTTCTCAGGGCTCGCAACCCTCTGCCTTGCCTTTTCCTCTTCTCTTAGAGCCTCTTTTCATGCCAATGCAATTTTCTCTCCTCTTTCTCCTTCTTCTTCCACTCCTTCTTGGCCTCTTCATCTTCGTCATCATCCTTTTGCTCTTTGTTCTTTCTTGTCTTGCGATGACGTGAAGACTCCGCCTCTCCAGCCTTTTTTCCCTTGCTCTTCTTCTTCTTCTTATCTTTCTTCTCAGCCTCTGCTGGCTGCTTCTCTCTCTTCTTCTCTTCCTTCTCGGTCTCTGCTGCTTTTTTCATATCTTTCTTCTCGACCTCTTCTGGTAAGGCACCCCCTGCAACCTTCTCCATCACAATGTCAGGGTTTACTAATACGACCTCGGCTTCCCTGGCCTCTTCGACTGCGATCTCTTCTTCTTCTCTTTCCTTGATCGCAATTTCCTCGTCTTCCCTTCTTGGAGGCTCTTCATAATCTTCTGCGATGACAGTTGCCTCCCGAGTCTTTGAGACCAGGACATCATTTATCTTTTTTTCTTCTTCAACCACCACTTCTTCCACCATCACTACTCCATCCTTTACTGTTTCATCCACCACTACCGCCGCTCCCTCCTCCATGGGCAGTGGTTGGTTTACAACCCCTGCCTCGGGCAGTCCACCTCCTTGCTCCAAAATACTGAGGATATTGTCAAACACCTCTGTATCATCTCGTCTCTTCCTTTCGCTTTCAGTGGAGACGGAAGGTATAGGCATGCTCTTGGTGCTTCCTCCTCTCTTGAACACAGAAGGCCTAATGGTCAAAGGGTTTCTTCGGGTTCTTACGGCGAGTCTGGATACAGTGGAGGCTTGGGCAGCAAGCCGGCGACTGGCAACTAGGAATGTTGCCTCTCGCATGGTTACTTGGTCAGGGGTGGAAGGTGATACAGATCGGTTTGGGGTTTGGTCAGCCATGGAATCGAGCTTGGAAAGGTCTAAGGAGAGTTCGAGTTTCTGGGGAGAAAAAACGATTCAGAATGTAAAACGCTTGGGTTTTTGAGTTTGCCAATGTAGGGTAAAAGATTTCCAATGAAGAGGGAGGCTGTATTTATAGGTTGGGTCGTGGTGGGGCCCACATGATTTTCACGGCGACTGGCCTCGAGCATCTCAACAGGCGCATCGTTCCACGTCCCTCATTTATGGATTTTCAGATAAAGCGTCCTTTCGTCTGCCAAGTCATAATTGCTTGGTGATACGAATCGATTGAACTTCTTCCCACATTGCCAAACAACTTTTTCTTTAATATTTTATTTGAATGGACGCATGATAAAGCATAACGCATTGTGTTCACTAATGCAACTGTATCTTTGTAGAGGATGGGCAACAGTGCATATATCCTCGCAACACACCCCTTAACCAATGAATTTCTAGAGGATACCTCAACATAGTGCATTTGGCTAACGACGGGCAAAGGACATATGCGAGCGCAACACACCCCTCAACTCAACATAGTTGAGTTAGGTAAACGCAAGGCATTCCTAGTTGGTTTGGGATGCGTCCATTGTCGTCTTGCTTTCTTGTTATTAATTGTTTTATTCCTTTTTTTTTTCATCAGCGCAAGTGCTGAGACTTGCGACGATACATTTTCCTTTACTACTCAATCATTCACAATTTAAAGCACACGCAATGATTACAAAAAGTCAAAGAATTAAAGACAGGTCCAAATTAAATTCACAGAAGTAAATGGAGAAATAAATTCATAAAGTCAAAATTTGAATTAAATGAAGCATTTAAGACAGAATTAAGAATTTAAAGAGACAGTAATTCAATAAAGCAATTTTAAACATAGTATCGAGATATGGACCGAAAATTACGTTGTCTTTGATGATCGCAATCCACATCTCCGCAGGCGGTCAGGCTTGCCTACTTAATGTCTTTAAGGACATTGCTCCTTCCCTGTAGATCCCGGGGCTTCTAATTGCTAGGCAGTGTTCCAGGTGTTCGACTTCTTAGCTCAGAGGCCAACTGGCCCACTTGAATCTCTAGATTCCTTATAGAGGACGCTTGTGCTTGCATTACTGCATCATTCTTATCCATATATTGCTTTAGCAGCGTCTCTAGCGAGCCTCCCGAGGTGTTAGATGATGATAATGGTTGTTGGTTATGCAGTCTTGTTTGCCCCTTATTGTGGTGAAACGGAGGATTTCCTCTACTGCCCCCTTGATGGTTCATTGGCCCCCCTAGGTTGGGATTGCCACCCCAACCGAAGTTAGGATGGTTCCTTCAGCCCAGATTGTAGGTGTTGCTGAAGGGGTTGCTCTGGATAGCACACACTTGCTGAAGATTCAATGGGCATCCATCAGCTCCGTGAGCCCCTCCACAGTTAACGCAACTGATTGCGGCCACTTGAGCCAGCGCAACGGGTTGTGCTAGTTGTGAAGCAATGGCTCCTTGATTAATTACCATTGATTGGAGGATCGAGGTCACCGTGGCCATCTGGGCGGCCAACGTGGTCATTGTCTCCGCAGGGACAATGGCTGTTTCAGTTTTTCTTCTATCAGCATCTCGGCCTCCATATCCATCACCTATCCAGTCATCCATATTCCGCGAGATGCGGTCGAGGATGAATTTGGACTCTGTGTATGTCTTGTCCATAAAACCTCCTACCGCGGAGGCGTTAGCAACAACCTGCGTTGCTCTGTTCAGGCCATTATAGAATATTTCCATCAAGATGCAATCAGGAATCCCGATATGCAGGTAGTTTTTCATCAATCTTCTGAATCGCACCCAGACGGTGCTCAGGGTCTCATTTTACTTCTGTTCAAAGTTCAACACATCTTTTTGTCTTCTTGCGTTGATGGCAAGTGTGAATAACTTCTTCATGAATCGCTCCACCAACTGCTCCCATGAAGTGATCTCGTTGGGCTCCAGTGAATAAGCCCACCTCTTAGCCTCGTCCCTCAAAGTGTAAGGGAACAGATACAATCTTATATTTTCTTAGGTGACGCCAGGTAGGGAGAAATTGCAGCACATTTTGACAAAATTGGTCAAGTGGGCATGTGGGTCTTCACCTTGCAGACCCTCAAACTGTCCGGCGTTTTGAATCATCTACAACATGACCGGCTTGATCTCAAAGCGTGTATTCTCCTCCACAGTCAACCTCAAGATTCTAGGCGAAAAATCATACAGGTTGGGTGCTACATAATTACGCATTGGGATGTTGTAATCGGCCGCTAGGAAGACAGGATCCTGAGTCGATCGAACAGCCCCTTGGTTTACCACTGGCACCGCGTTATCGTTATTGTCCGCCATGCTGGTTGCCTTCTTTCACCGAATTCTGTTCTGACGTACCCTTGCGTGGAAAGTTCGCTCATTCTCAGGATCAGCTACGAATTCCAATTCAGCACCAGGACTCATAAACCGTCAGGCTGCTCTCCACGTTGAACAGCCAGTACAATGAGATCTGTCCTGCAAAATACCAAAAACACACTCAAACAATAAACCGTTAACCATAGTCCCCGGCAATGGCGCCATAAACTTGTAACGTGTTTGAATGGATGATATAAATTGCTCACAATGATGCGATACTACATCTAATTATGTGTTAATTATGGATGTTCATGTAGTATGCCATGCGTTGTCACAAGTTTCCTTATAATGGAACCAAGTGTAATTCAACCACAAGTTTTTCGGTGTGATTCGAGGTCGAACATGGGGACTAGTTTAGGTTATTGCGTTACGTTCATGATACATGTGACCAGGTTTTCAATCTTTAAAAGTGTGTTTGGACAAGTATATAAATTGCAATAAAATAAAGGAAAGCAGTAAAGATGCGATAAAAGCATAAAAAGACAGTAAACCTAAACTAGATGATACAAGATACAGACTACATGTACAAGATGCTAGGATTAAGGCTGACTGTGAAAGTTATGCAAAGACATGGGATGCAGTGATAAGTCTTATGAACAAAATAGAAAGAGAAAGACAAATAATATAAACAATGCAAGTTCTTAATTGGATTGAAGGTACAAATACTGTTCCGCTCTTCTCTTGGCGTACACCTCTCAGTGATCAGCCGCGCTCCCACATGTCTGTGGTGAAACAGAGACTAACGTAATGAACGCAAGGTTGCTTCCATGTCTGGAAGTACTACTCGTTTTAGTTATCGCATTCTCTTGACCTTCTCTCGATAGATCAGAATGACACCTTCACTTCTACTCTCATAGGTGAAGATGTCGTCTAGCATGCTTTAGCTAAACGTATTTTATATCTTTAATACAGATTAAGTTCTTAGTGATTCATGTTGCTCATCGGAGGATTAAGAAGATATCATGGAGAAAGTGATTGGTGGGTGAATGGAAACAGACAGAAAATGGTAAATGGAATTTATCGAAACATTTAATATTTCTACTAAGCATTTGATACATGGTGTGTGAATGAAGAGATAAAGAAAACATGAATTACACAATGAAAGAGAGATAGAATAGATACAAATAGTGCCAATGTCTTGACACAGATTCGATGAAGATCTACTTACCGGATAGGATGGATTTCATGGTAGGAAGAGCTTCCCTCTCATGCTTGCTCTACCATTAGCAGGGATCTTTGCACAGAGCTTCCGATCAGGTGTTTGGCAGGTTGGATCTGAGATTCACCTCTCGGCCTTATCTCGTCTTCTTCCCGGATTTCTTCTCTTAAGCACTCAACTCAGCCTTCTCTCTACAATCTAGCAGCACTTAGCCCCGTATCAAGTAGCATATTTTTCTCTGAAATCAATAGGGTATTTATAGGTGCAGATCTTTGACTCCGGCCTTGTGGTCCCCACTCATGGTTATGGTAATTTCGAAGATGGAGGGATATTATTCCTTCTGTTATGCAATCAGACCGTCAATTCTACACAACCGTTAGTTGTACACATGTCTCAATCCTCCGTTCTTGCATTGCTCAGCTGCATCTTTCGATCATAGGTTCGCATGCGGTGTTTGTTTTTATTACTGCATGCGATTGAAACACAGCTCTCGGATCGATTGTTGCATTGCGTCGCCATTGCGGTATTCATCTCTTCATTGTTGATTGACGAGCGCAATGTGACAGAGATGCATTGATTAGTCTCTCGTGAGCCTTGAGCACAAGCGGTGGCTTGGTCTCTTACAAAACAGAATAAAGTTCGGCTTGTCTTCCATCTTTTTGGTGTTAGTGGGTGTAAACGTAGACATTTATAATTATTGCAATACTAGACTAATTTTCATACAATTGGCACATAATTACTAACTTTTGGCCGCAATATCTAGATAAGGTGGCATAAATAACTTGTATTTCTACAAGTTATCATTAACGTCTCGTTATATAACAACGTTTATGAAAGAGACTTCACTTCACTTGGATGACCATAGGTAACATGACCTCAATCCTGAGTGAGTTGGGAACTCCTACCATTGAGGCGGTCCTTTGATTTGTATGGGTGCGAGTGGCCAGGTTGCCAATTCAAACCTACCATTTTGGGGATTCGTCTAATTTGGGAGTTGGGAACTCAGCTACACAATATGGAATTCACTCCTTCCTTGAGGCAGGGGTAAGTAGATAGATGGCTCCCTTGAGGGCTGATTCCGGGGCTTGAACGATGTGGTGCCACACACCTTTTCTTGGCCCGAGAGGTGTTCACACATAGTTAAACTATGTTGTAATGTTCATTAGAGGAATCAGTGGTACTTAAGGAGTGAGATGTAACTATAGAGGAAAAACGGTAAGTTAGCCCAACTGTACTTACGAGCATCTGTGAAGGGTCATCGTACTCATGATTGGTTGTATTCGATGGACACAGAAATATATCTGTGGTAAGAAGAGTTCAGCGGTTGGTCTTTAATTGAATCACTGACAGTTAATGGATGGTGGATCTCGTGGCTAAAGAGTTTAGTAAGCTATTCACGTACCGTTGGAGCTTCGAGCCACAGGTCCATTAGGTCACCTGGGTAGCTTGGATAAAGTTGAGAACCAGTGTTTGGGTTAATTTGAAATGTTCAAATTGACAAGAGAAAGTTCAATTATATATGATATAATTGGAGTGGTTAATTATATATGATATAATTGGCTAAATGTATGAGATACATTATTTCGGAGGAAATTAGATATAAATATGATTTATATCAAGTAGAGGAGAAAATATTATAGTAGATATATGATATCAAGGTATAAGATATAAATATAATATGATTATATTTATTAATTAAATTAATTGATTAATTATTTGATAATTAATGGATTTATCCACGTTTGGACGGCGGATTAAAATGAAAATTGTTTTCATTTTTATCAATTGTGCATTCGTATTATCGCCCGCGCCGAAAAAGAATCCGTGAAAGCGATCGCGAGAGCTTATACGATAGAAGCTCATCCGTCTAAACGATCGTCTACTGCACGTTTTCTCTAAACGATCGTATACGTTTTTCCTAAACGATCGTTCAGTCTTTCATACACAATCATGTAGCTCTACTATACGATAAGCATTTCCGCTATACGATAGCAGAGTTTCATCTCCCATTTGCTTATCGTCTACACGACGCCTTCTCCTCTGTACTTTACCAAACTCAACAAAGCCACTCTTTAGGTTTTTGACTCCGAGGATACCCGACTTTCTCTTGTGGTGGTGTCGTCCCCGCTGCAGTGTTCGTGTACTTTCTGATCGTGCTGTTGCAGTCGACATACTCGTCGGGTGCTGGTAGATTCGTTGGAGGTTTCCGCTGCTTAGGGTTCAGACATTCGAAGAGTATCTTCATCTGGTATGAACCCTTTCCTTATTGATTTTTATTGTATTCTGAGCATGCCAATAATTAGATTATATGCATAACTGTATGTGTTGAATGTATGTATGTCGTTTATGTTTCGGTCACTGTGAAATCGGAGCGATCTAATCCCACTCATGGAACTCTCGGTATGAGATCCTTCACCACTTGTATGTCACCACATACATGCTTGAGTCACATACAGATAACAAGGGATTTTATGGTATTGGTTTGTGGTAAAGAAAATAAAATAAGTAACTGAACAAAATATAAGATGTGAAGTAAATATCATATATTATACAACACAAGCGTTCGTACAAACTGTTTATAAACTACAGGACACAAGACTTTAGGGCATCAACCCCAACACTAAAGACCCACGAATGTAGTCTTCACACTGTAGATATCTTTCTGTGTCCATTGATATAACCATTCAATGATAAGTCGACCCTTCACTAATTGCTCGTAACTACAGTTGGATCAAGTTACCGTCTTACCCATATAATTATATCTAACTCCTTAAGTACCATTGATCCTCCACTCACATGTTTCCACATCAACGATTAGAATCAAATCATTTGTAACACCTTACAACTATTGTAACAATTATAAAGTGGGTTGTATCCGTAGTATCACCAGGATAAGGTACCCAACCTTATCCATATACTATAGACCATTTAGATTATTACTTAAAAATAACCTTGGATCTTAATTTACTAGATTGTGTTAATGTAAACTCAATGTTGAATAAAATAACTTCTTATTTCATTAAATAAATAATTCGTGTACAAAAAAATTACAAACTACGAAGTCTACGAGATTTAGGGCATCAACCCCAATAGTACAGTCTTTACTCAACAACTTTCTAGCCTTTACATGAGATATTAAACAAGTATGAAGATTATCTCTTTCTCCTCTGAACATATGACAACTTGTAGAAATACAAGTTATTTATACTATTTTATTTAGATATTGCTGCCAAAAGAAAGGAAAGTTGCGTCGATTGTATAGAAATTGGCTAAGAAATGCCAGAATTATAAATTGTCGTCAATACACCCACTAACACCATTGCGAAGGTAGAATAGAATGTTTCTATTCTATTTTGCAGGAAATCAAATCATCGCATGCGTTCATGGCTCAAGATAAAATGAACAACGCATCTACGTCGCATTGCGCCCATCAATCAAGAATGAAGAAACGATCAGCGCAATGACGGCGCATGCGACAATTAATCAAGAGCTTAACTTCAACCGCATGCGATAATAAAAAAACAACACCGCATGTAGGCGAACGATCGAAGATATGAAAGAGAAACGCAAATGCGGAGGATTCTGATGCGTGTATAGCTAACTGTTGTGCATTTCTAATGGGATTGATTGCGTAATAAAAGGAATATACACTCCACCATTTCAGAAACTGCCATAACAATAAAGTGGGGACCATAATTCAGAGAGTCAAGCTTCACCTATAAATAGCCTTTGAGAATTCACTGAAAGATATGCTTGAATACATAGAAACATGTATATACTCATCTAAGAGAGAGACTGGTTGAGCGACTAATCAGAGTAGATCTGGGAAGAATTAAGAGACAAGGCCGAGAGGTGAGTCTCCAGGCAAAGAATCCTTCCGATCCCCGTTGTGAAGCTCTATACGATGGTCACCTCTACCAGACGAGCAAGCCTGAGAGGGAATCTCTTCTCTTCATCCATTCCACACGTCGGCAAGCAAAACCTCCGTCTAGATCTGTGTCAAGACGTTGACACTCTTCTGTATTTGTTTCTATCTCTTTATCATCACTTGTATTCATCTTCTTAGTCTATCATTCACATCATGTATCAGATGCTTAATCTTAGTATTGAATGTTATGATCTTTCCATTATCATCTCTCTGTCTATTTCCGTTCATCCATAATTCACTTTCTCTATGATGTTTTCTTAATCCCCTGGGTAATTAGCAAGAATTAAGCAAATAAATTAATTGAGTTAAGAAAATAATTATGTTTAGTTAAAGCATGCTCGATGGCATCTTCACCTGTGAGAGCATAAGTGAAGATGTTATTCCGCCTATCGAGAGAGGGTTGGAAGAATGCGTTAACTAAAGCAAGAAGTACTTTCAAAGATGGAAGCAACCTTGCATTCATCACGTTCATCCCTATTTCACCATAGAGATATGGGAACGCGGCCAATCACCGAGAGATGTATGCCAAGGGAAAGCGGAATCTTAGTTGTATCTTTAACGCAATTAACGAACTTGTGATGTTTTTACTAATTATCCCTTCTATTTCTAATCCATCTATAAACACTTGCCATCGCATACCACGATCCTCTGTATAAACGTCACAGTCAGTCTCGCACTCAGTATCATGTATATCATGTATCTTGTATCTTGTATCACATTAGCTTAGGTTTATTTTCATCGCAATTTATTTTATTAACGCAACTTTATTTTACCGCAATTTATATTCATGTACAAACACACAAACTTTATTAATTGTAAAAACCGGTCGCATGTATCACAAAAGTAACACATTAACGAAAACAATCCCTGTGTTCGACCTCGGATTACTCTGAGAAACTTGCATTGGAATTATACTTAGTTTCAGTGCAAGGAAACTTGTGACAACACATCATTCCATAGCATACTACAAGCATATAGTTAACAACGTATATATCTAGAAGTAGTAATGCATAACACAACATCCATATTCCATTTCCATCTTTACGTCATCAAGTTTATGGCAACATGAGCTTGTATGATTCATTCATCTGTAAGAGCTCCACATGGTTTCCCAAATACAACTTCCTTCATATAGTACTCCATAGAGGCATGATATTTAAACAGAAAAACCATTCCCGTAATAACATCGAACTCCTAAAGATCTAAGGGAATCAAGTAAATCATCATGGCTACACCATCAACGTCTAACATACAATCTCTATATACATTACCAACTACCATAACATCATCAACAGGGATATAAATAAGTAATTCTTCAGATATAGGCTTTACTAAATATCAAGTTATTAAAAATGGCCCTATTATCATTATTTGAAATGGGCAAAAGTGGAAATCAAAAGTTTTTCTCCACCATAGCCCCTTTTAGATAAGTATAGATTATTTTAGGGGAAGAGGTTTATTTAATGATTTAGAAGTCAAATTATTGTTCTTTTCGCGATTCTCAAGAAAAACAGTATCAAATTTTTATTTTTTCTAATTTGTTTTTACATTTGTTGCTCAAAATTAGGGGAAGAGGTTTATTTAATGATTTAGATGTCAAAGTATCGAAGATAATCCTCTGACCATCATTTTACATGGGTAAAAGGGAAAATAAAAAATTTATGATATTTTTTTTTTATAGTATAGATTAAGAGTTTATAATATTTCTTATATTTTTCCTAAATATTATTATTTCTCAATTTGGATATTCTTTTATTAAAAAAAGAAAAGAAAAGAAAAAGAGAGATCAAATATATGTATATATTGAGGGAAGATATATTTTTTCTCTTTTGAGATAATAATTTATAAGGAACAATTTAGGGGCGTTCAAGCCTCAAACTTTTAGGTAAAATAGCCCACACAATGTTTGGATCTCCCATTATAATAAATAACGTTTTCATTTATTATAACATATAAATTATTTAAAAGCTATTATTGTCTACCATAATTATTTTATAAGCCTTCTCTCTCATCATTTGTTATTTATACTAAAATAATCTACACCCCAGATACAAACTATTATCATCCATATTAAAATAGTCTCCACTCCAAACACTTTATTATAATATAAAGACTACAATAATCAATTCAGCAGCTATAGATTAAAATAGTCTCCACTCCAAACACATTATTACAACCCAAAACTATAATAACCAATTCAACAACTATATAACTAACCCACAAGAACCCTTTTGTGATTTGAATTCTCTTTGTTCTATATTGTAGAGCGGAGGTTTCCTTTATTTTCCCTTTTCTTTAGAGAGATTCGTGAATTACATATCCACTTCACACTATTTAGCTTTTTACTTGCTTAAGTTTAGAATTTATACTAAGATAATTTGAGGTTTGGTTTGCATTTCAATTTAGTCGAAAATGACAAGTAACCCACAAGAACCCTTTTGTGATTTGAATTCTCTTTGTTCCATATTGTAGAGCAGAGGATTCCTTTATTTTCCCTTTTCTTTAGAGAGATCCGTGAATTACATATCCAATTCATACTATTTAGCTTTTTACTTGCCTAAGTTTAGAATTTATACTAAGATAATTTGAGGGTTGGTTTGCATTTCAATTTGTCGAAAATTACAAGTTTTATGATTGTTTAAAAGGGAGAACATTATATTTTATTTACCATAGCATCATCCAATTTAGGTTTTGAAGTATAGGATTCCTTTCTTTTCCTTTTTCTTTAGAGAGATTGGTTAATTACATATCCAATTCACTCTATTTAGTTTTTTCCTTGCTAAGTTTAGAATTTATACTTAGATAACTTGAGGTTTAGCTTGAATTTCAATTTAGTCATAAAAGCGAAAATGACAAGTAAGTTTTATGGTTGTTTAAAAGGGATAACATTATATTTTATTTACAACAACATCATCCAATTTAGGTTTTGAAGTCTATCTTGGGTTGTTCATTTTAAATATTAATTTAAATGGCAAACCTTTATCCCCTAACTATGGTGTTAATGGGTCGTACTGGAAATGGAAAAAGTGCAACTGGAAATAGTATTCTTAGAAAGAAGTTATTCGAGTCAAAGAGAAGTTCTGCAGGTATTACAAGTACTTCCGAGTTGAAAACATGCGAGCGGTCAGATGGACAAGTAATAAATGTCATAGACACTCCCGGTATGAAATTAGTAATTTATTAATAAGTATTCATTCAATGCATTACACATTTATCTTTGTGTAGCTAGCTAAATTGTTCTATGACAAATCTTTTTTCTCTCATTTATAAATATTTCAAATATAGCAAAATTTCATTGTTTATCAATGACTGACATTTATAGACTATTATCATCTATCACCGTCTATAAGTGATAAACTACTATCATCAATCAATGTCTATCATTGATAGAGCAATATTTGCTATATTTGTAAATAAATTTGTTTACTTTCCTATATTTGAGAACAACATGACTTAAATATATTTTCAAAGTTTGATTTATTTGGTAGTTTTAAATTGTCATTTTTTAACATAATTCTAAGTTTTATTATTTTGATCTATGTACTTTCATAAAATTTTATTTTTATCTTTTAATCATTGCTTAAAAAATGGGTTAAATTATAAAAAAAATGTTCCTGAACTTTACACTTTGGGTCTAAAATGCCTTTCAAGTTTTCAAAAGTTAAAAAACTGCCTTAAACTTCCAAAATGAGTTCAAAAATACCTTTGTCGTTAGTTTGGATGAAAACATTATAGTTTTATTCCAAAATACCCCTAAACTTTCAAAAGTTTCAAAAATACCCTCAAACTAAAAAAAAAAAATTAAATACCCTTTTTGTTACATGAACAGAAACCGTTGATACCGTCCTGCCTCTCTATTTTCCATCTTTTTCTCCCCTCCCTTCTTCAATACTACTACTCCCCTTTTGTTAACTATTTGATACTTGTTTATCTAAAATAAATAAATAAATAAAATTGCACACTTTAACTACGGTATATGAACTATAATAAGAAGAAAGATAATAAATAAAGCACCAAATCATTTTAAGATTTGCATATTTTAACAAAATGTACAATAGTAGTTGTATGTGTGTTAATAGCAAAATACTATTTTTATTTGACTATTTATTGTTTTGGTATATTTCGAGAGGAGCTTTTGATTTTGGAGTTTTGTGAAATTTTGTGGGATTTTGTGTTTTAACTTAAAATTTTGGTTGTTGAAAAAATTGGTGTAAACTAAGAATTAGAAAATTAAGAGAAATATGAGGGTATCTATATGAAAAGATGAGGATATCTATATAATTTGTTTTAAAATTGAGTATTTTCGAACTTAAGAGAACCTCAAACAAGTTGATCACCATATTAATGGCGCGAGCAGTCTTTTAACTTTTTGTTTTAATTTTTAAGTTATTTTTCTCACAAGGAATTAAGGTTTTCTGTTCAGATACTAATGGTGGAGGTATTTTTAAACTTTTATTCAGTTGAGCATATTTTTGAAATTTTTGAAAGTTATGAGGTTTTTTTTTAAACAAAACTTTAATTGTTTCCATAAAAAACTAACGGCAAGGGTATTTTTGAACTATTTTTTAAAGTTTAAGTGTATTTTTTAAATTGTTGAAATTTTAGAGATATTCTTGACACAAAGTGTAAAGTTAGGGATATTTTTTAATATAGTCTAAAAAAATTGTAATTAACATGTATAATAATAATAATTATTATTATTATCATTTTTGGAATTAACATGTATTCTAAATACAACATAATCACGTTAATCAAAAGTTATTACTTCATGTTCTTCTTTTTCAAGTATCATACCGTGCTGAAAATTGTGATCGAAAAAAAAGGATAAGGAGAAAAGATATGCCCTTTTTTTTAGAAAAAAATATGCCGAACTTATAGTTAAAAATACTTTTCATACAAAAAGAATACAAAAATTGAGCAATGACTTTTTTTTATTTGTAAATATAGGAAAGAAAAGGAAAAAAAAAACTGTCAATAAATTTCAAAATGTTACAATACTTTTTGAGTTTAATTTCAATTTAATATCTATATTTCAAAATATTACAATTTTACTCTTGGGATTTGAATTTTATTTTAATTTGATTCCAAAGTTTCATGATATATATTTTTAAACTTGATTTTTTTTATTATTTAATTCTTGCTTACATTCTTTAGAATCAAATGACTTTTGATTAATTTAAAAGAAATAAAATAATTATAACCAATTAAATTTTGCTATATTTTTCACCCTTATTAGAATTAATTATAAAATTTTACTTGATTTCAAATATAGAAAAATGAACTAAAGTATTTATAAATATAGCACAATTTCATTGTGTATTTACGACAGGTTGTGGTAGACTATTATCTGTGTCTAGATAAATATAGATAGTAGTCTATTGTGGTTTATCGTAGATAGTCTGTGATATTTTGCTATTATCTGTAAATATTTTCAATAGTTTTTTCATTCAAAATAAGGGACCGTTGCAAATATAGCAATCAGATCCAAAATATGAGCATACATAATCATAATAAAAAAGAACTACAAATATGAAAAAATTTAGATAGTCTATAAGTGATAGAACATATTATTGCAGGAATCTATCAGTAATAGATCATATCGTTGGTAAGAGTCTATAACCGATAAAAGTTTATCGCTAATAGACTTTGCTATATTTGCAATTTTTTTAAATGATATTATACAATTGGTTATTATTTCAAAAAATGCTACCAATTGCTATTACCCTTTAAAATAATTTCCTTACATTATAATTATTTTAAATTAATTAATAGACATTAGCATAAAATACTAAAAATGAATATTTAGTGAAAAATCAAAATTAAAAATATAAATCTCAAAGATTATGGATCACATTGTAATAAAATTCAGATTTTAAGAATAAAACTTTAACATTTTAAAATTTAAATATTAAATTAATATCAAATTTAAAGAAAAAATAATTGCAATAGAAAAATTAGTATCTTCCTCTCACGATGTCTCAACCTACAATTGTCATATATTGAAAGGTCCATGGTCCTTCGGCTATGATTGTATAGTAAATCGTGAATCTGAATTACTATCCATTAAAAATTTAAGAAAACTTTATTAATTAGTTATAATATATTTTAGCACATTTTTTATAGAATTTCTGAAAAGAATTAATTTAAAAGAGATTCAAACTCAGAACTTAGGTTTAGTTTGAAATTATCATCACTTTTAATATAATTGCTAATATACTGTGCTCTTAGAAAAAATAGTTCAAAAAAATAAAATAATGTTTAATAAATTTTAATTTTAAATTAGAACAAACTAGTTATTGTGTTTGATAAACTAATACTAAATTTAGTTGATTATAATTTTAACTATTTTTATATTGATATTTAATTTATAATTTATGATAATATAATTATTTCAAAATATATATGATTTAAATTACAACTATTAATCTGAATTGTTTAATAATTTTTAAAAAAATAGTTGTTATAATAAATTGAATCAATTAAAATTTTGGAATAGATGTGAGAATAAATAAATATGGAATAGGAAATGTACCAGATTTTTGGATTGCAACAAAAAATCAAAAAACCAAAAAGCAAAACCAACTCAAGTGCTTGATTTGGTTTTTTAGTATAAAATTGGACATCTTGGTTTATATTTGAAAAAAACAAAAAAGATTGGTTCAAAATTTTTATTGGAAAAACCAATCAAAACCAAATTAAGTCGAGGGTGTGTACATATCCTTAGCTATGTTTTAGTATTTTATTACTGTGGTGCGTATATATTTTTGTTGTTTAGAAAAAGATCAATTGTTATGGAGAGAAAAGTGCCAAGAAAAATGTACAATTTCAATTTATAGAAAAAAATACTCAATTTTAATTTAAAATTAGCAAAAATGATCAATTCAAAACAAAAATATAAATAAATATGGAAAATCAGAAGAAAAAAGAAAATGCCAAAAATGAGAACGAAATTGATAATAAACCAAACAAAATAGAAACTAATCCATTGATTTGTTCTTTATTGGAGATTGGTTTGGATATTTTCTTCTTCTTTTTTTTTTTTTTTTTTTTTTAAAAAAATTGAGGTTTGGTTCTTGGTTGTCCCAAAAACGGGTAAAAACGAACCGACTATTATCCCTATCAGATTGTTCAGAAAGCTAAAATCTAAAAGTTGTATCTAATAACTTTTGCACGTTTGATCAAATTAAAAAAAATGATCTATTCTTAATAAATAATTTTTTTTATTAAACAATTTAGGAGGACAAGAATTTCTTATAACTGCAAACACAATCTTACTCTGTCTTAGAACTCTTGATTCATTTTCTTTGGCCTTAACACCAACAAACCAATAGTCTATCTTAAAAATTGATAAAAAAAACCGATAGTCAAATAAAAAATAAAAGCACATTTAATCTATTGTAAACACTTCAAAAAATATATAGTCTCATTCGTTAATGATTTTGTTTTTAATTTTCTATTTCTTGATTTTTTTTAATCTGTCTTTAGGATTGTTTTCATATTTATTTTTTAAAAATTAACATTTAACAATTATAGTTTTAAAAAATTATTTTTTAATGTCTTCAAATACTATTTGTGCAATAGTTTTCTTTATTTTTCTATTTTTAAAAATCTGCAAATTTTAAACTTATTTATATTTGTATAATTAACTAATAGAAAAATAAGAGAAACTATTTACATGAAATAACAAAATTTGATCTTTTTTTATAGAGGTTGAAAGAAGTCTATCAGTGTCTATCGATGATATAAGATGCTGAAGTTTATCATTGATACTATGTGATAGACGATGATATAAGGCTATCAGTATTTTTATTTATTTCTGTAAATAGTTTGATATTTTTTCTATTTATAAATTTTTTTTCTAAATTCTAAGTCAAATTAATAGATAAAGTGTTTATTTAATAAAGATGAGACCAAGGTAAAGAAAAATATGGGAAACAAACACATTTTTCAAAATTAAAAAAAAAAATCATAAAGCAAGACCTAAACAAACCAAAAAATAAAAGAAATAACAAAATCTTATTGACATTGATCAGCTCTTGATCTAATGCATGCATTGGAAAAAATTGTGTAGGTCTATTCGACTTATCTCAAGGAACAGAACACATCACGGAGGAAATAGTGAAATGTTTGGAATTAGTAAGGGAAGGCATTCATGCTATTCTATTAGTTTTCTCAGCGAAAAACCGATTCACTCAAGAAGAAGAAGCCACCCTCAAAACCCTACAAAATTTATTCGGATCTACGATTGTGAATTATGCTATTGTAGTCTTCACTGGAGGTGACGAATTCGATGATGACGACGATGACGACGAAGGCGGCACCTTCGACGATTACTTGCTTGGCTGTCCTACGGCCTTAAAGGATATACTAACCGCTTGCAAGGGACGGTATGTACTTTTTGACAACAAGACCAACAGCGGAAGCAAGAAGAATGAACAAGTGAATAAGCTTTTAGATTTAGTGAAAGAAGTGATGGATGAAAATGGAGGGCAAGCATTTACACATAGCTTGTTTCTTGCTAACAAGTTTGAGGAAAAGGTAGAAGTAATAAAAAGCACACTTGAGAAGCAAATAGAAGAAGAAAGAGAAGCAAGGTGTAAAGCAGAAGAGAAATTTCAAGAGCTGCAAAATCAACATGAGAATAATATTAAACAACTCTCTCAGATGCAGCAGGAGTTGCTAAAGGTACATAAAAAACAACAAGAAGAGCTAGCAAAGCAACCTCCACCTGATCCAGTTGTGGTATTTTGTACGATTGTTTGACTTGAAAACATATTATTATAATACAATTACGTAACTAGTGAATAAGTATATATTATTGTGTGTGTACTATTGCATAATATATGTGGTAATAATGGTTGAATAAATAAACGAAGAAAATAAAAAGATAAATGTATTTGTCTCATATATAAACATTATTATTTTACAAATACTTTGCTAATTACACACTGACTGTTTGGGCACTGAGATGAGATATGATCTCATATATTTGTGGAATTTTAATGTCTTAAGGAGTTCATATATCTGTGTGTTTGACTGCTTGGAGTGCTAAGTTGAGTTCACGTATCAGGGATATCTAATAAAATTTTTCTGATACAAATAATATTATCTTATGGTGATTATTTTTGTTTGATAATTTTTTATTCAATAATTTTACGTATTTTCTTTTAATAAACTACAGATCACACTTTGTTTTATTTTTTTTTTAAAGTACACATATATTGCTGAGAGTTGTGGAAAATAGGTGTTTACTGTTTAGTTTACATCATGCATTTTTTTTTTAATTTAAACAATAATTTTACAAATTTCTACATGTAACATTTCTAGTTAAGTTGGACAAAATCATATTGGATTTATTGGAATAAAAAGAATTTGGATTTATATTGTAAGTGAAGTATTCTCAAAATGTAATTGTACTATAATGACCCTATTAATGTCATGTTACATGGTTGACACAAAGAAAATGTTTTACGCTTAGTGAGCTAGCAAGGGGACTTAATGGACCTACTAATTAGAAGCTCCAATATATGAGATTAATTAATTAAACTCTTTAATTAAATTAATCAACATTCATTAACTTTAGGTCACTCCATTAAAGACCCACAGTTGCACTCTTTGCACTATATATATATATATATATTTGTGTCCATGGATATAACAAATTAACAAGTCGACCTTTCATAAATAGCTCGTAATTACATTGGGGTCAAATTGCCGTTTTACTTCTGTAATTACATCTAACTTCGTAAGGCTCACTGATCCTCTAATGAACAACCTATTTATAGTTCTATTATTAAAAAAAAAAAAAAAAAAAAAAAAAAACTATTAGGCCAGTGAGAAGAAGGGCCCCATTGTTCAAGACTCGGATTCAACACTTAAGGGAGTAATTCATCTAAGTACCCTAAAGACGGAAAGAAGTTAATTCCATCTTGTGTAGTTATGTTTCCAGCTCTCTACTTGAACAAATCCCCAAAATAGCAGTCTTATTGAGTTGACGAGTCAGACCACTCTCACCCATATAAATAAAAGGACTATCCTTATAGGTAGGAGTTTATCACTCACTCAAGATTGAGGTTGAGTTATCTATTATGATCCTATGAAATGTTAATCTCTTTAATCAACGGCGTTATAAATAGATATTAATTATTTCGCAGTCCGATCTTTTACAAACTCTTTGTATAGGATACCTTTGGAAAAGTATGTGAATACTCGTAGTGGAAAGATCGAAGCCCCGATTTTAATTTTATAGAACATAAAATATAGAGGACGAAAATCTATGATAAACACAAATTACTTTAAGCATGTTATCATAGTTGGAGTGGAAGAAGGAATTAAGAACTTACCCTTGAAGACAAAGATCTTCATGAATCCTCTCCCGATCTACTACACGAACAACTCGTACTCGCCCCATGAACACAAGAACGCAATAACAAACACAACAATGTAAAGCCAAAACTGGACACCACCACAAAATGAATACTCGTTATTCTTAAGATTGAGAATCACTGAGAGGAGTGGGCTTCAGTAATTAATTTTGGATGAGGGAGGGGATTATTGGGGTTGATGCCCTAAATCTCGTAAGGTCCTATAGTTTGTAAATATATTGAACAAACTCATTGTTTATTTAGTAAAACATATGATATTTTATTCAAACTCATTGTCTATTTAATAAAATATATGATATGTTATTTGCATTAACCACAAAACAATAAACTAACATCCAATGTTATCTAGTAACTTAAACATGTATGTAGAGATATACAGGTAGATCATGTTTAAGTAATAACCTAAATGCTCTGTAGTAAATGGATAAGGCTGGGTACCTTATCCTTGTGACACTATGAGTATGGCTCACTCTACAGGTGTTACAATTGTTGTAAATGTTGGGTTGGTACCAGCACGCAGTGGAAGTGATGAGGATTGATAAGCACTTTAATTCATCAATTTTGGCAGAAAAGAAAACATGCTTAAACAGAATTTAATGGGTTTCAAGACATACCTTTGAATAACCGTTGAAATCTTGATTTTCAGTTGCAAATTCCTCCAAGTCTTTATGTAGACCACCACAAGATCTTCTCTACTATTCTCTTGGTGCTCTAGATTGAGTTGTGTGACTCAAAATAAGCTGGAATAAAGGGAATTTGGAGAAAGCTCACTGCAACAACCCAAATGAAGAACATCTTCTTCATAAAAAAAATTAAGCTAAAAGCGAGTCCCTCTCGGGCTAGTGAGAGGGCGGGGCCCCTTGTTTAAGACCCAAAATCAGCACTTAAGGGAACAACCTCTCTACAATCCCTAAAGCGGGTAGGAGTAAATTCCATCTTGCACCCTATGTCCCCAACTATCTATCCGGTCTTACCCTTGAACTGGGAGGTTTATTGAGCCAGCGCTGTTGAGCCAACCCTCACCTATGCAAATCTAAGGATAATTCCAAATAAATAGGAGTTCATAGTTAGCTCAGGATTAAGGTTAAATTACTTAGGTCATCACTTTGAAATTTTCAGCCTTAAACAGTATGCAGCATTATAAAGTAAGAGTGATTGATTTCGTGGTCTGATCTTGTACAAACTCTTTTGCACAAGGATACCCCCACTTCTCATGTCCCAACATGAACGAATTAGGATCACTTCGTTTATAGCACTTTACAACTCCTTGTAACAACTACAGAGCAGGCTGCATCCAATAGTGTTACCAGAATAAGGTACCCAACCTTATTCATATACTATAGATTATTTTGACTATTTACTCGAACTTGATCCACCTTTATGTTTCCACATAAAGTTCAAGTACTCATCCAATAGTCAAGGGACTTTCAGGTTTATTGGATTTTTATTAAGCAATAAATCTATTCAATAACAACTTTATTAAATTTCCAGAATAAGTTCCATTGTTTACATAACACGAGTTTTAGGACATAAAACCCAAAGTAAAGTGCTACAAATGATATGATCCTGATCATTCATGTATAGACATGTGAGCGGGGATATTCTATACAAAGAAGCTTGTATAAGACTGGACAACGTAATGTTTAGTCTCATTATATAACACTATTCATAATAAAGACTTACATTTCACGAGGATGACCATAGGTAACATGACCTGTGTCACACCTCACCCCGAGCCTGCCTCCTGAGCCCGAAGGAAGGGTGAGGGACTATAGATACCATTCTTTTATGATACCTACTGCCCATCTAAACCTTTGTACTCTCAGTTAAGTCAAGGAATAAACAATAACTGATTGATTAAGCTCATTTTATTACAACAGTGTAATGTTTACGAAACTCCAAGACTTAACTACAAAGTTTACACCAATAACCCTAAAACCCGAAAGTGTGACTGTGGCTGTGGCAGACCTTGATCTTAGTAGCACCATGGAACTCCTCACCTTTCGCTACCTGGGAAGAAAAATAAGCAACTTCTAGAGTCTATTTCAACTCATAATAATACAAGCGTATCGTAGCTACGAGTTTACATTCAAACCTCAGCCTTGACTGAGTCTGTTCTCAACTCTATCTACATGCACGATAGATAGTTAAACTGATGCTAGTCATAAACGCTTACTCTCTTGCGTTCCTCATGTTTCCTTTGTGCACATAGATCCCCACTTATGGGCTCAGAAGCTAGGCCTACCGACCCTCTGACCACTCATACAAGGTTTCTCCCACAGGCTCAGGAACTAGACCTTTTGGTCCCCTGACCATTTCGTGAGATTCCACTCGGGGCTTAGGAACTAGGTCTATTGACTCCCTGACCATCCCGATCATATAATATCATTTTCATGCTAATTTCTCATTCAAAACATAAACATATACATATATTCTGAAAGATATGCTTAAGACTTAAAGAAAAGTACCACTCACCTTCGTAAGGTAGGAATCTTCCTCTCTAGATGTTCCTTGATTTCCTCGGGCTCCCTTTTCAACCCTAAATTCGAGATTCAACTTAAAGCTCAGATTACTCATAGTTATAAGCTTTATTTTGAGATACTTTCTTCTACAAACATGCTCTAAATGTCTCAGGAAGCTTACCTTAAAATCTTAGCTCAGAACTCCTCGTGGTTTGGCCGGAATCCTCAAAACATTAAGACTGGTCCAAGCTTACCCAAGAGCTTGACCCTTCTGTCTCTTCTTCATTCTCCAGCTTGATTCCTTGGAGCTTCTTCTTCGGAAGCCATATCTTGAAAAGTAGACTCCCTCAGCTTTTAGGTGGCTTTGGAATCACTCAAAACACATGAGTATTCTGGGAGAACTCCTCGTCCCAAGTTGATGCTACTTTCAGACCTCACTGTCCGACAACATCTCCTCCTCTTGGAACTTCTTGGTCAACGCATGGTCTTGCTACCAATGCATGCCCTTCATGATCAACGCATAGTCTCCTCCAAATCTACCCTCTAACACTCTTCCTAATGTTCTTTGAAGAGGATTTGGGTTATGAATTGAAGAAACACATTGTGGTGGTATTTATAGGCCAAAGGAGTCGATCCTTCTCATCTTACAAAGCCTTCAACGCAAGACACCTCCTACTTTGGAGTGTTTGCACCATGCTTTGCCACCACCTACTTCCTTGCCATTTACCCACTTCCATGCCACTCACCTACTTGAGTTATCTTCCTCATGCATAAGATTTTCTTTGCAAGATACTCTATTCGTCCAGCTTCTACTATCTGAAGCTTAACCTTCTCTTGGTATAGCCATTTGTTCGGGTGAACTCATTAGCTTTGTGTAACACAAGCCTTAACATCGCTTAAATACTTGGCCCATTGTTTAGTCTATAGTGTAGCTTCTGCACTTCATCGCCCAGCCCCATCGTCTAATGAATCTCTCGCTGTCGCTTAACATCCAGCCCTCTCATTGTCGTGCATCATCCAGCCCTCTCGCTATTGCAATCGTCTAGTGCCTACGTCCCATCGCATAGCTCAATCCATTAGTGATCTCTCGCTCTCAACGATCTCGCTTTCAACGATCTCGCTATCGCGTATCTCTCGCTGACGCTCATCGCCTAGTGCATAGCTTCTGCACCTATCGTATAGCTCCATCATGTAGCGCTGATGCCCATCATCTAGCGCGTCCGCTTATCGTGTAACGCCATCGCCCAACATCTGCATCTATTGCACAACGCCCATCGTCTAGTGCTTCGTCTATCATGTAGCGCTTACGTCTACCATCTAAGCTTATCGTCTAGCATCTAAGCTTATCGTCTAATGCTCACTCATCGTTTAACTCTATTGTCTAGTGCTATCGCCATCGTCTAGTTTCTACGCTTATCGTTTAGCGCTTACACTGATTGTGTAGTGCTATCACCTATCGTGTAGCTCTATCATCTAGCGCATCACTTCACATCATTGATCATCTGCCCAACGCCTTGCGCTCAATGTCTCACTCTTTCGCTCTAGCTCACGCATCCTCAATGCACGAGCTAAAGGAATTCTTAAAGAAGAGTATCCATGAGCGCATTCGGATCTTTCCTATTTCATTGTGACTGAATTACCACACCCACATTCTAACACACAGGTACGCAATTTAACACTAGTTAACAACATGCTTTAACACAAAAATAACAAGAGATTAAGTTCACGTGCCAGTTGAAGACTGTCTTCACTTCGAACTCAACCCAACGGAAGCAACCCTCTACGGTCTTTATTGCTTAGCAAATAATCGGCTACCAGCAGCACGATCGTCTACATGAATGGTAGCACACGAACAAGTAGAAGCAGGGACGACACCACCACTTAGAGCCCATAGTATTCTCGGAGTGAGAATCCAAAGTGTGGTCTTTGATAGAATTGGTAGAGGAAGGAGGAAAGGGATGATCGTGTAGAACGACAAGCAAGTGGGAGAAGGCTATTGTATAGCAGATGCTTATCGTTTAGAGAAAGCTACATGATCGTGTAGGTTTTACTAAGCGACCATCTAGTAATTAGTAAGCGACTGTTTAGAAAACTCGGCACGCTAAGCGATCATTTAGAAAAGTTGAGCGATCATTTAGACGCAGGGTATGCGATTGTTTAAGCGATAAAGCACTATTGTATCGGTTCTTAGCTAAGCGGTCGTTACGTTTTAACACCTTGAGCAATTCTTCGAACTCTTTGCAAAATGAAACCAATTTTTATTTTATTCTTCGGTTACAATAACCAAATATGATTTTCCCACTAATGCACGATTGAGGAGAAGTTTCCAACCAATTATCACACAGTTAACCGATTAATTAATAAATGAATATAATCATATTATATTCTTAACCTATAGTTTGATATCATATATCTATTTCTCCTCCACTTGACATAAATCATATATCATATATCTAATTTCCTCCAAAACAATGTATCTCATACATTTAGTCAATTTTATCATATATAATTAACCGGTTTAATTATATCATATATAATCGAACTCTTTCTTGTCAATTTGAACATTTCAAACTAACCCAAAAACTAATTCTCGACTTTATCCAAGCTACCTAGGGGACATTATGGAGCTGTGGCTCGAAGCTTCAACGGTACGTGAATAGTTGACTAAACTCTTTAGCCACGAGATCCACCATCCATTAACTGCCAGGCATTCCACTAAAGACTAACAGTTGAACTCTTCTTACCACAGATATATTTCTATGTCGGATATAACAAATCATGAGTACAATGACCCTTTACAGATGCTCGTAAGTACAGTTGGACCTATTTACCGTTTTGCCCCTGTAGTTACATATCACTACTTAAGTACTACTGATTCTCTAATGAACAATACAACATAGTTCAACTCTGTGTGAACACCTCTCAGGCCAAGAGAAGGTGTGTGGCACCACATCGTTCAAGCCTTAGAATCAGCCCTTAAGGGAGCTATCTATCTATTTACCCCTGCTTTGGGGAAGGAGTGAATTCCATCTTGTGTAGCTGAGTTCCCAGCTCGCAAATAAGATGAATGCCCAAAATGGTAGGTTTGAATCAGCGACCTGGCCACTCGCGCCCATACAAATCAAAGGACCGCCCACAACGGCAGGAGTTCCCAACTCACTCAGGATTGAGGTAATGTTACCTATGGTCATCCTAGTGAAGTGAAGTCTCTATCATCAACGGTGTTATATAACGAGACGTTAACACTTTGTGGTCAGGTCTTATACAAACTCTTTGTATAGGATGCCCCCGCTCGCATGTCCCCTACACAATGATCAGGATCAAATCATCTGTGACAAGTCACAACACTTGTGATCATTCCACAAAGGTGGTCGCATCCTTAGCGTTACCAGAATAAGGTTTCCCTCTTATATCCATATACTACACACCATTTTGGTTATCACATAAGACATGATCCACTTGTATGTCACCACATACATGCTTAAGTTACCTACTAATAACCAGGGATTTTATGTTTATTAGTTTGTGGTAAAGTAAATAAAACAAACAACTTAGCAAAATCAAGATGTGAAGTAAAATATCATATATTATAAAACACAAGCGTTTGTATAAACTATTTACAAATTACAGGACATGAGACTTTAGGGCAACAACCCCAACAATCTCCCACATGTCCTAAAGTGAAGTAGGGTGTACATAAAACTAGTACAAAATGATAAACTAGGGCATAAAAGCCCAGTACAAGAAAATCTCCCACTTGCCCTAGTCCAACCGCAAGCGATCCTGTAGAACCATGCTCTGAAGGTGACCTTCAAACACTGTAGCCGTGGGAGCCTTCATAAATGGGTCAGCAACATTATGCTCAAAGCGATCTTCGTGATGATCACGTCCCCTCGATGCACTATCTCGTAGATCAGATGATACTTTCGCTCTATTTGTTTATCGCGCCTATGACTCCTCGGCTCCTTGGAGTTTGCCACTGTCCCACTATTATCAAAATAGACGATAATGGGCTGAGAGATGTCTGGAACAACTTCTGGTTCTATCAAGAACTTACTGAGCCATACGACCTCCTTAGCAACTTCGCAAGCCGCTACGTACTCTGCCTCCATAATGGAGTCAACGATGCACCTCTGCTTAGTGCTTCGTCACACTACTAATATATATAATATGATAAGTTAGTTATCATATTTATATTTATATTTATATTATTTTTTATTAATAAGGAAGGAAGTTACAACTCCCTTCCCTATCTTTTCTCTCCACCCACATTAGTGGGTGATGGTTATTTTATGGAAAGTATAAAAGAAAAATTGTTTTTCTTCTTCTTCAAGCAAGGTTGTTAAATGATTGAGATAGAGAAAGAAAAATACATAAGACTTCTGTGTGTTTTTGTCTTGAGTTTTGAAAGTTCTCAATCTTTCCTCCTACACATTAAGTTTTCCCTTTTAACCAAAATAGTCAAAGCCCACCACTCCTGGGTTCTCACCCTGAGAATAGCAAGGTAACATTTTGGTTGTGTCTGGTTTTGTTCGAAGTTAATCTTGAAGAAGGTCTTCAAGGAGTTTGTGATCCGTTCGAGGGAAAATGTGAAGAAAAGGTCTTCAAAGGTGAGGTTTCTTGAAACCCTTTCTAAAGCATGTTGTAATTTAGAATTAAATGCATTTCTTGTTATTTGTTTACTGTAAACTTTATATTCAATAAAAATGGAATTTAGTTGATCCGCTTTCGCTCAAGATACTCTCCCATTAGAGTTCCTTCGCAAGTATCACATGATAATTCATTAGATTGAAGAATCTTCTGGCTCTTCAATGAATGCCCATTTGAATTCTCAATAATTCTTCTCATCATTATAGATCCTGTATGACCTAGACGGTCATGCCAAATTGTAAATATGTCTAGATTCATGAACTTCAAGTTCATTGTTGCATATGTTTTAATTGCTCGTATATGAGTATAATATAATCTAGAAGATAAAGTAGGCAACTCTTCCAATATATGTTTTTCATTTGAGACAATGGATATAATATATAGAGATTCCACATTATTCTTACTATCATTCTCAATATGATAACCATTGCAATGTATATCTTCAAAACTTAGAAGATTTCTCTTTGATTGACTAGAGAACAATGCATTCCCAATTATAAATTTTGTTCCTCTAGGCAAAATAATATTTGGTTTTCTAAAACCTTCGATCAGGTTTGCAGAACCTGATATCGCATTGACTTTTGCTTCCAGTATTGTTAGTTTGGAAAATTATTTTTTACTTATAAGTATTGTATGTGTAGTTGCACTATCTGCATCACATAGATCTTCTTTGCTAATTTTTTAAATATCAACATATGAAAATGATCCATATCTCTTCATTAAAAGAAAATAATTATAATAAGAAAAAAAACACTTAAAATATACAAAAGTCACTAAAAAAACACGAAGATAGATTTTTTTTTAAAAAAACTACAACATTAAGTTTAGATATTCTCAAAGTCAAAAGAAGCATTTGATGTTCCACCAACTGTGCCAATCTTCTCTTTAAGAGATTCAAAGAAGTCCGCCACATCCAAATTTATCATGTGGGATGGGACAAATATGTCATTATAGTATGCAAAATTTGCTTCCACATTTTTCTCTTTTTCCTTTAGAGAGGCTTGATAGAGGTCAACTAAGTGTTTTGACGTACGAAAGGCACGTGACCAATGGGCAATCATTTCATATCGGAGGCACGTATTTTCAACACTCTTTGAACTTTTATCTTGTGGAGCTTTTCCTTTGTGATCATCATTTTGCATGGTTCTTTTGAAATTTGAATGATTAGAGCGACCACCACGAAAATAATAATTATTTCTCCCTTTATCACGATCATGACCTCGACCACGACTACGACCACGACCTCGATTAAGATTATTAACATTCACAACATTCACTTCAGGGAATGGTGTTGTTCCGGTTGGTCGAGATTCATGTTTTTCATAAATCGTTATTTTGTTCGGCCATGAGAAGACATGAAACTAATTTAGAATACTGTTTAAAACCTTTCTCTCGATATTGCTATTGTAAAAGCATATTTGAGACATAAAATGTAGAAAATGTCTTCTCAAACATATTAGAATCAGTAATTTTCTCTTCGCATAATAACAACTTCGAACTGATTTTAAATAATGCAGAGTTGTAATTGTTGGGATTGGTGTCCTAATTCTCCTGGAGTCTCATTGTTTGTAATGATACACATTGTTTTATGAATAAAATAATTGTTATTTCATTCTGGTATTTACTCATATCCAATAAACAAAGCTCCATGGTTATCTTATGTAAACTTAAGCATGTATATGTGATATACAAGTGAATCATGTCTTAAGTGATAACCTAAGTAGGTCTGTAGTAAAAGGATTAAGGTGGGATACCTGATCCTGGTGACACTACGTATACAGCCTGCTTCGTAGAGGTTTTCAAGTGTTGTAAACTACTACAGATGCTAGATCCTAACCATTCATGTGGAGACATCCAAGCGATGGTGTCCTATACAAAGAGTTTGTGTCCTATACAAGGAACTCTTAATGAAGAGCATCCATGAGCGCGTTCAAATATTTCCAATTTCATCGTGATCGAAATACAACACATACATTCTAACAAATAGTTATGCAAATTAACATTAATTAACGGCATGCTTTAGATATATAAAATACAAGGGAATAAGTTCTCATACCAATTGAAGACATTCTTCAAACTTGAATTCAACGAACGATGGCAACATGAACAAGCACAAACAAGTAAGAAGCGGGGACGACACCACCAGTTGGAGCCCTTGGTATTCTCGGAGTGAGAATCCAAAGTGTGGTCTTTGGTGAATTTGGTAGAGGTCGAAGGAAAGGCTGATCATGTAGACGATGAGCAAGTGGGAGAGAAAGCTATCATATAGCAGAATGCTTATCATTTAGACAAAGCTACACGGTCGTGTAGATTTTACTAAGCGATCATCTAGTAATAGGTAAACGATCATTTAGAACACGCAGCACGCTAGGCAATCATTTAGGAAAGCTAAGCGATCATTTAGAGAAAGGCGTGCGATCGTTTAGATGCAAGGTGTGTGATCATTTAGACGATGAAGCTCTATCGTATAGACTCTCGATTGTGCGATCAAGACGTTTTCACACTGTTTGTGATTTTTTTCGAACTCTTTGCAAAATGAAACAAATTTTCATTTTATTCTTCGGTTACAATAACCGACTACGAATTCTCCCACTAACGCACGATTGAGGAGAGGTTTTCAGCCAATTATCGTATAATTAACCAATTTAATAATGAATGAATATAATCATATTATATTCTTACCCTATAGTTTGATATCATATATCTACTATAGTAATTTCTCCTCCACTTGATATAAATCATATTTATATCTAATTTCCTCCAAAATAATGTATCTCATACATTTAGCCAATTATATCATATATAATTAACCAGTTTAATTACATCATATATAATCGAACTCCCTCTTGTCAATTTGAACATTTCAAACTAACTCAAACACTAATTCTCGACTTTATCCAAGCTACCTAGGAACCTAATGAACTTGTGGCTCGAAGCTTCAACGGTACGTGAATAGCTGACTGAACTCTTTAGCTACGAGATCCACCATCTTTTAACTGCCAGGCATTCCACCAAAGACCAACATTTGAACTCGTCTTACCACTGATATATTTCTATGTCCATCGGATATAACCAATAAGAAGTACGATGACCCTTCACAGATGCTCGTAAGTACAGTTGGGTCAATTTACTATTTTGCCCCTGTAGTTACATCTCACTCCTTAAGTACCACTGATTCCTCTAATGAACAATACAACACAGTTCAACTGTGTGTGAACACCTCTCGGGTCAAGAGAAGGTGTGTGGCACCACATCGTTCAAGCCTTGGAATCAGCCTTTAAGAGAGCTATCTATCTACTTGCCCTTGCTTCGGGGAAGAAGTGAATTCCATCTTGTGTAGCTGAGTTCCCAGCTCCCAAATCAGACGAATCCCCAAAATGGTAAGTTTGAATTGGTGACCTGGCCACTTGCACCCATACAAATCAAAGAACCGCCCTCAATGGCAGGAGTTCCCAACTCACTCAGGATTGAGGTCATGTTACCTATGGTCATCCTAGTGAAGTGAAGTCCCTATCATGAACAGTGTTATATAACGAGACGTTAACACTTCATGGTTAGGTCTTATACAAACTCTTTGTATAGGACGCCCCTACTCGCATGTCCCCTACATGAATGATCAAGATCAGACCATCTGTGACAAGTCACAACACTTGTGACCATTCCACAAAGTTGGCCACATCTGTAGCAAATAACTTCTAGAAATACAAGTTATTTATGCTGCCTTATCTAGATATTGCGGCCAAAAGAGAATAAATATGCGCCGATTGTATGAAAATTAACTTAGAAATACAATAATTATGAATTATCGCAATTACACCCACTAACATCATTAAGATGGAAGAAAAGAAGTTTTTCACTCTGTTTTGTAGGAAACCAAGTCACCGCTTGCGATCAAGGCTCAAGACGAACGAACTAACGCATCTCCATTACATTGCGCCCGTCAATCAACAATGAAGAGGCGATCAACGCAATGACGGTGCAATGCGACATTCAATCCAGAGCTGAATTTCAACCGCATGCGGTAATAAAAATAACACCGCATGTGGACACCAGATCAAAAGATGCAACTGAGCAACACTAACGCGGAGGATTGTGACACGTGTACAACTAACTGTTGTGTAGATTTGACGGTCTGATTGCATAACAGAAGGAATAATTATCCCACCATCTTCGGAATTTCCATAACAAAAAGTGGGGACCACGAGCCAAGAGTCAATGCTTTTCACCTATAAATACCCCCATAGACTTCAGTGAAAAATATACTTGATACGGGGGCTAATTGATGCTAGATTATTGAGAGAGAGGCTGGGCTGAGTGCTGATCGGAAGAAATTCGAGTAGAGAAGAGACAAGGCCGAGAGGTGAGTCTCAGTGCAATTCTGCCAAATCCCCACCGCGAAGCTCTGTGCTTAGATCCCTGCTACCGGTTGAGCAAGCCTAAGAGGGAAGCTTATCCTTCTGCACGATCCATCCACGCTGGAAGCAACTCTCTAGCCATATTGGCGCCAAGACGTTGGCGATTATTTGTATTTGTTTCTAACTTTATTCATCACTGTATTTCATCTTCTTTATCTCTTCGTTCACAAACCATGTATCAGACGCTAAATAGATTTATTGAATGTCTCGATCGTTTTCATATCCCCTTCTCTGTCTATTTTCGTTCCCCCATTAATTGTTTTCTTCATGAAGTATTCTTAATCCCTTGGTAGTTAATATGGATTAAACGAGTGACTTAATCTGTGATAAAGAGATAAATGCGTTTAGCTAAGGCATGCTAGACGACATCTTCACCTGTGAGAGCAGAAGTGAAAATGTCATTCTAATCTATCGAGAGAAGGTTAGAAGAATACATTAACTAGAGCGAGTAGTACTTCCAAACATGGAAGTAACCTTGCGTTCATTACGTTCGTCTCTGTTTCACCACAGATATGTGGGAACGCGGCCGATCACCAAGAGGTATACGCTAAGGGAAAAGCGGAACCACACTTATATCATTAACGCAATTAAGGAACTTGCACTGTTTATATTAGTTATCTTTTCTTTTCTGCTTCACACATAAGACTTGCCACCACATCACACGATCTTTGTATAATCTTCACAGTCAGCCTTAACCTCTATATCTTGTATCATGAAACCTATATCTTGTATCATCATAGCTTAAGTTTATTTTATTGCACTTTATTTTATTATCGCATTTTATTGCTTTCGTTTACTTTATCGCAATTTTAGATATTTGTACACAAACACTTTTATAAATTGAAAAACCCCTGGTCACATGTATCACAAACATAACGCAATAATGTTAAACAGTCCTTGTGTTCGACCTCGGATCACATCGAGAAACTTGCGGTGGAATTATCTTGGTTCCAGCGCAAGGAAACTTGTGACAATGCACAACATACTACAAGAACATCCATTAATAACGCATATCTAGAAGTAGTATCGCATAAATCATCATTCATCCATGCGTTGTAAGACATAGGCTTGGCATTCTATGCTTGCACTTCATTTTGCATTGCACTGTATGTCTAGTACTCGTAATACCATTACAAGTTTATGGCGCCGTTGTCGAGGAACTGGTAACGAGGACAAGGACTTGTACATCGCATTGCATCATCATTCTATTACTCTATATCTCTAGCGTTCAACAAGTTTATGGCGCCGTTGCCAGAGAATTGGTAACGGGGGCATGGACTTGAACCTTGCTTGAATTATTGTATAGTCTATCAAGTTTATGGCGCCGTTGTCGGAGAACTGGTAACGAGGGCATGGACTTAAACCTTGCTTGAATCATTGTATAGTTTATGTCACATCAAGTTTATGGCGCCGTTGCCGGGGATTAGTTTACGGTTAGTGTTGAATATTTTTGTGGTATATGCAGGACAGATTTCTTTGTACTGGTTGCTTAATGCAGAGAGCAGTCTGACGACTTATGAGTACTGGAGTGATCTAGAAATTCTAAGTGGACCCAGAGATCAAGTGTATTATTCGCGCAAGAGTTCATCAGGGCCGAATTAATTGGTGAAGAAGCATGACTAATGCGAATGTGGCACCCGTAGGAAACCAAAGGGAAAATTTGCCAACGCAAGATCCAGTTTTTCTTGCTGCTGACCATAACATCCCTATGAGGGATTATGTGGTGCCGGATTTTTATAATTTCTCACCAGGAATTTCAAGACCCATGGTTCAGGATTTCAGATAAAACCTATTATGCTGCAACTGATTCAGAATGTGGGTCAATTTGGAGGATTACAAGGATTAATGCATAAATAATTTTCAAATGAAATCTTAATAAATGGTTATGACCATTTATGAGTTCAATCGATTAATTTATAATTTTCAAATGAAATCTTAATAACAATCCTTATTTTCAACCATTAATCAAACAACAATAATATATATAGAAATCTTTTGACGTTGATTTCTCACCATGCAAAAAATTATGAAAAAATGTGTAGGAATGTTCGATTTATCCAATGGAACAGAATTCACCTCAAGAGAAATAACCAAGTGCATAAAATTGGCAAGTGGATGCATTCACGCAGTTATTTTAGTTTTTTCAGTAAGGAACCGATTCAGTCAAGAAGAAGAAGCTACCATTAAAACCCTACAAAATACATTTGGACCCAAAATTGTTGATTATACCGTTGTCATCTTAACGGGAGACGACGAGTTCGATGACGGCAATGACATAGAAGATTACTTGAGCCATGAATGTCCTGCGGCTTTGAAAGATATTCTAGCTGCCTGCAATAACAGATGTGTGATTTTTGACAACAAAACTAAGAGTGAAGCAAAGAAGGAAGAACAAGTGAATGAGCTTTTGGATTTGGTGAAGGAAATTATCGACCAAAATGGAGGAAAGCCCTACAGACCTCCTTTGATTTCTAATAAAAAGCTTGAGAAGGAATTTGATGAAGTCAAAAGAAAGCTTGAACAGTCTTGCACGCAAGGCATTTATTCTGATCCCAAGCTTCAGGAAAAGTTGAATGAGGTAGATCCTACATCCTTAAATCTGTCATTTTTTATCAATTTTTATCCAATTAGATTCTGGATTTAATTAGTAAAGTATGTTTTTTTTAACTTAACTCAATTTTTGCTAATTTCACCCACAGAGTAAGTTAAAAACCTTTTAATCTCACTAATTTCAGAAATATCAAGTTTTGTACGAATTTATATTTTATTTAGTACACAAATTAACAATTGAATCATTTGTTAAAATTAAACTCACAAAGTTTAATAAAAATGAAGCTCTAATGTTGTTTTTCTTTTAAACTTAATTTTTAATTTTGTATCATACATGTGTTTTATAATGCTTTTTAATTTT
Source organism: Benincasa hispida (assembly GCF_027475165.1). Taxonomy (NCBI): domain Eukaryota; kingdom Viridiplantae; phylum Streptophyta; class Magnoliopsida; order Cucurbitales; family Cucurbitaceae; genus Benincasa; species Benincasa hispida. Next base: position 58,787,018 of record NC_143488.1, read on the forward strand.
GTAATTATTTAATTTTCAATTATGCTTATTAATTTTGTAATTTTTGTTTCATTTTCTTTTTAAAATTTTTATATTAAGTATAAAAATGAAACTATAAGTATTTTTTAAACATTAATTTCAAGAAAATAAACTTAACTGAGTTTAAGTCTCTTTTGACATAAAATTTTAGTTCACGCTCGAGGCAAACAACATGTTTCAACAAAGATTAGAAGATGAAAGAGAAGCACGTCGTCAAGTAGAAGAGAAAACACAACGAATACAGAAACAATATAATGATGAAATTCAGAAGCTCAATGCTTATTAATTTTGTAATTTTTGTTTCACCCGTCGAGGTTGAGCAAAATTATGAACATGATAATCTAATTCAACCAACACCTCATAATCTAATTCAACGAACACCTCATAATCTTGATCAGCCAACACCCGTCGAGGTTGAACAAAATTATGAATATCCTATTCTAGTTCAACCAGCACCTCATAATCTAATTCAGCCAGCACCTGTCGAGGTTGAGCGAATTTCTGAATGTCGTAATATAATTCGATCAATAATTAGAAGCCTAATACGTCTACTTAGAATGTTATCATAAACATTGTAATTAGTATGATTGCATGCATTATATGTGTAATTTAAATATATTTAAACCTTATTTGAATAAGGCATCTGCCATCTGTGATGTGTCTCTTTGTATATTGTATTGTTAAATGATCGATATAATGGATTGTTATCATATATATCATATATGTTATATATATTTCAGTTTGATGTTTTTCATGTGAACAATGGACTATTAAAATATATTAATTGTATATTTGAGAGTGATTCTGAAATGGTTAAAATTACTTTTATCAATCATTTTTAAAATTATTGTACAATATATTTTTAATCATTCAAAACCAAATTTTATGATGGAAAAAATGTGTTTAAAAGCCAAAATTACACGTTTCAAAGTGATTATGAACACAGTAAAAGTAATTTTAACAATTTCCAAAATCACTAAAAAACATGCAATGAATAAGTCATTTTAATATATATATGTATTTTGTTGATTTTTTTATCCATAATCTCAAATTAATTAATTAATTAATGTTTTGATAGTAACAAAGCTGCTCTTATTCACTAAAAAGTTTAGTATTTTGAAGTGTGATTACGTAGAGCTAACAAAGCTGCTCTTATTCACTAATAATTTTAGTGTTTTGAAGTGTGATTACGTAGAGTTGGGAATAACGAATTCAACGCAAATAAGTTTAATGGAAAATTCCCAAGCTAATTCTTTTTCATCAAAGTAAACAGTTGAAAGGTGTCATTTGGAGCATGGGAGGAATGACACATGTAGGCTTTTGATTTTTTTTTTTATTGTTTTTAAAAAGAAAATGAATTTAATATTATTTTATGTTTGTATCCAAGGACTAGTTTGGATGCATGGTAAAATTTTACTTTTTGTTGAGTTTTTAAAAAAAATGATTTTAAAAAGTATATATATATAAATATATATATAACAACTAGTTGAGTTTAAATCTTTACCATTCAATTTTTCTTTATCAATATCCAATGGCCCAAATTGAATTTGATTTTCACCTACCCATATCTTTTTAGAATCTTCATCTTCTCCGAAATTAAAACAAATACACATTTTTTTACAATCCTAAAAGCCACCATGTTTACTCTCTCAAAGCTCTATTTTTTTCTTTTCATCTTATTATTGCAAGAGTGATATTATATTGTGAGGATATATTTGTTGAGTGCTCAAATTTATGAATCTACTCTTTACGAGAGTTTTTCCTCATCTTGTTCTTCATTTCCAAATCATTGTAAGGGTATGCTTTTCGTCCTGGGAAAAGACTGGTTTTAACGGTTTGATCTTGGAAATGATCGATTTTGTTCTTGCGTCTGAAAAAAGAATGTTGTAGAGGTCTGACTCTAAGCCGTAGAAAGAGTCAAGTGTGAGTGACATATCCAATAGGAGTTTGGGAAGGGGATGTAGGTCGGTTGTACCGAACCATTATAAATTTCTTGTGTCAATTTCACTATCCCTCTCATATTTAATTTTGTAATTAATTTATTATTATATTTTATTCGCATTAAGTTAATTGCTATAATTTATTTTTGAAATTAATTGTTCACATTTGTCTATTTAGGTTGGCTGAATTTATCTGTGCATGTTTATGTTACCAACCTTGTTATGAAAATTAAATTGGATGCATTAATTTGTTTATGTCACTTTATTGGTCATTTAAAGTGAATGGATATGTATAATCCATTATTTAAAATTACTTATTTTCAAAAAGTATATTATTTTGCTTAATTTGGCCTACATTAGGAAAAATTTTTAATTAGTTTTAATAAACACATTCACTCTCCTCCCCTCCCCCCTCTAGGATTGTCATATTGGTCCTACATATTTTAGAGGGGGAAATGAGAAGAGGTAAATAACGTAACTGATAATCATTTTTTAATTTTAAATGACAAATAAAAGGTAGGGGTATTTGAAAAGGAATCAAAATCCTCAGGGAAATGCATGAACGCGTGTGCCTTTGAAAATCGTTTTGGAAATTCATGAAAAACAAAGAAAGAAGAGGACAAACATATTGTCATAAGCATGCTTTTTACAGGAATGAGAAGACTTACCCTTGAATACTTTATTTAAAAAAACCTTCTCCAAAACCACACAAACAGGCACGACGCCCACGTACAGCCACGGACTAGACACTACCACTTGTGATTTCTTGCTATTCTTCGACAAGATTGAGATGGTAGGATCTCACATTTGGTAGAGACAAATTTTACATAGTACTTTTCTGTAAAACCTTTTAGAGAGAAATCTTGTGTGTGTGAGAGTTAAAATATACAAAAGAACTATTCTTCTGTGTACTTAAAATCATATAACACTTCTTTGAAAAACCACAAAGATGGAAGATTGAATTGGTTGGAGGAGAAGTTATAATTCCACTCGACCAATATGTAGAATAACTCCCTTTGGGGGTTATTTTCATTTAATAATTAATTTAATATATATATATACACACATTAAATCAAATCAAATTTAATATATATAGTTAAATAAATATTAATTAATTGACAATTAATTAACTAGCAAAGTATATATCATATATTTAATTTCATTTGAATCATATTCAAAAAATATCCTCTCACATAACCTATAGGTTTAATTTGAATCTCATTCATATAAATAATATTTGAATCATATTCAAATATTTATTTCTCTCATATAACCTACAAATTCAATATGAATCTCATTCATATTAATTTAACCTATATACATAATATGAATCACATTCATATTGTTTAATATTTGAATCTTACTCAAATTCAATATTCTCTAATGTAATAAAGTATAATTTTGAATCTTATTCTAAATTGAAATGTATCTATATACATTATATTAATTGTATCTGATGCAATTAATTCTCTTATTTAATTCGAACAATTCAAATTAGTCCAAAATTATATGATTCTTGTTTTACCCTTAGTGAGCTAGTAAGAGGACCTAATGGACCTACATAATAGAAACTTCATTTATACAAGATTAATTAATTAAACTCTTTAATTAAATTAATCAACATTCATTAACTTTAGGTCGCTCCACTAAAAACCCACGGTTGCACTTCTCGCATTGTATATATATTTTTATGTCCATGGATATAACCAATCAACAGTAAGTCGACCCTTCACGAATCTCTCCTAATTACATTGGGGTCAAATTACCGTTTTACCCTTGTAATTACATATAGCTCCTTAAGTCTCACTGATCCTTTAATGAACAACCTATTTATGGTTCTACCATAAATAAAACCCTCTTAGACCAGTGAGAAGGAGGACCCCATTGTTCAAGACTCGGAGTCAATACTTAAGTGAACAATTCATCTGAGTACCCTAAAGATGAGAAGAAGTTAATTCCATCTTGTGTAGTTATGTTTCCAGCTCCTTACTTGGACAATTCCCCAAAAGAGTAGGCTTATAAAGTTGACAAACTACTGTCACCCATATAAATAAAAGGACCATCCACCCACGCACACACACACGCACTCACTCACGCACACACACACACGCACACACATGCAAACACACACACACGCATACGCACACACACACATGCACGCACACACGTACACACACACCCACACACACACACGCATGCACATACACACATGCACGCACACACGCATATACGCACACACACGCACGTATGCACGCACACACATACACACACACAAACACATACACACACACGCACACACGCACGCACATACACACACACACACATACACACACAGAAAAAAAACGCACACACACGCACACATGCACACGCACGCACACACGCACGCACACATGCATACACCCACACACGTACACACACACACACATGCACACACGCACGCACGCACGCACACACACACGCACACACACACACGCACACACACACACGCGCGCGTGCAGCACAGACACACATACACGCACGCACACACGCACACACACACGCATCATGCACGCACGCACACACACACACACATACACACACACACATGTACACACACACACGCACGCACGCATGCATGCATGCACGCCTGCACACACACACACACCCACACACACACACGCATGCACGCATGCACGCACGCACACACACACACAAAATATTAATTATATCTTATATAATTAATTCTCTTTAGTAATTTGACCTTATGGACCTATAAATTGAAGCTTCAATGACACTTGATTAATTAATTAAACTTTTTAATTAGATTAATCAACTTCCATTAACTATTGATCACTCTACTCTTCGCATTATAGATATATTTCTAAGTTCATTGTGTTGGGGTTGATTCCCTAAATCTCTTAAGGTCCTATAGTTTGTAAATGTATCAAACAAACTCATTGTCTATTTAATAAAATATATGATATTTTATTCCATATTTTTTGTTGCATTAACCACAAACCAATAAACTAACATCCAAGGTTATCTTGTAACTTAAACATGTATGTAGAGACATACGGGTGGATCATGTTTAGGTGATAACCTAAATGGTCTGTAGTAGATGGATAAGGTTGGGTACCTTATCCTTGTGACACTACGAGTATGACCTGCTTTGTAGGTGTTACAATTGTTGTAAAATGCTACAAATGATTTGATCCTGATCATTCATGTATAGACATGTGAGCGGGGGATATTCTATACAAAGGAGTTTGTATAAGACTGAACCACGAAATGCTTAGTCTCATTATATAACACCGTTCATAATAGACTTACATTTCACCAGGATGACGATAGGTAACATCACCTGAATTCTTAATGAGTTGTGAACTTCTGCCTATGAGGGTGATCCTTTGATTTGTATGGTGAGAGTGGCCAGATCGCCGATTCAACAAGCCTACCATCTTGGGGATTCGTCTAATTAAGGAGCTAGGAACACAGTTATACAATAAGAAATTCACTCCTTCCCCGAGGTCGGGGTAAGTAGATAAATTGCTCCCTTAAGGGCTGATTCTAGGGCTTGAACAATGTGGTGCCACACCCTCTCCTGGCCCGAGAGGGGTTTAGTCATAGTTGGACTATGATCTATTGTTCGTTAGTGGGATTAGTGGTATTTAAGGAGTTAGATGTAACTACAGGGGGGAAAACGGTAGTTTTGGCCTAACTGTAGTTACGAGCAATTTGTGAAGGGTCATCGTACTGTTGATTGGTTATATCCAATGGACACATAAATAAATCTGTAGTGCAAAGAGTGCAGTTGTCGGTTTTTAGTAGAGTGTCTGACAATTAACGGATGGGGAATAATTTAATTAAAGAGTTTAATTAATTATTCGTGTACCACTAGAGCTTCAAGCTACAGGTCCAGGAGGTCCCCATGGTAGCTCAATAGGATTAAATGAGAATCAGTTTTTGGATTAATTTGAATTGTTCAAATTAATAAAGTTATAATTAAGTTATTTTAATTATATGTGATATAATTATTGTATTTGATATATTATAGCTTAACTGAGAGGAAATAAATATTTGAATAAGATTCAAATATTATTAATATGAATTGGATTCATAATTGTTAAATTTAATATAAATGTAATTTATATTAAATACCATATAAGAGAGAAAAGAAACTATAGGTTATATTGTCTGTGATACAATATTGAATCTATAAGTTATATGTTATATTTGATATAACATATAATTTAATATATATATATATATATATATATATAATATGATAAGTTAATTATCATATTTATATTTTTATATATTAAATATCATTTTTCTTTTATTTGGAATAAAAACAAGGGAGCCTCCCCCTCTTTTCTCTCCACCCACGTAAATGGGTGGTTGTGGTATTTTGGTTTTTTGAAAGACAAGAGAGAGCCTCCTTCTTCCACAATCTATTCTTCGATTTTGACATTGGAAAACAACAGAAGAGTTCCGAGTGCAAGATTGAGTTGTTGGTGAAAAATTTCAAACCTTCCTCCTTTCTATTAAAATTCCCTTATTCCAAAATAATCAGAGCCCAACATTCCTAGGTTCTCTACCTGAGAATACCGAAGAAGTTTTTATGGTAGTGTTCGTGCTCTTGATCAAGGTTTTCTTGAAGACAGTCTTCAAGGTTTCGTGTGTCGTTCAAGGGATTCTTGAAGGTTTCTAAAACCTTTTTAATAGCATGCTGTAATTTATATAAATGCATATCTAGTTCTTTATTTAATGTAAAATTTACATTCAAAGAAAAATGGATTTGGGATGATCTTTCTTCTACTCACGGTTCCCTTCAATTTGGGATCCTTCAGTTGGTATCATAGCTAGGTTGCTGGTCTACTGATCCCAAATTCTTTTTTTTTTTTGTTGAATCGATTTTATAGTGATGGTGGGTTCTACATACTTTACATTCTTTTTAACGTTCATGCGATGAATGGTTGTGAATGTGATTTTGTTGGTGGATGTTTCAGGATAGGATACTTAGTTTTAAGGCTTATTTTCGTTTATAAATTTGGTTTGTAAAGGCCCCTATTTTTGGCATAATTATACTATAGAGTTTGTAATTCATTGTTGTGAATCACTCATGCTGTTCCTAGGGAGCTTCAAAGAAGAAAAGAAGAAGATGAAGCAGTTCTACAAGATCGTGTAGCTTTTGCTAAATGATCTTATAGCTTTTGTTACACGATCATGTAGCTTTTGCTAAATGATCTTATAGCTTTTGCTACACGATCGTGTGGCTAATGCTACAAGATTGTATAGATTTTGCTACACGATTGTGTACCATTTGCTACAAGATCGCACAACAAGTTTGCTACACGATCACTGCAGAGTGTTCATTGAAGTGCAGTTCAGTTCGAGTGGTTCAAGGCATGGTTCACCTATTTAGAACCAGATGACTCTTACTCATGTAACAATTAGCCTTTTAAGTTTTCTTTTAGGTGTCCTCTCCCGATCCACTAACTGTTTATATTAAATATACATATGATATATGTTTTTTTTTTTTAATTATATGTCATATTGTGTGTCATATATTTTTAAAAACCCACATAGGTTATGCATTTATATTCATGCATCATTTTATATTATAAATGTTATAATATATGTATATGCATGATTTAAATTATTTAGCATGCTCATGCATCATATAATATAAATGTTATAGTATATGTATGCATGCATTATAATATATCCTGATGGAGCACGAGACATACGCAGCGGAATAAGGATCTAATTACACTCTAATTGCTTTTAATTAAAAGAAAATTAGCATGCAAATGAAGGGGAAAAAATAGTAAATTAACATGGATAGAACACAACCTTTGTAGCTCCCGAACAACACTTTTCCTTGCTGAATCTCGACCCGAACTCTTTCAAACCACCACTAGAGCTGACCTATTATCCTCTAGACTCAGAATCAGTTTGTTGGACCTGATGGATGAAGAACCCGAGAGAGAGAAAGAGATGGAAAAGAAGATGGAATTTTGGGTTGGGTTTGGATTTCTAATTTTTCTCCAAAGTAGTGATTTTTTCAGCCCAAATTTAGAAAACAATTTTTGCAAAATGGAAAAAGTTTTTAATCCAAATTGAAAAGCCCATATTTATAGAAAAAAGTCATGCAAAATTGCATGAAACAAATTCATAAAAACCCAACACCTAGAATCCACTATCTAAGTGGGTTTAATGTCTCCACTATAAGCCAACACCTAGCCCATTATTTTGTTAGTGGAATTATCCAACAAAAGTTTGGATTTTCCCACTAAATTTAGTCAAAGAACAAAATAGTCATTTTGTCAAAGTCAAACTTTGACCAAAAAGTCAACATTTTGACTTTTTATGATTTTTTCCATGTTGACTAATTTTGACCTCCCGAGCATGAATCCAAATTCATTTTCTCGAAATTCAAATCACATTTGATAAAAGGTCGATCAAAGTTTGACTTTTCAAAGTCAAAAGTCAACTCTTTGACTTTTTACATCTTTGACCATTTTCATTATTTTCAATCTTCCGAATATGAACATATTCATATTTTTTATATTTAAATCACATTTAAATATTAAAAGCTGTATCTCTAAACTAAAAATCGACTACTATATCACATGCACTTGTCGGTTTCTCTCTCTTCACCTAATTCGAATTATTCTATCATACTGTTCTAAGTTTATTCCATATGAGTTAGTAGGGAAACCTAATGGACCTATAGATCATGGGCTCCAATGATCCGAGATTAGCTGGCTAAAACTCTTTTAGACGGAGCTAATCAACATTCGTTAACTAACGAGTCATTCCACTATAGTCCCGTAGTTGCACTCCCCTCACTAAAGATATATTTGTGTCCATATGATATAACCATGATGAGTAAGCTAATCCTTCACAGGTTGTTCGTAATCTCGGTTGGGTCATAAAAACCGTTTTACCCCTAAGACTACATCTTGTTCCTTAAGTTCCACTGATCCTCTAATGAACAATTTGTTTAAGGTCCAACCTACAAACCGAACCCCTCTTGGGCCAAGGAGAGGGTGGGGCCCCTTGTTCAAGACCTGGATTCAGTACTAAAGGGAACAACCTATCTACTATCCCTATAACGGGTAGGACTGAATTCCGTCTTGCACCCTATATTCCTAGCTATCCACTTGATCTTACCTCTGAAATGGGAGGCTTATTGGGCCAGCGATAATGAGTTGCCCTCACCTATGCAGATCTAAGGATAATTTCGAGTGAACAGAAGTCCATAGTTAGCTCAGGATTAAGATTAAGTTAATGATAACGGGTAGAAATGCACATTATCATAGTGCTAAGTTCTTAAACAATGTTGGATTGTATTGATGAAATATGTTAATTTGCATCCATTAAGCATCAATTTCATAATATTGCGGTTGCATGCGTTCATCTCATTAGAACAGTTGATTTTTGTATTTTCGTGCAGAATATGCGTTGACACAATGCAAGAATTGTGATCGTAGGAAATCTTTGGTCGAGCGCAACTTCACCACAAGGCTTTGCGATGATCGTGCTCGCAAACATTCGCCCGAGAAGGATTGCTGCAATTTGGTCAGTGCAACATGGTGGGCGCATGTGGGTGAAAGGCTAATTAAGCACGATGGGACAGAAAGCTGATGACAGTCGAATCCAAATTAAGTTGACAGCCGTTAATGATCACAAGTACATTAAGCTTTTCGGTGACAAATATTCGGCGCATCAATTAGGAATTAAAGCCATCCCATCTATACAATCATGAGAAAAAAGCTGCCTTTTACCATGGATGCTCTAAAAATACCAAGGGCAACCTTCAGAAAACACTACAAGAATTCTGGCTTCTCTCGACGCCATATATCGTCGGGAGAGTTTGGTCGAGAGAAATCCGTCAGGAGAGGATCTCCCAACGAACTTTTGAACGGCGTCGGGCGTTAGTGGGAACTCCGGACGCCTATGTGGCGTCGGGAGTTAGGGGAAACTCCTGACGGGCTACACCACGTCTGGAGTTCCCCCTAACTCCTGATGCCTTAAAACGGCATCTAGAGTTCCCCCAACTCCCAATGCGACATAGGCGTCCGAAGTTCTCCCCAACTCCCAACGCCATGTCGGTGGATCCTATATGGATAAACAATTCAATTTCCTATATGGATAAAATTTAATATATCGTTTGTAATTTTTTAATATTTGATTTGAAATCCTGTGAAACATATTATACCAAATAAAGATTCACATAAAAGAAAATGAAGTCCATTTTATAACAATTGATCAATTCACCATTTTTTAGTTCGAAGTTCATATGCACGTCTTTGATCATAGTTTTCTTTCATTTTAAGACGAACGCAAGGGTGGAAGTTGTGCCGGCAGATCATTCCGGTAAGCTTGAGAGAGCACTGGAAGCTTCAAGGATAGAGAGAGGGCCGACCCCTGGGGGAGCAAGAACATCTTTAGAACCGAATAGAGACTTCAGTGTAAAAGCCTCGGTCAGCAAGGAATTGCTACCAGGCTCTCTACCTTTAACTTCCATTGTTATTTTGTACTCAAACTCATTTATAAAAAGGGAATTTTCTTCTCTATATCTGTTCACTCTCTATTATTTACGCATGAGTAGCTAAACCAGTTGAATGGGTTGAGAAGTATTTAGCTAGCACAACTAGGGAATCTTCATGCTATGCGATTATCTTGTATTATGTATGCTTCATTCGTCCATTAGAGATACTCGGGAGGGTAGTCTAAGCACAGGATCTAGACTTTGGAAGGTCAGGTTAGAATCTAGGTTCGGAAGAGCCAGGTTAGAAAGCATAATCAAGAGATAGAAGCTTAGGAATGAGCACTATTTGTTATCAACGCATGGCATGTATCCTAGAGATAGGATATGATTGCATGCAGTCACCTTACTTTTATGCATTTTGCATCATCACATAGGACAAGAGTAGAGACTTAGGGATAAACTCTATGGACAGTTTTGTATTCATCCTAGACTTAGGAGCATCGCATTTGTATTGGAAAATGACTTGTTGTGCATGGTTGTAATATGATCGCATAGTCTGACGCATTCCCAAGTAACGCTAGCTAAAGATCTTCTCAACTCGTACATCGTATACTCATTGCATCTATCACACAACTTCCTTTTCTCAAATCTGCCGCATTTTTTATTTATCTTCATTAACGCAATCACAACAAACCATCAATTAATTTATTTGGTTACCGCAAGGCTTTCATAAAAATTACCAACGCAATCTGTTTTCACAAGTCCTTGTGTTCGACCCTGGACTTACTCGGAGGAATTTACAGTTGGATTTCGCTGGGGAAACTTGAGTGCACAACGAAATTTCATCAATGCATAGCATCCATATTTCCACTTCATGAAACCAAGCATCAGTTACCTAGGTCATCAATTAACGAAATAGTCAGTTAGTTTTATACATAAAACGGCATTTAGAACGTAAAAAGTGACTATTTCATGGTTCAATCTTATGCAAACTCATTGCATAGGATGCCCCCACTCACATATCTCTATATGAACGATTCAGGATCACATCGTTTGTACTAACTACAAAGTGGGTCGCATCCATAGTGTCCCCAGAACAAGGCGCCAAACCTTATCCCTATATTATAGACCATTTTGGCTATATCTTTGAACTTGATCCACATTTATGTCACTACATAAAGTTCAAACTACATTAAATAGCCTCAGGACCTTAGTTTATTGGATTTAAGATTATAATTTCAATAACAATTTTATCGAAAAACAAAACAAAATATGTGTATTAATTTACAAACTACGAGTTTTAGGACATAAAATCCAACATATCCATGCATCATTATAATTGTTACAATATATGGTTGAATGAATGTATAAAAGTATGCTATAGTATGATTCATTACCTAGTTATATAATTGTTATATATATTAGTAATGAATGGAGATTGCATGAAGCATGATATTACCTTGTGTTAATTTATAAATGTTATGATTAACTGAAGTATGTCAAGCATGCAATGGATATTTTAATTGTGTCATTTATTTATAATCATTATAACTAAATAAAATTAGAAATAAAATCAATAATTAAGAGTTGCATGCAAACTTTAGGCTATAATCATTTTTAAAATTGTTTTAAAATATGATTGAGATAGACCTAAGATCACATTTCTAATGAGATTAGAAATCTTAGTATAATATTTTAATTGGTTTAATAGGATTAAATTGATTCTTAATAAAAGATTAAATATGTAACAAATGTATCTATAAGAGACATTTAGTCTAAGGTGGGTTCTGGCTAGACTGGGGTATTTAAGTTGATGGAAACATCGCACCCATACCTGGAAAGGTGAATTAGATAGATTTGTTACATGCATGCAAGTTTGATCGAAGTCTATTAAAGAATTGAGACTTCAATCAAAATTTTTTAATCATCAAAGACAAGCTTTGCGTTTGAGCAAATTAAACAAACACTTAGATAAAATCAGTAGTCGAATTTTTCCTAAGTTAAGTATGAAGGAACTCTTAACGAAAAGCATCCATGAGCGCGTTCGGATCTTTCCGATTTCATCGTGACCGAAATACAACACATACATTCCAACAGACAGTTATGCAAATTAACACTAATTAATGGCATGCTTCGAAAACTAAAAAACAAGGGAAAGAGTTCTCATACCAGTTCAAGACCCTCTTCACACATTGAACTTAGAAGCAGCAGAAGAACCTCTACTCACACTCTATCGCCCAGCAAACCAGTCGGCTGCAGCAGCACGATCGTCTACACGAACGGCAGCAACACGAACAAGTGAACAGTGGGGACGACACCACCAGTTGGAGCCCTTGGTATTCTCGGAGTAAGAATCCAAAGTGTGGTCTTTGGTGAATTTGGTAGAGGTTGGAGAAAAGACGGATCGTGTAAACGATAAGCAAGTGGGAGAGAAAGAGCTATCGTATAGCAAGTGTGCATATCGTTTAGAAGAAGCTACATGATCGTGTAAATTTTACTAAGTGATCGTTTAATCAAAGGTAGACGATCATTTAGAAAACACGGCATGTTATGCGATCATTTATGAAAGCTAAGTGGTCGTTTAGGGACGGGCGTGCGATCGTTTAGGCACTGGTGTGCGATTGTTTAGACAATGAGCGACTATCGTATAGGCTCTCAAGCTAGGCGATCGTTACATTTTCACACCAATTGCAAATTTTCGAACTTTTTGCAAAATGAAACAAATTTTCATTTTATTCTTTGGTTACAATAACCGACCTTGGATTCTCCCACTAACGCACGACCGAGGAGAGGTTTTCAGCCTATAATTAACCAATTTAATAATTAATGAATATAATCATATTATATTCTTACCCTATAGCTTGATATCACATATCTACTATAGTAATTTCTTCTCCACTTGATATAAATCATATTTATATCTAATTTCCTCCAAAATAATGTATCTCACACATTTAGTCAATTATATCATATATAATTAACCAATCCAATTATATCATATATAATCGAACTCCCTCTTGTCAATTTGAACATTTCAAACTGACCCAAACACTGATTCTTGACTTTATCCAAGCTACCTAGGGAACCTAATGGACCTATGGCTTGAAGCTCCAACGGTACGTGAATAGCTAACTAAACTCTTTCGCCACGAGATCCACCATCTATTAACTGTCAGGCATTCCACTAAAGACCAACAGCTGAACTCTTCTTGCCACAAATACATTTTTGTGTCCATCAGATATAACCAATCATGAGTACAATGACCCTTCACAGATGCTCGTAAGTACAGCTGGGCCAATTTATCGTTTTGCCCCTGTATTTATATCTCACTCCTTAAGTACCACTGATTTCTCTAATGAACAATACAACATAGTCCAACTATGTGTGAATACCTTTCGGGCCAAGACGAGATGTGTGGCGCCACATCGTTCAAGCCCTGCAATCAACCTCGGGGAAGGATTGAATTCCATCTTGTGTAGCTAAGCTACCAGTTACCAAATCAGATGAATCCCCAAAATGGTAGGTTTCAATCGGCGACTTGGCCACTCGCACCCATACAAATCAAAGGACCGCCCTCAATGGTAGAAGTTCCCGACTCACTCAGGATTGAGGTCATGTTACCTATGGTCATCATAGTGAAGTGAAGTCTCTGTCATGAACAGTGTTACATAACGAGATGTTAACACTTCGTGGTCAGGTCTTATACAAAATCTTTGTATAGGACGCTCTTGCTCGCATGTCCCCTACACGAATGATCATGACTTGTGACCATTCCACAAAGCGGGCCGCACCCGTAGCGTTACCGGGATAAGGTTTCCCTTCTATATCCATATACTACAGACCATTTTGGTTATCAATCAAGACATGATCCACTTGTATGTCATCACATACATGCTTAAGTTACATACAGATAACAAGGGATTTTATGTTTATTGGTTTGTGGTAAAGCAAATAAAACATACAACTTAGCAAAAAAAAGATGTGAAGTAAAATATCATATATTATACAACACAAGCGTTCGTACAAACTCAGGACACGAGACTTTAGGGCATCAACCCCAACAATCTCCCACTTGTCCTAAAGCGAAGTAGGGTGGACATAAAAAATAGTACAAAACAATGAACTAGGGCATAAAAGCCTAGTACAAGAATCTCCCACTTGCCCCAGTCCAGCCGCGAGCGATCCTGTAGACCCATGTTCCGTAGATGACCCTCAAACATTGTAGCTGTGAGAACGTTCGTAAACGGGTCAGCAACATTGTGCTCCGAAGCGACCTTCGTGACGATCACGTTCCCTAGATGCATTATCTTGCAGATCAAATGATACTTCCGCACTATATGTTTGCTAATGCTTAATTTTATTGAATGCGTTGATGGATGATATGCGTTGATGGATTGCGTTGTGCACTCAAGTTTTCCCAGCAGAATCCAAGTGTAAATTCCTCTGAGTTTCCTGGTTAGTTCAAGGTCGAACACAGGGACTTGTGAAAACAGTTGCATCGGTGATTTTTGAACACTTGTGGTAACCAGTTAAATAAATTGTTGGTTAGTTGTTTGCATTGATGAAAAAGAAGTAAATAAAGGAAGCGGATTTGAGAAAGATAGTTGCGTTGATAGATGCAATGAGTATACAGTGAACGGGTTGAGAAGGTCTTTTAGCTAGCATGACTCGGGAATGCGTCAAACCTTGCGATCATGTTATAACTATGCACAGCAAGTCATTTCCCAATGTAAATGCGATGCTCCTAAGTCTAGGACGCATGTGTTGAATGCAAAATGTCCATAGAGCTTATCCCTAAGTCTCTACTCTTATCCTATGCATTGATGCAAATGCATGAAGCAAGGTGACCGCATACAACCATACCTTATTGCTAAGATGCATGCGATGCGTTAATAAAAAATAGTGCTCATTCCTAAGCGCCTATCTCCCGTTTATGTGTTCTAATCTGGTTCTTCCAAACCTAGATTCTGACCTGAACTTCCCAAGTCTAGATCCTGTCTTTAGACTACCCTCTCGAGTATCTCTAATAGACGAATGAAGCATACATAAACAAGATAATCACAAAGATGAAGATTCCCTCACTCTGCTAGCTAACTACTTCTCAACCCATTCAACTAATTTAGCTACTCATACGTGAATAATAGAGAGTGAATAGTTATAGAGAAAGATATTCCATTCTTATAATTGAGTTGAGTACAAAAGGACAATGGAAAGTAAAGGTAGAGAGCCTAGTAGTAATTCCTTGCTGCCCGAGGCTTTTTACACTAAATCTCTATTCTGATCTACAAATGTTCCTGCTTTCGTAGGCGTCGGCCCTCTCTCTGTCTTGGAGCTTCTAGTGCTTTCCCAAGCTTGCCGGAACGATCTACCAACACACCTTCTTCCTCGAATCCGCCTTAAAATGAAGGAAACTATGGACAGAGGTGTGAACTTGTAAAGTGATAAAGTAATCGATTGCTTAACCCCTTCTCTGAAGAATGCACTTGGTATTTATAGGGCATCAAAGGTGAAAGGCGGCTTCTCTCTCCTGAGTGTACAGATGGGACAAGTTTAATTCCTGACTGATGCACTGGATAATTGTCACCGATAAAGCTGGATATACTTTGTGACCGTTATCGGTTGTCAACTTAATTTGAATTCGACCGCCGTCAGCTTTCTGTCTCATCGATCTTAATTATCCTTTCACCCGAATGCGCCCACCACGTTGCGCTGACCAAGTTGCGATGATTCTTCTTGGGCGAATGTATGCGAGCACGATTAGCGCAAAGTCTTGCGGTGAAGTTGCACTCGACCAATGCATTCCTATGATCGCAATCTTGCATTGCGTTAATGCATATTCTGCACAAAAATATAAAGATCAACTGCTCTAATGCGTTGGACGCATGCGACTTCAATATTATAGAATTTATGCTTAATGGACACAATTTAACACATTCTATCAACGCTATCCAACATTGTTTAAGAATTTAGCACTATGATAACGTGCATTTCTACCCGTTATCTCACCCCCAAATTTAAACAATGCTTGTCCTCAAGCATAAGCTAAAGATTCCTTTAACAAGTTAACCGCAAAGTTTTTTTTCCCTAGATTTCTCAAGGATACTTCGTTCAAATCCTATATGCCAGAATTTCCTTAAGTCTTATTCAAATCTCTTCCTAAAATATTTCTAAGACTTAAGGATTGCAAGCTTAACTTCCAAAAGGACTTTACTAAATTCCGGAACATCGCATGATTTATTTCAAAAAGAAAATTTTCCACCGGGGTGTCAAATGATTTATCCTTGCACAAAAAAATTTTCTTCATTGCTATTTTTTTCTGATCTTGCACTGATCCGAGTGCCTTGCCTTCGTTTTGGCTTGCCCCCACTTGTGTCATGTGGACATCCAACTACGAGCAATGCACTCTTTCTCAGACTAAACTCATACCGATTTGGTAATGGAGTTACAGTCATTGATTTATGTGTTGATCCTGGTGACTTACTTTCGTTTTGGCTTTCCCCCACGTGTGTCATGTGAACATCCAACTACGGGTAAGTGCCTTTCACAACTTAACTCTTATCAACATGGGTTTCCCATTGCGTTGATAGTGGAGTTGTTATTCTCAAATATTTTTTTTATAGCAAGGTCAAAAATAAATACCTCACCCCCAAATTTAAAATACGAAAATGTCCTCATTGCCAAAAGGAATTAAAATAAGTCATGCGATGGTCAAAGAATGCGTTGTAAAGGGAGTTTGAAATAAAGCTAGCAAACCCCTAACTTCGAGAAATATTTTATGAGGCAACTATCTTAAGATTTACTTGACTCTAGTATATACGAAAGAGATAGAAGCATATTTTTCATCATTGAAATCATACTTGGCAAAGAACAACATGCGGTAACTCACTAAAGTTATCTACTTGTGATATGATTGCAGTAATCAAGAAGGATGCGGTGATGAAACTTTGAAAAGTAAAATGCAATGTGATAGCGCAAAATTTGAAATAAAGATAAGGAAGAGTACACCTCAAAATTTTGCGCTGTCGCCTGCATTGAATATTGATGCATCCATCCTTGCAGCGATCTTTGCTTCTGTGGATTGCGGTGGTGGAGTGAGATCATTTGCTCCTTCGCAATCCTGTGCCTTAATTCTTGCAAACAGACAAAGAGAGGGTCAAATGATTTTCAAACAAAAAAACAAGTGTTTTTTTTTATATATCTTATTTTTATTTTATTTTATTTTATTTACTTTTTTTTAGAGAGAAAATAGAGAAATAAGTAAAATACATAGGGTAGCAAAGTAACGAAGAGTTAAATATTCAAGAGTTGAGTAAGGGATAGTCTGGGTTTTTCAAATTTGCGGAGGCTATGTTTGGCTAGAAATCTCCTTCGCAATATGCTTTGATTCGTTGTCCATTAACTTTAAATGTTCGACTGCCATCCTCGGTGATCAGTTCCACCGCACCATGTGGAGATACTTCTTTAATGATGAAGGAACGGGACCAACGTGATTTTAATTTTCCTGGAAAATATCGTAATCTTGAATTGAAGAGTAAGACCTTCTGCCCGACTTGGGGGTTTCTAGCGCATATGCATTTATCATGCCAGCGCTTGGTGCGCTCTTTAAAAATATTCGCATTCTCATATGTGTTGACCCTCCATTCTTCTAGCTCGACCAGCTACAGTTTTTGCGCTTCCCCTGCTTTCTTCAAATCAAAATTCAGTTTCTTGACTGCCCAAAATGCTTTATACTCCAGCTTCAGAGGCAAATGACACACCTTGCCAAATACCAATGCATAGGGGGACATACCTATTGGTGTTTTAAATGCGGTTCAGTATGCCCACAACACATCATCAAGCTTCATTGCCCAATCTTTCCGCGAAGGCTTTACTACCTTCTCGAGTATCAACTTGATTTCTCTATTGGACACTTCAGCCTGACCATTTGTTTGCAGATGGTATGCAGTGGCCACCTTATGGAGGATATTGTACTTGCGCAGCAACTCCTTGATATTGTGATCGACAAAGTGTGATCCCTCATCACTTATGATGGCACGGGGAGTGCCAAAACGAGTGAAAATATTCTTCTTGAGGAACTGGGAGACTACTGCCGCATCACTTGCGGTGCATGCAATTGCCTCTACCCACTTAGAGACATAGTTGATAGCTAATAAAATATAGTGCTTGCCATGCGAAGAAGGGAATGGTCCCATGAAATCAATCCCCCATATGTCAAATAGTTCCAGCTCCAAGATAGTATTCATCGGCATTGCGTTCTTCCATGAAATGTTGCCGGTGCGTTGACACCGATCACATTTCATTGCGTAGTCAGCAGCATCCTTAAATAATGAAGGCCAAAAGAATCCATTTTGCAAAACTTTGGCTGCAGTACATTGTCCCCCAAAGTGCCCTCCATATGGCGAATCGTGGCACTGTGACAATATGCGTTGTTGAGCAGCGTTTGGTACGCATAATCGAATGATTTGGTCTGCACATCTTTTAAATAGATTCGGCTCATCCCAATAATAATGTTTGCATTCATGCTCGAGCTTCTTCTGTTGATGGTATGTGTAATCTTCAGGAAATTGTTTACAAACTAAATAATTAACGATGTCCGCATACCAAGGCAATTCTTCTATGTGGAACAGCTGCTCGTCCGGAAACACGACACTCACTTCAGATTCATTGCAGTCAACCTCAGGATTTTCCAGTCTGGACAAGTGATCGCAACTTGATTCTCTGTCCCCTTCCGATCAATTATCTCGATATCAAATTCTTGAAGGAAGAGAACCTATCTGATCAACCTCGGCTTTGTGTCCTTTTTTGTCATCAAATATTTGATTGCCGAGTGATCAGTGTGAATGAGTAACTAGGTTCCCAAGAGATATGCCCGGAAATTTTCCAACGCAAAAATCACAGCCAGTAGCTCTTTTTCAGTGGTGGTATAATTAATTTGAGCAGGGTTTAGAGTTTTACTTGCATATGCGATGGGGTGCAAAATAGTTTTCTTCTTTTGCACTAGTGCGGCTCCCATCGCATACTCGCTTGCGTCGCACATGATTTTGAACGACAGTGTCCAATCCGGTGCAATCAAGACAGGTGCAGTAATCAGCGCGTCTTTTAAAATTCAGAATGCATTGAGGCATTTGTTGTCAAATTCAAACTTTCTGTCTGCCTCTAACAACACACTCAGTGGTCTTGCTATTTTAGAAAAGTCCCTGACGAATCGTCTATAGAATCCAGCGTGCCCCAAGAAGCTTCGCACAGCTTTCACGTTGGTTGGAGGTGGAAGCTTTTCAATTGTGTCGATCTTTGCTTTGTCCACCTCCAACCCTTCTCGAGAAACCTTGTGTCCCAACACTATTCCCTCTTTCACCATGAAGTGACATTTTTCCCAATTGAGCACCAAGTTCGTCTCTTCACATATCTTCAGAATTTTCTCTAAATTGGCTAGGCAGACTTCATACATGTTCCCATAAACGGAGAATTCATCCATAAATATTTTTACTGAGTCCTCGAGATAATCTGAAAAGATCGCCATCATAAACCTTTGAAACGTGCTTGGTGCATTGCAGAGGCCAACCGGCATGCGACGAAAAGCAAATGTCCCATATGGGCAGGTGAATGTGGTCTTGTCTTGGTCTTCAGAAGCTATCATGATTTGATTATACCCGGAATATCCATCCAAGAAGCAGTAAAAATCATTCCCTGCTAGTCTATCTAGCATTTGATCAATGAATGGCAGAGGGAAGTGATCTTTCTTTGTGGTCGCATTCAGTTTGCGGTAGTCTATGTAGATGCGCCATCTAGTGATGGTTCTTTGCAGTATTAATTCATTGTTCTCATTGGGGACTACCGTCATTCCGCACTTCTTCGGCACACATTGCACGGGGCTGACCCACGTGCTATCTGCAATAGGATAGATAATGCCCGCATCCAGCCACTTGATAATCTCCTTTTTGATGACCTTCTTCATCATAGGGTTAAGTCTACGTTGGTTTTCAATGGTTGCTTTACGGTCGTCCTCAAGACGAATGTGGTGCATGCAGTACGCGAGGCTAATTCCTTTGATGTCAGCAAGGTCCAGCTGATTGCTCGCACATGTTTCTTGATAATGCTCATCAATGAATTCTTCTGATCAGCGTTGAGCGCAGAGGAAATTATCACTGGCAGCTTCTCATTCTGCCCCAAAAATACGTACTTCAAATGTGTTGGTAGGGTTTTCAATTCAAGTGTTGGTGGTTCCACGAGAGAAGGTTGCGTTATTTTTCTTTCTTCCTTCGGCTCTTCTTCTTGTGTTGCGATCGATCCTCCTTCTTTGTTTGTTTTTGCTACGATCACATTGTAGGTAGCTACGAATGCATTGGCATCCTTTTCTTCATACTCTTCATCAGATTTTTCTTCTTTAATCAAATTCAGGTCATCTTCAGAATCTTGCAGGTCTTCCTCATCAGGAAATTTCATGGCACGAATTATATTAAACTTAAGCTTTTGTCCGTTTATGCTCAAAGTGATTTCTCCCTTGTGCACATCAATTTGAGCGCGACCCGTTGATGGAAAAGGTCGCCCCAAAATGATGGGTACATCTTTTTCGGCCTCATAATCTAGGATGATGAAGTCAACTGGCAAAATGAATTTATCATTCGTGATCAACATGTCCTTCACTTTTCCCTCTAGATGAACTTGAAATCTTCCAGCCAATTGGAGAGCCACGGATATGGGCACAAGTTGTCCCACATTTAATTGTCGAAAGATTGACAGTGGCATCAAATTTATGTTGGCCCCCAAGTCACACAGGGCTTGCCCAATATATAGTCCTTCTATGGAGCAAGGAATAGTGAAGCTCCCAGGATCGCTCATCTTCGGTGGGATAATAGATTTGGAACTTTGCATTAATGCCACCGTGGTAAATTTTCCAGCGCCTCTCTTCTTAGTTACCATGTCCTTCAGAAACTTGGCATAGGCAGGCTTTCCTCAATCGCCTCACTGAAAGGAATATTAACATGTAATTGTTTTAACATAGATAGGAAGCATTGGTACTGCACCTCTTCGTTTTTCTTCTTTCTTAGCCTCTGAAGGAAGGGTGATAACTGAACTTTCACGGTTCCCGTTTCATTTGACTTTGAGGGTGACGCAACTTTAGGTTCTACTATTTCATTTTCTTTTTCCTCTTCTTGTGTTGCCGCAATCTCAAGTTCAGCTGTGATGAGAGTTCATTTGTTCTGTTCCTTCTTTTCTCCTTCCACAATCTTTCCACTACACAATGTCACAACCTGACATTGCTCTTTTCCTGATCCCTCTGGGTTGCATGGAAGCTCAATTGAACTTGGTAGTGCCCTTTGCGGTCTACTTTTGAGCTCATTCGCAATCTGGCCCATTTGCAATTCAAGGTTGCGGATGGACGTAGCCTGACTTTGAAGCATTGTCTCGTTTTTCTCTATATATTGCTTCAATAGGCTTTCTAGAGAAGAAGATTGCGGTGGTTGTTGTGAGCTACTTTCTTGGTTGCTCTGTTGAACGTTGTTGCATTGGAAGAATCTTGGTAGCCCTTCTTTTTGTGCCACAGATTGAAAATTTTGTTGTTGATTCTTCCAAGCAAAATTGGGGTGGTTTTTCCACATGGGGTTGTAAGTGTTTGAAAAGGGGTTATTCTTTACAAAATAAACAGATTGTGGATTTTGCGGGCAATCCTTCATCGCATGCCCATCACCGCAAGTCGCACACCTTGTTGTGTTTTGACTTATTGCGTTGATTTGCCCATCTTACGATGTTGGGCTGCCGATCGCCATTCCTCGAATCAAATTCATCGTTGCGGTCAGTTGGTTTTGTAATGAAACAATAGCACCATTATTTGCATCAGAATCGTTGAGTCTTAATCTCTGGTCACTCTCCCTCCAGTCTTCATGGATCTTAGAGATGCGGTCCAGAATATTCTTCGCCTTATCGCACATTTTGTCAAGCAGACCACTAGCTGCTGCCGCATTGGTAGCGGTCTATGAAGAAGGATTCATACCGTGATAGAAAATTTCCATTTAAAGGCAGTCTGGTAGCCCATTATGCTGACAATCTCAGACCAACCTTTTAAACCTCGCCCAAGCATCGCTGAGCGATTCGTTCATATCTTGTTCAAAATTAGTGATAAGCTTTCTTCGTCTTGCATTCTCGGTAGGTGGGAAATACTTCTTCATAAACTTCTCCACCATCTGCTCCCAAGAAGTGATCTCTCCTGGTTCGAGTGAATAAGCCCATTTCCTAGCCTGATCACAGAGAGGAAATGGGAACAGCATTAGTCGAATATCTTCAACAGAGATATTCGGGAACATAAAAGTATTGCAGATTTCAATAAAACTTCGGAGGTGGGCATGCGGATCCTCACCACGCCTTCCTCCGAATTGACCTGCAACCTGGATCATCTGCAGCATCACCGGTTTCATTTCAAATCTACTTTTGTCTAAGGCAGGCCTCATGATTCTCGGAGAGAAATCACAGAGGTTTAGCGATGCATAGTCCCTAATGGGCCTATTGCGATCGTTTGCCAACAGAATCGGATTTTCCATGACATTGTTGTCGTTGTTTGGTGATCCATTTCTAGGCTGCTCCGTCATCTCTTCTTTGATGGATTATGGTTGCTGTTGGCGGTCTCTTAGTCTCCTTCAAAATGTTCTCTCAATCTCCGGGTCGTAGTTCGTCAGAGATTGAGAGTTCTAAAAAGAATTCAAAAAAATTACTGTTAACAACTATTTTGCCAAAGTCCCCAGCAATGGCGCCAAAAACTTGATGCTTAATTTTATTGAATGGAAATGTGGATGATATGCGTTGATGGATTGCGTTGTGCACTCAAGGTTTCCCAGCAGAATCCAAGTGTAAATTCCTTTGAGTTTCCTGGTAAGTCCAGGGTCGAACACAGGGACTTGTGAAAATAGTTGCGTTGGTGATTTTATGAAAACTTGCGGTAACCAGTTAAATAAATTGTTGGGTAGTTGTTTGCGTTGATGAAAAAGAAGTAAATAAAGGCGATAGATTTGAGAAAGATAGTTGCGTTGATAGATGCAATTAGTATGCAGTGAACGGGTTGAGAAGGTCTTTTAGCTAACGTGACTCGGGAATGCGTCAAACCTTGCGATCATGTTACAACCATGCACAGCAAGTCATTTCCCAATGTAAATGCAATGCTCCTAAGTCTAGGACGCATGTGTTGAATGCAAAATGTCCATAGAGCTTATCCTTAAGTCTCTATTCTTGTCCTATGCGTTGATGCAAATGCATGAAGCAAGGTGACCGCATACAACCATACCTTATTGCTAAGATGCATGCGATGCGTTAATAACAAATAGTGCTCATTCCTAAGCGCCTATCTCCCGTTTATGTGTTCTAATCTAGTTCTTCCAATCCTAGATTCTGACCTGACCTTCCCAAGTCTAGATCCTGTCTTTAGACTACCCTCCCGAGTATCTCTAATAGACGAATGAAGCATACATAAACAAGATAATCACAAAGATGAAGATTCCCTCGTTTTGCTAGCAAACTACTTCTCAACCCATTCAACTAATTTAGCTACTCATGCATGAATAACAAAGAGTGAACAGATATAGAGAAAGATATTCCATTCTTATAATTGAGTTGAGTATAAAAGGACAATGGAAAGTAAAGGTAGAGAGCTTGGTAGCAATTCCTTACTGTCCGACGCTTTTTGCACTAAATCTCTATTCTAACTACAAATGTTCTCGCTTCCGCAGGCATCGACCCTCTCTCTATCTTGGTGCTTCCAGTGCTTTCCGAAGCTTGCTAGAACAATCTACCAGCACACCTTCTTCCTCGCGTCCACCTTAAAATGAAGGAAACTATGGACAGAGGCGTGAACTTGTAAAGTGATGAAGTAATCGTCTGCTTAACCCCTTCTCTGAAGAATGCACTTGGTATTTATAGGGCATCAAAGGTGAAAGGTGGCTTCTCTCTCCCAGTTGTACAGATGTGACAGCTTTAATTCCTGACTGATGCGCCGAATAATTGTCACCGATAAAGCTAGATGTACTTTGTGACCGTTATCGGGTGTCAACTTAATTTGAATCCGACTGCTGTTAGCTTTCTGTCCCATCGATCTTAATTATCCTTTCACCCGGATGTGCCCACCATGTTGCGCTGACCAAGTTGTGGTGATTCTTCTTGGGCGAATGTATGCGAGCACGATCAACGCAAAGTCTTGCAGTGAAGTTGCGCTCGACCAATGTATTCCTATGATCTCAATCTTGCATTGCGTTAACACATATTCTGCACAAAAATATAAAGACCAACTTCTCTAATGCGTTGGATGCATGCGACCGCAATATTATAGAATTTATTCTTAATGGACACAATTTAACACATTGTATCAACGGAATCCAACATTGTTTAAGAACTTAGCACTATGATAACGTGCATTTTTGCCCGTTATCATTTGCCGTGCCTGTGACTCCTTGGCTCCTTGGAGTTTGCCACTGCCCCACTATTTTCATGATATAGGGTAATGGGCCGAGACATATTTGGAACAACTTCTAGTTCTATAAAGAATTTCCTGAGCCAGATGACCTCCTTAGCAGCTTTGTAAGCCGCAACGTACTTCGCCTCCATAGTGAAGTCGGCGATGCACCCCTGCTTAGTGCTTCGCCACAACTCTCTGTTAAGAGTAAAGACTGGGCCTGGTATGGACTTGCGAGTGTCCTTATCAGTCTGAAAGTCAGAATCCGTGTATCTTGTAAGGATTAAATCCTTAGATCCATACATGAGCATGTAGTTCCTTGTTCTCCGAAGATACTTGAGCATGTTCTTCACTACGATTCAGTGACCCTAGCCTGGGTTAGACTGATACCTACTGACTATGCCCATAGCGTAGCAGATGTCTGGACGAGTACAAAGCATCGTGTACATCAAACTGCCAACGACAGATGCATATGGGACCCGTCTCACCTCCTCAACCTCTTGAGGCGTCTTAGGACACATGTCCTTAGACAAAGTGACTTCATGCCTGAACGTCAGTAGGCCTCTCTTGGAGTCCTACATCGAGTACTTGAGTAACATCTTGTCAATGTATAATGCCTGAGACAATGCTAGCACTTTGTTCCTACGATCCCGAAAGATCTATATACAAAGAACAAACTGAGCCTCTCCCAAATCTTTCATTTGAAATTGGGTCACTAGCAAGTTCTTAACTATAGTCAGTAGACCTACATCATTCCTAATGAGTAGTATATCGTCTACGTACAACACTAAGAAGACTACTGAAGCATTGATGATCTTCTTGTAGATACAAGGTTCATCAATGTTTTGGTCAAAGCCATACGACTTGATCACAGTATCAAACAGTATGTTCCAAGATCGAGACGTCTGCTTTAGTCCATAAATGGACCGATTCAGCTTGCAAATCTTTTGGTCTTGACCTTGGGCTATGAATCCCTTGGGTTGCACCATGTAAATGGTCTTCTTAAGATTACCATTCAGAAAGGTCGTCTTGACGTCCATTTGCCAGATCTCATAATTATAATAAGCTGCAATGGATAGGAGGATGCAGATTGACGCGAGAAAGTCTCTCATAGTCGATCCCTCTACCTGGGTATAACCCTTTGCCACAAGTCGAGACTTGAAGGTTTGTACCTTCCCATCAACACCCTGTTTGCGCTTGTAGATCCATTTACAACCTATAGGTCTTACCCCATCAGGCTGATCTACATGATCCCATACTGAGTTGAAGTACATCGACTCCATCTCAAGATCCATGTCCTTGACCCATTCATCCCTATCAACATCCTCAATTTCCTTTTGATAAGACAGTGAATCCTTAACGTCGCCATCTGCTACCATAGCAAGGATTTTCGTGATACCCAGATAGTGAACGGGCGGGTTTGCAACCCTCCCACTATGTCGAGGTTCCCTCAACTCTTGAGGTGGAACCGACCTACTAGATGAACTCCCATCAACAACTCTTGTTGATGTAGTAGGCTCTTCAATAACTCTTGTTGAAGTTTCAGTAGTTTCATTGAAAAGCTCACGCAACACGACTTTACTTCGTGGATTGTGCTCCCTTATATGATCCTCCTCTCAGAAAGTAGCGTTTGTTGAAACAAACACCCTATTTTTCGTTGGATCATAAAAATAACCCGCTTGTGTACCTTTGGGGTAGCCTACAAAGAGGCATAACCTCGATTGTGGTTCCAACTTCTTGGGATTAGCCTCAAGCACAGGTGTAAGGCAACCCGAAATGCAAAAATGATATAAACTAACTTTACGCCCGTTCCACAACTCTAGAGGTGTTCTCACAACATTCTTGGAGGGGACACAATTGAGTATGTATACCGTAGTCTCCACTGCGAAACCCCAAAATGAGTTCAGTAAGGAAGCGTGACTTATCATCGAACGAACTATGTCAAACAAGGTCCTATTTCTGCTCTTCGCTACATCATTTTACTGAGGTGTACTCGATGCTGAGAGTTGGGAAACGATTCCATGTTCTCTCAAATAGTCCTGGAATGCCGAGTCCAAAAAGTCTCAACCTCGATCCAATCGAAGTGTTTTTATTCGTCTATCCAATGCATTTTCAATTTCAGCCTTGAACTCTTTGAACTTTTCAAAGGATTCAGACTTCCGTTGAATAATATAAACATACTCGTACCTAGAGTAATCATCAGTAAAACTGATAAAATACTCATAGCCACCTCGGGCTCACACATTTATAGGACCATAAAGGTCAGAATGTACTAACTTCAAGGCAAGACTCGCACACTGGTAAAGAATTTTCTTCGAACTCACTTAGAAGTCCATTCTTCATCAATCTCTTAATCCTATTGTGATTGATGTGCCCTAAACAAAGATGCCAAAGATGGGCATTTTCTTTTAGAGAAATACGTTGACATTTTGTTTGAGTTACGACAGTTTTAAACAATTTTATGTTATGGAGGGAATTAATGGCTAATGGCCTTAGCACATATAAATTAGATTCCAGATTTGCTATACAAATAATAACACCATCTTTATGAATATTATCCACATTGAAAGAAATAGTGTATTTACATTGCAATAAACACTTTACAGAAATTAGGTTCCTCTTAAGTTCAGGAACAATATATACATCACTCAAAACTAGAAATCTATTATGTAAAGCTAACTAGAGCCCTCCCACTACCATAGCTGAGACGACGTGCCCGGTGCCTACTCGTATCATCATCTCATCAGCCTTCAGCTGTCGCCAGGATCTAATCCCTTGAAAAGAAGAACAAACGTGGTTAGTGGTGCCCAAATCAATTATCCAGGCTGAATCATCATTCTCTACTATACAGGTTTCAAGAACTAGTAAATCATATTTACCTTTATCTGCCTTGGCCTTAACCTTGGCGACCTTCCTCTCTCTTAGATATCGAGGAGAGTTCCTCTTCTAGTGTTCATCTTGGTTGCAGTGGAAACACTTTCCTTTTTCAACCAATGGACGCCTCCTTGGGTCGACAGACGGTGGATTAGCAGACGCGTTGACTTTTCTCTTACCACCCTTCTTCTTCTTCCCCTTTAGAGAGCTAGAAGTAGAAGGTGCAGACTTCGTTCCTGAGCTCGAACCTCTATGGAACGTCCTGAAGGATGAAGCAACATTTGCCTCACCCTTCTTCCTTTCCTTACTTTTCAGTCAAGATTTGTAGGTCTGCAACTCGTTGAGGAGAGTTGTAAGGTTATATTTCACTTTTTTAAGAATGACATTGCTAATAAAGTGCAGGAAGCTCTCCGATAATGAATGTAGGATTATGCTAACCTGGCTACCCTCATCGATGGTAGACCCATTCAACTCCCCCACATTGAAGTGGACCATCATGTTAAGCACATGTTCATGAACAGAGATTCCTTCTTCCATTTTGGAGTTGAATATATATTTAAGAGCCTCATGTATAAGCTGTCCAGACAGTTGTCTAAACATCCCCCGCAGGGACTCCATGATCCCATGCGCTGAGACCATAGGCTCATGTTTCTTGGCTAAGACTTCATAAAGACTTGCCAAGATGTAGGCTCGGGCCTTCTCATTCGCTCGTGTCCATCACTTGTATGCCTCCCAAACATTTCAAGCGGCATTTGGAGCTAGAATAGGAGGACAGACCTCTGTAAGAGCAAACATGAGAACCTCGATGATTAGGATTGTCGTGATCATGTGTTTCCATGTCGAGAAATTGTCGCCAGTTAATTTTTTGGTGCTTAGGAAAGCTAACATGGCTGTTGCCATTTTGAAAAAGTTGTTGCTAAAAATACGAACAAAACTTTATTAGATTTTTGCTAAACCACATTTAACCAATCAGATTTGCAAAACAATTTCAAGTACCCTAAGTGAAAGACTTCTATTTTGTAATGATGCCCTAGTGAGGCAGGACAAACGTCACCGATAGGGTGATCAAATGCCTCTTTGCTGGGATGAGACATTCTCAACCATTAGGCAGAACCAACTTTTGGAACTTAACCTAACAGCCACCATTTTTTGGTCTAGAACTGTTAACCTTTTAACAATTCCACGTAAGTGTGACCTCTCACTTTTGGTGCCAGAGTCCCGCCCTAATGAGCCCACCATAGGGAAGCAGCAGATTAGGACAAAAGACTAAGTAACCTTATCCTCTTACAGGAGATCAAATAAAGAAAGGTGCAAAACTTCCATCCTTTAGGGGGACAATCCCAGGGTACCTCGAGGCAATGCGCAGTAACTTTATTCAACCCAACGAGGGAGACCGCGGGATATGTTCTCACACTTCCCGCTCCCACTTACTATGAACACTCTCTCCATCCACCTTGATATTGACCTACCCAAACACCATCTGTTAGGGGGACACGTCAAAGGTGCCTTGAGGCAGAGGGTAGATCTAACGATGTGGACTATTTGGGAGAAACGTGAAAGGTTTAAGTGAAGCATCTTATGCCCTAAGTACCTCCCACTGAATGTTTTACCTAGGGGTTCATTAACCTAGACAATCCAGCTACTGATTTTAGTTTATGTCGTCTTTTTAAATCCCGCTCATAAACAACGTTTGTTTATGAAATATGAACAAGTTCAAGTAGTCACATTTAAACACTTTAATGGACTATTCTTAACTTGCATGCATGCATCAAATCTATCTAATTCACCTTTCCAGGTAAGTTCCCAGGTAGGGGTGTTACGTTTCCGTCAACTTAAATACCCCAGCCTAGATAGAACCTGCCTTAGACAAAAGGTCCCTTATAGATAGATTTGCTACACTTTAACCTTTTATTAGCCAATTTAATCCTATTAAAATGATTAAAAGATTAAACCCTTAGAGTTGCTGTAACATAAAATTAAGATATACAATGATGAACTGACTTTATTTTCTTTATGCGATACTACTTCTACATATGCATTGTTAGTGAATGTTCTTGTAGTATGTTGTGCGTTGTCACAAGTTTCCTTGCGTTGGAACCAAGTATAATTCCACCGTAAGTTTCTCGGTGTGATTCGAGGTCGAACACAGGGACTATTTGAGGCTATTGCGTTATGTCTGTGATACATGCGACCAGGGGTTTTGAATTTTATGAAAGTTGTGTGTATATGTATTTAAAAATACGATAAAGTAAAGTAAAACGATAAAAATGTGGTAATAAAATAAATTGCGATAAAAGAAACCTAAGCTAAGATGATACAAGATACAGGTTACATGATACAAGATACCGAGGTTGAGGCTGACTGTGAAGATTATACAAAGATCGTGTTATGTGGTGGCAAGTCTTATGTGCGGAGCAGAAATAGAAAAGATAACTAATATAAATAGCGCAAGTTCCTTAATTGCGTTAAAGATATAAGTACTGTTCCACTTTTCCCTTGGCGTACACCTCTCGGTGATCAGCCGCGTTCCCACATCTCTGTGGTGAAATAGGGACGAATGTAATGAATGCAAGGTTGCTTCCATTTTTGGAAGTACTACTCGCTTTAGTTAACGCATTCTTCTAACCTTCTCTCGATAGATCAGAATGGCATTTTCACTTCTGCTCTCATAGGTGAAGATGTCGTCTAGCATGCCTTAGCTAAATGTATTTATCTCTTTAGCATAGATTTAAGTTACTCGTTTAATCCATAATAATTACCAAGGAATTAAGAAAACTTCATGGAGAAAACGATTAATGGAGGAACGAAAATAGACAGAAAAGTGGAAATGGAAATGATAAAGACATTCAATAATTCTATTTAGCGTCTGATACATGATTTGCGAATGAAGAGATTAAGAAGATGAAATACAGTTGATGAATAGAGTTAGAAACGAATACAAATAAGCGTCAACGTCTTGGCGCCGATCTGGATGGAGATTTGCTTGCCGGCGTAGATGAAGTGAATGGAAGGATGAGCTTCCCTCTCAGTCTTGCCCAACCGGTAGCAGGGATCTAAGTACAGAGCTTCGCGGTGGGGATTTGGAAAAATTGCACTGAGACTCACCTCTCGGCCTTGTCTCTTCTCTTCTTGGCTTGTTTTCGATCAGCACTCAGCTCAGCCTCTCTCTCAGTAATCTAGCATCAATTAGCCCCCGTATCAAGTATTTCTTTCACTGAATTCTATGGGGGTATTTATAGGTGAAAAGCTTTGACTCTCTAACTTGTGGTCCCTACTTTATTGTTATGGAAAGTCCGAAAATGGTGGAATAATTATTCCTTCTGTTATGCAATCAGACCATCAAATATGCACAACGGTTAGTTGTACACGTGTCGCAATCCTCCGCATTTGCGTTGCTCATTTGCATCTTTCGATCGGGTGTCCGCATGCGGTATTGTTTTTATTACCGCATGCGGTTGAAGTTCAGCTCTGGATCGACTGTCGCATTGCACCGTCATTGCGTTGATCGTCTCTTCATTTTTGATTGACGGCGCAATGTGACGGAGATGCATTGTTCAGTTTCTCGTTGAGCCTTGATCGCAAGCGGTGACTTGGTTTCCTGCAAAACATAGTAGAAAATCCTTTTCTACCATCTTGATGATGTTAGTGGGTGTAATTGCGATAAGTTATAATTATTGTATTTCTAAGCTAATTTTCATACAATTGACGCATATTTCTTCCCTTTTGGCCGCAATATCTGAATAAGGCAGCATAAATAACTTGTATTTCTACAAGTTATCACACCCCCAAATTTAGATATATGCTTGTCCTCAAGCATATTATCTACCAAGGAAATAATGCTCAATTCCTATCCTATATTTTTGCGTCAATTGGTTGCTTCGAATGTTACACTTAGGCATATTTCTTGACAACATAATTTCCTCCAATCCTTGCTAATTCTTAACAAAGCCCTACTTTATTCTTCTATATAACAAAATTTTGCTCAAAGATGCTTTTCTAGTTTTTAAAATAGAATGTTTACCTCTTCTTTTTCAAAACAACTTGATATGTCTATATGCAGTGGTCAAATCTTGCGTCATTTATTTAAAGACTGTTGGTCATGGTTACACCCTTCGTTTTGGCTTGTTCCAACGGGTGTCATGCGAACATCCAACTATGGTTGTGTGCCAATCTCAACTTTAACTCAAGATATTCAGAGGAGTTGTCTCTTGCATTCTTTATTTTCTTTTCATTTTCATACTATGTTGTTCTTGGAAACCCACCTTTGTTTTGGCTTGCTCCCACGGGTGTCATGCGAACATCCAACTACGAGCAGGTTCCTTTCATAACTAACTCTTATCAGGTTGGGATTATTTTTAAGGTTTTCCCTTGCGCTGACATTGGAGTTTTGTATGATTTTTTTTTTTTTTTTTTTTATAGAAAATGAACGCATTTCCTTAAAGACCGCATATTCTTGATCTTATCTGCTCAGACCTTCCCCACCCTTAAATTTAGAGATGCGCAAGGTCCTCATTTCGTTATTTGGATAGACTAGACAAACACTTAGAAAAAAAATTTCAAAAAGAAGGTTTGAGCAAAACTTTGAAAGATAAAAGGTAAAGTACTGCTAAAGCTAGGAAGTAAGTAAATGTTAGTCAGAATTTACAAAGTGTGGGAAATGTTTCTAAGTATAAACATATACTATATCATAGCAACACAATGAAGAATGAAAAAGTAAAAGATTAAGAATATTGCAAATATTGACAAAGGATGATAAAGAGAAAGGCACAGGAAAAAGTAGAGTGAATATGTACTACGTTGTATTGAATATTAAGAAAGTATTCCAAATAATTACAAATTAATGCAATACAAAATTGTTGCCTGTACAAAGAATCAAAGAACAGAGTTGTTATCTTTTTGAATTTGATTCAAATGGGTGCACGATAAAATTAACACCATGCTTCCATTTTTCACAAATGCATTTTTGCCGAGGACGGGCAACAATGCATGTACTCCCGCAACACACCCCTTAATTCAATGCATTTCTGGAGGATCGGGCGCACGATATTGCTACCAACGCAACACTACCTCAACATAGTGCCTTTTACTAAGGACGGGCAAAGAACACATATGCGCGCAACACACCCCTCAACGTAATGCCATTGCGTGAAATGGATGCAAGGTGTCTCTTGTTAACCCACAATGCACCCATCATTGCATTTCATATCAATTTTTATTTTTCTTTTTAATTCATCAAAGATGCAAGTCGAAAAGACTTTGCGGTGTTAAATGTTTCCTCCAATCATTCACAAAATTTAAGAACAGCGCTACTAAAGTATACAAACATGGAATTACACTAGTGAATTAATTTGAAGGTGAATACAGAAAGCTATAAAGGCTAAATCTATTAAGTAGTAAATAACGTATTTTAGAAAGTAGTAAAAGAAAGCTGTAACAAAAGCGAGTAAACATAGATAGGGATGCTGATTGAAAGAAGTTCTCAGAATTACCACAATCGCATCCCCCACAAGCGGTTAATCCTGCTTGCCCAAGTCAATGGTATCCATGCGTCGATCGAAGTCCCCTCCATAGTAAGGCTTAATCCGTTGACCATTGATTTTAAACGTGTTGTTCCCGTCTAAAGTTGTTAGTTCCACTGCGTCGTGAGGAAAGATAGTCTTGATTTGGAATGGCCCAGACCAGTAGGACTTCAACTTTCCTGGGAACAATCGCAAATGAGCATTAAATAATAATACCTATTGGCCTTCGGTGAATGTCCGGTCGTTTATGCGGTTGTCATGCCACTTCTTTGTTTTCTCTTTATAGATCTTGGCATTTTCATAGGCATCCCTTCGTCATTCGACCAACTTATTCAATTGCAGCTTCCGGACTTTCCCTGCATTTGCTAAATCAAACTTCAGCTTCTTGCATGCCCACATCGCCTTATGTTCCAACTCGAGTGCAGATGAAAAGCTTTTCCAAAGATCAGGGCATACGGGGACATACCAATTGGTGTTTTATAGGCAGTCCTGTATGCCCACAGTGCTTCATCAAGCTTGGGTGACCAATCGTTTCTAGAGGTATTGACTACCTTCTCCAAGATAGTTTTGATCTCTCGGATAGAAATCTCTGCCTGCCCATTAGTTTGTGGGTGATAAGCAGTTTCAACTCAATGGTTGATGTTAAATTTAGTCAACAGATTGGTGATTATGCGGTTGATAAAGTGAGAGCCTTCATTGCTGATTAAGGCCCGTGGCATCCCATATCGAGCAAAAATATTCTTCTTAAGAAACTTCGCCACTGCAGCCACATCGTTCTTGGCACATGCGATGGCTTCAACCCATTTTGATACGTAATCAACTGTGTCCAGGATATAGTGATGACATTCTAATGTTGGAAATGAGCCCATGAAGTCGATTCCCCAAACATCAAATAACTCCACCTCTAAGATTGATGTTAGTGCATTTCATTCCTTTTTGACATATTCCCTGTTCTCTGACATCTGTCGCATTGCACAACGTGGGCATGGGCATCTTTAAACAACGTGGACCAGAAATAGCCACAATGTAGGACCTTTGCTGCGGTCTGCTGCCCCCCAAAATGCCCTCCATATGGGGACTCATGACAAAGCTCTAGAATGTGCTTGACTTCGTGCTCAGGAACTCATCGACATAATATATGATCAAGTCCAAGTCGATATAGGAATGGGTCGTCCTAGAAATAAAATTTGACATCATGTCTTAGCTTCTTCATCTGCTGGTAAGTATAGTCATTTGGTATTTGACCGCAAACGATGAAGTTCACTATGTCCGCATACCAGGGAACATTAATGTCTACTGCCATCAGCAGCTCATCGGGGAATCTTTCCTCAATATCTTTTTCTTTCCCTTGAACCTCGTAATTCTCCAATCTTGACAAATGATCAGCGACTTGGTTCTTGGTGCCTTTTCGGTCTTTGATCTCAAGGTCAAAGTCTTGCAAGAGCAACACCCACTGTATAATCTTTGGTCTTGCATCCTTTTTTGTCATAAAATACTTGATCGCAGAGTGATCCGTATACACCACAACGTTTGTTCCGATTAATACTGTCAAAATTTCTCCAGTGCAAACACCACTGCGAGCATTTCCTTCTTTGTGGTTGTATAGTTCTCCTGCACATCATTCAATGTTTTACTTGCATAATAAATAGGATGCAATACCTTGTCCTTGCACTGACTCAAAACTGCGCCCACAGCATATTCGCTAGCATAGTACATCAACACAAATGGTTGTGTCCAATTCGGTGCAATCAAAATGGGTGTGGTGATGAGTGCATCTTTCAATGTGTTGAATGCTTTGGTGCACGCGTCATCAAAATTATATTCTCAATCAGCATCGAGGAGTGCACTTAGGGGCCTTGCGATATGGGAGAAGTTGCGAATAAATCTTCTATAAAACCCAACGTGTCCTAGGAAGCTCCTAAGTGTTTTTACGTTCACTGGTGGGGGTAACTTGGAAATTGCGTCAATTTTTTCCTGATCAACTTCCAATCCTGCTTTAGAGATTTTATGACCCAGAACTATTCCTTCTTCAACCATAAAGTGGCATTTTTCCCAGTTTAGAAAAAGATTCGTTGCAACGCATCTCTTCAAGACCTTTTCAAGGTTAGATAAACAGAAGTCATAATTATTGTCGAAGACTGAAAAATCATCCATGAATACCTCGACTGACTCCTCCAAGTAATCTGAGAATATTGCCATCATGCATCGTTGGAAAGTGCCTGGAACATTGCAGAGTCCAAATGGCATGCGTCGGAATGCGAAGGTACCAAATGGGCACGTGAAGGTTGTCTTATCTTGGTCATCTGGCGCAATTGCTATTTGGTTGTACCCTGAATAGCCGTGAAGAAAACAGAAGAATTCATTCCCTGCAAGTTTTTTTAACATCTGATCAATGAACGAGAGTAGGAAATGGTCCTTTTTAGTGGCCAAATTTAACTTGCGATAATCCATACAAATTCTCCACCCCGTAGTCGTTCTTGTGGGAATTAATTTATTCTTGTCATTGGTGACGACTGTCATCCCCCCTTTCTTCGGAACACACTGCACTGGGCTCACCCAGCTGCTATTAGATATGAGGTAGATGACACCTGATTCTAGCCACTTTACTATTTCCTTCTTCACGAACTTTCTCATGGCAGGGTTCAAGCGACGTTGCCTTTCTACCAATCCTGTCTTTCCTTCTTTCAGACGAATCTTGTGCATACAATACAAGGGACTGATTCCTCGAATGTCCGCCAAGGTCCATCCTAAAACCTTTGCATTATTTCTTAGGATCTATATGAGCGCATCTTCTTTCTCCTTACTCAGCGAGGCAGAAATGATAACCGGTAGCGTGTTGTTACTTCCTAAGTAAGCATACTTAAGGTGCACGGGCAACGACTTTAATTCTAGCATGGGTGGTTCTTCCAAGGATGGCTTAATGTGTTGTGATGTCCATTTAGATAACTTGAGCGGTTCAAAGTTTGATTCAACATGAATTGCGGCACAGTCCTCCTCCAACATTACGCCGATTTCAAAATCTTCTTCCTTCAGCTCTTTTAGGGGTTCGTGCCAATGTTCTTCCCACAATTCCTCAATATATAGGCAGTTTTCCATATCACCTGGGTACTTCAACGCATTGAACACGTTGAATTTTACTTCCTGATCGTCGACCCTGATGGTCAATTCCCCTTTTTGCACATCGATCAGTGCTCGCCTTATTGCGAGAAACGGGTGACCCAAGATGATAGGGACTTCTCTGTCAGCTTCATAATCCAATATGACAAAATCTGTCGGGAAGATAAACTTGTCTATTTGCACGAGTACATCCTCTATCTTGCCCTCAGGATGCTTTATCGATCTATTGGCCAACTATAATGTGATCGTGGTTGGTCTTGTGTTGTCAATATCTAGCTTCTTAAAGATCGACAAGGGCATTAGATTTATTACTGCCCCTAAATTGCACAGTGCGTTCCCGACCATCTTCCTTTCTATCGTGCAGGGCAATGTAAAACTCCCAAGGTCCTTCATTTTAGTGAGGATATTGTTTTGAAACAGCGCGCTACATTCATATGTTAACGCCACTGATTTATTTTCCCCGATTTTTCTTTTATTGGCAAAAATATCCTTGAGAAATTTTACATAACTCGATATTTGCTCTAGTGCTTCTATTGAGGGAATGTTAATGTGTAGCTGTCGGAGAATGTCCAGAAACCTTTGAAATTGCTTGCTATCATCTTTCTTCTTCAGCCTGGACGGGAAAGGTCGAACATCCTGCCATACTTCTTGTTCCTTTGGCTGTTTGTTTAGGTCCTGTGCTTGCTGTTCTTCATTAGCTGGAGATTGCGTTGTTTTAGAATTCATATCTTGAGAAGCTTCATCTTTTATAGGTGAACTTAGTTCTGAACTGGTACTTTTTACATTATTAGTTGATTGGTCATCATCAGCCGTTAAATCTACTGGTTTTGGAGTAGGGTCTGGTACTGATGGCATAGGGCCTGTTGTTTTACCACTCCTTAATGTCACCGCGTGACATTGCTCTTTACCTCGTGGCCCCGATGCTTCTGAACTGCTATTTCACGTACCAGGCACTTTCTTCTTTAATTCCCTCGCAAGCTGATCAATCTACTCTTCTAGTTTTTTAAGGGAGTCAGCTTGCGATTGTCTCATTGCCTTGTTCTTTTCAATATAATGCTTCAATGATGTCTCCAGAGATGAGGTACTGCAAGAGGTATCATATAAGAACGGTTGGATACAGGGTGGTATACCTTAAGAATTACCTGGGCTACAGTCCGGATTAATGAAGACCGGAGGGTTGCCTCAATCCCCTTGATAACTGATCTGATAGAAACTATGGCTCCCTTGGTTGTGATTCCCATCCCAACTTAAAGTTGTGTGATCCCACCAACCAAGGTTGTAGATGTTTCCAAACGATTCATCGTAGATAGAATATACGAGTTGTTGATTCCATGGGCAGATTTCTACTGGATGTCCCTCTCCATATTGGACGCAATTCATTGAGGCCACATGAGTCAACACATTAACTTGCGTTGATTCCTGAGAGAGATTCCTCTGTTGGTTAGTCACTGTCTGAAGGAGTGAGGTCATTATGGCCATCTGATTGACCAGTGCGCTCATTGTATCAGTTGACACATCAACACTTTCTACTCTTTCTTGCTCTAGACCTCTTACCTCTAGCCCAGTATCAATCCACTCATTAGAATGTCGCGAAATGTGATCCATGATATTTTTTGCTTCCATATATGACCTGTTCATTAATCCTCCTTTTGCGGAGGCATCGACAACTGCTTGCGTTGATTAGTCTAAGCCATTGTAGAAGGTTTCCATCAGAATACTATCGGGAATCCCGATATGTGGACAACTCTTCACTAACTATCGAAATCGCACCCAGGCGGTGCTCAAGGTTTTGTAACCCTTTTGTTCAAAATTCAAAACATCCCTCCATCTCCTTGCGTTGACGGCTGGAGGGAAGAATCGGTTCATGAACCTGTCAACCAACTGTTCCCATGCTTTAATCTCATCTGACTCTAACGACTGAGCCCACCTCTTTGCTTCATCCCGCAATGTATACGGGAAAAGATATAGTTTAAGTCTTTCTTGAGTTACACCAGGCATGGAGAATGTGCTACACATGTCTACAAAACTTGTCAAATGAGCGTGTGGGTCTTCTCCTTGTAATCCTCCAAATTGACCCACATTCTGAATCATCTGCAGCATAATAGGTCTTATCTCAAAGCTTACATTCTCCTCAACCATGGGTCTTGAAATTCCTGGTGAGAAGTTATAAAAATCCGGCGTCGCGTAATCCCTCATAGGGGTGTTATGATCAGCAACAAGAAAAACTGGATTCTGTGCTAGCCAATTCTTCCTTTGATTTCCTGTGGGTGCCACATTCTCATTAGCCATGCTTCTTCACCAATTAGTTCGGCCCTGATGAACTCTTACGCGAATAATACACTTGATCTCTGGGTCCGCTTATAATTTCTGAATTACTCTAGCACACATAAGCCGTCAGACTGCTCTCTACGTTGAACAGTCAGTACAAAGAGATCTGTCCTGCACATATCACAAAAATACTCAAACAATAAACCGTTAACCAATCCCCGTCAACGACGCCATAAACTTGTAACATAAAATTAAGATATACAATGATGACCTGACTTTATTTTCTTTTTGCGATACTACTTCTAGATATGTGTTATTAGTGAATGTTCTTGTAGTATGTTGTGTGTAGTCAAAGGTTTCCTTGCATTGGAACCAAGTATAATTCCACCGTAAGTTTCTCGGTGTGATCCGAGTTCGAATACAGGGACTGTTTGAGGCTATTGCATTATGTTTCTGATACATTCGATCGAGGGTTTTCAATTTGTGTGTACATGTATTTAAAAATGCGATAAAGTAAAGTAAAGCGATAAAAATGCGGTAATAAAATAAATTGCGATATAGGAAACCTAAGCTAAGATGATACAAGATACAGGTTACATGATACAAAATACCGAGGTTGAGGCTGATTGTGAAGATTATACAAAGATCGTGTTATGTGGTGGCAAGTCTTATGTGCGGAGCAGAAATAGAAAAGATAACTAATATAAACAGCGCAAGTTCCTTAATTGCGTTAAAGATTTTAAGTACAGTTTAACTTTTCCTTTGGCGTACACCTCTCGGTGATCAGCCACGTTCCCACATCTCTGTGGTGAAACATGGACGAACATAATGAACGCAAGGTTGCTTCCATTTCTGGAAGTACTACTCGCTTTAGTTAACGCATTCTTCTAACCTTCTCTCGATAGATCAGAATGGCTTCTTCACTTATGCTCTCACAGGTGAAGATGCCGTCTAGCATGCCTTAGCTAAACGCATTTATCTCTTTAGCACAGATTTAAGTTACTCATTTAATCCATATTAATTACCAAGGAATTAAGAAAACTTCATGATTTGCGAATGAAGAATTAAGAAGATGAAATACAGTTGATGAATAGAGTTAGAAATGAATACAAATAAGCGTCAACATCTTGGCGCCATCTGGATGGAGATTTGATTGCCGACGTAGATGGAGCAAATGGAAGGATGAGCTTCCCTCTCAGGCTTGCTCAACCGGTAGCAGGGATCTAAGTACAGAGCTTCGTGGCGGGGATT
Organism: Benincasa hispida; assembly: GCF_027475165.1. Classification (NCBI taxonomy): domain Eukaryota; kingdom Viridiplantae; phylum Streptophyta; class Magnoliopsida; order Cucurbitales; family Cucurbitaceae; genus Benincasa; species Benincasa hispida. The sequence continues at coordinate 58,826,918 of NC_143488.1, forward strand.
TGACAAATTTGCGCTGAGACTCACCTCTCGGCCTTGTCTCTTCTCTTCCTGGCTTGTTTCTGATCAGCACTCAGCTCAGCCTCTCTCAATAATCTAGCATCAATTAGTCCCTGTATCAAGTATATCTTTCACTAAATTCTATGGGGGTATTTATAGGTGAAAAGCTTTGACTTTCTAACTTGTGGTCCCCACTTTATTGTTATGGAAAGTACGAAAATGGTGAAATAATTATTCCTTCTATTATGCAATCAGACCGTCAAATATGCACAACGGTTAGTTGTACACGTGTCGTAATCCTCCGTATTTGCGTTGTTCATTTGCATCTTTCGATCGGGTGTCCGGATGCGGTGTTGTTTTTATTACCGCATGCGGTTGAAGTTTAGCTCTGGATCGACTGTCACATTGCGCCGTCATTGCGTTGATCGTCTCTTCATTGTTGATGGACGGGCGCAATATGATGGAGATGCGTTGTTCAGTTTCTCATTGAGCCTTGATCGCAAGTGGTGACTCGGTTTCCTGCAAAATAGAGTAGAAATATCATTTTCTACTATCTTGATGATGTTAGTGGGTGTAATTGCGATAAGTTATAATTATTGTATTTCTAAGCTAATTTTCATACAATCAACGCATATTTCTTCCCTTTTGGCCGCAATATCTGAATAAGGCAGCATAAATAACTTGTATTTCTACAAGTTATCAGTTGCTAATTATATTAGAACCGTGATCTTAGGTCTATGTGATCCAAGTTTTAAACATTTAAAAACCATGAATTAAACCTATGTGAGCATGCATGTCTTTCTTAATTCTTTTGGTTCTAATTTCTCTTTAACTTTTAGAAAGAAACAACTAAAAAACCATTACGCACAACAAGGTGTTTATAATATTTATAAAGTAACCTATGTGTCATGCTTCATTCAATGTCCGTTCATTACTATACATAACTTCTATATACGCGTAATAACCAAGCAAATATGCTATCATTCACCCTTATACTATTTAACAATTATAATATAAAGATGATGCACATCAATGCTTTTTATGCATGCATAAATATAACTCTTATATTATATGATGCCTTCTCTAAATTATAACATTTACAATAAAGAGATGATGCATGACCAATGCATAACTTAAGGTGGGATTTACTATATGTGCATAGCATATGACATATAAAAACCATACATCGCATGTATTAAACTAAGGATTAATGGACTGGGATGAGCCTTTACAAAAAATCAAAATGAAATAACCCTATCTATTACATTTTTCATCGAGCGAACCGATTCACAAGCGAACCGGGTCTTGAACCACCAGGAGTACTCCATCGTGTAGTCAACGCTGAAGGTAGACGATCGCCCAATGTGCACTAGACGATAGGCGCAAAAGCTAAGTTATCGTTTAGACGACAACGAGGCTTTGAAGCCCGATCGTCTAGACGATTGCTTAATGCAGCGAAAGGTAAACAATTTACTATGCATTGCTAAGCGATCGTTTAGTCAGTTACTAAGTGATGAAGCTTGATGAACTAAACGATCGTCTAGTACACGCACACGTTAAATGATACGTGAGCATCCCATCGTCTACACGACCCAATACTCAGCTATCGCTTACCCTATCGTCTACACGACTCGATCAACCCTTGATCGTCTCCTTCCTCGAAAAACTGCAACCCTTGCTTCGATCTTCTTCACGAACGACTCAAGACTTAAACAGACTTTGAAATACAGACTCGATAACGATTATTAATGCCAAAAAACACAGGGGCCTTTACAAACAACTGACAATGTAAAAGAATTAAATCAAACCGAGGTTAACATCAACGAAAACATCTATTAATTCGCACATCCACAACAATTTAACGATTAAACAGAGTAGACATGCACCCACCAAGAATGTATATGTAATTTGTTTCAACAATGAAATTCGAATATCAGAACCTGGCTTTGATAACAATTGAAGGAACTCTTAATGAAGAGCATCCATGAGCGCGTTCGGATCTTTCCGATTTCATCGTGACAGAAATACAACACATACATTCCAACAGACAGTTATGCAAATTAACACTAATTAACGGTATTCTTCGAACACTAAAAAACAAGGGAAAGTGTTATCATACCAGTTGGAGACCCTCTTCACATGTTGAACTTAGAAGCAGCGGAAGAACCTCTACTCGCACTCTGTCGCCTAGCAAACCAATTGGTTGCAGCAGCATGATCGTCTACACGAATGGCAGAAACATGAATAGTCACGGACAAGTGAACAGCGGGGACGACACCACTAATTGAGCCCTTGGTATTCTCGGAGTGAGAATCCAAAGTGTGGTCTTTGGTGAATTTGGTAAAGGTCGGAGAAAAGACTGATTGTGTAAACGATAAGCAAGCAGGAGAGAAAGAGCTATCGTATAGCAAGTGTGCATATCGTTTAGAAGAAGCTACACGATCATGTAGGTTTTACTAAGTGATCGTTTAATAAAAGGTAGATGATCGTTTAGAAAACATGGCACGCTATACGATTGTTTAGAAAAGCTAAGTGATAGTCTAGGGATGGGCGTGCAATCATTAGGCACTGATGTGCAATCGTTTAGAGGATGAGCAACTATCGTATCGGCTCTCAAGCTAGGCGATCGTTACATTTTCACACCGATTGCGAATTTTCGAACTTCTTGCGTAATGAAAAAAATTTTCATTTTATTCTTTGGTACAATAACTGACTTAAGAGAGCTATCTATCTACTTACCCCTTCCTCGGGGAAGGAGTGAACATCTTGTGTAGCTGAGTTCCCAGCTCCCAAATCAGACGAATCCCCAGAATGGTAGGTTTGAATCGGCGACCTAGTCACTCGCACTGGATAACGGGCAGAAATGCACGTTATTACAATGCAAAGATATAAAACAATATGGGAATGCGATGTTAAAAACATGCAAAATCGCGTCCAAAAGCATTAAGTTGAGAACATTGTGATCGCATGCGCCCATCGCATTAAAGTAACTAATTTACTTATTTTGTGTAGGAAAATGCGTTGGCGCAAAGCCAATTGCGATCCAAGGAATTCGGTGCCCGAACGCATTAGAAGATTGCGATCGCAAAGCTACGTGATCATATGCGCTCGCGGAGATCTGCTCAAGAAGGTGGCCACATAAAGACGGCACATCAAGGTGAAAGCATAATAAATCATGATGGGACGAAAAGCTGATGACGGTCGAATAGGAATTTAGTTGACAAGCCGTTAACGACACACTATAGCAAGTGCATTCAACTTTTCGGTGACCATTAATCGGTGCATCAGACAGAGATTTAATGACCTCTCATCATTGCAATCATTAGAGAGAAAAGTTCTTCACCTTGAAGCTCTATAAATACCGAAGGCTACCACCGTGAAAAGAGTTTGAGTTCCAGTTCCAGTTTTGCTAATTCAATATATACACAGTTCGCCATATACATAGAAAATAGAACATAGATAGTCGTTAGTCTGTAATTCATATACTTAGAAGGCAGATACGAGCGAAGAGAGATGAGTCAAAAGATCATTCCTGGTTAGCTCGAGAGACTATCGGGAAGCGCTCCAAATGGAGAGAGGGCCGAATCTAGCGAAAGTAAGAACATTCTTTTGGGTAGAGGAGTAAAACACAGTGCAAAAGCCTCGGGGAGCAAGACATTGTTATCGGGATTCCTATCCCTACTTTCCATTGTCGTTTTGTATTCTGATTTTATTTATAAAATGGAATTTGCATCTCTACATTTGTTCAATCCCTTCACATTGTGCACGAGCAGCTAAATTTCTGAATGGGTTGAGAAGCACTGAGCTAGCATGACCTAAGATCTTCATTTTATACAATCATCTTGTCTTATGTATGCGTCATTCCCCTTTAGAGATACTTGAAAGAGTAGTCTAAAGAAAGAACCTAGATTTTAGAGAGTCAGGTTAGAATCTAGGCTTGAGAAAGTCAGATTAGAACCACATAAATGAGAGATAGAGACTTAGAGATAAGTTCTGTTTGCTATCATGCATCACATGCACACTAGAAATAGGATATGATAGTATGCGATTACCTTGTGTATGTGTGTATCATTCATCATCGCATAGACAAGAATAGAGGCTTAGACATAAGTCCTATAGACATTATCGAATACATCGCATGTGTCCTAAAATTAGGAACTATGGCATTTGCATTGAGAGATGACATGTTGTTGTGTGTGTGTAGCATGATCGCATAGCTTGAATGCAATCTTAGGAAGTGTAAGCTAAATCCCTTCTCAACACGTTCCCCGCATACTCATTGTAACTTTCACTGTCATTAACTCTTTACTCAATTCCGCCGGATAGGATTTATACTTCAAACAACATACCAAACTTATTTGTTTTTGTCACCGCAAAGGAATAAAAAAATTACTGTCGCATATTGTCTCAGTAGTTGATAACCGGTAGAAATGCACGTTATTACAGTGCTAAGTTCTCAAACAATGCTGGTTTGCATTGATAAAATATGTTAGATTGCATCCAAAAAGCATTAAGTTTATAACATTGCGGTAGCATGCGTTCATCACATAGAAATAGTTAATTTTAGTATTTTTATGCATAATATGCGTTGACGCAAGGCGAAAAGCGCGATCACAAGAAATCAACGAACGAGCGCAGCATTACCGCAAGGCTTTGCGGTGATTTGTGTTTGTAAACATCTGCTTAAAAAGGATTACCACATAGAGCCAGCGCAACTTGGTGGGTGCATCTGGGTGAAAAGCATAATTAATCACGATGGGACAGAAAGCTGATGACAGTCGAATCCAAATTAAGTTGACAAGCCGCTAATGATAACAAGTACACTCAGCTTTTTGGTGACAAATATTTGGCGCATCAATCAGAGAATTAAAGCCATCCTATCTGTACAATCATAAGAGAGAAGCCGCCTTTCACCTTGAAGCTCTATAAATACCGAAGGCATCCTTCAGAAAAGGGGTTCAATTTCATCCGATTCAGCTGTTCAGCAAGTTCGATTCTTTTTGTTCATAGTTTCAGCCTTGTCCATAGTTTTCTTTTATTTTTAAGGGAAAGCAAGAGAAGAGCCGAGACGCTGGAAGATCGCTCAGGGCAACTCGAGAGAGAACTCGGAGGCGTAGAAAGCAGAGAGCGGGCCGACTGTTGACATAAAATACGATGCACGAATAGAATTTATTTTTAAACCTCGGGTTATAAATCTTTTTATCCTTTAGTGGCAGACCAGATGCAGAGCTATCTTCAGAGGATTTGACCGCTACCTGGGGGGGTAGGAAGAACATTTGAAAACGGCTTGTGCCCAGTGATTGAATTAAGAAAGATAATTGATTCTCATGCAAAATCTCAATAAAGAGTTTAACTGAAATATAAGCTTCTATAGTATTTGTACTGCAGTATAAACATTTTCCAAGCATAAAACATATAAAGTTGTTTTAATCGTAAAACAGTAAAACTATTTCTCAGTTGAGGATAACCCTACTGTGGGTAAAAACAATCCCAACACCAACTACTAGTTAAGAGAGAACCCTTTTTCTCAATCTCTGACTCTACCTACGTGCACATGGCCATATAAGTACCATCATACCTTAGGTACTTCTGTTCAGATACCTTCTCAAACGTTCTTCAGTATCTGGTTGGTTTGGTACCTTCTCAAACGTCCTTCAGTACCAATAGATACCTTCTCAAATGTTCTTCAATATCTAGTTGGGCGGATACCTTCTCAAATGTCCTTCGGTATCGCGTTTTAAGTAAAACTAGTCATAAATGACTTTCTCTTTAAAGCATGTAAAGTATAACACATATAAAAACATGACTTTAAAGGTACTAACGCATGCTGAATATATTTAACACATATAAATCGCTTTTCAACAATTTCTCACACATGCATGCATTTAAAACATAACTCATGGTTTTCTTGGAAATTACTTGTAAAACAAGCTGGCATGAGAATAATCTTCTTTAAAACATGCTTTCTATAGCACGTTGTAATCAAACATTTTAAGAAAATGTTTTAGTCAAAACGTTTTAGCCACTCACCTTGACTGCGAAGAATATACAAAGATCGTGTTATGTGGTGGCAAGTCTTATGTGTGAAACAGAAAGAGAAAAGATAATTAGTACAAACATCGCAAGTTCCTTAATTGTGTTAAATGCATAAATACGGTTCCGCTTTTTCCTTGTCGTACACCTCTCGGTGATCGGCCACGTTCCCACATCTCTGTGGTGAAACAGGGAGAAACGTAATTTCACGCAAGGTTGCTTCCATCTCTGGAAGTACATCTTGCTTTAGTTAACGTATTCTTCTAACATTCTCTCGACAGATCAGAATGGCATCTTCACTTCTACTCTCACAGATGAAGATGTCGTCTAGCATGCTTTAGCTAAACATTTTTATTTCTTTAGCATAGACTAAGTTACTTGTTTAATTCATATTAATCACCAAGGGATTAAGAAAACATCATGGAGAAAATGATTTAGGGAGGAATGGAAATAGACAAAGAAGTGGAAATGGAAATGATCAAGGCATTCAATAATACTATGCATCTGATACATGGTTGTGAATGAAGAGATTAAGAAAATGGAAGACAATTGATGAAATAGAATTAGAAACAAATACAAATGGGTGCCAACGTCTTGGCACAGATCTAGAATGGAAAATTGTTTGCCAGTGTCGATGGAGTGAATGGATAGATGAGCTACCCTCTCAGGCTTGCTCAACCGATAGATGGAATCTAAGTACAGAGCTTCTCGGTGGGGATTTGGCAGAATTGCACTAAGACTCACCTCTCGGCCTTGTCTCTTCTCTTCTCGGATTTCCTCCGATCAGCACTCAGATCAGCCTTTTCTCAATAATCTAGCATCAATTACCCCGTATCAAGTATATCTTCTCTGAATTCTATGGGGGTATTTATAGGTGAAAAACTTTGACTCTTGGCTTGTGGACCCCACTTATTGTTATGGAAATTCCGAAGATGGATAAATAAATATTCCTTCTGTTATGCAATCAGACCGTCAAATCTACCCAACGGTTAGTTGTACACGTGTCGCAATCTTCAACCTTTGCGTTGCTCATTTGCATCTTTCGATCGTGTGTCCGCATGCGGTGTTGTTTTTATTACCGCATGCGGTTGAAATTCAGCTCTGGATCGACTATCGCATTGCGCCGTCATTGCGTTAATCTTCTCTTCATTGCAATGTGACAGAGATGCATTGTTCAGTTTCTTGTTGAGCCTTGATCGCAAGCGATGACTTGGTTTCCTACAAAACTGATTAGAGATATCCTCTTCTACCATCTTAATGATGTTAGTGGGTGTCTTTGCGATAATTTATAATTATTGTATTTCTTGGCTAATTTTTGTACAATCAACGCATATTTTCTCTCTTATGGCCGCAATATCTGAATACGGTAGTATAAATAACTTGTATTTCTACAAGTTATCACCGACTCTCGTGAGAGTGAGATTATCTTTTGAACACGAGTAGAAAAGGAAATGTAAAAGCCTGGGAAGCAAGAGATTGCTACCAGGCTCTTTATTCTCTTCTTGCATTGTTATTTTGTACTTCAACTTTATATTTATACAATGGAAGTTCTTTATCTACATCTGTTCACTCTCTTAGCATGCATGAGTAGCTAAACTTATCGAATAGGTTGAGAAGAACTAAGCTAACATGACCTAGGATCTTCATTGCTTGCGATTATCTTGTTTTATGCTGTGCCCAACATACCTTTAGAGCTACTCGAGAGAGAGTCTAAAGAAAGAACCTAAGACTTGAGAGAGCTAGGTTAGAATCTAGAATCAAGAGAGCAAGATTAGAACTGCATAAACAAGAGATAGGGACTTAGAGATAAGCTCTGTTTGTCAACCTGCACCGCATGCATCCTACAGATAGGTATAATATTATGTGGTCGCCTTGTTTGTGTGTGTGTCATTTTGTCATAGCATAAATAAGAATAGAGTCTTATGTGTAGGTCCTATAGACTTATCTCATACATCGCATGCCTTCTAGTATTAGTAGCTGTAGCAGTCGCATCGAGAGATGGTTTACTATTGTATGTGTGTTGCATGGTCGCATAACATGAACGCATCCTAGGAAGTGTTAGTCGAACCCTTCTCAACCTATTCACCACATACTCATCGCATCTTCTGTTTTATCAACTCTTTTCGAAACTCCGCCGCATTTGTATATTTTTCATTCCCGCAAATAACAAACCGAACAACTATTTGAGTTACCGGTTACCGCAAAGTCTTCTGAAAATTACCACTGCATATTGCTTTCCCAAGTCCTTGAGTTTGATCCTAGACTTACTAGGAAACTAAGTGGGGTTTACACTTGGATTCCACTGAGAAAACTTGATTGCTCAATGCATTTTCATCATCACATTTTATCCATAAATCCACCTCATAAAATAATGCAAAAAGTTTTTGGAGCCGTTGCCGGGGACTTGGACAAAACAGTTTGCTAATAGTAATTTTCTGATTTCCTTGTAGACTCTCAATCTCTGGTGAATTACGACTCGGAGATTGAGAGAACGTTTCGACGGAGACTAAGAAACAGCCACCAACCACAACAGCCAGATAAAGAAAATATGGCGGAGCCACCTCGAAACGGAGCACTAAACGAAAACAACGTCATGGCGAATCCAATCCTTCTGGCAAACGATCGCAATAGACCCATTAGTGACTATGCATCGCCAAACCTCTACGATTTCTCTCCATGAATCATGAGGCCTACCCTTGATGGAAGCCGATTTGAAATGAAGTCGGTGATGTTGTAGATGATCCAGACTGCAGGACAATTCAGAGGACGGCGTGGCGAGGACCTGCACGCCCACCTCTGTAGCTTGATAGAAATCTGCTAGAAATCTGCAATACTTTTATGTTCCCAAACATCTTTGCCGAAGAAATTTGACTAACTTTGTTTCCATTTTCTCTATGTGATCAGGCAAGAACATGGGCATATTCCCTCGAGTTGGGAGAGATCACTTCATGGGAACAAGTCGTAGAGAAATTTATGAAGAAAAATTTTCCACCTACAAAGAATGCTAGGCGAAGGAAACTAATCACCAATTTTGAACAAGACATGGACGAATCGCTCAGCGATGCCTGGGCGAGGTTTAAGAGGTTGGTTAGGGACTGTCCACACAATGGATTACCAGACTGCCTTTAAATGGAAATCTTTTATCACGGTTTGAATCCCGTTTCACAGACCACTGTCAATGCGGCAACTACTGGTGGTCTACTAGACAAGACGTATGACGAGGCTAAGAACATCTTGGATCGCATCTCTAAAAACCATGAGGATTGGAGAGAGAGTGATTAGAGACTGAGAATCATGGATAACGACGTAAGTAATGGTGCTATTACTTCACTACAATATCAGATGACCACAATGATGAACTTAATTCAGGGAATTGCGATCAACAGTCTAACACCGCAAACTAGGCAAGTAAATGCAATTAATCATAATACAGCAAGATGTGCGAATTGAGTGACGGACACGCAATGGAAGAATGCCCACATAATCCATAGTCTATTTACTTTGTGAAAAATAATTCATTTTCTAATACCTACAACCCGGGTGGAGAGACCACCCCAACTTTGCATGGAAGAATCAGCAGCAGAATTTCCAATTTGTGGCATAACAGGAAGGGCCACCTGAATTTTTCCCGGGAAATAATGGTCAGATGAGAAGCCAAGCCAGTAGTTTGCAACCGCTACAATCTTCCTCCTTAGAAAGCTTGTTGAAGCAGTATATAGAGAAAAATGAAACTGTGCTTCAAAGTCATGTTACGTCCATCCACAACTTAGAGTTACAGATGGGCCAGATTGCGAGCTTGCTAAAGAATAGATCGCAAGGGGCTCTCCCGAGTTCAACAGAACTTCCATGCAACCCAGGGGGATCAGGTAAAGAGCAATGTTAAGTCATGACATTGCAGAGTGGAAAAACTGTGGAGGAAGAAAGGAAGAAGCCTAGCCGGACAGCTCCTATTGCGTCGGACCCTGAAATTGTAGTAACTCAAAAAGAAGAAGGAGGAGAAAAAGAAGTAATAGAGCTAGAAGTTTCGTCCACCTCAAATCCAACAGAGAAGGGGACCGTGAGAGTACAATTACCACCTTTCCCGCAGAGACTTAGAAAGAAAAACAATGACGAGGTACGGTACCAACGCTTCCTGTTTATGTTAAAACAATTAAATATTAATATTCCGTTCAGTGAAGCAATTAAGGAGTTGCCTACATATGCGAAGTTTCTGAAGGATATGGTAACCAAGAAGAGAGGCACTGGTAAAGTGTAGCAAATCTATCTATAAGGGACCTTTTGTCTAAGGCGGGTTCTGTCTAGGCTGGGGTATTTAAGGTGACAAAAACGAAACACCCTTACCTTGGAACCTACTTGGAAAGGTGAATTAGATAGATTTGATGCATGCATGCAAGATTAAGGATAGTCCATTAAAGAGTTTAATGTGACTACAAGCTCTATAAATACCGAAGGCAACATTCAAAAAAGGGGTTCAGCAAGTTCAGATAGTTAGAGAATTTCTCCCTTAGAATAGCCTTGTGCATAGTTTTCCTTTTTTATCTAGAAGGCGGAGCGAGAGAAGGGAAGAGACGTCGGAAGATCACTCAGGGAAACTCGAGAGAGAACCCGGAGCCGTGGAAAAGCAGAGAGCGGGCCGACTCTCGCGAGAGTGAGACTATCTTTTGATCAGAGTAAAAAAGACTGTGTAAAAAGCCTTGGGAAGCAAGAGATTGCTACCAGGCTCTTTATTCTCTTCTTGCATTGTTATTTTGAATTTCAACTCTATATCTATACAATGAAATTTCTTTATCTACATCTGTTAGCACGCATGAGTAGCTAAATTTGTCGAATGGGTTGAGAATAACTAAGCTAACATGACCTAGGATCTTAATCGCATGTGATTATCTTGTTTTATGCTGTGCCCAACACCCCTTTAGAGCTACTCGAGAGAGAGTCTAAAGAATGAACCTAAAGACTCGAGAGAGCTAGGTTAGAATCTAGACTCGAAAGAGCAAGATTAGATCTGCATAAGCAAGAGATAGGGACTTAGAGATAAGCTCTGTTTCCCAACCTACATCGCATGCACCATAGAGATAGGTTATGATATTATGTGGTCGCCTTATTTGTGTGTGTGTCATTTTGTCATTGCATAGATAAGAATAGAGGCTTATGTGTAGGTCCTATAGACTTATCGCACATATCACATGCATTCTAGTACTAGAAGTCGTAGCATCTGCGTCGAGAGATGGTTTGCTATTGTATGTGTGTTGCATGATTGCATGACATGAACGCATCCTAGGAATTGTTAGCCGAACCCCTTCTCAACCTGTTCACCGCATACTCATCGCATCTCCCGTAATATCAACTCTTTTCGAAAATCCACCGCATTTGCTTATTTTATTACTGCAAGTACAACACCAAACCATTATTTGAGTTACCTGTTACCGCAAAGTCTTCTTGAAAATTACCACCGCATACCGTTTTCCCAAGACCCTGAGTTCGACTCTGGACTTACCAGAAAACCGAGTTGTGTTTATACTTGCATTCCACTGAGAAAACTTGTTGCTCAATGCAATTCCATCATTGCATTTCATTCCATATTTTCACCTCATAAAATAACACATCAAGTTTTTGGCACCGTTGTCGGGGACTTCGGCAAACAAGGTGCTAACAGTAATTTCTCTTATTTATTTGCAGCTCTCAATCTCTGGCGAATTACGACCTGGAGATTGAGAGGACGTTCAGACGGAGACTAAGAAACAGCCGCTAACAACAATAGCCAGATAAAGACAATATGGTGGAGCAGCCTGGAAACAGAACACCAAACGAAAACAACATCATGGCGAATCCAATCCTATTGGCAAACGATCGCAATAGACCCATTCGGAACTATGCATTGCCAAACCTCTACGATTTCTCTCCAGGAATCATGAGGCCTGCCCTTGATGGAAGTCGATTCGAAATGAAGCCGGTGATGCTGCAGATTATCCAGACTGCAGGACAATTCGAAGGAAGGCGTGGCGAGGACCAGCACGCTCACCTCTGGAGCTTCATAGAAATCTACAATACTTTTGTGTTCCGGAACATCTCTACCGAAGAAGTTCGACTAACTCTGTTTCCATTTTCTTTGTGTGATCAGGCAAGAAAATGGGCGTATTCTCTCGAACCAGGAGAGATCACTTCGTGGGAACAGGTGGTGGAAAAGTTTATGAAGAAGTATTTCCCACCAACTGAGAATGCTAGGAGAAGGAATATAATAAAAAATTTTGAACAAGAATCTGACGAATCGCACAGCGATACCTGGGAGAGGTTTAAGAAGCTGATAAGGGACTGTCCACACAACGGATTACCAGACTGCCTACAAATGGAGATCTTTTATCACAGATTAAATCCCTCTTGGCAGACCGATGCCAATCGGCAGCCGCTGGTGGTTTACTAGACAAAACATATGAGGAGGCTAAGAATATCCTCGATCGCATCTCTAAAGATCACGAGGACTGGAGAAAGAGCAATCGGAGATTGAGCATAAAAGATAATGATGCAATCAAAACCAGATGACTGCAATGATGAGTTTGATTCAATGCATCGCAATTAATAACTCGGGAGCGAAGAAAGGGCAGGTCAACGCGATTGCTCAAATGACCGTAAGTTGTGTCATTTGCGGAGACGCTCATTCGATGGAGGAATGCCCAGAAAATCCGCAGTCGGTGTGCTTCATGAAAAATAATCCCTACTCTGATACACATAACCCCGGGTGGAGAAACTACCCAAATTTCGCGTGGAAAAATCAACAACAAAGCTTTCAACCCATGGCACAAAAAGAAAGGCCACCCGAATTTTTCCCACGAAATGACGGTCAGACGAGCAATCATGCCAGTAGTTCGCAACCACTGCAATCTTCGTCCTTAGAGAGCTTGTTGAAGCAGTACATTGAGAAGAATGAATCAGTGCTTCAGAATCAAGCAACGTCCATTCAAAATCTCGAAATTTAGCTGGGACAAATTGTGGGCGAGCTGAAAAATAGACCGCGAGGAGCGTTGCCAAGCTCAACTGAGCTTCCTCGCAATGCTGGGGTATGGGAAAGGAACAGTGCTTAGCAGTCTCCTTGCTAAGCGACAAAATGACTGCGGGAGTAGGGGAGAAGCCCATCGCGACCAACTTGAATGCGATGACAACCGAGGACCCGTTGATTTATAATTCGGAAAAGCCTGAGAAAATGAACCCCGAAGTTACGTCCATCCTCAAGCCTTCAGAACATGAGACAGAAGAAGTACAGCTACCACCAGCTCCGAAAAGATTGAAAGAGAAACAAAATGATGAAGACAAAATCACAACAATGGTAGTAACGCAAAATGCTATGATCCCTCCAAAAATGTGCCACCCAGGAATCTTCACGATACCATGCTCCATTGGAGGGGTCTACAGTGGCCAAGCACTATATGATCTTGGGGCTAGCTATCAATCTTCAAACGATTCAATATTGGCACTCTCACGCCCACAACAGAGACTCTCCTACTTGCAGACAGATCCCGAATACATCCTGAAGGAGAGTTGAAAAATGCCGCAATCTCAATTGATAAATTCACCTTGTCGACAGACTTTCTCATTTTGGATTATAATGCGGATGAAGATGCACCCATCATATTGGGACGACCATTCCTTTCGACCGGTCACACTAAAATTGATTTGCGCAAGGGGGAGATTGTGATGAACATTAACGGGGAAAAGCTCCGGATTAAGGCAAACAAGATTCCAAAGGACAAAGAAAAGAAGAAAAAGGCGTCGTGGACGTGAAAAGCCCAGCTTGGAATAAGCAATCCCCGAGTACTATATGACTCAACCTCATCAGGGACGCAATCCTTTTGAATATCCTTTTTCCTACATCAATACTTCATGAACTTTTATCATCTTGTTATTATCTATTATCGTATATCTACGTTTTTTATTAAAAAAAAAACGATTGCGGTGAGCGATTTTGTTAGCTTTGTTTTTTTTCAATAATATCTGACCCTCTCATTACTTTTCTTGCAACGATCGAGGCTAATGAAGACGCAACTACTTTATTCCGTCACTGCAATCCAAAGAAAGAAGATCGCCGCAAAGCAAGATGCGTCAAGAAACAATGTGGGTGACAACGCAAATTTGGGGGTTGTATTCTTCCTTGACTTTATTCCAAATTTTGCACTATCGCATCGCATTTTAATTTTTGAAAATTGTATCACCGCATCCCCTTTGATTACTGCAATCATTTAACATTGATAAATTTAGTAAGTCATCGCATGCTTTCTCTTTGCCAATTATGATTTCAATGATGAAACACATGCTTCTATTTTTTCGTATATACTAGATTCTACTTAATTTTAGGATAGTTGCTTCATGAAATATTTCTAGAAGTTAGTGGTCTGATAGCTTTCTTTTAAACTGACTCTTTATGTAGCTTCCTAAGAACATCGCATGACTTCTTTCAATCTTTTGGCAATGAGGACATTGCCACATTTTAAATTTGGGGGTGAGGTATTTATTTTCGACCTTGCTAGTTTTAGCTCTATAAAAAAAATTGAGAATAACAACTCCATTGTCAACGCAGTGGGGAAACCCATGTTGATAAGAGTTAATTTGTTTAGTTGGATGTCCGCATGACACACGTGGGGGCAAGCCAAAACGAAAGTAAGTCACCAAGATCAACGCATAAATAAATGACCGCAACTTTGCTGCTAAGGAGGTATGAGTTTAGTCTGAGAAAGGGCGTCTTGCTCGTAGTTGGATATCCGCATGACACACGTGGGGGCAAGCCAAAATGAAGGTGAGGCACTTGGATCAGTGCAAGGTCAGAAAAAAAAAATGATAATGTCAAAAATATGCAAGGATAAAAATCATTTGACACCCCAGTGAATAAAACTTTTTTTTTTTTTGAAATAAATCGTGCGATGTCCCGGAATCTAGTAAAGTCCTAGGTTAAGCTTGCAGTCCCTAGGTCTTAGAAATATTTTAAGAAGAGACTTGAAAAAAAATTAAGGAAATTTTGGTATATAGAATTTGAATGGAGTATCCTTGAGAAATCTAGGAAAAGAGATTGCGGTTGACTTTCTAAAGGAAATCTTTAGCTTATGCTTGAGGACAAACATTGTTTAAATTTAGGGCTTTGATAACGAGCAGAAATACACGTTATTATAGTGCTAAGTTATTACACAATGAAGAATTGCGTTGATAAAATATGTTAGATTGCATCCAAAAAGCATTAAGTACATAACATTGTGGTTGCATGCGTTCATTGCATAAAAATAGTTAACTTTTGTATTTTTATGCAGAACATGCGTTGATGTAAGGCGAAAAGCGCGATCATAAGAAATCATTGATCGAGCGTAGCATTATCGCAAGGCTTTGTGGTGATTTGTGCTCGCAAACATCTGCTCAAGAAGGATTTCCGCATAGAGCCGGCGCAACTTTGTGGGTGCATCTGGGTGAAAGGCATAATTAATCACGATGGGACAGAAAGCTGATGACGGTCGAACCCGAATTAATTTGACAAGCCACTAATGATAACAAGTACATTCAGCTTTTCGGTGACAAATATTTGGCGCATCAGTCAGAGAATTAAAGCCATCCCATCTGTGTAATCATAAGAGAGAAGCCGCCTTTCACCCCGAAGCTCTATAAATACCAAAGGCAACATTCAAAAAAAGGGTTCAACAAGTTCAGATAGTTGGAGAATTTCTCCCTTAGAATAGCCTTGTGCATAGGTTTCCTTTTCTATCTAGAAGGCGAAGCGAGAGAAGAGAAGAGACGTCGGAAGATCACTCACGGCAACTCGAGAGAGAACCCGGAGGCGTGGAAAAGCATCGAGTGGGCTGACTCTCGCGAGAGTGAGACTATCTTTTGATCAGAGTAAAAAAGACTGTGTAAAAAGCCTTTGGAAGGCACCTTTGTTCGTGAACATGTGCTTAACATGATGGTCCAATTCAATGTGGCGGAGATGAATGGGTCTAGGATCGACGAGTGCAGTCAGGTTAGCATAGTCCTGCATTCGTTGCCGGAAAGCTTCCTCCACTTTGTTAGCAATGCGATTATTAACAAAGTGGACTATACCCGTACTACTCTCTTCAACGATTTGCAGACATATCAATCCTTACTGAAAAGTAAAAAGAATAAGGGAGGTGAGGCAAATGTTGCCTCGTCTTTAAAGACGTTCCATTGAGGTTCGAACTCAGGGATTAAGTCTTCACTTTGTCCTTCTAACACTGAAGAGTGGAAGAAGAAGAAGGGTGGTAAGAGGAAGGGGAAGGCACCTGTTAACCAACCACCTGTCGCCCAGCAGAATAGGCGTTCGGTGTCAGTTGACAAGGGAAAGTGTTTCCACTGCAACCAATACGGACACTGGAAGAGAAATTGTCCTTGCTGGTTGAAGGAAAAGAAGGCGGCCAAGGAGAACAAAGGTAAATATGATTTATTGGTGTTAGAAATTTTCTTAGTGGAGAATGATGATTCAGCCTGGATAATTGATTCAGGTGCCACTAATGATGTTTGTTCTTCTTTTCAGGGGATTAGATCCTGTTGGCAGCTGGAGGCTGGTGAAATGATGATGTGAGTAGGCACCGGACACGTCGTCTCAGCTGTGGCAGTGGGAGGAATCGATTTGACTGTACAAAATAGATTTCTTATTTTAAAATATGTATTTATAGTTCCTGAGTTGAAAAGGAACTTAATTTCTGTAAAGTGCTTGTTACAATGTAAATATACTCTTCAGTTTAATGTGGATAAAGTGTTTATTCATAAAGATGGAGTAGAAATTTGTACAGCAAAACTGGAAAATAACTTATATGTGTTAAGATCGTTAGCATTAAGTTCCCTCCATAACATAGAGATGTTTAAAACTGTCGTAACTCAAAATAAACGTTAACACGTTTCTCCAAAAGAAAATGCCCAACTTTGGCACCTTCGATTAGGGCACATCAAATTCAATAGAATTGAGAGATTGGTGAAGAATGGCTTTCTAAGCGAGTTAAAAGAAAATTCTTTACCGATTTGAAAATCTTGCCTTGAGGGTAAGATGACTAAAAGGCCTTTTATAGGGGAAGGTTATCTAGCCAAAGATCCTCTAAAGTTAGTACATTCTGACCTCTGTGCTCCAATAAATGTGCAAGCCACTCTGACCTCTGTGGTCCATTGAATGTGCGAGCCAGGGGAGGCTATGAGTATTTTATCAGTTTTGTTAATGATTACTCTAGGTATGGGTATGGATATTTGATGCAACAGAAGTTTGAATCCTTTGAAAAGTTCAGAGAGTTCAAGGTTGAAGTTGAAAATTCATTGGATAGACGGATTAAGAAACTTTGATCAAATCGAGGTGGAGAGTTTTTGGATTCTGGATTCCAGGACTATTTGATAGAACATGGAATCGTTTTCCAACTCTCAGCGCCAGGCATACCTCAGCAGAATGGTGTAGTGAAAAGGAGAAACAGAACTTTGTTGGACATGGTTTGTTCGATGATGAGTTTACACTTCCTTACTGGATGCTTTTTGGTGTTTTGCATATTGGGTTTTATGTCCTAAAACTCGTGGTATGTAAAAGATGGAACTTATTCTGAAAATTCAATAAAGGTATTATTGAATAGATCTATTGCTTGAATAGAAATCCAATAAACCTAAAAGTCCCTTGACTATTGGATGAGTACTTGAACTTTATGTGGAGACATAAAAGTTGATCAGGTTTGTGCAAATAGTCAAAATGATCTATAGTATATGGATAAGGTTGGGTACCTTATTCTGGTAACACTATTGGATGTGGCTTTCTCCGTAGTTGTTACAAGGAATTGTAAAGTGCTACAAACGAAGTGATCCTAATTCGTTCATGTTGGACATGAGGGGTGGGGGTGTCCATGTGCAAAAGGGTTTGTACAAGATCAGACCACGAAATGAGTCACTCTTACTTTTTAACAATGTTTATTGTTTAAGATGACTATTTCAAAGCGATGACCTAGGTAACTTGACCTTAATCCTGAGCTAACTATGAACTCCTGTTTATTTGGGATTACCCTAAGATTTGCATAAGACTACCATTTTAAGGGTAAGACTGGATAGATAGCTGGGGAGATAGGGTTCAAGAGGGAATTCACTCCTACCTGCTTTAGGGATAGTAAAGAGGTTGTTCCCTTAAGTGCTGATTTGAACAAAGGGCACCACCCTCTCATTGGCCCGAGAGGGACTCGGTTTTCTTGATTGGATCACAAAACAATTGTTCATTAGGGGATCCGTGGGGACTTAAGAAACAAGAGGTAATTTCAGGGGTGGAACAGAGATTTGACCCAACCATTATTACAAACAACCTGTGAAGGGTTAACTTACTAATTATGGTTATATCGAGTGGACATAATATATCTACAGTGAGGGGAGCTCAACTATGGCCTTTAGTGGAGTGACCCATTAGTTAACGAATGGGGGTTAGATCGGTCTAATGAGTTTAGCCGATTAATCTCGGATCGTTGGAGCCCATGATCTACAGGTCCATAAGGTACTCCTGCTAGCTCGGAAATGGATTAGCTCTAGAGTAGCATGATAAGTTAATTTGAAACGTTCAAATTAGAATCAAATAGAGTTGGAGAAAATAAATTTAAATATGATTTAAATATATGAAGATGAATTTGTATAAAAATTAATTTAATATTGGATATTAAATTATTAGAATTATTTAAATTGTTTAAATAATTATTTATTAATTAGAAAATTAATTTATGAAATTAATTTGTAAAATTAATAAATTTTGTTTTTAGAAATAAAATATGATTTTAAAATCAAAATTGGATTTTGGAAATTGAAAAGTACACAAAAATTGAAAAATGGGTTTTCTTATGTTCATCTTCAAAGCAGCTTACAAAGAACCCGCCTCTTCCTTCATTTACTCCAAGCATGAGCTGCATCCCATGCAACAAATCTCTTTGCATGATAGTTTGTAATATATTGAAGAAATTGGAGTGAAGTGAAGGTGATGCAACTGAAAGAATTTTTTTTGAAAAAATCGGATGAAGAAGATGTTCTTCATTTTGGGTTGTTGCAGTGAGTTATCTCCAAATTCCCTTTGATTCCAGCTTATTTTGAGTCTCACAACTCAATCTAAAGCACTAAGAGAATAGTAAGGAAGATCTTGTGGTGGTCTGCACAAGGTGATGCGTTATTTTAAGATGTGGAATTGTGGATGAAATGCGATGATGAAAATGCATTGAGCACTCAAGTTTTCTCAGTGTAATCCAAGTGTAAACCCCACTGAGTTTCCTAGTAAGTCTAGGGTTGAACTCAGGGACTTGGGAAAACAAGTTGTGGTGGTAATTTTTAGGAAAACTTTGCAGTAACCGGTAACTCAAATAAGTGTTGGTTTTGTTTTTCGCGGTAATGAAAATAAACAAATGCGGCAAAGTTCGAAAAGAGTTGATAAAATGGAAGATGCGATGAGTATGCGGTGAACGGGTTGAGAAATGTTTTGGCTAACACTTCCTAGGATGCGTTCATGCTTTGCAATCATGCAACATGTATACAATAGTAAACCACCTCTCGGTACGAATGCCACGACTTCTAAGGCTAGAACGCATGTGATATATACGATAAATCTATAGGACCTACACATAAGCCTCTATTCTTTTTTATGCGTTGACAAAATGACACATACACAAATAAGGCGACCACATAATATCATAACCTATCTCTATGGTGCATGCGATGTAGGTTGGAAAACAGAGCTTATCTCTAAGTCCCTATCTCTTGTTTATGCAGATCTAATCTTGCTCTTTCGAGTCTAAATTCTAACCTAGCTCTCTCGAGTCTTTAGGTTCTTTCTTTAGACTCTCTCTCGAGTAGCTCTACAGGGGTGTTGGGCATAGCATAAAACAAGATAATCGCATGCGATGAAGATCCTAGGTCATGTTAGCTTAGTTATTGTCAACCCATTCGACAAATTTTAAAAGCTTTTAAAACTAAAAGCTTGGGAGCGGGCCGACCCTTGGTAATCAAATTTTAAAAGCCTGCGGTAATGTTGCAGACCCTTGGTAATCAATGATCGACCCTTGAGGTAGTGTTGCGCTCGTCCGTTGATTTCTTGTGATCGCTCTTTTCTCATGCAGACATCCAACTACGAGCAATGCACTATTTCTCAGACTAAACTCATACTTTCTTGGCAGCAGAGTTGCGGTCATTTATTTATGCGTTGATCCTAGCGACTTACTTTCGTTTTGGCTTGCCCCCACGTGTGTCATGTGAACATCCAACTATGGGTAAATGCCCTTCTCAACTTAACTCTTATCAACATGGGTTTCCCCATTGCATTGACATTGGAGTTTTTATTCTAAAAAAAAGAAAAAATTCTTTCATTATTATTTTATTATTTTTATTTTTTTTTCCAGATAGCAAGGTGGAAAATAAATACCTCACCCCCAAATTTAAAATGTGGCAATGTCCTCATTGCCAAAAGATTGAAATAAGTTATGTGATGTTCTTAGAAAGCTTCGTAAAGAGAGTTTGAAAGAAAGCTAGCAAACCCCTAACTTCTAGAAATATTTCATGTGGTGACTATGTTAAAGTTAAGTTGACTCTACTATATACGAAAGAAATAGAAGTATGTTTCTCATCATTGAAATCATAATTGACAAAGAAACAGCATGCGGTAACTTACTAAATTTATCCATGTCAAATGATTGTGGTAATCAAAGAGGATGCGGTGATAAAACTTTTAAAACTAAAATGTGATGCGATAGTGTAAAATTTGAAATAAAGTTAAGGAAGAGTACACCCCCAAATTTCCGCTATCGCCCGCATTATGTATTGATGCATCCTTCTTTGTGGCGATCTATCTTCTTTGGATTGTGGTGACGGAATTTGATGAGTTGCTTCTTCATGTAACATCTCCGCAATCCTATGCCTCGATTGTTGTAAGAAAAACAGAGAGATGGTCAAATTATTTTAAACAAAAAAAAATCGTTATCACAATCTCCCTTTTTTTTTAATAATAATGAGAATTGATAACAACTGAAAGGATAGAGTGAATTGAAAATTCTGAGTTAGTAGAGAAGAAATGAAGATTCCATGATTCCCAAAACTTTCATCCCTGATGGATTTCGCTCGTCTGACAATGCAGGGACCACTTACTTCCTTCTTTATTCAAAGTTCTTTAGTTCCACAGAGTCGACTTGGCGATGCCAACCTTCCCCATGATACGCCTTTACTCGTGCCCATTAACTTTTAATATGTTTGCCCACAAACAGAGAAGTCATCCAACATCATTTGATAATTCAACCGCGCCATGTGGAAATACTTGTCTAACTATGAATGGTCCGGACCAACGTGATATTAATTTTCCAGGGAAGAGCCGTAATCATGAGTTGAATAGTAAAACACTCTGCCCGACTTGGAGGTTCTTGCCGCATATGTGTTTGTCGTGCTAGCGCTTTGTGCGCTCCTTGTAAATCTTTTCGTTCTCATATGCGTTGATCCTCTATTCCTCCAGCTCGACCAGCTAAAGTTTTCTCGCTTCTCCTACTTTCTTCAAATCAAAGTTTAATTTCTTCACCGCCCACAATGCCTTGTATTCCAGCTCCAGAGGCAAATGACACACCTTACCAAATACCAACACATATGGGGACATACCTATGGGTGTTTTAAATGCAGTATGGTATGCCCACAATGCATCATCGAGCTTTGTTGCCCAATCTTTTCACAAAGACCTTACTACCTTCTCAAGTATCAGCTTTATTTCTCGATTGGACACCTCGGCCTGACCATTCGTCTGTGGATGGTATGCGGTGGCCACTTTGTGGAGAATGTTATATTTGCGCAGTAGCTCCTTGACAGTATGATTGACAAAGTGGGATCCTTCATCACTGATTATGGCACGTGGAGTGCCAAAACGAGTGAAAATGTTTTTCTTCAAGAATTGAGAGACTACCGCTGCATCGCTTGCGGCACATGCCACTGCCTCTACCCACTTGGATACATAGTCGACGGTTAATAAAATATAATGTTTACCATTCGAGGGAGGGAATTGTCCCATGAAGTCGATGCCCCATACGTCGAACAACTCAAGCTCCAAGATGTTGTTCATTGGCATTGCATGTTTCCATGAAATGTTACCTATGCGTTAGCACCGATCACACTTCATTGCGTAGTCAGCTGCATCCTTAAACAATGTTGGCCAGAAGAATCCACTCTGTAAAACCTTGGTTGTGGTGCACTGTCCTCCACAGTGCCCACCATATGGTGAGTCGTGACATTGCGATAATATGCATTGTTGAGCAACATTTGGTACGCATAGTCGCAGAATCTGATCTACCTTCTTTTATACAGATTCAGCTCATCCCATTAATAATATCTGCATTCATGTTTGAGCTTCCTCTTCTGATGGTCAGTATAATCCTCTGGAAATTTCTTGCAAACGAGATAGTTGACTATGGCAGCATACGAAGGCAGTTCTTCAATATGGAACAACTGCTCATCTGGGAACACCGCACTCACCTCTGACTCATTGCGGTCAACCTTAGGGTTTTCCAGTCTAGACAAGTGATCCGCAACTTGGTACTCCATTCCCTTTCGATCAATTATTTCTATGTCAAATTCTTGAAGGAGGAGAACCCATCTGATCAACCTCGGCTTTGCATCATTCTTTGTCATTAAATACTTTATTGCCAAATGATCAGTATGGATGAGTACCTTTGTTCCCAGCAGATATGCTCTAAATTTTTCCAACAAAAAATTACTGCAAGTAGCTCTTTCTCTATCGTGGTATAATTGGTCTGAGCAGGATTTAACGTCTTACTTGCATATGCGATGGGATGTAAGATTGTTTTTCTCTACCTGCTTCTATCGCATACCCGCTTGCATCACACATCAATTAAAAAGGAAGTGTCCAATCAGGTTCGATTAACACGGGTGTGTTCATCAACGCATCCTTCAAAATCCTGAATGCGTTGAGGCAATTGTTGTCAAAATCAAATTTTTTGTCAGCCTCCAACAACGCACTCAGTGGTTGTGCTGTTTCCGAAAATTCTTTGACAAAGCGTCTATAGAATCCAACATGTCCCAAGAAACTTCGTACAACCTTCATGCTTGTTGGAGGTGGAAGTTTTTCAATTGCTTCTATTTTTGCTTTATCCACCTCCAACCCGTCCCGAGAAACTTTGTGCCCCAACACGATGCCCTCCTTTACCATAAAATGGCATTTTCCTAGTTAAGAACGAGATTCGTCTCCTCGCATCTTTTCAGTATCTTCTCCAGGTTGGCAAGACAAAATTCGTATGTTTGCCCACAAACAGAGAAGTCATCCATGAAGATTTCAACAGAGTCCTCAAGATAGTCTGAAAAGATGGCCATCATGCACCTTTGAAACATGCTCGGCGCATTGCAGAGGCCAAATGGCATGCGAAAAAAAGCAAAAGTCCCATATGGGCAGGTGAATGTGGTCTTGTCCTGATCTTCTGGAGCAATCATAATCTGGTTATACTCGGCATAGCCATCCAGAAAGCAGTAGAAGTCATTTCTTGCTAGACGATCTAGCATTTGGTCAATGAACGGTAGAGGGAAGTGATCTTTCTTCGTGGCCGCATTCAGCTTGTGGTAGTCCATGCAAATACGCCACGGTGACAGTTCTTTGAGGTATCAACTCATTGTTTGCATTCAGGACTACCGTCATGCCACCCTATTTAGGCACACACTGCACGGGGCTGACCCACGTGCTATCTTCTATCGGATAAATAATACCCGCATCTAACCATTTAATGATCTCCTTTTTAACGACCTCTTTCATCGTAAGGTTGAGTCTACGTTGATGTTCGATCGTTGCTTTGTGGTCTTCTTCGAGACGAATTCAGTGTATACAGTAGGTTGGGTTAATTCCTCGAATGTCGGCGAGCGTCCAGCCAATTGCTCGCACATGTTTCCTTAGAATTCTCATCAACGCATTCTCCTGGTCTTCATTAAGTTTGGAGGAAATAATTACTGGCAGCTTCTCATTCTGCCCCAGAAATGCGTACTTTAAGTGGTTCGACACGGTATTTAATTCCATTGTTGGTGGTTCTACTAAAGACGGTTGCGTTGCTTTTCATTCTTCTTTTTTTGTTGGCTCTTGTTCTTGAGATGCGATCATTTCAACCTCCTTGTTTATTCTTTTTATGATCACATTACAAGCAGAAATGGATGCACTTCCATCCTCTTCTTCATTCTCTTCGTTAAGCTTTTCTTCTTCAATCAAATTCTGGTTGTCGTCTGAGTCAGGCAGGTCTTCTTCATCAGGAAACTTCATGGCACGGATGATGTTGAACTTGAGCTTCTGTCCATTTATGCTCAAAATGATCTCCCCTTTATGCACATCAATCTAGGCATGACCTGTTGATAAAAATGGTCGCCCTAAAATGATGGGAACATCTATGTCGGCTTCGTAATCTAAGATAATGAATTCGGCTGGTAGGATAAATTTGTCGATGGTGATCAGCACATCCTTCACCTTCCCCTCTGGATGCACCAGAGATCTATCTGCAAGTTGGAGAGTCATAGTCGAGGCACAAGTTGCCCTACATTCAGCTGCTTAAAGTTCGACAGAGGCATCAAATTGATGTTGGCTCTAAGGTTACACAATGCTTGCCCGATGTACAATCCTCCAATGGAGAAAGGTATAGTAAATCTCCCAGGATCGCTCATCTTCGGTGGAATTATTGATTTTGAACTTTGTGTTAAAGCCACGGTGGAAAACTTACCAGCTTCTCTATTCTTGGTTACCATATCCTTCAGAAACTTAGCATAGACAGACATCTCCTCAATCGCTTCACTGAATGGAATATTAATATTTAATTGTTTTAACATAGACAGGAAGCGTTGGTACTGTACCTCTTCATTCTTTTTCTTTCTTAGTCTCTGCGGGAAAGGTGGTAACTGCATTCTCACGGTCCCTTCTCTGTTGGCTTTAAGGTGGACGCAACTTCTGGCGCTATTGCTTCTTTTTCTCCTTTTTCTTCTTGTGTCATCGCAATTTCTGGTTCCAATGCAATGGGATCAATCCGGCTCAGCTTCTTTCTTTCTCCCTCCATATTTTTTCCACTCCGCAATGTCACAACCTAACATTGCTCTTTACCTAATCCCCCCGGGCTGCGTGGGACTTCTGTTGAACTCGGTAGAGCCCCTTGTGGTCCGTTCTTTAGCTCGCTTGCAATCTGGCCCATCTGTAATTCTAGATTGCGGATGGACGTAGCCTGACTATGAAGCACAATTTCATTTTTCTCTATATATTGCTTCAATAAGCTTTCCAAGGAGGATAATTACGGCGGTTGCAAGCTACTGGCTTGATTACTTGTTTGACCGTTGTTCCGCGGGAAGAATCCAGGTGGCCCTTCTTTCTGTGCCACAAATTGGAAATTTTGCTGCTGATTCTTCCATGCAAAATTGGGGTGGTTTCTCCACCCGGGGTTGTAGGTATTCAAAAATGGATTATTTTTCACAAAGTAAATAGACTGTGGATTCTGTGGGCATTTTTCCATTGCGTGCCCATAACCGCAAGTCGCACACCTTACGGTGTTTTGACTAATTGCGTTTACTTGCCCATTTTACGGTGTTGGGCTACTGATCGTAATTCCCTGAATTAAGTTCATCATTGCGGTCATCTGATTCTATAGTGAAGCAATAGCACCATTACTTGCATCGTTATCCTTTATTTTAGTCTCTGATCACTCTTTCTCCAATCCTCGTGGTTTTTGGAGATGCGATCCAAGATGTTATTAGCCTCATCATACTTTTATCAAGCAGACCACCAGTGGCTGCCACATTAGTAGCGGTCTGCAAAGCGGGATTTAAACCATTATAAAAGATTTCCATCCGAAGGCAGTCTGGAAATCTGTTGTGTGGACAATCCCAGACCAACCTCTCAAACCTCACCCAGGCATCACTAAGCAATTCGTCCATGTCTTGTTCAAAATTAGTTATGAGCTTCCTTCGTCTAGCATTCTCAGTAGGCGGAAAATATTTCTTCATAAATTTCTCTACGATCTGTTTCCATGAAGTGATCTCTCCCGGCTCGAGGGAATACGCCCATTTTCTTGCCTGATCACAAAGAGAAAATGGAAACAAAGTTAGTCAAACTTCTTCGGCAGAGATGTTCGGGAACACAAAAGTATTGCAGATTTCTATAAAGCTACGGAGGTGGGTGTGCAGGTCCTTGCCACGTCTCCTCCGAATTGTCCTACAGTTTGGATCATCTGCAGCATCACCGACTTCATTTCGAATCGACTTCCGTCGAAGGCAAGACTCATGATTCCTGGAGAGAAGTCATAGAGGTTTGGTGATGCATAGTCCCTAATGGGCCTATTGCGATCATTAGCCAGAAGGATTGGATTAGCCATGACGTTGTTTTCATTTGGTGCTCCATTTCCAGGCTGCTCCGCCATCTCTTCTTTATCTGACTGTTGTTGTTGGCGGTCTCTTAATATCCGTCTAAACGTCCTCTCAATCTTGGGTCGTAATTCGCCAAAGATTGAGAGTCTACAAAGAAATAAAAAAAAATACCGTTAGCACACCATTTTTCCGAAGTCCCCGGCAACGGCGCCAAAAACATGGTGCGTTATTTTAAGATGTGGAATTGTGGATGAAATGCGATGATGAAAATGCATTGAGTGTTGACATGAGATTGATTGTGTACTGTGCATGCATGATAATGTGCTACAAGCTCATGTTGCCATAAACTTGTAATGCTATTTTTATATCTTACAACATGTGAAAAAATATGAATATGAAAGAGCGAACATGTATATGCGTAAAGACATAAACTTGGTGACATAAAGATGGAATGTTATGCTGTATTATTGCTCATGCACATTTTATGCGATACTACTTCTAGATGTATGCATTGTTAACTATATGCTTGTATATGCTATGGAGTAATGCGTTGTCACAAGTTTCCTTGCGCTGAAACCAAGTATAATTCCAACGCAAGTTTCTCAGAGTAATCCGAGGTCGAACACAGGGATTGTTTTCGTTAATGTGTTACTTTCATGATACATGCGATCGACTTTTATAATTAATAAAGATTGTGTGTTTGTACAGGAAATTAAAGTGTGGTAAAATAAAGTTGCGTTAATAAAATAAATTGCATTGAAAATAAACCTACGCTAATATGATACACAATACAAGATTCATGATATATGATTATGAGTTCGAGATTGACTGTGAAGTTATACAAAGGATCGTGGTATGTGATGGCAAGTCTTTATGGATGAATCAGAAATAGAAAGAATAAATAGTAAAAACATCACTCTCTATTATGACAATACTGGTGCTGTGGCGAACTCCAAGGAGTCCAGGAGTCATAGGCACACAAATGCATGGGCTGAAGTATCATCTGATTCGTAAGATAGTGCATTGAGGGGTTGTGATCATCATGAAGATCGCTTCAGAGCACAACATTGCTGACCCATTTACGAAGGCTCTCACGGCTACAGTGTTTGAGGGTCACCTTCAGAGCATGGGTCTACGGGACCGCCCGTGGCTGGACTAGGGCAAGTGGGAGATATTTATGTACTAGGCCTTAGTGCCCTTCTCATGGCCCGAGAGGTGTCACACATAGCAGGACTATGTTGTATTGCTCATTAGAGAGATAAATGGTACTTAAGGAGTTAAATGTAACTACAGGGGCAAAATAGTAAATTAGCCTAACTATACTTACGAACATCTGTGAAGGGTTATCGTACTGTTGATTGGTTATATCCGATGGACAGAAATATATCTGTGGTAAGAAGAGTTCAGTTGTCGTTCTTTAGTGGAATGCCTGGCAGTTAACGGATGGTAGATCTTGTGGCTAAAGATTTAGTCAGCTATTCACATATCGTTAGAGCTTCAAGCCCTAGGTCCATAAGATCCCCTTGGTAGCTCAATGGATTCAAGTTGAGAATGAGTTTTTGGGTCAGTTTAAAATGTTAAAATTGACAAGAGGGAGTTTGATTATATATGATATGATTGAATTGGTTAATTATATATGATATGATTGACTTTATGTATGAGATACATTCATTTGGAGGAAAATGATATAAATATGATTTATATCTAGTGAAGGAGAAAACACTATGGTTTATATGTGATATTAAACTATAAGTTAATGAATATAATTTGATTATATTTATTTATTTTTAATTGGACAATTATAGGATAATTGGGTCGGTGTTTTCTCTGTAACTGTGTGTTAATGGGAGGTTTCATTCAGTTTTTGTAACTGAAGAATAAAATCAAAATTTTTTTCATTTTGCAAAGATATTGGTCACTCGCTCACGCATTTTGTATACAGCCTATCGCATAGTAAATGGAGAGACTACACGATAGCTCAAAGTTTCTACACGATCGTATCCATGTGCACTTCTTTCTAAACGATCGCATAAGATTTACTAAACGATCGTCTAGCTCTTTCCTAAGCAATCGCACGCTCGAGCGATTACTAAATGATCGTCTATACGATCGCAGCCTATTTACTAAACGGTCGTGTACCTTCTTCTAAACGATCATGCATTGTCTATACGATAGACTTCGCCTTCTCCACTTGCTTCGTCGTGGCATATGATCTTCCTCCTTCTTCCCTCTACCAAATTCAATAGAGCCCACACCTCATGTATTTTCACACCAAGAATACTGAGGGTTCTAAGTGGTGGTGTCATCCCCATTCTTATGTTCGTGTGGAGGTCGTTCGTGAGTAGACGACCGGGTGATTTGGTGAACGATTGCTTGGACATTCCAACGAGAGCGAGAGGAGCAGTCCCTTGGAGAGAATGAGATTTTCTGTGGAGAAGTGTTCTTCAACTGGTACGTATCTCTTCTCTTTGTTATTTATTGTTCAAAGCATGTCGGTAATTTTTAGTATGATGCATATCTGTTCTGTTAGATTGTAAATGTGGTAATTCTATTACAATTGGTATCATATTAGAGTTCCTTTAATTGGTATTAGAGCCAAGTTCTGATATTCCAAATTCATTGATGCAAAGAATTGCATTAACTTTCTCAATGGGTAAAAGGTTGTCTGCTCTTTGTTTAAGTGTTAAATAGTTTGTGGATGTGGGATTAATGGAGTTTATGGGATGAAGCCTTTGGATTGTTTAAATTCTTTTGCATTTGAAGTTAATTGTAAGGGCCCCTACATTTTTGGGCATATTAACTGCTATCGAGTCTATAATTTCAAAGTTGTTTAAGTCTGTGAGTCGTTTGTGAAGAAGCTTCGTAGCAAGGGTTGCTGTTCTTTGAGGATGAAGATGACCAAACGTTGGTCGGGTCGTGTAAATGATGGGGTAGATGATCGTTGAGTGTCGGATACTTGGAAGCTAGTTGATGCGTGTGCACTAGACGATCGTGTAGCTCAGCAAGCTTCATCGCTTAGTTCTTGACTACACCATCGCGAAGTAAATCGTTTACTTATCGCTTGTTAAGTGATAGTCTAGACGATCGGGCTTCGCAACTATGCTGTCATCTAAATGATCATTTAGAACTCGTGTGCTATGTCTTGTGCGCTAAATGATTGTATACCTGACCGCATTTACTAAATAATGGGAGCTTGATAACTTGTAGAAATACAAGTTATTTATACTGCCTTATCTAGATATTGCGGCCAAAAGAAAATAAATATGCGTCAATTATATGAAAATTAGCTTAGAAATACAATAATTATAAATTATCGCAATTACACCCACTAACATCTTTAAGATGGAAGGAAAGGAGAATTTTACTCTATTTTGCAGGAAAACGAGTCACCGCTTGCGCTCAAGGCTCAAGAGAAACTGATCAACGCATCTCTGTAACAATGCACCCGTCAATCAACAATGAAGAGACGATTAACGCAATGACGGCACAATGCGATAGTCGATCCAGAGCTGACTTTCAACCACATGTGGTAATAAAAACAACCATCGCATGCGAACACTCGATTGAAAGATTCAGTTGAGCAACGCAAAAGCGGAGGATGGAGACACGTGTACAACTAACGGTTGTGCAGAATTGACGGTATGATTGCATAACAGAAGGAATAATTATTCCTCCATCCTTGGAATTCCCATAACAACAAGTGGAGACCACAAGGCCGGAGTCAAAGATCCTCACCTATAAATACCCTATAGATTTCATAGAAAAGATATGTTACTGGATACAGGGCTAATTGCTGCTAAAGTGTTGAGAGAAAAGGCTGAGCTGAGTGCATAACTGACGAAATCCGGGAAGAAGACGAGACAAGATCGAAAGGTAAGTCTCAGTTCTATTCTGCCAAATACCCGCCGAGAAGCTCTGTGCTGAGAACCCTGCTACCAGTTGAGCAAGCATGAGAAGGAAGCTCATCCATCCATCTGATCCATCCAATCCGGCAAGCAGATCTCCACCCGAATCGGTGCCAAGACGTTGGCGCTTGTTTGTATCTGTTCTATCTCTTTTCAACATTGTATTTCACTTTCTTTTTTTCTTCATTCACACACCATGTATCAAATGCTTAATAGATATATTAAATGTTTCGATTGCTTTCATATTACATTTTCTGTCTACTTCCGTTCCTCCGTGAATCACTTTCTCCATGATGTATTCTTAATTCCCTGGTAGTTAATATGAATTAAACGAGTACTTAACTTGTGTAAAGAGATAACTGCGTTTAGCTAAAGCATGCTAGACGACATCTTCACCTGTGAGAGAAGAAGTGAAGATGCCATTATGATCTATCGAGAGAAGGTTAGAAGAATACGTTAACTAAAGCGAGTAGTACTTCCAGACTTGGAAGCAACCTTGCGTTCATTATGTTCGTCTCTATTTCACCACAGAAATGTGGGTGCGCGGCCAATCATTGAAAGGTGTACGCCAAAAGAAAATCGGAATCGTACTTATAGCTTCAACGCAATTAAAAAAATTGCACTGTTTATATTAGTTATCTTTCTCTTTCTGTTTGTACATAAGACTTGCCGCCGCATTCCATGTTCTTTGCATAACCTTCACAGCCAACCTGGAACCCAACATCTTGTATCATGAAGCTTGTATCCTTTATCATCTAGCTTAGGTTTATTGTACTTATTTTATTATCGCATTTTATTGCTTCCCTTTACTTTACCGGAATTTTATATACTTGTACAAAACACTTTTTAAAGATTGAAAAAACCTGGTCGCATATATCACAAACATACCACAATAACCTCAAACGGTCCCTGTGTTCGACCTCAAATCACACCGAGAAACTTGCGGTGGAATTACACTTGGTTCCAACGTAAGGAAACTTGTAATAACGCAAGGCATACTACAAGAACATTTGTAATTAACGCATATCTAGAAGTAGTATCACATCATTTCGTGCATAGCATAACATATCTTTTAGCATCAATCCTAGCGACCAACAGAGCTTCACCCGGAGGTTCAAGCCCGGTTTGCCTGTGAATCGGTTTACTCGATGAAAATGTAATAGATAGAGTTTTTAGTTCCGATTTTTGAGGTGGTTCATCCCGGTCCATTAATCTTTGTGAATGTACATAGGGTGTATGTTTATTTTATATGTCATATGGTATGCCATATAAAAGAAATCTCACTTTAGGTTATGCATTGGACATGTATTATCTCTTTATTATAAGTGTTATGATTTAGAGAAGCATGATTTAAATTACATAAGAGCATGCTCATGCATCATATAATATAAGATTTTTCCCCATTATGTAAGAACACAGCCAACACCTCTTGGATTCTCACACCAAGAATACGGAGGGTTCTAAGTGGTGGTGCCATCCCTATTGTTGTGTACATGTGGAAGCCGTTCGTGAGTAGACGATCGGGTGATTTGGTGAATGATTGCTTCGACATTCCAGCGAGAGCGAGAGGAGCAGTCCCTTGGAGAGAATGAGAATTTCTATGGAGAAGTGTTCTTCAACTGGTACGTATCTCTTCTCTTTGTTATTTATTGTTCAAAGCATGCCGGTAATTTGCAGTATGATGCATATTTGTTTATCAAATTTTAAATGTGGTAATTCTGTCACAATGAGTTTGGAACGATCCGCTTCCGCTCAGAGGTACTCTTGTATAAGAGTTTCTTTATGCCCTCCATAACATAGAAATGTTTAAGACTGCAATAAC
The DNA here is from genome assembly GCF_027475165.1 of Benincasa hispida. NCBI lineage: Eukaryota > Viridiplantae > Streptophyta > Magnoliopsida > Cucurbitales > Cucurbitaceae > Benincasa > Benincasa hispida. Next base: position 58,859,006 of record NC_143488.1, read on the forward strand.
TCAACATAAAAGACTTAAAATTTCTCCTAAAGATAATGCGCAACTTTGGCACCTAAGACTAGGACACATCAATCTCAATAGGATTGAAAGGTTGGTGAAGAATGGACTTCTAAGTGAGTTAGAAGAAAATTCTTTACCTGTGTGTGAGTCATGCCTTGAAGGCAAGATGACTAAGAGACGTTTTACTTGAAAGGGTCATAGTGCCAAAGAACCTTTGAAGCTAGTACATTCAGACCTCTATGGTCCGATGAATGTAAAAGCTAGGGGAGATTATGAGTATTTCATCACTTTTACTGATGATTATTCAAGATATGGGTACATTTATTTAATGCAACATAAGTCTAAATCTTTTGAAAAGTTCAAAGAATTCAAGGCCGAAGTTGAAAATGCATTAAACAGAACGACTAAAACATTTCAATCTGATCGAGGTGGAGAGTTTATGGATTTAACATACCAGAATTATTTGACAGAACATGGAATAGTATCCCAACTCTCAGCATCTGGTATACCTCAGCAAAATGGTGTATCAGAAAGGATAAATCAAACCCTGTTGGATATGATTCAGTCTATGATGAGTTATGCTTCCTTACCTGACTCGTTTTGGGGTTATGAAGTAGAGACTATAGCATACATCTTGAACTACATTCCTTCCAAGAGTGTTGCTAGAACACCTTTGGAGTTATGGAATGGTCGTAAAGCTAGTTTACATCATTTCAGAATCTAGGGTTGCTTAGCACATGTGCTTGAGTCTAATCCTAAGAAATTGGAACCACGTTCAAGATTGTGCCTATTTGTAAGCTACCCCAAAGGAACACGAGGTGGTTACTTCTTTGATCCTAAAGAAAACAAAGTATTTGTATCGACAAATTCTACTTTTCTTGAAGAAGTCTAAAATAGGGAGCATAAGCAAGAAGTAAGATTCTGTTTAATGAAATTTCTAAAGAAACTACTAAATCTTCAACAAGAATTGTTGAAGAACCAAGTACCTTAACAAGAGTTGTTGAAGTAAGATCATTTAGTAAGTCAAATCCACCTCAAATGTTGAGGGAACCTCGATGTAGTGGGAGGGTTGCGAACCCACCTGTTCACTATATGGGTTTAATAGAAAACCTGGCTATGGTAGTTGATGGTGAAGTTGAGGATCCATTAGTTACAAGAAGGCATGGAGGATATTTACAAAGATGAGTGGATCAAAGCGATGGATCAAGAAATGGAGTCTATGTACTTCAATTCCGTATGAGATCTTGTAGATCAACCTGATGGGGTTAAACCTATAAGTTGTAAATGGATCTACAAGAGGAAATGAGGTGCTGATGGGAAGGTGCAAACTTACAAGGCTAGATGGTGGCAAAGGGTTATACCCAAGTAGAGGGAGTAGACTATGAGGTGAGTTTCTCACCTGTTTCCATACTAAAGTCTATTCAGATTCTCCTGTCTATTGCCTCATATTATGCCTATGAGATTTGATAGATGGACGTCAATACTGTCTTTCTGAATGGAAATCTTGAGGAGATCATTTATATGGAGCAGCTTGAGGGATTCATAACCCAAGATCAAGAGCAAAAGGTTTGCAAACTTAATCAGTCCATTTATGGACTGAAGCAAGCTTTTCGATCTTTAAACATAAGGTTTGATACTATGACCAAATCTTATGGCTTTGATCAAGATGAGCCTTATGTATACAAGAAGATCATCAACAGTTCAACAGTTTTTCTAGTGTTATATATAGATGATATCCTACTCATCGAAAATGATATAGGTTTACTGACTGAAGTTAAGAATTGGCTAGCGACCCAATTCCAAATGAAAGATTTGGGAGAGGCTCAGTTTGTTCTAGGTATTCAGATCTTTAAAGATTGAAAGAACAAAATGCTAGCTCTGTCTCAAGCATCGTTTATTGACAAGATGCCTTTCAAATATTCAATGCAGAACTCCAAGAGGGGCTTATTGCCTTTCAGGCACAAAGTTACATTGTCTAAGTAACAATATCCTAAGACACCTCAAGAGGTTGAGGAGATGAGACAGATCCCCTATGCATCATTGTGGGCAGTTTGATGTATGTGATGTTATGTACTAGACCTGACATCTGCTATACAGTAGGGATAGTCAGTAGATATCAATCTAATCCAGGATTAGATCAGTGGACCACCGTTAAAAAGATCCTCGAGTATCTATAGAGAATGAGGGACTACATGCTCATGTATGGTTCTAAGGATTTAATCCTTACGGGATACACAGACTCTAATTTTTAGACTGATAAGGATTCTAGGAAATCTACATTAGGATTAGTGTTCACTCTTAACAGAGGGGCAGTAGTATAGAGAAGCACCAAGCAAGGATGCATTGCTAACTCCACTATGGAGGCTAAGTATGTAGCGATTTATGAAGTTACTAAGGAAATAGTTTGGCTCATAAAATTTTTGACTAATCTGGAAGTTGTTCCAGACATGTCAAAGCCCATCACACTTTATTGTGATAATAGTTGTGTTGTGGCTAATTCCCGAGAGCATAGGAGTCACAAGCACAGGAAGCATATAGAGTGAAAGTATCATCTCATTTGTGAGATTGTGCATCGAGGGGGCATAATTATCACGTAGTTATCTTTGGAGCACAACGTTGTTGATCCGTTTACAAACGCCTTCACGGCTAAGGTGTTTGAGGGTCATGATAACTTGTAGAAATACAAGTTATTTATACTACCTTATTCAGATATTGTGGCCAAAAGAGAGACAATATGCGTTGATTGTATGAAAATTAGCTCAGAAATACAATAATTATAAATCATCGCAATTACACCCACTAACATCATCAAAATGGAAGAAGATGATATTTTCATTCTATTTTGTAGGAAACGAAGTCACCACTTGCGATCAAGGCTCAATGTGAAACTGAATAACGCATCTCTGTCACATTGCACCCGTCAATCAACAATGATGAGACAATTAACGCAATGACGGCGCAATACAACAGTCGATCCAAAGCTGACTTTCAACTGCATGCAGTAATAAAAACAACCCCGCATACGAGCACCCGATCGAAAGATGCAGCTGAGCAACATAAAGGTGGAGGATTGCGACACGTGTACAACTAACCGTTTTACAGATTTGATGGTCTGATTGCATAACAGAAGGAATATTTATTCCTCCATCTTCATAATTTCTATAACAAGAAGTGGGGACCATAAGCCAAGAGTCAAAGTTTTTCACCAATAGAAGATATACTTGATACGGGTATAATTGATACGAGGGCTAATTGCTACTAGATTACTAAGAGAGAGACGGAGATGAGTACTGATCGGAAGAATTTCGGGAAGAAAAGAGACAAGGCCGAGAGGTGAGTCTCAGTGCTATTCTTCTAGATCCTCGCCGCGAAGCTCTATACTCAGATCCCTGCTACTGGTTGAGCAAGCCTGAGAGGGAAGCTTATCCTTCCGCACAATCCATCCACATTGGCAAGCAAATCTCCATCCAAATTGGCGCCAAGATGTTGGCGTTTATTTGTATTTGTTTCTAACTCTATTCATCATTGTATTTCATTTTCTTAATCTCTTCATTCACAAATCATGTATCAGACGCTGAATAGAAATATTGAATGTCTCGATCACTTTCATTACCACTTTTCTGTCTATTTCCGTTCCTCCATTTATCGATTTCTCCATGAAGTTTTCTTAATACCTTGGTAATTAATAGAGATTAAACGAGTAACCTAATCTGTGATAGAGAAATAAGAATGTTTAGCTAAAGCATGCTAGACAGAATCTTCACCTGTGAGAGTAGAAGTGAAGATGTCATTCTGATCTGTCGAGAGAAGGTTAGAAGAATGCATTAACTAAAGCGAGTAGTACTTTCAGAGATGGAAGAAACCTTGCGTTCATTACGTTTGTCCCTGTTTCACCACAGAGATGTGGGAGCACGGCCAATCACCGAGAGGTGTACGTCAAGGGAAATGCGGAACCGTATTTATGCCTTTAACACAATTAAAGAACTTGTGATATTTGTATTAATTGTCTTTTCTGTTTCTGCTTTGTAGATAAGACTTGTCACCGCATTACACGATCATTGCATAATCTTCACAGCCAGCCTTGACCTCAGTATCTTGTATCATCTTAGAGTAGTTTTACTTTAACGCAATTTATTTTATCATCGCAACTTTATCGCTTTACTTTACTTTATCGCATGTTTATATTTTTGTACACAACAACTTTTATAAATTGAAAACCCCTGGTCGCATGTATCACAAGCATAACGCAATAACCTCAAACAGTCCCTGTGTTCGACCTTGGATCACCTTGAGAAACTTACGATGGAATTATACTTGGTTCCAACGCAAGGAAATTTGTGACAACGCATAGTATACTACAAGGTTCTCATAAATAATGCATATCTAGAACATGGATTTGTATCTTGAGTGCATCTATTGTGTGACATAAGATAGATTCATTCATATTCATCTTTGTTCACATGCTTAAAGACATAAATTCTGTGTTATAGATCACCTGCAGAGTATGGGTCTATGGGACAGGCCACGTCTAGACTAGGGCAGGTGGGAGAATTGTACTGGATGTGTGTTATACTCTAGTTTATTATATGTGTACTTTGTATTTTTACTATATTGTACACCCCACTAGCTTTAGGTCAAATGAGAGATTATTGGCGTTGATGCTCTAAATCTCGTAGGGTTCTATAGTTTGTAAATGTATTGACTCATTTTCTATTTAATAAAATATATGATATTTATTTCATGTTTTTTGTTGCATTAACCAAAAACCAATAAACTAACATCCAAGGTTATCTTGTAACTCAAACATGTATGTAGAGACATACGGGTGGATCATATTTAATTTATAACCTAAATGGTCTGTAGTAGATGGATAAGGCTGGGTACCTTATCCTGGTGACACTATGAGTGTGGCTCGCTTTGTAGGTGTTACAATTGTTGTAAATTGCTACAAATGATCTGATCCTGATAATTTATGTATAGATATGTGAGTGAGGATATTCTTTACAAAGGAGTTTGTCTAAGACCAGACCACAAAACATTTAGTCTCATTATATAACACCGTTCATAATAGAGACTTACATTTCACCAGGATGACCATAGGTAACATGACCTGAATCCGGAGTTAGTAGTGAACTCCTGCCTATGAGGGTGTTCATTTGATTTATATGGGTGAGAGTGGCCAGATCACCGACTTAACAAGCCTACCATTTTGGGGATTCGTTTGATTGGGGAGTTGAGAACACAACTACATAAGAAGGAATTCACTCCTTCCCCGAGGTCGGGGTAAGTAGATAAATTGCTCCCTTAAGGGTTGATTATTGGGCTTGAACAATGTGGTGCCATACCTTCTCCAGGCCCAAGATGTGTTGAAGGAAATCGAACACGAGGATTTCCATGAGCAGCGGAAGGATCTTTCCAAATTTCAATCGTATATGAACTTTACAATTACAATCACAAACGGAAACATGTGGTTATGCATAAAATAGAAATTACAGCATGCTTTACTACAGATCAAGGGAAGAATGAACAAACCTTTGCAAACTCATCTTCAAGTTCCATGATCACGAATGCTCGATCACAACAACACAGCAACACACGAACGTTCGTCCAACATGACCGCTACATTGCACGATCATCATGCACTCAAACTAAGCAATCACCAAGGTCACGAACACCCCGAACACCGCGAACGGCCTCTACAAAACCTCGACAGTGTGGAGTTAAGTATGACACCACCAAGAAGGTTACCTTGGTATTCTCAGTGTGAAAATCTAGAGGGTGGGTTCTGTGTGGACTTGGTTTCAGGCAGAAAATCGGAGGAACCACAATCGTGTAAACGATTGAGCAACTGGGAGATGGATCAACCTATCGTATAGGTTGACGCCTAATCGTTTAGGAAAAGCTATGCGTTCCTCTAGCAAAATCTATGCCATTGTTTAGCTCATCGTGTAGCTGAGTGTCTATCGTGTAAGAACATTCCACGATCGTTTAGCTAACTTCAAGTTGTCACTTAGTAAATCTGATTTGCTTGACAACTTCTCTGTGAGTATTTTCCGAGATTGGAAATCTCAAAATCACTTATCACTAAAATTAGGAAAACATTTTTCCTTTTATCTCACGGTTACCATGAAACCACCAATAACCTCCCACTCAATTGGTTATTAGAGAAAAAGGGATAATTATCCAATAATTAATATTATTATAAATATAAATGATAACTATCTACATATTTGTAACCTATAATTTTAATATTTCATCTCATGAAACATATAAACCATAGCTCTTTTTCAATTCCATGACAGTTAATGTAAATCTCATTTACATTAATCCTCCACTTGATGTATCTCATACACTATACCGATCATATCATATATAATCGAATTACCTCTTGTCAATTTGAACATTTCAAATCAACACCAAGAACTGATCCTCAATTTGAATCCATTGAGCTACCAATGGGACCTTATGGACCTGTAGCTCGAAGCTCAAACGGTACGTAAATAACTTACTAAACTCTTTAGTCATGGGATCCACCATTCGTTAACTGCCAGGCATTCCACTAAAGATGGATAGTTGAACTCTCCTTACCACAGATATATTATGTGTCCATCTTAACCAATCAACAGTGCGACAACCCTTCACAGATTGCACGTAAGTACAACTCGGCCAATAACCGTTATGCCCTTATAGTTACATCTAACTCCTTAAGTACCACTAAATCCTCTAATGAACATATGTCATAGTCCTACTATGACTGAGTCCTCTCTTCCAAAGAGAAGTTGTGGCCACTATGTTCAAGCCCTGGAATCATCCCTTAAGGGAGCAATCTATCTACTTACCCCTGCTTTGGGGAAGGAGTGAATTCCATTTGTGTAAGTGAGTTCCTAAATCCCATATCAGACAAGTCCCCAAAAAGGTAGGTATGTTGAGTTGGCAATCTGGCCACTCTCACCCATACTAATCAAAGGACCGCCCTCAAAGGCAAGAGTTCCCAAAACACTCAGGATTGAGGTCGTGTCACCTATGGTCGTTTAGGTGAGATGTAAGTCTCTAGTATCAACAGCGTTATCTACAGAGTCTAGTCATCTCGTGGTCCAGTCTTATACAAACTCTTTGTATAGGACACCCTCGCTCGCATGTTTCCACATGAATGGTTAGGATCTACCATCTGTAGTAGTTTACAACACTTGCAAACCTCTACAAAGCAGGTCGTATCCGTACTGTCACTAGGATCAGGTATCCCACCTTAGTTCTTATACTACAGACCTATTTAGGTTATCACTTAAGGCATGATCCACTTGTATATCTCATATACATGCTTAAGTTTACATAAGATAACCATAGAGCTTTGTTTGTGGGATATGAGTAAATGCCAGAATTAAACAACAATTATTTTATTCATCAAACAATGTGTATCTTTACAAAACAACGAGACTCTGGGAGAATTAGGACACCAATCCCAACAGGATTTATTCATAGTTGGACAATCTATTGTTCATTAGAGGTATCAGTGGTACTTAACGAGTTAGATGTAACTACAGGGGCAAAACGGTAATTTTGGCCTAGCTGTACTTACGAACAATTTTTTAAGGTCATCATACTGTTGACTGGTTATATCCAATGGACACAGAAATATATCTGTAGTGCAAAAAGCACAAGTTTCAGTCTTTAGTAGAGTGCCCGACAGTTAAGGATGATGAATAATTTAATTAAAGAGTTTGATTAATTATTCATGTACGGTTGAAGCTTCAAGCTATAGGTCCATGAGGTCCCCTTGGTCGTTCAATATGATTAAATGAGAAATAGTTTTTCGATTAATTGGATGTATTCACATTAATAGAGGGATTTAATTATATATGATATAATTAAGTTATTTTAACTACATGTGATATAATTATTATAATGTATTTGCTACATTGTAGCTTAATTGAGAGGAAATAAATATTTTAATAAGATTGAAATATTATTAATATGAATTGGATTCATATTTGTTAAATTTCATATAAATGTGATTTATATTAAATACACTGCTCACGATTCCCTTCAATTTGGGATCCTTCACATTGGATATAACCAATTGACAGTACATTGACTCTACAGAAATTGCTCATAAGTACAACTGGGCAAGAAAATTACTGTGTTGCCCCTATACCTTCTCTAAGAGTCATCTCTCCAACTACCAATTTTTTTGCAGAAATTAAATCCCTAATATGAAGAACATACATGATTAGTAACTCCTAAATCAACTATCCAAGCAAAATCATCATTATCTACAAAGCACGACTCTAGGACAAATAAATCATATTTATTTTCTTCATTGTTCCTCCTTTTCTTGAGAGTAATGGGATCAGCTCCATAACCCATATCATAAACACCAAATTTTATCTCAGAGGACAATCCTCGTTGATTAACTTCACAAGATTCGACAACATTTGGTTTCTCTATTTGTCCCTTGACATTCAATATGGACTAGAGTTTATCGAGGGAGCTGACATTACTGGTTTCTTCATCATCAACCCCACTTTTCTTAAACTGTGACAACTTTTGCTCAAATAATTCTTGTATTGATTGCATGATCTGATGTACAGTAACCATGCTCTCAAATATTTTGGCTAAGGCATCAAGTATGCTTGCCAAAATGTAAGCTTGGGTCTTATCATTAGCCTTCATCCATATTTCATATGCATCACAAACATTTCGTGTTGCATCAGAGGTTGGGATTTGACAATTATCAGTCAAGATGATGTTGAGGTCGTTAACCACGAAAAAAGTTTTAATCAAATCTTTCCAAGTTGCATAATTAAAACTGATCAAACAAGTAGAGGCAAGTAACGAAAAAAATACAATTTGACATTTTTTGCTGAAAAGAAACAAATTGATCTATATTAGATTTTATCATAAATCTAAAACATCCAATCAATTTTAGCACAAACTAAATAAACCCCATTTAACATTTAATTATTTTGCAATGATGCTTCAGTGATTTAGGACAGAAGATATCGAAGGGCAATCAATTGTCCCTTCACTGAACTGAGACAGATTCGACTAATTATTACACTAGAATAACTCTTATTCCTATAACAATTAGTCATCATTGATTTAGTCAAGAAATTATTAACTAGCTTAAAAATTTCTTATAAGTATGACCCTTCATTTTAGAACCTAAAGTTCCACCCCAATGCACCAACTGTAGGAAAAAAAACCGATTGGGGCAAAAACTAAATTGATCCTATCCATTTCTAGAGTTTACCTTGATATTTACCTAATGCACAAACCATTCAACGGGGGACGTTCCCAGGACGCTTCGAGGCCGTGCAAGAATATCTCACGTTGTAAACTAATGAAGGAGACCGTAGGAAATATTAACACACATCCCTTTCCCACTTACTATAAATACTCTTTCCATTCACCTTGATATTGACCCATGCAAACATCATCTAAAAGGGGATGCTCCTAGGGCGCCTCGAGGCCAAACATGAGTCTCATGGTATGAACATTAAGGGAGAAACGTGAGTTAAAATGGCATATCATATACATCTTTTTCCTCCCATTTAGTATTTTAAAAACCTAATGTTTATTTAACTTAGGAAAAATACAGCTAAATATTTTTACTAAGTGATTGTTTAAGTTTGCCCAACAGTAACAGTTACTTTGGATAGTTAAACATTTTTTTATTAATGTTCGTTATACATTTTAACAAACTTTAATAATAATTGCATGCTTCTAGCAAATCTATCTAATTCACCTTCTAGGTCAGTTCCCAAGTTGGGGTCTTTTGTTTCTGTCAGCTTAAATACCCCAGTCTAGAAAGAATTAGCCTTAGACAAAAGTCTCTTATAGACACGATTACTACAATTTTAATCTTTTATTAAAACCAAATTGATCCTATTAAATTGATTAAAATATTAAACTAACTTCTAATCCCATTATAAATTTTGTGATCTTAGGTCTATGTGAATCATATTTTTAAATTATTTTAAAAAATGATTTGAACCTAAGTTTGTATGCAACTTTGAATTGTTGATTTTTAATTTATAATTTTATTTAATTATAGCAGCTACAAAATAAGTGAAACCAATTAAAACCATTCATTGCATTTGATATCATACTTTTTAAAATTATAACATTTATAAAATTACCTAAAGTAATGACATGCTTCATGCAATCTCCATTTCATTACTTAACATGCATAACATTTATATATACTAAAGTAATGAAATAAAATAACATTCATACATACATCAAACTATATATTATAGCTTTTATAATATAAATGATGCATGACAATGTTATTGTGCATGTAAACATATAGTATACCACTTACATTATATGATGTATGAGCATGCTATAAAATAAAATCATACAACTATATATTGTAACATTTATAATATAAATTATGCATGAATAATGCATAACCTATGGTGGGATTTTACGATATGTCATACACTATGACATATATAATAAAATTATACATCAAATGCATAATTTAAATGGCAATTTATGGACCAGGATTGGACTCCTAAACCATTAAGTATACTAATATAACCTTTCTATTAATTTAATTATGAAAAAAAATTAACTATTTGACAGTGCCCGAAACTCACGTCGTAAATAAGCTTCGAGTCTGATCAAAAGAAAATTTATAATACCGAACTACTCCTATTACTACTAAAACATAGCAACAGTGGTAAGTCGAGTCGATCCGCAGAGAAGCACAATTGGTTTCATTAAGTTAATTTTATAACTAGAGCGATAAATGGGGGGTTTCGATATGGAAAGGATAAATGCATGAAATTGAAACAAAAGGGTAAATGTAATTTAGGATAGGAGTCTATCTAATTTCTAGATCAAGAGAGAGTTTCTATGTAATTTCTTCCATTTGGCATCAATTAGACACTGAATCTGTCGATCCCTCAACCTATTAGAAAATCTAATACCCCAATTAGCCAAATTTGATGTTAAACCAAATTAGCCCTAATTCAGTTTAAAACTTTTCTTTCTCAGCGACAGACAAGTTAAAACTGAAAAGCATTAAGAAAGGGTTCAATTGTTGAGACATACTACAAGCCGAAAAGCCATATCTTGTAGCATGATTTATTTGGAAAAGATTATATTAGGGCATACATGCTTTAGGTCAGAAAAATTCTAGGCTTCAGACATGTGATCCTAATACGTGCAACTTAATCCATCAATATTGCATAGGCTATGATGATTTTGCAAACAAGAATTTCAACAAATTAATTTTTCAGATGAATTCATCAAAACTCTATCAATATTAAAACGAATCCATCCAAAGAAATAACAAGAGTACAGTTAAATTAATTAAAACATCTTCAAGAAATTAACATAAGGCTCTTGCTCAAAGAAATTAGATAGAGATTACCTCTCAATTCATAGATAAATCAAGAACGAATCTCCAATCCATCAATTACAACCAAAAATAAAAAGCAAAACTAACCTAAGGATACTAAAAATTGAAAAGAATAGAAGAAGAAGGAAGCCTAACTTTGACCTCCATGCATTCACCTCATAAAATAAGCATGTTTTGACATAGGGCTGAGGAGAAGAATATATAGTGATCAATGCAACGTTGCAACGCTGATGCGATGAGAGAGAAGCATTAGCATTGAAGTCCAATGCATGGTCCAACACTCACTTGCGTGCATGTTCCACTCCATGTTCGTCAATTGTCACAGCATCGCAATGCTCTAAACAACCTTTGCAACGATGCCACTTCTGCCTCCAAGTGTTGGAATCAAGCATTGAGATGCATTGGAATGTTGTCGATGATAATCAAGCATTGAAATGCATTAGAATGTTGTCGATGATTCAACTTCGGAGTGTCATGATGCTCGGAGTAGCATTGCAACATTGCATCCACTGCCATATACTCGCTACTCGATGCTCGACGACTTGATACTCGATATTCATTGACCCGGTAACGTTTTCTTGATTGCTTGACAGCCATTTACTCGATGGTACTTGATGATGCTCGATGGCTCATCATACTCAGTGGAACTCGATGGCATTTTGGTCTTTTCAACTTTTTTGAAGCTCGGATGTTCAAATCAACTCCAAATTGCTATAAATTAACCCTGTTCTTCACCAAATGATTATCTACCTCTTGATGCTCGGTACCTACAAAATAGGGAAATAAACACATAAAATCCACTAACGAGCCCGAATTAAGCTAGGAATAACAACTCTTTTTGAGAGCTAACAAACACCCCCAACTTAATTATTGCTTATCCTGAGCAAAGTAGAAACACACAATCAAGTAAGAAAATAATAAAAAACATGCTAGCTTAATTCACAATGTTGTTACTCCAGTTTCAACAGTCAGTTAGAATGAAATTTGTAATCAAGAACGAAATTCAATTATGATCAATTAATGAAGCACAAGTCTTAAAAAAATGATTCTTGATCTATTTATGCATGAGTGAGCCTAGAGTCTTGCTAGTTAAGCTTGCACAGCTCGAAAAAGTTTTAAAAGGTCCTCATCCTGTTTTCCCCTACTCTGGTTCGGTTATCGACCTTGGACATACCAAACTTGCAAAAAAGAGGGCAACACTAAGACAAGGGTGCCTAAACGCACACACACAAAACATAAAGGGCATTTATTTTACCTAGATAGCAAGCTTTCACAACCCACCACCGGGAACTTATCACTCTTTTCTCGTGGGCTCTAACTAGACACGGCGGAGTTTGCTCTTTTCACCTCTATCCATGCACACACACTATTTTTTTGCAATCACGTCGACAAATGCCTCAATTTTTTAGTTTTTTTTTTATATATATATATATATAGAATTGCAACTACTTTGCTTTTCTTTATTTTCTCTCTCTCTCTTTTTTTTTTTTTTTAATTCACAGTAGGCCATATTTTATCCACTTTGTCTAGTTTTGCTCTAAAACAAGTATAGTTACTCCTAAGTCAAAGGTGGACCTTTCGGGGTGACAACAGAAGTACAAACTAGATAACCTAATTCTAAGCATGCAAGACTTTAATTTCGCAAAACAATTGACTTAAAGATGCATGAGAGAAAAGATTTTTTATATATTTTAAATTCGGGCTAAAATCATGATCATGCTTTCCTAACATTCTTTCATGCAAATTTCATTATAGGAAGAGTTCGTCATAAACTATCATGATAATAACAAAGCAAACAGTAAGCAAGACAATCAAAGCACATAACATACTACCCAACAGGTACCCCACCCCCAACTTAAAAATATACATTATCCCCAATGTATCTCAAGTAAAGCTCAAAAAGAATAAAAACAAGGGAATAGAAAACCTCCCTTGATAATATTGTCGCACATGGGATGGTGGTGGTCGGGCTCGCCTTTTAGAAAGATGCTCTCCTCTCTTAGATCGTCCCTACAAAACAAAAAGAAACTTAATATAGAAAACAAATAAAGAAAGCAATAATTTTTTTTCACCTGGCTCCCTCTAGGAAGGGAAAATTTTTAATGTCGATTGCTCGGCGTGACCCATCCCCTATCAAGGCACAAAGAAATTCTCGTATTTCTCTGGTCCCTTCTTGGATGAGTCGATATAGCTCGATAAGGCTGAAGAGAACCAGACAAATCAAATTTTGTATTTTTAATTGTGTTTGAAAGAAAAGGAAAAAGAAAAATCAAAAGACTCAAGGACTGACTCAACTGAAAATAAAGACTCTGACTCAACTGAATTTTGAGAACAAGAAGAATAAAACTAAAAAATATACGATATACCAGATGACAGAACAGGGCAAGGTCTTTCAACCTCTAACTCCATCACCTGGGAATCGATGGGTTTAGGCTCATGTTCTCCATAGTCCTCAAAAACTGGTTCTAAACATGGCATGCTATCCTCCAACTCATCCTCATATCGACATAGATTACCTCATCGCAGCACGCGTTGGCGAAGTCAAAAGATGTGTGTAACAAGGGTTCACATTCTCTCTCAATTGAATCAAAAGGTTGAGTGGCTAAGTCTCTCAAACACCGAAGATAAGTTCTAATCTCAGTCTGAAGACTAAAGCTCTCATGAAGGTCACACATCTCCTACTCAAAAACAATATTGTTAATAGCAAGTTGTCTAATCACATCTTCTAATGACATACCTGAGTCGGCGATGTGAGCATGCATCGTCATGTCGAATGTGGCAGGGTATGGATCATAGGGGCACTCCCATCCTAGGATTCCATAGTCATAGGACTCCTCCCATCTGGGCCCATGGAAATCATCGTCCAAATAACTAGGATACCCTCCCATGGAGAGTCTCATGGCATAAGGCTCCACTGTAGACTTGGGCATGCTTGCTCAGGGTGATCAGTCCTATATGCTTGCACCTGCTGCAGGTTACCTACAACCAACTGACTAACCAAAGAAGTTAACTAAAAAAGTTGACCTCGAAGGTCACGAACCTCGTCACCAAGCCAAGATGCTCCACTTGATTGTCCCCATCCTTGTTGATGATAGTTGTCCATGCTTAAAATACTGACACAAAAAAGGAAAACAAATCAAAAGCAAAAAAAATACTCTAACTAGAAACTTAACTAACGAAACGTCAATGGCTTCCCCAGTAATGGTGCAATTTTTTACAGTGCCCAAAACTCATATCTTAAATAAGCTTCGAGTCTGATCAAAAGAAAATTTTTAATATCAAACTACTCCTATTACTACTAAAACGTAGCAACAGTGGTAAGTGTGAGTCGATCCACAGAGAAGCATGATTGGTTTCATTAAGTTAATTTTCTAACTAGAGTGATAAATGAGGGGTTTTGATGTGGAAGGGATAAATGTGTGAAATTGAAACAAAAGGGTAAATGTAATCTAGGATAGGAGTCCATCTAATTTCTAGAACAAACGAGAGTTCCTATGTAAATTCTTTCATTAGGCATCAATTAATTACACTTAATCTGACAATCCCTCAACCTATTCGAAAATTTAATAGCCCAATTAGCCAAACTCGATGTTAAACCAAATTAGCCCTAATTCAATTTAAATTTTTTCCTTCTCAGTGACATACAAGTTAAAACTAAAAAGCATTAAGAAAGGGTTCAATTGTGAGGCATACTACAAGCCGGAAAGCCATATCTTATAGCATGATTTATTTGGAAAAGATTATATTAGGGATACATGCATTAGGTCAGAAAAAGTCTAGGCTTCACACATGCGATCCTAATACATGCAACTTAATCAATCAATATTGCATAGGCTATGACGATTTTGCAAAAGAATTTCAACAAATTAATTTGTCAGAAGAATTCATCGAAACTCTATTAATATTAAAAAAAAATCCATCCAAAGAATTCACAAGAGTACAGTTAAATTAAATAGAAAACCTTCAAAAAATCAACATAAGGCTCTTGCTCAAAGAAACTAGATAGAGATTACCTCTCAATTCATAGACAAATCAAGAACGAACCTCCAATCCATCAATTACAACCCAAAATAAAAAGCAAAACTAACCTAAGGATACTAAAAATTGAAGGGAATAGAAGAAGAAGGAAGTCTGACTTTGCCCTTCATGCATATACCTCCAAGAATCAGCATGTTTTGACCTAGAGCTGAGGAGAAGAATATATAGTGATCAATGCAGCGTTGCAATGCTTGGAATAGCATTTCAACGTTGGTGCGGCGAGAGAAAAGCATCAGCTTTGAAGTCCAACGCGTGGTCCAACACTCACTTGCACGTGCGCTCCACTCCATGTCCATCAATCATCATAGCATCGCAACGCTCTAAAGAAGCTTTGCAATGATGTCGCTTCTGCCTCCAAGTGTTGGAATCAAGCATTGAGATGCGTTGGAACACTGACGACGTTTTAACTTCGAAGCATCAGAACGCTCGAAGTAGCATTGTAACGCTGTGTCCACTGCCAGATACTCGCTACTTGATGCTCGACGACTCGATATTCGATGCTCATTGACTCAGTAGTGTTTTCTTGATTACTTGATAGCCTTTTACTCGATGATACTCAATGATGCTCAATGGTTGTTCAGATTCGGTGAACTCAATGGCATTTTGGCCTTTTCAACTCCTTTAAAGTCCAATGTTCAAATCAACTCCAAATTGCTACAAATTAACCCCATTCTTCACCAAAATTATTAATTCTACCTCTTGATTGCTTGGTACCTACAAAATAGAGAAATAAACACATAAAATCCACTAACGAGCCCCAATTAAACTAGGAATAATAGCTTTTTTTAGATCTAACACTATTACATAAATAATAGCTTAACCGGTTAAAAATAGGTGAACCAGATCTTGAACTGCACAAACCGGACTGCCCAAAACTTGAACCGCCCGCAAACAACTCGAACCAAGTGAACCAGACACAAACAAGCTGAACCACGAATTGAACCGCGTTAAAATAGGAAAAAAGTTTTCGTCTTAGAGCATTGCGATGCTCTGACCTAGCATTGCAATGCTACAAAAAAAAATTTAGTTTCGCCTTTCATAGTGTTGCAATGCTACTGTACAATAGTCATTGTATAAATGCGAAAACCTTCGATTCTTCTCTGATTTTGGCCTCATTTTCACCTGAAAACACCGGGAACAACATGAATAACTCAAGACTAAGAATTTACAAAATCTATAACAATCATTATGCCAAAAACAACAGGTCCTTATAAAAAAAATTTGTAAAAAAAAAAGCTATAAATCTAATGCCTAACCCCGAAAACATCCATAAATCATAAACCACATCCAACCATTCATCATCAACATGAAGAAAAAAAAGAATGCAACACCCACCATCAAACTAAAATTCTATTATGGAAAAAAAAGAGAAAAATTGGGTACCAAGAACGCCGCTCTAATACCAATTGAAAGGAACTGTGAGGTCTGCAGCGGAAGCAGAATTGATCCCAATTTTCATTTCTTCACATATTAAAATTACAAAACAGAAAATATGCATTATATAGAGAATTTTACATCATGCTAATCGAGGGAGGAAGAAGGGAAGAAATAACACTTACCTTTGAAGCCAAAAGGACTTCACAAAATCCTCCTCGATCCAGTCACATGTTGGGATTGGTGTCCTAATTCTCTCGGAGTCTCGTTGTTTTGTAAAGATACACATTGTTTGATGAATAAAATAATTGTTGTTTAATTCTGGCATTTACTCATATCCAATAAACAAAGCTTCTTGGTTATCTTATATGAACTTAAGCATGTATATGTGATATACAAGTGGATCATGCCTTAAGTGATAACCTAAATAGGTCTGTAGTATAAGAATTTAGGTGGGATACCTTATCATGGTGACACTACGGATACAGCCCGCTTTGTAGAGGTTTGCAAGTGTTGTAAACTACTACAGATGGTAGATCCTGACCATTCATGTGGAGACGTGCGGAGCAGGGGTGTCCTATACAAAGAGTTTTTATAAGACCTGGACCACGTGATGACTAGACTCTGTATATAACGCCGTTGATACTAGAGACTTACATCTCACCTAAACGACCATAGGTGACACGACCTCAATCCTGAGTGTTTTGGGAACTTCTGCCTTTGAGGGCGGCTCTTTGATTAGTATAGGTGAGAGTGGCCACCAACTCAACATGCCTACCTTTTTAGGGACTTGTCTGATCTGAGAGCTGGGAACTCAATCCACAAGATGGAATTCACACCTTTCCCGAAGTAGGGATAAGTAGAGAGATTACTCCCTTAAGGGTTGATTCCAGGGCTTGAACATAGTGGCCACAGCTTCTCTTTGAAAGAGATGACTCAATCATAGTAGGACTATGACTTATGTTCATTAGAAGGATCAGTGGTACTTAAGGAGTTAGATGTAACTACAGGGGCATGACGGTTATTTTGGGGTTGATGCCTTAAAGTCTCGTGTCCTATAGTTTGTAAATAGTTTGTACGAACGCTTGTGTTGTTAATATATGATATTTACTTCACATCTTGTATTTTGCTCAGTTGCTTGTTTTATTTGCTTTACCACAAACCAATAAACATAAAATCCCTAGTTATCTATATGTGACCCAAGCATGTATGTGGTGACACACAAGTGGATCATGTCTTGAGTGATAACCAAAATGGTCTGTAGTATATGGATATAAGAGGGAAACCTTATCCTGGTAACGCTACGGATGCGGCTCGCTTTATGGAATGGTCACAAGTGTTGTGGCTTGTCACAGATGGTATGTGATAACTTGTAGAAATACAAGTTATTTATACTGTTTTATTTAGATATTGCGGCAAAAAGAAAGAAAAGTTGCGTCGATAATATACAAATTGGCTAAGAAATGAGAAAATTATGAATTGTCATAAATACACCCACTAACACCATTGCGATGGCGAGATAGAATGTTTTAGTTATGTTTTACAAGAGATAAGTCACCACATGCGTTAACGGCTCAAAGACGAAATGAACAACGCATCTACGTCGCATTGCGCCCATCAATCAAGAACGAAGGGATGATCAACGCAATGACGGCGCATGCGGCAATCGATCTTGAGCTTTAGCGATCAACACAATTTCAACCGCATGCGGTAATAAAAAACAACACCGCCTGTGGCGATCGATCGAAAATGTGAAGAGAAATGAATTTGCGGAAGATTCTGACAAGTGTACAGCTTTCAGTTGTGCATTTCTAACGAATTGATTGCGTAACAGAAGGAATTTTCATTCTGCCATTTCAGGAACTACCATAACTAGTCAGTGGGGACCACAAATTCAAAGAGCCAAGCTTCGCCTATAAATAGCTTCTTCAAATTCACTAAAAAATATACATGTATACATAGAGACGTGCATATACTGATTCTAAGAGAGAGGCTGGCCTGAAGCGACTGTCCAGAGTAGATCTGAGAGAACCACGAGACAAGGCCGAGAGGTAAGTCTCCGAGCAAGGAATTCTTCCAATTCCCGCCATTGAATCTCTGTGCAAAGGTCAATTCGACTGGGAAAGCGAGCCTGAGAGGGAAGCTTTCCTCTCCACCATTTCCACATGCCGACAAGCACAATCTCCATTCGGGATCTGTGTCAAGATGTTGACAATCTTTCCATATTTGTTTCTATCCTCTATTTTATCTTTTGTATTCATCTTCTGTAGTTCTTCATTCACAACATGTATCAAACGCTTAATTTTAGAATTAAATGTTATGATCGTCACCATTATCATCTCTCTATCTCTTTCCATACATTCATAATCCATTTTCTCCATGATGTGTTCTTAATCCCCTGGGTAAATAGCGAGAATTAAGTGAGTGAGTTAATCTATGTTAAGGAAATAATTAAGTTTAGCTAAAGCATGTTCGACGGCCTCTTCACCTGTGAGAGTAAAAGTGAAGATGTTATTCCGCCTATCGAGAGAAGGTTGGAAGAATGCGTTAACTAAAGCGAGAAGTATTTCCAGAGATGGAAATAACCTTGCGTTCATCACGTTCATCTCTCTTTCACCATAGAGATATGGGAATGCGGCCGATCACCGAGAGGTGTACGCCAAAGGAAAGCGAAACCTTAGTTGCGTCCTTAACATGATTGATGAACTTGTGATGTTTTTACTTTTTACTCTTTCTCTTTCTGCTTCATTCATAAAGACTTGCCATTGCATAAATCGATTCTTTGTACAACTTCACAGTCAGTTCTCGACCTCAGTATCATGTATCATATTAGTTTAGGATTTTATTTTATCAACGCATTTTTATTTCATCGTAATTTATATTTCTATATAAACCCACATTCTTTATTCATTGTTAAAACTAGTCGCATGTATCACATCAGTATCGCATTAACGAAAACAATCCTCGTGTTCGACCTCGGATCATTCTGAGAAACTTGCATTGGAATTATACTTGGTTTCAGCGCAAGGAAACTTGTGACACGCACTACTTCATCGGATACTATGAGCATATCATTAACACCACATATACCTAGACATAGTATAGCATAAAAAATTATCTTTATCGCAAAATACATGAAAGCATATTTAGAGCATCATTCATTTCATTCAAAAGCCATGCGTTAGAGTTAGATAAAGATAAAAAGATAAAAATTATGTCATCAAGTTTATGGCAACATGGACTTGAATCATTTTCATCATCATAGTGCATGCTTAATAAAGGACAGACAAAAATCTTCGTTACAGTATGATCCTGATCATTCATGTTGGGGACATGCGAGTAGGGGCGTCCTATACAAAGAGTTTGTATAAGACCTGACCATGAAGTGTTAATGTCTCGTTATATAACACCGTTTGTATAAGACAGAGACTTCACTTCACTAGATGACCATAGGTAACATGACCTCAATCTTGAGTGAGTTGGGAACTCCTGCCATTGAGGGCGGTCCTTTGATTTGTATGGGTGTGAATGGCCATGTCGCCGATTCAAACCTACCATTTTGGGGATTCTTCTGATTTGAGAGCTGGGAACTCAGCTACACAAGATGGAATTCACTCCTTCCCCAAGGCAGGGGTAAGTAGATAGATAGCTCTATTAAAGGCTGATTCCAGAGCTTGAACGATGTGGCGCCACACACCTTCTCTTGGCCCAAGAGGTGTTCACACATAGTTGGACTACGTTGTATTGTTCATTAGAGGATTCAGCGGTACTTAAGGAGTGAGATGTAACTACAGGGGCAAAACGGTAATTTGGCCCAGTTGTACTTATGAGCATCTGTGAAGGGTCATCGTACATATGATTGATTATATCCGATGGACACAGAAATATATCTGTGGTAAGAAGAGTTCAGCTGTTGGTCTTTAGTGGAATATCTGACAGTTAACAGATTGTTGATGCATTATTTTATGAGGTGAAAATATGAAATGAAATGCGGTGATAGAATTGCATTGAGCAACAAGCTTTCTTAGTGGAATCCAAGTATAAAGCCCACTGAGTTTCTTGGTAAGTCCAGGGTCGAACTCAGGGACTTGCGAAAAAAATATGCAGTGATAATTTCTCATAAGACTTTGTTGTAACGAAATAAATCAATAGTTGTTTGGATTGCTATTTTCAGTAATAAAAATAAACAAATGCAACAAATTTGAGAAAAGTTTGAGTATGTGATAGATGTACTGAGTATGCGGAGGAACAGGTTGAGAACGTCTTTAACTAGCATTACCTGGGAATGCGTCAGACTATGCAATCATGCTACACTCATGCACAACAAATCATTTTCCAATGCAAATGCGACGCTCCTAAGTCTAGGATGCATGTGTTGAATGAAAAAGTGTCCATAGAGCTTATTCCTAAGTCTCTACTCTTTTCCTATGTGATGATACAAGTTGCACACAAAGACAACGTGACTGCACACAATCATATCCTATCTCTAGGATGCATGTGATGCGTTAATAGCAGACAATGCTTATTCCTAAGCTTCTATCTCTTGATTATGCATTCTAATTTGACTCTCCCGAGCCTAGATTCTAACCTGACTTTTCCAAGCCTAGATCCTGTCCTTAGACTACCCTTCCAAGTATCTCTAATGGACGAATGAAGCATACATAATACAAGATAAACACATAGAATGAAGATCCCCAGTTATGCTAGTCAAGTGCTTCTCAACCCATTCAACAGATTTAGCTACTCATGCGTAAATAACAGAGAGTGAACAGATATAGAGAAGTAAACTCCATTTCTATAGATGAGTTTGAGTACAAAATAACAATGGAAGATATGGGTATAGAGCCTGGTAGCAATCTCTTACTTCCCAAGACTTTTACACTATCAACTCTATTCGGTTCAAAAGATATTCCTGCTTCCACAGAAGCTGGCCCTCTCTCTGATCTAAAAGCTTTCGACACTCTCCCAAGTTCACCGGAACGAACTCTCGGAACAGTCTCGCTTCTCTTGCTTCCGCCTTAAAATAAAAGAAAATCTAAGAGCAAGGCTAAACTATCTAAGGAAAATTCTCTAACTCTTCGAACTTGCTGACCCCTTTTCTGAAGGCTGCCTTCCGTATTTATAGAGCTTCAGGGTGAACGGCGACTTCTCTCTTATGATTGCACAGATGGGATGACTTTAATTCTCTGATTAATGCACCAAATATTTGTCACCGAAAAGCTGAGTGTACTTGTTATCGTTAGCGGCTTCTCAACTTAATTTGGATTCGACCATCATCAGCTTTCTGTCCCATCGTGATTAATTATGCCTTTCACCCAGATGCGCCCACCAAGTTGCACCGGCTCTATGCGGAAATCCTTCTTGAGCAAATGTTTGCGAGCACAAATCAACACAAAGCCTTGCAGTAATGCTGCGCTCGATCATTGATTTCTTGTGATCGCGCTTTTCGCCTTGCATCAATGCATATTCTGCATAAAAATACAAAAATTAACTGTTTCTATGCGATGAATGCATGCGACCGCAATGTTATGAACTTAATGCTTTTTGGACGTAATCTAACATATTTTATCAACACAAACCTTCATTGTTTAATAACTTAGCACTGTAATAACGTGCATTTCTGCCCGTTATCAATGATGGATCTCGTGGCTAAAGAGTTTAGTCAGCTATTCACGGACTAATGGAACTTCAAGCCACAAGTCCATTAGAACCCATGGGTAGCATGGATAAAGTTGAGAACCAGTGTTTGGGTTAATTTTAAATGTTCAAATTGACAAGAGAAAGTTCGATTATATATGATATAATTGGCTAAATGTATGAGATACATTATTTTGGAGGAAATTAGATATAAATATGATTTATATCAAGTAGAGGAGAAAATACTATAGTAGATATGTGAATCAGCCCTTAAGGGAGTTATCTATCTACTTACCCCTGCCTAGGGGATGAAGTGAATTCCATCTTGTGTAGTTGAGTTCCCAGCTCCCAAATCAGACGAATCCCTAAAATGGTAGGTTTGAATCGGCGACTTGGCCACTCGCACCTATACAAATCAAAGGACCACCCTCAATGGTAGGAGTTCCCAACTCACTTAGAATTGAGGTCATGTTACCTATGGTCATCCTAATGAAGTGACGCCTCTGTCATGAACGGTGTTATATAACGAGACGTGAAAACTTCGTGGTCAGGTCTTATACAAACTCTTTGTATAGGATGCCCCCGCTCGCATGTACCCAACACGAATGATCAGGATTAGACCATCTATGACAAGTCACAACACTTGTAACCATTCCACAAAGTGGGCCGCATCCATAGCGTTACCAGATAAGGTTTCCCTCCTATATTCATATACTACATACCATTTTGGTTATCACTCAAGACATGATCAACTGTTGGGGTTGATGCCCTAAAATCTCGTGTCCTGTAGTTTGTAAATAGTATGTACGGACACTTATGTTGTTAATATATGATATTTACTTAACATCTTGTATTTTGCTCAGTTATTTGTTTTATTTGCTTTACCACAAACCAATAAACATAAAATCCCTGGTTATCTATATGTGACACAAGCATGTATGTGGTGACATACAAGTGGATCATGTCTCGAGCGATAACCAAAATGGTCTGTAGAAAATGGATAAAGTAGGGAAACCTTATCTTGGTAACGCTACGGACGCGGCCCGCTTTGTGGAATGGTCACAAGTATTGTGACTTGTCACAGATGGTCTGTTCCTCATCATTCGTGTTGGGGACATGCAAACGGGGGCATCCTATACAAAGATTTTGTATAAGACCTGACCACGAAGTGTTAACATCTCGTTATATAACATCGTTCATGACAGAGACTTCACTTCATAAGGATGACCATAGGTAACATCACCTCAATCCTGAATGAGTTGGGAACTCCTACCATTGAGAGCGGTCATTTGATTTGTATGGGTGCGAATGGCCTGGTCGCCGATTCAAACCTACCATTTTAGGGATTCGTCTGATTTGGGAGCTGGGAACTCAGCTACACAAGATGGAATTCACTCCTTCCCCGAGGCAGGGGTAAGTAGATAAATGGCTCCCTTAAGGGCTGATTTCGGGGCTTGAACGATGTGGCGCCACACACATTCTCTTCGCCCGAAGGTGTTCACACATAGTTGGACTATGTTGTATTGTTCATTAGAGGAATCCGTGGTACTTAAGAACTGAGATGTAGACAGGGGAAAAAATGGTAAATTGGCCCAGCTGTACTTACGAGCATCTGTGAAAGGTCATCGTACTCATGATTGGTTATATCCGATGGACACAAAAATATATTTGTGGTAAGAAGAGTTCAGTTGTTGGTCTTGGTGGATCTCATGGCTAAAGAGTTTAGTCAGCTATTCACGTACCGTTGGAGCTTCGAGCCACAGGTCCATTAGGTCACCTGGGTAGCTTGGATAAAGTCGAGAACCAGTGTTTGGATTAATTTGAAATGTTCAAATTGACAAGAGGAAGTTCAATTATATATGATATAATTGGACTAGTTATTTATATATGATATAATTGGTTAAATGTATGAGATACATAATTAGATATAAATATGATTTATATCAACTAGAGGAGAAAATATTATAGTAGATATATGATATCAAACTATAAGATATAAATATAATATGATTATATTTATTAATTAAATTAATTGATTAATTATTTGATAACTAACGGATTTATCCACGTTTGGACTTGGGAAGTGGGCTGCAATGGTTATGGTAACTGGCGGATTAAAATGAAAATCGTTTTCATTTTTATCAATTGTGCATTCGTATTATCGCCCGCGCCCAAAAAGAATCCGTGAAAGCGATCATGAGATCCTATACGATAGAAGCTCGTCCGTCTAAATGATCGTCTACCTCACGTTTTCTCTAAACGGTCGTATACGTTTTTCCTAAATGATCATTCAGTCTTTCATACACGATCGTGTAGCTCTACTATACGATAAGCATTTTCACTATATGATAGCAGTTTCATCTCCCACTTGCTTGTCATCT
Source organism: Benincasa hispida (assembly GCF_027475165.1). Lineage (NCBI taxonomy): Eukaryota > Viridiplantae > Streptophyta > Magnoliopsida > Cucurbitales > Cucurbitaceae > Benincasa > Benincasa hispida. The sequence continues at coordinate 58,883,807 of NC_143488.1, forward strand.
ACACGACGCCTTCTCTTCCGTACTCTACCAAACTCACCAAAGCCCACTCTTTGGGTTTTTTATGCCGAGGATACCAGGGTTTCTCTTGTGATGGTGTCGTCCCTACTGCAGTGTTTGTGTACTTTCTGATCGTGCTGTTGTAGTTGACATACTCGTCGGGTGCTGGTAGATCCATTAGAGGTTTCCGCTACTTAGGGTCAGACATTCGAAGAGTGTCTTCATCTGGTATGAGTTGTTTCTTTGTTGATTTTTACTGTATTTTGAGCATGCCGATAATTAGATTATATACATAATTATATGTGTTGAATGTATGTCGTTTATGTTTCAGTCACTGTGAAATCAGAGAGATCTAAACCCACTCATGGAACTCTTGGTCTGAGATCCTTCAATTGGTATCAGAGCCAGGTTTCTAATACTCTGATTTCATCTGTTGCAACGAAATAACGTATACATTCATGGTGGATGCATTTCTACACTGTTTTAAATGTTAATTCTGCTGTGGATGTGTTGAATTAATGGATGTTTTCGGGATGAATTGCCTTGGTTTGTTTAATTCCTTTTACATTTGTAGTTGTTTGTAAAGGCCTCTGCGTTTTTGGGCATAAATAATCGTAGTCGAGTCTGCATTCAAAATGTTTGAAGTCTTGAGTCGTTCGTCGAAGTTTTGGGCAAAGGTCGCGGCTCTTCGAGGAAGGAGATGATCTACAGTTGATCGCATCGTGCAGAAGAAATTCTATGCGATCGTTGTCCATCGCATCGTGAAGATGAAAGAGTATGCGATTGCGGTTGAACTCCTCAGTTAAACGATGGGGTATGCGATCAAGAGTTGGTCGTATCGGGTTGACGATTGGGCATATGATCACTGAGTATCATTTAATACGCACACGCGCTAGATGATCGTTTAGGTCAGCAAGCTTCATCGCTTAATAACTGACTCAACGATCGCTTAGCATCGTAAGGTAAATTGTTTACCAAGTTGCACGCATCGGTTAGACGATGTGGCACTCGCGTATTGTTTAAAGCGCGCTAGACGATCATTTAGGTCAGCAAGCTTCATCGCTTAATAACTGACTAAACGATCGCTTAGTAACTCAAGGTAAATCGTTTACCTGTCGTCGCGCTGCACAATCGCATGGACGATCAGGCTTCACAGCTTCGTCGTCATCTACGCGATCATTTGCTAATGTTCCTATCGTCTAGTGCGCACTGAATGATCGTCTACCTGCTGGAGTTCGCTACACGATGAAGACCTCCTGGCAGTTCAAGACCCGGTTCGCCTGTGAACCGGTTTGCTCAATAAAAAATGTAATAGATAGGGTTTTTCATTTCGATTTTTTTGGCTTAAAGGCTCATCTCGGTCCATTAATCTCTTTGTTTAATACATGCAATGTATGTTTTATATGTCATATGGTATGCACATATAGTAAATCCCACCTTAGGTTATGCAATGATCATGCATCATCTCTTTATTGTAATTGTTGTAATTTAGAGAAGCATGATTTTTAATTATGTAAGTGCATGCTCATGTATCATATAATATAAGAGTTATATTTATGCATGCATAAAAAGAATTGGCATGCATCATCTTTATATTATAATTGTTATAGTATAAGGGTGAATTATAGCATGTTTGCTTGGTTATTACGTGTAATATAAAAGTTATATAGTAATGACCAGACATTGCATGAAGCATGACACATAGGTTACTTTATAAATGTTATAAACGCCTTGTTATGCGCAATGTTTTTTAGTTGTTTCTTTTTAAGAGTTAAAGAGAAATTAGAACTAAAAGAAATAAGAAAGACATGCATGCTCACTTAGGTTTAATTCACAGTTTTAAAATGTTTAAAACTTGGATCACATAGACCTAAGATCACGGTTCTAATATGATTAGCAACCCTAAGGCTTTAATCTTTTAATCAGTTTAATAGGATTAAATTAGCTAATAAAAGGTTAAAGTGTAGCAAATCTATCTAAAAGGGACCTTTGTCTAAGGCGGGTTTTTTCTAGGCTGGGGTATTTAAGTTGACGGAAACGTAACACCCCTACCTGGGAACTTACCTGGAAAGGTGAATTAGATAGATTTGATGCATGCATGCAAGTTAAGGGCAGTCCATTAAAGTGTTTAAATGTGACTACTTGAATATGTTTACATTTCATAAACAAACGTTGTTTATGAACAAGCTTTAAAAAGACCACTTAAACTAAAATCAGTAGTTGGATTGTCTAGGTTAATGAATCCCTAGGTAGAACATTCAGTGGGAGGTACTTAGGGGATAAGATGCTTCACTTAAACATTTCACTTTTCTCCTAAAGTCCACACCGTGAGATCTATCCTCGGCCTCGCGGCACCTTTGGCGTGTCCCCCCAATGGATGGTGTTTGGGTAGGTCAATATCAAGGTGGATGGAGAGAATGTTCATAGTAAATGGGAGCGGGAAGTGCAACAGCACATCCCTCGGTCTCCCTCGTTAGGTGAATAAAGTTACTGCGCATCGCCTTGAGGCACCCTGGGAGTGTCCCCCTAAAGGTTGGTAGTTTTGCGTTTTTCTTTATTTGATCTCCTGTAAGAGGATAAGGTAACTTAATCTTTTGTCCTAATCTGTCTTTTCCCTGTGGTAAGCGCATTAGGGCGGGACTCTGGCACCGAAAACGAGGGGTTACACTTACACAGAATAGTTAAAGGTTAACGATTATGGACCGAAAAAATGGTGGTTGTTAGGTTTAGTTCTAAGAGTTGGTTCTACCTAATGGTTGAGAATGTCTCATCCCATTGACGGGGCAACTGATCACCCCACCGGTGGCATTTGTCCTGACTCACTAGGGCATCATTGCAAAATAGAAGTCTACAACTTAGGGTACTTGAAACTGTTTTGCAAAACAAATTGGTTTAAAAGTGGTTTAGCAAAATCTAATAAAGATTTGTTCATTTTTTTAGCAACTTTTTCAAATGGCTACAACCACCTTATCGTTGTTAAGCGTCGAAAAATTAACTGGCAATTTTTCAACATGGAAACACATGATCACGACGATCCTAATCATCGAGGATCTCATGTTCACTCTCACGGAGTCCTGTCTTCCTATTCCAACCCCAAATGCTTCTCGAAATGTTTAGGAGGCATACGAGCGATGGACAAAGGCGAATGAGAAGGCCCGAGCCTATATCTTGGCAAGTCTTTCCGACGTCTTGGCCAAAAAGCATGAGCCTATGGTCTCAGCTCGTGAGATCATGGAGTCCCTATAAGGGATGTTTGGACAACCGTCTAAACAGCTTATGCATGAGGCTTTTAAATACATATTCAACTCCAAAATGCAAGAAGGCACCTCTGTTCATGAACATGTGCTAAACATGATGGTCCACTTCAATGTGGCGGAGTTGAATAGGTCTACCATCGATGAGGGCAGCCAGGTTAGCATAATCCTGCATTCTTTGCCGGAGAGCTTCCTATACTTTGTTAGCAATGTGATTCTTAACAAAGTGAAATATAACCTTACAACTCTCCTCAACGAGTTGCAGACATACCAATCTTTACTGAAAAGTAAAGAGAGGTAGAAAGGTGAGGCAAATGTTGCTTTATCCTCAAGGACGTTCCATAGAGGTTCGACTCAGGAACGAAGTCTGCACCTTCTACTTCTAACTCTGGAAAGGGGAAGAAGAAGAAGGGTGGTAAAGGAAAAGGGAAGGCACCTACTAACCCATCGCCTGTCGCCCCGAGGAGGCGTCCACCAATTGCTAAGGGAAAGTGTTTCCATTGCAACCAAGATGGACATTGAAAGAGGAACTATCCTCGGTATGTGAAGGAGAAGAAAGCAGCTAAGGCTAAGGCCAAGGCAGATAAAGGTAAATGTGATTTACTTGTGCTTGAAACTTGTTTAGTGGAGAATGATGATTCAGCCTAGATAATTGATTCAGGCACCACTAATCATGTTTGTTCTTCTTTTTAGGGGATTAGATCTTGGCGACAGCTGGAGGCTGGTGAAATGACAATGCGAGTAGGCACTGTACATGTCGTCTCAGCTGTGGCAGTGGGAGGACTCCAGTTAGCTTTATAGAATAGGTTTCTAATTTTAAATGATGTATATATTGTTCCTGAACTAAAAAGAAACCTTATTTCTATAAAGTGCTTATTGCAATGTAAATACACTATTTCTTTTAATTTGAGTAAAGCGTTTGTTCATAAATATGGTGTTTTTATTTGCACAGCAAATCTGGAATCAAATTTATATGTGCTAAGGTTGTTAGCCATTAATTCCTCTATAATATAAAAATGTTCAGAACTGTCGTAATTCAATCAAAACGTCAACGAATTTCTCCAAAAGAAAATGCCCAACTTTGGCATCTACATTTAGCGCACATCAATCTCAATAGGATTGAGAGATTGGTGAAGAATGGACTTCTAAGTGAGTTAGAAGAAAATTCTTTACCTGTGTGTTGAGGGTAAGATGACTAAACGACCTTTTACTGGAAAAAGTTTTATAGCCAAGGAGCCTCTTGAGTTAGTACCTTTTGACCTTTGTGGTCCTATGAATATGCGAGCCCGAGGTGGCTATGAGTATTTTATCAGTTTTACTAATGATTACTTCAGGTACGAGTATGTTTATTTTTCGCAACAGAAGTCTGAATTCTTTGAAAAGTTCAAAGAGTTTAAGGCTGAAGTTGAAAACACATTGGATAGACGGATTAAAACACTTCGATCAGATCGAGGTGGAGAATTTTTGGACTCTGCATTCCAAGACTGTTTGATAGAACATGGAATCGTTTCCCAACTCTCAGCGTTGGGTACACCTCAGCAGAATGGTGTAGCGGAGAGGAGAAATAGGACCTTATTAGACATGGTTTGCTCGATGATGAGTTATGCTTCCTTACCGGACTCGTTTTGGGGTTTTGCAATGGAGACTGCGGTGTACATACTCAATTGTGTTCCCTCTAAGAGTGTTGCAAGAACACCTCTAGAGTAGTGAAACAGGCGTAAAGCTAGTTTACATCATTTCTGCATTTAGGGTTGCCCTGCACATATGCTTGAGGCTAATCCCAAGAAGTTGGAACAATGGTCGAGATTATGCCTCTTTGTAGGCTACCCCAAAGTTACACGAGGGGGTTATTTTTATGATCCAACGAAAAATGGGGTGTTTGTTTCAACAAACGCTACTTTCCTGGAGGAGGATCATATAAGGGAGCACAGTCCATGGAGCAAAGTCGTGCTCCGTCAGCTTTCCAATGAAACTACTGAAACTTCAACAAGAGTTGTTGAAGAGCCTGCTACATCAACAAGAGTTGTTGATGGGAGTTCATCCAGTAAGTAGGTTCCACCTCAAGAGTTGAGGGAACCTCGACGTAGTGGGATGGTTGCGAACCCACCCATTCGCTATCTGGGTTTCACGAAATCCTTGCTATGGTAGCAGATGGCGACATTGAGTATCCGTTGTCTTATAAGAAGGCAAAAGAGGATGTTGATCAGGATGAATGGGTCAAGGCCATGGATCTCGAGATGGAGTCGATGTACTTCAACTCAGTATGGGATCTTGTAGATCCGCCCGATGGGGTTTTCCCTATAGGTTTTAAATGGATCTACAAGCGTAAACGGGGTGTTGATGGGAAGGTACAGACCTTTAAGGCTCGACTTCTGGTAAAGGGTTATACCCAGGTAGAAACAGTCGACTATGAGAAGACTTTCTCGCCTGTTACCATGTTAAAGTCGATCCATATCCTCCTCTCCATTGCAGCTTATTATAATTATGAGATCTAGCAAATGGACATCAAGACAACCTTTCTGAATGGCAATCTTGAGGAGACCATTTATATGGTGCAACCCGACGGATTCATAGCCCAAGGTCAAGAGCAAAAGGTTTGCAAACTGAATCGGTCCATTTATGGACTGAAATAGACATCTCGATCTTGGAACATACGATTTGATGCTACGATCAAGTCGTATGACTTTGACCAAAACATTGATAAACTTTGTGTCTACAAAAAGATCATCAACGCTTCAGTAGTCTTCTTAGTGTTGTATGTAGACGATATCCTACTCATTGGGAATGATGTAGGTCTACTGACTGTAGTTAAGAACTGGCTAGCGACCCAATTCCAAATGAAAGATTTGGGAGAGGCTCAGTTTGTTCTAGGTATACAGATCTTTCGGGATCGTAAGAACAAAGTGCTAGCACTGTCTAAGGAATCGTACATTGACAAGATGTTGCTCAAGTACTCGATGCAGGACTCCAAGAGGGGCCTACTGCCGTTCTGGCATGGAGTCACTTTGTTTAAGGAAATGTGTCCTAAGATGCCTCAAGAGGTTGAGGAGATGAGACGGGTCCCATATGCGTCTTCCGTTGGTAGTTTGATGTACGCGATGCTCTGTACTCGTCCAGACATCTGCTACACTGTGGGCATAGTCAGTAGGTATCAATCTAACTCAGGCCAGGGTCACTGGACTGTAGTGAAGAACAGCCTCAAGTATCTTCAGAGAACGAGGGACTATATGCTCATGTATGGTTCGAGGGATTTGATCCTTACAGGATACACGGATTCTGACTTTCAGACTGATAAAGACTCTCGTAAGTCCACATCAGGGTCAATCTTTACTCTTAACGAAGGAGTTGTACTGTGGCGAAGCACTAAGTTAGGGTGCATCGCCGACTCCACTATGGAGGCCGATTACATAGCGGCTTGCGAAGCTGCTAAGGAGGCCGTTTGGCATAGGAAGTTCTTGATAGACCTGGAAGTTATTCTAGATATGTCTAGGCCCATTCATGGTTATGATAATTCCGAAGATGGAGGGATATTATTCCTTCTGTTATGCAATCAGACCGTCAATTCTGCACAACTGTTAGTTGTACACGTGTCTCAATCCTCCGCTCTTGCGTTGCTCAGCTGCATCTTTCAATCATAGTTCGCATGCGGTGTTTGTTTTTATTACCGCATGCGGTTGAAACACAGCTCTTGGATCGACTGTCGCATTGCACAGCCATTGCGGTATTCGTCTCTTCATTATTGATTGACGAGCGCAATGTGACAGAGATGCATTGATTAGTCTCTCGTGAGCCTTGAGCGCAAGCGGTGACTTGGTCTCTTGCAAAACAGAGTAAAGTTCAACTTGTCTTCCATCTTTTTGGTGTTAGTGGGTGTAATCGCAGACATTTATAATTATTGCAATACTAGGCTAATTTTCATACAATTGGTGCATAATTACTATCTTTTGGCCGCAATATCTAGATAAGGTGGCAAATAACTTGTATTTCTACAAGTTATAGTTAACGTCTCGTTATATAACACCATTTATGAAAGAGACCACTTCACTAGGATGACCATAGGTAACATGACCTAAATCATGAGTGAGTTGGGAACTCCTGCCATTGAGGGCGGTCCTTTGATTTGTATGGGTGCGAGTGGCCAGGTCGCCGTTTCAAACCTACCATTTTGGGGATTCGTCTGATTTGGGAGCTTGGAACTCAACTACACAAGATGGAATTCACTCCTTCCCCGAGGCAGGGGTAAGTAGATAGATGGCTCCCTTAAGGGCTGATTCCGGGGCTTGAATGATATGGCGCCACACCTTCTCTTGGCCCGAGAGGTGTTCACACACAGTTGGACTATATTGTATTGTTCATTAAAGAAATCAGTGGTACTTAAGGAGTGAGATGTAACTATAGAGGCAAAACGGTAAATTAGCCCAACTGTACTTACGAGCATCTGTGAAGGGTCATCGTACTCATGATTGGTTATATCCAATGGACACAGAAATATATCTGTGGTAAGAAGAGTTCAGTTGTTGGTCTTTAGTGGAATCACTGACAGTTAATGGATGGTGGATCTCGTGGCTAGAGAGTTTAGTAAGCTATTCACATACCGTTGGAGCTTCGAGCTACAGGTCCATTAGGTCACCTAGGTAGCTTGGATAAAGTCGAGAACCAGTGTTTGGGTTAATTTGAAATGTTCAAATTGATAAGAGGAAGTTCAATTATATATGATATAATTGGACTGGTTAATTATATATGATATAATTGGCTAAATGTATGAGATACATTATTTTGGAGGAAATTAGATATAAATATGATTTATATCAAGTAGAGGAGAAAATATTATAGTAGATATATGATATCAAACTATAGGATATAAATATAATATAATTATATTTATTAATTTAATTAATTGATTAATTATTTGATAATTAACAGATTTATCCACATTTGGACGGCGGATTAAAATGAAAATCATTTTCATTTTTATCAATCGTGCATTCGTATTATCGCCCGTGCCCAAAAAGAATCTGTGAAAGCAATCGCGAGAGCTTATACGATAGAATTTCGTTCGTCTAAACGATTGTCTACCTCACGTTTTCTCTAAATGATCGTATACATTTTTCCTAAACGATTGTTCAGTCTTTCATACACAATCGTGTAGCTCTACTATACGATAAGCATTTCCGCTATACGATAGCAGAGTTTCATCTCCCACTTGCTTATCGTCTACACGACGCCTTCTTCTTTGTACTCTACCAAACTCAACAAAGCCTACTCTTTGGGTTTTTGACGTCGTCCTTGCTGCAGTGTTCGTGTACTTTCTGATCGTGCTGTTGCAGTCGACATACTCGCCGGGTGCTGGTAGATCCGTTGGAGGTTTCCATTGCTTAGGGTTCAGACATTCGAAGAGTATCTTCATCTGGTATGAACCCTTTCCTTGTTGATTTTTACTGTATTCTGAGCATGCCAATAATTAGATTATATGCATAACTGTATGTGTTGAATATATGTCGTTTATGTTTTGGTCACTGTGAAATCGGAGCGATCTAATCCCACTCATGGAACTCTCGGTATGAGATCCTTCACCACTTGTATGTCACCACATACATGTTTGAGTCACATACAGATAACCAAGGATTTTATGTGTATTGGTTTATGGTAAAGCAAATAAAATAAGTAATTGAACAAAATACAAGATGTGAAGTAAATATCATATATTATACAACACAAGCGTTCGTACAAACTGTTTATAAACTACAGGACACGAGACTTTAGGGCATCAACCCCAACACTAAAGACCTACGACTGCAGTCTTCACACTATAGATATCTTTCTGTATCCATTGATATAACCATTCAATGATAAGTCGACCCTTCACGAATTGCTCGTAACTACAGTTGGATCAAGTTACCGTCTTACCCATATAATTATATCTAACTCCTTAAGTACCATTGATCCTCCACTCACATGTCTCCACATCAACGATTAGGATAAAATCATTTGTAACACTTTACAACTATTGTAACAATTACAAAGTGGATTGATCTGTAGTATCACCAGGATAAGGTACCCAACCTTATCCATATACTACCATTTAGATTATTACTTAAAAATAACCTTAGATCTTAATTTACTAGATTGTGTTAATGTAAACTCAATGTTGAATAAAATAACTTCTTATTTAATTAAATAAATAATTCGTGTACAAAAGAATTACAAACTACGAAGTCTACGAGATTTAGGGCATCAACCCCAATAGTACAATCTTTACTCGACAACTTTCTAGCCTTTACATGAGATATTAAACAAGTAGGAAGATTCTCTCTTTCTCCTCTGAACATATGATTACTTGTAGAAATACAAGTTATTTATATATTTTATTTAGATATTGCTGCCAAAAGAAAGGAAAGTTGCGTCAATTGTATAGAAATTGGCTAAGAAATGCAAGAATTATAAATTGTCGTCAATACACCTAGTAACACCATTGCGATGGTAGAATAGAATGTTTATGTTCTATTTTGCAGGAAATCAAGTCACCACATGCGTTCATGGCTCAAGATAAAATGAACAACGCATCTACGTCGCATTGCGCCCATCAATCAAGAATGAAGAAACGATCAATGCAATGACGGCGCATACGAAAATCGATCAAGAGCTTAACTTCAACCGCATGTGATAATAAAAAAACAACACCGCATGCAGGCAAACGATCAAAGATGTGAAAGAGCAACGCAAATGCGGAGGATTCTGATGCGTATATAGCTGACCGTTGTGCATTTCTGACGGGATTGATTGTGTAACATAAGAAATATTCACTCCACCATTTCAAGAACTGCCATAAAAATAAAGTGGGGACCACAATTCAGAGAGTCAAGCTTCACCTATAAATAGCCTCTGAGAATTCACTAAAAGATATGCTTGAATACATAGAAACATGTATATACTGATCTAAGAGAGAGACTGGTTGAGCGACTAATCAGAGTAGATCCGGGAAGAATTAAGAGACAAGGCCGAGAGGTGAGTCTCTGGGCAAAGAATCCTTTCGATCCCCACCGTGAAGCTCTATACGAAGGTCACCTCTACCAGACGAGCAAGCCTGAGAGGGAAGCTCTTCTCTTCATCCATTCCACACGCCGGCAAGCAAAACCTTCGTGTACATCTGTGTCAAGACGTTGACACTCTTCTGTATTTGTTACTATTTCTTTATCATCACTTGTATTCATCTTCTTAGTCTATCATTCACATCGTGTATCAGACGCTTAATCTTAGTATTGAATGTTATGATCTTTTCCATTATCATCTCTCTGTATATTTCCATTCATCCATAATTCATTTTCTCCATGACGTTTTCTTAATCCCTTGGGTAATTAGCAAAAATTAAGCAAGTAAATTAATTGGGTTAAGAAAATAATTATGTTTAGTCAAAGTATGCTCGATGGAATCTTCACCTGTGAGAGCATAAGTGAAGATGTTATTCCGCCTATCGAGAGAGGGTTGGAAGAATGCGTTAACTAAAGCAAGAAGTACTTCCAGAGATGGAAGCAACCTTGCATTCATCACGTTCATCCCTGTTTCACCATAGAGATATGGGAGCGCGGCCGATCACCGAGAGGTGTACGCCAAGGAAAAGTGGAACTTTAGTTGTATCTTTAACACAATTAAAAAACTTGTGATGTTTTTACTAATTATCCCTTCTATTTCTGATCCATCCATAAAGACTTGCCATCGCATACCACGATCCTCTGTATAAACTTCACAGTCAGCCTCACACTCAGTATCATGTATATCATGTATATCATGTATCTTGTATCTTGTTTTACATTAGCTTAGGTTTATTTTCATCGCAATTTATTTTATTAACGCAACTTTATTTTACCGCAATTTATATTCATGTACAAACACACAAACTTTAGGAATTGTAAAACCCGGTCGCATGTATCACAAAAGTAACACATTAACGAAAACAATCCCTGTGTTCGACCTCAGATTACTCTGAGAAACTTGCATTGGAATTATACTTGGTTTCAGCGCATGTAAACTTGTGACAACGCATCACTCCATAGCATACTACAAGCATATAGTTAACAACGCATATATCTAGAAGTAGTAATGCATAACACAACATCCACATTCCATTTCCATCTTTACGTCATCAAGTTTATGGCAACATGAGCTTGTATGATTCATTCATCCGTATTCATATTTGTTCGCATGCTGTAAGTAAGGACACATTTCAGCGTTACAACATAGTCAGAGCTCCACATGGTTTCCCAAATACAACTTCCTTCATATAGTACTCCATAGAGGCATGATATTTAGACAGAAAAACCATTCCCATAATAACACCGAACTCCTAAAGATCTAAGGGAATCAAGTAAATTATCATGGCTACACCATCAACCTCTAACATACAATCTCTATATACATTACCAACTACCATAACATCATCAACAGGGATATAAATAAGTAATTCTTCAGACATAGACTTTACTAAATATCAAGTTATTAAAAATGACCCTATTATCATTATTTAAAATGGGCAAAAGTGGAAATCAAAAGTTTTTCTCTACCATAACCCCTTTTAGATATGTATAGATTATTTTAGGGGAAGAGGTTTATTTAATGATTTAGAAGTCAAATTATTGTTCTTTCCACGATTCTCAAGAAAAATAGTATCAAATTTTTATTTTTTCTAATTTATTTTTACGTCTGTTGCTCAAAATTAGGGGAAGAGGTTTATTTAATGATTTAGAAGTCAAATTATCGAAGATAATCCTCTTACCATCATTTTACATGAGTAAAAGGGAAATTAAAAGTTTATGATATTTTTTTTTTATAGTATAGATTAAGAGTTTATAATATTTCTTATATTTTCCCTAAATATTATTATTTCTCAATTTGGATATTCTTTTATTAAAAAAAAGAAAAGAAAAAGAGAGATCAAATATATGTATATATTGAGGGAAGATATATTTTTTCTCTTTTGAGATAATAATTTATAAGGAACAATTTAGGGGCGTTCAAAACTCAAACTTGTAGGTGAAATAGCCCACACAATATTTGGATCTCTCATTATAATAAATATCGTTTTCATATATTATAACATATAAATTATTTAAAAGCTCTTATTGTCTACCATGTTTATTTTATAAGCCTTCTCTCTCATCATTTGTTATTTATACTAAAATAATCTATACCCCAGATACAAACTATTATCATCCATATTAAAATAGCCTCCACTCCAAACACTTTATTATAATATAAAGACAACAATAATCAATTCAGCAGCTATAGATTAAAATAGTCTCCATTCGAAACACATTATTACAACCCAAAACTATAATAACCAATTCAACAACTATATAACTAACCCACAAAAACCCTTTTGTGATTTGAATTCTCTTTGTTCCATATTGTAGAGCAGAGGATTCCTTTATTTTCCCTTTTCTTTAGAGAGATCCGTGAATTACATATCCAATTCATACTATTTAGCTTTTTACTTGCCTAAGTTTAGAATTTATACTAAGATAATTTGAGGGTTGGTTTGCATTTCAATTTGTCGAAAATTACAAGTTTTATGATTGTTTAAAAGGGAGAACATTATATTTTATTTACCATAGCATCATCCAATTTAGGTTTTGAAGTATAGGATTCCTTTCTTTTCCTTTTTCTTTAGAGAGATTGGTTAATTACATATCCAATTCACTCTATTTAGTTTTTTCCTTGCTAAGTTTAGAATTTATACTTAGATAACTTGAGGTTTAGCTTGAATTTCAATTTAGTCATAAAAGCGAAAATGACAAGTAAGTTTTATGGTTGTTTAAAAGGGATAACATTATATTTTATTTACAACAACATCATCCAATTTAGGTTTTGAAGTCTATCTTGGGTTGTTCATTTTAAATATTAATTTAAATGGCAAACCTTTATCCCCTAACTATGGTGTTAATGGGTCGTACTGGAAATGGAAAAAGTGCAACTGGAAATAGTATTCTTAGAAAGAAGTTATTCGAGTCAAAGAGAAGTTCTGCAGGTATTACAAGTACTTCCGAGTTGAAAACATGCGAGCGGTCAGATGGACAAGTAATAAATGTCATAGACACTCCCGGTATGAAATTAGTAATTTATTAATAAGTATTCATTCAATGCATTACACATTTATCTTTGTGTAGCTAGCTAAATTGTTCTATGACAAATCTTTTTTCTCTCATTTATAAATATTTCAAATATAGCAAAATTTCATTGTTTATCAATGACTGACATTTATAGACTATTATCATCTATCACCGTCTATAAGTGATAAACTACTATCATCAATCAATGTCTATCATTGATAGAGCAATATTTGCTATATTTGTAAATAAATTTGTTTACTTTCCTATATTTGAGAACAACATGACTTAAATATATTTTCAAAGTTTGATTTATTTGGTAGTTTTAAATTGTCATTTTTTAACATAATTCTAAGTTTTATTATTTTGATCTATGTACTTTCATAAAATTTTATTTTTATCTTTTAATCATTGCTTAAAAAATGGGTTAAATTATAAAAAAAATGTTCCTGAACTTTACACTTTGGGTCTAAAATGCCTTTCAAGTTTTCAAAAGTTAAAAAACTGCCTTAAACTTCCAAAATGAGTTCAAAAATACCTTTGTCGTTAGTTTGGATGAAAACATTATAGTTTTATTCCAAAATACCCCTAAACTTTCAAAAGTTTCAAAAATACCCTCAAACTAAAAAAAAAAAATTAAATACCCTTTTTGTTACATGAACAGAAACCGTTGATACCGTCCTGCCTCTCTATTTTCCATCTTTTTCTCCCCTCCCTTCTTCAATACTACTACTCCCCTTTTGTTAACTATTTGATACTTGTTTATCTAAAATAAATAAATAAATAAAATTGCACACTTTAACTACGGTATATGAACTATAATAAGAAGAAAGATAATAAATAAAGCACCAAATCATTTTAAGATTTGCATATTTTAACAAAATGTACAATAGTAGTTGTATGTGTGTTAATAGCAAAATACTATTTTTATTTGACTATTTATTGTTTTGGTATATTTCGAGAGGAGCTTTTGATTTTGGAGTTTTGTGAAATTTTGTGGGATTTTGTGTTTTAACTTAAAATTTTGGTTGTTGAAAAAATTGGTGTAAACTAAGAATTAGAAAATTAAGAGAAATATGAGGGTATCTATATGAAAAGATGAGGATATCTATATAATTTGTTTTAAAATTGAGTATTTTCGAACTTAAGAGAACCTCAAACAAGTTGATCACCATATTAATGGCGCGAGCAGTCTTTTAACTTTTTGTTTTAATTTTTAAGTTATTTTTCTCACAAGGAATTAAGGTTTTCTGTTCAGATACTAATGGTGGAGGTATTTTTAAACTTTTATTCAGTTGAGCATATTTTTGAAATTTTTGAAAGTTATGAGGTTTTTTTTTAAACAAAACTTTAATTGTTTCCATAAAAAACTAACGGCAAGGGTATTTTTGAACTATTTTTTAAAGTTTAAGTGTATTTTTTAAATTGTTGAAATTTTAGAGATATTCTTGACACAAAGTGTAAAGTTAGGGATATTTTTTAATATAGTCTAAAAAAATTGTAATTAACATGTATAATAATAATAATTATTATTATTATCATTTTTGGAATTAACATGTATTCTAAATACAACATAATCACGTTAATCAAAAGTTATTACTTCATGTTCTTCTTTTTCAAGTATCATACCGTGCTGAAAATTGTGATCGAAAAAAAAGGATAAGGAGAAAAGATATGCCCTTTTTTTTAGAAAAAAATATGCCGAACTTATAGTTAAAAATACTTTTCATACAAAAAGAATACAAAAATTGAGCAATGACTTTTTTTTATTTGTAAATATAGGAAAGAAAAGGAAAAAAAAAACTGTCAATAAATTTCAAAATGTTACAATACTTTTTGAGTTTAATTTCAATTTAATATCTATATTTCAAAATATTACAATTTTACTCTTGGGATTTGAATTTTATTTTAATTTGATTCCAAAGTTTCATGATATATATTTTTAAACTTGATTTTTTTTATTATTTAATTCTTGCTTACATTCTTTAGAATCAAATGACTTTTGATTAATTTAAAAGAAATAAAATAATTATAACCAATTAAATTTTGCTATATTTTTCACCCTTATTAGAATTAATTATAAAATTTTACTTGATTTCAAATATAGAAAAATGAACTAAAGTATTTATAAATATAGCACAATTTCATTGTGTATTTACGACAGGTTGTGGTAGACTATTATCTGTGTCTAGATAAATATAGATAGTAGTCTATTGTGGTTTATCGTAGATAGTCTGTGATATTTTGCTATTATCTGTAAATATTTTCAATAGTTTTTTCATTCAAAATAAGGGACCGTTGCAAATATAGCAATCAGATCCAAAATATGAGCATACATAATCATAATAAAAAAGAACTACAAATATGAAAAAATTTAGATAGTCTATAAGTGATAGAACATATTATTGCAGGAATCTATCAGTAATAGATCATATCGTTGGTAAGAGTCTATAACCGATAAAAGTTTATCGCTAATAGACTTTGCTATATTTGCAATTTTTTTAAATGATATTATACAATTGGTTATTATTTCAAAAAATGCTACCAATTGCTATTACCCTTTAAAATAATTTCCTTACATTATAATTATTTTAAATTAATTAATAGACATTAGCATAAAATACTAAAAATGAATATTTAGTGAAAAATCAAAATTAAAAATATAAATCTCAAAGATTATGGATCACATTGTAATAAAATTCAGATTTTAAGAATAAAACTTTAACATTTTAAAATTTAAATATTAAATTAATATCAAATTTAAAGAAAAAATAATTGCAATAGAAAAATTAGTATCTTCCTCTCACGATGTCTCAACCTACAATTGTCATATATTGAAAGGTCCATGGTCCTTCGGCTATGATTGTATAGTAAATCGTGAATCTGAATTACTATCCATTAAAAATTTAAGAAAACTTTATTAATTAGTTATAATATATTTTAGCACATTTTTTATAGAATTTCTGAAAAGAATTAATTTAAAAGAGATTCAAACTCAGAACTTAGGTTTAGTTTGAAATTATCATCACTTTTAATATAATTGCTAATATACTGTGCTCTTAGAAAAAATAGTTCAAAAAAATAAAATAATGTTTAATAAATTTTAATTTTAAATTAGAACAAACTAGTTATTGTGTTTGATAAACTAATACTAAATTTAGTTGATTATAATTTTAACTATTTTTATATTGATATTTAATTTATAATTTATGATAATATAATTATTTCAAAATATATATGATTTAAATTACAACTATTAATCTGAATTGTTTAATAATTTTTAAAAAAATAGTTGTTATAATAAATTGAATCAATTAAAATTTTGGAATAGATGTGAGAATAAATAAATATGGAATAGGAAATGTACCAGATTTTTGGATTGCAACAAAAAATCAAAAAACCAAAAAGCAAAACCAACTCAAGTGCTTGATTTGGTTTTTTAGTATAAAATTGGACATCTTGGTTTATATTTGAAAAAAACAAAAAAGTATTGGTTCAGATCGAATTTTTATTGGAAAAACCAATCAAAACCAAATTAAGTCGAGGGTGTGTACATATCCTTAGCTATGTTTTAGTATTTTATTACTGTGGTGCGTATATATTTTTGTTGTTTAGAAAAAGATCAATTGTTATGGAGAGAAAAGTGCCAAGAAAAATGTACAATTTCAATTTATAGAAAAAAATACTCAATTTTAATTTAAAATTAGCAAAAATGATCAATTCAAAACAAAAATATAAATAAATATGGAAAATCAGAAGAAAAAAGAAAATGCCAAAAATGAGAACGAAATTGATAATAAACCAAACAAAATAGAAACTAATCCATTGATTTGTTCTTTATTGGAGATTGGTTTGGATATTTTCTTCTTTTTTTTTTTTTTTTTTTTGTAAAATTGAGGTTTGGTTCTTGGTTGCCCCAAAAACGGGTAAAAACGAACCGACATTATCCCTATCAAATTGTTCAGAAAGCTAAAATCTAAAAGTTGTATCTAATAACTTTTGCACGTTTGATCAAATTAAAAAAAATGATCTATGGATAGATTAATAAATAATTTTTTTTATTAAACAGTTTAGAAGGATAAGATTTTCGTATAACTGCAAACACAATCTTACTCTGTCTTAGAACTCTTGATTCATTTTCTTTGGCCTTAACACCAACAAACCAATAGTCTATCTTAAAAATTGAAAAAAAAAAACGATAGTCAAATAAAAAATAAAAGCAAATTTAATCTATTGTAAACACTTCAAAAAATATAGTCTCATTCGTTAATGATTTTGTTTTTAATTTTCTATTTGTTGATTTTTTTTTAATCTGTCTTTAGGATTGTTTTCATATTTATTTTTTAAAAAATAACATTTAACAATTATAGTTTTAATTTTTTATTTTTTTATTTTTAAAAATCTGTAAATTTTAAATTTATTTATATTTCTATAATTAACTAATAGAAAAATAAGAAAAACTATTTACATTAAAATAATAAAATTTGATCTTCTTTGATAGAGGTTGAAAGAAGTCTATCGGTGTCTATCGATGATATAAGATGTTGAAGTTTATCATTGATACTATGTGATAGAGGTTGAAAGAAGTCTATCGGTGTCTATCGATGATATAAGATGTTGAAGTTTATCATTGATACTATGTGATAGACGATATAAGGCTATCAGTATTTTTATTTATTTCTGTAAATAGTTTGATATTTTTTCTATTTATAAATTTTTTTTCTAAATTCTAAGTCAAATTAATAGATAAAGTGTTTATTTAATAAAGATGAGACCAAGGTAAAGAAAAATATGGGAAACAAACACATTTTTCAAAATTACAAAAAAAAAAATCATAAAGCAAGACCTAAACAAACCCAAAAAATAACAAAATAACAAAATCTTATTGACATTGATCAGCTCTTGATCTAATGCATGCATTGGAAAAAATTGTGTAGGTCTATTCGACTTATCTCAAGGAACAGAACACATCACGGAGGAAATAGTGAAATGTTTGGAATTAGTAAGGGAAGGCATTCATGCTATTCTATTAGTTTTCTCAGCGAAAAACCGATTCACTCAAGAAGAAGAAGCCACCCTTAAAACCCTACAAAATTTATTCGGATCTACGATTGTGAATTATGCTATTGTAGTCTTCACTGGAGGTGACGAATTCGATGATGACGACGATGACGACGAAGGCGGCACCTTCGACGATTACTTGCTTGGCTGTCCTACGGCCTTAAAGGATATACTAACCGCTTGCAAGGGACGGTATGTACTTTTTGACAACAAGACCAGCAGCGGAAGCAAGAAGAATGAACAAGTGAATAAGCTTTTAGATTTAGTGAAAGAAGTGATGGATGAAAATGGAGGGCAAGCATTTACACATAGCTTGTTTCTTGCTAACAAGTTTGAGGAAAAGGTAGAAGTAATAAAAAGCACACTTGAGAAGCAAATAGAAGAAGAAAGAGAAGCAAGGTGTAAAGCAGAAGAGAAATTTCAAGAGCTGCAAAATCAACATGAGAATAATATTAAACAACTCTCTCAGATGCAACAGGAGTTGCTAAAGGTACATAAAAAACAACAAGAAGAGCTAGCAAAGCAACCTCCACCTGATCCAGTTGTGGTATTTTGTACGATTGTTTGACTTGAAAACATATTATTATAATACAATTACGTAACTAGTGAATAAGTATATATTATTGTGTGTGTACTATTGCATAATATATGTGGTAATAATGGTTGAATAAATAAACGAAGAAAATAAAAAGATAAATGTATTTGTCTCATATATAAACATTATTATTTTACAAATACTTTGCTAATTACACACTGACTGTTTGGGCACTGAGATGAGATATGATCTCATATATTTGTGGAGTTTTTATGTCTTAAGGAGTTCATATATCTGTGTGTTTGACTGCTTGGGGTGCTAAGTTGAGTTCACGTATCAGGGATATCTAATAAAATTTTTCTGATACAAATAATATTATCTTATGGTGATTATTTTTGTTTGATAATTTTTTATTCAATAATTTTACGTATTTTCTTTTAATAAACTACAGATCACACTTTGTTTTATTTTTTTTTTTAAAGTACACATATATTGCTGAGAGTTGTGGAAAATAGGTGTTTACTGTTTAGTTTACATCATGCATTTTTTTTTTAATTTAAACAATAATTTTACAAATTTCTGCATGTAACATTTCTAGTTAAGTTGGACAAAATCATATTGGATTTATTGGAATAAAAAGAATTTGGATTTATATTGTAAGTGAAGTATTCTCAAAATGTAATTGTACTATAATGACCCTATTAATGTCATGTTACATGGTTGACACAAAGAAAATATTTTACGCTTAGTGAGCTAGCAAGGGGACTTAATGGACCTACTAATTAGAAGCTCCAATATATGAGATTAATTAATTAAACTCTTTAATTAAATTAATCAATTAATCAACATTCATTAACTTTAGGTCACTCCATTAAAGACCCACAGTTGCACTCTTTGCACTATATATATATATATATATTTGTGTCCATGGATATAACAAATTAACAAGTCGACCCTTCATAAATAGCTCGTAATTACATTGGGGTCAAATTGCCGTTTTACTTCTGTAATTACATCTAACTTCGTAAGGCTCACTGATCCTCTAATGAACAACCTATTTATGGTTCTATTATTAAAAAAAAAAAAAAAAAAAAAAAAACTAATTAGGCCAGTGAGAAGAAGGGCCCCATTGTTCAAGACTCGGATTCAACACTTAAGGGAGTAATTCATCTAAGTACCCTAAAGACGGAAAGGAGTTAATTCCATCTTGTGTAGCTATGTTTCCAGCTCCCTACTTGGACAAATCCCCAAAATAGTAGTCTTATTGAGTTGACGAGTCAGACCACTCTCACCCATATAAATAAAAGGACTATCCTTATAGGTAGGAGTTTATCACTCACTCAAGATTGAGGTTGAGTTATCTATTATCATCCTATGAAATGTTAATCTCTTTAATCAACGACGTTATAAATAGATATTAATCATTTCGCAGTCCGATCTTTTACAAACTCTTTGTATAGGATACCTTTGGAAGAGTATGTGAATACTCGCAGCGGAAAGATCGGAGCCCCGATTTTAATTTTATAGAACATAAAATATAGAGGACGAAAATCTATGATAAACACAAATTATTTTAAGCATGTTATCATAGTTGGAGTGGAAGAAGGAATTAAGAACTTACCCTTGAAGACAAAGATCTTCATGAATCCTCTCCCGATCTACTACACGAACAACTCGTACTCACTCCACGAACACAAGAACACAATAACAAACACAACAATGTAAAGCCAAAACTGGACACCACCACAAAATGAATACTCGTTATTCTTAAGATTGAGAATCACTGAGAGGAGTGGGCTTCAGTAATTAATTTTGGATGAGGGAGGGGATTATTGGGGTTGATGCCCTAAATCTCGTAAGGTCCTATAATTTGTAAATATATTGAACAAACTCATTGTTTATTTAGTAAAACATATGATATTTTATTCAAACTCATTGTCTATTTAATAAAATATATGATATGTTATTTGCATTAACCACAAAACAATAAACTAACATCCAATATTATCTAGTAACTTAAACATGTATGTAGAGATATACAGGTAGATCATGTTTAAGTAATAACCTAAATGCTCTGTAGTAAATGGATAAGGCTGGGTACCTTATCCTTGTGACACTATGAGTATGGCTCACTCTACAGGTGTTACAATTGTTGTAAATGTTGGGTTGGTACCAACACGCAGTGGAAGCGATGAGGATTGATAAGCACTTTAATTCATCAATTTTGGCAGAAAAGAAAACATGCTTAAACAGAATTTAATGGGTTTCAAGACATACCTTTGAATAACCGTTGAAATCTTGATTTTCAGCTGCAAATTCCTCCAAGTCTTTATGTAGACCACCACAAGATCTTCTCTACTATTCTCTTGGTGCTCTAGATTGAGTTGTGGGACTCAAAATAAGCTGGAATAAAGGATAATTCCAAATAAATAGAAGTTCATAGTTTGTTCAGGATTAAGGTTAAATTACTTAGGTCATCACTTTGAAATTTTCAGCCTTAAACAGTATGCAGCATTATAAAGTAAGAGTGACAGATTTCGTGGTCCGATCTTGTACAAACTCTTTTGCACAAGGATACCCCCACTCCTCATGTCCCAACATGAACGAATTAGGATCACTTCGTTTATAGCACTTTACAACTCCTTGTAACAACTACAGAGCAGGCTGCATCCAATAGTGTTACCAGAATAAGGTACCCAACCTTATTCATATACTATAGATTATTTTGACTATTTACTCGAATCTGATCCATCTTTATGTTTCCACATAAAGTTCAAGTACTCATCCAATAGTCAAGGGACTTTCAGGTTTATTGGATTTTTATTAAGCAATAAATCTATTCAATAAAAAATTTATTAAATTTCCAAAATAAGTTCCATTGTTTACATAACACGAGTTTTAGGACATAAAACCCAAAGTAAAGTGCTACAAATGATATGATCCTGATCATTCATGTATAGACATGTGAGCGGGGATATTCTATACAAAGAAGCTTGTATAAGACTGGACAACGTAATTTTGAGCCTCATTATATAACACTATTCATAATAAAGACTTACATTTCACGAGGATGACCATAGGTAACATGACCTGTGTCACACCCCACCCCGAGCCTGCCTCCTGAGCTGGAGGGGAGGCGTGAGGGACTATAGATACCACCCTTTTGTGATACCTACTGCCCATCTGAACCTTTGTACTCTCAGTAAACTTTAAGTCAAGGAATAAACAATAACTGATTGATTAAGCTCATTTTATTACAACAGTGTAATGTTTACGAAACTTCAATACTTAACTACAAAGTTTACACCAATAACCCTAAAACCCGAAAGTGTGACTGTGGCTGTGGCAGACCTTGACCTTAGTAGCACCCTGGAACTCCTCACCTTTCGCTACCTGGGAAGAAAAATAAGCAACTTCTAGAGTCTATTTCAACTCATAATAATACAAGCGTATCGTAACTACGAGTTTACATTCAAACCTCAGCCTTGACTGAGTCTGTTCTCAACTCTATCTACATGCATGATAGATAGTTAAACTGATGCTAGTCATAAACGCTTACTCTCTTGCGTTCCCCATGTTTTCTTTGTGCACATAGATCCCCACTTATGGGCTCAGAAGCTAGGCCTACCGGCCCTCTGACCACCTATAAAAGGTTTCTCCCACAGGCTCAGAAACTAGACCTCTCAGACCTCTGACCATTTCGTGAGATTCCACTCGGGGCTTAGGAACTAGGTATATTGACTCCCTGACCATCCCGATCATATAATATCATTCTCATGCTAATTTCTCATTCACAACATAAACATATACATATATTCTGAAAGATATGCTTAAGACTTAAAGAAAAGTACCACTCACCTTGGTAAGGTAGGAATCTTCCTCTCTGGATGTTCCTTGATTTCCTCGGGCTCCTTTTTCAACCCTAAATTCGAGATTCAACTTAAAGCTTAGATTAATCATAGTTATAAGCTTTATTTCGAGATACTTTCTTCTACAAACATGCTCTAAATGTCTCAAGAAGCTTACCTTAAAATCTTAGCTCAGAACTCCTCGTGGTTTGGCCGGAATCCTCAAAACATTAAGACTGGTCCAAGCTTACCCAAGAACTTGACCCTTCTGTCTCTTCTTCATTCTCCAGCCTGATTCCTTGGAGCTTCTTCTTCGGAAGCTATATCTTGAAAAGCAGACTCCCTCAGCTTTTAGGTGGCTTTGGAATCACTCAAAACACACGAGTATTTTGGGAGAACTCCTCGTCCCAAGTTGATGCTACTTTCAGACCTCACTGTCCGACAACATCTCCTCCTCTTGGAACTTCTTGATCAACGCATGGTCTTGCTACCAATGCATGCCCTTCATGATCAATGCATAATCTCCTCCAAATCTACCCTCTAACACTCTTCCTAATGTTCTTTGAAGAGGATTTGGGTTATGAATTGAAGAAACACATTGTGGTGGTATTTATAGGCCAAAGGAGCCGATCCTTCTCATCTTACAAAGCCTTCAACGTAAGACACCTCCTACTTTGGAGTGTTTGCATCATGCTTTGCCACCACCTACTTCCTTGCCATTTACCCACTTCCATGCCACTCACCTGCTTGAGTTGTCTTCCTCATGCATAAGATTTTCTTTGCAAGATACTCTATTCGTCCAGCTTCTACTATCTGAAGCTCAACCTTCTCTCGGTATAGCCATTTGATCGGGTGAACTCATCAACTTTGTGTAACACAAGCCTCAGCATCGCTTAAATACTTGGCCCATTATTTAGTCTATAGTGTAGCTTCTGCACTTCATCGCCCAGCCCCATCGTCTAATGAATCTCTCGCTGTCGCTTAACATCCAGCCCTCTCGTTGTTGTGCATCATCCAGCCCTCTCGCTATTGCCAATCGTCTAGTGCCTACGTCCCATCGCATAGCTCAATCCATTAGTGATCTCTTGCTCTCAATGATCTCACTTTCAACGATCTCGCTATCGCGTATCTCTCGCTGACGCTCATTGCCTAGTGCATAGCTCCTGCGCTTATCGTATAGTTCCATCATGTAGCGCTGACGCCCATCATCTAATGCGTCCGCTTATCATGTAACATCATCGCCCAGCATCTGCGTCTATCGCGCAACGCCCATCGTCTAGTGCTTCGTCTATCATGTAACACTTGCGTCTACCATCCAACACTCGCGCCTAACACATCGTCTAGCATCTAAGCTTATTGTCTAGCGCTCACTCATCATTTAACTCATCGTCTAGTTTCTACGCTTATCGTTTAGTGCTTACACTGATTGTGTAGTGCTATCGCCTATCGTGTAGCTCTATCGTCTAACGCATCACTTCCCATCGTTTAGCGCTGCCTGTAGCTACACAATCGTCTGCCCAACACCTTGCGCTCAATGTCTCACTCTTTCGCTCTCGCTCACGCATCCTCAATGCATGAGCTAAAGGAATTCTTAAAGAAGAGTATCCATGAGCGCGTTCGGATCTTTCCTATTTCATTGTGACTGAATTACCACACACACATTCTAACACACAGGTATGCAATTTAACACTAGTTAACGGCATGCTTTAGCACAAAAATAACAAGAGATTAAGTTCACGTGCCAGTTGAAGACTGTCTTCACTTCGAACTTAACCCAGTGGAAGCAACCCTCTACGGTCTTTATTGCTTAGCAAATAATCGGCTACCAGCAGCACGATCGTCTACACGAATGGTAGTACACGAACAAGTAGAAGTGGGGACGACACCACCACTTAGAGCCCATAGTATTCTCGGAGTGAGAATCCAAAGTGTGGTCTTTGATGGAATTGATAGAGGAATGAGGAAAGGGATGATTGTGTAGAACGACAAGCAAGTGGGAGAAGGCTATTGTATAGCAGATGCTTATCATTTAGAGAAAGTTACACGATCGTGTATGTTTTACTAAGCGATCGTCTAGTAATTAGTAAGCGACTATTTAGAAAACTCGGCACGTTAAGCGATCATTTAGAAAAGTTGAGCGATCGTTTAGATGCAGGGTATGCAATTGTTTAAGCGATAAGGCACTATCGTATAGGCTCTTAGCTAAGCGATCGTTACGTTTTAACACCTTGAGCAATTCTTCGAACTCTTTGCAAAATGAAACCAATTTTTTTTTATTCTTCAGTTACAATAACCAAATATGATTTTCCCACTAATGCACGATTGAGGAGAAGTTTTCAACCAATTATCACACAGTTAACCCATTAATTAATAAATGAATATAATCATATTATATTCTTAACCTATAGTTTGATATCATATATCTATTTCTCCTCCACTTGACATAAATCATATATCATATATCTAATTTCCTCCAAAACAATGTATCTCATACATTTAGTCAATTATATCATATATAATTAATCGGTTTAATTATATCATATATAATCGAACTCTTTCTTGTCAATTTGAACATTTCAAACTAACCCAAAAACCAATTCTCGACTTTATCCAAGCTACCTAGGGGACATTATGGAGCCGTGGCTCGAAGCTTCAACGGTACGTGAATAGTTGACTAAAGTCTTTAGCCATGAGATCCACCATACGTTAACTGCTAGGCATTCCACTAAAGACTAACAGTTGAACTCTTCTTACCACAGATATATTTCTGTGTCGGATATAACAAATCATGAGTACGATGACCCTTCACAGATGCTCGTAAGTACAGTTGAACCTATTTACCGTTTTGCTCCTGTAGTTACATATCACTACTTAAGTGCCACTGATTCTTCTAATGAACAATACAACATAGTTCAACTATGTGTGAACACCTCTCGGGCCAAGAGAAGGTGTGTGGCGCCACATCGTTCAAGCCCTAGAATCAGCCCTTAAGGGAGCTATCTATCTATTTGCCCCTGCTTTGGGGAAGGAGTGAATTCCATCTTGTGTAGCTGAGTTCCCAGCTCCCAAATAAGACGAATCCCCAAAACGGTAGGTTTGAATCGGCGACCTGGCCACTCGCACCCATACAAATCAAAGAACCGCCCTCAATGGCAAGAGTTCCCAACTCACTTAGGATTGAGGTGATGTTACCTATGGTCATCCTAGCGAAGTGAAGTCTCTATCATCAATAGTGTTATATAACGAGACGTTAACACTTTGTGGTCAGGTCTTATACAAACTCTTTGTATAGGATGCCCTCGCTCGCATGTGCCCTACACGAATGATCAGGATCAGATCATCTATGACAAGTCACAACACTTGTGACCATTCCACAAAGCGGGTCGCATCCTTAGCGTTACTAGGATAAGGTTTCCCTCCTATATCCATATACTACACACCATTTTGGTTATCACATAAGACATGATCCACTTGTATGTCACCACATACATGCTTAAGTTACCTACTGATAACCAGGGATTTTATGTTTATTAGTTTGTGGTAAAGCAAATAAAACAAACAGCTTAGCAAAATCAAGATGTGAAGTAAAATATCATATATTATAAAACACAAGCGTTTGTACAAACTATTTACAAATTACAGGACATGAGACTTTAGGGCAACAACCCCAACAATCTCCTAGATGTCCTAAAGCGAAGTGGGGTGTACATAAAACTATACAAAACGATAAACTAGGGCATAAAAGCCCAGTACAAGAAAATCTCCCACTTGCCCTAGTCCAACCGCAGGCGATCCTACAGAACCATGCTCTGAAGGTGACCCTCAAACACTGTAGCCGTGGGAGCCTTCATAAATGGGTCAGCAACATTATGCTCAAAGCGATCTTCGTGATGATCACGTCCCCTCGATGCACTATCTCGCAGATCAGATGATACTTTCGCTCTATTTGTTTGTCGCACCTATGACTTCTCGGCTCCTTGAAGTTTGCCATTGTCCCACTATTATCACAATAGATGATAATGGGCCAAGAGATGTCTGGAAAAACTTCCAGTTCTATCAAGAACTTACTGAGCCATACGACCTCCTTAGCAACTTCGCAAGCCGCTACGTACTCTGCCTCCATAGTGGAGTCAACGATGCACCTCTGCTTAGTGCTTCGTCACACTACTAATATATATAATATGATAAGTTAGTTATCATATTTATATTTATATTATTATTTTATTAATAAGGAAGGAAGTTACAACTCCTTTCCCCATCTTTTCTCTCCACCCACATTAGTGGGTGATGGTTATTTTATGGCAAGTAGAAAAGAAAAATTGTTTTTCTTCTTCTTCAAGCAAGGTTGTTAAATGATTGAGATAGAAAAAGAAAAATACATAAGAGTTCTTTGTTTTTTGTCTTGAGTTTTGAAAGTTCTCAATCTTTCCTCCTACACATTAAGTTTTCCCTTTTAACCAAAATAGTTAGAGCCCACCACTCCTGGGTTCTCACCCTGAGAATAGCAAGGTAACATTTTGGTTGTGTATGGTTTTGTTCGAAGTTAATCTTGAAGAAGGTCTTCAAGGAGTTCGTGATCCGTTCGAGGGAAAATGTGAAGAAAAGGTCTTCAAAGGTGACGTTTCTTGAAACCTTTTCTAAAGCATGCTGTAATTTAGAATTAAATGCATTTCTTGTTATTTGTTTACTGTAAACTTTATATTCAATAAAATTGGAAATTAGTTGATCCGCTTTCGCTCAAGATACTCTCCCCATTAGAGTTCCTTTGCAAGTATCACATGATAATTCATTAGATTGAAGAATCTTCTGGCTCTTCAATGAATGTCCATTTGAATTCTCAATAATTCTTCTCATCATTATAGATCCTGTATGACTTAGACGGTCATGCCAAATTGTAAATATGTCTGGATTCATGAACTTCAAGTTCATTGTTGCATATGTTTTAATTACTCGTATATGAGTATAATATAATCTAGAAGATAAAGTAGGCAACTCTTCCAATATACGTTTTTCATTTGAGACAATGGATATGATATATAGATATTCCAAATTATTCTTACTATCATTATCAATATGATAACCATTGCAATGTATATCTTTAAAACTTAGAAGATTTCTCTTTGATTGACTAGAGAACAATGCATTCCCAATTATAAATTTTGTTCCTCTAGGCAAAATAATATTTTGTTTTCCAAAACCTTCGATCAGGTTTGCAGAACCTGATATCGTATTGACTTTTGCTTCCAGTATTGTTAGTTTGGAAAATTATTTTTTACTTATAAGTATTGTATGTTTAGTTGCACTATCTGCATGACATAGATCTTCTTTGCTCATTTTTTAAATATCAACATATGAAAATGATCCACGTCTCTTCATTAAAAGAAAATAATTACAATAAGAAAAACAACACTTAAAATATACAAAAGTCACTAAAAAACACGAAGATAGATTTTTAAAAAAAAAACTACAACATTAAGTCTAGATATTCTCAAAGTCAAAAGAAGCATTTGATGTTCCACCAACTGTGCCAATCTTCTCTTTAAGAGATTCAAAGAAGTCCGCCACATCCAAATTTATCATGTGAGATGGGTCAAATATGTCATTATAGTATGCAAAATTTGCTTCCACATTTTTCTCTTTTTCCTTTAGGGAGGCTTGATAGAGGTCAACTAAGTGTTTTGACGTACGAAAGGCACGTGACCAATGGGCAATCATTTTGCATCGGAGGCACGTATTTCAACACTCTTTGAACTTTTATCTTGTGGAGCTTTTCCTTTGTGATCATCATTTTGCATGGTTCTTTTGAAATTTGAATGATTAGAGCGACCACCACAAAAATAATAATTATTTCTCCCTTTACCACGATCATGACCTCGACCACGACCACGACCTCGATTAAGATTATTAACATTCACAACATTCACTTCTAGGAATGGTGTTGTTCTGGTTGGTCGAGATTCATGTTTTTCATCAATCATTATTTTGTTCGGCCATGAGAAGACATGAAACTAATTCAGAATACTGTTTAAAACCTTTCTCTTGATATTGCTATTGTAGAAGCATATTTGAGACATAAAATGTAGAAAATGTATTCTCAAACATATTAGAATCAGTAATTTTCTCTTCGAATAATAAAAACTTCGAACTGAATTTAAATAATGCAGAGTTGTAATTGTTGGGATTGGTGTCCTAATTCTCCCGGAGTCTCATTGTTTGTAATGATACACATTGTTTTATGAATAAAATAATTGTTATTTCATTATGGTATTTACTCATATCCAATAAACAAAGCTTCATGGTTATCTTATGTAAACTTAAGCATGTATATGTGATATACAAGTGAATCATGTCTTAAGTGATAACCTAAGTAGGTCTGTAGTAAAAGGATTAAGGTGGGATACCTGATCTTGGTGACAGTACGTATACAGCCTACTTCGTAGAGGTTTGCAAGTATTGTAAACTACTACAGATGCTAGATCCTAACCATTCATGTGGAGACATCCAAGCGATGGTATCCTATACAAAGAGTTTGTGTCCTATACAAGGAACTCTTAACGAAGAGCATCCATGAGCGCGTTCGGATCTTTCCAATCTCATCGTGATCGAAATACAACACATACATTCTAACAAATAGTTATGCAAATTACACTAATTAACGGAATGCTTTAGATAAATAAAATACAAGGGAATAAGTTCTCATACCAGTTGAAGACATTCTTCAAACTCGAATTCAACGAACGACAGCAACACGAACAAGTACGAACAAGTAAGAAGCAGGGACGACACCACCAGTTGGAGCCCTTGGTATTCTCGGAGTGAGAATCCAAAGTGTGGTCTTTGGTGAATTTGGTAGAGGTTGAAGGAAAGGCTGATCATGTAGATGATGAGTAAGTGGGAGAGAAAGCTATCATATAGCGGAATGCTTATCGTTTAGACAAAGCTACACGGTCGTGTAGATTTTACTTAGCGATCGTCTAGTAATAGGTAAACGATCATTTAGAACACGCAGCACGCTAGGCAATCTTTTAGGAAAGCTAAGAGATAATTTAGAGAAAGGCGTGCGATCGTTTAGACGCAAGGTGTGTGATCGTTTAGACGATGAAGCTCTATCGTATAGGTTCTCGACTGTGCGATCAAGACGTTTTCACACTGTTTTCGATTTCTTTCTAACACTTTGCAAAATGAAACAAATTTTTATTTTATTCTTCGGTTACAATAACCGACTACGAATTCTCCCACTAACGCACGATTGAGGAGAGGTTTTCGGCCAATTATCATATAATTAACCAATTTAATAATGAATGAATATAAACATATTATATTCTTACCCTATAGTTTGATATCATATATCTGCTATAGTAATTTCTCCTCCACTTGATATAAATCATATTTATATCTAATTTCCTCCAAAATAATGTATCTCATACATTTAGCCAATTATATCATATATAATTAACCAGTTCAATTACATCATATATAATCGAACTCCCTCTTGTCAATTTGAACATTTCAAACTAACTCAAACACTGATTCTCGACTTTATCCAAGCTACTTAGGGACCTAATGAACTTGTGGATCGAAGCTTCAACGGTACGTGAATAGCTGACTGAACTCTTTAGCTACGAGATCCACCATCTTTTAACTGCCAGACATTCCACCAAAGACCAACATTTGAACTCGTCTTACCACTGATATATTTCTATGTCCATCGAATATAACCAATAAGGAGTACGATGACCCTTCACAGATGCTCGTAAGTACAGTTGGGCCAATTTACTGTTTTGTCCCAGTAGTTACATCTCACTCCTTAAGTACCACTGATTCCTCTAATGAACAATACAACATAGTTCAACTGTGTGAGAACACCTCTTGGGTCAAGAGAAGGTGTGTGCCACCACATCGTTCAAGCCCTGGAATCAGCCTTTAAGAGAGCTATCTATCTACTTGCCCTTGCTTCTGGAAAGGATTGAATTCCATCTTGTGTAGCTGAGTTCCCAGCTCCCAAATCAGACGAATTCCCAAAATGGTAAGTTTGAATTGGTGACCTGGCCACTCACACCCATACAAATCAAAGGACCGCCCTCAATGGCAGGAGTTCCCAACTCACTTAGGATTGAGGTCATATTACTCATGGTCATCCTAGTGAAGTGAAGTCCCTATCATGAATAGTGTTATATAACGAGACGTTAACACTTCATGGTCAGGTCTTATACAAACTCTTTGTATAGGACGCCCCTACTCGCATGTCCCCTACATGAATGATCAGGATCAGACCATCTGTGACAAGTCACAACACTTGTGACCATTCCACAAAGTTGGCCACATCCATAGCTGATAACTTCTAGAAATACAAGTTATTTATGCTGCCTTATCTAGATATTGCGGCCAAAAGAGAATAAATATGCGCCGATTGTATGAAAATTAGCTTAGAAATACAATAATTATGAATTATCGCAATTACACCTACTAACATCATTAAGATGGAAGGAAAGGAGATTTTCACTCTGTTTTGTAGGAAACCAATTCACCGCTTGCGATCAAGGCTCAAGACGAACGGACTAACGCATCTCCATCACATTGCGCCCGTCAATAAATAATGAAGAGGCGATCGATGCAATGACGGTATAATGCGACATTCGATCCAGAGCTGAATTTCAACCGCATGCGGTAATAAAAATAACACCGCATGCGGACACCTGATCGAAAGATGCAGTTGAGCAACGCTAACGCGGAGGATTGTGACACGTATACAACTAACTATTGTGTAGATTTGACGGTCTGATTGCATAACAGAAGGAATAATTATCCCACCATCTTCGGAATTTTCATAACAAAAAGTGGGGACCACGAGCCAAGAGTCAATGCTTTTCACCTATAAATACCACCATAGACTTCAGTGAAAAATATACTTGATATGGGGGCTAATTGATGCTAGATTATTGAGAGAGAAGTTAGGCTGAGTGCTGATTGGAAGAAATTCGGGTAGAGAAGAGGCAAGGCCGAGAGGTGAGTCTCAGTGCTATTCTACCAAATCCCCATCGCGAAGCTCTGTGCTTAGATCCCTGCTACCGGTTGAGCAAGCCTAAGAGGGAAGCTCATCCTTCTGCACGATCCATCCATGTTGGCAAGCAACTCTCTATCTATATCGGCGCCAAGACGTTGGCGATTATTTGTATTTGTTTCTAACTCTATTCATCACTATATTTCATCTTCTTTATCTCTTTGTTCAAAAACCATGTATCAGATGCTAAATAGATTTATTGAATGTCTCAATCGTTTTCATATCCCCTTCTCTGTCTATTTCCGTTCCCCCATTAATCATTTTCTTCATGAAGTATTCTTAATCCCTTGGTAGTTGATATGGATTACACAAGTGACTTAATTTGTGATAAAGAGATAAATGCGTTTAGCTAAGGCATGCTAGACGACATCTTCATCTGTGAGAGCAGAAGTGAAAATGCCATTCTGATCTATCGAGAGAAGGTTAGAAGAATGCATTAACTAGAGCGAGTAGTACTTCCAAACATGGAAGCAACCTTG
The DNA here is from genome assembly GCF_027475165.1 of Benincasa hispida. NCBI lineage: Eukaryota > Viridiplantae > Streptophyta > Magnoliopsida > Cucurbitales > Cucurbitaceae > Benincasa > Benincasa hispida. The sequence goes on from NC_143488.1 coordinate 58,916,142, forward strand.
CGTTCATTACGTTCGTCCCTGTTTCACCATAGAAATGTGGGAACGCGGCCAATCACCGAGAGGTATACATTAAGGGAAAAGCGGAACCACACTTATATCATTAACGCAATTAAGGAATTTGCGCTGTTTATATTAGTTATCTTTTCTTTTCTTCTTCACACATAGGACTTGCCACCACATCACACGATCTTTATATAATCTTCACAGTCAGCCTCAACCTCTGTATCTTGTAACATGAAACCTGTATCTTGTATCATCATAGCTTAGGTTTATTTTATTGCACTTTATTTTATTATCGCATTTTATTGCTTTCGTTTACTTTATCGCAATTTTAGATACTTGTACACAAACATTTTTATAAATTGAAAAACCCCTGGTCGCATGTATCACAAATATAACGCAATAACCTCAAATAGTCCTTGTGTTCGACCTCGAATCACACAGAGAAATTTGTGGTGGAATTATACTTGGTTCCAGTGCAAGGAAACTTGTGACAATGCACAACATACTACAAGAACATCCATTAATAACGCATATCTAGAAGTAGTATCGCATAAATCATCATTCATCCATGCGTTGTAAGACATAGGCTTGGCATTCTATGCTTGCACTTCATCTTGCATTGCACTGTATGTCTAGTACTCGTAATACCGTTACGAGTTCATGGTGCCGTTGCCGGGGAACTGGTAACGGGGACAAGGACTTGTACATCGCATTGCATCATCATTCTATTACTCTATATCTCTAGCGTTCAACAAGTTTATAGCGCCGTTGCTGAGGAACTGGTAATGGGGGCACGGACTTGAACCTTGCTTGAATTATTGTATAGTCTATCTCACATCAAGTTTATGGCGCCGTTGTCGGGGAACTGGTAACGAGGGCATGGACTTAAACCTTGCTTGAATCATTGTATAGTTTATGTCACATCAAGTTTATGGCGCCGTTTCCGGGGATTGGTTTACGGTTAGTGTTGAATATTTTTGTGGTATATGCAGGACAGATTTCTTTGTACTGGTTGCTTAACGCAGAGAGCAGTCTGACTACTTATGAGTACTGGAGTGATCTAGAAATTCTAATTGGACCCAGAGATCAAGTGTATTATTCGCGCAAGAGTTCATCAGGGCCGAATTAATTGGTGAAGAAGCATGGCTAATGCGAATGTGGCACCCGCAGGAAACCAAAGGGAAAATTTGCCAACGCAAGATCCAGTTTTTCTTGCTGCTGACCATAACATCCCTATGAGGGATTATGTGGCGCCGAATTTTTATAATTTCTCATCAGGAATTTCAAGACCCATGGTTGAGGAGAGTGTGAGCTTTGAGATAAAACCTATTATGCTGCAGCTGATTTAGAATGTGGGTCAATTTGGAGGATTACAAGGATTAATGTATAAATAATTTTCAAATGAAATCTTAATAAATGGTTATGACCATTTATGAGTTCAATCGATTAATTTATAATTTTCAAATGAAATCTTAATAACAATCCTTATTTTCAACCATTAATCAAACAACAATAATATATATAGAAAGCTTTTGACGTTGATTTCTCACCATGCAAAAAATTATGAAAAAATGTGTAGGAATGTTCGATTTATCCAATGGAACAGAATTCACCTCAAGAGAAATAACCAAGTGCATAAAATTGGCAAGTGGATGCATTCACGCAGTTATTTTAGTTTTTTCAGTAAGGAACCGATTCAGTCAAGAAGAAGAAGCTACCATTAAAACCCTACAAAATACATTTGGACCCAAAATTGTTGATTATACCATTGTCATCTTAACGGGAGACGACGAGTTCGATGACGGCAATGACATAGAAGATTACTTGAGCCATGAATGTCCTGCGGCTTTGAAAGATATTCTAGCTGCCTGCAATAACAGATGTGTGATTTTTGACAACAAAACTAAGAGTGAAGCAAAGAAGGAAGAACAAGTGAATGAGCTTTTGGATTTGGTGAAGGAAATTATCGACCAAAATGGAGGAAAGCCCTACAGACCTCCTTTGATTTCTAATAAAAGCTTGAGAAGGAATTTGATGAAGTCAAAAGAAAGCTTGAACAGTCTTGCACGCAAGGCATTTATTCTGATCCCAAGCTTCAGGAAAAGTTGAATGAGGTAGATCCTACATCCTTAAATCTGTCATTTTTTATCAATTTTTATCCAATTAGATTCTGGATTTAATTAGTAAAGTATTTTTTTTTTTTTAACTCAACTCAATTTTTGCTAATTTCACCCACAGAGTAAGTTAAAAACCTCTTTAAACTCACTAATTTCAGAAATATCAAGTTTTGTACGAATTTATATTTTATTTAGTACACAAATTAACAATTGAATCATTTGTTAAACTTAAACTCACAAAGTTTAATAAAAATGAAGCTCTAATGTTGTTTTTCTTTTAAATTTAATTTTTAATTTTGTATCATACATGTGTTTATAATGCTTATTAATTTTGTAATTATTTAATTTTCAATTATGCTTATTAATTTTGTAATTTTTGTTTCAATTTCTTTTTAAAATTTTTTTATTAAGTATAAAAATGAAACTATAAGTATTTTTTAAACATTAATTTCAAGAAAATAAACTTAATTGAGTTTTAGTCTCTTTTGACCTAAAATCTTAGTTCACGCTCGAGACAAACGACACGTTACAACGAAGATTGGAAGATGAAAGAGAAGCATGTCGTCAAGTAGAATAGAAAACACAATAAATACATAAACAATATAATGATGAAATTCAGAAGCTCAATGAATTGTTGCATATTTCACTCCAATGGCCATCACCCGTCGAGGTTGAGCAAAATTATGAACATGATAATATAATTCAACCAACACCTCATAATCTAATTCAGCGAACACTTCATAATCTTGATCAGCCAACACCCGTCGAGGTTGAGCAAAATTATGAATATCCTATTCTAGTTTAGCCAGTACCTCATAATTTAATTCAGCCAGCACTTGTCGAGGTTAAGTGAATTTTTGAATGTCGTAATATAATTCAATCAATAATTAGAAGCCTAATACGTCTACTTAGAATGTTATCATAAACATTGTAATTAGTATGATTGCATGCATTATATGTGTAATTTAAATATATTTAAACCTTACTTGAATAAGGCATCTGCCATCTGTGATGTGTCTCTTTGTATATTGTACTGTTAAATGATCGATGTAATGGATTGTTATCATATATATCATATATGTTATATATATTTCAGTTTGATGTTTTTCATGTGAACAATAGACTATTGAAATATATTAATTGTATATTTGAGAGTGATTCTAAAATGGCTAAAATAACTTTTATCAATCATTTTTAAAATTATTGTACAATATATTTTTAATCATTCAAAGCCAAATTTTATGACCAAAAAAATGTGTTTAAAAGTCAAAATTACACATTTCAAAGTGAATATGAACACAGTAAAAGTAATTTTAACAATTTCCAAAATCACTAAAAAAACATGAGTCATTTTAATATATATATGTATTTTGTTGATTTTTTTACCCATAATCTCAAATTAATTAATTAATTAATGTTTTGATAGTAACAAAGCTACTCTTATTCACTAAAAAGTTTAGTGTTTTGAAGTGTGATTACGTAGAGCTAACAAAGCTGCTCCTATTCACTAACAATTTTAGTGTTTTGAAGTGTGATTACGTAGAGTTGGGAATAACGAATTCAACGCAAATAAGTTTAATAGAAAAATCCCAAGCAAATTCTTTTTCATCAAAGTAAACATTTGAAAGATGTCATTTGGAGCATGGGAGGAATGACACATGTAGGCTTTTGATTTTTTTTTTATTGTTTTTAAAAAGAAAATGAATTTAATATTATTTTATGTTTGTATCCAAGGACTAGTTTGGATGCATGGTAAAATTTTACTTTTTGTTGAGTTTTAAAAGAAAATGATTTTAAAAAGTATATATATATAAATATATATATAACAACTAGTTGAGTTTAAATCTTTACCATTCAATTTTTCTTTATCAATATCCAATGGCCCAAATTGAATTTGATTTTCACCTACCCATATCTTTTTAGAATCTTCATCTTCTCCGAAATTAAAACAAATACACATTTTTTTACAATCCTAAAAGCCACCATGTTTACTCTCTCAAAGCTCTATTTTTTTCTTTTCATCTTATTATTGCAAGAGTGATATTATATTGTGAGGATATATTTGTTGAGTGCTCAAATTTATGAATCTACTCTTTACGAGAGTTTTTCCTCATCTTGTTCTTCATTTCCAAATCATTGTAAGGGTTATTTTTCGTCTTGGGAAAAGACTGGTTTTAACGGTTTGATCTTGGAAATGATCGATTTTGTTCTTGCGTCTGAAAAAAGAATGTTGTAGAGGTCTGACTCTAAGCCGTAGAAAGAGTCAAGTGTGAGTGACATATCCAATAGGAGTTTGGGAAGGGGATGTAGGTCGGTTGTACCGAACCATTATAAATTTCTTGTGTCAATTTCACTATCCCTCTCATATTTAATTTTGTAATTAATTTATTATTATATTTTATTCGCATGAAGTTAATTGCTATAATTTATTTTTGAAATTAATTGTTCACATTTGTCTATTTAGGTTGGCTGAATTTATCTGTGCATGTTTATGTTACCAACCTTGTTATGAAAATTAAATTGGATGCTTGAATTTGTTTATGTCACTTTATTGGTCATTTAAAGTGAATGGATATGTATAATCCATTATTTAAATTACTTATTTTCAAAAAGTATATTATTTTGCTTAATTTGGCCTACATTAGGAAAAAATTTTAATTAGTTTTAATAAACACATTCACTCTCCTCCCCTCCCCCCTCTAGGATTGTCATATTGGTCCTACATATTTTAGAGGGGGAAATGAGAAGAGGTAAATAACGTAACCGATAATCATTTTTTTAATTTTAAATGACAAATAAAAGGTAGGGGTATTTGAGAAGGAATCAAAATCCTCAGGGAAATGCATGAACGCGTGTGCCTTTGAAAATCGTTTTGGAAATTCATGAAAAACAAAGAAAGAAGAGGACAAACATATTGTCATAAGCATACTTTTTACAGGAATGAGAAGACTTACCCTTGAATACTTTATTAAAAAAATCCTTCTCCAAAACCACACAAACAGGCACGACGCCCACGTACAGCCACGAACTAGACACTACCACTTGTGATTTCTTGCTATTCTTCGACAAGATTGAGATGGTAGGATCTCACATTTGGTAGAGAAAAATTTTACATAGTACTTTTCTGTAAAACCTTTTAGAGATAAATCATGTGTGTGTGAGAGTTAAAATCTACAAAAGAACCCTTCTTCTGTGTACTTAAAATCATATAACACTTCTTTGAAAAACCAGAATGATGGAAGATTGAATTGGTTGGAGGAGAAGTTATAATTCCACTCGACCAATATGTAGAATAACTCCCTTTGGGGGTTATTTTCATTTAATAATTAATTTAATATATATATATATATATATATACACACACATTAATTTAATATATATATATATATATATATATATATATATATATACACACACATTAAATCAAATCAAATTTAATATATATAGTTAAATAAATATTAATTAATTAACAATTAATTAACTAGCAAAGTATATATCATATATTTAATTTCATTTGAATCATATTCAAATAATATCCTCTCACATAACCTAGAGGTTTAATTTGAATCTCATTCATATAAATAATATTTGAATCTTATTCAAATATTTATTTCTCTCATATAACCTACAAATTCAATATGAATCTCATTCATATTAATTTAACCTATATATATAATATGAATCACATTCATATTGTTTAATATTTGAATCTTACTCAAATTCAATATTCTCTAATGTAATAAAGTATAATTTTGAATCTTATTCTAAATTGAAATGTATCTATATACATTATATTAATTGTATATGATGCAATTAATTCTCTTATTTAATTCGAACAATTCAAATTAATCCAAAATTATATGATTCTTGTTTTACCCTTAGTGAGCTAGTAAGAGGACCTAATGGACCTACATAATAGAAACTCCATTTATACAAGATTAATTAATTAAACTCTTTAATTAAATTAATCAACATTCATTAACTTTAGGTCGCTCCACTAAAAACCCACGGTTGCACTCCTCGCATTATATATATATTTCTGTGTCCATGGATATAACCAATCAACAGTAAGTCGACCCTTCACGAATCGCTCCTAATTACATTAGGGTCAAATTACCCTTTTACCCTTGTAATTACATATAGCTCCTTAAGTCTCACTGATCCTCTAATGAACAACCTATTTATGGTTCTACCATAAATAAAACCCTCTTAGACCAGTGACAAGGAGGACCCCATTGTTCAAGACTCGGAGTCAATACTTAAGTGAACAATTCATCTGAGTATCCTAAAGATGAGAAGAAGTTAATTCCATCTGGTGTAGTTATGTTTCCAGCTCCTTACTCGGACAATTCCCCAAAAGAGTAGGCTTATAAAGTTGACAGACTACTGTCACCCATATAAATAAAAGGACTATCCACCCGTGCACACACACACGCACGCACGCACACACACACACGCACGTGCACACACATGCAAACACACACACACGCACGCGCACACACACGCGCGCACACACGCACGCACACACGCACACATGCACACACATGCACACACATACACACACACAACACACACACACACACATGCCACACACACACACACACAACACACACATACACACACACACACACACACACACACGCACACACGCACACACGCACACACACACACACACACACACAGACACAAACACACACACACACACGCACGCACACACTACACACGCATACACGCACACACGTACACACACGCGCACACACGCACACACACGCGCACACCACCACACACACGCACACAACACACACACACACCACATGCACGCACGCACACACGCACGGACACATGCATACACCACATACACACACACACACGAACACACGCACACACACACGCACACACGCACAGACACACACACACGCACAGACACACACACACGCACGCACACACGCACACACGCACGGACACATGCATACACCCACATACACACACACACACACGAACACACGCACACACACACGCACACACGCACACACACACGCACAGACACACACACACGCACGCACACACGCACACACATACACGCACACACACATGCCTCACGCACGCACGCACGCACACATACACACACATACACACATACACACGCACACACACGCATACACACACGCACGCACGCATGAACGCCTGCACACATACACACGCACGCACACATGCACGCACACACACACACACACACACACACAAAATATTAATTATATCTTATATAATTAATTCTCTTTAGTAATTTGACCTTATGGACCTATAAATTGAAGCTTCAATGGCACTTGATTAATTAATTAAACTTTTTAATTAGATTAATCAACTTCCATTAACTATTGATCACTCTACTAAAGACCGATAACTATACTCTTCGCATTATAGATATATTTCTAAGTTCATTGTGCTTGATTCCCTAAATCTCTTAAGGTCCTATAGTTTGTAAATGTATCGAACAAACTCATTGGCTATTTAATAAAATATATGATATTTTATTCCATATTTTTTGTTGCATTAACCACAAACCAATAAACTAACATCCAAGGTTATCTTAGGTTATCTTGTAACTTAAACATGTATGTAGAGACATACGGGTGGATCATGTTTAAGTGATAACCTAAATGGTCTGTAGTAGATGGATAAAGTTGGGTACCTTATCCTTGTGACACTACGAGTATGACCTGCTTTGTAGGTGTTATAATTGTTGTAAAATGCTACAAATGATTTGATCCTGATCATTCATGTATAGACATGTGAGCGAGGATATTCTATACAAAGAAGTTTGTATAAGACTGGACCACGAAATGCTTAGTCTCATTATATAACACCGTTTATAATAGACTTACATTTCACCAGGATGACCATAGGTAACATCACCTGAATTTTTAGTGAGTTGTGAACTCCTACCTATGAGGGTGGTCCTTTGATTTGTATGGTGAGAGTGGCCAGATCGCCGACTCAACAAGCCTACCATCTTGGGGATTCGTCTGATTGAGAAGCTGGGAACACAGCTATACAAGAAGAAATTCACTCCTTCCCCGTGGTCGAGGTAAGTAGATAAATTGCTCCCTTAAGGGCTGATTCTGGGGCTTGAACAATGTGGCGCCACACCCTCTCCTAGCCCGAGAGGGGTTTAGTCATAGTTGGACTATGATCTATTGTTCGTTAGTGGGATTAGTGGTACTTAAGAAGTTAGATGTAACTATAGGGGGAAAACGGTAGTTTTGGCCTAACTGTAGTTACGAGCAATTTGTGAAGGGTCATCGTACTGTTGATTGGTTATATCCAATGGACACATAAATAAATCTGTAGTGCGAAGAATGTAGCTGTCGGTCTTTAGTAGAGTGTCCGAAAATTAACGGATGGGGAATAATTTAATTAAAGAGTTCAATTAATTATTCGTGTACCACTGGAGCTTCAAGCTACAGGTCTAGGAGGTCCCCATGGTAGCTCAATAGGATTAAATGAGAATCAGTTTTTGGATTAATTTGAATTGTTCAAATTAATAAAGTTATAATAAAGTTATTTTAATTATATGTGATATAATTATTGCATTTGATATATTATAGCTTAACTAAGAGGAAATAAATATTTGAATAAGATTCAAATATTATTAATATGAATTGGATTCATAATAGTTAAATTTAATATAAATGTAATTTATATTAAATACCATATAAGAGAGAAAAGAAACTATAGGTTATATTGTCTGTGATATAATATTGAATCTATAAGTTATATGTTATATTTGATATAACATATAATTTAATATATCTATATATATATATATATAGATATATATAATATGATAAATTAATTATCATATTTATATTTATATATATTAAATATCATTTTTCTTTTATTTGGAATAAAAACAAGGGAGCCTCCCTCTCTTTTCTTTCCACCCACGTAAGTGGGTGGTTGTGGTATTTTGGTTTTTTGAAAGACAAGAGAGAGTTTCTTTCTTCCACAATCTATTCTTCGATTTTGACATTGGAAAACAACAGAAGAGTTTTGTGTGCAAGATTGAGTTGTTGGTGAAAAATTTCAAACCTTCCTCCTTTCTATTAAAATTCCCTTATTCCAAAATAACTAGAGCCCACCATTCCTGGGTTCTCTACCTGAGAATACAGAAGAAGTTTTTGTGGTAGTGTTCGTTCTCTTGATCAAGGTTTTCTTGAAGAAAGTCTTCAAGGTGTTCGTGTGTCGTTCAAGGGATTCTTGAAGGTTTCTAAAACATTTTTAATAGCATGTTGTAATTTATATAAATGCATATCTAGTTCTTTATTTAATGTAAAATGTACATTTAAAGAAAAATGGATTTGGGACGATCTTTCTTCTGCTCACAGTTCCCTTCAATTTGGGATCCTTCAGTTGGTATCATAGCCAGGTTGCTGGTTTACTGATCCCAAATTCTTTTTTTTTTTTTTTTGTTGAATCGATTTTATAGTGATGGTGGGTTCTACATACTCTACATTCTTTTTAACGTTCATGCGATGAATGGTTGTGAATGTGGTTTTGTTGATGGATGTTTCGGGATAGGATACTAAGTTTTGAAGCTTATTTTCGTTTACAAATTTGGTTTGTAAAGGCCTCTATTTTTGGTATAATTATACTATAGAGTCTGTAATTCATTGTTTTGAATCACTCATGCTGTTCCTAGGAAGCTTCAAAGAAGAAAAGAAGAAGACGAAGTAGTTCTACAAGATCGTGTAGCTTTTGCTAAACGATATTATAGCTTTTGCTACACGATCATGTAGCTTTTGCTAAATGATCTTATAGCTTTTGCTACACGATCGTGTGGCTAATGCTACAAGATTGTGTAGATTTTGCTACACGATTGTGTACCATTTGCTATAAGATCGCACAACAAGTTTGCTACACGATCACTGCAGAGAGTTCATTGAAGTGTAGTTCGGTTCGAGTGGTTCAAGGCATGGTTCACCTATTTAGAACCAGATGACTCTTACTCATGTAACAATTAGCCTTTTAAGTTTTCTTTTAGGCTCTCCCGATCCACTAACTGTTTATATTAAATATACATATGATATATGTTTTTTTATTATATGTCATATTGTGTGTCATATATTTTTAAAAACCTACATAGGTTATGCATTTATATTCATGCATCATTTTATATTATAAGTGTTATAATATATGTATCTGCATGATTTAAATTATTTAGCATGCTCATGCATCATATAATATAAATGTTATAGTATATGTATGCATGCATTATAATATATCCTGATGGAGCACGAGACATATGCAGTAGAATAAGGATCTAATTACACTCTAATTACTTTTAATTAAAAGGAAATTAGCATGCAAATGAAGGGGAAAAAATAGTAAATTAACATGGATAGAACACAACCTTTGTGGCTCCCGAACAATGCTTTTCCTCGCTGAATCTCGACCCAAACTCTTCCGAACCACCACTAGAGCTGACCTATTATCCTCTGGACTCAGAATCGGGTTGTTGGACCCGATGGATGAAGAACCCGAGAGAGAGAAATAGATGGAATTTTGGGTTGGGTTTGGATTTCTAATTTTTCTCCAAAGTAGTGATTTTTTCAGCTCAAATTTAGAAATTTTTTTTGGCAAAATGGAAAATGTTTTTGATCCAAATTGAAAAGCCCATATTTATAGAAAAAAGCCATGCAAAATTGCATGAAACAAATTCATAAAAACCCAACACCTAGAATCCACTATCTAAGTGGGCTTAATGTCTCCACTATAAGCCAACACCTAGCCCATTATTTTGTTAGTGGAATTATCCAACAAAAGTTTGGATTTTCCCACTAAATTTAGTCAAAGAACAAAATAGTCATTTTGTCAAAGTCAAACTTTGACCAAAAAGTCAACATTTTGACTTTTTATGAGTTTTTCGTGTTGACTAATTTTGACCTCCCGAGCATGAATCCACATTCATTTTCTTGAAATTCAAATCACATTTGATATAAGGTCGATCAAAGTTGACTTTTCAAAGTCAAAAGTCAACTCTTTGACTTTTGACATCTTTGACCATTTCCATTATTTTCGATCTTTCGAATATGAACATATTCATATTTTTGATATTTAAATCACATTTAAATATTAAAAGCTGTATCTCTAAACTAAAAATCGACTACTATATCACATGCACTTGTCGGTTTCTCTCTCTTCACCTAATTCGAACAATTCGAATTATTCTATTATACTGTTCTAAGTTTATTCCATATAAGTTACTAGGGAAACCTAATGGACCTATAGATCATGGGCTCCAATGATCCGAGATTAGCTGGCTAAAACTCTTTTAGAGGGAGCTAATCAACATTCGTTAACTAACGAGTCATTCCACTATAGTCCTGTAGTTGTACTCCCCTCATTATAGATATATTTGTGTCCATATGATATAACCATGATAAGTAAGCTAATCCTTCACAGGTTGTTCGTAATCTCGGCTGGGTCATAAAAACCGTTTTACCCCTAAGACTACATCTTGTTCCTTAAGTTCCACTGATCCTCTAATGAACAATTTGTTTAAGGTCCAACCTACAAACCGAACCCCTCTTGGGCAAAGGAGAGGGTGGGGCCCCTTGTTCAAGACCTGGATTCAGTACTAAAGGGAACAACCTATCTACTATCCCTATAACGAGTAAGAGTGAATTCCATCTTGCACCCTATATTCCTAGCTATCCACCTGATCTTACCCCTAAAATGGGAGGCTTATTGGGCCAGCGATAATGAGTTGCCTTCACCTATGTAGATCTAAGGATAATTTTGAGTGAACAGAAGTCCATAGTTAGCTCAGGATTAAGATTAAGTTAATGATAACGGGTAGAAATGCACATTATCATAGTGCTAAGTTCTTAAACAATGTTGGATTGTATTGATGAAATATGTTAATTTGCATTCATTAAGCATCAATTTCATAATATTGCGGTTGCATGCGTTCATCTCATTAGAACAGTTGATTTTTGTATTTTCGTGCAGAATATGCGTTGACGCAATGCAAGAATTGTGATCATAGGAAATCTTTGGTCGAGCGCAACTCACCGCAAGGCTTTGCGGTGATCGTGCTCGCAAAAATTCGCCAGAGAAGGATTGCCGCAATTTGGTCAGTGTAACATGGTGGGCGCATCTGGTGAAAGGCTAATTAAGCACGATGGGACAGAAAGCTGATGACAATCGAATCCGAATTAAGTTGACAACCGTTAATGATCACAAGTACATTCAGCTTTTTGGTGACAAATATTCAGCACATCAATTAGGAATTAAAGCCATCCCATCTGTACAACCATGAGAAAGAAGCCGCCTTTCACCATGGATGATCTAAAAATACCAAGGGCAGCCTTCAGAAAACACTACAGGAATTCTGGCTTCTCCCGACACCATATATCGTCAGAAGAGTGTGGAAAATTCATCGGGAGAGTATCTCCCGACGCATAAAAGGTCGTCGGGAGTTCGGTCGGGAAAAATTCATCGGGAGAGGATCTCCCAGTGAACTTTTGAATGGTGTCGGGCGTTAGTGGGAACTCCGGATGCCTATGTGATGTCGGGAGTTAGGGGAAACTCCCGACAGGCTACGCCACGTCTGGAGTTCCCCCTAACTCCCAATGCCTTAAATCGGCGTCCGGAGTTCCCCCTAACTTTCGATGCCCTATAGGCGTCTGGAGTTCTCCCTAATTCTCGACGCCGCGTCGGGGGATCCTATATGGATAAACAATTCAATTTCCTATATGGATAAAATTTAATATATCGTTTGTAATTTTTTAAAATTTGATCTGAAATCCTGTGAAATATATTATACCAAATAAAGATTCACATAAAATAAAATGAAGTCCATTTTATAACAATTGATCAGTTCACCATTTTTTAGTTCGAAGTTCATATGCACGTCTTTGTTCATAGTTTTCTTTCATTTTAATGCAGACGCAAGGGAGGAAGTTATGCCGGCAGATCGTTCCGGTAAGCTTGGGAAGCGTCGGAAGCTTCAAGCACAGAGAGAGGGCCGACTCTTGCGGGAGCAAGAACATCTTTAGAACCGAATAGAGACTTCAGTGTAAAAGCCTCGGTTAGCAAGGAATTGCTACCAGGCTCTCTACCTTTAACTTCCATTGTTATTTTGTACTCAAACTCATTTATAAAAATGGAATTTACTTCTCTATATCTATTCACTCACTATTATTTACGTATGAGTAGCTAAACCAGTTGAATGGGTTGAGAAGCATTTAGCTAGCACAACTATGGAATTTTCATGCTATGCGATTATCTTGTATTATGTATGCTTCATTCGTCCATTAGAGATACTGGAAGGGTAGTCTAAGGATAGGATCTAGACTTAGGAAGGTCAGGTTAGAATCTAGGTTCGGAAGAGCCAGGTTAGAACGCATAATCAAGAGATAGAAGCTTAGGAGTGAGCACTATTTGTTATCAACGCATGGCATGTATCCTAGAGATAGGATATGATTGCATGCGGTCATCTTGCTTTTATGCATTTTTCATCATCACATAGGACAAGAGTAGAGACTTAGGGATAAGCTCTATGGACACTTTTGCATTCAACACATGCATCCTAGACTTAGGAGCATCACATTTGTATTGGAAAATGACTTGTTGTGCATGGTTGTAACATGACCGCATAGTCTGACGCATTCCCAAGTAACGCTAGCTAAAGATCTTCTCAACCCATTCATCGTATACTCATTGCATCTATCACACAACTTCCTTTTCTCAAATCCGCCACATTTGTTATTTATCTTCATTAACGCAATCACAACAAACCATCAATTAATTTATTTGGTTAACGCAAAGCTTTCATAAAAATTACCAACGCAATCTGTTTTCACAAGTCCTTGTGTTCGACCCTGGACTTACCAGGAAACTCGGAGGAATTTATAGTTGGATTCCACTGGGGAAACTTGAGTGCACAACGAAATTTCATCAACGCATAGCATCCATATTTCCACTTCATAAAACCAAGCATCAGTTACCTAGGTCATCAATTATCAAAATAGTAAGTTTTATAAATAAAACGGCATTTAAAACGTAAAAAGTGACTATTTCATGGTTCAATCTTATGCAAACTCATTGCATAGGATGCCCCCACTCACATATCTCTATATAAACGATTCAGGATTACATCGTTTGTACTAACTACAAAGTGGGTCGCATCCATAGTGTCCCCAGAACAAGGCACCCAACCTTATCCCTATATTATAGACCATTTTGGCTATATATTTGAACTTGATCCACATTTATGTCACTACATAAAGTTCAAACTACAATAAATAGCCTTAAGACCTTAGTTTATTGGATTTAAGATTATAATTTCAATAACAATTTTATCAAAAAACAAAACAAAATATGTTTATTAATTTACAAACTACGAGTTTTAGGACATAAAATCCAACATATCCATGCATCATTATAATTGTTACAATATATGGTTGAATGAATGTATAAAAGTATGCTATAGTATGATTCATTACCTAGTTATATAATTGTTATATATATTAGTAATGAATGGAGATTGCATGAAGCATGATATTACCTTGTATTAATTTATAAATGTTATGATTAACTAAACTATGTCAAGCATGCAATGGATGTTTTAATTGTGTCATTTATTTATAATCATTATAACTAAATGAAATTAGAAATAAAATCAATAATTAAGAGTTGCATGCAAACTTTAGGCTATAATCATTTTTAAAATTATTTTAAAATATGATTTAGATAGACCTAAGATCACATTTCTAATGAGATTAGAAATCTTAGTATAATATTTTAATTGGTTTAATAGGATTAAATTGATTCTTAATAAAAGATTAAATATGTAACAAATGTATCTATAAGAGACATTTAGTCTAAGGTGGGTTCTGGCTAGATTGGGGTATTTAAGTTGATGGAAACATCGCACCCCTACCTGGAAAGGTGAATTAGATAGATTTGTTACATGCATGCAAGTTTGATCGAAGTCTATTAAAGAGTTGAGACTTCAATCAAAATTTTTTAATCATCAAAGACAAGCTTTGCGTTTGAGAAAATTAAACAAACACTTAGATAAAATCAGTAGTCGAATTTTTCCTAAGTTATTTATGAAGGAACTCTTAACGAAAAGCATCCATGAGCGCGTTCGGATCTTTCCGATTTCATCGTGACCAAAATACAACACATACATTCCAACAAACAGTTATGCAAATTAACACTAATTAATGGCATGCTTCAAACACTAAAAAATAAGGAAAAGAGTTCTCATACAAGTTCAAGACCCTCTTCACACATTGAACTTAGAAGCAGTGGAAGAACCTCTACTCACACTCTATCGCCCAGCAAACCAGTCGGCTGCAACAACACGATCGTCTACACGAACAAGTGAACAGTGGGGACGACACCACCAGTTGGAGCCCTTGGTATTCTCGGAGTAAGAATCCAAAGTGGTCTTTGGTGAATTTGGTAGAGGTTGAAGAAAAGACGGATCGTGTAGACGATAAGCAAGTGGGAGAGAAAGAGCTATCGTATAGCAAGTGTGCATATCGTTTAGAAGAAGCTACACGATCATGTAGGTTTTACTAAGCGATCGTTTAATAAAAGGTAGACGATCGTTTAGAAAACACGACACGCTATGCGATCGTTTATGAAAGCTAAGTGGTCGTTTAGGGAGGGGCGTGCAATCGTTTAGACACTGATGTGCGATCGTTTAGACAATGAGCGACTATCGTATAGGCTCTCAAGCTAGGTGATCGTTACATTTTCACACCAATTGCGAATTTTCGAACTTTTTGCAAAATGAAACAAATTTTCATTTTATTCTTCGGTTACAATAACTGACCTTGGATTCTCCCACTAACGCACGACCGAGGAGAGGTTTTCAACCTATAATTAACCAATTTAATAATTAATGAATATAATCATATTATATTCTTACCCTATAGCTTGATATCACATATCTACTATAGTAATTTCTCCTCCACTTGATATAAATCATATTTATATCTAATTTTCTCCAAAATAATGCATCTCATACATTTAGTCAATTATATCATATATAATTAACCAGTCCAATTAGATCATATATAATCGAACTCCCTCTTGTCTATTTGAACATTTCAAACTACCTAGGAAACCTAATGGACCTATGGCTTGAAGCTCTAATGGTACGTGAATAGCTAACTAAACTCTTTTGCCACGAGATCCACCATTCGTTAACTGTCAGGCATTCCACTAAAGACCAACAGCTGAACTCTTCTTACCACAAATACATTTTTGTGTCCATCGAATATAACTAATCATGAGTACAATGACCCTTCACACATGCTCGTAAGTACAGCTGGGCCAATTTATCGTTTTGCCCCTGTATTTACATCTCACTCCTTAAGTACTACTGATTCCACTAATGAACAATATAACATAGTCCAACTATGTATGAATACCTTTCGGGCCAAGACGAGATGTGTGGCGCCACATCGTTCAAGCCCTGTAATCAACCCTTAAGGGAGCTATCTATCTACTTACCTCTGCCTCGGGGAAGGAGTGAATTCCATCTTGTGTAGCTAAGCTACCAGCTACCAAATCAGATGAATCCTCAAAATGGTAGGTTTGAATCAGAGACCTGGCCACTTGCACCCATACAAATCAAAGGACCGCCCTCAATGGTAAAAGTTCCCGACTCACTCAGGATTGAGGTCATGTTACCTATGGTCATCATAGTGAAGTGAAGTCTCTGTCATGAACGGTGTTACATAACGAGATGTTAACACTTCGTGGTCAGGTTTTATACAAACTCTTTGTATAGGACGCTCTTGCTCGCATGTCCCCTACACGAATGATCAAGATCAGACCATCTGTCACAAGTCACAACACTTGTGACCATTCCACAAAGCGGGCCGCATTCGCAGCGTTACCGGGATAAGGTTTCCCTCCTATATCCATATACTACAGACCATTTTGGTTATCAATCAAGACATGATCCACTTGTATGTCACCACATACATGCTTAAGTTACATACAGATAACAAGGGATTTTATGTTTATTGGTTTGTGGTAAAGCAAATAAAACATACAACTGAGCAAAAACAAGATGTGAAGTAAAATATCATATATTATACAACACAAGTTCGTACAAATTCAGGACACGAGACTTTAGGGCATCAAACCCAACAATCTCCCACTTTTTCTAAAGCGAAGTGGGGTGTACATAAAAAATAGTACAAAAGAATAAACTAGGGCATAAAAGCCTAGTACACTCCCACTTGCCCTAGTCCAGCCGCGAGCGATCTTGTAGACCCATGTTCCGTAGATGACCCTTAAACATTGTAGCCGTGAGAACCTTCGTAAACGGGTCAGCAACATTGTGCTCCAAAGCGATCTTCGTGACGATCACGTCCCCTCGATGCACTATCTTGCGGATCAAATGATACTTCCACACTATATGTTTTGCTGATGCTTAATTTTATTGAATGCGTTGATGGATTGTGTTGTGCACTCAAGTTTTCCCAGCAGAATCCAAGTGTAAATTCCTCTGAGTTTCTTGGTTAGTCCAAGGTCGAACACAAGGACTTGTGAAAACAATTGCGTTGGTGATTTTATGAAAACTTGCGGTAACCAGTTAAATAAATTGTTGGGTAGTTGTTTACGTTGATGAAAAAGAAGTAAATAAAGGCGGCGGATTTGAGAAAGATAGTTGCGTTGATAGATGCAATGAGTATACAGTGAATGGGTTGAGAAGGTCTTTTAGCTAGCATGACTCGGGAATCCGTCAAACCTTGCGATCATGTTATAACTATGCACAGCAAGTCATTTCCCAATGTAAATGCGATGCTCCTAAGTCTAGGACGCATGTGTTGAATGCAAAATGTCCATAGAGCTTATCCCTAAGTCTCTACTCTTATCCTATGCATTGATGCAAATGCATGAAACAAGGTGACCGCATACAACCATACCTTATTGCTAAGATGCATGCGATGCATTAATAACAAATAGTGCTCATTCCTAAGCGCCTATCTCCCGTTTATGTGTTCTAATCTGGTTCTTCCAAACCTAGATTCTGACCTGACCTTCCCAAGTCTAGATCCTGTCTTTAGACTACCCTCTCGAGTATCTCTAATAGACGAATGAAGCATACATAAACAAGATAATCACAAAGATGAAAATTCCCTCACTCTGCTAGCTAACTACTTCTCAACTCATTCAACTAATTTAGCTATTCATACGTGAATAACAGAGAGTGAATAGTTATAGAGAAAGATATTCCATTCTTATAATTTAGTTGAGTACAAAAGGACAATGGAAAGTAAAGGTAGAGAGCCTGGTAGTAATTCCTTGCTGCCCGAGGCTTTTTACACTGAATCTCTATTCTGATCTACAAATGTTCCCGCTTTCGCAGGAGTCGGCCCTCTCTCTGTCTTGGAGCTTCCGGTGCTTTCCCAAGCTTTCCGGAATGATCTACCAGCACACCTTCTTCCTCGCATCCGCCTTAAATTGAAGGAAACTATCGACAGAGGTGTGAACTTATAAAGTGATAAAGTAATCGACTGCTTAACCCCTTCTCTGAAGAATGCACTTGGTATTTATAGGGCATCAAAGGTGAAAGGTGGCTTCTCTCTCCCAGTTGTATGGATGGGACAAGTTTAATTCCTTGCTGATGAGCTGGATAATTGTCACCGATAAAGCTGGATGTACTTTGTGATCGTTATCGGCTGTCAACTTAATTTGAATTCGATCGCCGTTAGCTTTCTGTCTCATCGATCTTAATTATCCTTTTACCTGAATGCGCCCACCATGTTGCGCTGACCAAGTTGCGGTGATTCTTCTTGGGCGAATGTATGCGAGCACGATCAGCGCAAAGTCTTGTGGTGAAGTTGCACTCGACCAATGCATTCCTATGATCGCAATCTTGCTTTGCGTTAACGCATATTCTGTACAAAAATATAAAGATCAACTGCTCTAATGCGTTGGACGCATGCGACCACAATATTATAGAATTTATGCTTAATGGACACAATTTAACACATTCTATCAACGCAATCCAACAATGTTTAAGAATTTAGCACTATGATAACATGCATTTTTGCCCGTTATCACATCCCCAAATTTAAACAATGCTTGTCCTCAAGCATAAGCTAAAGATTCCTTTAGCAAGTTAACCCCAAAGTTTTCTTCCCTAGATTTCTCAAGGATACTTTGTTCAAATCCTATATGCCAGAATTTCCTTAAATTTTATTCAAATCTCTTCCTAAAATATTTCTATGACATAGGGATTGCAAGCTTAACTTCCAAAAGGATTTTACTAAATTCTAGAACATTGCATGATTTATTTCAAAAAGAAAATTTTCCACCGGGGTGTCAAATGATTTATCCTTGCACAAAAAAATTTTCTTCATTGTTATTTTTTTCTGATCTTGCACTGATTGGAGTGCCTTGCCTTCGTTTCGGCTTGCCCCCACATGTGTCATGCGGACATCCAACTACGAGCAATGCATTCTTTCTCAAACTAAATTCATACCGATTTGGTAGTGGAGTTACGGTCAATGATTTATGCGTTGATCCTGGTGACTTACTTTCGTTTTGGCTTGCCCCCACGTGTGTCATGCGAACATCCAACTACGGGTAAGTGCCTTTCACAACTTAACTCTTATCAACATGGGTTTCCCATTGCATTGATAGTGGAGTTGTTATTCTCAAATATTTTTTTTATATAAAGGTCAAAAATAAATACCTCACCCCCAAATTTATAATACGACAATGTTCTCATTGCCAAAAGGAATTAAAATAAGTCATGCGATGGTCAAAGAATGCGTTGTAAAGGGAGTTTGAAATAAAGCTAGCAAACCCCTAACTTCGAGAAATATTTCATTAGGTGACTATCTTAAGATTTACTTGACTCTAGTATATACGAAAGAGATAGAAGCATATTTTTCATCATTGAAATCTTACTTGGCAAAGAACAACATGCGGTAACTCACTAAAGTTATTTACTTGTAATATGATTGCGGTAATCAAGGAGGATTCAGTGATGAAACTTTGAAAAGTAAAATGCAATGTGATAGCGCAAAATTTGAAATAAAAATAAGGAAGAGTACACCCCCAAATTTTGCGTTGTCGCCCGCATTGAATATTGATGCATCCATCCTTGCGGCGATCTTTGCTTCTGTGGATTGAGGTGGTGGAGTGAGATCATTTGCTCCTTCGCAATCCTGTGCCTTAATTATTGCAAACAGACAAAGAGAGGGTCAAATGATTTTCAAACAAAAAAAAGTGTTTTTTATATATATATATATCTTATTTTTATTTTATTTTATTTATTTTTACTTTTTTTTAGAGAGAAAATAGAGAAATAAGTAAAATACATATGGTAGCAAAGTGACGAAGAGTTAAATATTCAAGAGTTGAGTAAGGGATAGTCTGGGTTTTTCAACTTTGCGAAGGCTATTTCTGGCTAGAAATCTCCTTCGCAATATGCTTTGATCCGTTGTCCATTAACTTTAAATGTTCGACTGCCATCCTCGGTGATCAGTTCCACCGCACCATGTGGAGATACTTCTTTGATGGTGAAGGAACCGGACCAGCGTGATTTTAATTTTCCTAGAAAATGTCGTAATCTTGAATTGAAGAGTAAGACCTTCTGCCCAACTTGGGGGTTTCTAGCGCATATGCATTTATCATGCCAGCGCCTGGTGCGCTCTTTATAAATCTTCGCATTCTCATATGTGTTGACCTTTCATTCTTCTAGCTCGACCAGCTGCAGTTTTTGCGCTTCCCCTGCTTTCTTCAAATCAAAATTCAGTTTCTTGACCGCCCACAATGCTTTATACTCCAGCTTCAGAGGCAAATGACACACCTTGCCAAATACCAATGCATAGGGGGACATACCTATTGGTGTTTTAAATGCGGTTCAGTATGGCCACAACGCATCATCAAGCTTCATTGCCCAATCTTTCCGCGAAGGCTTTACTACCTTCTCGAGTATCAACTTGATTTCTCTATTGGACACTTCGGCCTGACCATTTGTTTGCGGATGGTATGCGGTGGCCACCTTATGGAGGATATTGTACTTTCGCAGCAACTCCTTGATATTGTGATCGACAAAGTGTGATCCCTCATCACTTATGATGGCGCGGGGAGTGCCAAAACGAGTGAAAATATTCTTCTTGAGGAACTGGGAGACTACCGCTGCATCACTTGCGGCGCATGCAATTGCCTCTACCCACTTAGAGACATAGTTGATAGCTAATAAAATATAGTGCTTGCCATACGAAGTAGGGAATGGTCCCATGAAATCAATCCCCCATATGTCAAATAGTTCCATCTCCAAGATAGTATTCATCGGCATTGCGTTCTTCCATGAAATGTTGCCGGTGCGTCGACACCAATCACATTTCATTGCGTAGTCAGCAGCATCCTTAAATAATGAAGGCCAAAAGAATCCACTTTGCAAAACTTTGGCTGCAGTACATTGTCCCCCAAAGTGCCCTCCATATGGCGAATCGTGGCACTGTGACAATATGCGTTGTTGAGCAGCGTTTGGTACGCATAATCGAATGATTTGGTCTGCACATCTTTTAAATAGATTCGGCTCATCCCAATAATAATGTTTACATTCATGCTTGAGCTTCTTCTGTTGATGGTATGTGTAATCTTCAGGAAATTGTTTACAAACCAAATAATTAACGATGTCCGCATACCAAGGCAATTCTTCTATGTGGAACAGCTGCTCGTCTGGAAACAAGACACTCACTTTAGATTCATTGCGGTCAACCTCAGGATTTTTCAGTCTGGACAAGTGATCGCAACTTGATTCTCTGTCCCCTTCCGATCAATTATCTCGATATCAATTTTTTGAAGGAGGAGAACCTATTTAATCAACCTTGTCTTTGCGTCCTTCTTTATCATCAAATATTTGATTGTCGAGTGATTAGTGTGAATGAGTACCTAAGTTCCCAAGAGATATGCCCAGAAATTTTCCAATGCAAAAATCACAGCCAGTAGCTCTTTTTCAGTGGTGGTATAATTAATTTGAGCAGGGTTCAGAGTTTTACTTGCATATGCGATGGGGTGCAAAATAGTTTTCTTCTTTTGCGCTAGTGCGGCTCCCATCGCATACTCGCTTGCGTCGCATATGATTTCGAACGACAGTGTCCAATTCGGTGCAATCAAGACGGTTGCAGTAATCAGCGTGTCTTTTAAAATTCAGAATGCGTTGAGGCAATTGTTGTCAAATTCAAACTTTCTGTCCGCCTCTAACAACGCACTCAGTGGTCTTGCTATTTTAGAAAAGTCCCTGACGAATCGTCTATAGAATCCAGCGTGCCCCAAGAAGCTTCGCACAGCCTTCACGTTGGTTGGAGGTGGAAGCTTTTCAATTGCATCGATCTTTGCTTTGTCCACCTTCAACCCTTCTCGAGAAACCTTGTGTCCCAACACTATTCCCTCTTTCACCATGAAGTGACATTTTTTCCAATTGAGCACCAGGTTCGTCTCTTCACATCTCTTCAGAATTTTCTCCAAATTGGCTAGGCAAACTTCATACGTGTTCCCATAAACGGAGAAGTCATCCATAAATATTTCTACTGAATCCTCGAGATAATCTAAAAAGATCGCCATCATGAACCTTTGGAATGTGCTTGGCGCATTGCAGAGGCCAACCCGCATGTGGCGAAAAGAAAATGTCCCATATGAGCAGGTGAATGTGGTCTTGTCTTGGTCTTCAGGAGCTATCATGATTTGATTATACCCGGCATATCCATCCAAGAAGTAGTAAAAATCATTCCCTGCTAGTCTACCTAGCATTTGATCAATGAATGGCAGAGGGAAGTGATCGTTCTTTGTGGCCACATTCAGTTTGCAGTAGTCTATGCAGATGCGCCATCCAGTGATGGTTCTTTGCGGTATTAATTCATTGTTCTCATTGGGGACTACTGTCATTCCGCCCTTCTTCAGCACACATTGCACGGGGCTGACCCACGTGCTATCTGCAATGGGATAGATAATGCTCGCATCCAGCCACTTGATAATCTCCTTTTTGACGACCTTCTTCATCGCAGGGTTAAGTCTGCGTTGGTTTTTAATGGTTGCTTTATGGTTGTCCTCAAGATGAATGTGGTGCATGTAGCGCGGGGCTAATTCCTCTGATGTCAGCAAGGTCTAGCTGATTGCTTGCACATGTTTCTTGAGAATTCTCATCAATGCATTCTTCTGATCAGCGTTGAGCGCAGAGGAAATTATCACCGGCAGCTTCTCATTCTGCCCCAAAAATATGCACTTCAAATGTGTTGGTAGGGTTTTCAATTCAAGTGTTGGTGGTTTCACGAGAGAAGGTTGCGTTATTTTTCTTTCTTCCTTCAGCTCTTCTTCTTGTGTTGCGATCGATCCTTCTTCTTTGTTTGTTTTTGCTACGATCACATTGCAGGCAGTTACGAATGCATTGGCATCCTTTTCTTCATACTCTTCATCAGATTTTTCTTCTTCAATCATATTTAGGTCATCTTCAGAATCTTGCAGGTCTTCCTCATTAGGAAATTTCATGGCACGAATTATATTTAACTTAAGCTTTTGTCCGTTTATGCTCAAAGTGATTTTCCCTTGTGCACATCAATTTGAGCGCGACCCGTTGATGGAAAAGGTCGCCCCAAAATGATGGGCACATATTTTTCGGCCTCATAATCTAGGATGATGAAGTCAGCTGGCAAAATGAATTTCAATCGTGATCAACATGTCCTTCACTTTTTCCTCTGGATGAACTAGAAATCTGCCAGCCAATTGGAGAGCCACGGGTGTGGGCACAAGTTGCCCCACATTTAATTGTTGAAAGATTGACAGCGGTATCAAATTTATGCTGGCCCCAAAGTCATATAGGGCTTGCTCAATATAGAGTCCTCCTATGGAGCAAGGAATAGTGAAGCTCCCAGGATCACTCATCTTCGGTGGGATAATAGATTTGGAACTTTGCGTTAGTGCCACCGTGGCAAATTTTCTAGCGCCTCTCTTCTTAATTACCATGTCCTTTAGAAACTTGGCATAGGCAAGCATTTCCTCAATCGCTTCACTGAAAGGAATATTAACATGTAATTGTTTTAACATAGACAGAAAGCGTTGATACTATACCTCTTCATTTTTCTTCTTCCTTAGCCTCTGAAGGAAGGGTGGTAACTGAACTTTCACGGTTCCCGTTTCATTTGACTTTGAGGTTGACGTAACTTCAGGTTCTACTATTTCATTTTCTTTTTCTTCTTCTTGCGTTTCCGCAATCTCAGGCTCAGCTGCGATGGGAGTTCATTTGTTCTATTCCTTCTTTTCTCCTTCCACAATCTTTCCACTGCGCAGTGTCACAACCTGACATTGCTTCTTTCCTGATCCCTCTGGGTTGCGTGGAAGCTCGATTGAACTTGGCAGTACCCTTGCGGTCTACTTTTGAGCTCATTCGCAAACTGGCCCATTTGCAATTCAAGGTTGTGGATGGACGTAGCCTGACTTTGAAGCATTGTCTCATTTTTCTCTATATATTGCTTCAATAGGCTTTCTAGAGAAGAAGATTTTGGTTGTTGTTGTGAGCTACTTTCTGGGTTGCTCTGTTGACCGTTGTTGCATTGGAAGAATCTTGGTGATCCTTCTTTTTGTGCCACAGATTAAAAATTTTGTTATTGATTCTTCCAAGCAAAATTGGGGTGGTTTTTCCACTCGGGGTTGTAAGTGTTTGAAAAGGGGTTATTCTTTACAAAATAAACAAACTGTGGATTTTGCGGGCAATCCTCCATCGCATGCCCATCACCGCAAGTCGCACACCTTGCGGTGTTTTGACTTATTGCGTTGATTTGCTCACCTTGCGGTGTTGGGCTGCTGATCACCATTCCTTGAATCAAATTCATCCCTGCGGTCAGTTGGTTTTGTAATGAAACAATAGCACCATTATTTGCATCAGAATCCTTGAGTCTTAATCTCTGGTCACTCTCCCTCCAGTCTTCATGGTTCTTGGAGATGCGGTCCAGAATATTCTTCTCCTCGTCGTACGTTTTGTCATGCAGACCACCAGCTACTGCCACATTGGTAGCGGTTTACGAAGAAAGATTCAAACCGTGATAGAAAATTTCCATTTGAAGGCAGTCTGGCAGCCCATTATGCTGACAATCTCAGATCAACCTTTTAAACCTCACCCAAGCATCACTAAGCAATTCGTCCATATCTTGTTCAAAATTAGTGATAAGATTTCTTCGTCTTGCATTCTCGGTAGATGGGAAATACTTCTTCATATACTTCTCCACCACCTGCTCCTAAGAAGTGATCTCTCCTGGTTCGAGCGAATAAGCCCATTTCCTAGCCTGATCACAGAGAGGAAATGGGAACAGCATTAGTCGAACTTCTTCAGCAGAGATATTCGGGAACACAAAAGTATTGCATATTTCAATAAAACTTCGAAGGTGGGCATGCGGATCCTCACCACGCCTTCCTCTAAATTGACCTGCAGCCTGGATTATCTGCAGCATCACCGGTTTCATTTCAAATCTACTTTCGTCTAAGGCAGGCCTCATGATTCTCGGAGAGAAATCATAGAGGTTTGGCGATGCATAGTCCCTAATGGGCCTATTGCGATCGTTTGCCAATAGAATCGGATTTTCCATGACATTGTTGTTGTTGTTTGGTGCTCCATTTCCAGGCTGCTCTGCTACTTCTTTGTCAGATTATGGTTGCTATTGGTGGTCTCTTAGTCTCCTTCAAAATGTTCTCTCAATCTCCGGGTTGTAGTTCATCAGAGATTGAGAGTTCTGCAAAGAATTCAAAAAAATTACCATTAACAACTATTTTGCCGAAGTCCCCAGCAACGGCGCCAAAAACTTGATACTTAATTTTATTGAATGGAAATGTGGATGATATGCGTTGATGGATTGTGTTTTGCACTCAAGTTTTCCCAGTGGAATCTAAGTGTAAATTCCTCTGAGTTTCCTGGTAAGTCTAGGGTTGAACACAGGGACTTGTGAAAATAGTTGCGTTGGTGATTTTATGAAAACTTGCGGTAACCAGTTAAATAAATTGTTGGTTAGTTGTTTGGGTTGATGAAAAAGAAGTAAATAAAGGCGGTGATTTGATAAAGATAGTTGCGTTGATAGATGCAATTAGTATGCAGTGAACGGGTTGAGAAGGTATTTTAGCTAGCGTGACTCGGGAATGCGTCAAACCTTGAGATCATGTTACAACTATGCACAACAAGTCATTTCCCAATGTAAATGCGATGATTCTAAGTCTAGGACGCATGTGTTGAATGTAAATTATCCATAGAGCTTATCCCTAAGTCTCTACTCTTGTCCTATGCGTTGATGCAAATGCATGAAGCAAGGTGGCCGCATACAACCATACCTTATTGCTAAGATGCATGCGATGCGTTAATAATAAATAGTGCTCATTCCTAAGCGCCTATCTCCCGTTTATGTGTTCTAATCTGGTTCTTCCAAACCTAGATTTTGACCTGACCTGACCTTCCAAGTCTAGATCTTGTCTTTAGACTACCCTCGTTTTGCTAGCTAACTATTTCTCAACCCATTCAACTAATTTAGCTACTCATGCGTGAATAACAGAGAGTGAACAGATATAGAGAAAGATATTCCATTCTTATAACTGAGTTGAGTATAAAAGGACAATGGAAAGTAAAGGTAGAGAGCTTGGTAGCAATTAGCAATTCCTTACTGCCCGACGCTTTTTGCACTGAATCTCTATTCTAATCTACAAATTTTCTCGCTTCCACAGGCATCGACCCTCTCTTTGTCTTGGTGCTTCCAGTGCTTTTAGAAGCTTGCCGGAACAATCTACCAGCACACCTACTTCCTCGCATCCGCCTTAAAATGAAGGAAACTATGGAAAGAGGCGTGAACTTATAAAGTGATGAAGTAATCAGTTGCTTAACCCCTTCTCTGAAGAATGCACTTGGTATTTATAGGGCATCAAAGGTGAAAGGTGGCTTCTCTCTCCCAGTTGTACGGATGGGAAAGCTTTAATTCCTGACTGATGCGCTGAATAATTGTCACCGATAAAGCTAGATGTACTTTGTGATTGTTATCGACTGTCAATTTAATTTGAATCCGACTGCTGTCAGCTTTCTGTCCCATCGATCTTAATTATCCTTTCACCCGGATGTGCCCACCATGTTGCGCTGACCAAGTTGTGGTGATTCTTCTTGGGCGAATGTATGCGAGCACGATCAACGCAAAGTCTTGCGGTGAAGTTACGCTCGACCAATGTATTCCTATGATCGCAATCTTGCATTGTGTTAACACATATTATGCACAAAAATATAAAGACCAACTGCTCTAATGCGTTGGATGCATGCGACACCAATATTATAGAATTTATTCTTAATGGACACAATTTAACACATTCTATCAACGGAATCCAACATTGTTTAAGAACTTAGCACTATGATAACGTGCATTTTTGCCCGTTATCATTTGCCGCGCCTGTGACTCCTTGGCTCTTTGAAGTTTGCCACTGCCCCACTATTTTCATGATATAGGGTAATGGGCCGAGACATATTTGGAACAACTTCTAGTTCTATAAAGAACTTCCTGAGTCATACGACCTCCTTAGCAGCTTCGCAAGCCGCTACGTACTCCGCCTCCATAGTGGAGTCGGCGATGCACCCCTGCTTAGTGCTTCGCCACACTACAGCTCCTCCGTTAAGAGTAAAGACTGACCCTGATGTGCACTTGTGAGTGTCCTTATCAGTCTGAAAGTCAAAATCTGTGTATCTTGTAAGGATCGAATCCTTAGATCCATACACGAGCATGTAGTTTCTTGTTCTCCGAAGATACTTCAGCATGTTCTTCACTACAGTTCAGTGACCCTAGCCTGGGTTAGACTGATACCTACTAACTATGCTCATAGCATAGCAGATGTCTGGACGAGTACAAAGCATTGCGTACATCAAACTGCCAACGACAGATGCATATAGGACCCGTCTCATCTCCTCAACCTCTTGAGGCGTCTTAGGACACATGTCCTTAGACAAAGTGACTTCATGCTTGAACGCCAGTAGGCCCCTATTGGAGTCCTACATCGAGTACTTGAGCAACATTTTGTCAATGTACAATGCCTGAGACAGTGCTAGCACTTGTTCCTACGATCCTGAAAGATCTATATACAAAGAACAAACTGAGCCTCTCCCAAATCTTTCATTTGGAATTGGGTCACTAGCAAGTTCTTAACTGCAGTCAGTAGACCTACATCATTCTCAATGAGTAGTATATCGTCTACGTACAACACGAAGAAGACTACTGACGCGTTGATGATCTTCTTGTAGATACAAGGTTTATCAATGTTTTGGTCAAAGCCATAGGACTTGATCGCAGTATCAAACCGTATGTTCCAAGATCGAGACGTCTGTTTTTGTCCATAAATGGACCGATTCAGCTTGCAAATCTTTTAGTCTTGACCTTGGGCTATGAATCCCTCGGATTGTACCATGTAAATGGTCTCCTCAAGATTACCATTCAGAAAGGCCGTCTTGACGTCCATTTGCCAAATCTCATAATTATAATAAGCTGCAATGGATAGGAAGATACAGATCGACGCGAGAAAGTCTCTCATAGTCGATCCCTCTACCTGGGTATAACCCTTTGCCACAAGTCAAGCCTTGAAGGTCTGTACCTTCCTATCAACACCCTGTTTGCGCTTGTAGATCAATTTAAAACCTATAGGTCTTACCCCATCAGGGTGATCTACAAGATCCCATACTGAGTTGAAGTACATCGCCTCCATCTCGAGATCCATGTCCTTGACCCATTCATCCCTATCAACATCCTCCATTTCCTTCTGATAAGACAACGAATCCTTAACGTCGCCATCTGCTACCATAGCAAGGATTTTCGTGATACCCAGATAGTGAACGAGCAGGTTCGCAACCCTCCCACTATGCCAAGGTTCCCTCAACTCTTGAGGTGGAACCAACCTACTAGATGAACTCCTATCAACAACTCTTGTTGATGTAGCAGGCTCTTCAACAACTCTTGTTGAAGTTTCAGTAGTTTCATTGGAAAGCTCACGCAACACGACTTTACTTCGTGGATTGTGCTCCCTTATATGATCATCCTCTTGGAAAGTAGCGTTTGTTGAAACAAACACCCTATTTTTTGTTGGATCATAAAAATAACCCGCTCGTGTACCTTTGGGGTAGCCTACAAAGAGGCATAACCTCGATTGTGGTTCCAACTTCTTGGGATTAGCCTCAAGCACAGGTGCAGGGCAACCCGAAATGCGGAAATTACATAAACTAACTTTACGCCCGTTCCACAACTCCAGAGGTGTTCTCGAAACATTCTTGGAGGGGACACAGTTGAGTATATATACCGTAGTCTCCACTGTGAAACCCAAAAATGAGTTCAGTAAGGAAGCGTGACTTATCATCGAACGAACCATGTCCAACAAGGTCCTATTTCTGCTCTCCGCTACACCATTTTACTGAGGTGTACCCGATGCTGAGGGTTGGGAAACGATTCCATGTTTTATCAAATAGTCCTGGAATGCCAAGTCCAAAAAGTCTCAACCTCGATCCAATCGAAGTGTTTTTATCCGTCTATCCAATGCATTTTCAACTTCAGCCTTGAACTCTTTGAACTTTTCAAAGGATTCAGACTTCCGTTGCATAAGATAAACATACCCGTACCTAGAGTAATCATCAGTAAAATTGATAAAATACTCATAGCCACCTCAGGCTCGCACATTCATAGGACCACAAAGGTCAGAATGTACTAACTTCAAGGCAAGACTCGCACACTGGTAAAGAATTTTCTTCGAACTCACTTAGAAGTCCATTCTTCATCAATCTCTCAATCCTATTGAGATTGATGTGCCCTAAACGAAGATGCCAAAGATGGGCATTTCTTTTAGAGAAATACGTCGACGTTTTGTTTGAGTTACGATAGTTTTAAACAATTCTATGTTATGGAGGGAATTAATGGCTAACGGCCTTAGCACATATAAATTAGATTCCAGATTTGCTATACAAATAATAACACCATCTTTATGAATATTATCCACATTGAAAGAAATAGTGTATTTACATTGCAATAAACACTTTATAGAAATTAGGTTCCTCTTAAGTTCAGGAACAATATATACATCACTCAAAACTAGAAATCTATTATGTAAAGCTAACTAGAGCCCTCCCACTACCATAGTTGAGACGACGTGCCCGGTGCCTACTCGCATCGTCATCTCATCAGCCTTCAGCTGTCGCCAGGATCTAATCCCTTGAAAAGAAGAACAAACGTGGTTAGTGGCGCCCGAATCAATTATCCTGGCTGAATTATCATTCTCTACTATACAAGTTTCAAGAACTAGTAAAT
Source organism: Benincasa hispida (assembly GCF_027475165.1). Classification (NCBI taxonomy): domain Eukaryota; kingdom Viridiplantae; phylum Streptophyta; class Magnoliopsida; order Cucurbitales; family Cucurbitaceae; genus Benincasa; species Benincasa hispida. The sequence continues at coordinate 58,946,608 of NC_143488.1, forward strand.
CATATTTACCTTTATCTGCCTTGTCCTTAGCCTTGGCGACCTTCCTCTCTTTTAGATATCAAGGAGAGTTCCTCTTCCAGTGTTCATCTTGGTTGCAGTGGAAACACTTTTCTTTTTCAACCAGTGGATGCCTCCTTGGGTCGATAGACGGTGGATTAGCAGACGCCTTCCCTTTTCTCTTACCACCCTTCTTCTTCTTCCCCTTTGGAGAGTTAGAAGTAGAAGGTGCAGACTTCGTTCCTGAGCTCGAACCTCTATGGAACGTCCTGAAGGATGAAGCAACATTTGCCTCACCCTTTTTCCTTTCCTTACTTTTCAGTAAAGATTTGTAGGTCTGCAACTCGTTGAAGAGAGTTGTAAGGTTATATTTCACTTTTTTAAGAATGACATTGCTAATAAAGTGTAGGAAGCTCTCTGACAATGAATGTAGGATTATGCTAACCTGGCTACCCTCATCGATGGTAGACCCATTCAACTCCCCCACATTGAAGTGGACCATCATGTTAAGCACATGTTCATGAACAGAGATTTCTTCTTCCATTTTGGAGTTGAATATATATTTAAGAGCCTCATGCATAAGCTGTCCAGACGGTTGTCCAAACATCCCCCGCAGGGACTCCATGATCCCATGCGCTGAGACCATAGGCTCATGTTTCTTGGCCAAGACTTCAGAAAGACTTACCAAGATGTAGGCTCGGGCCTTCTCATTCGCCCGTGACCATCACTTGTATGCCTCCCAAACATTTAAGCGGCATTTGGAGATGGAATAGGAGGACAGACCTCTGTAAGAGCAAACATGAGAACCTCGATGATTAGGATCGTCGTGATCATCTGTTTCCATGTCGAGAAATTGTCACCAGTTAATTTTTCGGTGCTTAGGAAAGCTAACATGGCTGTTGCCAATTTGAAAAAGTAGTTGCTGAAAATACGAACAAAACTTTATTAGATTTTTGCTAAACCACATTTAACCAATCAGATTTGCAAAAAAATTTCAAGTACCCTAAGTGAAAGACTTCTATTTTGCAATGATGCCCCAGTGAGGCAGGACAAATGTCACTGATGGGGTGATCAAATGCCTCTTTGCTGGGATGAGACATTCTCAACCATTAGGCAAAACCAACTTTTGGAACTTAACCTAACAGCCACCATTTTTCGGTCCAGAACTATTAACCTTTTAACACTTCCACGTAAGTGTGACCCCTCGCTTTCGGTGCCAGAGTGCCGCCCTAATGAGCCCACCATAGGGAAGAAGTAGATTAGGACAAGAGACTAAGTAACCTTATCCTCTTATAGGAGATCAAATAAAGAAAGGCGCAAAACTTCCATCCTTTAGGGGGACAATCCCAGGGTGCCTCAAGGCGATGCACAATAACTTTATTCAATCCAACGAGGGAGACCGCGGGATATGTTCTCGCACTTCCTGCTCCCACTTACTATGAACACTCTCTCCATCCACCTTGATATTGACCTTCCCAAACACCATCTGTTAGGGGGACACGTCAAAGGTGCCTTGAGGCCGAGGGTAGATCTCACGATGTGGACTATTTAGGAGAAACGTGAAAAGTTTAAGTGAAGCATCTTATGCCCTAAGTACCTCCCACTGAATGTTCTACCTAGGGGTTCATTAACATAGACAATCTGGCTACTGATTTTAGTCTAAGTCGTCTTTTTAAATCCCGCTCATAAACAATGTTTGTCTATGAAATATGAACAAGTTCAAGTAGTCACATTTAAACACTTTAATGGACTGTTCTTAACTTGCATGCATGCATCAAATCTATCTAATTCACCTTTCTAGGTAAGTTCCCAGGTAAGGGTGTTACGTTTCCGTCAACTTAAATACCCTAGCCTAGATAGAACCTGCCTTAGACAAAAGGTCCCTTATAGATAGATTTGCTACACTTTAACCTTTTATTAGCCAATTTAATCCTATTAAAATGATTAAAAGATTAAAACCTTAGAGTTGCTGTAACATAAAATTAAGCTATACAATGATGAACTGACTTTATTTTCTTTATGCGATACTACTTCTAGATATGCATTATTAGTGAATGTTCTTGTAGTATGTTGTGCGTTGTCACAAGTTTCCTTACGTTGGAACCAAGTATAATTCCACCGCAAGTTTCTCGGTGTGATCCGAAGTCGAACACAGGGACTATTTGAGGCTATTGCGTTATGTTTGTGATACATGCGACAAGTGGTTTTGAATTTTATAAAAGTTATGTGTATATGTATTTAAAAATACGATAAAGTAAAGTAAAACGATAAAAATGTGGTAATAAAATAAATTGCGATAAAGGAACCCTAAGCTAAGATGATACAAGATACAGGTTACATGATACAAGATACCGAGGTTGAGGCTGACTGTGAAGATTATACAAAGATCGTGTTATGTGGTGGCAAGTCTTATGTGTGGAGCAGAAATAGAAAAGATAACTAATATAAACAGCACAAGTTCCTTAATTGCATTAAAGATTTTAAGTACGGTTCCACTTTTCCCTTGGCGTACACCTCTCGATGATCGGTGCGTTCCCACATCTCTGTGGTGAAATAGGGACGAATGTAATGAATGCAAGGTTGCTTCCATTTCTGGAAGTATTACTCGCTTTAGTTAACGCATTCTTCTAACCTTCTCTTGATAGATCAGAATGGAATTTTCATTTCTGCTCTCACAGGTGAAGATGTCGTCTAGCATGCCTTAGCTAAACACATTTATCTCTTTAGCATAGATTTAAGTTACTCGTTTAATCCAGAATAATTACCAAGGAATTAAGAAAACTTCATGGAGAAAACGATTAATGGAGGAACAAAAATAGACAGAAAAGTGGAAATGGAAATGATAAAGACATTCAATAATACTATTTAGCGTATGATACATGATTTGCGAATGAAGAGATTAAGAAGATGAAATACAGTTGATGAATAGAGTTAGAAACGAATACAAATAAGCACCAACGTCTTGGCATCGATCTGGATGGAGATTTGCTTCTCAGCGTAGATGGAGTGAATGGAAGGATGAGCTTCCCTCTTAGGCTTGCCCAACCGGTAGCAGGGATCTGAGTACAGAGCTTCGCGGTGGGGATTTGGAAAAATTGCACTGAGACTCACCTCTTGGCCTTGTCTCTTCTCTTTTCAGCTTGTTTTCGATCAGCACTCAGCTCAGCCTCTCTCTCAGTAATCTAGCATCAATTAGCCCCCGTATCAAGTATTTCTTTCACTGAATTCTATGGGGGTATTTATAGATGAAAAACTTTGACTCTCTAACTTGTGGTCCCTACTTTATTGTTATGGAAAGTCCGAAAATGGTGGAATAATTATTCCTTCTGTTATGCAATCAGACCGTTAAATATGCACAATGGTTAGTTGTACACGTGTCGCAATCCTCCGCATTTGCGTTGCTCATTTGCATCTTTTGATTGGGTGTCTGCATGCAGTATTGTTTTTATTACCGCATCAGCTCTGGATCGACTGTCGCATTGCGCCGTCATTGCGTTGATCGTTTCTTCATTTTGATTGACGAGCGCAATGTGATGGAGATGCATTGTTCAGTTTCTCGTTGATCCTTGATCGTAAGCGGTGACTTGGTTTCCTGCAAAACAGAGTAGAATTATCCTTTTCTACCATCTTGATGATGTTAGTGGGTGTAATTGCGATAAGTTATCATTATTGTATTTCTAAGCTAATTTTCATACAATTGATGCATATTTTTTCCCTTTTGGCCGCAATATCTGAATAAGGCAGCATAAATAACTTGTATTTCTACAAGTTATCACACCCCCAAATTTAGATATATGCTTGTCCTCAAGCATATCTTGTATCAAGGCAATAATGCTCAATTCCTATCCTATATTTTTGCGTCAATTGGTTGCTTTAAATGTTACACTTAGGCATATTTCTCGACAACATAATTTCCTTCTATCCTTGCTAATTCTTAACAAAGCCCTACTTTATTCTTCTATATAACAAAATTATGCTCAAAGATGCTTTTCTAGTTTTTAAAATAGAATGTTTACCTCTTCTTTGTCAAAACAACTTGATATGTCTATATGCAGTGGTCAAATCTTGCGTCATTTATTTAAAGACTGTTGGTCATGGTTACACCCTTCATTTTGGCTTGTTCCCACGGGTGTCATGCGAACATCCAACTATGGTTGTGTGCCAATCTCAACTTTAACTCATGATATTCAGAGGAGTTGTCTCTTGCATTCTTTTATTTTCTTTTCATTTTCATACTGTGTTGTTCTTGGAAACCCACCTTCGTTTTGGCTTGCTCCCACAGGTGTCATGCGAACATCCAACTATGAGCAGGTTCCTTTCACAACTAACTCTTATCAGGTTGGGATTATTTTTAAGGTTTTCCCTTGCGCTGACATTAGAGTTTTGTATGATTTTTTTTTTTTTTTTATAGAAAATGAATGCATTTCCTTAAAGACCGCATATTCTTGATCTTATCTGCTCAGACTTTCTCCACCCCTAAATTTAGAGATGCGCAAGGTCCTCATTGCGTTATTTGGATAGACTAGATAAACACTTAGAAAAAAATTTCAAAAAGAAAGTTTGAGCAAAACTTTGATAGATAAAAGGTACAGTACTGCTAAAGCTAGGAAGTAACTAAATGTTAGTCAGAATTTACAAAGTGTGGGAAATGTTTCTAAGTATAAACATATACTACATCATAGCAACACAATGAAGAACGCAAAAGTAAAAGATTAAGAATATTGCAAATATTGACAAAGGATGATAAAGAGAAAGGCATAGGAAAAAGTAGAGTGAATATGTACTACGTTGTATTGAATATTAACAAAGTATTACAAATAATTACAAATTAATGCAATACAAAATTGTTGCTTGTACAAAGAATCAAAGAACAAAGTTGTTATCTTTTTTAATTTGATTCAGATGGGTGCACGATAAAATTAACACCGCGCTTCCATTTTTCACAAATGCATTTTTGCCGAGGATGGGCAACAATGCATGTACTCCCGCAACACACCCCTTAATTCAACGCATTTCTGGAGGATTGGGTGCACGATATTCCTACCAGCACAACACTACCACAACATAGTGCTTTTTACTAAGGACGAGCAAAGAACACATATGCGCGCAACACACCCCTCAACATAATGCCATTGCGTGAAATGGATGCAAGGTGTCTCTTGTTCACCCACAATGCACCCATCATTGCATTTCATATCAATTTTTATTTTTCTTTTTAATTCATCAAAGATGCACGTCGAAAAGACTTTGCAGTGTTAAATGTTTCCTCCAATCATTCACAAAATTTAAGAACAGCGCTACTAAAGTATACAAACATGGAATTACACTAATGAATTAATTTGAAGGTGAATACAGAAATCTATAAAGGCTAAATCTATTAAGTAGTAAATAACATATTTTAGAAAGCAGTAAAAGAAAGCTGTAACAAAAGCGAGTAAACATATATAGGGATGCTAATTGAAAGAAGTTCTTAGAATTACCACAATCGCATCCCCCATAAGCAGTTAATCCTGCTTGCCCAAGTCAATGGTATCCATGCGTCGATCGAAGTCCCCTCCATAGTAAGGCTTAATCCGTTGACCATTGAATTTAAACGTGTTGTTCCCGTCTAAAGTTGTTAGTTCCACTGCGCCTTGAGGAAAGATAGTCTTGATTCGGAATGGCCTAGACCAACAGGACTTCAACTTTCCTGGGAACAATCGCAAACGAGCATTAAATAATAATACCTGTTGACCTTCGGTGAATGTCCGGTCGTTTATGCGGTCGTCATGCCACTTCTTGGTTTTCTCCTTATAGATCTTGGCATTTTCATAGGTATCCCTTTGTCATTTGACCAACTGATTCAATTGCAGCTTCCGGACTTTCCCCGCATTTGCTAAATCGAACTTCAGCTTCTTGCATGCCCACATCGCCTTATGTTCCAACTCGAGTGCAGATGACAAGCTTTTCAAAAGATCAGGGCATACGGGGACATGCCAATTGGTGTTTTATAGGCAGTTCTGTATGCCCACAGTGCTTCATCAAGCTTGGGTGACCAATCCTTTCTGGAGGTATTGACTACCTTCTCCAAGATAGTTTTGATCTCTCGGTTAGAAATCTCCGCCTGCCCATTAGTTTGTGGGTGATAAGCAGTTGCAACTCGATGGCTGACGTTAAATTTAGTCAGCAGGTTGGTGATTATGCGGTTGATAAAGTGAGAGCCTTCATCGCTGATTAAGGCCCGTGGTATCCCATATCGAGCAAAAAATATTCTTCTTAAGAAACTTCGCGACTTCGGCCACATTGTTCTTGGCACATGCGATGGCTTTAACCCATTTTGATACGTAATCAACCGCAACCAGGATATAGTGATGACCTTCTAATGTTGGAAACGAACCCATGAAGTCGATTCCCCAAACATAAAAAATTCCACCTCTAAGATTGATGTTAGTGGCATTCCATTCCTTTTTGACATATTCCCTATTCTCTGACATCTATCGCATTGCACAACATGGGCATGGGCATCTTTAAACAACGTCGACCAGAAATATCCACACTGCAGGACCTTTGCTGCGGTCTGCTGCCCCCCAAAATCCCTCCATATGGGGACTCATGACAAAGCTCTAGAATGTGCTTGACTTCGTGCTCAGGAACTCATCGACATAATATATGATCAGGTCCAAGTTGATATAGGAATGGGTCGTCCCAGAAATTAAATTTGACATCATGTCTTAGCTTCTTCTTCTGCTGGTAAGTATAGTCATTTGGTATTTGACCCAAATGATGAAGTTCACTATGTTCGCATACCAGGGAACATTAATGTCTACTGCCATCAGCAGCTCATCGGGGAATCTTTCCTCAATATCTTTTTCTTTCCCTTGAACCTCGCAATTCTCCAATCTTGACAAATGATCAGCGACTTGGTTATTGGTGCCTTTTCGGTCTTTGATCTCAAGGTCAAAGTCTTGCAGGAGCAACACCCACTGTATAATCCTTGGTTTTGCATCCTTCTTTGTCATCAAATACTTGATCGTGGAGTGATCCGTATACACCACAACATTTGTTCCAATTAAGTACTGTCGAAATTTCTCCAGTGCAAACACCACTGCGAGCATTTCCTTCTCTGTGGTTGTATAGTTCTCCTGCACATCGTTCAATGTTTTACTTGCATAATAAATAGAATGCAATACCTTTTCCTTGCACTGTCTTAAAACTGCGCCCACAGCATATCCGCTAGCATCGCACATCAACACAAATGGTTTGGTCCAATTCGGCGCAATCAAAATGGGTGTGGTGATGAGTGCATCTTTCAATGTGTTGAATGCTTTGGTGCATGCGTCATCAAAATTATATTCTCGGTCAGCTTCGAGGAGTGCACTTAGGGGCCTTGCGATCTGGGAGAAGTTGCGAATAAATCTACTATAAAACCTAGCGTGTCCCAGGAAGCTTCTAAGTGTTTTTACGTTCACTTGTGGGGGTAACTTGGAAATTGCGTCAATTTTTGCCTAATTAACTTCCAATCCTACTTTAGAGATTTTATGACCTAGAACTATTCCTTCTTCAACCATAAAGTTTCATTTTTCCCAGTTCAGAACAAGATTCGTTGCAACGCATCTCTTCAAGACCTTTTCAAGGTTAGATAAACAGGAGTCATAATTATTGCCGAAGACTGAAAAATCATCCATGAATATGACTCCTCCAAGTAATCTGAGAATATTGCCATCATGCATCGTTGGAAAGTGTCTGGAGCATTACAGAGTCCAAATGGCATACGTCGGAATGCAAAGGTACCAACTGGGCACGTGAAGGTTGTCTTATCTTGGTCATCTGGCGCAATTGCTATTTGGTTGTACCCTGAATAGCCGTCAAGAAAATAGAAGAATTCATTCCCCGCAAGTTTTTCGAACATCTGATCAATGAACGGGAGTAGGAAATGGTCCTTTTTAGTGGCCAAATTTAACTTGCGATAATCCATACAAATTCTCCACATCGTAGTTGTTCTTGTGGGAATTAATTTATTCTTGTCATTGGTGACGACTGTCATCCCCCCTTCTTCGGAACACACTGCACTGGGCTCACCCAGCTGCTATTAGATATGGGGTAGATGACACCTAATTCTAGCCACTTTACTATTTCCTTCTTCACGACCTCTCTCATGGCAGGGTTCAAGCGACGTTGCCTTTCTACCGATCCTGTCTTTCCTTCTTCCAGACGAATCTTATGCATACAATACGAGGGACTGATTCCTCGAATGTCCGCCAAGGTCCATCCTAAGGCCTTTGCATTATTTCTTAGGATCTGTATGAGCGCATCTTCTATCTCCTTACTTAGCGAGGCAGAAATGATAACCGATAGTGTGTTGTTACTTCCTAAGTAAGCATACTTACGGTGCACGAGCAACGACTTTAATTCTAGCATGGGTGGTTCTTCCAAGGGTGGCTTAATGCATTGTGATGTTCGTTAGATAACTTGAGTGGTTCAAAGTTTGATTCAACATGAATTGCGGCGCAGTCCTCCTCCAACATTGCCCCGATTTCAAAATCTTCTTCCTCCAGCTTCTTTAGGGGTTCGTGCCAATGTTCTTCCCACAGTTCCTCAATATATAGGCAGTTTTCCATATCACCTGGGTACTTCAACACATTGAACATGTTGAATTTTACTTCCTGATCGTCGACCCTGATGGTTAATTCCCCTTTTTGCACATCAATCAGTGCTCGCCTTATTGCGAGAAACGGGCGACCTAAGATGATAGGGACTTCTCTGTCAGCTTCGTAATCCAATATGACAAAATCCATCGGGAAGATAAACTTGTCTATTTGCACGAGTACATTCTCTATCTTGCCCTCAGGATGCTTTATCGATCTATCGGCCAACTGTAATGTGATCGTGGTTGGTCTTGCATTGTCGATATCCAGCTTCTTAAAGATCGACAAGGGCATTAGATTTATGGTTTCCCCTAAATCGCACAGCGCGTTCTCGACCATCTTTCTTTCTATCGTGTAGGGCAATGTAAAACTCCCAAGGTCCTTCATTTTAATGGGGATATTGTTTTGAAACAGCGCGCTACATTCATATGTTAACGCCACTATTTTATTTTCCCCGATTTTTCTTTTATTGGCAAGAATATCCTTGAGAAATTTACATAACTCGGCATCTGCTCTAGTGCTTCTATTAAGGGAATGTTAATGTGTAGCTGTCGGAGAATGTCCAGAAACCTCTGAAATTACTTGCTATCATCTTTCTTCTTCAGCCTGGACGGGAAAGGTGGAAGATCCCGCCGTACTTCTTGTTCCTTTGGCTGTTTGTTTAGGTCATGTGCTTGCTGTGCTTCATTAGCTAGAGATTTCGTTGTTTTAGAATTCATATCTCCAGAAGCTTCATCTTTTGTAGGTGAACTTACTTCTAAACTGGTACTTTTTCCACTATTAGTTGATTGGTCATCATCAACCGTTAAATCTACTAGTTTTGGTGTAGGGTCTGGTATTGATAGCATAGGGCCTGTTGTTTTACCACTTCTTAATGTCACCGCGTGACATTGCTCTTTACCTCGTGGCCCCGATGCTTCTGAACTACTATTCCGCGTACCAGGCACTTTCTTCTTTAATTCCCTCGCAAGCTAATCAATCTGCTCTTCTAGTTCTTTATAGGAGTCAGCTTGTGATTGTCTCATTGCCTCTCTCTTTTCAATATAATGCTTCAATGATGTCTCCAGAGACGAGGTACTGCAAGCGGTATCATATAAGAACGGTTGGTCACAGGGTGGTATACCTTGAGAATTACCTGGGCTACAGTCTGGATTAATGAAGACTAGAGGGTTACCTCGATCCCCTTGATAACTGTTCTGTTAGAAACTATGGCTCCCTTGGTTGTGATTCCCGTCTCAACTTAAAGTTTGGTGATCCCACCAACCAAGGTTGTAGATGTTTCCAACCGATTCATCGTAGACAGAATATACGAGTGGTTGATTCCATGGGCAGAATTCTACTGGATGTCCCTCTCCATATTGGACGCAATTAATTGCGGCCACATGAGTCAACACATTAACTTGCGCTGATTCCTGAGAGAGATTTCTCTGTTGGTTAGCCACTGTCTGAAGGAGTGAGGTCATTGTGGCCATCTGATCGACCAGTGCGCTCATTGTATCAGTTGACACATCAACACTTTATACTCTTTCTTGCTCTAGACCTCTTACCTCGAGCCTAGTATCAATCCACTCATTAGAATGTCGCGAAATGCGATCCATGATATTCTTTGCTTCCATATATGACCTATTCATTAATCCTCCTTCTGCGGAGGCATCGACAACTGCTTGCGTTGATTGGTCTAAGCCATTGTAGAAGGTTTCCATCAGAATACTATAGGGAATCCCGATATGCAGACAAATCTTCACTAACTGTCGGAATCACACCCAGGCGGTGCTCAAGGTTTCGTAACCCTTTTGTTCAAAATTCAAAACATCCCTCCATCTTCTTGCGTTGACGGCTGGAGAGAAGAATCGGTTCATGAACCTGTCAACCAACTGTTCCCATGCTTTAATCTCATCTGACTCTAACGACTGAGCCCACCTCTTTGCTTCATCCCGCAGTGTATACTGGAAAAGATATAGTTTAAGTCCTTGAGTTACACCAGGCATGGAGAATGCACTGCACATGTCTACAAAATTTGTCAAATGAGTGTGTGGGTCTTCTCTTTATAATCCTCCAAATTGACCCACATTCTGATCATCTGCAGCATAATAGGTCTTATCTCAAAGATTACATTCTCCTTAACCATGGGTCTTGAAATTCCTGGTGAGAAGTTATAAAAATTCGGCGTCGTGTAATCCCTCATAGGGGTGTTATGATCAGCAGCAAGAAAAATTGGATTCTGCACTGGCCAATTCTCCTTTTGATTTCCTGTGGGTGCCACATTCTCATTAGCCATGCTTCTTCACCAATTAGTTCGGCCCTGATGATCTCTTACGCGAATAATACACTTGATCTCTGGGTCCGCTTAGAATTTCTGAATTACTCCAGCACTCATAAGCCGTCAGACTGCTCTCTACGTTGAACAGTCAGTACAAAGAGATCTGTCCTACACATATCACAAAAATACTCAAACAATAAACTGTTAACCAATCCCTGGCAACAGCGCCATAATGATGACCTGACTTTATTTTCTTTTTGCGATACTACTTCTAGATATGTGTTATTAGTGAATGTTCTTGTAGTATGTTGTGCGTTGTCACAAGTTTTCTTGCATTGGAACCAAGTATAATTCCACCGCAAGTTTTTCGGTGTGATCCGAGGTTGAATAGAGGGACTGTTTGAGGCTATTTCATTATGTTTCTGATACATGCGACCGGGGTTTTCAATTTTATACAAGTTGTGTGTACATGTATTTAAAAATACGATAAAGTAAAGTAAAGTGATAAAAATGCGGTAATAAAATAAATTGTGATAAAGGAAACCTAAGCTAAGATGATACAAGATACAGGTTACATGATACAAAATACCGAGGTTGAGGCTGATTGTGAAGATTATACAAAGTTCGTGTTATGTGGTGGCAAGTCTTATGTGCGGAGCAGAAATAGAAAAGATAACTAATATAAACCGCGCAAGTTCCTTAATTGCGTTAAAGATTTTAAGTACGGTTCCACTTTTCCCTTGGCGTACACCTCTCGGTGATCGGCCGCATTCCCATATCTCTGTGGTGAAAAATGGACGAACATAATGAACGCAAGGTTGCTTCCATTTCTGGAAGTACTACTCGCTTTAGTTAACACATTCTTCTAAGCTTCTCTCGATAGATCAGAATGGCATCTTCACTTCTGCTCTCACAGGTGAAGATGTCGTCTAGCATGCCTTAGCTAAACGCATTTATCTCTTTAGCACAGATTTAAGTTACTCATTTAATCCATATTAATTACCAAGGAATTAAGAAAACTTCATGATTTGCGAATGAAGAGATTAAGAAGATGAAATACAGTTGATGAATAGAGTTAGAAACAAATACAAATAAGCGCCAACATCTTGGCGCCGATCTAGATGGAGATTTGCTTGCCGGCGTAGATGGAGCGAATGGAAGGATGAGCTTCCCTCTTAGGCTTGCTCAACCAGTAGGAGGGATCTAAGTACAGAGCTTCACGGCGGGGATTTGACAAATTTGCGTTGAGACTCACCTCTCGACCTTGTCTCTTCTCTTCCCGGCTTATTTCTGATTAGCACTCAGCTCAGCCTCTCTCTCAATAATCTAGCATCAATTAGCCCCCGTATCATGTATATCTTTCACTGAATTCTATGGGGGTATTTCTAGGTGAAAATCTTTAACTCTCTAACTTGTGGTCCCCACTTTATTGTTATGGAAAGTACGAAAATGGTGGAATAATTATTAAAGTACGAAAATGGTGGAATAATTATTCCTTCTGTTATGCAATCAGACCGTCAAATATGCACAACGGTTAGTTGTACACGTGTCGCAATCCTCCGTATTTGCATTGTTCATTTGCATCTTTCGATCGGGTGTCCGCATGCGGTCTTGTTTTTATTACCGGATGCGGTTGAAGTTCAGCTCTGGATCGACTGTCGCATTGCGCCGTCATTGCGTTGATCGTCTCTTCATTGTTGATTGACGGGCGCAATGTGACGGAGATGCATTGTTCAGTTTCTCGTTGAGCCTTGATCGCAAGCGGTGACTTGGTTTCCTGCAAAATAGAGTACAAATATCCTTTTCTACCATCTTGATGATGTTAGTGGGTGTAATTGCGTTAAGTTATAATTATTGTACTTCTAAGCTAATTTTCATACAATCGACGCATATTTCTTCCCTTTTGGCCGCAATATCTGAATAATGCAGCATAAATAACTTGTATTTCTATAAGTTATCAGTTGCTAATCATATTAGAACCGTAATCTTAGGTCTATGTGATCCAATTTTTAAACATTTAAAAACCATGAATTAAACCTATGTGAGCATGCATGTCTTTCTTAATTCTTTTGGTTCTAATTTCTCTTTAACTTTTAGAAAGAAACAACTAAAAAACCATTACGCACAACAAGGTGTTTATAATATTTATAAAGTAACCTATGTGTCATGCTTCATGCAATGTCCGTTCATTACTATACATAACTTCTATATACGTGTAATAACCAAGCAAATATGCTATCATTCACCCTTATACTATAACAATTATAATATAAGGATGATGCACGTCAATGCTTTTTATGCATGCATAAATATAACTCTTATATTATATGATGCCTTCTCTAAATTATAACATTTACAATAAAGAGATGATGCATGACCAATGCATAACTTAAGGTGGGATTTACTATATGTGCATACCATATGACATATACAAACCATACATCACATGTATTAAACTAAGGATTAATGGACTGGGATGAGCCTTTACAAAAAACCAAAATGAAATAATCCTATCTATTACATTTTTCATCGACTGAACCGATTCACAAGTGAACTGGGTCTTGAACCAACAGAGTACTCCATTGTGTAGTCAACGCTGAAGGTAGATGATCGCCCAACGCGCACTAGACGATAGGCGCAAAAGCTAAGCGATTGTTTAGACGACAACGAGGCTTTGAAGCCCGATCGTCTAGACAATTGCTTAATGCAGCGAAAGGTAAACAATTTACCGTGCATTGTTAAGCGATCGTTTAGTCAATTACTAAGCGATGAAGCTTGATAAGGAGATTACTTTAACACAACCTGAGACCTATAGCACCGGCAGGGCCGTCAGAAGCAGATGCAATCCATCCTATATTTTTGATCAACTGCATCAAGCATTCCAAGAGTGCCCCGTGGTTCCTCGAGATCGGAGGCATTTGGCCCCCAAAAGGGATTGGGGTTTTAGATCCTGCTCTGTTTCCAAACAGATTTGTCCATCAGTAATAGGGATCTTTCAAGTCAAGCTCCGTATCCCTCTCTCTTTTTAGGTTGGCATAACGGAGTTGGAGACGCTATAGGAGTTCAAATAGTGTGATTCCGATTGTGTTTGCGCCGGCGGTCCAACAAAAAAGCGAAGTAGTGGTCTAGCGCCCTAGTTTGCCTATTGATCAGAAGCATCCAGCAGCGTCACGAACCAACTTCTGACCGAACAAAAAAGGGTCTCTCAACCGGTTGGTTGCCTTTGATCATGGATGGGCTTTTCTTCCTGGTGCTTCCTTTCCTGCCTTCGTTCCCTGGTCATATCTCTTTCTTTTTGTGAGAGATGTAATATATGATATTTTAGAATCATAATGTTCTTCACCAACGATAGTCTAGTACACGCACACGTTAAATGATACGTGAGCATCCCATCATTTACACGACCCAATACTCAGCTATTGCTTACCCCATCGTCTACACGACTTGATCAACCCTTGATCATCTCCTTCCTCGAAAAACTGCAACCCTTCGATCTTTTTCACGAATGACTCAAGACGTAAACAGACTTTGAAATACAGACTCGATAACGATTATTAATGCCAAAAAACACAGGGGCCTTTACAAACAACTAACAATGTAAAATAATTAAATCAAACCGAGGTTAACATCAACGAAAACATCCATTAATTCGTACATCCACACCTATTTAACGATTAAACAGAGTAGACATGCACCCACCAAGAATGTATATGTAATTTGTTGCAACAATGAATTGGAATATCAAAACCTGGCTTTGATACCAATTGAAGGAACTCTTAACGGAGAGCATCCATGAGCGCGTTCGGATCTTTCCGATTTCATCGTGACTGAAATACAACACATACATTCCAACAGACAGTTATGCAAATTAACACTAATTAATGGCGTGCTTCGAACACTAAAAAACAAGGGAAAGTGTTCTCATACCAATTGAAGACCCTCTTCACACGTTGAACTTAGAAGCAGCGGAAGAACCTCTACTGGCACTCTATCGCCTAGCAAACCAGTCGGCTGTAGCAGCACGATCGTCTACACGAATGGCAGCAACATGAATAGTCACGGAAAAGTGAACAACAAGGACGACACCACCAATTGAGCCCTTGGTATTCTCGAAGTGAGAATCCAAAGTGTGGTCTTTGGTGAATTTGGTAGAGGTCGGAGAAAAGACTGATTGTGTAAACGATAAGCAAGCGGGAGAGAAAGAGCTATCGTTTAGAAGAAGCTACATGATCGTGTAGGTTTTACTAAGTGATCGTTTAATAAAAGGTAGATGATCGTTTAGAAAATGTGGCACGATATGCGATCGTTTAGGAAAGCTAAGTGATAGTTTAGGGACGGGCGTGCAATCATTAGGCATTGGTGTGCAATCGTTTAGACGATGAGCAACTATCGTATAGGCTCTCAAGCTAGGCGATCGTTACATTTTCACACCGATTGCGAATTTTCAAACTTCTTGCGAAATGAAAAAAATTTTCATTTTATTCTTCGGTACAATAACTGACTTAAGGGAGCTATCTATCTACTTACCCCTTCCTTGGGGAAGGAGTGAATTCCATCTCGTGTAGCTGAGTTCCTAGCCCCCAAATCAGACGAATCCCCAAAATGGTAGGTTTGAATCGGCGACCTAGCCACTCGTAGTGGATAACGGGCAGAAATGCACGTTATTACAATGCAAAGATATAAAACAATGTGGGAATGCAACGTTAAAAACATGCAAAATCGCGTCCAAAAGCATTAAGTTGAGAACATTGTGATCGCTTGCGCCCATCGCATTAAAGTAGCTAATTTACTTATTTTGTGTAGGAAAATGCGTTGGCGCAAAGCCAATTGCGATCCAAGGAATTCGATGCCCGAATGCATTAGAAGATTGTGATCCCAAAGCTATGCGATCATATGCGCTTGCGAAGATCTACTCAAGAAGGTGGCCGCATAAAGACGGCGCATCAAGGTGAAAACATAATAAATCATGATGGGACGGAAAGCTGATGACAGTCGAATAGGAATTTAGTTGACAAGCCGTTAACGACACACTATAGCAAGTACACTCAACTTTTCGGTGACCATTAATCGGTGCATCAAACAGAGATTTAATGACCTCCCATCATTGCAATCATTAGAGAGAAAAGTTCTTCACCTTGAAGCTCTATAAATACCGAAAGCTACCACCGTGAAAAGAGTTTGAGTTCCAGTTCCAATTTTGCTAATTCAATATATACACAGTTCGCCATATACATAGAAAATAGAACATAGATAGCCATTAGTCTGTAATTCATATACTTAGAAGGAGGATGCGAGCGAAGAGAGATGACGTCGAAAGATCATTGCTGGTTAGCTCGAGAGACTGTCGGGAAGTGCTCGAAACGGAGAGAGGGCCGACTCTTGCGAAAGCAAGAACATTCTTTTGGGCAGAGTAGAGTAAAACACAGTGAAAAAGCCCCGAGGAGCAAGACATTGTTATCGGGCTTCCTATCCCTACTTTCCATTGTTGTTTTGTATTCTGATTTTATTTATAAAATGGAATTTGCATCTCTACATCTGTTCAATTCCTTCACATTGTGCATGAGTAGCTAAATTTCTGAATGGGTTGAGAAGCACTTAGCTAGCATGACCTAAGATCTTCATTTTATACGATCATCTTGTCTTATGTATGCCTCATTCCCCTTTAGAGATACTTGAAAGAGTAGTCTAAAGAAAGAACCTAGATTTTAGAGAGTCAAGTTAGAATCTTGGCTTGAGAAAGTCAGATTAGAACCACATAAGTGAGAGATAGAGACTTAGAGATAAGTTCTGTTTGCTATCATGCATCGCATGCACCCTAGAAATAGGATATGATAGTATGCGATCGCCTTGTGTATGTGTGTATCATTCATCATCGTATAGACAAGAATAGAGGCTTAGACATAAGTCCTATAGATATTATCGTATACATCGCATGTGTCCTAAAATTAGGAACTATGGCATTTGCATTGAGAGATGACATGTTGTTGTGTGTGTGTAGCATGATCGCATAGCTTGAATGCAATCTTAGGAAGTGTAAGCTAAATCCCTTCTCAACACGTTCCCCACATACTCATTGTAACTTTCGCTGTCATTAACTCTTTACTCAATTCCGCCGGATAGGATTTATACTTCAAACAACATACCAAACTTATTTGTTTTTGTCACCGCAAAGGAATAAAAAAATTACCGTCGCATATTGTCTCAGTAGTTGATAACGGGTAGAAATGCACGTTATTACAGTGCTAAGTTCTTAAACAATGCTGGCTTGCATTGATAAAATATGTTAGATTGCGTCCCCACATTAAGTTTATAACATTACGGTAGCATGCGTTCATCACATAGAAATAGTTAATTTTAGTATTTTTATGCAGAATATGCATTGACGCAAGGCGAAAAGCGCGATCACAAGAAATCAACGAACGAGCGCAGCATTACCGCAAGGCTTTATGGTGATTTGTGTTCGTAAACATCTGCTCAAGAAGGATTGTCGCATAGAGCCAGCACAACTTGGTGTGTGCATCTGGGTGAAAAGCATAATTAATCACGATGGGACAGAAAACTGATGATAGTTGAATCCGAATTAAGTTGACAAGCCGCTAACGATAACAAGTACACTCAGCTTTTTAGTGACAAATATTTGGCGCATCAATCAGAGAATTAATGCCATCCTATCTGTATAATCATAAGAGAGAAGCCACCTTTCACCCAGAAGCTCTATAAATACCGAAGGCATCCTTCAGAAAAGGGGTTCAACTTCATCCGATTTAGCTGTTCAGAAGTTCGATTCTTTTTGTTCATAGTTTCAGCCTTGTCCATAGTTTTCTTTTATTTTTAAGGCAAAGCAAGAGAAGAGCCGACACGCTGGAAGATCGCTTAGGGCAACTCGAGAGAGAACCCGGAGGCATAGAAAGCAGAGAGCGGGCCAACTGTTGACATAAAATACGATGCAAGAATAGAATGCGAGATACAAGGTACAAGCCTATGTCCCCGTTACCAGTTCCCCGGCAACGGCGCCATAAACTTGTTGACATTATTTTTATATCTTTAATCATGTGGACAAATATGAATATGAATGAATGAACAAGTCCATAAATTGTAACGAAAATTTTTAAGTCATACAATGATGCATGCAAGGTTGAATGATGACTTTATTGTCTGTATGCGATACTACTTCTAGATATGCATTATTTATGAGAATCTAGTAGTATACTATGTGTTGTAACAAGTTTCCTTGCGTTGGAACCAAGTATAATTCAACCACAAGTTTCTCGGTGTGATCCGAGGTCGAACACAGGGACTGTTTGAGGTTATTGCGTTATGTTTGTGATACATGCGACCATGGGTTTTTCAATTTATAGAAAGGATGTGTGTACAAGTAATTGAAAATGCGATATAGTAAAGGTAAGCAATAAAATGCGATAATAAAGTAAATTACGGTAAAGGTAAAGTGTGATAAAATAAACCTAAGCTATGATGATATGTCACATCCCGCCCCAGACCACCCTCTTAGCCTAGAAAAGGCCGTGACTACAGTAGTTATCAACCCTTTGGCTGACAATTACTGCCTAATAACTCTTGCGAAATAACTCTGATACCAAAATATAACCTATATACAACGGAATATCTTTAGGCCAAAATTTATTAATTCTGAAACATAACATATTTAGAGTCATTACAACACTATATTCACAAGTCCCAAAACCCACAAACCCTAGTCCCTATATGAACAACAGTAACATGTGTACAATATTAACAGTAACCACCTAAACAGATGTGTTACAAATCTTTTTATCCTTTAGTGGCAGACCAGATGCAGAGCTATCTTCAGAGGATTTGACCGCTACCTGTGGGTGGGGGGGGGAGAAAACATTTGAAAACGGCTTGCGCCCAGTGATTGAATTAAGAAAGATAATTGATTCTCATACAAAATGTCAATAAAGAGTTTAACTAAAATATAAGCTTCTATAGTATTTGTACTGTAGTATAAACATTTTCCAAGCATAAAACATAGAAAGCAGTTTTAATCGTAAAACAGTAAACCTATTTCTCAATTGAAGATAACCCTACTATGGGTAAAAACAATCCCAACACCAACTACTAGTCAAGAGAGAACCCTTTTGCTCAATCTTTGACTCTACCTACGTGCACGTGGCCATACTAAGTACCATCATACCTTAGGTACTTCTGTTCAGATACCTTCTTAAACGTTCTTCAGTATCTAGTTGGTTTGGTACCTTCTCAAACGTCCTTCAGTACCAATAGATACCTTCTCAAATGTCCTTCAGTATCTAGTTGGGCGGATACCTTCTCAAATGTCCTTCGGTATCGCGTTTTAAGTAAAACTAGTCATGAATGACTTTCTCTTTAAAGCATGTAAAGTATAACACATATAAAAACATGACTTTAAAGGTACTAACGTATGCTGAGTATATTTAACACATATAAAACGCTTTTCAACAATTTCTCACACATGCATGCATTTAAAACATAACTCATGGTTTGCTTGGAAATTACTTGTAAAACAAGCTGGCATGAGAATAATCTTATTTAAAACATGCTTTCTATAGCACGTTGTAATAAAAAATTTTAAGCAAATGTTTTAGTCAAAACGTTTTAGCCACTCACCTTGACTGCGAAGAATATACAAAGATCGTGTTATGTGGTGGCAAGTCTTATGTGTGAAACAGAAAAAGAAAAGATAATTAGTACAAACATCACAAGTTCCTTAATTGTGTTAAAGGCATAAATATGGTTCCGCTTTTTCCTTGACGTACACCTCTCGGTGATCGGCCACGTTCCCACATCTCTGTGGTGAAATAGGGACAAACGTAATAAACGCAAGGTTGCTTCCATCTCTGGAAGTACTTCTTGCTTTAGTTAACGTATTCTTCTAACATTCTCTCGACAGATCAAAATGGCATCTTGACTTCTACTCTCACAAATGAAGATGTCATCTAGCATGCTTTAGCTAAACGTTTTTATTTCTTTAGCATAGACTAAGTTACTTGTTTAATTCATATTAATCACCAAGGGATTAAGAAAACATCATGGAGAAAATGATTTAGGGAGGAACGGAAATAGACAAAGAAGTGGAAATGGAAATGATCAAGACATTCAATAATACTATTTAGCATCTGATACATGGTTGTGAATGAAGAGATTAAGAAAATGGAAGACAATTGATGAAATAGAATTAGAAACAAATAAAAATGGGTGCCAACGTCCTTGCACAAATCTAGAATGGAAAATTTCTTGCCAGTGTCGATGGAGTGAATGGATAGATGAGCTACCCTCTCAGGCTTGCTCAACCGATAGATGGAATCTAAGTACAAAGCTTCTTGGTGGGGATTTGGTAGGATTGCACTGAGACTCACCTCTCGGCCTTGTCTCTTCTCTTCTCGGATTTCCTCCGATCAGCGCTCAGATCAACCTTCTCTCAATAATCTAGCATCAATTACCTCGTATCAAGTATATCTTCTCTGAATTCTATGGGGGTATTTATAGGTGAAAAGCTTTGACTCTTGGCTTGTGGACCCCACTTATTGTTATGGAAATTCCGAAGATGGAGGAATAAATATTCCTTCTATTATGCAATCAGGCCGTCAAATCTACACAATGGTTAGTTGTACACGTGTCGCAATCTTCTGCCTTTGCGTTGCTCATTTGCATCTTTCGATCGTGTGTCCGCATGTGGTGTCGTTTTTATTACCGCATGCGGTTGAAATTCAACTCTTGATCGACTGTCACATTCCGCCATCATTGCGTTAATCGTCTCTTCTTTGTTGATTGATGGGTGCAATGTGACAAAGATGCGTTGTTCAGTTTCTCGTTGAGCCTTGATTGCAAGCGGTGACTTGGTTTCCTACAAAACAGATTAGAAATATCCTCTTTTACCATCTTAATGATGTTAGTGGGTGTCTTTGCGATAATTTATAATTATTATATTTCTTTGCCAATTTTCATACAATCAACGCATATTTTCTCTCTTTTGGTCGCAATATCTGAATATGGCAGTATAAATAACTTGTATTTCTACAAGTTATCACCGACTCTCGCGAGAGCGAGATTATCTTTTGAACACGAGTAGAAAAGGCAGTGTAAAAGCCTGGGAAGAAAGAGATTGCTACCAGGCTCTTTATTCTCTTCTTGCATTGTTATTTTGTACTTCAACTTTATATTTATACAATGGAAGTTCTTTATCTACACCTGTTCACTGTCTTAGCATGCATGAGTAGCTAAACTTATCGAATGGGTTGAGAAGAACTAAGCTAACATGACCTATGATCTTCATTGCTTGCGATTATCTTGTTTTATGTTGTGCCCAACATACCTTTAGAGCTATTCGAGAGAGAGTCTAAAGAAAGAACCTAAGACTTGAGAGAGCTAGGTTAGAATCTAGACTCAAGAGAGCAAGATTAGAACTGCATAAACAAGAGATAAGCTCTGTTTGTCAACCTGCATCGCATGCATCCTACAGATAGGTATAATATTATGTGGTTGCCTTGTTTGTATGTGTGTCATTTTGTTATTGCATAAATAAGAAAAGAGGCTTATGTGTAGGTCCTATAGACTTATCTCATACAGCGCATGCATTCTAGCATTAGTAGCTATAGCAGTCGCATCGAGAGATGGTTTACTATTGTATGTGTGTTGCATGGTCACATAACATGAACGCATCCTAGGAAGTGTTAGCCGAACCCTTCTCAACCTATTCACCGCATACTCATCGCATCTTCCGTTTTTCAACTCTTTTCGAAACTCCGCCGCATTTGTTTATTTTTCATTCCCGCAAACAACAAACCAAACAACTATTTGAGTTACCGGTTACCGCAATGTCTTCTGAAAATTACCACCGCATATTACTTTCCCAAGTCCCTAAGTTTGATCCTGGACTTACCAGGAAACTAAGTGGGGTTTACACTTGGATTCCATTGAGAAAACTTGATTTCTCAATGCATTTTCATCATCATATTTTATCTATAAATCCACCTCATAAAATAACGCAAAAAGTTTTTGGCGCCGTTGCCGGGGACTTGGACAAAACAGTGTGCTAATAGTAATTTTCTGATTTCCTTATAGACTCTCAATCTCTGGCGAATTACGACTCGAAGATTGAGAGAACGTTTCGATGGAGACTAAGAAACAACCACCAACCACAATAGCCAGATAAAGAAAATATAGCGGAGCCACCTCGAAACGGAGCACCAAATGAAAACAACGTCATGGCGAATCCAATCCTTCTAGCAAACGATCGTAATAGACCTATTAGCAACTATGCATCGCCAAACCTCTACGATTTCTCTCCATGAATCATGAGGCCTACCCTCGATAGAAGCCGATTTGAAATGAAGCCAGTGATGTTGTAGATGATCCAGACTGCAGGACAATTCGGAGGACGGCGTGGCGAGGACCTGTATGCCCACCTCCGTAGCTTGATAGAAATCTGCAATACTTTTGTGTTCCCGAACATCTCTGCCGAAGAAATTCGACTAACTCTGTTTCCATTTTCTCTGTGTGAACAGACAAGAAAATGGGCATGTTCCCTCGAGCTAGGAGAGATCACTTCATGGGAACAGGTTGTAGAGAAATTTATGAAGAAATATTTTCCACCTACCGAGAATGCTAGATGAAGGAAACTAATCACCAATTTTGAACAAGACATGGAGGAATCGCTCAGCGATGCCTGGGTGAGGTTTAAGAGGTTGGTCATGGACTGTCCACACAATGGATTACCAGACTGCCTTCAGATGGAAATCTTTTATCACGGTTTGAATCCCGCTTCGCAGACCACTGTCAATGCGGCAACTGCCGGTGGTCTGCTAGCAAGACGTATGGCAAGGCTAAGAACATCTTGGATAGCATCTCTAAAAACCATGAGGATTGGAGAGAGAGTGATCAGAGACTGAGAATCATGGATAACGACACAAGTAATGGTGCTATTACTTCACTACAAAATCAGATGACCGCAATGATGAACTTAATTCAGGGAATTGTGATCAACAGTCCAACACCACAAACTGGGCAAGTAAACGCAATTAATCAGAATAGCGCAAGATGTGCGACTTGTAGTGATGGACACGCAATGGAAGAATGCCTACATAATCCACAGTCTATTTACTTTGTGAAAAATAATTCATTTTCTAATACCTACAACCCCAGGTGGAGAGACCACCCCAACTTTGCATGGAAGAATCAGCAGCAGAATTTCCAATATATGGCACAATAAGAAGGGCCACCTGGATTCTTCCCACAAAATAATGGTCAGATGAAAAGCCAAGCTAGTAGTTTGCAACCACTGCAATCTTCCTCCTAAGAAAGCTTGTTGAAGCAGTATATAGAGAAACGAAACTGTGGTTCAAAGTCATGCTACGTCCATCCACAACTTGGAGTTACAGATGGGCCAGATTGCGAGCTTGCTAAAGACAGACCACAAGGGGCTCTCCCGAGTTCAACAGAACTCCCACGCAACCCAGGGGGATCAGGTAAATAGCAATGTTAAGTCATGACATTGCGGAGTGGAAAAATTGTGGAGGAAGAAAGGAAGGAGCCTAGCCGGACAGCTCCTATTGCGTCGGACCCTGAAATTACAGTAACTCAAGAAGAAGAAGGAGAAGAAAAAGAAGTAATAGAGCTAGAAGTTGCGTCCACCTCAAAGCCAACAGAGAAGGGGACTGTGAGAGTAATATTACCACCTTTCCCGCAGAGACTCAGAAAGAAAAAGAATGACGAGGTACGGTACCAACGCTTCCTGTCTATGTTAAAATAATTAAATATTAATATTCCGTTCAGTGAAGCAATTGAGGAGATGCCTGTATATGCGAAGTTTCTGAAGTATATGGTAACCAAGAAGAGAGGCACTGGTAAAGTGTAGCAAATCTATCTATAAGGAACCTTTTGTCTAAGGTGGGTTATGTCTAGGCTGGGGTATTTAAGGTGACAAAAGCGGAACACCCTTACCTTGGAACCTACCTGGAAAGGTGAATTAGATAGATTTGATGCATGCATGCAAGGTTAAGGATAGTCCATTAAAGAGTTTAATGTGACTACTTAATCTTGTTTAAATTTCAAAGACAAAAGTTGTTTTTGAGCGGATTAAACTGACTCAGAATAAAATCAGTAGCCAGATTGTCTAGGTTAATGAATCTCTAGGTAGAACATTCAGAGGGAGGTACTTGGGGTATCTGATGCTTCATTTAAACCTCTCACGTTTCTCCCCTTATTGTCCACACCGTTAGATCTATCCTCGGCCACGTGGCACCCTGGGAGTGTCCCCCTAAAGGTTGGTGTTTGGGTAGGTCAATATCAAGGTGGATGGAAAGAATGTTCATAGTAAGTGGGAGTGGGACGTGCGGCAGCATATCCCACGGTCTCTCTCGTTAGGTTGAATAAAGTTTATGCGCATCGCCTCGAGGAACCTTGGTAATTTCCCCTTATAGGATGGTAGTTTCGCAAGTTTCTTTATTTGATCTCCTGTATAGGATAAGGTAGTCTCTTGTCCTAATCTGTTTTTTCCCTACGGTGGGCGCATTAGGGCGGGACTCTTGGGCCGAAAATGAGGGGTCACACTTATGCAGAATTGTTATGGGTTAATAGTTCTAAACCGAACAAATGGTGGCAATTAGGTCCAGTTCCAAGAGTTGGTTCTGCCTAATGGTTGAGAGTGTCTCATCCCAGTGTAGGGGCATCTGATCACCCCACCAGTGAAATTTTTCCTACCTCATTGGGGTATCATTGTGATAATTGGCAGAAATGCACGTTATTACAATGCCAAGTTATTAATCAATGAAGATTTGCGTTGATAAAATATGTTAGATTGCGTCCAAAAAGCATTAAATTCATAACATTGCCGTTGCATGCGTTCATCGCATAAAAACAGTTAACTTTTGTATTTTTATGCACAATATGCGTTGACGCAAGGCAGAAAGCACAATCACAAAAAATCAATGGTCGAGCGCAGGATTACCGCAAGGCTTTACGGTGATTTGTGCTCGCAAACATCTGCTCAAGAAGGATTGCCGCATAGAGCCGGCGCAACTTGGTGGGCACATCTGGGTGAAAGGCATAATTAATCACGATGGGACAGAAAGCTGATGACGGTCGAATCTAAATTAAGTTGACAAGCCGCTAACGATAACAAGTACACTCAGCTTTTTGGTTAAAAATATTTGGCGCATTAG
The DNA here is from genome assembly GCF_027475165.1 of Benincasa hispida. Classification (NCBI taxonomy): domain Eukaryota; kingdom Viridiplantae; phylum Streptophyta; class Magnoliopsida; order Cucurbitales; family Cucurbitaceae; genus Benincasa; species Benincasa hispida. Next base: position 58,971,666 of record NC_143488.1, read on the forward strand.
TCAGAGAATTAAAGCCATCCCATCTGTGCAATCATAAGAGAGAAGTCGCCTTTCACCCCGAAGCTTTATAAATAACGAAGGCAACCTTCAGAAAAGGGATTCAGCAAGTTTGGATAGTTAGTGAATTTTTCCTTTAGAATAGCCTTGTGCATAGTTTTCCTTTTTATTTAGAAGGCGGAGCGAGAGAAGGGAAAAGACGTTGGAAGATCACTCAGGGAAACTCGAGAGAGAACCCAGAGGCGTGGAAAAGCAGAGAGCGGGCCGACTCTCGCGAGAATGAAACTATCTTTTGATCAGAGTAAAAAAGATAGTGTAAAAAGCCTTGGGAAGCAAGAGATTGCTACTAGGCTCTTTATTATCTTCTTTCATTGTTATTTTGAATTTCAACTCTATATCTATATAATGGAATTTCTTTATCTACATCTGTTCACTCTCTTAGCACGCATGAGTAGCTAAATTTTTCGAATGGGTACTAAGCTAACATGACCTAGGATCTTCATCGCATGCGATTATCTTGTTTTATGCTATGCCCAACACTCCTTTAGAGCTACTCGAGAGAGAGTCTAAAGAAAGAACCTAAAGACTCGACAGAGCTAGGTTAGAATCTAGACTCGAAAGAGCAAGATTAGATCTGCATAAGCAAGAGATAGGGACTTAGAGATAAGCTATGTTTGCCAACCTACATTGCATGCACCCTAGAGATAGGTTATGATATTATGTGGTCACCTTATTTGTGTGTGTCATTTTGTCATCACATAGATAAGAATAGAGGCTTATGTGTAGGTCCTATAGACTTATCGCATATATCACATGCGTTCTAGTACTAGAAGCCGTAGCATTTGCGTCAAGAGATGGTTTGCTATTGTATGTGTGTTGCATGATCGCATGACATGAACGTATCCTAGGAAGTGTTAGCCGAACCCCTTCTCAACCTGTTCACCACATACTCATCGCATCTCCCATAATATCAAATCTTTTCGAAACTCCACCGCATTTGTTTATTTTATTACCGCAAACAACAACACCAAACCATTATTTGAGTTATCAGTTACCGCAAAGTCTTCTTGAAAATTTCCATCGCATACCGTTTTCCAAAGTCCTTGAATTCGACCCTGGACTTACCAGGAAACTCAGTGGGGTTTATACTTGGATTCCACTGGGAAAACTTGTTGCTCAATGCAATTCCATCATCAGATTTCATTCCATATTTTCACCTCATAAAATAACGCATCAAGTTTTTGCCACCGTTGCCGGGGACTTCGACAAATCAGTGTGCTAATGGTAATTTCTCTTATTTCTTTGCAGCTTTCAATCTCTGGCGAATTACAACCCGGAGATTGAAAGGATGTTCAGATGGAGACTAAGAAACAGTCGCTAACAACAATAGCCAGATAAAGACGATATGGCGGAGCAGCCTAGAAACGGAGCACCAAACGAAAACAACATCATGACGAATCCAATCCTATTGGCAAACGATCGCAATAGACCCATTCGGGACTATGCATTGCCAAACCTCTACGATTTCTCTCCAAGAATCATGAGGCCTGCCCTTGATGGAAGTCGATTCGAAATGAAGCCGGTGATGTTGCAGATGATCCAGACTGCAGGACAATTCAGAGGAAGGCGTGGTGAGGACCCGCACGCTGACCTCTGGAGCTTCATAGAAATCTGCAATACTTTTGTGTTCCCCAACATCTGTACCGAAGAAGTTTGACTAACTCTGTTTCCATTTTCTTTGTGTGATCAGGTAAGAAAATGGGTGTATTCTCTCGAATCGGGAGAGATCACTTCGTGGAAACAGGTGGTGGAAAAGTTTATGAAGAAGTATTTCCCACCTACTGAGAATGCTAGGAGAAGGAAATTAATAAAAAATTTTGAACAAGAATCTGATGAATCGCTTAGCGATGCCTGGAGAGGTTTAAGAAGCTGATAAGGGACTGTCCACACAACGGATTACCAGACTGCCTACAAATGGAGATCTTTTATCACATATTAAATCCCTCTTCGCAGACCGATGCCAATCGGTAGCCACTGGTGGTCAGCTAGACAAAACATATGAGGAGGCTAAGAATATCCTCGATCGCATCTCTAAAAATCACGAGGACTGGAGAAAGAGCAATCAGAGATTGAGCATAAAAGATAATGATGCAAACAACAGGGCCATCGCACCCCTGCAAAACCAGATGACTGTGATGATGAGTTTGATTCAATGCATCGCAATTAATAACACGGGAGCGAAGAAAGTGTAGGTCAACACAATTGCTCAAATGACTGTAAGTTGTGTCATTTGCAGAGACACTCATTCGATGGAGGAATGCCCAGAAAATCCGCAATTGGTGTGCTTCATGAAAAATAATCCCTACTCTGATACATACAACCCCGGGTGGAGAAACCACCCAAATTTCGCGTGAAAAAATCAACAACAAAGCTTTCAACCCATGGCACAAAAAGAAGGGCCACCCAGATTTTTCCCACGAAATGACAGTCAGACGAGCAATCATGCCAGTAGTTCGCAACCACCGCAATCTTCGTCCTTAGAGAGCTTGTTGCAGCAGTACATTGAGAAGAATGAATCAGTGCTTCAGAATCAAGCAACGTCCATTCAAAATCTCGAAATTCAGCTGGGACAAATTGTGGGCGAGCTGAAAAATAGATCGCAAGGAGCGTTGCCAAGCTCAACTAAGCTTCCTCGCAATGCTGGGGTACGGGAAAGGAACAATGCTTAGCAGTCTCCTTGCTAAGCGAAAAAATGACTGCGGGAGTAGGGGAGAAGCCCATCGCGACCAACATGAATGCGGTGACAACCGAGGACCCGTTGACTTATAATTCGAAAAGGCCTAAGAAAATGAACCCCGAAGTTATGTCCACCCTCAAGCCTTTAGAACATGAGACAGAAGAAGTACAGCTACCACCAGCTCCACAAAGATTGAAAGAGAAACAAAATGATGAAGACAAGATCACAACAATGGTAGTAACGCAAAATGCTATCATCCCTCCAAAAATGTGCGACCCAGGAATCTTCACGATACCATGCTCCATTGGAGGGGTCTAAAGTGGCCAAGCGCTATATGATCTTGGGGCGAGTATAAATATAATGCCGCTATCAATCTTCAAACGATTGAATATTGGCACTCTCACGCCCACAACAGAGACTCTCCTACTTGCGGACAGATCCCGAATACATCTTGAAGAAGAGTTGAAAAATGTCGCAATCTCAATTGATAAATTCATCTTGCCAACAAACTTTCTCATTTTGGATTATAAAGCGGACGAAGATGCGCCCATCATATTGGGACGACCATTCCTTTCGACCGATCACACTAAAATTGATGTGCGCAAGGGGGAGATTGTGATGAACATTAACAGAGAAAAACTCCGGATTAAGGCAGATAAGATTCCAGAGGACAAAGAAAAGAAGAAAAAGTCATCGAAGACGTGAAAAGCCCAGCTTGGAATAAGCAATCCCTGAGTACTATATGACTCAACCTCACCAGGGACGCAATCCTTTTGAATATCCTTTTTCCTACATCAATACTTCATGATCTTTTATCATCTTGTTATTATCTATTATCGTATATCTACTTTTTTTATTAAAAAAAAAAAACGATTGCGGTGAGCGATTTTGTTCGCTTTGTTTTTTTTTTATAATATTTGACCCTCTCGTTGCTTTTCTTGCAATGATTGAGGCTAACGAAGACGCAACTACTTTATTCCGTCACCGCAATCCAAAGAAAGAAGATCGCCGCAAAGCAAGATGCATCAACAAACAATGCGGGTGACAACATAAATTTGGGGGTTGTATTCTTCCTTGACTTTATTCCAAATTCTGCACTATCGATTGCATTTTAATTTTTAAAAATTTTCTCACCGCATCCCCTTTGATTAACGTAATCATTTAACACTGATAAATTTAGTAAGTCACCGCATGCTTTCTCTTTGCCAATTATGATTTCAATGATGAAACACATGTTTCTATTTTTTCGTATATACTAGAGTCTACTTAATTTTAGGACAGTTGCCTCATGAAATATTTCTAGAAGTTAGTGGTCTGATAGCTTTCTTTTAAACTGACTCTTTACGTAGCTTCCTAAGAACATCGCATGACTTCTTTCAATCTTTTGGCAATGAGGACATTGCCACATTTTAAATTTGGGGGTGAGGTATTTATTTTCGACCTTGCTAGTTTTAGCTCTATAAAAAAATTGAGAATAACTACTCCATTGTCAACGCAATGGGGAAACCCATGTTGATAAGAGTTAAGTTGTGAAGGGCACTTACCTATAGTTGGATGTTCACATGACACACGTGGGGGCAAGCCAAAACGAAAGTAAGTCACCAGGATCAAAGCATAAATAAATGACCGCAACTTCGCTGCTAAGGAGGTATGAGTTTAGTCCGAGAAAGAGCATCTTGCTCGTAGTTGGATAACCGCATGACACACATGGGGGCAAGCCAAAATAAAGGTGAGGCACTTGGATCAGTGCAAGGTCAGAAAAAAAATAATAATGTCAAAAATATGCAAGGATAAAAATCATTTGACACCCCAGTGAAAAAAAGTTTTTTTTTTTTTTTTGAAATAAATCGTGCGATGTCCTGGAATCTAGTAAAGTCCTAGGTTAAGCTTGCGGTCTCTAGGTCTTAGAAATATTTTAAGAAGAGACTTGAATAAAAATTAAGGAAATTTTGGTATATAGAATTTGAATGGAGTATCCTTGAGAAATCTAGGAAAAGAGATTGCAATTGACTTTCTAAAGGAAATCTTTAGCTAATGCTTGAGGACAAGCATTGTTTAAATTTAGGGGTGTGATAACAAGCAGAAATGCACGTTATTACAGTGCTAAGTTATTAAACAATGAAAATTTGCATTGATAAAATATGTTAGATTGCATCCAAAAAGCATGAAGTACATAACATTGTGGTCACATGCGTTCATTGCATAAAAACAATTAACTTTTGTATTTTTATGCAGAATACGCATTGACATAAGGTGAAAAGCGCGATCACAAGAAATCAATGGTCGAGCGCAGCATTACCGCAAGGCTTTGTGGTGATTTGTGCTAAAAAACATCTGTTCAAGAAGGATTGCCGCATAGAGCCGGCGCAACTTGGTGGGTGAATCTGAGTGAAAGGCATAATTAATCACGATGGGACAGAAAGCTGATGACGGTTGAATCCAAATTAAGTTGACAAGCCGCTAACGATAACAAGTACACTCAGCTTTTTGGTGAAAAATATTTGGCGCATTAGTCAGAGAATTAAAGCCATCCCATCTGTGCAATCATAAGAGAGAAGCCGCCTTTCACCCCGAAGCTTTATAAATACCGAAGGCAACCTTCAGAAAAGGGGTTAAGCAAGTTTGGATAGTTAGTGAATTTCTCCTTTAGAATAGCCTTGTGCATAGTTTTCCTTTTTATTTAAAAGGTGGAGCGAGAGAAGGGAAGAGACGTCGGAAGATCGCTCAGGGCAACTCGAGAGAGAACCCAAAGACGTGGAAAAGCAGAGAGTGGGCCAACTCTCGCGAGAGTGAGACTATTTTTGATCAGAGTAATAAAGACAGTGTAAAAAGCCTTGGGAAGCAAGAGATTGCTACAAGGTTCTTTATTCTCTTCTTGCATTGTTATTTTGTATTTCAACTCTATATCTATACATTGGAATTTCTTTATCTACATCTGTTCACTCTCTTAGAATGCATGAGTAGCTAAATTTTTCGAATGGGTTGAGAAGAACTAAGCTAACATGACCTAAGATCTTCATCGCATGTGATTATCTTGTTTTATGCTGTGCCGAACACCCTTTTAGAGCTACTCGAGAGAGAGTCTAAAGAAAGAACCTAAAGACTTGAGAGAGCTAGGTTAGAATCTAGACTCGAGAGAGCAAGATTAGATCTGCATAAGCAAGAGATAGGAGATAAGCTTTGTTTTCCAACCTGCATCGCATGCACCCTCGAGATAGGTTATGATATTATGTGGTTGCCTTATTTGTGTGTGTGTCATTTTTTCATCGCATAGATAAGAATAGAGGCTTATGTGTAGGTCCTATAGACTTATCGCATATATCGCATGCGTTTTAGTACTATAAGTTGTAGCATCTGCGTCGAGAGATGGTTTGCTATTATATGTGTGTTGCATGATCGCATGACATGAACGCATCCTAGGAAGTGTTAGTCGAACTCCTTCTCAACCCCTTCACCGCATACTCATCGCATCTCCCGTATTATCAACTCTTTTTGAAACTCCACCGCATTTGTTTATTTTATTACCGCAAACAACAACACCAAACAATTATTTGAGTTACCGGTTACCACAAAGTCTTCTTGAAAATTACCATCGCATACCGTTTTCCCAGTCCCTGAGTTCGAACCTAGACTTACCAGGAAACTCAGTGGGGTTTATACTTGGATTCCACTGAGAAGACTTGTTGCTCAATGCAATTCCATCACCGCATTTCATTCCATATTTTCACCTCATAAAATAACGCATCAAGTTTTTGTGCAAAATAGAAGTCTTATCACTTAAGGTACTTGGAAACTATTTTGCTAAAATTAATTGGTTTTAAAATTTTGTTTAGCAAAAGACTTATAAAAATTTGTTCGTTTTTCAACAACGGTTTTAAAATGGCTACAACCACAATTGCTTTGCTTTGCGCTGATAAGTTAACTGATGAAAATTATGCTAGTTGGAAACATATGATCACGACTATACTAATCATCGAGTATCTCATGTATTCCCTTATGGAGGAGCGTCCTCTTATTCCACCTCCTAACGTCGCTCGAAATGTTCAAGAGGCCTATGAGCGTTGGCCACGAGCAAATGAGAAGGCCCAAGCCTATATCTTGGCCAGTCTTAGCAACGTGTTGGCTAAAAAGCATGAGCCCATGGTCTCAACGGGTGAGATCATGAAGTCCCTGCGGGGGATGTTCGGACAATTGTCTAGACAGCTCAAGCACGAGGCTCTGAAATACATCTTGAATTCCAAAATGGAGGAAGGCACCTTTGTTCGTGAACATGTGCTTAACATGATGGTCCAATTCAATGTGGCGGAGATGAATGGGTCTAGGATCGATGAGGGCAGTCAGGTTAGCATAGTCCTGCATTCGTTGCCAGAAAGCTTCCTCCACTTTGTTAGCAATGCGATTATTAACAAAGTGGACTATACCCTTACTACTCTCTTCAACGATTTGCAGACATATCAATCCTTACTGAAAAGTAAGGAGAATAGGGGAGGTGAGGCAAATGTTGCCTCGTCTTTAAAGATGTTCCATCGAGGTTCGAACTCAGAGATTAAGTCTGCACTTTCTCCTTCTAACACTGGAAAGTGGAAGAAGAAGAAGGGTGGTAAGAAGAAGAGGAAGGCACCTGCTAACCAACCACCTATCGCCCAGCAAAATAGGCGTCCAGTGTCGGTTGACAAGGGAAAGTGTTTCCACTGCAACCAATACAGATAGTGGAAGAGAAATTGTCCTTACTGGTTGAAGGAAAAGAAGGCGGCCAAGGAGAACAAAGGTAAATATGATTTATTGGTGTTAGAAACTTGCTTAGTGGAGAATGATGATTCTGCCTGGATAATTGATTCGGGCGCCACTAATCATGTTTGCTTTTCTTTTCAGGGGATTAGATCCTGGTGGCAGCTGGAGGCTGGTGAATGATGATGTGAGTAGGCACCGGACACGTCGTCTCAGCTGTGGCAGTGGGAAGAATCAATTTCACTGTACAAAATAGATTTCTTATTTTAAAATATGTATTTATAGTTCCTGAGTTGAAAAGGAACTTAATTTCTGTAAAGTGCTTGTTACAATGTAATTATACTCTTCAGTTTAATGTGGATAAAGTGTTTATTCATAAAGATGGAGTAGAAATTTGTACAGCAAAACTGGAAAATAACTTATATGTGTTAAGATCGTTAGCATTAAGTTCCCTCCATAACATGTAGATGTTTAAAACTGTTGTAACTCAAAATAAACGTTAACACGTTTCTCCAAAAGAAAATGCCCAACTTTGGCACCTTCGATTAGGGCACATCAAACTCAATAGAATTGAGAGGTTGGTGAAGAATGGCTTTCTAAACGAGTTAGAAAAAAATTCTTTTCCGATTTGCGAATCTTGCCTTGAGGTAAGATGACTAAAAGACCTTTTGTAGGAAAAGGTTATCGAGCCAAAGATACTCTAGAGTTAGTACATTCTGACCTCTGTGTTTCTATGAATGTGCAAGCCACTCTGACCTCTGTGGTCCATTGAATGTGCGAGCCAAAGAAGGCTATGAGTATTTTATCAATTTTATTAATGATTACTCTAGGTATGGGTATGGTTATTTGATGCAACGGAAGTTTGAATCCTTTGAAAAGTTCAGAGAGTACAAGATTGAAGTTGAAAATGCATTGGATAGACGGATTAAGAAACTTTGATCAGATCGAGGTGGAGAGTTTTTGGATTCTGGATTCCAGGACTATTTGATAGAACATGGAATCGTTTTCCAACTCTCAGCGCCGGGCATACCTCAGCAGAATGGTGTAGTGGAAAGGAGAAACAGAACTTTATAGGACATTGTTCGTTCGATGATGAGTTTACACTTCCTTACTGGACGCTTTTTGGTGTTTTGCATGTTGGGTTTTATGTCCTAAAACTCGTGGTATGTAAACGATGGAACTTATTCTGAAAATTCAATAAAGGTGTTATTGAATAGATATATTGCTTGAATAGAAATCCAATAAACCTAAAAGTCCCTTGACTATTGGATGAGTACTTGAACTTTATGTGGAGACATAAAAGTGGATCAGGTTTGAGTAAAAAGTCAAAATGATCTATAGTATATGGATAAGGTTGGGTACCTTATTCTGGTAATACTATTGGATGTGGCTTGCTCTGTAGTTGTTACAAGGAATTATAAAGTGCTACAAACGAAGTGACCCTAATTCGTTCATGTTGGACATGAGGAGTGGGGGTATCCATGTGAAAAAGGGTTTGTACAAGATCGGACCACGAAATGAGTCACTCTTACTTTATAACGATGTTCTGTTTAAGACTGACTATTTTAAAACGACGACTTAGGTAACTTGACCTTAATCCTGAGCTAACTATGAACTCCTGTTTATTCGGGATTACCCTAAGATTTGCATAAGACTGCCATTTTAAGGGTAAGACTGGATAGATAGCTGGGGACATAGAGTTCAAGAGGGAATTCACTCCTACCTACTTTAGGGATAGTAAAGAGGTTGTTCCCTTAAGTGCTGATTTGAACAAAGGGCACCACCCTCTCATTGGCCCGAGAGGGACTCAGTTTTGTTGATTGGATCACAAAACAATTGTTCATCAGGGGATCAGTGGGGACTTAAGGAACAAGAGGTAATTTTGGGGGTGGAACAGAGATTTGACCCAACCGTTATTACGAACAACCTGTGAAGGGTTAACTTACTAATTATGGTTAGATCGAGTGGACATAATATATCTACAGTGAGGGGAGTTCAACTATGACCTTTAGTGGAGTGACCCATTAGTTAACGAATGGGGGTTAGATCGGTCTAATGAGTTTAGCCGATTAATCTCGGATCGTTGGAGCCCATGATCTGCAGGTCCACAAGGTCCTCCTGCTAGCTCGAAAATGGATTAGCTCTAGAGTAGCATGATAAGTTAATTTGAAACGTTCAAATTAGAATCAAATAGAATTGGAGAAAATAAATTTAAATATATGAAGATGAATTTTTATAAAAATTAATTTAATATTGGATATTAAATTAATTAGAATTATTTAAATTGTTTAAATAATTATTTATTAATTAGAAAATTAATTTATGAAATTAATTTGTAAAATTAATAAATTTTGTTTTTAGAAATAAAATATGATTTTAAAATCAAAATTGGATTTTGGAAATTGAAAAGTACACAAAAATTGAAAAATGAGTTTTCTTATGTTCATCTTCAAAATAGCTTACAAAGAACCCGCCTCTTCCTTCATTTACTCCAAGCATGAGCTGCATCCCATGCAACAAATCTCTTTGCATGATAGTCTGCAATATATTGAAGAAATTGGAGTGAAGTGAAGGTGATGCAACTGAATGAATTTTTTTTTTGAAAAATTCGGATGAAGAAGATGTTCTTCATTTTGGGTTGTTGCAGTGAGTTATCTCCAAATTCCCTTTGATTCTAGCTTATTTTGAGTCTCACAACTCAATCTATAGCACCAAGAGAATAGTAAGGAAGATCTTGTGGTGGTCTGCACAAGGTGATGCGTTATTTTAAGATGTGGAATTGTGGATGAAATGTGATGATGAAAATGCGTTGAGCACTCAAGTTTTCTCAGTGGAATCGAAGTGTAAACCCCACTGAGTTTCCTGGTAAGTTTAGGATTGAACTCAGGGACTTGGGAAAACAGGTTGTGGTGGTAATTTTTAGGAAAACTTTGCAGTAACCAGTAACTCAAATAAGTGTTGGTTTTGTTTGTCGCGGTAATGAAAATAAACAAATGCGGTAGAGTTCAAAAAGAGTTGATAAAACGAAAGATGCGATGAGTATGCGGTGAAAGGGTTAAGAAAGGTTTTGGCTAAAACTCCCTAGGATGCGTTCATGCTTTGCAATCATGCAACATGTATACAACAGTAAACCACCTCTCGGTGCGAATTCCACGACTTCTAAGACTAGAATGCATGTGATATATACGATAAGTCTATAAGATCTACACATAAGCCTCTATTCTTATTTATGTGTTGACAAAATGACACATACACGAATAAGGCAACCACATAATATCATACTTATCTCTAGGATGCATGCAATACAGGTTGGCAAACAGAGCTTATCTCTAAGTCCCTATCCCTTGTTAATGCAACTCTAATCTTGCTCTATCGAGTCTAGATTCTAACCTAGGTCTTAGGTTCTTTCTTTAAACTCTCTTTCGAGTAGCTCTAAAGGGATGTTTGGCACATCATAACACAAGATAATCGCAAGCAATGAACATCCTAGGTCATGTTATCTTAGTTCTTCTCAACCCATTCGACAAGTTTAGCTACTCATGCATGCTAAGAGAGTGAACAAATGTGGAATAAGAACTTCCATTTTATAAATATAAAGATGAAGTACAAAATAACAATGCAAGAATAGAATAAAGAGCCTAGTAGCAATCTCTTGCTTCCTAAGCTTTTACACTATTTCTTCTACTCGTGTTCAAAAGATAATCTCGCTTTCGTGAGGGTCGTCCTGCTCTCTGCTTCTACGCCTCCAGGTTATCTCTCGAGTTGCCCTGATCGATCTTCCAGCGTCTCTACTCTTCCCTTGCTCCGCCTTAAAAATAAAAGAAAACTATGGACAAGGCTAAAGCTTTTAAATCGATAATCAGGTGAACTCGTTAACTTCTTTTCTGAAGGATGCCTTTGATATTTATAGAGCTTTGGGGTGAAGGCGGCTCCTCTCTTATGATTGCACAGATGGGATGGCTTTAATTCCCTAACTGATGCGCCAAATATTTGTCACCGAAAAGCTGAATGTACCTATTATTATTAGAGGCTGTCAACTTAATTCGGATTTGACCGTCATCAACTTTCTGTCCCATCGTGATTAATTATGCCTTTCACCCAGATGCGGCCACCAAGTTGCGTCGGCTCTATGCGACAATCCTTCTCGAGCAGATGTTTGCAAACACAAATCACCGCAAAGCCTTGCGGTAATGCTGCGCTCGTCCGTTGATTTCTTGTGATTGCTCTTTTCTCATGCAGACATCCAACTACGAGCAATGCACTATTTCTCAGACTAAACTCATACCTTCTTGGCAGTAGAGTTGCGGTCATTTATTTATGCATTGATCCTGGCGAATTACTTTGTTTTGGCTTGCCCCCACGTGTGTCATGCGAACATCCAACTATGGGTAAGTGCCTTTCTCAACTTAACTCTTATCAACATGGGTTTCCCCATTGCATTGACATTGGAGTTGTTATTCTCAAAAAAAAAAAAAAAAAAAAAATTCTTTCATTATTTTTTTATTTTTTTATTTTTTTTTCAGATAGCAAGGTGGAAAATAAATACCTCACCCCCAAATTTAAAATGTGGCAATGTCCTCATTGCCAAAAGATTGAAATAAGTTATGTGATGTTCTTAGAAAGCTTCGTAAAGAGAGTTTGAAAGAAAACTAGCAAACCCCTAACTTCTAGAAATATTTCATGAGGTGACTATCTTAAAGTTAAGTTGACTCTAGTATATACGAAAGAAATAGATGTATGTTTCTCATCATTGAAATCATAATTGGCAAAGAAACAGCATGCGGTAACTTACTAAATTTATCCATATCAAATGATTGTGGTAATCAAAGAGGATGCGGTGATAAAACTTTTAAAACTAAAATGTGATGCGTTAGTGCAAAATTTGAAATAAATTTAAGGAAGAGTACACCCCCAAATTTGCGCTATCGCCCACATTATATATTGATGCATTCTTCTTTACGGCGATCTATCTTCTTTGGATTGCGGTGACAGAATTTGATGAGTTGCTTCTTCGTATAACATCTCCACAATCCTATGCCTCGATCGTTGCAAGAAAAAAAGAGAGAGGGTCAAATTATTTTAAACAAAAAAAAAAGTCGTTATCGCAATCTCCCTTTTTTTTTAATAATAATGAGAGTTGATAACAATTGAAAGGATAAAGTGAATTGAAAATTCTAAGTTAGTAGAGAAGAAATGAAGATTCCATGATTCCCAAAACTTTCATCCCTGATGGATTTCACTCGTCTGACAATGCAGGGACCACCTACTTCCTTCTTTATTCAAAGTTCTTTAGTTCTAAGGAGTCGACTTGGCGATGCCAACCTTCCCCATGATATGCCTTTACTCGCTGCCCATTAACTTTGAATATGTTGGTGCCGTCATCATTTGATAATTCAACCGCGCCATGTGGAAATACTTGTCTAACTATGAATGGTCCGGACGAACGTGACTTTAGTTTTCATAGGAAGAGTCGTAATCGTGAGTTGAATAGTAAAACACTCTGCCCAACTTGGAGGTTCTTGCCGCATATGTGTTTGTCATGCCAGTGCTTTATGCGCTCCTTGTAAATATTTTCGTTCTCATATGCGTTGATCCTCCATTCCTCCAGCTCAACCCGTTGAAGTTTTCTCTCTTCTCCTGCTTTCTTAAAATCAAAGTTTAATTTCTTCACCGCCCACAATGCCTTGTATTCCAGCTCCAGAGGCAAATGACACGCCTTACCAAATACCAACGCATATAGGGACATACCTATGGGTGTTTTAAATGCAGTATGGTATGCCCACAATGTATCATCGAGCTTTGTTGCCCAATCTTTTCACGAAGGCCTTACTACCTTCTCAAGTATCAGCTTTATTTCTCGATTGGACACCTCGGCCTGACCATTCATCTGCAGATGGTATGCAGTGACCACTTTGTGGAGAATGTTATATTTACGCAGTAGCTCCTTGACAGTATGATTGACAAAGTGGGATCCTTCATCACTGATTATGGCACGTGGAGTGCCAAAACAAATGAAAATGTTTTTCTTCAAGAATTGAGAGACTACCACCGCATCACTTGCGGCACATGTCACTGGCTCTACCCACTTGGATACATAGTCGACGGTTAATAAAATATAATGTTTACCATTCGAGGGAGGGAATGGTCCCATGAAGTTGATGCCCCATACGTCGAACAACTCAAGCTCCAAGATATTGTTCATCGACATTGCATGTCTCCATGAAATGTTACCTGTGCGTTGGCATTGATCACACTTCATTACATAGTCAGTTGCATCCTTAAACAATGTTGGCCAGAAGAATCCACTTTGTAAAATCTTGGTTGCTATCCTCTAAAGTGCCCACCATATGGTGAGTCATGACATTGCGATAATATGCATTGTTGAGAAGCATTTGGTACGCATAGTCGCAGAATCTGATCTGCCCCCTTTTTATACAGATTCAGCTCATCCCATTAATAATATCTGCATTCATGTTTGAGTTTCCTCTTCTGGTGGTCAGTATAATCCTCTGGAAATTTCTTGTAAACCACATAGTTGACTATGGTTGCATACCAAGGCAGTTCTTCAATATGGAACAGCTGCTCATCTAGGAACACCGCACTCACCTCTGACTCATTGTGGTCAACCTCAGGGTTTTCCAGTCTAGACAAGTGATCCGCAACTTGGTTCTCCATTCCCTTTCGGTCAATTATTTCTATGTCAAATTCTTGAAGGAGGAGAACCCATCTGATCAACCTCGGCTTTGCATCATTCTTTGTCATTAAATACTTTATTGCCGAATGATCAGTATGGATGAGTACCTTTGTTCCCAGCAGATATGCTCTAAATTTTTCCAACGCAAAAATTACCGCAAGTAGCTCTTTCTCTGTTGTGGTATAATTGGTCTAAGTAGGATTTAACGTCTTACTCGCATATGCGATGCGATGTAAGATTGTTTTTCTCTTCTGTGCCAAAGCTGCTCCCATCGCATACCTGCTTGCATCGCACATCAATTCAAAAGGAAGTGTCCAATCAGGTTCGATTAACACGGGTGCAGTCATCAGTGCATCCTTCAAAATCCTGAATGCGTTGAGGCAATTGTTGTCAAAATCAAATTTTTTTGTCAGCCTCTAACAACGCACTCAGTGGTCGTGCTATTTTCGAAAATTCTTTGACAAAGCGTTTATAGAATCCAACATGTCCCAAGAAACTTCGTACAACCTTCACCTTGTTGGAGGTGGAAGTTTTTCAATTGTTTCTATTTTTGCTTTATCCACCTCCAACCCATCCCGAGAAACTTTGTGCCTCAACATGATGCCCTCCTTTACCATAAAATGGCATTTTTCCTAGTTAAGAACGAGATCGTCTCCTCGCATCTTTTCAGTATCTTCTCCAGGTTGGCAAGACAAACTTCGTATGTGTGCCCACAAACAGAGAAGTCATCCATGAAGATTTCAACAGAGTCCTCAAGATAGTCTGAAAAAGATGGCCATCATGTACCTTTGAAACATGCTCAGCGCATTGCAAAGGCCAAATGGCATGCGACAAAAAGCAAAAGTCCCATATTGGCAAGTGAATGTGGTATTGTCCTGATCTTCTGGAGCAATCATAATCTGGTTATACCCGACATAGCCATCCAGAAAGCAGTAGAAGTCATTTCTTGCTAGACGATCTAACATTTGGTCAGTGAATGGTAGAGGGAAATGATCTTTCTTCGTGGCCGCATTCAGCTTGCGGTAGTCCATGCAAATACGCCATTTGGTGACAGTTTTTTGAGGTATCAACTCATTTTTTGCATTCGGTACTATTGTCATGCCACCCTATTTAGGCACACACTACACGGGGCTGACCCTCGTGCTATCTGCTATCGGATAAATAATACCTACATCTAACTATTTAATGATCTCCTTTTTAATGACCTCTTTCATCGTAAGGTTTAGTCTGCATTGATGTTCGATCATTTCTTTGTGGTCTTCTTCGAGACGAATTCGGTGTATACAGTAGGTTGGGTTAATTCCTCGAATGTCGGCGAGTGTCCAGCCAATTGCTCGCACATGTTTCCTTAGAATGCTCATCAACGCATTCTCCTGGTCTTAATTAAGTTTGGAGGAAATAATTACTGGCAGCTTCTCATTCTGCCCCAGAAATGCGTACTTTAGGTGGTTCGGCAGGGTATTTAATTCCATTGTTGGTGGTTCTACTAAGGACGGTTGCATTGCTTTTCATTCTTCTTTTTCTGTTGGCTCTTCTTCTTGAGATACGATCATTTCAACTTCCTTGTTTGTTCTTTTTATGATCCCATTACAAGCAGCAATGGATGCACTTCCATCCTCTTCTTCATCCTCTTCGTCAAGCTTTTCTTCTTCAATCAAATTCTAGTCGTTGTCTGAGTCAGTCAGGTCTTCTTCATCAGGAAATTTCATGGCACGGATGATGTTGAACTTGAGCTTTTGTCCATTTATGCTCAAAATGATCTCCCCTTTATGCACATCAATCTGGGCATGACCTGTTGATAAAAATGGTCGCCCTAAAATGATGGGCGCATCTTTGTCGGCTTCGTAATCTAAGATGATGAAGTCGGCTGGTAGGATAAATTTGCCGATGGTGATCAGAACGTCCTTCACCTTCCCCTCTGGATGCACCAGAGATATATCTACAAGTTGGAGAGTCATGGTCGTGGGCACAAGTTGCCCCACATTCAGTTGCTTAAAGTTCGACAGAGGCATCAAATTGACGCTGGTTCCAAGGTTACACAATGCTTGCCCGATGTACAGTCCTCCTATGGAGCAAGGTATAGTAAATCTCCCAGGATCGCTCATCTTCGGTGGAATTATTGATTTTGAACTCTGTGTTAAAGCCACCGTGGAAAACTTACCAGCTCCCCTATTCTTGGTTACAATATCCTTTAGAAACTTCGCGTAGGCAGGCATCTCCTCAATCGCTTCACTGAATGGAATATTAATATGTAATTGTTTTAACAAAGACAGGAAGCGTTGGTACTGTACCTCTTCATTCTTTTTCTTTTTTAGTCTTTGCGGGAAAGGTGGTAACTGCACTTTCACGGTCCATTCTCTGTTGGCTTTGAGGTGGACACAACTTTTGGCTCTATTGCTTCTTTTTCTCCTTCTTCTTCTTGTGTCATCGCAATTTCTGGTTCTAACGCAATGGGAGAAGTTCGGTCCAGCTCCTTTCTTTCTCCCTCCACAGTTTTTCCACTCCGCAATGTCACAACCTAACATTGTTCTTTATCTGATCCCCCCGAGCTGCGTGGGAGTTCTGTTGAACTCGGCAGAGCCCCTTGCGGTCCGTTCTTTAGCTCTCTTGCAATCTGGCCCATCTGTAATTCTAGATTGCGGATGGACATAGCCTCACTTTGAAGCACAGTTTCATTTTTCTCTATATATTGCTTCAACAAGCTTTCCAAAGAGGATGATTACGGCGGTTGCGAGCTACTAGCTAGATTACTTGTCTGACCGTTGTTCTGCGAGAAGAATCCAGGTGGCCCTTCTTTCTGTGCCACAGATTGGAAATTTTGCTGCTGATTCTTCCATGCAAAATTTGGGTGGTTTCTCCACTCGGGGTTGTAGGTATTCGAAAATGGATTATTTTTCACAATGTAAATAGACTATGGATTCTATGGGCATTCTTCCGTTGCGTGCCCATAACTGCAAGTTGCACACCTTGCGGTGTTTTGACTAATT